>NC_066579.1:445793009-447121343 GCF_024323335.1 Lathyrus oleraceus | reverse complement strand
TAGATTGTCAGACAAGCGCTAGACTAAAAAACAGACATGATCAGATCATCATACGAGTATTGGACTTTGAAATGGAAATGATTTGATTGTCATGCGAGTACTGGTCTTTAGGACGAAGAAGATTCATTTTCCATACGGTACTATATTTGCAAATCAAACTTCCAAACAGGAACTGGATTTGAAAACTAAACTTCCAGAAGGGATATAGATTTAAAAAGAATTGTCATACAGGAAATGAATTTGACAATTTGATACCAAATGGGAATTGGATTTAAAACAGGAGACCGCCAGATAGGTACTAGACTTTAATTGATTACCAGACAAGAACTGGATTGACTGCCAGGCGAGAATTGAGTTTTATTGATTACTAGACGAGAACTGGATTTGACTGCCAAACGAGAACTAAACTAAATTGATTACCATGGATTTGACTTCCATACGAGAGTTGGACTTTAATTGATTACCAGACGAGATTTAGATTTGACTTCCAGGCGAGAACTGGACTAAAAAACAGACATGATCAGATTGCTAGACGAGTACTAGACTTTGAAATTGAGATATTTTGATTTCCAGACGAATACTAGTCTTTAGGACGAAAAAGATTCCATTTCCCGATGGGTACTAGATTTACAAATCAAACTTCCAGACAAGAACTGGATTTGAAAACTAAACTTCCAGACGGGAACTGGATTTAAAAATAATTGCCAGACAGGACCTGGATTTGACAATTTGTTACCATTCGGGAATTGGATTTTAAATTGAAGACCACCTGACGAGTACTGGACTTTAATTGATTATCAGACGAGAACTGGATTTGACTTCCAGGCAAGAACTGGGTTTTATGATTACTAGACGATAACTGGATTTGACTTCCAGACAAGAATTGGACTAAATTGATTACCAGCATAAAACTAGATTTGACTTCCAAACGATAATTGGACTTTAACTAATTACCATACGAGAACTGAATTTGACTGTCAGACGAGAACTGGACTAAGATATATACATGATCAGATCTTCATACGAGTACTAGACTTTGAAATGCAGATGATTTGATTTCCATACGAGTACTGGTCTTTTGGACGAAGAAGATTCAATTTCCCGACAGGTACTAGATTTGCAAATCAAACTTCCAAATTAGAACTGGATTTGAAAACTAAACTTTCAGACGAGAACTAGATCTAAATATAATTTCCAGACAAGAACTGGATTTAAAACCGGAGACTGCCATACGGATACTGGACTTTAATTGATTACCATACTAGAACTGGATTTGGTTGCCATGCGAGAACTGGGTTTTATTGATTACATAACGAGAACTGGATTTGACTTCTAGACGAGAGTTGAAATAAATTGATTACCAGGCGAGAATTGGATTTGACTGTTAGACGATAACTGAAATCTAACTGATTATCATATGAGAACTTGATTTTACTTCCAGACGAGAACTTGACTAAATTGATTACCAGACGAGAACTAGATTTGAAATTGAATGAGTTCCGAGTGAGCATTAGATTCTAAAGAAGAAACGGATTTTGAACTTCGTTAGCCAAGTAATGGTCATTGAGGGTGCGAAACGGTGTTAGCCTTTGATGGATTTAAATAGTATAGTGCCGATGGCAGACGGTCTTTGAGGACTCTGGGCGAGCGCCACACTTGACTTGTTATGCATGATAACTGAATGAGGTTTGCTTTTTATGCATGAAGTGTGATGGCTATTGCATGAGGTATGATTCCTGAAGTGTTACCAATGAAGATTGGGTTTATGATATGCGCCAAACGATGTTGGGCTTTTGTAACGTTCCAAGTAAGTTTTGGCTTTTGCGAAGTGCCAAGCAAGATCGGGTTTTTATGGGGTGCCAAGAAAAGTTGAGCTTTTATGGGGTGCCAGGAAAGATTGGGCTTCTGACTTTTCATGCTTCCTGCTATGGGAATATTCCAGATGAATGAGATGATATGCGTGATTTGATGCTAGAGAGATGCAACATGATTGATGCATGATGATGTTTTATACGATGACTATAATGTTTCAACAAATACCCATGTGGCGGGAAATGGGCAATTAAGACTAAAGAGCATTTTTTTGAAAGAAGGCTTCTTGTCAAATGGTTATAGGATATTGTGCTAGCATTATCTCCCAACATTCATGTTGAACCCAACGGTTGCTGATGTATGATGGGGTTTTCTTGAGCAGCTTGAAGATATTGAGAAAACTTTCCCTTTTGTAGCCTATCTTGCCCCAATCTATTGGGTCTTTGTAGAAGTTTGCCTCAAGAGGAGTTTTGAAGCAGTTTTACCATACTGTGAGCTTGAGATGGTTTTCCCCAGTATTTTGAACCTTGAAGCCGTTTGATCTTGATTAATCGGTTCTTTGAATGATTTACCTCAGATTGACTAATCTTTGGAGGGTTGGCTTCACTATGATTTTGAGGTGGCTTTCCCCAGTATGAGCCTTAAAGAGATTAGTCCTCGACTAACCGACTCTTGGAATGGTTTTCCCTTGACGAATCGTTTCTCTATGTGATTTGGTACAATCCAATATAGTATTTTAGGCGATTTTCCCCTGATCGGACAACTTGTGAATGGCCGAGTTCCTCGTGGATTGCTCATTGTTGGAACTTCCTCGGTGCTAAGCACTGACTTGCAAATACATTTTTTCCTTAAAAATGGCAATTCTAATGCAATGCTCGTGCAAGTTTTGAAATCGAAATTATTATTGAAATGATGTTATGGTGTACAGTGAATGGATAGTAGTTATAAAGTAATTTTTATTTAGACATTTAAATTATGGAAATGGTAATGCACAAGCATGATGCCAATGAAGACGATTTACAAAGACCTTTGGAGCCAGGTTAACGCAATTTTCTGTTGTATGCTTTTAAAATAAACCTTGCTTCAACTAGGTCTTTTGAATGTTATAATGTGGTATGGTTCATGGTTTTTGAAACAAAAGGATATTAGGATTAAAAAAATTATTTTAACCTATCCCATTCTCCTTGATGATCTCCGGTCCTATGTTCAATTAATTTGACACACACATTCAATTTCCAAGAAAATTTTGAAGGTGAAAATGTGACGGTTCGAGAAGTAATGAGGTTTTTTGTTTGAGGTGGCAGTCACACACTTTGTTTGGTAGTCACAAAAATTTTGTTCTTGTCAAGAGTTTTGGTGACCCTTTTTCTGATTTTTCGCTTTTTTTATCCCTAATTTTTGCATGGACCACTCTTTCTAGATTTTAGTCCATCGGAATGCCCTATTTTTTGCCTAAGTCATTTTTTAGATTCTTAACTTAGCGGACTTTTTTTTCTTTCTATTTTTGAATAATTTCCATAAAATTTAATTTTTTGATGAAAAGGTTGCAACTGCCACGTCAATGGTTGGCGAGGAACAACCACTAAAAAAAATTCGGTCACTCATGGCTTCTTCGAAACTTCATGATGTGCGAGGAAGAAGATGTGGTTGAACCTCTTATTAGGAGTTGTATAGATGGAATGATTCTTGTAGAGATGTAATATTTCTCTTGAACTTTGAATGCATATCTGAACTAAATGAAAAAACTACCTTGCCCATGGTTAAACGTGAAAGCTTTTACTACAAAAAGAAACACCTAATTTTGGGCTCAAAGGTGTTGACTAGGGATTAACTCTTTAAATCCTTGATGTTTGAGATTTAAAATAATGTCTTACATCATCGACAAAGTTTTGTTCAAAAGCATACCATCAACAATTTTGGGTATTTTATTTTCATCATTCTCCCTCCGATCTTTTCTTAAACAAAGTTTAGTAAAGGAAAGTGAATGGGACAAGTATTGACATGTTTTTTGTTCTTGCGATAAAAATGGAAAAACGAGTAAACACGAAAGGATTGATTCAAAACATACATGTTCATATCATTATTATTGTCATCTAAAAATAACAAGTTTACAACTAAGCCACATTTAACAACCGAAAAAATTATAAATGAAAATGATAGCCTAAAGATCGTCAGCATTGAGGAAACTCTCTTATGTTTGATTCATTGTTTAATTTGGCCTTTTCACCCACTCTGAGATTGAGGTCGATAGGTTTGTCGAGGCTGAGAAGGTGCTTCAAGTTTCATCATGATTTGAAACTGAATCCCCCAACTCTCCTTCTTCTTCTTCAAACTTCTCTAACATCAGGTTCACAACTTTTGCTGCATCTGGGAGACTGTGGTTGATTTTTCTTGTCTTTTGTTTGGATTCGGCTCGTGTGCTGCAGTCTTTTTACCTTTCTTTTTTAAATCTCTAACTTTTTCCTTGGACAGCTCTTTCGAGTTTTCAGTCCAACGGGATGATACCTTTTTTTGCCTATGCCGCCCTTTCGGGTTTTTGACTTAGCGGACTTTTTTTCTCTTTTGTTTTTTTAGGCATAATATTTATTTTTGACTGCATCAGAGTCCGCGGGGAGTGAAAAATCCTCCCCATCATTGTAAGATTCAAAGCTCTACCTTCTTTTCTATAAGGTTCAGATGGTACAATGTTGCTTTGACCCATTTCCCCTAGATAGTGATGAAGGGAAGGATGATTAAGATTTAATGGTTGAGGGATCAAGTTATGATGCCCCACACTCGTAGCCACATGTTCTTGATTTTATTTTTTCACCAAAGATTGCATGGTTATCACAACCTCTCCTACTTTCTCTTTTAATTTGTTGGCTTTGTGTTTCAGAGCTTCTTGTCTTAGCACAAATTCTTCCATGACTTACGAGAATGAGTTTAATATGAGCACGAAAGACCACTTGGCTTGTATCTGGTAGGTCACGATAGGGTATGCATTAGGTATGAATGAAATGCACTAAAATGAATGTTATGAAATGAAATGCAACATGCTGAGAGTTTTAATTTTAATGAATGCAATGCAACGCCATGTGCAGGCTCAGGAAATTGCGGATTTTGAATCATATAGGTAATTGGACAACATAACAACCTATATGGAAGACTCCTTATGACAAGATTGTTCTAAGTTATTTCTACTCAACCCCTCATAAGGTATGCTCTAGGGTTTTGTAGGATATTTAAGAACAAACCCAATGTCATAGACCATAGATGAAACTTCATCACGATATCGGGATTAGCCAATTCATAATGAAATGCCAAAGGCTCTCCCTTAGGCAAAGCCTTTGTATAGACCTAGTAAGATATTCATCTTGTAGGTCATGTAAAGTCACAATGTTCTGGTTCTAGAAGAGGTCCCTAGAGTCATTGACCAAGTTCGAAGTTTTTTCACAAAGATGGGCTAGCCAACTCATGATGAAAGCTTTGAATGATCTACTCTAGGCAAAGTTATCGTAAAAAACCTGTTGGGATATGCATCTCATTGGCCAATGCTAGACAACCCCTTACTTAAGCTTATGTTTCTTCTCGAGCTCAGGTGTAGAGCTTATTCTAAAAAAAATCCAAAATCCATAATATTATATAATATAAAAGATGACAATAAAGAAGAAAAATAAAAATAAAGCAAAAAATAAATAAAATAAACAAAACAAAGAATAAAATAAAAACAAGCAAACAAACCAACAACCCTAGAACTAAAGGATAGGATGGACTCTCTTTAGGGAGGATTCCCTAGTAGAGTTCCCAGCTGTCATGACGCGAAAAATACCTGAGCATATAAACGCTCAAAATAGACACAGAGTCTCCACCAAAGTTTTTATTTGAAGGGAAACGTCGATAAAAGCCTTAAAGGAAGAAAACATGGCCATCACAACCAGTTAAGGGCTCGGGAGTGAATTATGTGATGGAAATGTATTGACACCCCTCACATTCGTTGTACTCAACGGGAACCTCCTAATAGGCTAGGATTAAGTGTTCTTAAGGGAATGTTTGCAATCATTTTGCTTCTTTATTAAAAGGGATATTTATAAAAGACTTAAAGAGGGAAAATCCTAGTTTTTTATTATTGCACTCGCTAGGGTTTCAAAACCCTATACTTACGTATTCCCAAAGTGCAATGAAAAAGTCAGAGCTTCCTAGTTCGTGTAAAAATATTTGTGGGTTGGTTGATTTTAGAGAATAGTGTTAGATTACACTTTAGCGGTTAAGCGTCTTCCTGTATGCTTGTATGATGAGGGCTTAGACATTGTTTGTATTTGCGTTAAATAAATCAGACTATTCTTTTATAAGAACGTTTGGTTTAAGTGCGCAAGTGCAAAAATTTATTTGATGGGTTAACATGAATTTTAGTTGTGAAAAAAAAGTTTTGTTTTTGATCTTTAGAATTGACTTTGTTTTAGTGACCTATGTATAGGTATTGTAAAATATTTATGAATTTATATATAAGTGAATGTTTTAATCGGGCAAAACATAGAGATTGTACAACTAACTTAATATTTCACTTAAAAGAGATAAATACGTGTTTTTTTATTAATTATATATTTTTTATATTTTTTTATATTTTTCTAATAAACGAGATTAACTAACCTAATAAACTAAAATAATTTTAAAAAGGCTAATTAAATAGAGGAACCTAATGAAAGGGACATTTTTTTGATATTTTTGAATATTGGTTAAGAAAAGTTAGGTTAAATGAAATTACTAAATAAACTATTTTTCTCCGTTTTGAATAATAATTAAGAAAATAAATCAACTAGAAGAATTAAATTAAATTATTGAAATAAAAAAAAACCTAAATAGGTGTAGTAGAAATATGGAGAGTAATGTCTAGAATCTGTAGGGTTCAAACCTTATGTCCATCACCACATTAAAGGATAAAATGGAGCATACAATCAGAAGGAGGTATAATAAAGAAAAAAGGCTCATCAGGACCAATGGTCCCCTTACTATTATTATTATTATTATTATTATTATTATTATTATTATTATTATTATTATTATTATTCATTTAAAAAAATAAAACAAAATAAAAATAAAAAATGGAAAAAAAGAAATTAGAAAGAGAATAACATAGTCCTCTCTCTCTTATTACTGTAACAACAACAATAACTTTTATTTTTTTATTTTTGAAATTTAGTCAAATCTCACCTAATCAACAATAAATCTCCAACAAAATAACAAAATCAATCAAGTTTTTTTCAATCCAACAACAACAACAAAAAAACACCTCGTGAAAGAAGAAAAAGGAAGGGTTACCGACGATGGAGAGATGTGGTTCTTTGGAGGCAGATGTGTGAAGGGCGACAACGACTGGCTTCGTGAGTTCCACAACGGATGATGGTGTACAGTGGCGGCGTGATGGTCGTTCGCGAGTTGTAGACGGTGGGTGTGATTCTGACCAAGGCTTGATGTGTTCCGACAAGGTAGTGGATTGTTGTAGAGCTCACTTAGCTTGGAATTTTTCGTCAACGTGAAGAAAAAATTCCTTAGGTTTTTTCTAATTTTTTTGTGAAGTTGTGGGTGGAAAAAATGTGTAGAAAGTAATGTCTATTTATAATGTGAAAAAACTAGGTTAAAAGACAAAAAAGAAAAAAAATAAAATAATATCATATATTATCTAATTTTTCTTGATAAGCAAGCAGACAAAATTTGACCAATCAGAAATCATTATGACAAAGCATGATCAATCATAAGAAAGTTTACCCAAAATGTGACCAATCGAAAATGGGAATTACAAACTGTGAGATATTTTAAATTTTTTTGTGTGGCTATTTTGTGCATAAATTTTTTTGTGCACCGTACCTTACGATGTTCTACAATTCACTTAAGTGCACCGTACCTTACGGTGTTTCTTAGTTACTCTATCTCTCATCAATCCGTCCTTTGTGTGTGATCCTGTAGGTTTTCGCGGCATTGACAATTATATTAAATCACGCATTTAATATAATAAACAGTAAGCAGTATCTAGCAATACATCACTACTACCCAAGACACGAAAATATCATGTGATCTGACAAATCCTTTTGTGATAATACTTATGTGTATAATTACCCTTTTACCCTTATATCTATATTGAACACAAGGCATAGACCGTGTCATCCTTGTCCAATTCAATATTGGGCCCATAGACATTTATCCTGTTACGCAGGATGAGCAAATTCCATCTAGGTCACTCATGTCCCTTGGCATGCTTCGTGGAGTACCCATCAACTGTCTTTATGGTCATCCAGTTACGGACAACGTTTGATCAGCAATAAGGCACTCGCCTCTACATCTAGGGTCCACAGTGGTTTTAGGTCGAAGGGTGGTATACACCATTATCACCATGAGAAGAACTTATGACACTTTGCATAACATTCTATATAGTATTCTCATAGCGGGTCAATCCAGTATAAATATTACTCTTAATATTCATACCTATGTTTAAGACTTGATAACTCCTTATCCATGATCCATGAGATGTGATCATCAGTCTATAAACATAATAGTCTCCATGCTTTAATGTTATCCCACTTCACAATAAAGCTCGACTACGGATACTTTAAGAATAGTGTCCTTATGTTTAATGTGATCTCATGATTAAGTCATACTTGATACATTAAACGGACTAGCTATTCTAGGGACTTTATTAAACAAACATAATAAAAAAAACCTTTTATTATTAATAAATAATTCGATACAAGTACCAAAAGTATTTACCTCTAGGGCTTACACCAACAGTTCGTTTATGCATTTAATTTTTTTTTAGTGTATCATGTTAATTATGTGCATTTGAGCATTCTTTTGTTTTTGTTTATGCATTATTTAATCTTTAATTCATGTTTATCTCGATCACATAATTATGTTGTTGTGTAATCACATGTCAAAGATTGCATATTGTTGCATTTGGAATGTCTATCTTCGTATGTCTAGAATATATCATCATACGTTGTATATTCTTCTTAGTTATGTATAGCTATTTCTCTTGGTTATGATTTATGTTTCTAGTTGTTTTGTGTTTAGGCTCATTAGCACCTATCTCTTTTTTGATTTTATCAAATGGGGAGAAGTTACAATGTAAGTCTAGATTTGATTTATGTGTTTTATGATGTTTGTGCTTTTGTGAAATATTTCAAGGGGAGCACACGCAGATAGAGGAAAGCATTGATCATGCTATGTTTCAGCTTAAACTTGACTTAATTTCAATTGCAAGCTTGCTAAACATCAAAAGGGGGGAGACTAAAGTTGCAATGTTGTTGTCTCACGTGGCTTAATATTTTTATTGCTTGTCTTTTAGCTTTTTGTTTTGTTTATATTGTTATTGATTCTTCTCCCCAATTGCGCATCTAAGGGTTGATTTTTAAACCTGTTTTTAAGCATGCATAAATCAAAATGTTTAGTTATAGTTTAAGCAACATGCTTCAAGTCAATATGATCGAGTTTTTGTATAAAAAAAATATATTTGAGAATGGTTCATGTCATGACAATGTTAGAATCTCATAAACACGTTAAATTTTGCAAAAAATGAGATTTTGGTAAAGTGATTCGAATCACATTATCCACATGACTTGAATTAGGGTTATAGGGAGCTCATGGACTGATTTTATGTTACCATAAAATCACGGTGTGAAAAATGACTACGAGCGCTCGTACGCTCGAGATGATAACATAGTCACCATTGAATTTTATTTATTCCAAAAGGAAATGGAAAATATTTATAAAACCCTAAAATAAAAAGAAAATGGTCGTCACAACCAAATTCGGGTTCGGGAGTCGATTATGTGAGAGAAATGTATTAGCACCCCTCACATCCATTGTACTTAATGGGAACCATTTAGTTAACTTCGCGATATAAGTGTTAGCTTTCGTTTGTTTCTTCTAATTATTAAAGTTTTTGAAAAAAAGGGGAAAAAGACTAAAAATAAGGTTTTTTATCAAGGTTCCTAACAAGACATTGAATCTCACTTATACGTATCCCCAAGTGCGATGGAAAACTCTAGGCTACATAGTTATGTGTAGCATATGTTTTATGGGTTGGTCAATTTTAGCAAAAGTTACTCAGTCACATTCGAGCGAAAAACATTTCTTGCTACCCAAAACATGAAGAAGTGGACATTGGCATCGCATCAAAATAGACAACATAACTTGGAATCTCACAAAGTTATGTTCTCGTCACATTCGAGCGGAAAGTATTATAACTTCTTGCACATGGTAGGAACGGAGTTTTGTTTGCATTGTCTCGAAATGGACGAAGCATCTTTCATTTATGATTTTTTTTGACATCGCACTAAGGAGAAAAAGCTATTTTGACCGATTGAATGTATTTTTAGGAGGATGACGAGTGCTTGAATGCTCGAGCTATATGACTTGTATCCAAACAATCGGGGAAAGGATTAGTATACACCAAACTCGTTCCCTTTTCACCTAATTAATTGTGAAAGGGTTAGATATGATTAATTTTTTTGAATGGAAGACGAATGTTCGAATGGTCGAGTTATACGACTTGTATCCAAACAATCGGGAAAAAGAGGGGTATACAATAAATTGTTCCTTTTTCGTCAGTTTTGTTATGAAAATAAGATTGCTCAAGATTTTTTATTATGAAAGAGGTTTTGGTTCAAATCAGTATAGAAACCTTTTGAATGGATGAAGAATTCTCGAATGGTCGAACTATACGGCTTGTATCCAAACAGTCGAGGAAAAGAGTGGTGTGCACCAAACTGTTCTTTTTTCATCTGATTTATTGCAAAAAATATTTAATCGAGTTATTAAGTTTTAAGAAAATGACGAATACTGGAATGGTTGAGCTATACGGATCGTATCCAAATATTTGAGGAAAAGAGAGGCATATGCTAAATTGTTCCTTTTTTATCCGATTTATTGTGAAAAATATTTAGTCGAGTTAACTTGTGTAAAATGATTTGAGTTTGCAATGAGAAAAGGTTTCGATTTAGTTGTGAAACGGTTAACGTACATGAAAGCATAACGTAAGTACGCGAATTTTAACGCGAGGTTGCGAGTTCTATCATGAGGACGCAAATTCTAACGCGAGGGAATGAATTCTAATGTCACTAAAGTTAACGCAAATTGTAACGTAAGGACACAAATTCTAACGTGAGGTCGTGAGTTCTATCGCGAGGACTCGAATTCTAACGCAAGGGCGTAGATTTTAACGTTACAAAAGTTAACGTGTGATTTATAACGCAAGGCCATAAATTCTAACGTGAGTTTGCGAGTTCTTAAGCGAAGATGTGAGTTCTAATGCAATGGCGCGAATTCTAATGCTAGGTCGTAAGTTAACTCCACAAATCATACAAAATGCAATGTCTCACATAAGCACGCAACACAATGACAAGATAAACGATGCGCATATAATTATAGCAAGCACGCGTTCATCACAATCAAATAGAAAAATAAACAAATACATAACATGCACGTGTCAAATTATGATAACACGGGGACATGAATTGAGTTCTTGTAACGTGAAAAAGTGTGATGCAAAGCTGCTAACGCAAAATTTAAATTCGATTTAAATGTAATGAAATTGAAATGTTGTATGACACCATCAAATAACAAGTTGCTAGCGCGAAGCACGATCATCGTAAATAAGTCGAACGCAACGAATTATATCATAGCAAAAGAAAATTTCACGTGACGAAATGCAAAGTAGCGAAAAGAAAATGCTAATTGACGCTATGCCAAACTACCAAAAACGCATACAAATTCGAAGTAAATGTGGCAACATTAGAATTGAAAATGTTGCACGTAAACAAAAGAAAAACCAACCAACAAATTACTAATGCAAGACGCCATCAACGCAATTAAAATGAAATATGTGTAACGTAGTGTTGACAAACGAAACTAACCCGAATACACGTCATATGCTCGGATCTTATTTAGGTGCAACAATAAACAACAAAAAAGTAGCTTATAAACCAAATATTTACATCAACATGCCTAAAGAAAAATCCAACAACGTTACGACATGATTTCTGTGAATCAATCCGGATCGATTTCGACTCAATAAAAAAAATAATTTCAACTCAATAAAAAAACAAAACAAACAGCACACACAGTCCCAAATATTTACATTATTACATGGTGTTTACAGCTTTAAACAGGAATATATCCAACATACACAACGAAACAGAATGCAATCGAATCGAAAACTAACTACATAATGGAAAACAAAACTCAAAATGTAGATATGTATGTGGATGGAAGAAGTTAGTTTTTGATTAGTGTAATATATGATGCAGTAGATGGTTGGTTCACGAAATGAAGAACATGGTAGGGGTTTTGGTGATGAACATTATGCAGGATGAGTTAAAGTTTCGTGAGGTGAGAGTGAAGAGGATAGACATGTTTATGCTTTTTTAATTTTTTGGATGTTGAGTCTAACAATGAAAAGTGGGGCAACCTCCTATTGGTTCTCTTCTCTCTCAATGGCCAAGATAGTTAAATTATATACCTAGGGTTCTAAATTTAACAAATGCCCAAATTGACTATAGATATTTTATGGAATGATCTAAATGAACTTTGATTTAATTAAATAAAATTCACATAATTTTTTAATAAAAATAAACAAAACAAATTAATCATTTATTTTGATTAGGTAATGGAAATAAATAAATAAATAAGTAAAATCAAACGCCCGGAGATGCGAAACACACAAATGAATGCACAACAATATTCTACGTGAAATAAAGTTCAGTAAAATAGATAGTGGCAGATCAAACATTGAAGTTAAATATACCCGGATGAAAATGTCCAAACTGGTCAAATTGCGATTGCGCACGGATGCGGAAAAATGGGCATACTGAGTTAACCTACGCAAAATGTAGATCAACAAAATAGACAATTGCAGGCACGAACTTGAAAATTTTCACTCGCTAATTTTACGCGCGATTGACAATTGCTTCAATTGGTCAGTCTGTAAAACCAAAAATTTATTCTGGTTGACTTTTTAGGAAGTATGCTTAAAGAAATACATGTCATGATATGTAGGTGATGCAAATGTCATGTGAATGAGTGAATTTATTGATCTAGGAGAAAATTAGGGTATGGCACGTGATTTCAATCACATCATTTTGATTCAAATCACAAGACTATCTAATTCGAATCACACTGAACTGGCATTTCCTAGTTTTTCTTCTAGGACTCTGATTCTAATCACGAAACTTCATGACTCGAATAATGTGATTGGAATCACAAATTGTGTTACTCAAATCACACAAATTGGTTCTCATATGGTTTTGCTTCTTGATTCAAATCACTTAATCTTCTTACTCAAATCATACAACTTGCTTATGACTCAAATCACACACCATTTTCACTCATTTTTCTAATAGTTCTCCAACATATTTAAAATCTTTTTCACCCAAAATCTTTACATTGTTGGAAAACATACACTTCTTCTATTGATTTTAAAATTTACAACACACTTGTTCTCTTATTTTCAAAAGGATTTTGAATCTGTTTTAAGTGTCTTGCAAAAGATTTCTTTCCTCTTCTACCTTACTCTTTTTCCATTTTAATGTGGATCTGAATCTCATCTTTGAATATTTATGATTGTTTAGGAGATTTTATTATTGTGTTTAACATTACTTTGAAAATTTGCTTGAGACTTTATAGGTTTGCAAGGTGTGTACGATTGTGGCTGGTTTTGACAAGTCAAACAGAAAAGACAGGGGTTCTTCTCCCCGGAATTACTTTGGTAGTGCTTTGTCGAAGTCTACAGGCAAAGTGTGAGTTCTTCTCAATCTTTGAACAGACTAACGCTTAAGATACTTTTGGGGTCGAGGAAAGATCGTTGCAGAATAGATACTTTGGAGCAAAATTGTTAGGGCTGGAAGATTGAAGATGATTTCGAGTAAAGATTTCCCAAGATTGTAGTTTGGATATTGTGTACAAGTCAAGACGATACAGATCAAAGATATTTATATTTTAAACGTTATTTGGATATCAAATTGTACTAAACATCATGTAATTTTTCAAAAAAAATATTGGAAGACCAAAATTTTCAATGGGAAACAATTGGTGAGTGGAGTAGGCTTAGCAAGGACGGTAGTTGAACCATTATATATTTTACATAGTCTCTCTCTCTCTCTCTCTCTCTCTCTGTTTCTCTCTCTCTCTGTTTCTCTCTCTCTCTCTCTCTCTCTCTCTCTCTCTCTCTCTCTATATATATATATATATATATATATATATATATATATATATATATATATATATATATATTTATTTATTTATTTACTTTTTTTTTTAATTTCGTAGACTTGCATGTTTAGGTTGCTTTTACCGCTTTCCTAGAATCATATGATGTTATGTTATTTCCTTGGCAATGATTTGTCAAATAAGGGTAGGTTTTGTTAGATTGGCACTACGAATCATCTTGTTGTTGATTAAGGATGAAAACTGTGATCCTATATGTCTTAATTGTATTGACTTTCTATATTATTATGTCTTGTGTAAATTGATATTAATTCAATACATTCATGGATTTTTTTTGTTAGCAGTTTGAATCACCCTGTTATCATATTGTGTACATACTAAGGTATTTTTTGTATATACCATTTGATAAGCATAATCAATATTTTATGCATTTTACTTTCGCTACACAAACCGTTTTCAAACTCTTATAAGTTTTCAAAACTAAAGTGTTTTTCAAATCGGTCAAATTTTATTTGGGAGGTCTATTCACCCCCCCCCCCCCCCGCGCGCGCGCTACACTATTGCATTCTCGTATTCTCATCCAACATTTTGTACTTTAACGTTGTGAGTCATCCTATTGATTTTAGGTTCATATATGACACCCTTTTGATGTTATGAAATCTAAATTCGATAACCTCTTGTGCTACCCACACAATAGAATGGTGGTTAAGATTAAGTATTGTTCACCGTCGATTGATAATGAAGGGAAAGTTAGGTTCAGTAAGTTTGATCTGAATATGGATGAAGACTTAAGACTTATGTGGAACACATTTCATCGATACGAAACAAAGGGTCCAATCAAGGTGAATGCGACAATTGCGAGATCTACTAATGATATTTTGAAGATGTTGAAACTTCTTAAATCATCTACCAATGTTTAAGTTATGTTAAAGTTATTCTCGTGTTAAGTTATGTTAAGCAATGTTCATTTTAAGTTATGATCATCCCATATTAATGTAATGCTAATTTTCATCTAATGAAATATTAAGATAAAGTGTCAACAATATACAAATAATTTAGTACAAACCCAAAATAATGTCAGCGACAATAAATAATGAACAAACAAATAAAATTTACACTAGTCTACCGTAGACAATGTGTGTTATCTGCAATAACCTAGCATATACCTTGCCATCCAGGTTTACCAAACCTATGATGTTGTCATAGAGAAGTCTTAGCATTTGCAGTCGTTGATAGTCAGTCATACCAAGTAGAGAGGTGGAGGTAGTGGCATGTCATTTGAATGTCATGTATCATGTGAGGGTCCAACGTCATCTGTAGGTTGAATAAGTGGGATGATGCAAGGATGTGATACTCTAAATAACCTTCACCTCCACTAAATTTTCTCTAATAACAACGACATTGATGATAATGTTAAACCTAAACCCTCTATCAATACCCCCAAATGGCATAGTAGGAACTTGTCCAGGAATGCCCTAAACATGGCTAAACTCTCGTAGACATCACTCAGCTAAATATGCAACCACAAAACTCTCCCATCACAGAGAACTCGAAAAAAGGAAATGTCATCGAACTTCTGATGCACTATACGGTCTACATATGATGTCCATATGAAATCATCCATAGTCGATGCATCGATCCTCTGCTTGTACACTAGAAGACCACCTGAATGACCATGCATGGACCTCCATTTGGTTGCACATGTGGAGCCATCAGTGATAGGATCATGATCAAGCATGTCACAAATGGATGGGAAATTCTCATATATCTAATATTTCACAATAAAAACAAATTACACATATAAATATTTTTGATAAATAAGAACAAAATAAATTAAACATAGTAAATATTCATACCTTAAATAAACTCATATAAGTAGCAAGTTATCTCGTCTCAAAGACACTCTCCTCTCCAAGAGATTTATATAATATTGTCACAATAGCATAACCTCATGCCTAATGCAGAGACTCAAAGTCAACAAACATGAATATGTATCTAGCATTGATATATAGATGAGACTTATCGACTAAAATAGTACATCCTACAAGATACAACATCTATATCCTAGCGGACGCCTCATACATATAATGCTCCACCAATGACCGGTACATATCTCTGAATCAAGAGAGACGAAAATGATCACCTTTGTTATCCTTAAACTTCTCTAATATCGTACCTCATGTAAGATCCATGTATGTCTCGGTAGTTATAGTTGTAATCTCATGGTTCATCACCGGAAGGGTGAAAAAGTTACTAGCAAGGGGGAGATGGAATAAGTTGGAGACGTCATACAGGGTAATAGTCATCTCACAAAATGGAAGATGAAAATAAGATATATCCTTATGCCATTACTCAAAAGCAGACAAGAAAGGAGCGTCAAGCATGGTGAGGAAACAATCCACTAAAGACGGTATACCATTATCAACGACAATCTTTCTGACCTGATCAAACATCTACTCTTTTATCTTCAACTTCGACCCATGACTAAAGCCCTCAAATGCAGCTCGATCTTGTAACAAATAAAACATGAATAATCAATTACATTCAATTAACCACTAATAAGTAAAAACAACTTAAATTAAAATATGTATATCTCTTCTTGCCATAATTTAAATGGCACATGATCGTCATACCCAATGAGCAAGGTAAGGTTTGAAGGCTCTCTATGGAACTCCCCATATGTGTCATCCTAAACAAACGCCTATGTATCGTCCTGATTCGGTGTACCCGTATCAGCTAAAATAGGAACCTTCGCATCCGTCTGAGCAAGAACCTCCATATCAGTATGAGCAGGAACCTCCGTCTCAAATTCATCAACAACGGTAACATCTGGATCAATATCATGATCTCTAGCCCATCCAACTCTACCTCTTATACGCTGGATCAATAAAAAATATTTTTACAGACAATTTAGAAATATCTAGTAAAAATTTGGTTCAATATTGTAAATTTACTAGATATTTCTAAATTGTCGTTAAAAACACATCATGTTCATACCAATTTTTTAGAAAAGTTCGATAAAAATGCAACCAAAATCATGCATTTTTACCGAATATTCCTAAATTTTCAGTATAAAATCATAAATTTGGTAACGACAATTTAAATTTTTTTAGTAAATATGCATTTTTTTTTCTAAGAATTCGGTGTTTTATTAAAAAAATCAATAACAATACATAAATTTAATGAATAACAATGATTAATTGTAATTATTCGACAGTTTAAGAAAATATTAGATAAAAATCTAAACTTTTTGCCAAAATCCAAAAATAAGATTTTGAATTTGAATAATTGATTTTTTTTAGCTTAAGTGGCATTTTGGTCAAATAAAGTGTTACGTGGGGGTGTCAAGCAGAAGTTGGTGGGTGCTAGGTAGATTATTCATCATATTTTATTAATATTAAGAATTTAATATGTTGGGCCGATAAGGGTTTATTTGAAAGGAAGACTTTGAAGGGTGGATTTGCTTTCTTTTTCATGTTGTTATAAAAGGTTTTTAAAAATATTTCTCTTGATATACCTTCTAAACTAGTATAATAATATTTCAATATTAATTTATACATTTATTAATATTTTTTAATTAAAACATATCGACCTAAATCAAGTTTGACATATATTTAAAGTTATTATTATCTCTAAACGATAATATTATACCTCAAAATTAAACCTAAAATAATTGGATAAATTATCTTGTTATTTGTCCATGCAAGTCATAGGCTTTGTATGAAAAAAAATTAAATAATTTTTTTTTAAATTGATTTTTAGTCCTTGCCAGACTTTTGAAAATACCTAAACTTAGAAATGGGCCTATTACATATATAAATTATTCTCATACCTAACATTATTATAATGATAAGTTAGATTTTTGTCTCGTAAAACCTAGCCTAAAACAATTTATAAAAGATAAACTTTAATAGTTAAAAAAGTTATTTCAGAAACTCCAAGTGTATATTGTTGAAACAATATTTCTCGATAATGAAAGAAAGAGGAGATTAAGTTGATGGTAAGGAAATATTATTGTAATTTTTTTATTATTGAGATAGAATATATATATATATATATATATATATATATATATATATATATATATATATATATATATATATATATATATATAAAAGTTTGTAACTAATCTCACAAATTTTGTAACTTACCTTACAAATTTTGTAATGATCAGAATAACTATAATATGAATTATACGTCCTCAACACTTCACCAAATTCATATCTTTAAACTTCTCATTCCAATAAGTTCTTTCAACTCATCAAGCCTTGTCTTCTTCAATGGTTTTGTGAGCATGTCAGCTAGTTGCAGTTCTGAACTCAACACTCCAACTTGAGCTTCCCTTTACTCTCTTGATCTCTAAGAAAGTGATATATCCCCTCTATGTTCTTACTCATATCATAGCACATAGGGTGGTTAGCTAAGTCTATGGCTAATTTGTTATCTACAAACAAATTCATCTTCTTAGGTTTCGTGATCTTGAGCTCTTCTAGCAACATTTTTATCCACAAAGCTTGGCATGCTACATAAGAAGTTGTTACATATTCAACTTCACAAGATGATAATGCCACTCTTACTTGCTTCCTTGAACTCCAAGATCTCAGAGCACCTCCAATTATAAATAGGTAGTCTATAGTACTATTCTTCTCATTTTGATCTCCGCTGGAATATGAATCAGTGTACTCATGTACCTCTGCATTTATGTTGGTGTTCTTCTGCCTTGGCCTTAACACACCGTGATCAATTGTGTCCTTTATGTATCTTAGCACTCTCTTGACTGCAGTTATATGGCATTCTTGTTGTTTCTCCATGAATCAACTCAACAACCCAACACTTTGACAAATGTTTGACCTGGTGTTGCATATATACCTCAAAGATCCAATGATTTTCTTTTACAATGTTTCATTTACAAGCTCATCATTTGTATCCTTTCTCAATTTTGCTCTCGTCTCCAATGGTGTGATTGATGCAATACAGTTGCTCATCTTAAACCTCTTCAAGATGTCTTGAGCATACTTTTTTCGGTGCAGGAACACTCATTTCCTAGTGTCTTTGAACTTCACTCCTAAGAAATATAACAAGTTCCCTAGATCAAACATTTCAAAATCCTGCATCAATTCAGCCTTGCACTTCATGATCTCATCTTCATCTGATCATGTAATTAAAAAATCATTCACATACATATATAAAATGATTTGGTTGAGTCTGTTTGCATCATTGACATACACTTCACGCTCTGAAGTGCATTTTGTGAATCCTGCCTTGATCATGAAGCCATTTATTCTTTTATTCAAGCTCTCGGAGCTTGTTTCAAGCCATACAAATCTTCCTTAACATGTACACTTTCAGTTCTTGCCCTTTGATTTTAAAACCTAGTGGTTGGCTAACATTATCCTCTTCATCTAATGGTCCATTCAGGACTGTTGACTTTACATCCAACTGATGTATCTTCCATCCTTTGTATGTTGCAATAGACACAACAATTCTGATGGTTTCCAATCTTGCAACAGGTGCATAGACCTCATTGAAGTTTATACCAGGTTTTTATAGGAATCCTTTTGCCACTAGTTTGGCCTTGTACTTAGCAATCTCACCATTTTGTCTAAGTTTCAACTTATAGACCCATTTCGCATAAATTGGCTTCTTACTTGATCTAGCCATGAACTCCTGGTTCTTGTTTCTTTCAATGTATTTAAGCTCTTTTTGCATAACTGCCAACCAATTTGAACAATTCATTACTTGATTCAAATCAATTGGTTTTGACTTAGTTATCATTGTCTCTTCTATTAAGTTAGCTTTAGCATCAATTGCTTGGTATGGAAATCTTTCAGAATCAGTTAGCCTTACTGATTCAGTTCTTGTTCTAGTAGACCTTCTAACATTTTGTTCAAATGTTCCTTCATTTTGAGCAGCTATTTCTTCATTTTATTGATCATCTTTAAGCACGGTTCTAATTGTATCTTGCTCATTTTGAACTGACTTCTGAGTCCATTTCCATCTATTGCTTTCATCTACTTGAACATCTCTATTTATCATAAATTTTTCCTCATTTGGTGAATACAATTTGTAAGCATCAGTTTAATGATAACCTATAAGGACCATAACTTGACTTCTATCATCTAGATTTGTTCTCAATTATTCAGTTACATGCTTGAAACATATTGATCCAAACACCTTGAAGTAACCAACATTTGGCTTCAACCCTGTATGGGCTTCATAAGGTGTCTTGTGCAACATCTTTTGGTTGGACATCTGTTAAGAATGTACATTATTGTTGAAATTGCTTCACCCTAAACTCTCTTTTGCATAGTCTTAGCTTTTAACATACTCTTGACCATGTTCAGTATACTTAAATTCTTCCTTTCAACTATTCCATTATATTATGGTGTATAAGATGCAATAATCTCATGTTCTATGACTACATCATTACAAAATTTTGCAAATTCCATAGAGGTGTATTCACCTCCACCATCAGTTCTCAATTTATTAATATTGCATTCACTTTGTTTTTCAACATGCAATTTAAGTCGCTTGAACTGTATGAATACATCACTCTTTCTTTCAATCAGATAAATCCACATGTGTCTTGTAAATTCATTTATGAAAGTTAGGAAATAGCGGTTACATCCATTATATCTCACTTTAAAAGGTTCACATACATTATAGTGAATAAGCTCTAACTTTTGTTTTGACTTCATAGGAAAGTCGTGTTTGAGTGACTTCCTTGCTTGTTGGGCTTTGCAACATTCTTCACACATCTAACTTGGCTCCTTTATTTGAGGTAGACCATACATCATATTCTTCATGTTGAGCATACTTAAACTTCTGAAGTTCAATTGTCCATACCTGTGATGCCATAACCAATTCTTGTCTTCTTTTATAGTTGAAGCAAGACATTGATGATCAACCATATTGATCCCAATCTTGAAGGTTTTGTTGTCTGTCAATGGTGCTCTCAAGATCAATCTTTCTTAACCATCATACACCTTCATCTAGTTATATGCCATTTTCATGTTGTAACCTTTTACAAGTAATTGACATATGCTTATCAAATTACTTGTCACAAAAAGGTAGAGTACCGTACATCATAAAGGGTAGCCTTCTGACTATCGTTTCTCACCACAATTATGGTTCCATTTCCTTTTATGTGACATGTATGCCATCTGCAAATCTGATCACATTCTTCACCGATTCATCTAACATGATGAATTTCTTGATCATCACTAGGTTGAGTGTTAGCCATTAGCAACACATCATCAGATTCACTTCCTCCTGCATGAACAAACTGAGCTTCTTCCTTATTTTTTTCCCCCGGCTCCTTGCCCAGATAATAGTCTCTTGTATAATGGCCAAGTTTTTACAATTATAACATTGTACCTCTTTCATGTCAATCTTCTTCCTTGAATTCTTGTTGAACACACCTTTCTTGATTGAATTATTGTGATTCTTTGAATACTTGCTTGAATTTTTAGCAGTAGAAAGATTTTTTCTCTGCTTCTCTTTTCCTTTTCCAACTTTCTTGATAAACTTGGCTTGCAGTGCCTGTTCAACCACATTCTTCCTCTCTGAGCTTCTTTTCTTCAATCTTATCTCATGTGCCACTAATGAAGCTTGAAGTTCTTCTAACTTCATATCAGCTAGGTTCTTGGACTCTTCTATCGACACTACAATGTAATCAAAACTTGTAGTTAAATATCTCAACACTTTATCGATCTTTTGCAAATCATTGATTGATTCACCACATGCCTTCATATGATTTGTTAGCAGCACCAATCGTGAGAAGAATTCTAAAACTAACTCGTCTTCTTTCATTTGAGTCATCTCAAATTGCTTTCTCAAGGTCTGCAACTTTACTCTATTTAGCTTCTCATCTCCACCATACAACTTCTTCAACTTATCTCATGCTTCCTTGGTTGTTTCTTCTTCGACAGTCTTCTAAAAAACATTCAGATCCACACACTGATGAATCAAGAACAAAGTTTTCCCGTATTTCTTCATTTGCTCCTTATCTACAACCTTTTGAGCATCATTTGCATTTATCTCTAATGTCGATACTCTATCGTACACGATTTCAACCACATCTTGAAACCTAAATATGACCTTCATTTGTGCAACACACCTCTCTATTTTCAGCTTCCATTTGTCATTGCAAATAGTTGAATTGAATCGGACTCCTTAATACCAATTTGTTAGAACAATCTTGTGTTTCTTGAGAGTGAATAAAGAAAGAGATTAAGTTGATTGTAAGGAAATATTGTTATACAAAAATTGTTATTAAAAGAGAAGAGTTTTTATTTACAACGCAGTAACATGTTTACAAGTTTCAATTAGTTCACAACTTTGTACCTAATTTCATAAATTTTGTAACTAATTTTACAAATTTTGTAATTAATCTCTTAAATTTTATAATCACAAACTTTATAACTAGTCTCACAAATTTTATAACTAATCTTATAAATAATTATTCTTACCAACTTTATAATCACAAATTTTATAACTAATCTCACCAATTTATAACTTACCTTATAAATTATATAACTATCCGAACACCTATAATATGAATTATACATCACATCTTGAAAATAAGCTTCTCGAAAAATATATAATTTACTGGAAAAGAAAATCTAAATCTGCCGTATAATCTGTTTTCTGATGTTAAAACAACTATTTCAATAATTTGACTTATGTTGCTTCAAATATAAACAAAAGAATAACTCCACCCCAGTGAAAGTGAGTCTTCAAGCAAATATTTAATTGGGCACTACTAGTATACTACAATGATTAAATTGTCAACTTGCAGAAGAAATTTTGTTGTATTCTTTTAGAAGTATTCATTAACAATCACACAACTCATAGTCATAGAACCCCACACATGCATAACATTTCTTTTTCCAGCTAATAAAGTGAACAATATATCTGTTTCATAGTTGGCTTCAGATCTACCTCTTTAGTATTTTATAATTCAGAAAACTTAATTTAATCATTTTTCTTAAAGCTGGTTTAATAATCTTATATACAATGGCCACTCTACACTTTTTCAATATGTCAGTGGAGTAATTTTAAGTTATCTAAGTTTTTTAAAATATAATGAAATAATTCATGTGTGACAATCTGGTATGAAAATTATAAAACCTATAAAGGGTTAGGAAGTAGTATTATGTATTCATAAATGTATTTTTTAAATAAAAATATATTAAAAAAATTAAACATTAATTAGAAATAATTTAAATTACAAAAATATATTTTAAATAATTTTAAGTGTTATGATTTATTTATCTACTTAATAGTAATTTAAAATAGTTGTTGAAAGCAGGTGATTATAGTCATCATATGACTATAAGTGAATTAGTGTTATAGTGGGATTCAAAGGTGATGAAAATATACTCCCTCCATCCTAGTAAGACGTTATATATATATATATATATATATATATATATATATATATATATATATATATATATATATATATATATATATATATATATATATATATATATATATATATATTTCTTTTTACGTAAATTAAAAAATATAATGATTGTTATATCAAAAAGATAAATTATATATGACTTTACAATATTGTCTTTTATTTATTATAGATGAAAGAGAAATTTAAAAAATTAAAAATAATAATAATAATAAATGATAGATGGTATGTTAGAAAAAAAATCATTAATTTTGCAATGAAATTGTAAAATAACTTATAGTTTATGATAAATACTTTTGGAACGTAATTTATAACGGAGGAGTTGACAACGATAATAGTAATGGTCATGGTCAATACTGGTTAAAATAATGGTCATGGTCAAAATGATAGTTAAACAGTGGTTGAATGACCATAGTAATAATCGATAATTATTATATTTAAAGTTAACAAACATGCCGGCATCTCCATTCTATTAAGAGTAACATCCTATCATGTGTGAAGATAAGCTTCTCAAGTGATTGTTTTGGTGAAGACAAACTATAAGAATGTGTTTATGTCAAAAAGAATGGATCAAGACTCATATCAAGAGCTAGTGCATTAAAATCAAGTTTTCAAATGTTAAAGATCAAGCCTTAGATGCTATTTTGGATTGATCATGACATTATAAATACAAGTATACATTCTCTCTATGTTGAATAATAAGTGCTAAAAAAATTCATACTCAATCATGGTATATTGCATTACAAATTTTTATTGCATCAAAATTGGCTAAACTATTTTTCAAAGTTTTTTCACTGCCAATAGCAGTGGTAATCGGTTACCACTTTTCCTGTAACTGGTTACCACACTGAAGCGCTACCTCATGTGGGCTTTTTCAAAAGGTGGCCGGTTACCCAAATCCCTATAATCGGTTACATGTGTTTTGCATTCAATTTTTTTAAGCACCAGTTCAGGTGTAACCGGTTACCACTGAACCAGTGGCAGTGTTTCACTTATTCCTCTGCTCTAAACAAATTTTTAAAGGCACATATGAATTATGGCATCTATTCATGCATATGTACTTTTTCAGAGAAGTGTTAAGGCACCATACAAACCATACTTTTCAGATTTTGAAAGTCACCTCCTTCATCTACAATTCAAAATTTATTTTTCTCTCGTTTTCAAAAACCAAGTGTTCTTAACAGAATTTTTGTTGAAACTTCTGCACTTAACTTTCATTGCAATTTCATATAGTTTCAACCACATACATCATTGAGCACTTGTGCTACATATTGAGGATTATTCACTTGAAGGGCAAGATCAATCCAAGTGATTGATAAATTGTATACAACTTCAAAAACTCTTGATTCAGAATATTGTTGAAGTCCTTGTTGTCTAGAATTATTGGAAGCAAGAGAGTGATTAAGGGAGGATTGTTCATTTAAGTCACTTTGTGTATATCATAAGGGGATTGCCCTTATTGATTTGTTTAGGATTTTGTGTATAGAGGCTAGGATTTCTTGTACAAAGTTCAAACAAGATAGTAAAATCTCTTACTGCGTAAGGGGATTGGAGTACCTTCAGATTGTGAGGGGGACTAGGATACATCGTTGTGTTCTTTATTTTTCTACACTTTATCACATTCATCTCTTAACATTCAACCGAAAAATAATCACATCCAAGTCTAAAACCAAAAAAAAAATTAAAGTACCTAATTCACCCCCACCCCCTTCTTAGATGCATTCCATACTTACACTTGGCATCAGAGTGGGTTATTGGTAACTTGCTCCTTAGATCCAGAAGATGACTTTCGCAAGCACAAATCTGATTTTCAAAGATGGTGGAAGTAGCAATAAACCATCACTATTTTTCGATGAATATTTTGACTTCTGGAAAATACGCATGAATGCACATTTAGAAGCACAAGGAGAAGAAATTTGGGATGTCGTTGAAAATGGTCCATTTGTTCCCATGAGTGTTGTCAACAATGTATGGCAATAAAGATTAAGAGTGCATGGGACAATGACGATAAGAAAAAGGTTCTTTACAACAAAAAAGGAAATCAATATACTTCAGAGTGCTCTTAGCATGGATGAATTTTTCCGTGTTTCCTAGTGTGCAACCGCAAAGGAAATTTGGGATACTTTAGTTGAAACACATGAAGGAACCGCTGAAGTTAAAAGGTCCAAACTAAATACCTTAAGTCAAGAGTACGAGATGTTCATAATGCATCCCGGAGAATCCATCATCGCATTACAAAAAATATTTATACATTTGACAAATCACTTGATTGCTCTTGGGAAGACCTTTACTAACGATGCTTTTAATCTTAAAGTGCTCAGATCTTTAACCAGGGAATGGAACCCAAAAGTAACAAAAATATCGGAAAAGAAAAGTCTTTCTACCATGACTTTTGCATCCTTATTTGGAAAACTACAAGAATATGAACTTGAACTCATGAGACTTGAAAAGCATGAGAATCAAGAAAATAAATCAAAAGGCATTGCTTTGAAAGTTGTCTCAAAAGAAGAACAAGAAGATGATGCTCCGAAAGAAGATGAAAATTGCATGCTCCTTATAAAAAGGCTTGGTATATTTTTTTGGTAATAATGAATAATCCTTGAATTATGCAAAAAGAAATATTTTTTTTAGGAAAAAGGATACTTCTACGTCAACACCAAATATCACTTGCTATGAATGTGGAAAGAAAGGACACATAAAGACGAATTATCCAAAACTCACTAAGAAGAATGGCTTCAAAAGTAGAAAGGACTCAAAATCTAAAAGAGCATACATTGTATGGGAAGATAATGAAGTAAGTTCATCATCTGACTCGAAAAGTGACGAATGTGCAAAACTTGCCTTGATGGCTTCATATCATTCCGATAATGAAGATGAAGAGGTTAGTAATGAATTTTCTATTTATGATAATGATGCACAAGGTGCCATAGATGAACTTCTAAATGAATTCAAAATTCTATATAAAATGGTGTCTAATCAAAAGAAACAAATCTTTTCTCTTGAAGAAAAGATTTACACCATGAAAAAGAATTTTGAAGTTGAAAAATAAAACTTTGGTAATGAACAAAAACATGATTTTGTATGCAAAGAATGTGAATCTCTATCTTTCCAAATTTTCCAATTAAAATGAGTAATTGAAAGATATGAAAAAGGACAAGTTGGATTGGATGGTGTCCTTAGTCAACAAAGATATGCAAATGATAAAAGCGGACTTGGATATTCTAAATTTAATAAATCAAATTCTAGTAAAACCATCTTTATTAAGGCTAGTGACAAATACAATAAAGAAAGAGTGAACAAACCAAACAATGTTCATCATTATCCTAAAAGGAAAAGATTTATCAAGAAGAAATCTTATGTTCCTAGATATAAAAGTAACTGTGTTCCTACTTGTTTCTATTGTGGTATAAGTGGTCACACACCTAATGCTTTCTATGTGAGAAATTTTAGTATGGCAAGTGGGCGTTATGTGTGGATCATGAAAGGAACTAATTATGAAGGATTCAAAGCAATTTGGGTACCTAACAAAACCTAATTTGTTTTGTAGGTATGCTTGAAGACCACTACAAATCTATGGTATCTCGATAGTGGTTGTTCTAAGCATATGACGGGAGATATCAACACATTTTCAAATCTAGTGCTTAAGACCGAGGGATATGTCACTTATGGTGACAATAACAAAGGAAAGATTCTTGGAATAGGTAAAGTTGGAGCATCACCTTTCACATCCATTGGAAATGTTCTTTATGTTGAAGGACTATAGCACAATCTTCTAAGTATTAGCCAACTTTGTGACAAAGGCTTCAAGATCAAGTTCATCAAGGATGAGTTCTTGATTGAAGATGAAGTCACTCATGAGGTAAAACTCAATGGTAAGAGAATTAATAATATATTTATGATTTCCCTAGATGATGTATCTTTGAAATTAAAATGTCTCATGGTAAACAACAATGACTCGTGGCTATGTCATAAAAGAATTGCTCATATTCATATGGAACATTTAAATAAATTAGTCAAGCATGATCTTGTCATTGGTTTACCTAAGATAAATTTTGTCAAAGATAAATTATGTGATGCTTGTAAAAAAAGGGTCAACAAACCAAATCAACTTTCAAACCAAAGAATGTGGTGTCCACTTCAAGACCACTATAATTGGTGCATATGGACTTATTTGGTTCATCAAGAACAAGAAACTTAGGAGGTAATGTATATGCATTAGTTATTGTTGATGATTTTTCTAGATATTCTTGGACATTCTTTTTAGTGAATAAAAGTGATGCATTCAAGGCGTTCAAGAAGTATGCAAAGCAAATTCAAAATGAGAAATCACTAAAAATTGCCTCCATAAGAAGCGATCACGGTGAAGAGTTCCAAAATGCTTCTTTTGAAGAGTTTTGTGAAGAACATGGAATCTTTCATAATTTTTCAGCACCAAGGACTCCTCAACAAAATGGAGTGGTGAAAAGAAAGAATAGGTCTCTGGTAGAACTTGCAAGAACGATGCTTAGTGATTCAAATCTTCCAAAATACTTTTGGGCAGATGCGGTAAGCATGACATGCTATGTAAGTAATTGAGTTATTATTAGACATATTTTGAAAAAGACCCCCTATGAACTCTTCAAGGGAAGAAATCCAAACATTGCTTATTTTCATACATTTGGATGTAAATATTTTGTCTTAAACAACGACAAAGACAATCTCGGTAAGTTTGATGAAAAATCCGATGAAGGTATTTTTCTTGGCTATTCTCTTACTAGTAAAGCATATAAAATATATACTAAAATAACTTTAACTATTGAAGAATCTATGCATGTTTCCTTTGATAAAACTAACCCCTCTAAGGAGGATATTGTCTTGTATGATGATGATGATTTTGTATAAGTTTCTAAGGTAGATACTTCAAAGTTAACAATGATAATCAACCGGAACACCAAGAAGAACCGACTCGACAAGTTAATGATCTACCTAAGGAATGGAGAACCCATCGAGATTATCCAATTGATAAAGTCAATGGTGATATAAGTCAAGGTGTTGCAATAAGATTAAATCTCAAAGATGCATGCTTGAATATGGCGTTTGTCTCACAAATCGAACCTTCCAAGATTGATGAAGCCTTAGAAGATGATCAATGGATACTTGCAATGCAAGAAGAGTTAAAACAATTCTAAAGGAATCAAGTTTAGGAACTTGTCCCTAGGCTAAGTGGTAAACACATCATAGGTACCAGATGGTGTTTAAAAACAAGCTTGATGAGAATAGTATTGTTAGAACAAAATTTGATTCTGCATTTATACCTTAAGTTTTGATGATAACAATGTTGTATTTGTGTGAGAATAATTTTGGTACCCTAATGGTTTGTTATTGTGTAGATTTAACAAACGGTTCTAATTCTGGTCATACGATGTGCAACATCATCAATTTATGAACTTTGCGTTCCAAATCTGCTTATGCGCTGAAATTAGAAGTTCTGAAAGACGTCAATATTGTTGATGTAATGTTCTTTCTGCTTCTATGCTATTTCATCCATCAAAAGCTTCTGAGGAGACTCAATATTGTTGTTGCAATGTTCTCTCAGTTTTTGTTTCTGGACGTGACTCTGATCAACAAACTTATGAAGAATGTCAAGCTTGTGAAGTTGTGCTATGTAGCTGTAGATTATGAAGATCTCAAGACAAACGATTGAAGTTATCAAGGTTTTGACTGAGGATTATGAAGACTCTGAAGATTATGAAGACACTGAAGAACTCAAGCCAGACTACTGACACTGTCAAGGTTCTGAAGTTTTTGAATCCAGCTTTATACTTCGTCACTTCATGCTTGAATCATATTTTATCAGAAGTCAATGAATATGAAGATAAGATCAAATGGGGACATGATTAAATAGTACATAGTACAAATCAAACAAGTTTTCCACGACATAATTTCATGGGAAAGGACTGTATTATTCATCACACCTGTCACTAAATATGTGGGCGAAAGGACAGTATGCGGTATCATTCCTTTCTCATCCAATAGTGGACAACCGCTCAAGGAGCTTTCCCCCATTTTGCCTTCAAACGGTCACATGCTTACACTATATAAGCATGCATTGGAGACTTAAAGAAATTGCTGATCTACACAAGTATTTTGACAAGCTAATTTTCTTTGTGAAAAGTTATCATCTTTTGTATACAATGTTCATTAAGTATTTATTATTCATTTGTGTAAATCTGCTTTTGTAGAAGCACCTTGTAACACATAAACTATTATTCAAACTATTTGTTAGATTCCTTAAGGAGGTTATCCTTGAGAAGACAAAGAAAGTTGTTCTTTGTGAGTCCTTGAGGAGACTAAGGTTTTGTTGTATCCTTGAGAAGACAAAGAAGGGTATTCTTTGTGTTTATTGTAATCTGTTGATTATAGTGGATTAAATCCTTGTGTATAAGGCAAATCACCTTGGCGGGTGGACTGAATTAGCTTTGAGTTTCAAGCGAACCAGGATAAAAATCATTATGTTTTTATCCCTTCATTGTTAAACTTGTTAGTGGTGTTTTTGTTTTGGAAAAAGCTTTTGCTTGTAAAACCTAATTCACCCCCCCCCCCCCTTTCTTGTGTTTTTCACACCTTCAATTGGTATCAGAGCTCCGGTTCTAATTGTGATAAAAAGTTTTTATCAACACCTCACAGTGTTCAGTACCGATCCAGTTGTGTGAGAAACAATGGTTGCTGCTAACGTTGTTAACAATAATGATAGAGATCATTACAATGCCAAACCGCCTATTTTTGATGGTGAAAAATTTGACTACTGGAAAGATAGAATAAAAAGTTTCTTTCTTGGTTACGATGTTGATCTCTTGGATCTCGTGGTTGATGGCTATGTTCACCCAGTAAATTCTGAAGGAAATATTTTAGAAATAAGTGATATGTCTGAACAACAAAAGAAAGACTTCAAAAATCATCATAAGGCCAGAACCATATTGCTCAATGTTATCTCTTATACGGAGTATGAGAAGATAACAAACAAAGATTCAGCCAAATCCATTTTTGACTCTCTGAGAATGACTCGTGAGGGAATCACTCAAGTAAAGGAGACAAAGGCCTTGACCTTAATCCATAAAATATGAGGATTTCAAAATGGAAGATGATGAAAATGTTGAAACTATGTTCTCAAGGTTTCAAATGCTTGTTGTAGGACTTAAGGTTTTGGATAAAGGGTATTCTACAACTGATCATGTCAAGAAAATCATCAGAAGTCTTCCCAAAAAATGGAGACCTATGGTAACTGCATTAAAGCTGGCTAAGGATCTCAACATCATCAGTCTTGAAGAACTTGTTAGTTCTTTAAGAAGTCACGAGATTGAGCTAGAAGAAGATAGACCTCAAAAGAGAGGTAAATTTGTAGCTCTAAAATCCAAGCCTGAGAAGACTAGAGCATATCAAGATGAGGAAGAACCAGAAGGATCTGATGAAGACTCAAAAGATGATGATGAGTTGTCTCTATTCTCAAAGAGAGTCAACAGACTCTAGAAACACAGACAAAGTTGTCAAGGGAAATTCAAAGGAGTCGAAAGGACTGTTGGTCGCTTCGAATCCTCATCTGGTCAAAAGAAGCAAACTTATGGAAAAGAAGTTATCTGTTTCGAGTGCAAGGAGCCATGCCATTACAAGAATGACTGTCCCAAGTTGAAGAAGGACAAAAGACCCAAGAAGAACTTCTCCAAAGTCAAGAAGGGGCTGATGGCTACCTCAGATGACTCAGAATCTGAAGAAGAAGATTCTGACGAAGGAAAAGCTAATGTTGCACTGATGGCAACTGCTGAGGATCCCACACACTCTAAGGAACCAGAAGATAAGGTTTTAATAGAATTAGAATCCAACTCCGATTTTGAAGAGGTATTCTCTAATCTATCTCGTTCTGATATTGAAAATTGTCTTTTTAAAATGCTGAAAAAGTACCAAAGTCTTCAAAGAAAATACAAGGACCTTAAACAAGTCCAAGTAAATTCTTCTGAAACTCAGAAAGAGCTTGAGAATGGTATTTCCTCTCTAAACGAAAAATTATTTTCTTTATAAAGTAATAACTCTGCTTTGAAAAGCAAAATTTCAAAACTAGAGGAGGAAATAACTTCAGAAGCTTCTGGTACTGATTGCATCATCAAATATGACAGAGCATTCCAGTACTTTCTAGCTAAAAGCATAGATAGAAGCAAAATGGCTTCCTTGATCTATGGAGTTAGTAGAAATTGAAAGAAAGGTTTGGGTTGTACATAAACTACAAAACCTGACGAAAGTCAGAAGGTCAAACCAAAACCTCTCCATATGCATTTCGTGCATGTTGACATCGAGCCTGATATTTCTGCACAGACACAGAAGCCTACTAAGGATAAGAACTCTATTATCTAAGTATCATGCACATATCCCTCATGATTATTCTTCTGCTGAAAGACCCAAAGTTATGAGAAACGCTGGGAAAACTAACAAAAGAGGACCCAAAAAGTGGGTACCTAAGGATAAAATCATTTGTGTTGCAGACATCCTTAATAGCTCAGTTGAGACACCAGTCATGGTACCTGGATAGTGGATGCTCGCGACACATGACAGACAGAAGGTCTATATTCCAAGATTTGGAACTTAAGCCTGGAGGCTTCGTTGGTTTCGGAGGAAACCAGAAAGGGAAGATCATTGGCTCTAGAACCATTGGTAATGGTAAACTTCCTTCTATTACTAATGTTATTTTAGTTGATGGTCTAATGCATAATCTATTGTCCATTAGCCAACTTAGTGACAATGGTTATGATATCATCTTTAATCAAAAGTCTTGTAGGTCTGTTAATCAAAAAGATGACACAATCCTTTTTAACGGAAAGAGGAAAAACAACATTTATAAAATTAGACTTTCTGATCTTGAAGATCAAAATGTAAAATGTCTAATGTCTGTTAATAAAGAGCAATGGGTCTGGCATAGATGTTTGGGTCATGTTAGCATGAGAAAGATTTCTCAGCTAAATAAGCTTGAATTAGTCAGAGGTATACCCAAATCGAAGTTCACTTCAGATGCTCATTGTGAAGCATGTCAGAAAGGCAAGTTTTCTAAAACATCTTCAAAGCTAAAATTGTTGTTTCTACCACTAGACCATTAGAACTTCTGCATATTGATTTTTTTGGACCAGTGAAAATTGCTTCTATCAATGGAAAGAAGTATGGATTAGTCATTGATGATGACTATAGTCGTTGGACATGGGTAAAGTTATTGAAACATAAGGATGAGTCTCACTTTGTGTTATCTACCTTTTGCTCACTAGTGCAAATAGAAATAAATTGCAAAATAGTCAAAGTCAGAAGTGATCATGGTGGAAAATTTGAAAATAAACATTTTGAAAATATTTTTGATTCAAATGGTATTTCCCATGATTTCTCCTGTCCTATAACTCTACAACAAAATGAAGTTGTATAAAGGAAGAATAAGACTTTGCAATAAATTGCCCGCACCATGATCCAAGAAACTAATATGACTAAGAATTTCTGGGCAGAAGCGGTTAACACAACATGTTATATTCAGAACAGGATTTCTATCTGACCTATTATGGGTAAGACTCCTTATGAATTGTGGAAGAACAGAAAGCCCAACATTTCTTACTTTCATCCTTTTGTATGTGAATGCTTTATGTTAAACACTAAAGAGAATCTTGACAAGTTTGACTCTAAGGCACATAAGTGTTTACTGTTAGGATATTCTGAACGCTCTAAAGGCTACAAAATCTTTAATACAGAAACACGAATTGTTGAGGAATTAATTCATGTTAGGTTCAATGATAAGCTTGACCCTGAAAAGTCAAAGTTAGTTGAGAAATTTGCAGATCTGAAGATCAATCTTTCAGAATACAAAGATATTGTCTCTGGAGAAAAAGGCTCAGAAGGCAAAACCAAAGAATCAGAAGAAACGACTCAACCAGAAGTAATCGTTGATCCAACTCATCAGAATAAGAGTAGATCAAGAACTTCTCATTCCAAAGAACTGATTCTAGAAGACAAGAATGCTCCAGTTAGAACTAGATCTTCATTCAGACCCTCTGAAGAGACTCTTCTAGGTTTGGTGTCTCTGATAGAATCCACCTCTATTGATGAAGCTCTTCTGGATAATGAATGGATTCTGGGCATGCAAGATGAACTGAATCAATTCACCAGAAACGATGTTTGGGATCTTGTTCATAAACCAAAAGGCTTCCATGTCATTGGAACCATATGGGTTTTCAGAAATAAGCTGAATGAGAAAGACGATGTCATTAGAAACAAAGCTCGAATGGTAGCACAAGGTTATAATCAGTAAGAAGGTATAAACTATACAAAAACCTTTGCTCTAGTTGCCAGGTTAGAGTCTATTCATCTCTTAATTTCTTTTGCTGTCAATCATAACATCATACTTTATCAGATGGATGTTAAGAGTGCATTCCTGAATGGTTATATTTCTGAAGAAGTTTATATGCATCAACCTCCTGATTTTGAAAGCTCTCGAAATCCTGATTTTGTTTTTAAATTGAAAAATTCTATGTATGGTCTAAAACAAGCTCTAAGAGCTTGCTATGATAGACTAAGTAACTTTTTGTTGGAAAATAATTTTACCAGAGGAAAAATGGACACAACTCTCTTTTGCAAAACCTTCAAGAATGACATTCTGATTGTGTAAATATATGTTGATAATATTATTTTTGGTTCTGCTAATGCGTCGTTGTGCAAGGATTTTGCTAAGTCTATGCAGGCAGAATTCGAAATGAGTCTGATGGGAGAACTAAAGTTCTTTCTGGGAATTCAAATTGATCAAAGACCAGAAGGACATATATTCATCAAAGCAAATATACAAAGAAACTTCTAAATAAATTCAACTTATCATAATGTAATCTAGCAAAGACTTCAATGCATCCTACATGCATTCTGGAGAAAGAAGAGGTAACCAAAAAGGTAAATCAAAATCTTTTCAGAGGTATGATATGTTCTCTTCTATATCGAACAACTCCTAAACCTGATATATTATTTAGTGTATGCTTATGTGCTTGCTTCCAATCAGATCATAGGGAAACTCGCTTAATTGCTATTAAGAGAATCTTTAGGTATCTGGAAGGTACTGCTAATCTTGGTCTATTTTATAGAAAAACAAGTGAGTATAAATTAGTAGGTTATTGTGACGCTGACTATGCTGGAGATAGAATTGAAAGAAAAAGTACTTCTGGAAGTTACCAATTTTTGGGAGACAACTTAATCTCAAGGTCCAGCAAGAGACAATCAATAATTACGCTATCAACAACTGAAGTTGAATACATCGCTGCTTTTGGATGCAACACTCAGATACTCTGGATGAAGAGTCAGCTGGAAGATTATCAGATATATGAGAGTAACATTCATATTCTATATGATAATACTTCTTCTATTTGTTTATCTAAGAACCCTATCTTGCATTCTAGGGCTAAGCATATTGAAATAAAACATCATTTTTTACGTGACTATGTTTAGAAGGGAGTTTTTCACTTAAAATTTGTTCATACAGACCATCAATTGACTGATATGTTTACAAAACCCCTTGCTGAAGATAAATTCATATTCATTCAGAAAAATCTATTTATGAAACCGTGTCCAGAATGAAAAGATGTTATTCAGAATGTAAAGTCTTTAGAACTCTAGATTAGATTCTGAGATTGTTTTGCTTTCTGATTCTGAAACTTGAAGCTTTCTGAAGTAAGGAAGTTTTCATGAATCAGAAAGGTTCTAATCAGAAGTAATCTTATCGATTTGTCTTCCTGATTCTGAACAGTTGCTGCATTTAATGGTTGCCTTGTCGTTTGACTTCGTGTGGCATCTGTCCCACTTTCTGAGCATGCGTGATTAAAGCGTGACACGTTGGGTTTAACAATTCTTGGAATTAGGTCTAAACCTTTACACTTCCCCCCATGACTGCGCACACTTTTTTGTCATCATAGCAAAAAATTTCTATTTAAACACAATTTCACTCACATTTTCACACTACGCGCACATTTCTCCCACACTTTCAAGTTTTTTCAAACCTCAAACTCTTTCTCTCTCCTTAACTGTTCTTCGACTTCATCTTCATCCTCTCTCAATGGCTGAACAACAATCGTCAATGGCATAATAATCTTCAAAGACAGCTGAACAACAACAACATACTGAAAGCAACGTACTGGAAGTCATTCCTGAACTCACTCTCTACACTTCAGTCAATGAGCTTACAGTGTTGTGCGAAACCATTGTGGATTTCAAAAACCTAAAGGATAATGATTTTGATTTCACAAAAACTTTGAATGTTCAAGGATGAAACACCTTTTTCGAGAGACTCACAGGCCCATTTTACCCTGTGTTGGTAAAACAATTCTGGGTTCATGCCACTATTGAAAGGGAAACAATTACCTCCCATGTCATGAATAAGAAGATTGTCATCACTAAGAAGCCCATTGCGGACATTATTGGTCATGATGGCAAATGTAAAAGGGTTCATAGTGCAACCATCATCGCTAAGAGGGACACTGATATCTCTCCAGTCATCTTCAAAGAAGGAACAAACTTTGCTGATGAAAAGGGTCCTAGTGCCAAGGACTTAACAAACAATTTATGGGTCCTAGTTTCAAGTTTTTTCCTCTCTCTCTCTATATATATATATATATATATATATATTACAATTTCTTAGTATTTTGAGATGTTTCCAAACCTATAAATTAAATAATAACAAATAAAGTACTCCAACAAATTAAATTAACACTCACATTTAGTAAATTTAGTGAATAAATTAAAATAATAAATGAATGAATTTGGAACTTCATATTTATATCCAATGAACAATCGACGTGAAAATTGTGAAGCTATAATTTATAACTTTATAAAATAAAGTGAATTTCCAAACTCAATTTCAAACACTCCCAAGTTAATGGTGCAATTACAACTTATAAGGACAAACAGATACCTATCATTTTCAAATACATTTATTTTAAGATAAAATGAAGACATCCTTTTCCAATAGTAGTATTTTCAATAATTAATGATACTCTTTTGCAAGAAATATAATAGATGACCAACCAATAAACAGATAGACCATCTGTCAAATAATAATGTTTTGGAAACATACTTTTGGACATATATGGTTCATATATTTAATACAAAGTTAACAAAATTCATGACCAAAAAACAACCTATACTCACATATCTTTTTGTTTTTTCACCTGCCGTCATTAATATAGTACAACAAAAACAAACAAACAAAAAAAACTTATTACCTCAACATTTTAATTTTCCCATAAACTCATTCACATTATAAAGATAGACGGAGTATGGCTCAGGCTACGGTGAGGTCTCACGCAAGAGACCGGAAAATTAACATATTTTTTTTAATTAATCTTTTATTCATTTTTAACCATTTATTGGTAACTGAAGTAAAAAAGTTTATTTTATTTTTTATTTCAATTTTTTAACGGTCACAACATAATTAAAAATGGTCGTTAAATAATAAAATTAAAAGAAAAAAAATTCTGAAATTGTATTGTTTAAGTGAAAGACCTATGGTAGACGACAATGCGAGATAGATAATACTGAATTTATTTGATGAGTTTATTTGATGTTAGTTTAAATTCTACTTACTATATTTACACAAAGATCTTTTTTTTAAGGTAATATATAAATACTTCTATAAATATTTATTAAATTTTGTGACTGAGTTTTTGGTAGAAATGAGAAAATGGATTCGATTAATTAAACATATTTGTTTTCTTTAGGGATGACAAACATGCATGTTCGTCCCGTTTATACCCGTCCCGCAAAAGCCCACAAAAAAATGGGCGGGATGGTCATAGTTAAGGATGTGCGCTTAAAACTTAGGCTCGTCCCGCAAAAAGTGAGGGCGGGACGGAGAAAGTCCGCAGACACTGCACTCTTTAAGCCTAAAAATGCAAAAATTCATGTAAATGCATAAATCCGTGAAAAAAACGGGACGGAATGAACACATTAGAGAGTGAGAGTCTAAATTTTTGGCCCGCTCCGCACTAAAGTGCGGGTAAAACGGACATGTCCAACAGATCGGACCCATTTTACCACCCCTAATTTTTTCTCCATTGTATTGAATAAGATTTTAAATCAATCAATCTTAATATGTTTGTCAAGTTACATCTGTTTTTAAACGTAATTATTAACATAAATTTTTATAATTTTTTTTGACTAATGCCTGCAAACTCACTCACCCTGTCATATTTTTTTTAAGGATATACTAAAGTTTTAAACTCTTAACCTTAACGATTTCCTCGGAGTTGTTTCTTTTGCAAGTTTTTACGGATGAACCCTTCAATACTTCTAATCAAATGTTTTGAGAAGTTACCTTATTCTTCCTTTTATTAGATACACAAGTTATGAAAAAAAAAATACAATTACTAGTAATAGTAAGATTGGTGCATTCCATTCCACTTTGATAATTTAAACGTTTCAAGTAAAAATTACTCTTATTTTCCCCTTATTAGATAGATACGCACGTTATGAAATAAATAAACAGTTACTAGTAATAGTAACACGATGCATTGCATGTGGCCTTTGAAATAATAAAACAAGAATCACCTAGTTCACACTCCATCCATGTGCGATGCTTCATATTCCTCTGCTGTCTTTCTTTCTTTCTCTCACATGTTCTTCCACTACCACCACTGCACATGACTCAACTTAACCTCAAAACAACAACCACTAACCTTCTTCCTCAACGTTAATCACTGTCAACCTTTTTCTTTCTCAATCCTCTTCCCATGGATTCCAACACCATTCTTGATTACGCTCTGTTTCAACTTACCCCAACCAGAACCAGGTTTGTCTCACTCTCATCGCACACCCCATTTTCTTATTTCGTCTTATTTTGTTGTTCCTTTCTTAAAACTCTGTGCTTTTTGTAAAATCACTTATTGGGTTGTGGTTATATTTTTGCAGATTTGAACTTATAGTGTTTTGTGGAGGTGTTCGTGAGAAAATAGCTTCTGGGTTGTTTGAGCCTTTTGTTTCTCATCTTAAGTTTGTTAAAGATGAGATCTTGAAAGGGGGTTACTCGATTAGGCTTCTGCCTCCTACCAATACTGCTTTCTGGTTCTCCAAATCCACCTTTGAGAGGTGATTGATTCAGAGTTCGTGTGTTAATATTGGCAATCTTTAATTCTTTGATTTCAATTGAATTTGAAGAACCCTTGAATCAATTATTTTTAAGTTGTTTTATGGATTTACTGTTTTATGCAAGAGATGTGTTTTTGGATCATATTATTTGTGAAGCTGATTTTCTTTTTTTGACAGATTTGTGCGGTTTGTTAGCACACCTGCGGTTTTGGAGAGGTTTGTTAGCCTTGAAAAAGAAATCCAGCAGATTGAAAGTCAATTTCAAGCGAATGCGTTATCGATGTCGGTAACAATCCCTGAAGAAGGTATGGTTAAGAGTTGCAACTTAATTCATGTTTTGTTGATGTTACTGTAAGAAATGATTAGGTTTAGGTGGTAGAGGCAACTTTTTAAAAACTCATTTTGGTTATTAACCAAAGAAGCTATCAAGGTTTTAAATAACGGTAGCGGTCGCTTTGCAGTCGCGTAAAGACTTTCGCGATTTCAGTCCGTACAAGTGTTGCGACACTGATTGCGGTCACTGAGGTGTGAATTAACTACAATTTATTCTTTATCATAAAACAGTGAATAACGGTATCGGTATCGACACCTTTCAATACGGGTTTGTCGTGGCCGTTTTTTTAAACCTTGGAAGCTATATTATGTAAAAGAATGTTTAAGTGAAGTTAGTTTTGTACTAAAACTCTATTGTGTATCAGGAAACTTACCACAAACCAATGGCAACACAAGGAGGTTAAGTGATTCTACGAAGGTAATTTTTCTATCTTAAAATATGTCGGAATTACCGAAAGATCTCTATTGATTCTTTTGTTAATTCATGTTTTGTGTTTGCATCAGTTGAACGATGTACTCGAAGGGGTTGACATTAAAGAAGAGGAAAACTCAAAGTAACTTTCTACCTTTTGAGTAGTTTTTGTTGATGAAATCTAGTGTCTATTTGTTTGGTTAGTTCATTAGAAACCTTTTCTAACACATTTATTTGTTTGTAATCATAAGGATTTCGCTGCAACGTGTTTTGGACTCTCGAATAGCACTACTCCGAAAAGAGCAAGCAATGGCGTATACACGAAGTCTTGTTGCTGGTTTTGATATCGACAACATCGATGATCTTGTATATTTTGCAAATGCATTTGGAGCATCGCGTTTAAGGTATGTGTTAGAAATATGCAACTTACAAGTTCTTACTTTGATACTTACGTCGATGCTATCTAATCAGAAAATTATGTGTTTTTGTGTTAAATTTGTCTGATTCTTACGGTTATATTCTTCTTGCCGATTGACAAACAATTCTCATTTTTCTTCGAAAACGAGTTCGAAGTTATCTTGACAACTGATCCTACTTTGTAGATTGTGAAATTTCTCTAGTCTAAGGAGATTGAAGGATCAACCAACTTTTGATGTTAGTTCTCTCATTCCTTGCCAATATAAGGATAATTGAGAACATATTTGTTCGAATTTCTATGAAATACGACTTTTCTTACAGCGAGAAACGACTTCGTTCAAAACTTGCATCTGATATTTATTGATTGGTGGCACTTGCCTCATTTAGACGAAACCTTTAGTCGAGTTTTGTGACTAAATTCTAAGTCTCGATTTTCAATGTTTGTAGGGAAGCTTGCAATAATTTTAAGGAATTGTGGAAGAAAAAGCATGCCGACGATCTTTGGATTCAAGAAGTAGCTGCAATGCAGTCAAACTTACCGCCAGGACTTTCGTTTTCTGGATCATCAGGAATTATACTTGCGAATGACGTAACCGTTCATGATCAGAATAACAAGAATAATAGCTCTACAGATAGTATTCTTTCGAGCGACGAAAATGCATTTCTTGAAACATCAAATAAAAAAGAAGGTATTCTTCTATTCTCAAAAATGAATTTGAGCATACGATGGTTATTTAATCTCGATGAATGTTTTGCGCAGATGTGAACTTGCCACACATGGCGAATGTTCATATGCCGATGCATATGCCGTGGCCTTACAATGTACCGCCCTATATGTATAATCTTCAAAATCCCGGTCAGCAAATGCCGTCATACCAAGGATATCCTCCTTACCTTCAAAATAATATGCATTGGCCATCGAACATGGGAGTGAACCAAAAACCGTCAGCGACTAAAAGAGAGAAGTCTCGTTATAAGAAAGGATCGGAAGAATATGAAGAACCGGAAACAGATTCCAGTGATCCTGATTCTGGGAGTGAATCTGATTCGGATAAACAGAAAGACTCGAATAATTCGTTGAAGGATGATAAGAGGAAAAAGCACAGAAGAAAATCGTCCGGAACGGTTGTGATACGTAATATCAACTACATTACTCCGAAAAGGAGAAATGGAAACGAGAGTGGAGGTTCTGATGATTCTTCTTTAGAAGACGATGTTGTCTTCGACGAAGAAACCATCAAACAGAAGGTTGGTGTTGCACTTGAATCATTGCAGAAGGTTCATAAAGGTGAAAAACGTGGTAGTCGAAAAAAGTCATCGGCTAAACACAATGTAACTAAATCGAGTGATGATGCGGAGGAAGATGCATCTGAAGGTGGGAACAAAAATGAGAACTGGAATGCCTTTCAGAGCCTTTTGAAGATAGATTCCGATACCGAAGTTGACGGATCAGAACAGAAGCAATCAATCGATGTCCAGGATGAACATTTTGTGTTGAGCAACTCTGAAGGAAGAATGTCGTCTGCTGCTAGTTCTGCTCCAAACATGGATTTCAATGAAGTTCCGAAGAATCGTGAAGTTGCGAATGACTCCTTCATTGTGACTCAGAGAGACGGAGGAAATGGAGGCGAGTCGAAGAAGGGCGGATATGTAGAAAATTTCGGCCCAATTACAAAGATCAAAGAAAATATCGGTGAAGATATATTGTTATCACACATATCAAGAGAACCGAGAAATGAAATTGGCGATCCATTAAATACTTTTGCTGCCGATTCGTCATTACAAACCAAGGGAAGAGGATCGGATGATTGGTTTATAGTTGATAACAATTTGGAAAGTACGAGAGGCCGTGATCCCTCAGTTATTCCAATAGTGTTCGATTCTTCCCACGCTGAAAAAAGAAGTGAAAAAAATATCATCGATGATTCTTTCATGATACACGGTGATCAGTTGGTAGATAACAATCTTTCTGATTCGCAATGGAAGACGGATATGAGCATGGTCGAAAATCTAACATCTTCCAACAAAGTAGAAAGTGAGACAAAAGAAAAGAACACACTTTCAAAGATAGAGGAGCCAAATGATCTCTGTGTAGTTCTACGGCGCGATTCAGGATTGGATTCTGTCGAGGCCTCACGAACCATGGACTACGAAATTGACTTTTCTTACTCAGAACCTGATAGAAGAACTTCTATCGATGATTCGAGTGTTAACGTGAATAACAACAATCTTCCAAGTAGTCCCAAGAAAACCAACGCGATTAAAACCAAAGTCTCGCGATTACCTGCCAAGGGAAAGCCCGAGATAATTCCTAGAAGCAGAAAACCTTCTGTCCCAAGTAGGCCTATAGTTCAAAAGAGCCAAAGAGAAAAGGTATTGTGAATTTTCGACTTTTATATTTTCTCATAACATTCATTAATCTATCTTTTGATTAATGATTAATTATCGTGATTTGGTAAACAGGAAGATGAAATTAGGAAGAAGTTGGAAGAAAAGGCGAGTGAACGACAGAGGAGAATTGCCGAAAGAACTGCATCTTCTGGTGTTGGTCGAGGCGTGCCCGGGAAAACCGATAAGAACAAGACTGAAGCTGTTAAAGAAACAAAGAGAATCAGTTCTGTTAAGGTCAGGGGAGTTTAGAAAAATCTGAATGCATATCTTATAAAGTATATAGGTGATTAAGTGTATTTAAATGATTGATGATTGTGATTAAATTAAAATTGAAATTATTTGTTTTGTTTTGTATAAATAAACAAACTCTTAAGGTCATTGGAAATTTTCAGACCTTTATAGTTACTCAAAATTGAGATTTCTTTTGAATTTTGATTCATGGTTGTGTATTTAGTATTCTTTATTCTCTGTAATGTATGAAACATTTGTATGTGCAAACAACAATGAAAATTTGGCTTTTTGTTTTGATTCTATTTTTAGTTTTACTAAAAATAGTAACTAAGATTGGTCAAATAATTGTTTTTTAAGCTAAGCACGAAAGCGCACGAGATCTTAAGTAGGACCGATCATTATAAAAAAATTGGTAAAATTTGGGTAAGATCTGACCTAAGGAAAAAAAAGGATAATTTCTTACAAAGATCTTGTTTCAAAAACCTCAGTCTTGACCACGTCGATGACGAAAATGATATTTCTCTGTTCGCAGCACTGTCAAACATCTTATACAATTAAAATCTTATGATTCAATACTCAATCTTGAATACATTGTTAGAACATGATTTCGACTCTTGCGTATTAATCAATGTATAAATACTTATATTTATTGCTGAATACCTTATTCTGAATTTGAAATTTTAGATATGTGAATTTCTTAGGGTTATTGTCACTTTGTGTAATTTAATAAAATATGAAAATTAAGATTGTGAAAATTATAAATAAAAAATAAAATTTAAATTAGTAATAATAGGGGACTAAAATTGGTTTTTTTTTTGATAAAGTAGAAAAAGTACTTACAAGTTGAGAATAAGTTAGAACTGTTTATGGCGAAAATTGTTACTATAAATCAATCATTCACGAAAAAAAACAGCAACTTAATGCATTTAACAAACTATAACCAAAATGACAAGTAATTTGTTAAATGTTAGAAAACAACCCTACCTTAAATGACAAGATTAAGTGTATATTTAGAAAAAAACAATAGAGACGTAAAAACAATTTCTAGCAACGGCAAAAGTAATTAAAAGCAGTTAAATATTCTCTTAAATATTTTTATATCTCTGAAGCATATAACAAAAAAAAGGTTTAAAAAACAACCCTACCTTATACCAGTAATAAGTTAATTTTTTTTTATAATTAATGTAACCTCTTTATATGGAGAATAAATACATCAAAAAAATCATTTAAAAAGAACACATAAATTATAATTTCTAGCAATTCTAATTAATCTCTTGCTTTTGGTTGAATTTGTACAATTAATTGAATTAGCATTGCAGAACACAACTTGTCATGTCAAATACAGCTCCAGAAAATCCACAAACATGAGTGGAAAGGTGACTTTACAATCCTTAATTTAATAAAAAAAATAAATGTCTTGTATTTCTATTGTCAACCTTAGTTGAATGTTTCTTTATAAAATATTTTATAGACATTTCTAATTCATCAAAACTTGTACGCGTTTTGTGATGTTTCTGGTTTGCACATCATGTTTGTTTATTTTATTTCAGAGTTTCCTTGCAAGATAAGCAATTAAGATGTCTTCTCCTAGATTATGTGGTTTGAAGCCATTACTCTTTCGTCGAAAATCAACCGTTAACGAGGTGATTAATCGAGGTTTATCGTTCTTTTGTTATTATAACTTTCAATTTCATGAAATTTTCAAAGGATAGCAACGCAACTTATTGTCTGTTTCTCTCGTTGTTGATTACGTATATGCAGTCAATGAGAAGTTCAATCTCACCAAAGAAGTCTCCAAAGTCTAACAATGATGATTTTAAGTGCGAGTCAGTGGAATTATCATTTATAGGTATGGACCAATTGATATTAATGATGGAAGTTCATAAGAAAATCTTTGTCTTCAGAGACATCATGGATCTTGTTCCTTTGCAAACTTCCGCTTCCTTACGTCAGGTACGGACAACACTCGACGCATATTCATGTTGAAATAAACAAACACTACATTCTTGATTCTTTTGTAACATTATTTTTTCGTCTATGAAAGATGGTTATTACAACCTTAGAAGATCTTCAACGACTTTATCCATTGATCATACCGATCAAGAAAGTTGCAAATATTAACGATAAGTCAACCGATCAGGGTCTTGCTTACTTCTGCGAGGCGTTAAAGGCTCTTGGAGAATCATGGTTGATAAACAATTTCAAGGACACGAACAATAGCGAGTTACCGATACCATCGTGCAAGGATAACACCAATATGAAGGAATTAGGTATTGATTGTTTTCTTGTGAAAGAATTAATAATCAACTACGGAATATGAATTTGAAACTATTTCAATTTTTTTTCAGGTGTTACTATGTTGGCTACACTTGATTGTTTGATTAAGATTGCGAGTGAGAGATTTGATGTCATGGAAGAAGATTCGCCGAAGAAAGTTTTCAAATCGTCGAATATTTCAGATATAAGCCCTTCTTCTCCTCTCACGCCAACATCGGTTCTACCGGAACCTATTGAATACACTGCAAAATCGGTTTCTTGTAATGCAAGGCTTTGGTCTCTGAGAATTCAAGCGGTTGAAAAGCTGAATCCGATCGATTTTCAGCGATTATCTTACCATATGTCACCGCAAATCATTGAAACGCTTGATAATAAGATCGAGAAAGAAGCCATTATAGATGAGGAAAAGGATCAAAAAGTTGAAAATTATGAAAAGGATAATACAATAAAGGATCATGTTTTTGACTTGGACAAAACATTTCCTTTGCCGCTGCCGCCGCCACTTCCACCATCAACAGCTGGATTGCAACAAAGTGAAGTGAAGGTTATGATTCCGCCGCCTCCTCCTCCTCCTCCACTTCCACCATCAACAGCTCCATTGCAACAAAATGAAGTGGAAGTTAAGATTCCGCCACCACTGTCTCTAGGCTTAGGCTCAGTTAAACCTGGATCAGCTCCAGCTCCTCCACCATTGCACGGAAACGGAAGTGCTGTACGGCCTCCACCGCCATCACAGCCACTACCTCCTCCACTTCCACCATCAACAACACCTCAATTGCAACAAAGTGAAGTGGCAGTTAAGATGCCACCACCTCTGCTGGCGCCATCAATTCCAGCACCTCCCCCGCCTTTGTCCATGAAACCTGGATCTCATCCAGCTCCTCCACCACCGATGCCGCATGGAAACGGAGGTGCTGCACCACCGCCGCCGCCATTTGGAGCAGGGAGAATCTTAAAGCCTAGAGCAACTACAAAACTGAAAAGATCAACACAATTAGGAAACCTGTATAGAATTCTCAAAGGAAAAGTAGAAGGGTCTAGCCTCAAAGGAAAATCATCTGGTGGGAAAAACACTGCAATTGGAGCAAAAAGCAATGGAGGAAAACAAGGAATGGCTGATGCTCTAGCAGAGATGACAAAAAGGTATACTCATAATAGTTAAAAAGTGAAGTTTATGTACACCTCAAAAAAAAGTTGTATCTGTGTCCGTGTCAGTGTTTAGAGATCAACACCGATACAACACCGATATAATTATGTTTATGTTATTCATTTTTTTAAAATTATTATCAATGTCAATGTGTCAGGATCAGTATCATGTCTGTGTATCCGTCTTTGTTCTGTGTTTGTGCTTCACGCATCTCTATGATTATTGATTTTCTTGGTTTGTTTCTTTCCTCACATTTTTACTAGATCATCTTACTTTCAACAAATAGAAGAAGATGTTCAAAAGTACACAAAACAAATCATAGAATTAAGATCTACACTTACAAATTTCAAGACAAGCGAAATGACAGAATTGATCAAGTTCCACAAAGATGTCGAATCCGTTCTTGAGAATCTAACCGATGAATCTCAAGTAAGTTTTAAGTTTTAAACCTTCACGTCCCTTAGAATTACACTACCATCTAATGCATTTATCATACTAGTATTAGTATTGTGAACCATGCAACGCATGGGATCGAGCGATTCGTCAAAAACGTCTACGTTAGTCATGATTTGCTATAATCTCTTCATGTATAGGTGTTATCGAGGTTTGAAGGTTTCCCGTCGAAGAAGCTTGAAGCCATAAGAATGGCAGCAGCACTTTACAAGAAAATGGATTCAATACTTAAGGAGCTTCAAAATGTGAATATCGTTTCGCCAGTGACTCAGGTTCTTGACAAAGTCGAACGATACTTCAACAAGGTAACCCGAAAATCCCTTAATATCAACATGCTATAAGCTATTTCCTTTGTTTGCATTGATTCATTCAATCATTGCTAACCAAACATGATCAAACAAACAGATCAAAACTGAATTAGACGCTTTGGAGCGAACGAAAGACGAAGAATCGAAGAAGTTTAAGAGTCACAACATCGAGTTCGACTTCTACATCCTTGTAAAAATCAAAGAAGCAATAGTTGATGTTTCCTCCAATTGCATGGAGTTAGCACTAAAGGTTAGAAAAATATCATCATTCATACACACAAACAAATAATAATATAAACAGAATTATCGACGAATGCGAGAAGGTTATTTAGTTTAATATTGATTTGAATTCGACGCAGGAAAGGCGCGATAAGAATGCCGAACCGAATTCAAATGGTGTTAGTGATAAAAAAAGAAAAGAATATGGTAAGTTGCTTTGGAGGGCTTTTCAATTTGCATTTCGAGTTTATACATTTGCTGGTGGACATGATGATCGAGCTGATAAGCTTACAAGAGAATTGGCTGAGGAAATTGAGAGTGATCCCAATCAAATCAAACATAGTCATGCATGAATCATGATCTTCTACAAAGAGTATTGCTAGTAGAAAAATAAAATGGTTATGTAATATATATGTATGTGCATGTGTGGTTTAGAATATTGACATGTGCTTAGATTCCTAAGTTGGTTTTAGTTTTGGTTTTTATTTTTAAAAAATTCTTCCATTTTTGTAGCTTTTTTCAAGCTAATTAGATGAACTATTGAAAATTGAAGACTAAGCTTAGTAAAAATGTGTGTTGAATGATGATATTTATAGGAAAATTGAAAGCGTGCAATATTTTGATCAGATAACTTTATATGCCAAAATTATGGTTTTGCTGTATTATTGTTTTTCAGTATTATGTGTAAACAATTGTAATTCAGAAAAAAACATATTCACCCCGATTTTTAACAAAATCGAGGGAATAACTTAACGTGAAACCTAAAGAAATCTTTGCCGTTCATTTAATGATTATCAACGCTCAAGACTCTATCATTAGTGATTCGCGTGAAACCTAATTTTTTATTTATTATAAAGGCCTTCTAATATCTATAATTGATAAAGAAACCTCATAAAACGCTTGAAACTATCTACATCTTCTACTTTAACTTTTTCCATTAGGAGTTCTCTATGATGGATTGCAAGTGGAGAAAATTATCTGAGTTTAAGGATTGTGTTTTTGAATATTCATTTGAGAAGCAAATCATTTATTTTTATATCATTTTTTTTTCTAATCTTTTTTGATTTTATATCAGAAATAAATACTTGCAAGATGGACATTTGACTTGATCCAAATATCAAGGAGTCGAAGATCCAACATATGATCTTCATGGATAATTAATTTTTATTTTATTATTATGTGTAAATAATGTAATATTCTGGATAAATATTATAGTTTGCAAACAAATTATTTTTATTTATTTTCTATGTAAACAATGTAACGAATTTCAATTAAAAAAAAACAATCTATCTTACCCATCGGTTTGATTGTAAACCGAGATGTATGAGGTGCTAATTTTGTAAATAATAAAAATGCAGATGCTAGGGTTCGAACCCATTTGCATATTGATTTACCCCTTGATGTTTAAATAACCGAGGTGATAAGACGTTACTTTGCATGACGCCATTCGTTACCTCACTACTACAACCGAGGTAAAATGCATTTCGCGTCCAACGTTAAAAACACTTTTTGTAGTAATGATTGATTCATGTTTGGTGGAAAGAAAAATTTCAAAGTCTTTTGAAAATGATGAAAAATTGAGATTTTGTGTGCATGATTCAAATAATGTACATATCCTGACTCGAATCAGAGTGAACATAGGAAAAACAAACTTTTTCAACTTCTCTAACTTGAATCAACATTTTAACTTGACTCAAATCATACAACCTTGTGATTTGAATTACAAGTTGTACCTGATTCAAATTAGACAAATTTGAATCACCTCTGATTCATTTGATTCGAATCATACTTTGCACCTTATTGTTTTTAGTTTTAATTATATGATGGATTTAATAAGTGGAAAATAAAAAATATATTTGAGTTTTGATTCTCCGTATTATGAGAACTCACATGTTTACATGCCAGATGATTTGCACACTCCCGAATTTTTGAACACAATTGTTTCTTCTGGACTTCCAAATCACAAGTTAAGATTGAAAGTTGGAGTCCCAGTAGAAATGTTCACTAATCTTTATGATTGTGTAATGGAACAATGTAAATAATTATAAAAATGGGAAAATATATCTGTGAAGCAAAGGTGATACGTGAAGAAATATTGGTAAAAAAATTGATATCCCCAGGTTATTATTGAGTCATTATGATAAAAGAATCTCTTTTAAATTTTAACGACGTCAATTTCCATTGGTTGTTTCATTTGCGATGAATATCAATAAAAGTCAAGGACAATCACTCAAACATGTTGGAGTATATTTACCATAATCAATTTTTTCCCATGGGCAACTATATGTTGCCATGTCAAAGGTTACTTCAAGGAAAGACTTGAAAATATTGGTGACTAATAAGGAAGGTGAAGATATAAATACAACATTAAATGTAGTTTACAAAGAAGTATTTAATAGTATTCTTTAGTTAATTAATACTCTTTTTAAAAAAAAATTAGGGTTAAGTATGTTTGTTGTCCTCATAAATATCTCAAATTTCGTTTTTAGTCCCTCAAAATATTTCCTTCAAAGAATGATCCTCCAAAAAAATTTCATTCACACTTTTGGTCCCTAATACTAAAATCTTCGCTAAATTTGTTGCTAATTAATAAACCATCGCTAAAACCGTCGCCAATTTTGTCGCTAAGTTGTAAAAACCGTCACTAAGTTGCAGGAGGGAACAAAAGTGTAAATGAAAATATTTAGGAGGACCATTCTTTGAAGGAAATATTTTGAGAGACTAAAAACGAAATTTGAGATATTTAGGAAGACCACAAACATATTTAACCCAATTTTTAAATATAAATTATAGGGTTAAATATATTTTTAGTGCATATAAATATGCCAACATTCAATATTAGTCCCCCTAAAACTTTTCTTCAAATAATGTTCCTCACAATCTTTTCCGTCCCTAAAATTGGTCTCTCCCGTGAATTTCCACTAACGAAGGCCTATGTGTCATACCAAATGTGTATTTTTTTTGCTGACGTGTATATTTTTATTGCTAATTCACTGGGGTGGAATTTTTAGTGGACTTTGACAAACGTAGATCTAAACGAGACAAACATTATTTTTTTGCCACTTTTAGGCTTTACATGTGCATTTTCCACCCTACCTAGGATGTATAAATTTCCACGAGGGAAACTACATTCTTTTGTAGTCATGTACATGTGTATATATTCATCACATAAGAGTGTACGGTACATTTAATCATAAAATTAGGATATGTGATGCATTGCGTTGGGGGCAATTGGGGTATGAGGCTATTAGGGTATGTGATTTATTGTGTAGAGCTAAACAAAGTTAAATCAACAAGGGACTCAAGTTGTGATGTTGTGAAAACTCATTTGATCTTGCGCTTAATATTTTATCTTGTAGTTTGATCAATTAAAGATAAATGAAACAAGAATAAGTTTTGCAATACTAAAGTGATGAGCACACATTCAAAAGTATTTCAAAACTCTCACCCTTTAATTAAAACTTATTAAAATCAATTTAGGAAAGTATCTAATCAGTTAATAATTCTTATAAACAATTAGGAAATCAAAGCTCAACTACCTAATCGATTAGGCCTTTCTTCTAATCGATACAATTAAGAGTAATGCCTCCTAATCGATTATGTAGGCTTACTAATCAATTAAGTGACATAGTAGATCAGGGTTCCCTTTTCTGGCTTAACCTAATCAATTAGGTAGGTATTCTAATCAATTAGGAAGGTACAAAGCCCATGGATTGTTGTCTTAAATTTTTTCCTAACTAAAGGAGTACTTCCCTCACTTCTAAACACACCAATTTTCAGAATAATTATCTCTTTAATATCTCATATTCTCATTCTTTTATAAGTTTTATTCACTATTTATTGCATTAGTGTTGAGAGTGTGGAAAACTTTAGTTCAGAGTTGTGGGGTTTTACTATTGTGCTGAAATTTTTATTCAATATCACATTTCTCTTGTGATCTAGTAATATATTTGAAGGTTTCCATCTAAATCTGTAAAAACCTGTGTTTAAGGTTGTTGGGTTGAATTTATGTATAATCTCAAGTTGTTGTGTAATATTTTTGGGTTGATCCCGTGCAAAAGCTCAAGTTGTTTAAGGTTGTTGGGCTAAACCTGTGTAAAAGTTCAAGTTGTTCATGAAAGTTTTACCTCGTACCCCTACAATTAAATTTTTTGGACCAAAATACCCTCATATAAATAGGTATATTTTTCAAAAATGGAATTTTTTTGTCATTTGCGCCTGAAGACTTCCGGAAGATCATTTTTGACTTTGTAAACCGGAACACTGAGAGTAAGTCTTCCGGTTCACAAGACATATACCGGAACACTTCTTAAAAGACTTTCGATTCGCCGCAGTTTTGGGGCATTGAACCAGAACTCTTTAAGAAAGTCTTCCGGTTTGGAAGAGTATATACCGAAACTCTTTCTTAAAGACTTCCGGTTTGCATGAACTAAATCAGAACTCTTTTAAGAAGTGTTCCGATAGTCACCCTAATTTTTTTTCACAACGGAACTCTTTTAAGAAGTGTTTCGATGCGTTTTTTTTAATAAATTTTTTATATAATAATTTTGTTATAATATTTTTATTATAGTGGTTCGAAGACGAGGTGCAGATGGTAGGATTCCAGACCGCAGTTTAGACCGGGGCGCATCTTCATCTACAATAGAGCCAATTGGATATCCAGGAGGGCCGTACAATACGTCTCTTTTGGTAAAGTACGAGCATCATATTGCTCGCCATTTATGGTTTGGTGAGGTAAATAAACGGGATATATTTGAAATTGAATAATATTTAAATATTTTATATTGTGTTTTATAATATGTGTTTTAATTGTTTTTAGGAAAGAGGTCCGAAGAAAGAGTTAAATGTTGCTAGACACGGACTAAAGCTGACATCGAGGGTTCCACTAGCTCTTCCACAACAGATGGAGAGTTGGGTATCTAGGTCTGGGTTATCTTCACTTCAGAGAACTAGTTTGAATAAGATAGACATAAATATGGTATCTACATTTGTGGAAAGATGACATATAGAGACATCTTCATTTCACATGCCGTTTGGTGAAATGACCATTACTTTGGATGACGTCTCATGTCTACTTCACTTGCCCATGAGGGGTGTCTTCTGGAGTCCTCAGGATGTCACTGAAGAGGTTGCTGTTGACTACTTAGGAGTGTCACATGGTGAGGCACAATCACATGTTCGTAGCTGCAGGGGTTCTTATTATAAATTGGAGTGGTTATACGATTTATTCGTACATCATAGAGCTGCTTCTAGTTGGGCATATGCGACTATAGCATATTTGTTGATGTTGGTGGGTTCCACAATTTTTGCCGACAAGACCTTTACACTTATCGAGGCACAATATCTCCTATTGTTTACGGACTTAGATAGATGTTCAGGATATAGTTGGGGAGCAACTGCATTGGTTACCCTATACAGATACCTTGGAGATGCGTCCATGTTCAGTTGAAAGCAGCTCGATGGATATCCTACTCTCCTACAAATATATAAGTTAATTTTGTTTATTAAGTGTTGGATTCATTTTATAAAGTATGTTAACTTAATTTATTTTGTTCATTATGGTTTTATTTTGTAACAGTGCTGGATTCACGAGTACTTTCCAACTGTTGGAAAAAGAGGAGAGAATTGGAAACCAGCTGATAATTGTGGTCTTCCTCGAGCGATGAGATGATCCTATAGGCAATGAGTCCTGAAGGTGGATAATTTACGACCTATTTTGGACGAGCTGACACCTGTCAACGTCATATGGCGTCCATTTGAGGATCATAGAGGATGAATGTCAGTTTGATGAGTTATGTTTGTACATGGGGTGACACAGTTGTTCCATACTTGCCTGACATATGTTTACGTCAGTTCAGGTACAAGCAGTATGTTCCATCCCCACCTCTTGATTGTATGATGGCTACTGATATTGGTGTTGATTGGATTGATTACTGTAACACCCTTCTACCCAAACGACATATTTAAATAGATTATCAGAGTACAACATGTAGAAGAGTTTACATTTCTTACAACATAACACTTATCGCATCACAACATAAAACATATATTTATTTTATTAAAACTTCGCAGCGGACAACAACACAAATATTATAATTCATCATATAACAATTCATAATAATGTTTCAACATTATCTCAACAAAACATCTCAACATTTAGTCACCATAAACAACGTAAATAATAACCAACTATATATCGAATCCCATAACCCCGGTGTCACATGACCAGAGCATTTGACTCGACTCTGTAGAATAACTCTACACTTATTCTTCAAACCTCAACAATAGCTACTCCTCTTTATCTGCACATTGTTCATCATAGATGAACATAAACACATGCAGAAGGGGTGAGAATTACATTATTAAATAATAATATGACGACAGAAATATAAACATAAATGTATTTCACACATGCCAACACAGCTCATCATAATCATCATAATCAACATACTCATGAACATCAACAAAACAACATATCAAATGCAATGCACACACCCATGCATGACTCAACACGACTCGGTATACCCATTTTGTGACCAACTACAGGATCACCACTCCCAGATTCATCACCATAGAATCCGAGTTCCCCGCGAGGAACCAAGCCTCTCAACAAGCCCGGAGTCAACAACATCATTGGAACTCAGTCCGTTCATCACTAGGCATCGGCCTTTCATGAATGCATGCACACCAAACATGCATCATTATCAACATAGCAACAACAACATCATATAGTCATGTTATCATCATCATTAGTAACATGACATACAACTCAACAAAACAACAACAACATTACAACGATATCACATCGTTACATAACACATTTATAACTAGACACGTAAATTCAACATATCATCATCGTAAACACCTCATACACAATCATATAATCACTGTTAATTGTTTATAATACAGTTACAGCGACTTACTAAGAGTCTCGCAACTCAACGTACTCAAAAACTCACCAACATTGACTTCACAGCACAGTTCGCGCCGCCAACATAGGGACGCGCCGCGAACCACTCCATTTCTCCAGGACGCGCCGCGAACGAAGGATCGCGTCGCGAATAATTTATTTCGCTTCAGTACGCGCCGCGAAGCAGGGTTCGCGCCGCGAACGATGCGTTACAGAACTCCTCTGAATCCTGCCCAGTTCGCGCCGCGAACTGGGCTTCGCACCGCGAATCGCGCGCGAACAGAAGCCCTCTGCTGAGGAAACCAGCGCAGCTTTGCTTCTCTACTCGCCATAACTCATACCCCACAGCTAACAACCCAATATCAACATTTAACAGTCATATATACACAACATACTTCGATTATAATGCATATAACTCAACAAAACTCACAGATCGGAGAATTTCCATCAAAACCCCAACTTTCCCAATTTCCCTAAAATCCCCAAAATCCATCAACAATCCAACATATATCATGAATTTGCTCGCATATTATCGTTTAATAAGGTTCAGACCCCTTACCTCTTTGGATTGAAGGAAGCTCTGAGCAATCTTTGGCCTTTTCCTCTTCCTTCTCTTTCTCTTCAGCGTTTCTCCCTTTCTCTGACTCTGAGGCAGAATTACGTGAAAACAACTCTGAGTTCTCACTTTGGCCTCTTATATCCAATTCCACTTTTACCCTTCCACTCTTCATATTCCATTTATTTTATTTATTTCATTATTATTAAAATAAATAACATCTATATTAATAATAATAATTCCCAATATTATTTAATAATTCATTTTACCTTCAAATAATCATATTAAAATAATATTTAAATTAATCTAACAATATTCGGGGTGTTACAACTCTCCCCCACTTTAGAAGTTTTCGTCCTCGAAAACATACCTCAAGCAAATAGAGCCGGATACGACTCCTTCATCTGATCTTCACGCTCCCAAGTCAAGCTCTCACCAGCTGGACCTCCCCAAACAACTTTCACTAGAGCAATCTTCTTACCTCTCAGGGTCTTCTCTTCTCGGTCATCTATCCGAATTGGCAACACCTCAACGGTCAAATTATCCCTCACCTGGATATCATCCAACTGAATAACATGCGAAGGATCCGCAATATATTTTCTCAACTGAGATACATGAAACACATCATGCAGATTAGAAAGCGACGGCGGTAAAGCTATCCGATACGCCACTTCCCCAACCCTCTTCAAAATCTGATACGGACCCACAAACCTCGGAGTAAGCTTTTTAGACTTTAAAGCTCTACCCACACCTGTCGTCGGAGTAACTCTCAAGAACACATGATCTCCCTCTTGGAACTCAAGTGCCTTTCTCCTCTTATCATGATAACTCTTCTGACGACTCTGAGAAATCTTCATTTTCTCCTGAATCATCTTAACCCTTTCAGTCGTCTGCTGCACAATCTCAGGTCCGAGTACAACACTCTCACCTGATTCATACCAACACAATGGAGTTCTACACCTCCTACCATACAATGCTTCATATGGAGCCATACCGATACTAGCATGAAAACTATTATTATAAGTAAACTCCACCAACGGCAAATAACTATCCCAAGAACCACTCTGCTCCAACACACAAGCTCTCAACAAATCCTCCAAGGATTGGATAGTTCTTTCAGTCTGACCATCAGTCTGAGGATGATAAGCTGAACTCAACCTCAACTTAGTCCCCAACGCTTTCTGCAAACTTTCCCAAAATCTAGAAGTAAATCTGGGATCTCTATCAGACACAATACTGGATGGAATACCATGCAGCCTCACTATCTCCTCAATATACAACTCTGCCAACTTCTCTAAAGAGTGATTAATCTTCATCGACAAGAAATGCGCCGACTTAGTCAATCGATCCACAATCACCCAAATAGAATCATTACCTTTCGTCGTCCTCGGCAATCCCGTCACAAAATCCATGGAAATGCTATCCCACTTCCATTCAGGAATCTTCAAAGGTTGCATCATACCTGCCGGTTTCTGATGTTCAATCTTTGACTTCTGACAAGTCAAACAGGCATACACAAACTTAGCAACATCTCTTTTCATACCAGCCCACCAAAACAACTTCTTCAAATCTTGATACATTTTAGTTGCACCTGGATGGATACTCAATCCACTCCTATGACCCTCTTCAAGAATACTCTTTTTCAATTCAGACACCTCAGGAACACAAACTCTACCTTTAAATCGCAGGATGCCATTCTCATCAATCTCAAAATTACCACCATTACCCTGGTTAACCATAGTAATATGATCAACTAGAGCGACGTCAACTTGCTGACCATTCCGAATATCTTCCAGAATTCCACTAGTCAACTTCAGCATACCCAACTTTACACTATCAGCGGAAACTTCACAACCCAAACTCATATCACGGAACTGTTCAATTAACTCAAGCTCCCGAACCATCATCATAGACATATGTAGAGACTTTCTACTCAGCGCATCTGCAACTACATTAGCCTTACCGGGATGATAACTCAATTCAAAGTCAAAATCCTTCAGTAATTCTAACCACCTTCTCTGCCTCATATTTAACTCTTTCTGATCAAACAGATACTTCAGACTCTTGTGATCACTAAACACTTCGAATCTGGAACCATACAGATAATGCCTCCACATTTTCAACACAAATACAACAGCTGCAAGTTCTAGATCATGCGTAGGATAATTCCTCTCATGAACTTTCAACTGTCTAGAAGCATAAGCTACAACTTTACCATTCTGCATCAAAACACCACCAAGACCCATCAAAGAAGCATCACAATAGACAACGAAGGACTCACCAGGATTAGGCAAGATCAACACTGGAGCACTGGTCAACCGCCTCTTCAACTCCACAAAACTCGCTTCACAAGCTGCATCCCACACATACACTTGACCCTTCTTAGTCAACTGCGTCAATGGCAATGCCAACTTAGAGAAGCCCTCAATAAATCTGCGATAATAACCAGCTAACCCCAGAAAGCTGCGTATCTCAGTAGCAGACTTCGGAGTCTCCCACTGTAATACAGCATCAACTTTAGCCGGATCAACAGAAATCCCACCACTCGAAATCACATGGCCAAGGAAACTCACTTCCTTCAACCAGAACTCACATTTAGATAACTTTGCATATAATTTCTTTTCTCTTAACACCTGCAAAACAATTCTCAGATGTCCTGCATGCTCTTCTTCCGTCTTAGAATATATCAATATATCATCTATGAACACCACAACAAAATTATCAAGGTACGGATGAAACATACGATTCATATATTCCATAAACACACCTGGAGCATTAGACACACCGAACGGCATCACAGTGTATTCATAATGACCATACCTCGTACGGAAAGCAGTCTTCGCAATATCATCTGACTTCACTCGGATCTGATGATAACCCGACCGCAAATCAATCTTACTGAAAACCTGAGCTCCAACCAACTGGTCCATCAAATCATCAATCCTCGGCAATGGATACCGATTCTTGATAGTCACCTTATTCAACTGCCGATAATCGACACACAACCTCATCGTACCTTCTTTCTTCTTCACTAACAATACTGGTGCACCCCAAGGAGAAACACTTGGACGCACAAACTTCTTCTCAAGCAATTCTTCAAGTTGCTTCTTCAATTCAACTAATTCAGTTGCCGACATTCTATAAGGAGACATCGACACTGGACTCGTACCTGGTACTAAGTCAATGGCAAATTCGACTTCACGTTCTGGAGGTAATTCACTTACATCCTCCGGAAACACATCCTGAAATTCACAGACAACAGGCAAATCTACACTCACCACTTTCTTATTCGCTTGCAGAGACGCAAATAAAGCGAATATCTGAGCTTCATCTTTCACAAATTCCCCCACCTGCCTAGCAGATAGAAATCTTGCCTCATCATTCTCACCAACTTCAGAAAACCGCACCGTCTTCCCATAGCAGTTGATAAACACGCCATAGAATTCTAGCCAATTCATTCCCAGAATAATATCAATTTGGTGCAAGGGTAAGCACACCAAATCAACTACGAACTCTCTCTCAAAGATCGTCAAACGACAACCTCGACAGACAACAGAAGTCTTTACAGAACCATTAGCAGGAGTATCTATCACCATACTTCCGCCTAGGGACGACATAATCACACCAATCCTGGTCGCACACTCATACGAAATAAACGAATGAGTAGCACCAGTGTCAACAATAGCAAGCAATTCAACATTATTAATCAAGCAAGTACCTTTAATCAGATTATCTTCTTTAGGAGCTTCAGCCCCACTCAGAGCAAACACCCTACCAGTAGTATGAGCTGCAGTAGCCGCCTTCTTCGGTTTCGAGCACTGCGAACTGATATGGCCTTTCTCGCCACAATTAAAACATGTCGGACCAGCATCCTTACATTCAGTAACTCTATGTCCAGCCTGACCGCATCGGAAACATCTCAGCACTTTCTTGGTACAGCTATCCGCACGGTGGCCTGACTCGCCACACTTGAAACATTTACCAGCTATGGGAGATCCTCCCCCACTTGGCTTCTTCTCATCTACCACTTTCTGCTTACCTTTACCATTCGGAGATGCATAAGGACTACCACGATCCTTATTCTTCTTCTCACTAAGACTCTTGTAATGAGCAGTCCTAGCCTTGCTATCTTCATCAAATATCCTGCACTTATTAACCAGCGTAGGAAACCTACGAATCTCCTGGTAACCAATGCCTTGTTTGATCTCGGGACGCAACCCGTTCTCAAACTTGACACACTTGGATTCCTCAGCATCAGCACCATTATAATGAGGGCAATACTGCACCAGCTCCTCAAACTTCGAAGCGTAATCAGCAACAGACATGTTACCCTGCTTCAGTTCTAGAAATTCCATCTCCTTCTTACATCGCACATCGGCAGGAAAATATTTCTCCAGAAAGACCGTCTTGAACCTTTCCCAAGTCATCTCAGCACCTGGTACTTCAATTCTCTGGCGAGTGTTATCCCACCAGTTTTCAGCCTCTTCAGATAACATATGCGTACCAAACTGCACCTTCTGTGCTTCAGTACACGTCATCACCCGGAAAATCTTCTCAATTTCCTTCAGCCAAATCTGAGCACCATCTGGATCATAGCGCCCTTTGAATGTAGGAGGGTTATTCTTCAGAAACCTTCCCAAATTCTTAAACTCGTCGACCGGCGGATTCTGCTGCGCCTGCATAGCCTGCGCCATAGCAGCCAAAGCCTCAGCAATCGCACGGTCATTTTCTCCAGCCATACTCTGCACAACACAACCACAACCGTTAAATATCGAGAGTGTCATTTACACTAATCGACCAACAGGGAAAACCTCACATTATGACTCGACTGGACTGACAATGCTCTGATACCACTAATGTAACACCCTTCTACCCAAACGACATATTTAAATAGATTATCAGAGTACAACATGTAGAAGAGTTTACATTTCTTACAACATAACACTTATCGCATCACAACATAAAACATATATTTATTTTATTAAAACTTCGCAGCGGACAACAACACAAATATTATAATTCATCATATAACAATTCATAATAATGTTTCAACATTATCTCAACAAAACATCTCAACATTTAGTCACCATAAACAACGTAAATAATAACCAACTATCTATCGAATCCCATAACCCCGGTGTCACATGACCAGAGCATTTGACTCGACTCTGTAGAATAACTCTACACTTATTCTTCAAACCTCAACAATAGCTACTCCTCTTTATCTGCACATTGTTCATCATAGATGAACATAAACACATGCAGAAGGGGTGAGAATTACATTATTAAATAATAATATGACGACAGAAATATAAACATAAATGTATTTCACACATGCCAACACAGCTCATCATAATCATCATAATCAACATACTCATGAACATCAACAAAACAACATATCAAATGCAATGCACACACCCATGCATGACTCAACACGACTCGGTATACCCATTTTGTGACCAACTACAGGATCACCACTCCCAGATTCATCACCATAGAATCCGAGTTCCCCGCGAGGAACCAAGCCTCTCAACAAGCCCGGAGTCAACAACATCATTGGAACTCAGTCCGTTCATCACTAGGCATCGGCCTTTCATGAATGCATGCACACCAAACATGCATCATTATCAACATAGCAACAACAACATCATATAGTCATGTTATCATCATCATTAGTAGCATGACATACAACTCAACAAAACAACAACAACATTACAACGATATCACATCGTTACATAACACATTTATAACTAGACACGTAAATTCAACATATCATCATCGTAAACACCTCATACACAATCATATAATCACTGTTAATTGTTTATAATACAGTTACAGCGACTTACTAAGAGTCTCGCAACTCAACGTACTCAAAAACTCACCAACATTGACTTCACAGCACAGTTCGCGCCGCCAACATAGGGACGCGCCGCGAACCACTCCATTTCTCCAGGACGCGCCGCGAACGAAGGATCGCGTCGCGAATAATTTATTTCGCTTCAGTACGCGCCGCGAAGCAGGGTTCGCGCCGCGAACGATGCGTTACAGAACTCCTCTGAATCCTGCCCAGTTCGCGCCGCGAACTGGGCTTCGCGCCGCGAATCGCGCGCGAACAGAAGCCCTCTGCTGAGGAAACCAGCGCAGCTTTGCTTCTCTACTCGCCATAACTCATACCCCACAGCTAACAACCCAATATCAACATTTAACAGTCATATATACACAACATACTTCGATTATAATGCATATAACTCAACAAAACTCACAGATCGGAGAATTTCCATCAAAACCCCAACTTTCCCAATTTCCCTAAAATCCCCAAAATCCATCAACAATCCAACATATATCATGAATTTGCTCGCATATTATCGTTTAATAAGGTTCAGACCCCTTACCTCTTTGGATTGAAGGAAGCTCTGAGCAATCTTTGGCCTTTTCCTCTTCCTTCTCTTTCTCTTCAGCGTTTCTCCCTTTCTCTGACTCTGAGGCAGAATTACGTGAAAACAACTCTGAGTTCTCACTTTGGCCTCTTATATCCAATTCCACTTTTACCCTTCCACTCTTCATATTCCATTTATTTTATTTATTTCATTATTATTAAAATAAATAACATCTATATTAATAATAATAATTCCCAATATTATTTAATAATTCATTTTACCTTCAAATAATCATATTAAAATAATATTTAAATTAATCTAACAATATTCGGGGTGTTACAATTACCATCAAAGCGTTATTGCTGTGATCCGTCCAACTACCTTGGCCACCACTCCATCTGATATAGAAGATGGTTATCTGGAGTGGTATTATTGTGTTTCGCATCCACGTTTGGTCCCTCCCCATCGTGACGAACCAAGAGAGGTACCAATTCCTGTTTATGACGCAAGACCATCTAATCCTAATTAGGCTCGTGTATCTACATTGATTCATTGTTATCTGAGACAGGTTAATTCCGAAGAGGAAGATCCACAATTTGTTGATTTATTTGAAGCTTTGCATATTTCTCGTTCACATTGATTTATGTATTAAGTTTTAGAACTGAATATAATAAACATAATATAACATTCATGTTTTGATTACATATTCATGTTTTGATTACATATTCATGCTAATATAGGCGTAAGTAATTGTCAATGTTGTAGACGTCCTGCAAATCCTAACATCCAAGACGTTGCTGCTTGACAACGAAACTTCTGCCAATCTAATGTGACCGGTGGCAACAGAAACCCCTCTTTCATGTTAACCTGATGACAATAATTAAAACATATATTTAATAAAGTGAAATAATTAAAACATTAAGTCATATAAAATCAAATACGTACCTGAATCCAATGATTTTGGTTAACAAAACCAATGCAATAAATGGAGACATTTATTGAATGTGAACTTGTCACACGAAAGAAAGTCATGCACGGATTGCCTAAACAGACAAGTACAATATTATAGCGATTCGCTATCAAGTAACCCATATCTGGAAGCTGTGAACCAAAGGATTATATCATCAAATATTCTCTCACTTCTGACAACCGATTACAAAATAACTTGTCATACAAAGTTGACCTATCCTTGTCTATTATTTCTAACCCCAAGTCTCTGCGAACCATTGACCAACCATCCTCACCATATCCATGCAATGATGCAATGACTCTAAATCCACAATTACCATCTGATTCAACATTAACTACATCTTCAATGTATGACCTAATATGATTAGGAAATTGAAGAGTGAAATGTTTCTGTGATTGTGGTTGCTTCTTTGATAATTTTAACTTCTTAGAAGTTTGTGATGGTTGAGTTTTCCTTTGTGAAGATTGAGATGCCTTATCAACATACTCATGATACGAAGGGTCCATATAAACATCATATTCTGCTGGTTTTTTCCCTTTCTTCTTCACTCCTCCTTTGGTTTTTAATTTCTCGGGTGGTGGACACAATGGAGTCATTGTGGGGTATGCAAGTTCAAATACCCTACTCTTTAATGCCCTTTTCCCAATAACATCTAATGGCCTAAACCGTTTCCACAATTCATCTATTGCACAAGTCATATCCACCTCTGATCCATCATCTGCACCTACCTCTAACTCAACTTCCATAGTTAGTTTCCTCCAATGAACATGAACAACACCTATGGGTATCAGTATACCACCTAGTGCATATCTTCCTAACTCACAAGCACAAGGTAACCCATAAGATGTTCTAAGAGTACAACCACATATTTTCCTGTTAGTTCCAACATAATCAACTCTCAATAACTATTCAACAATACGTCTCAAAGCAGCTCGAGACACTGAACAACGCAAATTACCATAAAATGGACTTATGTGCGCGTGCTCAACTTCGTAATTTTTTTTTGAAAAGAAGCTCTAATGTTGTCCAGTTGTAACCTCAAGTTGTTATTCATAGCTTCCCAATATTTTACCATGTCACCCATACTATTTCCTAACATTTGCTTTAACTTCCAATGTGCAGATTCAACCCTAAAAATATTGAAAATAACACATATAAACAAAATACGTATAAAAAATATCACATATAAAAATAACATATTGAAAATATTAAAAATATCACATATAAAAAAATACATAGAAAAAATTATAACACGTACCGATTAGTTGTCGTGTTACCCAAATGTAGCACTCGGTTAATCCATGCTCCAACAAATCTATGTCTATGTGGAGTCAACCATGTGTCTTTCACATAATTAATAAATACACTATAATCAACACATGCTTGCTCAAGTTGATGCAACCGTTGACCATACTCAACCTCATCACTAGCCCAAACAACTTCCATCCATAATGTACCTATCGTCTTTTGCAGGTCATTCACCACATGTTGTTTGCATTTTGCACCAACGTTTTTGTTAATGTGAAATCTACATAGAAAATTAATCGACCTGGGAAATACAATTTCAATTGCTTTCATCAAAGCAAGATCTCTATCTGTTAAAATCACTTGTGGACACAAATCTTTCTTCACAAACAATTCTTTAAGTTTCTCCAATACCCAACAAAAATTCTTTGTCTGCTTAGACTCCATATACGCAAATGCAACAACAAAAGTCAACTCGGTCGATGTCATGCCAACAATTTCAACCAAAGGTTGTCTATATTTGTTTGTCTTGTAGGTGCTATCCATAACTAACACAATAGGAAAAATATTCAACAACTTAACTGAGCCAGGATGGGCCCAAAATATCTCTCTCACAACTTCCGAGTCATCCTTTTTTCTACTCCAATACACATAGCCTGCATCCTCAATAAGCTTAAATAAATGTTGTATCTCACTTTTAGGACCTCTTATCTCTTTTTGTATCACACTCTTATGCTTGTATACTTGCGTAATCTGAGTGACATTCTCTGGATCTCGGTCTTGCAAGGAAAGCAATATGTGTCTAGGTGGTACATGTCTCGTTGTCAAATCAACGACATGTTGCTTCTCATCTGTGGTCAACCTACCAACAACGGAATGAACTTCTAATCTATCAGGTAAACAATGATTATGGAACCCATATTTTACATCAATCTTCCAACCAAACCCATCTTTCGCCGGAGTCGACCTGATTTTAAATGGGCATCCACATTTCTTGGATGCACTTTGAGTTCTACTATTAGTATCCTTGTGTTTCCCACCTTTATCACAACCAAATATTAATTTGTTACTTATCCCTCTCTTGCATGTTTCAGTATCTGAACGAGTGATAATAATGGTTACTTTATTATCGATTCCAACCTCTTTAATCCATCTGATCACCTCTTCTTGTGTACGAAATCTTTCAGTCATTAAAAACGCATCAGAAGTATCTACACATATTTGGGGAAGATTTTCCATTCCCGCACAATAAAAAAAAGTAAAAAAGTAAAATAAAATTGCAAACCAGAAGTCTTCAAAGAAGAGTTTCGGAATACACAAAAATAATACCGGAAGACTTCAACAAAGAGTTCCGGTATTTGTTAACCTGAACTCTTTCAATAAGTGTTCTGGAACGTTTTTAAAAAAAAAAACGGAACTCTTTCAACAAGTCTTCCGGTTTATTGTTTGCAGTGTTCCGGATGTCTTTTTCAAAGTCTTCCGGTTTGAAAAAAATACATACCGGAAGTCTTTTTCCAGGAGTTCCGGTACGAGGGTGGAATATGTAATTTTCGGAAGTATCAACTGAATGGTAAAAATGAAATGGTAAATTGGTTAAAACCAGTTAAGGGTAAAATTAGTATTTTTAAAAAATTGTTGGGGTATAAGTCTAAATGTAGGGGTATGAAGTAAAATTTCTGTTGTTCTTTAGTGAAAATCTCAAGAGAAAACTCTTGCGGACTAGAGTAGGCTACTTCATTTAAGATCGAACTAGAATAATCTATGGTGTGATCTTTCTTGCCTTATATATTTATATTCATGCCATTTATATTTTTCACTGTTATTTATTTTTTCCGTTGTTATTTATCTTTTTTGCTGTTTAATATTTGATTATATATATATATATATATATATATATATATATATATATATATATATATATATATATATATATATATATATATATATATATATATATATATCTTTTTAAATTAATCTTTTTTATGAATTTATTTTTTGAAGTTTGAATATCACAATTCACCCCTATCCCCTTTTGTGTTTGTATTTGTTTGTCCAACAAGTGACATCAGAGCCTAACTGCTATTATAAGACTAATTATCTCAAGAAGTATGATGATGACTTCAGACATTTCTTTAAGTAAGAGTCTTTCCTTAAACAAACCTCTATCCTTTATAGGTGAAAGGCTACTATCTAGAAAGTGAGAATGAAAATGTTTTAAAAGCTATTGATTTTGATTTGTAAGATTATGTTTTAGATGGTCCGTGTGTTCCTACTCATTTCATTAATAATGTAGTTGTGGACAAGCCAAGGGAGTCATGAACCACAAAATAAAAATAAAAAATGAAACAAAGAAAAAAACAATTAAAGTTAAGTACTTGATGATACATGAGTTAAGCATTCACGAGTAAAATTATGTTTATAATTGTAGCACTGCTAAGAAGTGTTGGGCACCATTGAAATGATCTTTGAAAGTTCTATGAAGATCGGAAGGGAAATAATGAACACACTAGATCAGTAATTAGATATAATAAATGAAAGTTAAGTATATCTTCAAAGATGGTTCTCAAGAATTAAAATTATCGTTAATATTTTAATAGTTGTATCTCTAACAACTGGTCTTGGAAACCTAACCTAATACTAAAATCTGAAGATATGAAATGTGTTAATAATTTGCAGGAAACATTAAATGAGGTTAAGATTATCAAGAATATGAAGAAAAAATAATCAGTGTAAATACTTAAAGATGAGATCACAACAAAAAATTCAAACTTTCAAAGATTTCAAAGATGATGATGACGATGATGCAACCACTATTTCTTATAAACAAATATATGACCTAAGTGTTAAAGTTCTCAAAGAAAATGGTGATTTAGAAAAAAATATTTTAATATATAAGAATCATGTTAAATCTTAAGAAGATGAAAAATGAAAGAATCATAGATGAATTAAATCAGCTTAGAAAATATTATGTGAAAACTGATAATTGTAAAACATGTGATTCTTTAAAAATTCAGATCGAAGTTTTGCATGAAATCCTAAACAAGTTCACCAAAGATAGAGAAAATATTGTGATGATTCTATCTGGTCAGAGAGCTACCTATAATAATGTCTGTTTAGGTTATGATCCAAAAATCAATGTTAATAGTTTCAATAATATATGCAATGCAAATAATTCCTCTAATTGTAATATGCTTAAATATAATTATTACAATAAAATAGACCATGTAGCTTAAAATTTTTTTTTTTGTTAAAAAAAATCCATGAAGGTAATAATGCTTGTTCTCCATTTCGTTTCTATAAAGAATATCATGAAAGAAAAATGGGAAATGTGTCGGCTTCATCTCATTTAAGTGACCATATCTCTGGTTGAAAACCTATTGATAAAATGAAATTCACTAACACAAAAGGATTCAAAATCATTTGGGTGCCAAAAGTTAAAGTTAATTTTCATTTGTAGGAATACAATGCATGTAAATGATGATGAAAATAATAAACAGTAAATTTTGTTTTCTCTTTGTGATAACTAACTTTAGGGGTTAGTTAGAGGTTGTTGAGAGGAGTTAGTTAGGATCTAACTACTTGTCTTAACTATATATAGTAGTCCTCTCTATTGTAACAATTGAGATTGAGAATTACATTTCATCTTTGATCACATACACCTTTTCTTCAAGCTTTTCCCTTCTCTTGGTTATGGAGTTTCAGCTCATTGTTGTATGTTCGCATGGTATCACAAGCCTGTGATTCTACTTTCCGCTGCGATTTTTCTCAATCTTCTTCTTTCGATCCAACTTTCCTGCAGTTTCTGCAACTTTGTTGTTTCTCACCATGTCATCTTCAAGCTCTAATAGCAGCAATCATGGTGAATCATCTTCAAGAAACAACAATAAAGGTTATCAAAATGATATCCTAAACCCTTATTTCATGCATCCCAATGAAAATCCTTCTTTGATTCTGGTTACACCATTACTCCCCAATAACAGTTATCACTCTTGGTCGCGCTCCATGGCCATGGCTCTTCGTTCTAAGAACAAATTGCATTTCATCAATGGTGTTTTACCACGACCTTCTGATCTTGATCCAAATTCCATAGCTTGGGATAGATGCAACACCATGATCATGTCTTGGATCAAGAATGCTGTAGAAGTTGAAATTGCTCAAAGTATTCTTTGGATGGAGAATGCTGCTGATATGTGGAATGAGCTCAAGGAGCGTTTTTATCAAGGCGATGTTTTTAGAATTTCTGATATCCAAGAAGAAATCTGCATATTGAAACAAGGTGATGCTTCTGTTTCTTCATATTACACAAAACTGAAGATTTTATGGCAAGAACTAGATAATTTTAGACCTATTCCTGCATGTGACTGTGATACTACTTGTCTTGCCATTACCAAGATTCATGCTTACAAAGCTAGTGACCAAGTAATTCGTTTCTTAAAAGGGCTGAATGATCAATACTCTGCTAGTAGGTCACAAATAATGCTTATGGATCCTCTCCCTAGCATTTGCAAAGTATATTCCTTGCTTGTTCAACAAGAAAGACAAGCTAATCTTCCCATTGATGAGTCCAAGATTTTGGTCACTCCATCTTCTGATCAGCATCATCGTGATACTCAGTCTAAATCATATTCCAATATGCGTGGTAGAGGCAGCACTAGAGGAGGCAGATCTTCTGGTGGCAGGGGCAGAAATAATCGTGTTTGAATACATTGTGGCATGTCTAATCACACCATTGATACTTGTTTTAAAAAACATGGTTATCCTCCTCATTGGAAGCATGAAGGTGCAATCAATCAATGCAATACTGCATCTGATAGACCTGAAAACACATCGGGATCTGATATTGAAGCAAGTGCACCAACATCTCATGGTTTGGCTTTTATACCAGAGCAGCATCAAGCATTGCTAGCCTTACTTCAAGGCTCATCACACTTGCAATCTCATACCATTAACCAGTTAACCTCTCAAACTAATCTTGAATCAGGTATTATCTGCACTATCCCAAATTCCTTTCATGCTGCATCATTCATATTAGATACAGGAGCAACTGATCATGTTTTTTTTTACTCGTGAATATTTTCAGTGTCTTAAGCAAATTAAGCCCATTACCCTCAAACTCCCAAATGGCAGTCTTGTTACCACTAATCTTTCAGGCACTATTCAGTTTAACAACAACTTTTACATCACTGATGTTCTTTATTTACCTAATTTTGCTTTTAATCTCATTTCTATCATAAAATTAACCAAATTACTCAATTGTCAACTTGTTTTTAATGCTAATTCATGTACTGTACAGGATAAGTTTTCTCTGAAGATGATTGGCACAACTGAGTTACATGGTGGATTATATCTCTTGACCTCTCCTTCAGTTACATCACCTAAAACACCTCCCATACATTGTATCAATTCTTCTGTTAATAATTCAAATAGTCATTATCCTGAATGTAGCCTATGGCATATCAGATTAGGACATGCTTCTAATTCCAAATTGATTGAACTCAATAAAGATTTTCCTTTCATCAAACCTGTCAATATCAAATTGCCTTGTGATGTATGTTTTTATGCAAAACAGAAAAGACTGCCTTTTTCTCCTAGTTCTCATGCTTCTCAATCCACCTTTGACATATTACATATGGATATTTGGGGTCCATTGGCCATACCATCCATGATGGGCTATAGGTATTTTTTTAACTATAGTTGATGATAAGAGTAGATTTACATGGCTGTATCTTATGAGACTAAAATCTGAAACCACTTCTCATGTCAAGTCTTTTGTAGCATTGGTTAAAACTCAATTCAACTGTCATGTCAAGTGCATTAGATCAGATAATGGCAATGAGTTTTTGATGCCTGATTTTTACAATCAATTAGGTATCATTCACCAAACATCTTGTGTGGCTACACCTCAACAAAATGGCATTGTTGAAAGAAAACATCAACATATCTTGGGCATCACTAGAGCTCTTTTATTTCAAGCTCATTTGCCTCCATTATTCTGGGCTCATGCAGTGAGTTATGTTGTGCATATCATAAATAGACTTCCCACACTTTTCTTAAAACACAAGTCACCCTACCAAATTCTGTACAACATTTTACCTGACATGACCAACCTGAAAGTTTTTGGTTCTTTGTGCTATGTAGCTACTCTAAAATCCAATAGAAAGAAATTAGATTCAAGATCTAGAAAGTGAATTAATCTAGGTCATAAACCTGGTGTGAAAGGACATCTTTTGTTTGATCTGCATAATAAGGAACTATTTATTTCTAGAGATGTTGTTTTCTTTGAGTCTCATTTTCCATATAAACATAATCTTCCTCTGCCTTCATCCTCTTCACACACTACTACACACCTGGATGATTTGTTTGATGATGTGTTTCTGCCTAATTCAGTTCCCAATCCTACATTTAATCATTTAGTTGACAATGGTCATACTGAAAATAATTCTCATTCTATAGATTTCAATTCCAATGAAACCAATCATACTACACATTCTCCTACCAATGAAACCAATCATCTTCCTTCTAGTAACTGTGAGCCCATACCTGTAAGAAGATCACATAGACACGTTCATCCCCCTAACTATCTAAAAGATTATCATTGTAATCTGCTTTTCCATCCTGACTCACCTGTGGCCTCATCTTCATCCACCTGTAAGTATCCTATTTCATCTGCTATTTCCTATGATTCTTTTTCATCTCCTCATAAACATTACATGTTAAACTTGTCTGCCAACCCTGAACCTACATCTTATGAGCATGCTATTTGTGATGAGAATTGGAGAACTGCTATCAATACTGAATTGCAAGCTCTGGTTAAAACTAAAACATGGGATCTTGTGCCCTTACCTTCAAACAAGAAAGCCATTGGCTACAGGTGGGTTTTTAAAGTAAAACTGCATGCTGTTGGTACCATTGAGAGGTACAAGGCACGACTTATTGCAAAGGGGTTCACTCAAACTGAAGGATTAGATTATACTGACACTTTTAGTCCAGTTGTTAAAATGACCATTGTTAGAGTTTGCTTAGCTGTTGCTGCTGTTCACAATTGGCCTTTGTTCCAACTTGATGTTAACACAGCCTTCCTCCATGGTGATCTTAATGAGGAAGTTTACATGAAGCCTCCACCTGGTCTCATTTTGTCTACTCCAAATCTTGTTTGCAAATTACAAAGATCTCTTTATGGTCTGAAGCAGGCTAGCAGACAATGGAATACAAAACTCACTGACACCCTTATTGCATCAGGTTATATCCAATCCAAAGCAGATTATTCCCTTTTCACTAAGACTTCCTCTCAAGGTTTCACTATGATTCTGGTTTATGTTGATGATTTAGTAGTTGGAGGTACTGATTTTCATGAAATTTTACAAATCAAAACTTGTTTGGATGCTAAATTCAGTATCAAAGACTTGGGAATTCTCAAATACTTCACAGGCTTTGAAGTGGCTCGCAACACTCATGGTATTTCTTTATGTCAAAGAAAATACACTCTTGATTTGATTTCTGATGCTGGTCTTCTTGGTGCCAAACCTTGTTCCACCCCTATGCAACCTCATCTTCAACTCCACAAAACAGATGGCACACCTCTCTCTGATCCTACTCCCTATAGAAGGCTTATTGGTCGTTTATTGTATCTCACACATACCAGACCTGAAATTTCCTATGCTGTCAGCAAACTAAGCCAATTTCTTGCTGCTCCAACAGATAAACATATGTTAGCTGGTCTACATGTTTTGAAGTACCTCAAAAACAGTCCAGGCCAAGGACTCATTTTCCATTCTAATACATCTTTATGTCTCAAAGGTTTTTCAGATTCAGATTGGGGGGCTTGCCCTGATACACGAAGATCCACTTCTGGTTTTTGTTATTTTCTTGGCACTTCACTCATTAGCTGGAAGAGCAAGAAGCAGCCTGTCATTTCCAGATCTTCATCTGAAGCTGAGTATCGTGCTCTTGCTCAAGCTACTTGTGAAGGGGTTTGGCTTCTCAATATTCTTCATGATTTTCACATCAATCATTCAATACCTATCATCCTTTACTGTGATAACAAATCTGCCATGCATATAGCTGCCAATCCTGTTTTTCATGAGCGCACAAAACACATAGAGATCGACTGTCATGTTGTACGTGAGAAAGTTCTAGCTGGAGTTGTTCATCTCATGCCTGTCACTTCTAAGGAGCAGGTTGCAAATATTTTTACCAAGTCTCTTCAACCTAGTCCTTTCAATATTTTGCAGTCCAAGTTTGGAATGATTGATATTCATTCCAGCTTGAGGGGGGCTGTAAATGATGATGAAAATAATAAACAGTAAATCTGTTTTCTCTTTGTGATAACTAACTTTAGGGGTTAGTTAGAGGTTGTTGAGAGGAGTTAGTTAGGATCTAACTACTTGTCTTAACTATATATAGTAGTCCTCTCTATTGTAACAATTGAGATTGAGAATTACATTTCATCTTTGATCACATACAACTTTTCTTCAAGCTTTTCCCTTCTCTTGGTTATGGAGTTTCAGCTCATCGTTGTATGTTCGCAATGCAACTTCAAGGGATAATTTTAAAGTCAGAAAAAGTTATCCAAGGCATATTTTTCATCCACAAGGAGAAATGGTTTCATTTGTGAAGAATTGTTTGGAAGAAATCTCAACAAGGAAGATATGGATTCTAGTATTATCTCTCATAAAAGTTAAGATAATATCAAAAGGAACAAACTATAATTTGATTCCATATCAATTCTCAAAAAACCATTTATGCTTTTATAAAAAGGTAAGCCACTTGTTAGAAAGTAAACTCGGAAAACTCCGGTTATGTCTCTAACAATTGCTAAATGATCGCATTCCTTTTATTTTCACTAACTGTGTGCTCAAAGATGAATTTTTGTAAAGATAAGCGAGATCAGAAACCAAAAAAGGAGGTGTCAAAAATAATCCAGGCTCTAAACTCATTTAAGGCCTAAAAGAATCCAAAAAGCTAAAAAATATCACTCCATAGTTAATTAGACCTTAGGGTTAATTCATTAGGCCTTATTTAAAATTAAAATCCAGAAATATCTAAATTAGACTGAAGATCTAATTGATTAGAAGTTTGTTGATATTAAATATTGCTATCAAGGATAAGCATTTATTTTGTTGTATCCACAGGGACTGATGCGATATCAATACCGTTCAACAGTTACTATGATTTTAAGCGTAAGTTTGTAAGATGTTTGATGATTTAAAGCTACAAAATGTAAAACGCATGAATGATAAATAAATTTTCAGAGAGATGAGAGCTTGTCAGGATTAGATTTCATCCACCGATAGAATATGTGATTTATCAATCAATTATAAATAATCTAAACATTTACCAATATCATCATGTATCGCTCGCCGACAGTGTTTATGCCTAAACTCCTGACAAGAGTTCAACCGTATTGTTGAATTGACGATATCTCAACCTATTAAACAATACAAAAGCATTAAGACTCGATACTCAAGTGAATGTTAATTCTAAATCTATGGCTAGAGTTTAACATCTAGCAGATGATTATCCTAAATCGAGATTCGAAGAGTATTTCTCAATAACATTTCAAATCAATATGTAAAACAAGTAAACAAGGATAACATCAATATAGATTCATAAAGATATTGTATACAACACCATGATCAATAAAAAATGTTATGACGAACTTACATCCAATCCCAATAAGAAAGGGATTTAGCTACTCATGGTAGCTAGATACAAAGAGAAGAATGAAGATGAACATGCATCAATCATAATTTCCCAATGATTGATGTGAACCCAACTTCCGATCTTCAAGAAGCACCCTCTCCTGCTATTTTCTAAGTTTCCCTCTCTAGAAAATTTTATATATATCTAAAAATCTGAAGTGCAAAGCTATTTATACAAATCTGAAAAAAGTAGATCGCGCTTAGCACCAAATTTGGCGCTAAGCCCGACTAGCAGACAAATAACTTAAACCGCCATAAATGGCGCTAAGCACCATGCTAAGCGCGCTACCCCCTGCCTAGATACCTCCAAAGTTGCTTTGAGCGTGCTAAGCCCCACTCGAAGCTTTGATTTCTTCCAAAAATTACATGTTGAAGCTATTTCTTCCGCTTTTGATGTCCAAAGCTCCTCCAATGCAAAAATACCTACAAAATGAGTTGCAAATGACCAATCTACACAATATTTACACATAAGTTGAGGTTTTGACTCATGAATCCAAAGAATCAAGCTAATAAGTGCCATTTTTTCATGCATAAATTCACCATAAATTGACACTTATCAAAGTTCATAATCGACACAAATTCTTCTCTAAATCTCAATAAATCTTCAATGAATCTCATAAATCTTAAGCATCAAATAAGGAATCGATAATACTAAATGCATAATCGATGAAATCAACCCTAAATTGATTACAAAGCGATTATAAATAGGTATGAAGTTGGATTGCCTCTGCCTCATAAGGGTTTATATTTTAATTTCTTGTATTTTCACTTATGGTTTTGTTTATATCGTTATTGAGTATTCTCACACAATTGCGCACCTTAAAGTTGAGTTTTAAATCCATTTTATGCATGCATGAATGAAACTATTTGATTATAGGATAAGCAACATTCTTCAAGTCAATTTATTATGTTTTTGGATAAATAAACACATTTGAGAATGGTTCAAGTCACGACATTACTAAATCATAAAAAAATTCATATTTTGCAAAAATTGAAATTATGGAAGTGTGATTAGAATCACACTATAGCTTGACTCGATTTAAAGTCATAAAACATCTAGGGATTGCCTTCATGTTGTCATGATTCTAATCACAACATCAAATGACTCGAATCAAGAAATCTTGATTCGAATCACAAGATACCTTGAAGTTGCATATCCCTAATACATTCAGCGGGAGAACCTCAATACGGTTATTTTGTTACTTGTCGTATTGATTTTGTGTTTGATTTATTATTGATTATTAACTCCCCTTTCATAATTGTACATCTCTAAATTAATTTTGAACCGATTCTTTTTTAAGCATGCAAAAATCAATTATTATATTTGAGATTTGATCATGATGGTTTAAGTAAATTGCATGAGTCAGTGGAATAAGAATCATGTGTGTTATTCACTACTACAAATAACACTTTTTATGAGGAAACTTTCACCTCGATCATGCCAAAAATCGAGCGTGTAGGTCCTAGGAGCGACATGTTTGATTACTTTTTTTTTAAAAATAACCTTTTCCCTCGATTTAAAAAAAACGAGGTAATATATCTATAATTGAGCACCAAAATTTTACAAAAAAATAAATAATAAACCTATTACCTCGGTGATTTATAAAACCGAGGGAACATAACTATTAGGGAATATACTTCGAATCCTTATAACTGCATTTAAGGTTTTTTTCAATGATTTCTCACTTGCCGCATTTCAATCTTCCCTTTTTTTTAGTTAATTTTTTTCCTCCATTTTTTTTCTTATTAATTAATAAGTCTTAAAAAATTTTGTTATCAATAAAAACAAATAGGCAGTAATATGAAAGGAAATATTTCATTAATTGAAAATAGGACAATAAATAACTATTCCACATATTCAAATTTCTGACTCCACTCAACTTCAATAGTATCGCTATTAACTCTACCTAACCGAGAGAAAAGTTCAGAAATAACTCTTTCATATGATATGAGGAAAGTCATTTCCTCCCTAGAGATGATTATCATTTCCTTTAAGAAGTTAAAAATGGTAAGAGGAAGATTAACTATGATGTTCTTGGTAAGGAATAACAAGAGATGCTTGTCATTCCAAGTAAGGGTTTCCAGTTCTTTCTCTATTGGACGAAGATTTAACACTAGAAGTTGATACACAACTTTTCCAATTGGTCGTAGAGTAGCAAGAGTACTGAGATTATCGTAGTTGGCATGAATTAGGCGAATGTGATATTTATAGGCATAGTTGAATCTATAATATTTAACACAACAACATTCCTCTTCACATTTTATTGTCTAAGCAATAAGTGACTGAGTCATTGTGATAGGAAAGCCATTGACATATGGCTAGATTGACTCAACATCATGACCAGATGATCCAACGGAGGCATTTAACCAGAACTCTTTAGCGAAATTAATGTAGATGGATCCATGAAGAATATCAAAGTAACCATTCCGCTTTTGTTTGCGAATAATTTTCCTTAGACCAAAACCTTTGTCTTTCAAATTATCGAAATCAACAAACTTTTTATTGATAACGAACAAAAGATTTTCGTCTAAGGTTGTTGAAGAGATTTTTGAAGAAAAGAAAAGACTTTGAAACTAGGTTTGAAGACACAAAGAGTTGGAAATGAGAGTTGAAACATGGAACATTGTTTACATAAAATGAAGAATAAGAAGTGAACCAATCAGAGAAACTCAAACGCCTCCTTGAAAATTCAAAAGATGCATTACATTTTTGAATATGGACGATCATTGTTATTCTAGTGGATATGATTCCAATGCGCGCCATGATTTATTGTTTTTAGAAATAGAAATCACATATTACCTCGATTTTTAAAAAAAAACAAGGGACATCAACTTATTATCTCGGTTATTCAAAAAATCCAAGGGGAAAAACAACTTAGAATACTTTTTTTAATTATTATATTTTTTTTGTAAACTAAATGAAATCCCGTTAGTTTCCTTAATAACTGAGGGATAAGATAAGTAGCATTTTACTATAAAAACACTCGTTAAACAAATTTTACCATAATCCTAACTTATATGTAGCCGCTCCAATGCATCATTCTTTTGGGATCCATCTCATAAAATAGTGTTGATGTTGTTATTATTTTTATATTTAAAAGCTTGTAAAAGTTCTCTATGATGGATTGCAAGTGCAAAAAAATGTTTTTTCAATAGTTGGAAAAGATAATTTCTTTAGAAATTGAATGCATTCAATGGTTGGACCAGATAACTCCAAGAAATTGAATGCATGCAATATTTGGACCAGATAACTTTATATGCCAAAATTATGGTTTTGCTGTATTATTGTTTTTCAATATTCTGTGTAAACAATGTAATTTAAAAAAAACCATGTTCACATCGGTTTTTAACAAAACCGAAGGGATAACTTAGCGTGAAACCTAAACAAATTGTTGTCGTTCATTTAATGATTATCAACACTCAAGATACTACTATTAGTGATTCGCGTGAAACCTAATTTTTTCTTTATTATAAAGGCTTTATAATATTTATAATTGATAAAGAAACGTCATAAAGCGCTTGAAACTATCTACATCTTCTACTTTAACTTTTTCCATTAGGAGTTCTCTATGATGTATTGCAAGTGGAGAAAATTATCTGAGTTTAAGCATTGTGTTTTTAAATATTCATTTGAGAAGCAAATCATTTATTTTTATATCCTTTTTTTTTGTTTCATATCACCAACAAATACTTGCAAGGTGAGCATTTGACCTGACCCAAATATCAAGGAGTCGAAGATCCAACATATGATCTTCAGGGATAAATTAATTTTTATTTTATTATTTTGTGTAAACAATATAATATTCTGGGTAAACATTGTAGTTTGCAAACAAATTATTTTTATTTTTTTTCTATGTAAACAATGTAACGAATTTCAATTAAAAAAAATCTATCTTATCCCTCGGTTTTATTGTAAACCGAGATGTATGAGACACTAGTTTTGTAAATAATAAAATGGAGATGCTAGGGTTCGAACCTATTTGCATATTAATTTACCCCTTGATGCTAGGGTTCGAACATAGGAAAAACAAACTTTTTCAACTTCTTTAACTTGAATCAACATTTTAACTTGATTCAAATCAAACAACCATGTGATTTGAAACATAAGTTGTACTTGATTCAAATTAGACAATTTGAGTCACCTCTGATTCGTTTTCGAATCATACTTTACACCTTATTAGAATCAAGTGCTTTTAGTTTTAATTATATGATGGATTTAATAAGTGGAAAATAAAAAATATATTTGAGTTTTGATTCTCCGTATTATGAGAACTCACATGTTTACATGTCAGATGATATGCACACTCCTGAGTTTTTGAACACAATTGTTTCTTCTTGACTTCCAAATCACAAATTAAGATTGAAAGTTAGAGTCCTAGTAATGTTATTGAGAAATGTTGACTAATCTTTATGATTGTGCAATGGAACAATGTAAATAATTATAAAAATGGGAAAATATATCGGTGAAGCAAAGGTGATACCTGGAAGCAGTATTGGTAAAAAAATTGATATCCCAAGGTTATTATTGAGTCATTCTGATAAAAGAATCTCTTTCAAATTTTATCAACGTCAAATTTCATTGGTTGTTTCATTTGCAATGAATATCAAATAAAAGTCAAGGGCAACCACTCAATCATGTTGGAGTATATTTACCATAATCAATTTTTTCCCATGGACAACTATATGTTGCCATGTCAAAGGTTACTTCAAGGAAAGACTTGAAGATATTAGTGACTAATGAGGAAGGTGAAGATATAAATACAACATTAAATGTAGTTTACAAAGAAGTCTTTAATAGTATTCTTTAGTTAATTAATACTCTTTTTAAAAAAATTTAAGGGTTAAATATGTTTGTTGTCCTCATAAATATCTCAAATTTCATTTTTAGTCCCTCAAAATATTTCCTTCAAAGAATGATCCTCCAAAAAATTTTCATCCACACTTTTGGTCCATAATACTAAAACCTTCGTTAAATTTGTTGCTAAGTAATAAACCATCGCTAAAACCGTCACTAATTCTGTCGCTAAGCTGTAAGAATCATTGCTAAGTTGCAGGAGAGAACAAAAGTATAAATGACAATTTTTAGGAGGACCATTCTTTGAAGGAAATATTTTGAGAGAGTAAAAATGAAATTTGAGATACTTAGGATGACCACAAACATATTTAACCCAACTTTTAAATATAAATTATAGGGTTAAATATATTTTTAGTCCATATAAATACGCCAACATTCAATATTAGTCCCTCTAAAAATTTTCTTCAAATAATTCTCCTCACAATATTTTCCGTCCCTAAAATTGATCCCTCCCGTTAGTTTCCACTAACGAAGGCTTATGTGTCATGCCAAATGTGTATTCTTTTACTGACGTGTATATTTTCATTGCTAATTCACTAGGGTGGAATTGTTGATAACGCTATCTGGTATCCCTACAAGTGAGATAATGTTAAACAACTCTTTCAGTTCACAACTTGAGTAAGTTCCCTAGAACAAATCTTCATTTGCGTTGAAAAGAGATTTTGTGTGGTCCAAGAACAACTTTGTCATCTTCGTTGCAGTGGTCCCAACAACAATTTTGTCATTATTTTGTTCCCTCATTTCACTTGAAATCTTTTATCGGTCATACTTAGTCGCATTCAATGGTCCTATGTAATTCACTATGATGCATACTAATACAATGTCTTCAGATACTATTATTGATTTCGTAACTGTACTCATATATAAGTTAAATTTTTGGTAAAATTTGACCTGATTTTGGTAAATTCTAAATCTAAGTTAAATTTTTGAATGGGAAATGGATAAATTTAAGGTTGTGTTTTACTTAAAGGGTTGTTTTGTAAAAGACCCTAACATAAGATCTGATGGTGGGAAAGTATATGCTTTTATTGGTCAAGATCCCGATTATCGGTCTTTTTTGAAGCTTGTGACTTAGTTAAAGTGATTGAATCTGAGTTAGTTGTGTATGCTGTTGGAAATAATCGTGAAGTTGAGATATTCAATGAGCCAAAACTTTTTATAGGAGAGACCACCTTTATGGATAGTGTTAAAGATAAAGGAAAGGGGAATACATGTGATGAATATGATGACAAATCAAGTGAAAGTAGTGGTGAATCTAGGGATGAATCTGTGGGGGGTGTACACTTTGATGATAGTGAGGGGGAAAATGAAATGGTTTGATGAAGGACTTGATGAACGGGTTTATGCAGGTGTTGATGGAGAACCTAGAAGTGAACTCGTTGCTAATAATGAGGCCCCAACTGAACCATTAAAGAAGATGTTTATCCCAGAAGAAATGGGTAAGGAATATGTCATTGAAGATTCATACATGACTGATGAACTGGATAGCGGAGGTGATGATGACAGTTATGATGAAAGGTGATGTGCAATCAGGTTCAATGAAGAAGATTCCCTAAGTAAGGATTTTCTTTCAAGGTTAGATTGAAGTTTTCTTCATTGAAGCATTTCAAAGATGCTATACCAGAGCATAATGTTTTGAATGACAAGGATGTTAGGTATGAAAAAAATGATGCCAACAGATGTAGGGTGGTATGTAAGGATAAGGCGAAATGCAACTATACTGTCTTGTGAAATAGAGTTTTAACCTCCACAACATTTAAGATAAAAACATTAGTTACAAAGCATAAATGTGGAAGGAAATTCTTCAACAAAAGTGCTAAAGCAGAGTGGGTTTCCAAAGTCATTGTTGATGGGCTGAAGAATAATACAAAGATGAAGTTAAATGAGGTGGTAGCAGATGTTAGACTCAGGTATGCCACAGAAATCCCAGGATGTAGAGCTTTCAAAGCAAGACAAATTGCTAGAGCTTATTATGGTCTTATGGTGCTGAGTTGAGAGAGGCTTAAACAGGTAATACTTTCAAAATCAACACTAGTGTTTCAGCTCCAGGTTTGAAACCTAGATTTGAGAGGTGCTATATTTTCTTTGATGGGACCAAGAAAGCTTTGACAAAACCATGTAGACCATCCATATGCTTAGATGGATGTGATTTGAAGCACATGTATGATGGTATATTACTGATTTCTATAGGAAGAGATCCTAATGACCAATATTTTCCTATTGCTTTTGCTGTGGTTGGGACTGAAACAAAAGATTCATGGAGCTGGTTTATTAAATTATTTCTTGAAGACATCAGAGATATCAGATGGTGTTTCATATCTGACCAGTAAAAGGTAAGTATGAATCTCATTATAGCATTTTTGTACTAATGCACTTGTTATTTTGTTAGGAAAGGGTCTGATTCAAGTTTTTTAAGAGGAGTACCCAGGCTTTGAACATATATCATGTCTAAGGCACTTGTATGCTAACTTCAAAAAGATGTTTGGAGGAGGAACATTGTTTAGGTATCTTATGATGGTTGCTGCCAAGGCTACTTATTTTGAGGCACATGAATAAAAAATGCTTATGATCAAGGAGGCTAGTTTGAAGGCATACGAATGGTTAGAGGCAATTCCCAAAATTAAATGGTGTAAGCATGTTTTTCCTTTTTTCTCAAAGTGTGATATGTTAATGAACAACCTAAGTGAGTCTTTTAATGCAACAATTCTATTGCAAAGAGACAAACCAATAATAACCATGTTTGAGTGGATTGGAAATGATCTAATGGGAAGGTTTGCAACCTTTAAAGAAAAGGTAGATGGTTATAAGGGGCTGATAATGACCAAACCATTAAGGAGATTAGATAGAGAAATTGAAAATAATTCTAGTTGGTAAATAACTTATGCTGGTAGGTTAACTTTTCAAGTTACACATGTCCTGTTTACTGATAGCTTGGTAGTGGATTTGGAAAAACATACATGCTCCTGCAACTATTGGGAACTGGTTGGGATACCATGTAGACATGGTGTGGCTGAAATACATAGGAAAGTAGACACCCACATCAAATATATGCATAAATTCTATCATAGAAACACATATGAAAAATGTTACAATAAAGTGATCACCCCATTAAATGGTCAGAACAAATGGCCTAAAACATCTAATCTTATTATGTTACCCCCTTTGTTCAAATGTGGCCAAGGAAGGCCCAAGAAACTACGAAGGAGAGAACTTGATGAGGTGAACCAAACAAATACCAGCCATAGAATAAATAACAAATACAGGCCATATGTGCAAAACATGTTTTGAACTAGCAAAGAACAAATACCAACCATAGGTGCAAAACATGTTTTGAACTAGGCCATAACAAAAGGACTTGCAAGAAAAATAAGAAAATTGTGCTTGTTCCATCTAGAAATATTACACAGGCCAGTCAAGATCTGCCTAGAAAAGAGTTGCCTACACAGACCAGTCAGACTAGCCAAGTCCATTTGGAACCAAAAAAAGGGTAATGTACTACCTTAGTATTGTGCTTGTGTTTATGTGTAGTTAATATTAAGATTGTGTATAACAATGTTAATGTTTCTTGCAGGGGAGGCCTAAGGGGTCTGTGAATAATGGTACAAGTAAGATTGGAACAAAGTTAAAAAAGGCCCATCCAAAGAAGATAAAAGTCAATGAGGTACCTAGTGTCAATAAGCCAACTGTCAATGAGGGGCCTAGTGTCAATGAGCCAACTGTCAATGAGGGACCAGTGTCAATGAGCCAACTGTCAATAAGGAAAAACCTACACAATCTTTAGGTTTGGACAAGTTTTGTGCTTGGGATGCTGAGACTTTGACTGCATTGCTGGGGGATAATGATGTTTTGGAAATTCAGCCTTTGAGTGTTGACAAATCACCTATCAAGCCAAGTGGTGTCAAGGTTTTCTTTGGTAAACAACCAAAAGTCTGCAAAAACAAACCTTTTAAACCCCAAGGATTATCTTCACCAAAGCCAAGTTATAGTGAATCAGTGAGTATTAAACCTGTTCAGAGCATATTTATCCTTCTTAAGTCATCTTTCTTATATCTGTTTCTTTTTTTCCCAGGTCAAGAGCAAAGTAAAAAAGAATGCTGATGTGACAGGTGCAAAAAGACAGAGTAAAAGGTTGAGGATATTGAAAACAAATGATGTATCTGGCCATGGTAAAAAACTTGGTGATCCTTTGGTAATAACTGAAAAGGAAACCACAAAAGAATTGATTGGTTGAGGTAGGAGATCAAAAAGTTGAGCAGACATATGCAAAGGGCTAACTCAGTGAAGACTCTTTGAAGATGCAATTGAAGATATCTATTTATGTTATGTTTATATTTCTGATTTGAAGAAGATATTACTATTTTGATAAGATAGATGTACTGTAATTTAATGAATGGATAAATTAGTATTTTGATATGGATCAATTGATATTTTGATATGTAATGAATGTAATGTACTGCATATGTAATGAGGTGTTTGCAATTAATTAATCTTTGGTGAATTCTTTTTGCATTTATATGTCAAAATTATAAATCACATTCTTTCAAAATTATAGGTCATATTCTGTAATATTATAGGTCACATCATGTCAAAATTATATGTAACATTTTTTTTCCAAATTATAGGTCACATTATGTCTAAATTATAGGTCTTTCCAAATTATAGGTCATTCCAAATTATATGTCACATAATTGAATCGACAAAGTGAAACAAAAAAATTATGGGTCATTCCAAATTATAGATCACATAACTGAACTAACAAAATCAATTACACTAAATTATAGTTCATACCAAATATCAGTGCATTGCATAACTGCACTGCATTACATAAGTGATGGTTACATAAATGATAAAAATATGAAGTGCATCAATTAAACACAACAGTATATCATTTCAACATTTACACCTCAATAACAAGTACATGTTGACCAAAATCGAAAATACAAGACAAATTGACTTCAACTTTCCCCAAAATACCTATGACTTATTCTTGATCTACAACCTCTTGTTCTTCTTCATTGAAGATTCATACAACTCCTTCAAAGTGTCGGCAACTTGCATCTCTGTCATGTTACTCTCATCTTTGCTCAATTCTTCATTTACACTTTCATAATCATCATTTCCTTGTGCAATATCATCATCTCAAATGAATAAATTGTAAGTTTCCTCATTTTGCTAAAATAGACATCTCCAAAAAATTCCCCATTTATTTCGTCCGTTCTTGCAATGGTATGACATCATACAACCATTACACCAACACCTTCTCACTATACGGTTGCTCACACTTGTGGAATGATACGATATTGGTTTGCTTCACCTTGATGAAAATGACATAATATCATTAATCTGCAGTAAACGAACCACAATTGAGGAAGAAGAAAAAGACGAAGGCGAGCGAAGAAAATGAAGACGGTCAGCACAGAAGAAGAAGAAGGGGATCTGAAAAAGACGAAGTGGAGAAACTCAAGTGGTGACCACATTAGGGTTTCTTCGTTTGGCTTTAATATAAAACAAAAAAAATAATTTAATAAAAATCTGACGTGTAAAAAAAAACACATTTGACAATGCTACGTAGACCTCCGTTAGTGGAAACTAATGGGAGGGACCCATTTTAGAGACACAAAACTTTGCAAGGACCATTGTTTAAGGGACTAAATTAAATGTTGACATATTTATAAGGACCCCTGACATATTTAACCCTAAACTATAATAGTAAAATTTGTTCTAATTTATTCTCTTTCACGTTAAAAAATAATGGTATGATTACAAACATAATCTAAATGGCATAAAAGATATTTTATATGCTAATAATAAATTAAAAGATTAAACATGTTTGGAGTCTTCATAAATATCCCAACATTTAATTTTAATCCCTAAAAATTTTCCTTTAAAGAATGGTCCTCCTAAAAAATTTCGTCTACAATTTTATTCCCTACCGTCTAGTTGATCTAACGGAACCTGACGTAACACACCACATCATTTAAAATGAATATCGTGCTTAACTGAAAAAAAAAAGGTGTTATATTGCCGGGATTACAAACCTTCCTAAACTAAAATTAGTTTTAAAAAATTCTGGTCACGTAATTGTGAACGGATTTACATAAAAAATGAACCAAAAACTTCCACTTTGGCATAAAAAATACAAAGGTGGCCATACCTCCTCTTCTATTAAGCATCATATATGCTATTATACTACATGAATCCAGTTTCCAAAGCATGTTGCACGCACATTCAGTAAAAGAACAAATGAAGCAAGGAAACATCAAGTTCAACAATGTTTTATGAAAAAGAAAATGATAAAAGAAAAATACATTATATCTACCTCTCAAGTCACCCTACACACGTTGTGCATAACAAAGTGGTAGAAATTCTCAATCTTCAAGCTCTATCTTAATGTTTTTGATTTTGACTCCATTCCCATACCTTGGAACCAATGTAACCACAACACTATCATCTCCTTCAACATCCAAATCTTCCAACAAATCAGTTAATCCAAGTCTTAAACAACTATTAATCTTCTTCTTCTTTTTATTTTTATGTTTATGAGAATGAGGTACATTAACAAAGCTTCCAGCAAACTCAGTATTCCCTGGTCCAATCACCTTATCATCTTCATCATTAATAAAAACATCAAACTTAATGGCTATATTCTTATCAAACTCAATCCCATCAATCAATAAAACCTCTTCCTCTTCTTCCTTCTCTTTCTTGCTCCTTGATTGCTTTGGCCTCTTCACAATAGCACTCACAACATTATCCAAAACCAATGGAAACTTAACATAACTCCTTGAATTAGTTGATTTATCGTTTATCTCAGCTACAAGTGCTTCACCATTACCAAAAAAGTTTCCTTGAGCAACATCTACCTTTTTTTGTACTTTTGTCCTACGTGGCTTAGGTTTAGCTTTTAGCCATGGAATGTCAACATCTTGATAAACATAACCTAGTTTTTTTTGTGTTAAGACAATCATTCACCTTAACCCTAACAAGATTCTTATTCTCATCATAGAAAAGAAACCCTGATTCTAACCAATCTTTGTCTTTGAAATCCTTTCTTTTCCCACCAAGTGTTTTCCATTAGAAACAACTTGTCTATACATTATAGTAAGGTTGTTGGAGATTAGCTCACTTGCATCAACATCAGCAGCATCGTTAAAGTCTAGGTTTACAAGCGCTGGGGGTTGATGACTAGCACTTCGGAGTTTGTCGTAAAGAGGTGATGCACTGTCGGTGTAAATCGAGGGAAATTGCATGCTATCTTGGGCATCATAGTTCCAAAATGGTAAAGCAAAGGTTGGATCATTGATCAAGCTTCCTAAGATTCTTTCATAGAAATAGACATACCATCTATGAAAAGGAAAAAAGAGCCAAGAGTTATGAACTTGAAGATCAAGGTCAGGGAAACCAGCTTGGGAATATGCACCATCACAATAAGCACAATGGATATTTGCTTGTTGTGTGAAGCTACGTGGATCATTGGAAGGTAAGGCTTTCATGAGTTGAATGGCCTTTTTGTATTTTGCTAGATATTCATCATTCACTAAATGTGCTGCTTGTCTTATTCTCAAGGGTTGATTTGAAGAAGGGATTTTGAAATCTATGATTTTTGTGGAATTTGGTGGACAACAGTTAATATTGGGAGGTGTTGCATCTGAGGGTAGATCAGGTGGACCACATGTGGATAGGTCTGGTGGAGATATTGGAGAAGCTAGGGCAAAAGGGTTTGTGGCCAAAGTACTATAAAGCCCTCCAAGGCCTATGAGGACATTTCTCCTATGTCCTACAATATTATTTGGTAGTTCTTGTTCTTCTTTAGGGTTGTTTTGGTTATTGTTACTGCAACATGTCACTTGGCGTTTTGGTTTTCTAAGTTTAGAAGATTGGTGTTGTTTTAGTGAAAATGGATACAAGGAGGAATGGGAAATCTTTGAGTTGGAAGAGACATTGAATGTTGAAATGAAGGAACGAGGTGAGATAGATGTCATGGTTTAGCTAGCTATGTTATGGAGATTTAAGATTTGCTAGTCCTTTTATAATGAACTAATGAAGATATTTCTTACACTTTGTACGTGAATATATGTGATGGTCCCTAAAAGAAATTAAAAACGTGAGCACAAACGTTTTGTTTAGTAATAGGGTTCAACTATAATTTGAGTATATAGCCTCAAAATTTAAATATCCCATTGTTACAATATGAAGTGCTCTTCAAAATTTTGAGATCTCAATTATAAGAATATTTTCAAAATATAAGTTGGTAATGTTTATACTTCTCTAATAATATGATTGAATGGGAGTATGAAACTAGTTCAATGAGAGAGCATAGGTGAAAACAAACTACTATCTTGGTGATTTGGGTTTTCAAACTTGCATCTAGTTAATGTTCATGATCTCCGGTTTGTTAACTTAACCTCTTGGATAAATGGAGATGGTGTCTTATCTGGACTGCCTTTGATCAATTATGTGATATTTTATTGATTAGATATAGAGTCATGCATGCTTCGTTCTTTTTGGGTGGTAGAGTTGCTAAAATTATTAAAATAAACACATTTAATCTTGGATATCAAATGCATTTAATCTCGACTACAGAAGCGAGGTAACGAAGGATGTCATAAAAAACTGTTACTTTACCCTTCGATTATTTAAAAATTGAGAGGTAAAATTACCCGCACATGAGTTCAAACTACAATATTTTCATTTTTATTATTTTTAAAACTGAGTGTCACGCCCAATATTAAATCTCGGTTTATGTAAAACCGAGGTAATAGTGCAATATTTTTACCTCTATTATAAGAAAAAATCGAGTCTAAACATTATATATATATATATATATATATATATATATATATATATATATATATATATATATATATATATATATATATATATATATATATATATATATATATATATATATATACTTTCATTTGTATTTGTATTACACAACCATATCACAAAATATAGAACCATTTTTTACAGATTTCTGAAACAGAGACTTGTACATTTTGTCAATTTCTTAAACAGATTCCATTCATATAAGTTTTGATCACGTAGTTGTGTTGATGTGTAGTTGTATGTCTATTTGCGTACTTTGTTGAATTTAACATGTTTATCTTCGTATTCTGTATTATATCCATTGATGTTGTATATTCTTATTAGCTATGTATAACTCTTTTATTTCTCTGGAATATCTTCTGTCAAAACCTTCACAATGTTAGAAAACATACATTTCCAATATTGATTTGAAAACTCACAAATCACTTGTACTCTCATATTTCCAAAAGATTTTTGAACCATTCTTGAACACTTACAAACAAATTCTTTCATCTTTTACCTCATTCATTCTCCATTTTTGCATAGATTTGAATCTCATCTTTGGAGATTTGTAATTGTTGAGGAAATTATTTTTTTAATTTAATGTTTCTTGGAAGATTTGGTTAAGATTTCAGAGGATCACAAGGTGTGCGGTGTTGTGGATGGTTTTGACAGTTCCAGTGGAAAATAAGGAGGTTATTCTCTCTAGGTTCATATTGGTAGTGCTTTGAGGAAGCCTACAAACAAGGTGGAAGTTCTTCTCAATCTTCAAACATACCAAAGTTCAAGATACCCGTTGGATCAAATAAATATTGATGTAGAACAAATATTTTGGGATAGATTGTAGGGGGTGGAAGATTAGAGGTGATTTCGTGTAAAGATTTTGCAAAGATTTTAGTTCATAAATTATGTAAAAGTCAAGGGTCCTGCTGTCGCAACCTAAAAAAGGGAATGCGAAAAAAAACAACCGGCGAAAAAAAGAAAAGACAGAAGAGTCGTCACCGTGCGTTATTTATCCCAAAGGAGGGAAAGGAAACGCTTGAAGTAAACCTGGAAAAAGGAAAGGAAAAGACAAGGTCTCGCAACCAAATCTTGGGTTCAGGAGTCGATTATGCGAAGGGAAGGTATTAGCACCCCTGCGGATCCGTAGTACTCTACGGGATCCACTCTTGTTGTTCTTGTCTAAAGGGTGTGGGTTTATCTAGTGTACTATTTACTAAAAGAGGGGTCAAAAGAAAATGACTCGCACGGATGTTGCATCTACTGCATACGTATCTCATCTGAATATGAGAATCAGGGTCTTCGTAGCTCGGCTACCTATGGGTTAAAGAGGAGTGTGCTCGTTAAGACATCGCGTCTTATGCCTACGTATCTCATCTGGAATGAGAATCAGAGCAAACCATAGTTCGGCTAACCTATTAATTTGTTTTGTGTTTTTTAGATGAACGACGTTACTACGCAATCTACCGGATGTTCGACCTTTGGAGACTTACTCGTCTGTAGTAGAAGGAGTTAACGTGTTCTTAGGAGAAGAAAAATCAATGAGTTTGTTTGTGTTTTAGGAATGCTCATGCAAAAAAGGAAGTCCTAGACGAAGGAGCCGTGCTACCTTAATTGACATGCAAACGAGAGACTATACGAAGCCTAGTAATCCTATGGGGAGACGATCACACCATACAAAATAAACATGCATAAAGTAAACACGCCAACAAGGGGGCTCAAACATACGTGGGTAGGGCTTTAGTCAAGAGGGGTCATATCAACCTCGACAAACAAGCCATGGAAAGGTAATCAAATGGGCTCTTAACCACTGACATTGAACGTCAGGGTGAGCAGATCAAAAGGGTAATGAGGATAAGACCTCATAGCTCTTAACCCTGGACAGGGTGAGCTCATGACAAAAAGTGGGGATTCTGAAAGATGGAACCCTCTCCACTAACTGACCGGACAAAAGATCTTGGGCTTTTGTTCTGAAGCATCGACACGTAGTGTGAGCATAACGAATGACATACTGAATAACGGGGGATTGACTACTAATCCCTTTTATCCGTCAATTGCCTCTTCATGAAGGTCTTTAACACTGGTGCCTCTTCTTGGAGGTCTTTGGGCACAAAAGTAAACACACAAGAACATTGTCTCCTATCGAGGTCTTCAAGCTAAGAAAGCGGTAAAATACGGGAAAGATGTAAAAGGGATCAAGAGATCTACCACACGGATAAAGATTCGAAGTAACAACAACTAAAGAAATAAGAAACCCGGAGATCTCTCAGGCTAGCACCATCAAAGAAAACAAGTCAGCAAAGCAATCAGAATAAATCTCCAAATGGTATCCCACAAATAAAGTGGAATACCAAGCAAGCTATCTCTTCAAGAGTCATGTGAGCCCTCACAAAAACTCAATAAACAAGTTAGAATAACAAGACGGGGTGCAATCAAGAGTTACACCAAACAAGAGAATCATAGCAATAACAGTATCAGGTAAACAGCGCACAGATGCAATAGAAAACATGTCACAACAAAACGCAAAACAGGTTAGAGAGCGAACAAAAAAACTACTGTCACGATCGCTACTGCTTCGCTTAGCGAAGGCTTAGCGAAGCTTCGCTACATGTTCGCCTAGCGAGGTGCTAGCGAATGCTTGCGGGTTCTGGGTTCTTCTTTGATAACAGTACAATTTCCGAAACCCCAAATCCTATGGTACCCATTTCAGAAATTAAGTGATCAAACATTCGAGGCATTGCTCTACACATTCATGCATGTCTAAACCCACATGTGAAACCTAACTATACCCACTCTCCCGGATTCAACCATAATACCTCATGCTTCAGGAATTTCAGATTGAAAGCATAAAGTAATGGAAATAAGGTATACCTGGTTGGGAAGATCGATCGAAATTGAATCGCACGGTTGGGGTTTGCAATGCAACGGCTAGGGTTTGTGTGCGATGGAAGTGATAAGTGTGTGAGTCAGAGTGAAAAGTCTCAGAGTCCGAGTGAATTTGTTTGGAGGTTGCTGCAGATTCGTTCTAGGGTTTTTCTCCAATGAAACTTAGAATTTATACTCTGATTTTCGTGGCTTTGTGGGCTCAAAATGAGGGCAACTCAAGCCCATGACTTTCTGTTATATTTTTTTATTTTTAAAACGCGTGGGCTTCGCCTAGCGAGCATGACAGTTCAGACTCTGGTGGCTCGCTAGGCGAACCATTCTACTCGCCTAGCGAGCATGATAGTTCAAGTAATCTTTCCAAATTTGTAACCTGTGCACTGGACCTTTGTTCCTTCAAGAGTAATATGTCGAATGATGAATATGCCTCATTTGAACATGTTGGGAGTAACTCAAGTTATTCCCTAGCCATTTGACCTTCAGTAGACCAAAGTTGACCAGAGGTAATTCAGATGAACTTTGCTGAAATGCAATATGAAATGTTAAATGACCTAAAATGAATGCATGAATGAGCAGGGCAAATTTGAGGTGCTACACCTGGTTGAAGATCTTTATATTTTTAGCATTAATTTGGATATTATGATTGAACTAAACTCATGTAATTTGTCACAAATATTATTCGAAGACCAAACATTCTCAATGGGAAACCACTAGAGAGTGGATAAAGCTTAGCGATGACAATAACTGAACTGTTAGAACTTAGAACCATAAGGTTGGTAAAAATGGAGTAATTTAGTGTGGAAAGGAAGAGATATAAAGATGATTAGAGAGATTAATTGAGGGTGAGAATATTTTCATTCAACATTTTTGACAATCATACCTCAAAGGTATATATACAATTACAATGGATTGAGACACAAGTAACAAGCTAAAAATGCAGAAAATATGAAACCAACTGCATGTAACCGGTTACTGTTGTTTCTAAAAACAATTTCAACTCAGTGGTAATCGGTTACCAAAATGTAGTAATCGGTTACACCTGTTCTAACAACCAAAAACACTACACCCCATAACCGTTTACAAGAATTCAGTAATCGATTACAACACTTAAATTATTGATGTTTTCACAATACACCACCTTAATTCAAGTGCTTTAAGTATTCCATGCCCATGTTCTTCTTCAATCTCTTGAACACTTCAATTATGACTCCTTTGGTTAACAAATCAGCCACTTAGTCTTCACTTTTACAATATCCCAATCTCAATCTTCCTTCACTAACAAGTTCTCTCAAGTAGTAAAACATCATATCAATATTCTTGCTTCTCCCATGTGCAATTGGGGTCTTAGCAAGATTTATAGCGAAAAAAATTTCAACCATGAGAATTGAAGCGTCACCCCCTCTTCACTACCTAACTCCTTCAACTGATTCATTAACCACGCAACGAAATGAGAATGTACCCGACTTCATAAGAAGAGAGTGCTACTACCAGTTCCTTTTTTTGAACACCATGAGATTGGTGTTTCAATGAACATAAAGATTATTCCACCTGTAGACTTTCTACCATCTTTCTCTCAACACCAATTGGAATCGGTAAAACCAAGCAAATTACATTTTCTGCCGGTGTTCATTGATGGAAAAATAATTTCACATCCAATAGATCCTTTGAAGTATCTTAGAATCCTATTGACTACTTCTAGGTGAGATACCTTCGGCCTCTCCATAAATTTACTCACAATAGCGACACTAAATGCCAAATTCTTTTGTGTATTGCACAAGTAATGCAAAGATCCAATCAGCCTCTGATACTAATTTGGATTAACATCTTTCTCAACCTCATTCTTTGACAACTGTAGTCTCGGTTCAGCAAGAGTAATGGTAACATTATAATTCTCCATTTAAAACCTCTTCAAAATCTCAAGCACATACCTTTTTTGGTGCATGAGTAATCCCTTTTTGGACTTTTGAAACTCAATGCCAAGGAAGTATGTCATGAGGACAAGGTCAGTCATTTCAAATCTTTCATAAGATCACACTTGAACTTAAAAATGCATTCTTCGTTGCTCTTCATAATCAAGAAATTGTCTATGTAAAGACAAAGGATTATCGCCCATTCATTTGTATCCTTCTTCACATACACACCATTTTCAGATACACACTTCTTGAAGCCAATCTCCTTTAAGAAACTATCTACCCTCTTGTTCCAAGCTCTTGGAGCTTGTTTCAAACCGTACAACACTTTCTTCAACTTGTAGAACTTTGACTCTTGGTTTATGACAACAGAACAAGGGGATGTTCTAAATAAAGTTCCTCTTCAAGCAGTTTGTTAAAAAAGCAGATTTAACATCAATTTGGTAGATGGGCCAATTATTGTTATTTGCAATACCAACATCTAGTCTAATGGCTTCAATTCTAGCAACATCTGCAAAAACCTCTTCAAAGTTTATGACTTCTCTTTGCAAGAATCACTTTGCGACTGATCGAGCCTTATGATTGATTATTTCACCCTTGGGATTTTCCTTCACTTTAAACACCCATCTTACACCAATTAGCTTCCTTCTTTCTGGTAGATTAACCAACTCCCAATTCTCGTTCTTCTCAATTTATTCCAGCCCATCCTTCATAACGCAAATCCACTTTGGATCACTTAAGGCCTCTTCCATTTTAATGGGTTTAGATTCGGCTATAAGTGTAAAATGGAAGAAATCACCATCATTATTAACTTTCTTATCTCTGAACAGGTCACACTCTTGGAGTCTTGGAGGAAAACCTCTTTGCCTTATTGATGTTCTTATATTCTCTTCAATTCGGGCTTCAATAGGGGCTGATTCTGTAACTTCAACCATGTCAGGAACTATTTCTTAATTGTTGTAACCAGTTACAGCTTTCTGGTAACCGATTACAGGCTGCTACAGCTCCTTGATTTTGTAAAAAATGATGTCTCAGTTGATCATGGTTCTTCTATCCGCGGCATCATACAACTTTTAACCACCGGTAGAGTTATACCCTACAAGAATGATCAATTCTTCCTTATCATCCAACTTCTTTCTAAGTTGTCCCGACACATGTCGATATGCTACAGAACCAAAAAAGATCTCAAGTGATTCAGATTTGGTATAAATCCAAAACATGCTTCCTCCAATGTTATCTTCTCAAGCTTCTTTTTTGGACACATATTCAACAAATATTCAGTTATGGACACGACTTCTCCCTATTACTCTTTCGGCAAGTTCTTCTCCTTCAACATGCTTCTTAACATGTTCATAATCGATCGATTCTTCCTTTCGGCAACACCATTTTATTGTGATGTATAAGGTGGTACTACCTCATGTACTATCCATTCTTGATCATAAAACCTCCCAAAGTCATTTGAGACATATTTGCTTCCACCATCCGTTTTGAGCACTTTGAGGTTGTGATCGCTTTGCCTTTCAATCATGGACTTGAATTTCTTAAACACTTAGAATACCTCATTATTTCTCTTAATTAGGTAATGTCCATATATTTCTACTATGATCATCGAGGAATGTGACAAAATATTTATTTCCATCAATCAAATCAACTTGCATCGGTCCATGCACATACGAATACACCACCTCAAGGTGATGCTTGGTTCTACAACCCGCATCCTTGCTGAATTTACCCTTATGTTACTTTGCTTGTAGTCATTCTTCAACAATTTCAGCGGGTATGTTGATCAATGGAAGCCACACTACCATTCCATTCTTTTGCAAGGCATTGAGATCTCAAAAGTTGAGATGCCCAAAACTATAATTTCATATCCACTATTTTCAACTAGACGTTGTAGCAAGACACATATGCTATATAGCCTTCAAATCAACCTTGAAAGTTCTATTAGCATCCATTGGAACTTTTAGGATTAAAATTCAAGTTGCATTCATAACACGTTGTGTCATGTTCTCCATATGAATATTGTAACCTTTCTCAAGAAATTGGCCAATACTTAGAAGGTTACACTTGATTCCTGGAATGCACAATACATATTTAATCAAGAAATGTCTTTCATCCCTTGTCATGATCAAAATATCACTGATCCCATCGGCCACTAAAGTAGTATCATCTGTGAACTTCACTTTGTTCTTCATGGTACGATTCATTGTAAAGAACCAATCTTTCCTCTCCGTCATATGCATAGAAAATCCAAAGTACAAATACCATTTCTCTTTGCAATGAGTTGCCTCTTTTGTAGTCACCATGGCATATTCTTCTGCGTGTAACCTATTACAGTGTATAGGCAGCCGGTTACAGTCTGAATTTGTAGTTTTCTTCAAACTACTGTTACATTCATCTTGCAGCCTGCTGTGTTGAATCCCCCTTTATGTGATTATGACTAAGAGTTTTCTACTCATTAAAAACTTGTCTTTCAACCTTGGCTTCATCTACCCGAGGTTCCTTCTTGTTCGCATTGCACTCTCTTGCAAAATGACCGAACTTTTGACAAACAAAGCATTGCATCTTGCTCTTGTCTATCCTTCTCCTTTCACCTCTAAAGTTGCCTTGAACACCATTTTTATTGCAACTGCTCTCACTCTTTTGACAAGCCGAATTATTGGAATTTTAGGATCCTCTTTCATTAAAATTCTGAAAAATTCTCTTTACTCTTCATGGGTCATTTCCCCTTTGATTTCTTGTCTTTCTAGTTGAAACGAGTTTGCAAAGAGATCTCTACCTTTTCCTTTTTTCAATTTCACTCCTTCGTCCTTTATTCATGTGCCTCAAGAGAGATTTGAAGCTCCTTGTTACTCATGCCCATAAGATCCTTCAATTCCTCATTCGTTACGACTATGTTATCGAACCTTACCGTCAAAGAACACAAGATTTTTACGACAACATACTATTTCATAATAGTTTCTCCACACGTCTTTACTTGGTTTACTAACCGAGTAATTATCATCGTGAAATCGTTGATGGTCTCCTTCACCCCCCATTTGAATCAACTAAATTTGTCTTTTGTGAGTTTGTAACCTCACAACATTTGCCATATCAGCCCCTGCATACACCTTCTTAAAGATTTCCCACGCTTGCTTCGATGATTCACAATCATCAACTATATCAAAGTTGTCAGTTTCTGTACATTGATGGATCAAAAACAACGCATTAAAATCTTTCTTCTTTTGTTCCTTATGTTTTACTCGTTGTGCATCTGTTGCACCTACGACAAGAGGATTCACACAGTTCCTGATCACTTCAAGAACATCCTTGTAGCCAAACTACACCTTCATTAGTTTGTACCATTTTTCGTAGTTCTTCGAAACAATGATGAGTAAGTTTGCAGGGATTCTTTCATTGGAGACTGAATTCACGTTGCACACTAGGTGTTTGGTGGATGAACTAGGCTCTTGATGCCAAATTTTAGAACTTGTAACTACAAGCTTGGCAAAAATGGATTAATTGAGTGTGGAAAAGGAGAGAGAGATATATAGAGAGAGAATTAGAGAGATTAATTAAGGGTGAAAATATTTTCATTTAAAATTTAGTAAAATGATACCTCAGAGGTATATAAATAATTACAATGGATTGGGACACAAGTAACAAGCTGAAATAATAGAAAATCTAATACCAACTTCCTGTAACCGGTTGTGCCAAACTTGTAACCGGTTACATCTATTTCTAAAAACAATTTCAACTTAGGGGTAACCGGTTGTCAAAATGCAGTAATCGATTACACCTATTCTATCACCCCAAAATACTACACCATGTAATTGGTTACAAGAATGCGGTAATCGGTTACAACACTTGAATTATTGATGTTTTTACAACATAAACTACTAAAATACGAGTGTAAACGCCTCTCTCTCTCTCTCTCTCTCTCTCTCTCTCTCTCTCTCTCTCTCTCTCTCTCTCTCTCTCCCTCCCTCCCTCTCAGAGTATTCTTCATTACTTTCTAGAATAACATGCCATTAGGATTTCTTCTAATAGCAGTTTAATTGTAAAGGCGTAAGTTTTGTTAGAATTGAAACTTTAATTTTGTCTTGTTGAAGATTGAACTGAAAACTGTGATTGTAGAATCCAAATAGTATTGGTGTTGTAAAATCACACTTCTTGTGTGATTTTGTTAATTATTCAATACAACTCATTGGTTTGTATCTTTCGGTGAATTTGTGCTTCAATCTTGAATGTATTGTGAGTTGTATAAGTCATTACATGTCAATTTCCATCCAAAATCATTTTTGTTTTAAAACTCTGATAAAAAAATTTTAAACTATTTTCAAAGAAAGTTTTAATTAGAAGCTTTGTTCACCCTCCACATTCTTACTCAACAATTCTAGTTTCTAACAATCTCAAAACATGTTTTCTTTAGTTTTACTCATCCGTTCCTTTTTAAATGTCATTTTTTGACTTTTTAAACATACCAATAAAGTTAATCATTGTTAATACTTTTTAAACAATCATTATTTTTTTCCTATTTTATCCTTAATTTTTTATTAATTTATTTGACTTTTCTCTCTCTCTCTTGGTAATAATTAATTAGGGGTACTTTTGACAAAAGAACAATCAATACTACTTTGAATTACATTTAAAAAGGAACAATTTTTTTTCTCTAAAAAATGACACTTAAAAAGGAACAGAGTGAATATCATTTAAAAAATTGAAACATATTTTTGTCATTAATATTATTAAAAAAATCATTTTAATATATAAATAAAATTATTTTATTTTATTATATTGTGTTTATAGGTTTTCTTACTTAAAAGATTCTAATATAATCCCACTTGACTAATTCTTCTTATGTATATATGACATATGGTCCCTAGCTAAAAGAAAATTTAGAAATAACGTGGACATAAACGGTTTTTTGTACGTGCATATAGAGAATGGTCCCTAAGAAAAGGACATAACATAACCTTTTCTTGAAATTTAACAAATTTGAATCAAAATTTATTGTTGATGCATATGGTTGGAAATATTAACAATATCGTAAGCATTTTGATTACCACTCATTGTATATCGTATGTGTTTGGTAGCCAAAATCCAAAAAAAATATTTGTTTGCTACTGACATAGTGGTTAAGAAATAACATATAACACATGGTGGTTAAGAAATACTAACCTGTACCGGTTTTATTTCGCACCTCACACATTGTGAATTTATTATATCATCTTTGATATAATTTTAAATTGTTGTGAAAAATAATATTGAAATAACAAAGTATAATCGATTCTTTGATTGATAGGAAACTCATAAGGATAGAAAAGAGGAAAGCAAGAAGAATACAATGAAATTGGTTATAAACTGTTATTCTTTACTTTCTCTTGGGAACAAGAGTACAAGTGTTACAGAATATCAAATAACCGCTCACATCCTAATTAGAATTTGCGTTATACAATGATGAGAGACTAGTATGCTATTTATAAGAAACTAACACACTAAACTAATGAGATTTTACACATAAATCCATTACACAAGTTAACTTAGAGAACAAACTAACTTAAACAATTGTGCATAACAAACATGCTCAATTCGACATGCTAACAATCCTAACATATTTCGACTACATCATGTGAACAGACTTCGACGACATGCTAAGGTCATGTCGAATTGTCGAACCAAGAAGCTACCCTTCGACCATACTAGAGTTTGATTCAATATCTACAAACTTTATAACATCAAGGGAACAAACTAGCTTTCTTCATGCAGCTTTATCAACTACATACAGTGGAAAAACTTGCAACTTGGTAATGTCTTGGTGATCATATCAGCAACATTCACATCGATGTGCTTGGTTCGCTCATGATATGATGAATTATTTGACAGATGTATATCACTTTGACTATCACATTTAACAGTGATAACTCGACCTTGAAGTTTCAGCTCCTTAGCAAAACCTTCAAGCTACAATTCTTCTTTCACAACTTCAGTGAGGGTGATATATTCCGCTTCAGTGGTTGATAAGACAACAACCTTCTGAAATGTTGCTTTCCAGCTGATTGATGTGCCAAACACAGTGAACACATATCTAGAAATAGATTTTCTGGAATTCATACAACCTGCATAATCAGAGTCGAATACCATTTGATTTCTGCTTTACTATTTTCACCACATACTCCACCATAAATCATGACTCTGTTTAGAGACCCATTTATGTACCTTATAATCCACTCCAATGCTTGCTAGTGAGCCTTTCTAGGATTCACCATGTACCTGCTTACAAGACTTACTGCATATGTCATGTCGGGTCTAGTATAAACCATAACATACATCAAAGAACCTACTATGTTAGCATATGAGATGTTATTCATATAAGCTCTTTTGACCTCAGTACTAGGACACTGATCTGTACTCAGTTTGAATTAAGGGTTTGCCAGAGTCACAATAGGCTTTGAATTCGACATACCAAACTTGTCTAGAATCTTCTGTAGGTATGCTATTGAGATAAGCATAACTTGGATTGCTTTCCATCTCTTCGGATGTCAATCCCAAGAATCCTGGATGCAGCTCCCGGATCCTTCATATCGAACTCTTTATTGAGTTCAACCTTCACCTTCATTACATCCTTGACATTGTTGCTTTCTATGAGAATATCATCCACATAAAGCAACAAAATAACAAATGAATTTCCAGGTCGAAATCTGAAGTAAACACAGTGGTCGAACTGACTTCTAATGAAACCTATGTGTACCATGAACTTGTCGAATATCCTATTCCACTCTCGAGGAGATTGTTTCAGTCCATATAAAGATTAATTCAGCTTGCACACATAATCTTCCTTTCCTTTTTCTGTATACCCTTCAGGTTGCCTCATCAGGATTATTTCATCAAGATCTCCATACAAGAAAGCAGTCTTCACATCCATTTGATCCAATTCTAGGTCGAATTGTGCCACCATGGAAGTAACATTCAAATGGGCATGTGCTTCACAACAGGAGAGAGCACATCATTGAAGTCTACATCTTTTTTTAGTGAAACCCCTTGCGACCAATCTTTCCTTGTATCTCTTCGACGTCACTCCTTCGATTCCTTCCTTAACTTTGAAAATCCACTTACAACTGAGTAACCTGGCTCCAGCAGGTTTCTTGATCAGTTCCCAAGTGTGGTTATCATGAAGACACTTCATCTAATCATTCATGATCTTCATCCATTCAGTCTTATTTCGACTCCTCATAACTTCCTTTTAGTCTCTAGGTTCTTCATCTAGAACCTCACTTGCAGAGATTAAGCCATAAGCTATGAGATCTGCATATCCAAGTCTTTGAGGTGGCTTAATGACTCTTCTCGGCGTATTTCTTGCCAACAGGTAGTCATCGACAATTTCCTCAACTTCCTCAATATGTTCAGCATCTTGTGCTTCTTCTTTGACTTGATCTGGGATACGCAAATCAGCATCGACATGCTCCACCTTAACAAGAATTTCTTCATGTTCTAGCTCTTCTTCATATATTTGTGCATTTCAACTAACGACATCAGTTTTCTTGAAATCCATCTCAACTTCATTGAAAACTACATCTCGACTGATGATACACCTCCTATGACCTGGCTCTAGGCATCATAGCCTATAAACTTTGACTCCTTCAGGGTATCCCATGAACATGCATCTCAGAGCTCTAGGTTCGACCTTGCCTTGCCTAATATGAGCATAGGCTATGCAACCAAATACTCTAAGCTTTTCGAGATCTGATGGATGTCCCGACCAAGCTTTTTCAGCTGTCTTTATATCTAACACATTCAAAGGACATCTTGTAATCAAATATGTTGCTCTCAAAACAACTTACGCCCAAAACACCTTCTTTAACCTAACACTAGTCAACATGCATCTAACTCTTTCCAAAATGGTTCGATTAAAACTTTTATCCAAACCATTTTTTTGAGGAGTACCTGCAGTAGTTTCGTGCCTTGCAATACTAAAGGCTACACAAAAATGGTTAAATGCCTTATTGCAAAATTCAAGAATTTTCCAAGTTTTGAGGTTCTCAAAAGTTTCATCCTTAGCCTTCTGGATGAATACCCATAAATTTATGGAATAATCATTAACTATGGATAGAAAATATCTTGCTCCTGAATGTGATGGGCACCTTGCAGCCCCCCAAAAATCAACATGATATAATCAAGAGATCCATGTGTTCTTTGTTTTCCTTTATTGAACTACACTCTACAATATTTTCCAAGTACATAGGGTTCACAAAACTTCAGCTTTTCGACTTTGTCTCCACCAAGTAGATTTTTTTCCCCAATTCGACCAGACCCCTTTCACTGACATGGTCCAATCTCATGTGCCAAATTTCTTTCTTCGACAAAGGTTTCATGGAGGCAACATCTGCACAACCACAAACAAATTCAGCCTCAAGGGTATACAATCCCTGTTTCTTCACGCCTCTTAAGACTTCCTTCGACCCTTTCATGACTTTTAGAATACTTTTATCTCCTTGCAAAACATATCGTTTCTTGTCGAATTCACCAAGAGAAATCAAATTTCTCTTCAAATCAGGTGCATACCTGACTTCAGCCAACAACCTTATTGACTCATCATGGAGCTTGAATCTCATAGATCCAACACCTGCAATCTTACAAACTTTATTATTTCCAAGCAATACATATCCACTATCTTGATCACATAGTTCTTCAAACAAGTCTTTATTTAGAGTCATGTGCAAAGTGCAACGTGAATCCATAATCCACTTTTTACTTAAGTCATCGCTTGAAACCACAAGAGCATCAGATGAGTCGAAATCATCTTGAACAATGGCTGCGACTCCATTATCCTTACCTACACGATCTTTCAGGCGTTCAGGGCACACTTTTCTTGTATGACCCTCCTTCTTACAATGATAACATTGAATACTAGACACATCACCACTATAAGACTTTTGCTGACTTTTACCCTTCTTCTTGTCGAACTTGTCATCTCTCTTTGTAAATTTCACCTTAACCGACAAGCCTTCACCACTCAAAGATGACTTGTGCTCCTTTCATTTGTTCAAATCCTAAGAATACAATGTTGATTGAACTTCTTCAAAGGTCAGAGAATCTCTTCCATACAAGAGAGTTTCTTTGAAGTGAACATGTGATCTGTGCAAAGCACACAACATCAACAATGCTTGATCTTCATCCTCAATCTTGACATTGATATTTTCAAGAACAAGAATCAACTTGTGGAACATATCCAACTACTCAGCCAAAAAAATTTCTTCACTCATCTTGAATGAATACAGAGATTGCTTTAGGTAGAGATGATTGACCAACAATTTTCCAACTTTTGAAGTTCTCAAAAGTTTCACCCATAATCCAGACGTTGTCGTCTCCTTCGAAACCTGTCGAAGAACCTTATCACCAAGGCTCAATAAGATGGCGATGTGGGCTTTCTCTACCATAGTCGTTTTTCTTTGTTCGTTAACACACCGTCCATGTCTTCGGCTCCCTTTAAAGCTTCTAAACAACCTCGTTGAACCAGTAGGGCTTTCATCTTCAAGTGCCACAGACCGAAATCATTCATCCCGGTGAGCTTTTCAATCTCATACTTTGTTGACAACATCTTCTCCATGCTCACCGCACCAATTTGTTATGAAAAACGATGTAGGAATAACAAAGTATAATCAGTTCCTTGATCGGCAAGAAACCCACAAGGGTAGGAAAGAGGGAAGAAGGAAGAACACAATGAAATTGGTTATAAAATGATATTCTTTACTTTCTCTTTAGAACAAGATTACAAGTGCTATAGAGTAGCAAATAAACTCTCTCACCCTAATTAGGATTTGCGTTATACAATGATGAGAGACTAGTATGCTATTTATGAGAAAACTAACACACTAAACTAATGGGATTTTACACATATGCCCATTACACAAGCTAACCTAGAGAATAAGCTAACTTAAACAATTAGGCATAACAAACATGCCCAATTCAACATGCTAAAAATCCTAGCATACTTCGACTACAACATGTGAACAGACTTTGACTGCATGCTAACGATCCTGTCGAATTGTCGAACCAAGAAGCCACCCTTCGATCATACTAGATTCGATCCCATATCTCACAAAATATGCGCAAATCTTGAAACCTTCTATGTGATATCAGAAATCACGAGAAGTGTATCAGAAATTTCTGAAAAGTGAGTTTTCTTTGTCATTTTTCATGCGTTTTTACCAGAAATATTGGAATTTCCGATAATAAATCATAAATTGTATGAGTTTTTACCAGGAATTGTGAAATTTCCATTATATTTATATATATTATCGAAAATGTTGAAATTCATGGAAGAAATCCATTTTTCTAGAAATTTAGAGTTGTTTGGTAGTTAGTTCAATTTCTGATTTTTTTCCCATCTTTTAGTACGGACCAGAGGAAAGGACAACACTATCACAGGAAGGACCACTGATACTGAGGCAACTATGGCCCATTTTAGGGTAGCTGAGGAGGAGGCATAACAGACAGGGAAACCAGCTCTAACCGGTACTTGTCGGAAATAGATGGCTGATCAGTTCCACGCACCACGTACCACCAAACGTCGAGTTGTTGTTGTTGAGCAACCCACATATGTGTAGGTTGATAACTTTGTTCATGATGAGGATGTTCAGGTTACTGAGCCTGCATATGAGGAGGTGTAGGTTGTTACTGACCCATCTGTGGCGGCTGAGACAAATGCAACCCCCATTACTGAGGTCGAGCCTACTGCTATTGCTAATGCTTCGATGGAGCCATCTGTGCATACGGAGTCTGAGTTATCTAGAGGAACCAGAGACCAATTAGTACTTATAGAGCATGCCAACCATGTGGCATATCAATTATGGCAGGGAGAAGTATATGTATATTTTGTTTAATTTTAATTTATTTATTATTGATACTTTATGCATTGAAACACATTGATCATTTTTTTAACTATGTTTGTTACTAGACTGTCCCATGTTGAAGGTGATATCTCACGAGTCTAATATGAAGAACTTTGCTAAGCTTCTGACGCTTGAGCAAGTCAGATAGTTTGTTAATGATTTTAGGCTCCTATCGTTTGCCAACTGCTCGCTCACGATGCTTGATGTTTAACTCTTAAATGCCTTTGTTGAGTGATGGCACAAGGAGACATCTTCCTTTTATCTTATATTTGGGAAGATGACTATCACTCTTGATGATATCTCCTAATTGTTCCATCTCCCTATTTATGGTAAATTCTTCACTGCTCATGTTATTAACCAGGAGTTTGTGTGTATAAAGGCTACATCGGACCCGGGAGTTACTTAAGAGTGTGTGTTGCAGGAGTTTGACTTTAACAGATGAGCTCACCTTCAAATGTCCTACCTACGGGAGAGGTATGTTGAATCGGTGGTGCGGTTCATGTATGAGGCAACCGCAAGGGTGTATATGCTACATCTAGTAGCTTGTAATATCTTCGCGGATAAGTCTCATGTATATATTGATGCTTGATACATGTGGTTATTCAATAGCCTTAAGTTGTTTTGACTGTCCTATATTCAACACTGGGAGTTGCGAATGTCTTTGAGACGAAGCAACTCTATGGCTATTTGAGTCTACTGCAAGTATATTAAATATTATTATTTTTAATTTAGTTCTTATTTTATTGTTATGTATGAAATTTATTGATTTATCTATGTTCTTTTATCAGTGATGGATATACGAGCATTTCCCCAACATCTATGACAAGAGGATGCAACCTTGCTCTCCTGAATCTTCACTAGCAAGGAGATGGAAGGCCAATAAGGCACATCTAGATGGATTAGAGGAGTATCGGATGAGGCTTGATGCACTTACAATAGAGGATGTCATCTGGACACCATACACAAAGCACATGGTCCATCGTCCCTTTGATGACTTTTCTCTACTTTCTGGTCATATGTGGTATTATATGTATTATATTTACTATATATTCAGACATATGCACTATATTATTTATAACATAACATTTTTTCACTTTTATTATTGCAAGACGAATGTAACTTAAAACATTACAATTAGCGATAAGAATAATACATAACAAAACCTAGCAACTATGACCAAGCGACTCATGGTGTTTCAACATCTCGATTATGTCGTTGACAGATCTTGAAATTTGCGCCCTCCTGAATCTGAAATTGTACATGAGGTTTCTCCCTTAGTTATCCTACAGTGAATTGTTCTCCACACAACCTTCAAATATTCATCGGTCTTCAACTCAACAAGGTCATATGCAACCTTTCCCTCATTATCGATCAGATCTGTACGAAACTAAATCTTAACCAGCCTCCTATTATCAATTATCAATGTCGTGCAATTGATAATCCAACTTATCTTTCAGAGTGGCAAGACATGAGGCACCCTCCTGAATCTGAAATTGTACATGAGGTTTCTCCCTATTGTAGCACACTTATGCCTAGAACAGAAACTGAGGAAGAGACATTCTATGATGTTATACAAGTAAACAACACATGACCCCCTATTTATACAACTTTATAATTATTCTAGACCACACAAAACGGCCGGTGTAATCACAACCGTATAAAAGTGTCGGCAAAATCGTAACCGTTGGAATTTAACACTACCGAAAATTTCATTAGGTTAAAATTTTCGGTATGACATGGCAAATTGCAAAATTCTAGTAACGTATCACATATATCAGAAATTGTAAATTTTTTGGTACATAACACCTATTAGAAATTTAAATTACACTGTTGGAAATTTAATTTGGAGATTTTCATGAAATTTTGACCAGGGACAAATTTGAAATTAAAGAAATGTGTGAATGCGCCAAATATAAAGGGGACAGTTAAATCATCATAATTCTCACTAAAATGAGCAATTTATTTATGATTGTAAAAAAATATCAACTATTAAATAATACATTAAAAATAAACATTGTATTTTAATCTTAAGTCAATATTTTATTTTATGGGCGAGAGGGATAATTCAACTTACTTAAAATATATCTCAGAACACTATAATATAAAAGTATAAGATAACAAAAAAAGTCAAATATAAGCTTAGAGTGTTTTTGACTAATGCATCTTGGAATGAAGAACTTGAATCCTATATAATTTTTTACTCCCTCTTCCTTCACAAAACTAGTGTTTTTTACTAATGCATCTTGGAATGAAGAACTTGAATCCTATATATAGTTTTTGACTCCCTCTTCCTTCACAAAACTAAGCGATGTGTGACTTCAAAGAACTTGTATCTTGTATATAGTCTTGGACTTTCTCTTCAATCACAAAACAACGTGATGTGATACTTCTTCAACATGTATATTGTCAACCAACCCCGATAATCATCACCTTGATTGAAAATAATACATTAACTTTCATTGTCTTCACCGACAATCATACTCCATCATTAAAAGTATAGTCATATGAAGTTACACCCCTCCAAAAAATTTCACATTGTCTTCACCGACAATGATAGTTTTAAAAACTATCATACTCTCTCATGAAAAATATAGCTCACTTGAAGATAAATCACTTAAACAATTTCACATTATCATCACCGATAATCATATACTTTTTCATGAAGAATAAATTTCACTTCAAGTTGAACCACTCCAAGAATTTCACATGTCAAAAACTAAGTTGAAAACTTATGGTGCGACTTCCTTGTTGGCATGAAGTTCTTCAATCACTGACATAATCTTGCACCTTGTGTAATCGTGATTGTATTAACACATCTTTGACTTGAATTTTCCACAAGTCAAGAAAAATTATTCCATCAATTTTCTATAGCCCAAACTGCACAATGGAATTTGTGACTACAACTAAAACTATAACTCGGAGCATACTAAGAACACATAGCATACTAAGAACACTTATCCCCGGATCAAATCAGTCTCTGATACCAGTTACTGGGGAAAAAATAAAGTAAAGAGAAAAAAGTGAAACACAATCACAATACAAGAGCATAACATGGATACTCCAAAACGAGAGAAAAAACCATGGTATTTGTCAATAGACAACCAGAGAGTAACACTATGTAAAAATTGTTATAACAAATAATATACCCTTAATTAACCCAGACACATAGTACACCAACACCCTGCAAAATAAATATTTAACTACAACTCACAACATTCTAATACAAGACTATAAAAGAACAAAGAAATTCAAATACAAGATTAAAGTGCTTTTGACGGATATATATTGGAATGAAGAACTTGAATTTTATATATATCATTCGACTCACTCTTTCTTCACAAAACTAAACGATGTGAGACTTCAAAGAATTTGTATCCTATATATAACTTTAGACTCTCTCTTGATTCACAAAACTAATCGATGCAAGACTTTTTCAACATATATATTTTCAATCAACCCAAAAAATCACATGTGTCATTTTTTAGCTTTATTTATCATATATGATAAGATAGATGTTATATATATGATAGATTTCCATATGGAAATAAAATATGCTATATGTTCCTAAATTATTTGTGAAGTTATTGTCCATTTCAAAGCTTTGTATAAAGAAGGAAATACAATTTATTTTATATCATGATCACTACATCATACATTGGAAAGATGAATATGAGGAAGATTAGTTTAGATAATCAAGTAGATGGATGGTACTACCTTCAAGCAGATAGAAGAAAGACAGATTCTACGAATAGTTTAATAGTTTCAAATAAATTCTCCATTTTTATTGGTGTGATTTGGAACTTAAGGTTAGGTCATATTTCATATAATAGGATGAAATATCTCAATAGACAATATTCATATATACCCGGTGCAACACACAATGCTTGTGATTTTTGTCAATTATCTTTGCAAAAGAATCTACCTTGTCCTAGTTACCTTAATAATGCCTCTGATATATTTGAATTGATTCCTTTAGATAAATAAATGGAAACCATTTTATATAACTTTTGTGAATATATAGTTGATCATAATAGTAAGCATGAGTGGACTATTATGATAAAATTAAAATCAAAAGCTTGTTACAAAGTAATGAGATTAGTATTGTTGAGAGACAAGTTGACAAGAAAATAAAAAGGATAAATAATTACACACAACAAAATGGTAGGTTGAATCAAGGCATCAATACATATTGAATAAAATTAGGGAACTCATGTTTCAATAAAAAATTCCAAAGAAGTTTAGTCTTATGGTGTTCTTCATTCTAATTATTTAATAAATAGAATACTTATCAGAATGGTAGGAAAAAACCTCATATTTTATTAATATAAAGGTGTTTGAATGTCTGTGTTGTACTTTTACATTTCCTACACACAAAATGAAGTTTGTTGCTACAGCACATAATGTTTCCTATTTTTAAATCTGGTATAAAAGGTCAGGTGTTACTTGTTTTTTTTTTTTTTTGTGCTTATCAATCTCCACAATCCTGGCATAATCTGGAAGGATTTCTCCACCAAACACAATTCGATCCAACTGAACTGAATGCAGCAGTAGCAGCTCGGACAACAATAGTGCCTCCTTCTGTTGAATTGGCTCGGTCTGCAATGCTAACCGCCACTTCCAACCATCGTCCGCCCAAAAGCCATTCTGGCCAATGCAAACCTCCTTTCTTCTATGATTGATACCGATGGGAATACCAAGAAAATTGAATTTAGAAGTGTTAATTTCAGAATTGTAACGATGTCGCCGTTTGTACAAAAGACAGATCCAAATTAATTCCCACAAGATTACTTTTACATAAGTTACTATGCAACCCAGACACCAAATTGATTACTAAATGCTTGTAATCACATAATTCTGATTTCCAACAACGTACATTTCTATGATCTTGAACTTTCCCGATATAGTGTTACCAATACACCTTGTATTTTAGTTGATCATAACTCTAACTCTGGTCGTTCACCCACCACTTATGCATCATTAGGGTGGGAATAGGTTAGGTCGAGCTAGGTTTTTTCAAGCCTAAGTCTGACCTATTAAAAAACTAAAAGCCTAAGCATGACATATGGCCTATCAGAGACTCATTTTCTGGCCCGATCCTAACCTTTTCGAAGACATGATTAGTCTATTAGCCTATTTAAAAATTTATATCATTTGAACATATATAAATAAGCAATTTAACTAATGTTTAAAGATACTACAGAATCAAAAGTATAATGAGACTAAATATTCGTTGACATAGACTTATTTGAGCTTACATAGAAACATAAGTTTTATGAGATTATTTGTTTAGGAGAACTTGTGAAAACAACTTATGACATTATTCATAAAGTCTTTTCCATTTATTTTCACATGTTTTTCAATATGACTAAACTTTAATTTTGTATTTTAATATAAAATATAAAAAATAATATATTTATTTATATTTATTAAAATAGGTCGGCCTAATAAGTTTAAAAGACTTTTTATGGCATGTGGTCTACTCTATTTAACTAAATAGACTTCTAAAAAAGCATATGTTTTTTCTACTTAAAAAAGAACTAATCTGACCTTAATATGTATAGGCTAGATCATAGACCCCTATTAATTGTGCTGACATATTCCTACCCCTATGCACCATATATCCTATAACCTGAAAACTGACACAGAAACTACAAACATTGAACTAGATAACAACCTTAAACACAACCCTTAACCATGACTTGACTATAACAAAATAGAACCTGAACTTTCAATACTTCAAAATATTTTATCTCATCATGTAGCCATACCATAAATAAACCTGAACTCACAAAAACCACAACTCTTTTGTGAAGATCAGCCAAAACCATTAACAACCAAGTCACCTTGTTGACTATGACTGCAACAATTCCTCACCTCATCCCAGGGAAATTTCCATTTCTTACTTCAACTTATCATAATCTCATAAAGCCTACACCATTTCCCTTAGAATTTAAACTGAAACTCATAACTACGTTTAGGAAAGTTATGACCCAAGATGCATTAAGACTATGCAACTAGAGATTGATGTCTTGAACATCAATAAAACATGAGAATTTTTTTATTTACCTAATGGAGAATTATTTATTTAAATAAAGTGTGTTTATTAAATCAAGATGCATGCAGATGGTTCCATAAAAATATTCAAGGCATGATTAGTTTCTCGAGGTTTTAATCAAATAGAGGGATCGATTATTTTGAAAATTTTGCACCTATTGCAAAACTATCTACTATAAGTATTACTGGATCTTGCATCCATTCATGGTTTGCATCTTCAATAATTGTATTTTAATAAAATTATCAGACTTTTTCTTTCTTGAAATCATTTTCTGAGTTGTTCTGAATAAAGACTATATGCATAAGTATGAATAAAATGAAACTTTTACGGGAAAAACAATCCTAAGGTTAGACAATTAATTTAATAATTAGTTCTTATCATAATACACTACGCCAAAAACTGAAATAGACAGCGCCCCTTAGAGGGCGTTTTATTACAAAAACACACTCTAAAGTGAAGAGAAAAAATAAGGAGCATACTATTGGAATAGACAGCGCACTTTAGAGGGCGCTTTTGTAACAAAGCGCACTCTAAAGTGAAGCGAAAAAATAATGAGGAAATGGAGGGACACCAATAGATGACGCTTTATTGAAAGCGCCCTCTAAGGGTAACCTTAGAGGGCGCTTTTGAAAAAGCGCTCTCTATGTCCATGTACATTTCCAGTTTATAAGGCGCTTTTGGAAAGCCTTAGAGAGCGCTTTTAGAAGCGCCCTCTTAGGCCCCCTTTAGAGGACGCTTTTGTAAAAAAACGCCCTCTAAAGTGAAGTAAAAAAAAATAATGAGGAAATGGAGGGACAACAATAGAGGGCGCTTTAGTGAAAGCGCCCTCTAAGGTTACCCTTAGAGGGCGCTTTCAAAAAAGCGCTCTCTAAGTCCATGTACATTTCCATTTTAGAAGGCGCTTTTGGAAAGCCTTAGAGAGCGCTTTCAGAAGCGCCCTCTTAGGCCCCCTTTAGAGGACGCTTTTTTTACAAAAGCGCCCTCTAAGGTCCCCTTTAGTAAACATTAAAATTATAACATATACTGCATGTCTCTTTATTTTCCCTTTCTACAAGCTATTTCGTTTACGTAACTGGGTTTTCTCTCTACTGCGTCCACCGTCTACTGCGATTACTCTCGTCCTCCGTTCGTTCTCCCTCCCTCACCGTCGTCGTCGCCGTCGCCTTTTTCTGCTGCTGCGTTCACGTTCACGTCCACCGTCACTGTTCACTTTCTTCTCCATCGTTACCGTCACCTTGAAGGCATTTCTCTTCTCCATCTTTACCGTTCACTTTCTTCATGTGTTTGATTAGGGCATTTTCTAAACTTAGTTTTACATTTTGTGCATTATGTTGATTAATGTTGTTTAGGGCAAACTGAGTTTTTTATTTCTGATTGAAAACTGATATCATTTGAAGTGTGTTTGAGCTTGTGCTTGGAAGTTTGATGATTATGGATGCAAGTTTTTTCATGTTCCAAACACCATAAGTTTGCATTGGTCTTTTGCATGCAGTAAGTGTGTGTGAGTTTGCATTGGTCTTTTGCATGCAGTAGGTCTTTTGCATGAGAAATGGAAGGTATATGAATGTGTTCACGTATTGAATCATTGTCTTACTTGGGTCTTATTGAATCATTTCTATATTACAGATAAAATGGCTAACCAAGACGATACCCATGACAAGAATGGATCACGTAACAATGTTGAAAAAGAAATCAAACGAGGATTGACTGTTATGAAGTCAATCATTCGTGCAAGAGACAAGGGTGTAAAATTTGAAGTGCATTGGAGTGCTGAAGACCAACTAATTGAGCCTAACGGTTCAATGTTGGCAAGTTACATTGGTTTTCTTGTTCGACAATATATTCCGATTACATGTGATAATTGGAGAAGTCCGGACTTGAAGGTTGGCAAAGAAAAATTATGGTCGGAGATACAGGTACTTACCATATATTGTTATATGTTTTTTTTGTTGACTATTTGTTGACCATATATTTTTATAATATTACTTTATAATAACACACTCCATGTGTATGTTTTTTAGAGATCCTTTCACATCGATGAAAGCCGGCAAAAATATTGTATTCAATTGGCCGGAAAAAGACTCCGAGGATTTCGATCCTTTTTGTGCAACAAATTTCTCAAGGATGAGGAAGGAAAATTTGTTGAAGGAGAACGGCCAATGAAGTATGCCGAGATTATTTCAGCCGATGAATGGAATAACTTTGTCGCCAAACGAAGAAACGAAAAATTCCATGTAATGTCTATTAATTATGGTATTATACAATTGTTAAGTTACTTGGTTCTAATATGCCTTAAACTTTTTTATCCAGGAAGTAAGCGACAAAAATAGGAAAAGGGCATCAAAACCCGCGTATCCGTACAAAAAAGGGCTTACGGGTTATGCACGGTTACAACAAAGAATTGTGAGTATATTCAAATGCTATGAGCTTATACATTGTCACAATATGTTATAATTGATGATCTTATAATCTAATTCAATGTGTAGCTAGCCGAGGAGAAAAGTGACGCAACATCTCTTCCGGAGCACGTATTATGGAAGGCTGCTCGGGTTGGGAAGGATGGGGTTGTCGTTGAAGCGGTCCAAAATGTTTATGACGAATGTGTAAGTATATGTAACATTATTTCTTTAATTATATCGAAAATTTTGTTAGACATATAATTCATTTTTAATCTCCTCTAATAATATTTCAGGAGACTTTATCCCAAACCGTACCTTCAACCGAGGTCCAGGATTGTAGGAGCGTACTTAGTCGAGTACTAAATGTTCCTGAGTATTCCGGTCGTGTGAGGGATAAGGGTTTTGGTGTGACTCCGTCGTCATTTTATAAAAAACCAAAAACAAAAAATCCTACCAACAAAGAGGTGATGGAGACCTTGACGGAGTTAAGGGCACAAGTACTCCAACTGCAAATCGAGAATGCAAGGTATAGAGAGGAAAGGTGCGCCTCCGAGGCAAAAGATACTAGTGACCGAGCTAGTATCAATTATCAACCGAAATTTCCCGAGGTAATTATATATGTTATTATGAAATTAAAATAACACTTTTTTACTTGACACATATACACGTTAACAATAACATTTATTATTGGTTTAGGGCATTTCACCTTGTCAGCTGTATCTATCGTCACCAACTTATCGCATGGTTGGCAAGGGAAAAGTGCACAATACTTCGGGTGAATTACTTCACCATAATCCCCTCCCGGTGGGATTTATGAAAGTTTCGGTTGACCTTGTATTAGATACGGACGCCGTTCTACCATTACCTGACGTTGTTTCAGAGACAACGTTGATGCGAGATGTAGTCGGATCCTTTGTTGGTTGGCCGTCAGATCTAATTTTCCCTGATGCCGAGGTATATATGTTCTAAATGATTATGAATATTTAGTATTCACATTTCAATTCAGCTACAATTGTGATATTTAATCAATCCTTATTACATGGTAATGTTAGACTCCTACAAGACCCACACATAAAGTTGGTAAAGGTATTTCAAGACGCATCGAGTCGGTTGCATCTCAAAAAGAGGTACAAATATATATACTCATTGAATTATATACGCAACGATTCTGTTGCATCACAAAAAGTCATGATTTATTTTATATGAATTTTTAGGTTCCCGATCGAAAGTTGAAAAGCGCTGCTAAGGATATTCCAACGACGTCCGGGACAAAATCTCAAATTATGATGCGTCTTGAGAAAATGGTGGATGAGTCCGATATTATGCACGGGGCCATTCGTACTATAGATTTTGATGAAGGTGTTTTCGGAGCTGCTCATTTCGAAATAATTGGAAAGGAGGACTTCCAACAACTTTTTGAACACACCGAATTAGGCATCGCTGTCATTCATACATACATATGGTACTCCGATCAATCTATAATTTACTTAGTTGAACAATTTATTTACACATTTCAATGAGTAGTCTAATGTTTATTATGTTTCTATTTAAGGTATATGTATGTAACATTGATGCGGGAAAATGAATTGTGTAACCGTTTCAATTTTATTGCTGCTTCCCGTATCAACGCAACGTTAATAACGAAAAATCCAACATCCGTAAAGAATGATCTAGTCGATAGATTCATGGCGGCCGGCGATAATACTACACCCAGTTTGTATTTTTTACCGTTTAATTCTGGCAACGGGTTAGATTTTCTTTCTAATAATTTCATTCTAATCTATGTATATCTTTTACGTAGAAAATTTTCACTCATCTAAATTTTTGTTTTATTTTACAGTGGTCACTGGGTGTTGGTTGCTATGGATCTTTCGAGACTAATAGTGTATTATCTCGATTCTTTATCGGGTGATTGGAGTAAATATCCGAATATGAAGAAGACGGTTGACGCGTAAGTGAAATTCCCCTAAATATTCGTGTGTATTTGTATATTTAATTATGTCTGTCAGATTGATCTCAATATACGTTTTTATTTTGTTAGGGCAATAATAAAATTTAGAACGAAAAAGAATTACCGCAATAGGAAGGACATTACCTGGATCAGAGTTCAGGTATATATTAAGTATCTTATTTTTGCTTATAATAGTGTTTGTTTTTTTGCTTATAATAGTGTTTGTAAGAAATTAACTATATATATATTGTTTGTTTTTCTGTGTAGTGTCCTCAGCAAAATAATTCGGTCGATTGCGGATTTTTTGTATTGAGATTTATGAGAGACATCATTGCGTTGAATCGTATAGACATCCCAAAAATGGTATGGAATAATAACTTAGGGTTTATTTTAATATTATCGGATATTTCATCTAATTTATTACTAAATCATGAATATGTTTTATTCTCTTAATTGTAGTACTTTGAGGAATACAAATCTTACTCAAGAGCAAATTTGGATGAAATGAAGGATGAATTGTGTCAATTCATTGTTGATCAAAGAATCATATAGCTAGGTTGTATATTGTTGTACATATATGTATGGAATGTTGTTGTTGTATGTTGTTGTTGTATATATGTTGTATATTGTTGTTGTACTTTTACTAAATCATGAATATGTTGTTGTATATTGTTGATCAAAGAATCATATATTAATGTTGTATATATGGAGGATTAATGTTTTATATAAATGGATTCATGTTGTATATATCAATGGATTAATGGTGTATAACATTGGATTAAAGGATGAAATCAATATGAATTTTACACTTTTGCAGCATGCGAACAGGTTACCAATTAAATATCCACTGTTTTTCAAACAAATTTTTTTAAAATAACTAACACTTTAGAGGGCGCTTTTTGCAGGAAGCGCCCTCTAAACACTTTACATTGACAACTTTAGAGGGCGCTTTGTCCAGAAAGCGCCCTCTAAACACTTTACATTGACAACTTTAGAGGGCGCTTTTTCCTGAAAGCGCCCTCTAAACACTTTACATTGACAACTTTAGAGGGCGCTTTTTCCAGAAAGCGCCCTCTAAACACTTTACATTGACAACTTTAGAGGGCGCTTTTTCCAGAAAGCGCCCTCTAAGGTTTCCCTTTATGGACCACTCCAGAGGGCGCTTTTTTCTGAAAGCGCACTATAATGTGGTCCTTAGAGGGCCACTTTAGACAGCGCTTTCTCCAGGAAAACAAAGCGCTGTCTTTACCTATGCCAGCGCCACTTTAGAGAGCGCTTAAAAGCGCTGTTATAGGCCAAAATAAACGCCCTCTTTTCCCTTATTTGGCGTAGTGATAGCTAGTACATTTTAATTAAGCTTTGTTTTTACTAGAATTTGACATTTAACCTCTACTCTTACCAATTTTCTGTTGAAGTATGAATGCTAGAGCTTGAAATTAAAAAATTAAAATTTTGTTACTTGTTTGAATTTGTGTATTTTTTTATTGACCAGAAAAATAAAAATAAACTTGAATATTAATAAAATCAGTAAAAGGCAATTGAATAGAGTAAATAGGGTAACCCTTACCCGGTTATTCGATCCAAAAGTCAGTTGATCTCCAATATTTATAAAAATAAAGAGAGATCATACGGAATAAGTAGATTATCCATCACCCGGTGATTTCTCTCCAAAGTTAATTAGTCATTAAAGAAGAGAAGAAAAAAAGAAAAAAAATGTATTTTACTCAAGAAGATACTACTAAAAGACAAAATCATGGTACAATATTATAGTAAAAAAATCATTTTAAAATCATGTTTCTCTTCACAAAAGAGAGAAATGGTAGGAACATAAGGTTTACCATCAATCCTATAGAACCTTTGACCTAAAAAAATCTTAAAGAAATTAAACTTAAAACCTAGGTTGATGGGTCTGTGAATTTTAAATTTGTCCATGTAGTTGCATTTGTGTCTAAGTTCTTGAAAAGAAACTACTATGTTTCAATACTTCTTATTTAAGCAAAATACTTGAGGATAAGCAATGATTCAATCATGAGAGAGTTTAATAAATTTGAATTTCATCCTTCTTTTAAACATATTATTGTTTTTATGTTTTTACCTGACTTTATTTCCATTTTATATTATGATGTTTGTTGCTCTTATATATTTCTGAAAAATATGAAGAAATAAGTTTTAAAACTTATATTTAAGTTATCAAAGCTAAATATAGAAATTCCAAATGAGCAGGCGAGAAAATAAAGCATATGGGAAAAAATTCATGGCTACAAAATATCATAAAAAGAAATCAAACCAGAAAAAATAGCCAACATCACGTGTTACCCGTAATTTATAATTACAGTCAAATTTCACTTTTACACCCCTAGTGAAACCCTATTACTGGCATAAAAGTCCAAGGATCAAGGAACATTCCAGCTTCCTGGCTATTTTGTTTTCAAGTTTATCTATTATGTACTGAATGACCGTTGCTTTATGATAAATAATCACAGGTTATTAGGGTTTTTAGGCTATAAAAATAGGTTGCTAGCTTAAGTTTAAGGGATCCCAACTTGTTAGAATTAAATGATAAGATGTTGTATTTTATTTTCACTTGTAATCTAAGAACAAAGCACTTATGTATTTCTATTTTTGCGAGACTATTTTTTATATTTATTTATTTTCATTTTCATTGATTAGATTAAATATTTTTTCTATTATTTATTTTTTTATCAAGTTTTCTAGTTCTTGATTGATTGCAAGTGTTGGAGAGCTTGTTCAACCAATTGTTGAACTAGGAAGATACTCACATAGGAGACTTTGACAACAACAAATGATGATAGACAATCGCACGTTAAAAGACTATGTCTCCCCAAACAATATGGAACCTCTTTTCAGTATTGTACGTCCTACGGTGAATGCAAATAAATTTGAACTTAAATTGTCCTTGTTGTCTATGGTACAACATAACTAGTTTTTTTTTTTTTGCGTAAACAACATATGACCCGAACATTCATCTATCAATTTCATCAAATTTTGCGATATTCTAAGGCTTTTACATTTTATTTAAGGGACAAGACTAAATCACGGTTACACTATCTACTATCTGATTCCATCATAATATGGGCTTGAGAGATGGTTTATTGTACATACGTTTTACAACGATCTTTTGTACTCCACATGGATGACAATTGTAGTAGTAGGAGGTAGGACTCTAATGAATAAAAATATAGAAGAATCTTATTCCCTCATAAGGATATGTTGCATAACCATTACTAATGGGGAAGTTATTGATCAAGTGACTCTAAACACAATAGATAGGAGGGGGTGAGGGGTGAAGAGTAATATTTGGATTTTGATATTTGGTTTATAAACACTTTGATTTAAAAATAGTAGAATAACATAAACTAGAAATTGATGCCTAATAACTAGTACCTTCTAATTAGGTTATATTTTTACTAGAAGACATGTAAACTCTAATCTTACTAATATTATATTAAAGCATGAATGATATGGCTTGGCATTAAAAGATTCAATTTGTGTTACTTGTTTGAATTTGTGTATTCTCTAATGAGCGGAAAAATATAAAAAATGAATATGAATAAAAGCAATAAAAGGTAATTTAACGGTGTAAGTAGGGTAAATATCATGCGGTTATTCAACCTAAAAGTCATTTGATCCCTAATTTCTATGAAAAATTATGGGAGATCAAACAAATTAAGTGGGTTAACTCTCACCTAGTTATTTTTCCCAAAAGTTAACGGATCCCTAAACAAGAGAAAAAGAAAGAAAGAATGTGTATTTTCCACAAGAATATACTACAAAATGTCATAATTATGGTCCAGTATTATAGATAAAAATGAATTTTAAAAGTATAATGTCTTTGTAAAAGACAAACGGTAGGATCTAGCATATGATAAAAATGCCTTTTAAGAGTATAATTATCTTCATAAAAGATAAAAATGCTTTTTGAAAGTATAATTGTCTCCATATGATCAAGCACATGGAAAAACTTAGTCTCTATGAAAGCATCTAGTGAAAAGGTTTTATAAGAACTTTTGACCTAAATGAACCTTAAAGGAAATTGACTTAAAATATAGATAGGTGGCCAAGTCCCGTACATGTCTAAATTCTTTTAAAAGAAACACTTTGTCCTAATACTTCTTATTTATGCAAATTACTTGAGGAAAATAAATGATTCAAGCATGAGAGAGTTTGATAAGTTTAATTTTTATCATTCTTTTAAGCTTATTATCATTATCATTTTCATGTTTTTACCTAATCTTATTCCATTTTATACTACGATGTTTGTTGCTCTTATATATTTAATAAAATTGTGAAGAACAAAAATTTATATATTATATTCAAGTGATCACATGTGAGTCTAGAAACTTACATAGAATAGACGAGAAAATAAAGCAAATGAGCAAAAATCAGTGTAAATTATGGTGATTTATTTCCAACTCTCTGTCGATGGTGATTAACTTAAAGATATATGAAGCATTCTTAAATAAAAGATTCAAGGTTCTAGTGAAGTGCTTATATGATTAATGAATCTGAAAAATGGACTTAAAGCTTCAAAGTTATAGAAAGTGTGAAAACTCGTCTGATCATGTATGTCTGAGTGATCAAAATCTTGTAAAACTATGAGAGTAACTTCTAAGTACCAAGGAAACTTTCTCTCTCTCATACACACACATTAAAACCTTTTGAGAAGCCTCTATTCATTTGATAAAACCACCTAAAAACGTTTTCAACGCCTAGATAATTGATTAGGGAACTGTCTGATAAGCTATAAGCATTTTTGCAAAGGATAATTAATTATAACTAAATGAATAATTAATTATTTTCACTTTGTAACACCTATAATTGATTGGAGTTGTCTCTTAATGATTGGAAACAACTAGATATCAAAATATTTCATTTATTGCTTGAATATTTGATTCTTCTTCTGTAATAATCGATTATTGTTGAAGTAATAGAAATTAAATACCATATCCATAGCAATTTCTATCTAACAAATTTATGATTGTGTGAATTTAAAATTAAAAATTGAGGGGTCTCAAGTTTTAACGAAAAAATTTAACTCGCTCTAAAATTAATGCGGTAAAGCGACTAGGTTTTGTGTGAATCCTTTGTTTATCTCTATTGATGTTTAATGCATTATATGGATGGTAAAGTTGTTATATTTTCAGGAAGAACTAACAATACCGCAATATACAATTCCTTGGTGTACAACTCATTAACTTCTACTAAAGGTCTCATATCCCTATTAAACCGGCGTAAGTGAATTGAGGTGTTGTTACAGTACGTTAAGTCAAATGCCACTACTAGAGGTCTCCTATCCTTATTCAACTGGCATAAGTAGATTAATTTCATATATTTGACTCATAGGCTTAAGATCAATAATCTCTACTCATCTAAAATCATAAAATCAGTGTGTCCATAAATAATAAGCATTACGAAAAAAGCAATTAGATAAAAAAATATAACTTCAATTATCCATATAACATAAAATTAAACATACGATCCAACAAGTTCAAAACAAGTTCATCAAACAAAACAGAATATAAAGTAATTTAGATACTCATAGTAATACAATAAAATAATAAGCAATCACATGAAGATAACGTGTGAAACCTTTGAAGAGTTTAGCCTCCAATGATTTCCAATGCTCTCAAAATCATCCTCTGGATATCTTTTGTCATCACTTTCAGTCAAAAAATGGAGAACCCTTAATTTTGTACCAGAAAAGCCCTTTTTATAGCAAAACATTACGTCAGAAGGCGTAAGAAACAGTCTAGACTTTTAGCATATCACGCCCATGATGCCCAGTATCACACACGCGATGAAGCACCGTCGTGCCCACGATGGCGCGCAAGAATCCAATAGCTTTCGTCTTTTTATGCCTCTTTTTCCTAGTTTTTGTTATTTACTCCAATTTTCTTCACTTGGTCAATCATGGCTATTCTTCGACACTGTTGCTTCACTTTTACTTGATATTTTACTGAAATCGCTCCAAATACTCATGAAAAACATATAATAACAGAGTGTCATCACAACCCCAAACTTAATATGTTGTCTGTCCTTAGGTAACTTGCTTGTAACTGCATATTTCAATAGAAAACAAAATGCTAATATAACCGATGAATATCATCGTTCCTTATTTTTGTTAATTGATAATCATTTTCGCTTCAAACTTCAAGAAAATTCAGAAAAATGCCTTCAACATGCCAAATACTCAACTTGTCTCTCATCTCACTGTGATTTCACTCGTAATAACAAGGTAATATCTCCATCAATATACAAAAGCATCTTACATTGAATTTGAAAATTTTCTAAAATAGTAAATCAAAGTCATTTAAACACACATTATTTGAGGTCTTTTCGGGTTGTAACATGGCTTATGTCAAGGTTGGACAATTTGGGAGAGTTGGCTTAAACCTTTGGAGTTAGGTACCTAATTTTCCTTGCGTTATCAATTCCCTTTTCATGAAACTCTTTCCTTTATTCTATTGGTACTAGAGATGATCTTTTTTATTCTTTTTCTTTTGAGTTTTTCTCTCTCTCTTTTTTTGAAGAAGTTATTTTCGACTTTTTTTTTCCTGCGAATCTTTTATTTTTTATTTTTGACTCGTTCCTCTAGTAACTTAACCCAAAACTTAAATTTTTCTCACTTCCAAGAGAAACCCTTAACTTATTTTTTTCCTGCAACAAGGAAACTAGTTTCTTTTACTTAACTCCAAAGAGAGGATGGAAATTTTTAACATTTCAAGTCATGAGCTAATTAATTTGGCTATGTCATTGAAAGGAAAGTTAATGCTCAAAGGTTTGCAAAGGATATAACAATAAAGTCGGGTTGACTTAAAAATTCTCAGACTCTATACCAAAAAGATTGTCTTAGTGCGTATTTATTCAACCAAAAAGCTTATTTAGAAAAGTACAAAATTCTATAAAACACAATTGCATGGATACACTGAATAGAAGAAAAAGTAAACATTGGAAAAATTTGGCTCAAACCTTACTAGCAGAGGTATCCAGAGATTGAGTACAATGGAGTTGATTTTCTTTCTCTTCTTTAACTTTCAATCCGCAAGAGAACTTCCATCATGATCAACTTCTATCCAGTGATTCTTTTTGGTTCATCTATTCATTGGTAAAGTTGCAAATTATAAATCTAAAATAAAAAATAATAGCAAACTCATTTATTAAGGAAAACAACAGATAAACAAAATGAATGGAGAAAGTATTTATAAGTAGCTATTACTCTTCGTTGGATCTTAATAAAAATTAGAAATTTTCTCAAAAGAAATTGTCGAAAATGAAAGTTACTAATAAGTTGCCTCTCATTAAGCATTTCTTTACCGTCAATAGCTTGACTTTTGCATTCGAAGGCTCTGAAAGTACTATCACTACCTTTGTATTGGGTAGATCACCTTTGTAGTATTGTTTCAAACGATGCACATTTACCTTTAACGTGCGTAAGTTTCCAGGATCTTTAATTTCTATAGCACCACTAGGATATACTCATTGTTCAATAATCTTCCACCTCCAGATCACGAATGGCGTACATATCATTCTAAGAGTCGCCAGTTCTGTGATACGGTGAACTGACTTTGTGTTTTTTGCTTTGAAAAGCAATGTTGCGGATAACAAGAGTCGCCACCGACTTTTCTTTTATCCAATAAGGAAAGGCGGAAAAGAATAGGAAAGATCTTGATTAGATTTTGAGTTCGGGAGGTACATTATACAAAGGGAAGGTGTTAGCACCCTTTGTATCCATGGTTATCCATGGGCTCTTAATTGCTTAACTCACTTATGTTTTCCTTGTTTGAGAAAGTGTTTGAGAAATGTGGTGTGTTTAGAAAATATTTTGAAAGGAGAGTTTAACTTTGTAATGATTCTTGTACGAATGTATACAAAGTGTTTATCTCGTTTGATTTTGAAAGATGTTTAGAAAAATATAACTCGGCGATGATTCTGGTGCGAATGTATACCAAGTGGTGATTTTCTAAAAGATGTTTTGAAAAGTGTGAGGTGTGAAAAGTATTTTAAGCTGTGAGCAAGCATTTAAGAGTTATACCTAACCAAGGTCTTTATAGGTATTTCCTATCCTTAGGAGGGTAAAAATGTCCTTACTATTGAGAAGTAAGTACTCTTATCCTTTGGATGTAAAGGGACATCGTGGGGTCGTCGATTGGCCATTGAAGGCGACATTTGTAAGGGCAAATTGTCAGACAACATACAATCACAAGTTTCGATGATGACAAATGACCATCATGGATGAATAGGCATTGTCGATTCCACGTCTACAAACAAATGCAACATATCACTTATCATATTTTTCCCTATGCTTATCTAAAACTGCTATATTTCATAAAACATATGTGGATAAAATGTGATCATGACGAAATGCATGAAAACCACAAAAATACGAATTTTTGCAGGTTTGCAGGCTTTGAGTCGACCGCAAGGGTCAGCGCATAAGCCACGGGTCAGCACATAACACAGACCAGTTGGTGACTGGTCAGCGCATGGTTGCTTGAGTCGACCACAGGTCGGCGCATGGCTTAGTGCAGTTGGCCACGGGTCAGCGCATGGAATACTTGAGTCGACCATAGGGGTCGGCGCATTTCCCACGGGTCAGCGCACGCCGACCTATGGTCGACCGCTCGTGCGTAAACTCAGTTTTCTGAGTATTTTCCACTGTTTGAAAAGCTGTTATTTTTGGTTGGTAAGTTGGTTACTATAAATAGAAGTCAAATTACTTTTATCAACCAACATTTTTGTCAAATTGATTTCAAGTGTTCAAAGAAACAAGAAAAAGTGAAATAGGTGTCCAAGATTCATCATCTTCATCTTCAACATCTCACAACACATCAACTACACACAACCATTTTTGATGTGCTTTGTGATTGGTTAACGGCGATAAGGTTCGAAGCCGTGATTGGGGAATCCGGTTCGGGTTGAAGCTTGTGACAGGTTTTTTCTTGAATAAAATCGTTGGGGTTTTGTCCTCCAAGACTGGTTTGTGTTTGGGGTTTTTTGGACGAATTGCTTCATCAATATTCAGCTGAGCGAAGGTGATTGAGAAGAGGAAGTCTTCATCAGTCTAGTAGCGGATTCGGTGATATTGAAGGGAAGAATTCGGATTCGATTTGTTGTGGTTGAGATCAGTCGGGCCGAGGGTTTGAAGAACGGAAGGTTTTTCAACAAAGGGGCTGGAATCGGAGGTCTATCAACAACAATCGAAGGGCTTGATTCATCTTGAATCAAGGATCAAGGAGTGGAAGCTACATTCAACATCTTGATAGTTCTGTTGTATATGTGCTTTGCAATCCTTGTATAAACGGTTAAATTCAACAGGTGATATCTATTAAATCATCTCAATTCTATTTTTAGAATTGAGGGCAGACGTACCCCGAAGCGAGGACGGCGGGGGAACTGCCTCATCAAATCTTCGTCTTCTTTAATTTTCTGCATAATTGTTTTTCAGCTTAAAAATTAAGTGATTTTAGTATAAGCATTTTTATCAAACTAATATTAATTGAGTAAGAGGTTAAATCTCTGTTTTTGAATCCAAAGTACAATAGGATATTGTACTAGATTAATTGGAATCACTTACTCAACAACAAATATCACTTGGAGTGTTTTCGCACACCAAGTGTTTGATAATTTGCCTAAACCAAAATTATCTTAAGTGTGTATCTAGTTTGATTTGGTATTTGAATCATTGGAACTAGGAATCCTAGTAAGTGAAACAAACCATTGATTGTGCAAATAGTGTAGTGATTCGTATTTCACTTTATCTCTAATCCATTGGCTTGACGCATATCCGGTTTTCCAATAACGGTTCGTTTTAGACTATATTTTTCCTCGGCCGCTTCCGCACTTAAAACCAATTTTTAAAACCAATTTTAAATTGGTAGCGCCGACTCAAATTTTAATTCGGATCTATTCAACCCCCCCCCCCCCTTCTAGATCCGTGCCATAGTCTAACAAGTGGTATCAGAGCTCCGGTTCACTCCGTGCTTCGAAATATAACTTTGATAGAAAATGGCTAACGAACCTAAAGGGGCTTATAATAGAGCTCCCGTTTTCAATGGTGAAAATTATAGTTATTGGAAAGACTGTATGCGGGTGCACATAAATTCCATAGATAGAAAAATATGGAACGTTATTCTCAATGGTCCAATTGAAATAACCATGACCAATGAGAACAATGAATTGGTGCCTAAGCCCGAAGCACAATGGATCGATGATGATGAAAAGAAATACAATTATGATTGGAAAGCCAAAAATATCCTAATCTCCTCATTAGGTGTAGATGAATACTATCGTGTATCCTATTGCCCTACTGCTAAGGCCATGTGGGATTCACTACAAGTTGCCCATGAGGGGACGAACGATGTTAAGTTGGCAAGAATCAACACACTAACACAAGAGTTTGATCTCTTTTTCATGGAGCAAGGGGAAACCATTGCTGACATGCAAAAGAGATTCACTCATCTTATCAATCGATTACATTCACTTGGTAGGCCGGTTTCCAATGATGTTGCTACTAATAAGATCTTGAGATGTCTTAACAGGGAATGGCAGCCGAAAGTGACCGCCATCAAAAAAGAAAATTATCTTACCACATTAGACTTGACAACATTATTTGACAAACTACAAGAGCACGAACAAGTTCTCTTGAGCCTAGAACAACACGAAAAGAAAGATAAGAAGAACAAAGCAAAGGTGAGTGAAAAGAAATCTATAGCTCTAAAGACTTCCTCCTCGAAGTCTCAAGCAAAAGAGCAAAATGATTATTCATCGAGCGACGAAGAAGAAGAGGACAAGAGTGAAGATATGGGGCTGTTCGTTAAACGCTACAATCGTTACGTGAGAAAGAACGGCATCCAACATTCCGAGAAGAACTTGGTAAACTTCCGGAAATAATCTAGGTACTCTAAAAATGATGACTCAAAAGGTAAAATGACTAGAGGGTCGTGCTATACGTGTGGAAAGCCAGGTCATTACAAACCGGACTGTCCGATGAACAAGAAGACAAAGGAAAAGGAATCATACAAATCACACAAGAAATCATCAAAGCCAAGGAGAGCATACATAGCTTGGGAAAGCGATAGCGACTCCTCCGATGATGAAAGTTCTAGTGATGAAGATGAAAATGCAAACCTATGTCTCTCTGCTCATCAAAAGAACAAAAAGAAACAGGTACGACATGCTAAATATGAAAAATCCTCTAGTATGTCTCATCATGAATTGCAAACTGCTTTTGATACTTTACATTGTGAAGCGAAAGAGGCCTTTAAAAGGCTTGCCTCAAATAAGAATTTTTTTTCTCATTTGGAACATAAAATTCAAGAATCAGAAAGGAAACTTGAGGCACTTAAAGCTTCTATAGTGGAAAGCACAAAAACAAGTTGTGAGGACCTTAGAAGTAGGATGATCAACTTTGGGTGTGATACTTGTTACATTTGGCAAGGTGAAGTAAGAAACCTAAAGGCCAAACTTGACAAGGCTCTTGAGCCCAAGATTACCTTTGCTATCGACAAATCAAACTTTCGAAAAAGTATGGTTAATCCATATCAAAAATATAAATATGTTATAAAGGATGAAGATAGCAAAAGCAATCAAAATGTAAATTTCTCTTGTCTTTATTGTTGCAAGAAAGGCCACTCCATTGCTAAATGTAGGTTTAGGAGATTTTTAGTTCCTAAAGGCATTTATCAATGGCTGCCCAAATGCAACCATTTCGTTCCTCACCATTCAGGACCCAATAAGCCATTGGGTACCTTCTTGTTAATTACATTTCCATAGGTACAATGCCTCGAGACTACCGAGAGAAGATGGGTTCTCGACAGTGGATGCTCAAGGCACATGTCAGGAGACATATCTCTCTTCATTGACTTCGTGGCTAAGAAGAAGGGATATGTAACTTATGGTGACAACAACCGTGGAGCAATACTTGGTAAAGGTAGTGTAGGTAATCCCTCTTCCACTACTATTTCTGATGTATTGCTTGTCGAAGGTCTTAAACACAATCTACTTAGCATCAGTCAATTATGTGACAAAGGATACAATGTATCGTTTTCAAAAGATTGTTGCAAAATTGTACATAATGATGATAAGAGGAGTATGTTTAATGGCCTGCGTGTGAACAATGTCTATATGCTTGACTTAAATGAAGTATCGTTAACAAGTGACAAATGTCTTGTAACAATGAGTGAAGATTTATGGTTATGGCATAGGCGTTTAGCACATGTTAATTTTGACTTACTAAATAAAGTAGTCTCAAAAGATCTAGTCTTAGGTCTCCCCAAAATAAAATTCACCAAGGATCACCTTTATGATGCTTGTCAAAAAGGAAAGCAAACGAGGATCTCATTTAAATCCAAAAATATCGTTTCAACAACGAGACCTCTCGAGCTTCTTCATATGGATTTATTTGGGCCATCTAGGATTAAAAGTCTAGGAGGAAATTATTACGGTTTCATAATAGTGGACGACTTTTCTAGATTTTGTTGGACTATCTTTTTAGTAAGCAAGAGCGATACATTCGCCGCCTTTGAAAGATTTGCTAAGCTTTCCCAAAATAAATTAAATACAAACATTGTTGCAATTAGAAGTGACCATGGGGGTGAGTTCGAAAACCATCTATTTGAAGAATATTGCGGTAACCATGGTATTGATCATAACTTCTCCGCTCCACGTACTCCTCAACAAAATGGGGTTGTGGAGCATAAAAATCGAATTTTGGAAGAATTGGGAAGAACAATGATCAACGAAAGTGGCTTACCGAAATATTTTTGGGTCGACGCCATTAGTACGGCTTGTTATGTTCTCAATTGGGTGCTCATTCGCCCCATTCTAAATAAAACACCGTATGAGCTTTTAAAAGGGCGAAAGCCAAATGTTTCTCACTTACATGTTTTTGGTTACAAATGTTTTGTATTGAATAATGGAAAGGAAAACTTGGGCAAATTCGATTCCAAGGCCGACGAAGGTATCTTCCTCGGATACTCTCAATCGAGCAAAGCATATAGAATATACAACAAACGATTACTTGTTGTAGAAGAGTCTGTACATGTCACTTTTGATGAATCCAATCCGAGAAACATCGGAAAGGGTAGTGGTTTTCATGGTGCAGGTACATCTACTGAAGACATACTCAAAGGTGGCGAGTCGGGGATTGATCAACCCGACATAGTCAAAATTGAGGAGGATAAAGATGTACACCATGAGGAAACCGAGGTAGCTCATCCGCCTTCAAACGATGATCTCCCTCAAGCTTGGAAGTCTTCCAAAGACCATCCAATCGACAACATTCTCGGAGATATCTCAAAGGGTGTTACGACTCGATCTAAGCTAAGTAATTTCTGTTATCACTTCGCTTTCGTTTCGCAAATAGAACCTAAAAACTCTAAAGAAGCCCTACTCGATGAACACTGGTTTTTGTCAATGCTGGAGGAACTAAATCAGTTCACTAGAAATGAGGTTTGGGATCTTGTCCCTCCTCCGCGAGATCATCGAGTAATCAGCACCCGATGGGTGTTTAGGAACAAGCTGGACGAAAACGGGGTAATAACCCACAACAAGGCGCGTTTAGTCGCGCAAGGGTATAACCAAGAGGAAGGCATCGACTATGAGGAAACTTATGCGCCGGTTGCCCGACTCGAGGCTATACGCCTTCTCCTTGCCTTCGCTTGTGCGAAAGACTTCAAGCTATTCCAAATGGATGTTAAGAGTGCGTTCCTTAACGGTCACATAAATGAAGAGGTTTATGTCGCACAACCTCCGGGTTTCGAATCCCATGAGTATCCTGATCATGTTTAGAAACTAAAAAGGGCTTTGTATGGCCTCAAACAAGCTCCTAGAGCTTGGTATGAGCGACTAAGCAAATTCTTACTCGATCAAGGTTACTCAAGAGGAAAGGTTGACACAACCCTCTTCATTAAACGTCAAGGAAAGCATTTGATATTAGTGCAAATTTATGTAGATGATATTATATTTGTGTCTACTAACATGAATCTTGTGAGAGAATTTTCAGACATTATGCAGGGCGAATTCGAGATGAGTATGATGGGGGAGCTCACATACTTTCTCGGTTTGCAAATTAAACAGCTCAAAGAAGGAACTTTCGTGAGCCAGACAAAGTATTGTTTGGACCTTATCAAGAGATTTGACATGGCAAAAGCTAAGGCCATTGACACCCCCATGCCAACTTGTACAAACCTGAACAAAGATGAAGACGGTAAGGACGTAGATGTAAAACGGTATAGAGGTATGATTGGATCACTTCTCTATCTTACTGCTTCTCGTCCCGATATTATGTTTAGCGTATGCATGTGCGTAAGATATCAATCATGTCCCAAGGAATCCCATCTAAAAGTTGTCAAACGAATACTTCGATACCTATCTGGTACTCCGAAGTATGGACTATGGTATTCCAAAGGTAATGATTGTTCATTGGTAGGTTTCTCCGATTCCGATTTTGCCGGTTGCAAATCGGATAGGAAAAGCACCAGTGGCACTTGTCACTTATTTTCAAATTCTTTGGTCAGTTGGCATAGCAAGAAACAGGTTTCAGTTGCTTTGTCAACCGCCGAAGCGGAATACGTTGCCGCCGGTAGTTGTTGTGCTCAAATCCTATGGATTAAGCAACAACTATTGGATTTTAACCTCAAACTCGAACATATTCCCATCTTCTGTGACAATACAAGTGCCATTAATCTTACCAAGAATCCTGTGTTGCATTTTCGCACCAAACATATCGAAATTCGACACCACTTTCTTCGGGATCATGTAGAGAAAGGTGACATTGTATTTGAACATGTTAATACTGAAAATCAACTAGCGGACATCTTCACAAAGCCGCTAGCTACTGAACCTTTCTTTCATATCCACCGAGAACTTGGTATTCTCGATATTTCGGAACGGGCATTATAAACTACTGATTTTACCTTATTCCATTTAAGACTATAATCTTGTACTTCTAACAAGTTGATGTTGTTGCAAGCACAAGTTTATTGTTCATCAAGTTACTCCGTGTCATACCCCAAAATTTGCTCGTTAATATTACAAGACATTTTTAAGGCACTCCAACTTATTTTTCAAGGCATTGATCTTAAAAGAACAAGGACCCAGCACACAGATGATGAAATCCAGAAAATGGCCTAAACTGGTTTGCTCGCTAGGCAAGCAATTCCTTCGCCTAGCGAACCCTTCGCTACACCACTCGCCTAGCGAAGCTTGCGAATACCAGAAAATTCTGGGCTTCATTCTGAGCCCATTAGGTCACAAAAAAGCATTATAAATACCAGCACTTCAGTCAGGAAAAGGGGACGGAAAACAGAGAGAGAGAGAAGGCACAGCAAACCCTAGAGGCTAACCCAGAGAATTCAGAGCAACCCTAAAGGAAACCCTGAAGGAAACTCATCTGCATCAAGGTTACCTCCGCCCAACTCAATCCGACTTGCCAATTCAAGGTTTCAATTCAATCGCAAACAGGTTTGCATTGCTATTACCGCCTTATGTTCCTAATTTGCATATGGCATTATGATTGAATTTATAAAAATATCTTAAGTTTTGCATGTGAATTTAAGTATGCATGAATATCTTGAATGTTTAACCATGTAATCTCTGTAATGGATGCCATAGGGTGTGAAGCTTGCTGAAATTGTACTGTTATCAAAACCAGAATCCGCAGCCGCTCGCTAGCACATCGCTAAGCGAGCATGTAGCGAGTATTCGCTAAGCCTTCGCTAGGCGAGGCTGGAGCGAACGTGACAGTCGCTGACTTTTCTGTTCTGATTTTTGCTCATCTGACATGTTTTATCATAGCCATGCATTGTTTATCTGACCCTATTACTGTTATGATTTCTTTTGTGGTGTAATTCTCGATTGCACCCTGATTTGGTATTCTGACCTGTTTGCTGAATTTTGTAAGGGTTCACATACTCCCGGAAAAGGTAGCTTGCTAGGTATTCCACTTTATTTGTGGGATACCCATGTGGAGATTCATCCTAATTACTTAATTGATTTTAATGTGGAGATTCATCCTAATTACTTAATTGATTTTAATGTGGAGATTCATCCTAATTACTTAATTGGTTTTAATGTGGAGATTCATCCTAATTACCTAATTGATTATAAAATATTGCCTTTGAATATATGATCTTGGACCTCTCTTTGTTGCCTTACGGTATTACGGTATTACGGTCATGTCCCGCGAATGTGGGGATACACTTAGCAAAGACCCTCCGATTAAATCATCATGTCCCTATAAAATAAATCATAGTCCCTCGGATGTTGCCTTCGAATATATGATTTTGTCCCTCGATGACCCTTCGGTATAGCCTACGGTTAAATGATGATCGTCCCTTCGAATGCTAAGGTATCCTTACAAATGTTGCCTTCAATGACCAATCGATGCCCCTACGATGACCCTTTTACATCCAAAGGATAAAACTACTTACTTCTCAATAGTAAGGACAGTTTTACCCTCCTAAGGATAGGAAATACCCATAAAGACCTTGGGTAGGTATAACTCTTAATTGCTGACTCACAACCTAAAACAGTTTTCATACATCACACTTTGCAAAACATCTACTAGGAAATCACCACTTGGTATACATTCATACTAGAATCATTACCAAGTTATATTTTTCCAAACCGCTTTCAAAATTAAACGAGATAAATACTTTGTATACATTCATGCAAGAATCATTACAAAGTTAAACTCTCTTTTCAAAACATTTTCTAAGCCGTTCACAAACACTTTTTCAGACAAGAAAAATAACATAAGTGATCCAGCAATTAAGAGCCCATGGATAACCATGGATACAAAGGGTGCTAACACCTTCCCTTTGTATAATGTACCTCCCGAACCCAAAATCTAATTAAGGTATTTCCTGTTCTTTTCCACCTTTCCTTATTGGATGAAAGAAAAGTCGGTGGCGACTCTTGCTATCCGCGACATTTGCTTTCCAAAGCAAAAACATACAAAGTCAGGTCACCGTATGACAGAACTGGCGACTCTGCTGGGGACCACAAAGAGAGGTCATCTTAAAAAAAAAGAAAAAAAAAGAAAAAAAAGATCACTTATTTGAATTGTCTGATTTATTTTTAAGGGATTATATGCTTGAGTGAAAGATCCTACATCCGGATCTAGTGTACCTTAGGTAAGTAGCAATAGATCATCGCGACTATCCGGCGTATACTGGAATGGTTAAAATGATAGCTACGGTTAATGTGACACTTTGGATGTCCTGATGCTCCTCATGTTTACTTGAGGAGAAATTTGGCGTCCGCGTGGTGTCATCAAAGCATTAGCCAGACCTTTAGAACCCTAATTGACTCATCCTAGCCATTAGAAAGTAGTGAGATAACTGACTTCGGTTCCGACTGGGGTTGGTTGAGACTCGATACTACACTCTTTGTGATTGGACTTTAGGGAAGCTTCGGTCAACCACTTGGTGTTGCACTGAAGTGGACTTAAAGGAAAGTCAATGATTGGAGATCCTCTTAGAACCCGGTTACTATTCTAGGACAGGTTGAACCAACCAAATTTCAGTAGGGAGGGTACTTACCTATGGAACTCATGCAAGCCTTTAAACTTAGGAATGATTGTTGTGTGACTTGCCTGTGCTTGTAATCTATCATAACATCATAACATCATAACATCATAACATCATAACATCATAACATCATAGCATTGTACTAACCATTTCAAGGACTTAGGGATTTAACTTTGCTCTGTAACAGGGCTATGGCTTCCAGAAAGACCATTCGGATAAATTTTGTAGCAATCTCTCCTCAACTCAAGGATGTAGTGTCAGAACTTCCCGATCATGCTCAGTTTATCAAGAAACATGGTTCTCTCCTCAATTTGGTTACCACTGGTTTCAAGGAAGATATGATGAGAGTCCTATTCCAGTTCTTCGATCCTAAACATCATTGCTTCACTTTCCCAGATTATCAGTTAGTACCCACGTTAGAAGAATTCTCCAGGCTGCTTGGGATACCTATCCTTGATCAAACACCTTTCAGTGGTTTAGAAAAAATTCCGAAGTCTGAAGAAGTTGCCGCAGCTTTACACATGACAAAGTCCGACATTGAAACCAATTGGGTAACAAGAAGTGGAGTTAAGGGTTTACTTGCCAAATTTATGATAAATAAGGCCCGAGATTTCTTAAAAGTTATGAATGTCCATGCTTTCGAAGATGTTCTAGCACTACTAATCTATGGTTTGATGTTATTCCCTAATCCAGACCAATTTATAGACATGAATGCTATTAAGATATTTCTCACTCATAACCCTGTGCCTACCTTGCTTGGAGACATTTTGCATTCCCTTCACACTCGTACTATGAAAAGGCAAGGGACTCTCATGTGCTGCGTACCTTTATGGTCTAGGTGGTTTATTTCGCACCTTCCTCAATCAGTCTTGAAGAACGAGCAGAATTTGAAATGGTCTCAAAGGATAATGTCGCTCTCCCATTCAGACATCCGTTGGTGTCCTCATCTCAAAGAAGATGTTATCCTCATTGACCGTTGTGGAGAGTTCCCTAATGTACCACTCCTGGGGATAAGGGGAGGTATTACTTATAATCCTGCTTTAGCCCTACGTCAGTTCGGTTGTGCCCGAAGAGATGGTCCGAATGAAATAATTATCCAAGGCACTGTGTTTGACTATGACAACGATTCCCAAGGTCTCCGTCAAAGATTTGTACGAGCTTGGGGCATGGTGAAAAGAAGTACTTTAGGACAGAAAAACTCTATTCCTATGGAACCTTATCTCAGATGGGTACGCGCCAGAGCTCGTGAACTTGTCATGCCATATCTTGCAATCGGACCTCAGATTGTCGAACCAGAAGTTGAAGGAGGTGCCCCTCAGATCATTCGTTATCCAGATATGCCTACCAATGTTGAAGAATTGAAGAAATCCTGGATCCAGTTGAGAGAGGAAAGGGATACTTTTGAAACTCAGTTCTGTGCTGAAAGGAAGAAAGTGTTAGAGCTCACCATCCAGCTCAATGAGGAACGAAGACTCAATGCATATCTTCGCCCAAAAAGAAGCCGTCCCTGGGAGACTTGAGCTTTCATTGTATTTTTATTTCCTTTTTGTAATGAACATTGATGAAAGAAATTATTAATAAAAGTGTCCCTCTTTTGGTGGTTTACGCAAAGTTAAATTCCAAAAGCCCTTGAAAACATTTCATACATTGCATAGCATAACATAACATTGCATAACAGGTATTCTGAAGGATCAATGTTCTCACGGTCTTTCTATTGCAAACAGAAAAATGGCTCTCGAACAAACTGTCAAAGATCTCCAGGCTCAGAATGCTCAGTTCCAGGAGATGATCTCGAGCTTATCCAAGGGGCAGGAGGAACTGAAGGCTCTCTTGCTCGAGAAGAAAAGGGACAAGAAACCTGTGAGTTACATTAACCCGGGAAGAAGGCTTAAAGGACAGGCTGCAGGAGTCAAGATCAAAATTCCGAAGGATCAAGAAGAGGGGACAGATTCGGAAGATGAGAATGCCGATCCTTTCAGCCAGGAGGATGAAGATGAAGATTATGAGAATGAGCAGTACTCTCCAAGAGATGATAAGTACAAGTTGCTGGAAGAACGCATGCTAGCTATGGAGGGACAGAAGGCGCCCGGTCTGGATTTCGAAAGTTTGGGCCTAGTCTCTGATGTGGTCATTCCGCGCAAATTCAAGATCCCCACGTTCACTAAATACGATGGGGCATCTTGTCCTCAGATGCATCTGAGAGCTTACGTGAGAAAGATTCAGCCGTATACCACTGATAGGAAGCTATGGATCCATTTCTTCCAAGAGAGTCTGTCTGGCACACAGTTGGAATGGTATTATCAGCTCGAAAGCTCTAACATCCATACCTGGACTGATTTAGCTACAGCTTTCTACAAGCACTACCAGTATAATTCTGAATTAGCACCCACTCGACTACAGTTGCAGAATATGACTATGGGATCTAAAGAAAGCTTCAAAGAATATGCTCAGAAATGCAGAGATTTGGCTGGAAGAGTCAAACCCCCTATGACTGATCGAGAATTAGTGGACATGTTCATGGGTACACTGACTGGCCCATTCTACAGCCATCTACTGGGAAGTTCTTCATCAGGTTTCACTGATCTGATATTGACAGGCGAACGTGTTGAAAGCGGCATTCGAAGTGGAAAGATACAGGCGGCTACCTCCACAAGCACCAGAAAGCCCCATCAGGGAAAGAATGAATCAAATGCTGTGTACAGTGAAAGGGGTCATAACAAGAAAAATCATGACCATACTATTGGAGCAGTTACGATTGCAGCACCGCCATCTCAAAACTTCCAACACAGACAAGACAGACCAAGAAGGCAGTTTACCAAGATCAATATGACTTTAGCACAAGCACTGCAGGGTATGCTAAAGGCAAATCTAATTACCCTAAGAGGCCCTCCTGCAAATGTCAACACTGCTTCTCCTCGTTATAATCCTAATGCCAGATGTGCATATCACTCCGATAGCCCCGGGCATGAGACAAACGATTGCTGGTTGTTGAAGAATAAGATTCAGGATATGATCGACGCTGGAGAAATTGAATTTGATCCTCCAGAGACTCCTAATGTCATCACCGCACCTATGCCTAACCATGACAAGACTGTTAATGCTGTGGAAGACAATTCTCACATTTCTAATGTATCAGACTTAGCATCTCCTCTCCTGACCTTCAAGAAGAATCTATTGCAAGCTGGTTTATTTCCAAGTTGTGCTGAAATTTGTGATCTCTGTATACTCCGACCCAATGATTGCTTGAAGTTGAGAAATGGTATTCAACGGCTGATGGATGATCGCACAATCCTCTTCGAAAAGATTCCTAAGGTGGAAAACACTGTTGAAGAAATATCTGTGATTGCAAGGTCCAAAGTTCCAGTGAAGATTACCGCTACCAGAGTACCTGTAAAGATTACTGCTGAGCCCAAGGTAGCTCCCCTAATCCTTACTGCACCTGGCCCAGTACCATATTCCTCAAGCAAATCCATTCCATGGAATTATGGAGGTGATGTTTACATCCATGGCGTGAAGCAAGTTGATAATTCTGCTAATCCTAACGACATTGTTGGGACTAGTAGAATTACCCGAAGTGGAAGGATTTTCTCTCCAGAAATCTCACCTCCCGTCCCTGAAACTCGAGGAAAGGAACCAGCCATCAACCCTGCTCAGTCAAAGACACCGGTCGAAGTTATTACCGAAGACGTTGCCAAACAGGAAATGGAAGAAATGTTGAAAATCATCCGCAAGAGTGATTTTGATGTGGTAGAACAGTTGGGGCATACTCCGTCTAAAATTTCGATGTTATCCTTGTTGTTATCTTCTGAATCTCATGCCCATGCATTGATAAAATTCTTGAAGACCGCTCATGTACCTCAGGAGACATCTGTCGATCAGTTCGAAAACTATGTTGCTAACCTGACTGTTGACAATAGCCTAGGCTTTTCCGATGCTGATCTGACACCAGCAGGAAAGAATCATAACAAAGCTCTGCACATCTCCATTGAGTGTAAGGGGATCACTCTGTCTCATGTGTTGATCGATAATGGCTCTTCTTTGAATGTGCTACCGACAGCTGTGCTCGATAAACTTGACTGTAAGAGCATTGAATTGAAACCTAGTGATACTGTGGTGCGTGCGTACGATGGTGCGAAAAGTGTTGACCATGGTGAAGTGATCCTCCCTATCAAGATAGGACCTCAAGTTTTCAACACTATCTTTCACGTAATGAACATTCGCCCTGCCTATTCCTGCTTGCTGGGACGCCCTTGGATTCATGGGGCAAGTGCTGTAGCTTCGTCTCTCCATCAAAAGTTGAGGTATCCAATAGAGGGTAAGATTGTCACTGTGTGTGGGGAAGAAGAGTATATTGTCAGTAGTGTGCAGGCCTTCAGATACGTCGAGATGGATGGCGAAGTCTTTGAGACTCCCTCTCAGTCATTTGAAATGGTTCATCCGACCAGTCCTGTCCTTAAGCCAACTTCCCTTGTGCCCGAGGTTATTCATGCCCCTTCTGCTATGATTTCTCTGAAAGATGCTCAAGCCGTGGTTGAAAATGGTGGTTGTACTGGTTGGGGTCAACTGATCAACGTACCGTACAAGTCTGACAAGTCTGGTCTGGGGTTTAACTCTGAAAAGAGGGCCAAAGATCAAATTAATGTTGTAGAAGATGCTGATAGCGATTGTGACTTGGATAGCTGGATTTTCCCAACAATTGGTGACGGACTCAATAATTGGAAGGCTGAAGACACTATCCCGATTTCCTTTAGTCAGGAGTAATTGTTATTGTCTATTTTAGTGTTGCAAACTTTTTAGTTTTTACAATTGAACTTTTTAAAGCATTGTGCCTATACCTGGGGCACAACAGCTAATTTGTTAAGGGTTTTGTCATTTTCATAAGCATATTCACATTCAATAAATCAATGGACTTTTTGCATTCAAATATTGCGCTCTTTATCTTTCCTGTCGTCTTCCAAACAAGCTATGTTTTCTTACACACACTCACGTAACAAATTGCAGATCCATACCCACTCTGGATCCTGTTGATAATAGTTCTACTACTGTTCATTATGACTTTGAAAATCCGATCTACCAAGCCGAGGATGGAAGTGAGGAAGATTGTGAAGTACCTGGAGAGCTTGCCAGACTGTTACTGCAAGAGGAAAAGACTATACGGCCGCATGAGGAATCAATTGAGACTGTAAATCTGGGTACCGAAATAGACAAGAAAGAAGTCAAAATCGGAGCAGGCTTGGGAAACAGTGTCAAAGAAAGATTGATTCGGATGTTACATGACTATATAGAGATTTTTGCTTGGTCTTACGAAGACATGCCAGGACTGGATACTGATATAGTAGTGCATCATTTGCCAACGAAGGAAGATTGTCGTCCTGTTAAGCAAAAGGTTCGTCGCATGCGTCCTGAAATGTCTGAGAAAATCAAAGTCGAGGTTATGAAATAGTTTAATGCAGGTTTTCTGGCCGTTACTTCTTATCCTCAATGGGTTGCTAATGTGGTACCAATGCCGAAGAAGGATGGTAAGGTGCGAATGTGTGCAGATTACAGAGATTTGAATAAAGCGAGTCCCAAAGACGACTTTCCACTCCCGCACATTGATGTTCTGGTAGATAACACCGCTCAGCACAAGGTATTCTCATTCATGGATGGATTCTCAGGTTATAACCAGATTAAGATGGCGCCTGAGGACATGGAGAAGACTACGTTTGTGACGCAATGGGGCACTTTCTGTTATAAAGTAATGCCATTCGGTTTAAAGAATGCAGGGGCAACGTACCAGCGTGCTATGGTGGTTTTGTTCCGTGATATGATTCATCATGAAATAGAGGTGTATGTGGATGACATGATAGCCAGATCTCATACTGAAGAAGAACATCTCGATCATTTATACAAACTGTTTGAGAGGTTGAAGAAATACAAGTTGAGATTGAACCCAAACAAATGCACCTTTGGAGTAAGATCCGGTAAACTCTTGGGCTTTATTGTCAGTGGTAAAGGAATTGAGGTTGACCCGGCTAAGGTAAGAGCTATTCAAGAAATGCCAGGTCCTCGTACAGATAAAGAAGTCAGGGGTTTCTTGGGACGTTTGAATTACATTGCCCGGTTTATCTCCCATTTGACCGCTACCTGCAAACCCATCTTCCAATTACTGAGGAAGAATCAAGAGATGATATGGAATGATGAATGTCAAGAAGCTTTTGATAAAATCAAGAAGTATCTCCAGGAACCTCCAATTCTGATACCACCAGTTGAAGGAAGACCTCTAATCATGTATTTGACCGTGTTAGAAAACTCAATGGGGTGCGTGTTGGGGCAACATGACGAGTCTGGTCGAAAAGAGCATGCCATATACTACCTTAGCAAAAAGTTTACCGACTGTGAAACAAGATACTCACTGCTTGAGAAAACTTGCTGTGCTTTGGCCTGGGCTGCTCGCCGACTAAGACAGTATATGTTGAATCACACCACTTTATTGATTTCTAAGATGGATCCTATCAAATATATATTTGAGAAACCTGCCCTCTCCGGAAGAATAGCAAGATGGCAGATGATTTTAACAGAGTATGATATCCAGTATACTACCCAGAAGGCAATCAAAGGAAGCGTGCTAGCTGATCATTTGGCTCATCAAGCGGTGGATGATTACCAATCTATGAATTTTGAGTTCCCAGATGAGGATGTCATGCTTGTAACTGATTATGAAGAACCCGGACCGGATGAAGGACCCGAACTGGGATCCCGATGGACTATGGTTTTTGATGGATCCTCTAATGCATTGGGCAATGGTGTTGGTGTTGTAATTATTTCTCCCAGGGGTTGCCGTACTCCTTTCACTGCTAGACTATGCTTTGATTGTACCAATAACATGGCTGAGTATGAAGCATGTATTTTGGGACTCAGAGCTGCTATAGACCTAAGAATCAAGTTTTTAAGGGTATACGGAGACTCAGCCTTAGTAATCAGTCAGATCAAAGGAGAATGGGACACTAAACATCCGAATCTCATCCCTTATCGAGAGCGGGTGTTGACATTAATCCCATACTTTGAAAAGATTACATTCGAACATATTCCACGAGAAGAGAATTAGTTGGCAGACGCATTGGCTACCATGTCATCTATGTTCAGAGTCAGATGGGATAATGAAGCTCCCATGATCACCATTGAACGGTTAGACGAACCAGCATATTGTTATGAACTTAACACTGATGAAGTAGAAGAGAAACCTTGGTTCCACGAAGTAAAAAGATATTTAGAAGCTCAGGAATACCCTGAAGGGGTATCCATCAATGACAGAAAATTTCTGAGGAAGTTCTCCGCTAAATTCTTTCTGAGTAATGGAGTATTATACAAACGTAATCATGATTCGACTCTGCTTCGCTGTATGGATAAAAAGGAAGCAGAAAAGATTATGGAAGACATGCATGACGGTATTTTTGGGACTCATTCTAGTGGACATACAATGGCCAAGAAGATTCTGAGATCAGGGTATTATTGGTCTACCATGGAAGCTGATTGCCACCATCACTCTAGAACTTCTCACAAGTGCCAGATCTATGCGGACAAAGTACATGTGCCTCCTGCTCCATTAAACGTGTTGACAGCCCCTTGGCCCTTTGCAATGTGGGGCATTGATATGATTGGAGAGATTAAACCTACCGCTTCTAACGGATACCGTTTCATCCTTGTTTCTATTGATTACTTTACAAAGTGGGTAGAGGCAGCCTCATTTGCTTCTGTCACCAAGAATGTGGTGGCACGGTTCATCAAGAATAATCTCGTTTGTCGGTATGGCATCCCTGAAAGGATTGTCACTGATAATGGTACTAATTTGAACAACAAGATGATTACTGAACTCTGCACGCAGTTCAAAATAAAACACCATAACTCTTCTCCGTACCGGCCAAAGATGAATGGCGCCGTGGAAGCTGCTAATAAGAATATTAAGAAGATTATACAAAAGATGACAATAACATACAAAGACTGGCATGAGATGTTACCGTTTGCTCTTCACGGTTATCGCACTTCAGTGCGCACTTCGACAGGGGCAACTCCGTTCTCTTTAGTCTACGGAATGGAAGCCGTCTTACCAGTGGAAGTTCAGATTCCCTCTCTAAGAATCATGAAAGAGGCAGACTTAGATGAGGATCAATGGATTCAGACTCGACTCGATCAGATAAATTTGATTGATGAAAAGAGACTCGCGGTTGTTTGTCATGGGCAGATATATCAGAAGCGCATGACCCAGGCATTTAACAAAAAGGTCAAAAGACAGGTGTATCAAGTTGGCGATTTGGTGATCAAGCGTATCATTCTACCACAAGGTGATCCCAGAGGCAAATGGACTCCCACATACGAAGGGCCATTTGTAGTTAAGAAGGTATTCTCTGGTGGAGCCATGATACTTGCTACAATGGATGACGAAGACTTCCCACATCCCGTGAACGCGGACATAGTTAAAAAATACTACGCATAAAAGAGACCCGCTAGGTCGACGTATCTAGGCAAAAGTAAGGGCATCCCGGCGAACCAAAAGGGTTCGGGCAAAAATTAGGGATAAACATATAAAAATGTACACCCGGCAAGTCGAAAACCTGAAAAGGCGGCTTGGGCAAAAAAGGGTATCCTGGTGGACTGAAAACCTGAAAAGGCGGTCCAGGCAAAAATTAGGGATTAAAGCGCATGACTATGTCCCGTTCTCAGCTTCACCCAAGTCAAAGGGACTGAACAAGCCAATCACTTCCGACAGCAGGAGATGAGACGCTTGAAGACATAATGACAGTAGCAAAATTAAAGTCGATAGGACTTTTCCTTCATAGCTTGTTCTTTGCTTTCTTGACAATTTCCTCTTACTAGGATTTCTGTATTCAAATTGCCTGTTTATAGGCCCTCTTTCAAAAATCAATACAATTTTATTTCCAAAAAGATGCTTTTGTTTTACTTTCTCTGTTTTGTTTGCGTAAACGTCCATTGATTTAATTTGAATTAATGCATTTGAATATGATCGGTGTTTACCAAAAATACATACATAAAATAGAGATCACAATTACTAAAAGACTTCGGGATCGAGGATAAGGTCTAACCATGCTTTCTAATGAATCTGTTGCTAATTCTACCCCCCAGCAAAGCCAGTTATTCCCCAGAAGAAATTGGCATTACTAGACAAATTGGTCATCTCTTCCACCCCCAGCCAGGCTTCTGTTGAACATTTCTACCATCGGACAGAAATCAAATACCCCAGCTAAGAAAGGGTCGTAAATACAAGTATCTCCAACCAGAAGATGGGGATTTATTTTCCCCAGGGAGTCGCCAGAAAAGAACTTTCCCCACGCATAATTCATTCATTACATCATTTCACAGCATATGCAGGCATATAATGTTCGCATTTATTTTCGAAAGCATAACACATCTCATGCATCATGACATGGCATGAAGCTAACTTTACTTTTCAGGTTAATCATCCTCCTGGTACAGTCAAAATAAAGATCCATTCAGACGGATACTCTTATTGATTACATTCAAGGTTCAGATACATCTTTCAGATGTAATCCATGTGAACATTCATTCTTACAAACACTCGGATATCCTCCTAATGGTGGCATCTTTAAGCCCATCCCAGACATTTACTGCAAATACAACAAATATTATCAGATACAGCCTAACGTATGGTTCATTCTGATTCAGCTCAACATATGACTTCTTCAACTACTCCAATACGGTCTAACGTACGACCCATTTGGATCTTCAAATCCTCAGATACTGCCTAGCGTACGGTACATTCCGGGGTGTAGTCTAGCGTACGACTACTTTCTTCTTCAGATACAGCCTAACGTACGGCTCATTCTGCAACTCCAATACGGTCTAACGTACGACCCATTTGGATCTTCAAATCCTCAGATACTGCCTAGCGTACGGTACATTCCGAGGTGTAGTCTAGCGTACGACTACTTTCTTCTTCAGATACAGCCTAACGTATGGCTCATTCTGCAACTCCAATACGGTCTAACGTACGACCCATTTGGATCTTCAACTCAGATACGATCTAGCGTACGATCCATTCTGATTCTACCTTCGTCAGAGACAGCCTAACGTACGGCTCATTCTGCAACTCAGATACGATCTAGCGTACGATCCATTCTGATCTTTCATCCTCAGCGAAGTCACCAGCCTAATAGATGGGTCATTCTGCGATTCAGATACGATCTAGTGTATGATCCACTCTGATCCTTTATCCCCAGCAGTGTATGACCCATTCTGATCCTTCATCATCAAACTACTTGATGGCATCTTTAAGTCCATCTCCATTAACAAGTGCAAATTTTTGGGGCATTCTAGTGTTCAATAATCTTCCACCTCCAGACCACGAATGGCGTACATACCATTCAAACTCTCTCGGTTCAAGAATATTGAACAGGGGCAGCTGTATTACAAGACATTTTTAAGGCACTCCAACTTATTTTTCAAGGCATTGATCTTAAAAGAACAAGGACCCAGCACACAGATGACGAAATCCAGAAAATGGCCTAAACTGGTTTGCTCGCTAGGCGAGCAATTCCTTCGCCTAGCGAACCCTTCGCTACACCACTCGCCTAGCGAAGCTTGCGAATACCAAAAAATTCTGGGCTTCATTCTGAGCCCATTAGGTCACAAAAAAGCATTATAAATACCAGCACTTCAGTCAGGAAAAGGGGACGGAAAACAGAGAGAGAGAGAAGGCACAGCAAACCCTAGAGGCTAACCCAGAGAATTCAGAGCAACCCTAAAGGAAACCCTGAAGGAAACTCATCTGCATCAAGGTTACCTCCGCCCAACTCAATCCGACTTGCCAATTCAAGGTTGCAATTCAATCGCAAACAGGTTTGCATTGCTATTACCGCCTTATGTTCCTAATTTGCATATGGCATTATGATTGAATTTATAAAAATATCTTAAGTTTTGCATGTGAATTTAAGTATGCATGAATATCTTGAATGTTTAACCATGTAATCTCTGTAATGGATGCCATAGGGTGTGAAGCTTGCTGAAATTGTACTGTTATCAAAACCAGAATCCGCAGCCGCTCGCTAGCACATCGCTAAGCGAGCATGTAGCGAGTATTCGCTAAGCCTTCGCTAGGCGAGGCAGGAGCGAACGTGACAGTCGCTGACTTTTCTGTTCTGATTTTTGCTCATCTGACATGTTTTATCATAGCCATGCATTGTTTATCTGACCCTATTACTGTTATGATTTCTTTTGTGGTGTAATTCTCGATTGCACCCTGATTTGGTATTCTGACCTGTTTGCTGAATTTTGTAAGGGTTCACATACTCCCGGAAAAGGTAGCTTGCTAGGTATTCCACTTTATTTGTGGGATACCCATGTGGAGATTCATCCTAATTACTTAATTGATTTTAATGTGGAGATTCATCCTAATTACTTAATTGATTTTAATGTGGAGATTCATCCTAATTACTTAATTGGTTTTAATGTGGAGATTCATCCTAATTACCTAATTGATTATAAAATATTGCCTTTGAATATATGATCTTGGACCTCTCTTTGTTGCCTTACGGTATTACGGTATTACGGTCATGTCCCGTGAATGTGGGGATACACTTAGCAAAGACCCTTCGATTAAATCATCATGTCCCTATAAAATAAATCATAGTCCCTCGGATGTTGCCTTTGAATATATGATTTTGTCCCTCGATGACCCTTCGGTATAGCCTACGGTTAAATGATGATCGTCCCTTCGAATGCTAAGGTATCCTTACAAATGTTGCCTTCAATGACCAATCGATGCCCCTACGATGACCCTTTTACATCCAAAGGATAAAACTACTTACTTCTCAATAGTAAGGACAGTTTTACCCTCCTAAGGATAGGAAATACCCATAAAGACCTTGGGTAGGTATAACTCTTAATTGCTGACTCACAACCTAAAACAGTTTTCATACATCACACTTTGCAAAACATCTACTAGGAAATCACCACTTGGTATACATTCATACTAGAATCATTACCAAGTTATATTTTTCCAAACCGCTTTCAAAATTAAACGAGATAAATACTTTGTATACATTCATGCAAGAATCATTACAAAGTTAAACTCTCTTTTCAAAACATTTTCTAAGCCGTCCACAAACACTTTTTCAGACAAGAAAAATAACATAAGTGATCCAGCAATTAAGAGCCCATGGATAACCATGGATACAAAGGGTGCTAACACCTTCCCTTTGTATAATGTACCTCCCGAACCCAAAATCTAATTAAGGTCTTTCCTGTTCTTTTCCACCTTTCCTTATTGGATGAAAGAAAAGTCGGTGGCGACTCTTGCTATCCGCGACATTTGCTTTCCAAAGCAAAAACATACAAAGTCAGTTCACCGTATGCCACTCCGGCATCAAGGTGATACTGTTATCTTCTCTCTCTCTCTCTCTGGAAAGTTTCATGGTTAAATAGCTATACTACATAATAATGTTGTATATATATGCATGATGTATCTCTTTGGATGTTTATTGTTGTATGGCATTCTAATTATGCATCAAACTTGTCATCGTATGTGCAGAAAAGTGAAAAACTGAAAATTTTGCCTGTATGAGTCGACCGTAACAGGGCAATGGTCGACGCATACTTAATTTTTTTTTTGTGATTTTTCAAAAATCAAACAGTATGCGTCGACGCATGCAGAGGTATGGTCGACGCATCGCTCAAGAACTCTGTTTTTCTGCAGAAAACCTTAAATCTTCTCATGCATCTACATTCAAAAAGCCTCATTAAGTGTGCATTTACATTACATTACATTTCAAACTTCCCACTACCTAGTAAGTTGCATCTACCTAGTGTCTATTGTCCCTTGATCTTTCCTCTTCCCAAAACCCTAACTTCTCATCTACAAAAAGGGAAACCCTCTCTCTTGCAAAATCATTCTCAAAAACCCTCACCAACCTTCACTCTCTACCCACACACACTAAGCTTCAAATTTGTTCAAATGGCTTCCACATCTCGCAGACCTACCGGCAAGAGATCCCGGGAATCATCCGCCGCATCTCTACCCATCTTCGCTGTATCGCTTGTACCACAGGCTCGCGTCGAATCCTTCAACAGAGATATTGGCAAACGAGGAGTTGTGCGACAACATGCTTTCTACAACCTCACCGCAGAACGCATGCACCTCACAGAAATCATGTCTCTGCTACAGCATCAAGGCATTGTCAAATTCTTGGAATGCAATGCTAAATACAGCGAAGACTTAGTCCGAGTGTTCTACACCGGCCTTCATGATAAATTTTGCGGGCACAAGTTTCACTCCAGGATCGGCACGACAAAGGTATCGTTTAAGTCAAACGTTTGGAACAAATATTTTGATATGTCACTGGATGATGCTGAAAATCCTCTAGCTGAGGTAACCGACTCTCACCAAATAGAAGGTTACGAGTTTAGGAGTGCGTTGAACGACATGCTGAAACGCCCCTACCCTGATCAGATTGTGAACAGTGATGCGTTCCCACGAACTGTCACTGCCGGCAAGCTAAAAACAGGAGAACGGATTCTCCAGTGGATTGTCTCGCGCATTCTGCGACCTAAGAAGGGTGGTCTCTCCAGAGTTGAACAGGATGAGGTTCATCTCATGTACATTCTGAAGAATAAGCAGAAAATCAACTGGCCCTACTACATTGCCAGTAGGATGTTCAGTTTACGTGATTCCGGACGAGGAACGGCTCTTTCCTACGGATCTTTCATTCAAGAGGTCCTTACTGCAGCTGACGTCAATCATCCGTCCTTCCCGCATACTTCCATCTCATCAGACAAAGAGTTCAGCCCAAAAACTCTGTCTATGATGGGATACTTTTGGTGTGATGAGCGGAGAATCTACAAGTTTGTTCGAAGAGGTAATGTTCCTGCGGCTGTTGCAGTAGATGATGAAAGTGATGAAAGTGAAGAAGAAGAAGATGAAGAGGAAAATGAAGAAGAGGAAGCAGTACAAGCCTTTGATCACCATGGTGGAGATAATAGTCCTCCACAAGTTGACACTAACGACCACTCCGACTCCGCTTGGGTTCAGCATTCACATTCAACTGAAGAAGATGTCCCCAACCAGGGTGGCTGGGGTGAATGGCAACATACGGGCCGGTCAACTCAACGTCAATTCTACCAGCCGTATCACCAGGATGATGAAGAATCTCCTCCGTCTCCTCCACTGCACGCAAACTCTTCAGAATTGTTGGATATGATGCGAAATATGCAGTTGGCTCAACAATCCTTCATGCAAACTCAGGATGAGCGCTATGCTCATATTAGCAGCCAAATTCAAGCGCAAAATGAGAGGCTTGATAACCTCTCTACAAGCATGAATGAACGGTATGCTGCATTTACCGAAACGTTTGAACGCCAGGAACGATCGGTCGACGGGGGTCTCAAGTATCTAGGCGGTATTGCTGAACAAATATCATCTCTAGCTGACCCCTACAGAAACCCTAATATATGTTACCATCAAGGACGACACCATTAGGACATAGGACTGCATATGCATCTAAATTTGTTTGTTGTTTGAATGTATTAAATTCTCTGTAATGCTTGTTTGTGCAACATTAATTTTAATGTTTATCTTCTTTTAATTAATGATTATCGTTCAGTAATGATATTTGGTGTGATATTGTTATCTGCTAGTGTTATTTCCTGTTGAACTTTATGTTACGTTGAATAATCGTTCCTTGTCTCTTTTTGATGTTGTCAAAGGGGGAGAAGAGTACAAGCAGCCAAAATGTTCACCACAAATTAACAGTCGGTTTTGCAGATAGCGTTAGATTACAAAAGAAAGGGGGGGGGGGGTGTGCATAATGTGTGTAAATACTGCATGTTGTTTGTCTCTTTGGCTTTGCACAGGTTGTCATCATCAAAAAGGGGGAGTATGTAAGGGCAAATTGTCAGACAACATACAATCACAAGTTTCGATGATGACAAATGACCATCATGGATGAATAGGCATTGTCGATTCCACGTCTACAAACAAATGCAACATATCACCTATCATATCCTTCCATATGCTTATCTAAAACTGCTATATTTCATAAAACATATGTGGATAAAATGTGATCATGAAGAAATGCATGAAAACCACAAAAATACGAATTTTTGCAGGTTTGCAGGCTTTGAGTCGACCGCAAGGTGTAAAGGCAAAGTGTCAGACAACATACGATCGCAAGTTTCGATGATGACAAATGACCACCATGCATGTCTACAAACAAATGCAACACATCACCTATCATATCCTTTCCTATGCTTATCTAAAACTGTTATAATTCTTAAAAACATATGTGGACAAAGTGTGATCATGACGAAATGCATGAAAATTACAAAATACTAATTTTTGCAGATTTGAAGACCTTGAGTCGACCATAAGTGTCGGCGCATAGCTCACGGGTCAGCGCATAACTCAGATCAACTGGAGACTGGTCAGCACATGCTTGCTTGAGTCGACCACAGGTCGGCGCATGGCATAGTTCAGTTGGCCACGGGTCAGCTCATGGGACACTTGAGTCGACCATAGGGGTCGGCGCCTCTCCCACGGGTCAGCTCAGGGAATACTTGAGTCGACCATAGGGGTCGGCGCATTCCCCACGGGTCAGCGCACGCCGACCTATGGTCGACCGCTCGTGCGTGAACTCAGTTTTTTGAGTATTTTTCCACTGTTTGAAAAGCTGTTATTTTGGTTGAAAAGCTAGTTACTATAAATAGAAGTCAAATCACTTTTATCAAACAACATTTGTCAATTTGAGTTCAAGTGTTCAAGGAAACAAGAAAGAGTGAAAAAGGTGTCCAAGATTCATCATCTTCATCTTCAACATTTCACAACACATTAACTACACACAATCATTTTTGATGTGGTTCGTGATCGGTTAAAGGTGATAAGGTTCGAAGCTGTGATTGGAGAATCCGGTTCGGGTTGAAGCTTGTGGCAGGTTCTTTCTTGAATTAAACCGTTAGGGTTTTGTCCTCCAAGAACGGTTTGTGTTTGGGGGTTTTTGGACGAATTGCTTCATCAATATTCAGCTGAGCGAAGGTGATTGAGAAGAGGAAGTCTTCATCAGTCTAGTAGCGGATTCAGTGATATTGAAGTGAAGGATTCGGGTTCGATTCGTTGTGTTTGAGATCCGCCGGGCCGAGGGTTTGAAGAACGGAAGATTCTTCAACAAAGGGGCTGGAATCGGAGGTCTAGCAACAACGATCGAAGGTCTTGATTCATCTTGAATCAAGGAGCAAGGATAGGAAGCATCATTCAGCACATTGGGAGTTCTGTTGTTTACTTGCTTTGCAATCCTTGTATAAACGGTTAAATTTCACAGGTGATATCTAATTAAATCATCTCAATTCTAAGTTTAGAATTGAGGGCAGACGTACCCCGAAGCGAGGACGGCGGGGGAACTGCCTCATCAAATCTCTGTCTTCTTTGATTTTCTGCATAAGTGTTTTTCAGCTTAAAAAATTAAGTGATTTTAGTTTAAGCAATTTTACCAAACATTGATATAAGTTGAGTAAGAGATTAAAACTCTGTTTTTGTATCCAAAGTACAATAGTATATTGTACTAGATTAATTTGAATTACTTACTCAACACAAATATCACTTGGAGTGTTTATGCACGCCAAGTGTTTGAAAATTTGCCTAAACCAAAGTTGTCTTAAGTTTGTATCTTGTTTAATTTGGTATATGGATCATTGGAACTAGGAATCCTAGTAAGTGAAACATATCATTGATTGTGGAATTGGTGTAGTGATTTGTATTTCACTTTATCTCTGATCCATTAGCTTAACGCATATCCGGTTTTCCAATAACGGTTCGTTTTAGACTAAAATTTTCCTCGGCCGCTTCCGCACTTAAAACAATTTTTCAAAACCAATTTTTAATTGGTAGCGCCAACTCAAGTTTTTAATTGGGATCTATTCACCCCCCCCCCCCCCCTTCTAGATCCGTGCCATAGTCTAACAAGTGGTATCAGGAGCTCCGGTTCACTCCGTGCTTCAAAATATAACTTTGATAGAAAATGGCTAACGAACCTAAAGGGGCTTATAATAGAGCTCCCGTTTTTAATGGTGAAAATTATAGTTATTGGAAAGACTGTATGTGGGTGCACATAAATTCCATAGATAGAAAAATATGGAATATTATTCTCAATGGTCCAATTGAAATAACCATGACCAATGAGAACAATGAATTGGTGCCTAAGCCCAAAGCACAATGGACCGATGATGATGAAAAGAAGTACAATTATGAATGGAAAGCCAAAAATATCCTTATCTCCTCACTAGGTGTAGACGAATACTATCGTGTATCCCATTGCCCTACTGCTAAGGCCATGTGGGATTCACTACAAATTGCTCATGAGGGGACAAACGATGTTAAGTTGGCTAGAATCAACACACTAACACAAGAGTTTGATCTCTTTTTCATGGAGCAATGGGAAACCATTGCTGACATGCAAAAGAGATTCACTCATCTCATCAATCGATTACATTCACTTGGTAGGCCTGTTTCCAATGATATTGCTACTAATAAGATCTTAAGATGTCTTAACAGGGAATGGCAGCCAAAAGTGACCGCCATCAAAGAAGCAAATGATCTTACCACATTGGACTTGACAACATTATTTGGTAAACTACAAGAGCACGAACAAGTTCTCTTGAGCCTGGAACAACACGAAAAGAAAGATAAGAAGGACAAAGCAAAGGTGAGTGAAAAGAAATCCATAGCTCTAAAGACTTCCTCCTCGAAGTCTCAAGCAAAAGATCGAAGTGATTATTCATCGAGTGACGAAGAAGAAGAGGACAAGAGTGAAGATATGGGGCTGTTCGTTAAACGTTACAATCGTTACGTGAGAAAGAACGGTATCCAACACTCCGAGAAGAACTTGGTAAACTTCCGGAAACAATCTAGGTACTCTAAAAATGATGACTCAAAAGGTAAAATAACTAGAGGGTCGTGCTATACGTGTGGAAAGTCGGGTCATTACAAACCGGACTGTCCGATGAACAAGAAGACAAAAGAAAAAGAATCATACAAATTACACAAGAAACCATCAAAGCCAAGGAGAGCATACATAGCTTGGGAGAGCGATAGCGACTCCTCCGATGATGAAAGTTCTAGTGATGAAGATGAAAATACAAACCTATGTCTCTCTGCTCATCAAAAGAACAAAAAGAAACAGATACGACATGTTAAATATAAAAAATCCTCTAGTATGTCTCATCATGAATTGCAAAATGCTTTTGATACGTTACACTATGAAGCGAAAGAGGCCTTTAAAAGGCTTGCCTCAAATAAGAAATTTTTTTCTCATTTGGAACATAAAATTCAACAATCCGAAAGGAAACTTGAGGCACTTAAAGCTTCTATAGTGGAAAGCACAAAAACAAGTTATGAGGACCTTAGAAGTAGAATGATGAACTTTGGGTGTGATACTTGTTACATTTGGCAAGGTGAAGTAAGAAACCTAAAGGCCAAACTTGACAAGGCTCTTGAGCCCAAGATTACTTTTGCTATCGACAAATCAAACTTTCGAAAAAGTATGGTTAATCCATATCAAAAATATAAATATGTTATAAAGGATGAAGATAGCAAAAGCAATCAAAATGTAAATTTCTCTTGTCTCTATTGTTGCAAGAAAGGTCACTCCGTTGCTAAATGTAGGTTTAGGAGATTTTTAGTTCCTAAAGGCATTTATCAATGGATGCCCAAATGCAACCATTTCGTTCCTCACCATTCAGGACCCAATAAGCCATTGGGTACCTTCTCTTGTTAATTATATTGCCATAGGTACAATGCCTCGAGACTACCGAGAGAAGATGGGTTCTCGACAGTGGATGCTCAAGGCACATGTCAGGAGACATATCACTCTTCATTGACTTCGTGGCTAAGAAGAAGGGATATGTAACTTATGGTGACAACAACCGTGGAGCAATTCTTGGTAAAGGTAGTGTAGGTAATCCCTCCTCTACTACTATTTCTGATGTTTTGCTTGTCGAAGGTCTTAAACACAATCTACTTAGCATCAGTCAATTATGTGACAAAGGATACAATGTATCGTTTTCAAAAGATTGTTGCAAAATTGTACATAATGATGATAAGAAGAGTATGTTTAATGGCCTGCGTGTGAACAATGTCTATATGCTTGACTTAAATGAAGTATCGTTAACAAGTGACAAATGCCTTGTAACAATGAGTGAAGATTCATGGTTATGGCATAGGCGTTTAGCACATGTTAACTTTGACTTACTAAACAAAGTAGTCTCAAAAGATCTAGTCCTAGGTCTCCCCAAAATTAAGTTCACCAAGGATCACCTTTGTGATGCTTGTCAAAAGGGGAAGCAAACGAGGATCTCATTTAAATCCAAAAATATCGTTTCAACAACGAGACCTCTCGAGCTTCTTCATATGGATTTATTTGGGCCATCTAGGATTAAAAGTCTAGGAGGAAACTATTATGGTTTCGTAATAGTGGACGACTTTTCTCGATTTTGTTGGACTATTTTCTTAGTAAGCAAGAGCGATACGTTCGCCGCCTTTGAAAGATTTGCTAAGCTTTCCCAAAATAAACTAAATACAAACATTGTTGCAATTAGAAGCGATCATGGGGGTGAGTTCGAAAGTCACTTATTTGAAGAATATTGCGGTAACCATGGTATTGATCATAACTTCTCCGCTCCACGTACTCCTCAACAAAATGGGGTTGTGGAGCGTAAAAATCGAATTTTGGAAGAATTGGGAAGAACAATGATCAACGAAAGTGGCTTACCGAAATATTTTTGGGCCGACTCCATTCGTACGGCTTGTTATGTTCTGAATAGGGTGCTCATTCGCCCCATTCTAAACAAAACACCGTATGAACTTTTAAAAGGGCGAAAGCCAAATGTTTCTCACTTACATGTATTTGGTTGCAAATGTTCTGTATTGAACAATGGAAAGGAAAACTTGGGAAAATTCGATTCCAAGGCCGACGAAGGTATCTTCCTTGGATACTCCCAATCTAGCAAAGCATATAGAATATACAACAAACGATTACTTGTTGTAGAAGAGTCTGTACATGTCACTTTTGACGAATCCAATCCGAGAAACGTCGGAAAGGGTAGTGTTTTTCATGGTGTAGGTACATCTACCGAAGACATACTCAAAGGTGGCGAGCCGGGGATTGATCAACCCGACATAGTCAAAATTGAGGAGGACAAATATGTACACCATGAGGAAACCGAGGTAGTTCATCCGCCTTCAAACGATGATCTCCCTCAAGCTTGGAAGTCTTCCAAAGACCATCCAATCGACAACATTCTCGGAGATACCTCAAAGGGTGTAACAACTCGATCTAAGCTAAGTAATTTCTGTTATCACTTCGCTTTCGTTTCGCAAATGGAACCTAAAAACCCTAAAGAAGCCCTACTCGATGAACACTGGTTTTTATCAATGCAGGAGGAACTTAATCAGTTCACCAGAAATGAGGTTTGGGACCTTGTCCCTCCTCCGCGAGATCATCGAGTAATCGGCACCCGATGGGTGTTTAGGAACAAGCTGGACGAAAACGGGGTAATAACCTGTAATAAGGCGCGTTTAGTCGCGCAAGGGTATAACCAAGAGGAAGGCATCGACTATGAGGAAACTTATGCGCCGGTTGCCCGACTCGAGGCTATACGCCTTCTCCTTGCCTTCGCTTGTGCGAAAGACTTCAAGCTATTCCAAATGGATGTTAAGAGTGCGTTCCTTAACGGTCACATAAATGAAGAGGTTTATGTCGCACAACCTCCGGGTTTCGAATCCCATGAGTATCCTGATCATGTTTAGAAACTAAAAAGGGCTTTGTATGGCCTCAAACAAGCTCCTAGAGCTTGGTATGAGCTGTAACACCCTTCTAAATACCCCAATTATTTAGTTAAAACAACAACAATTAAATCATACATATCAGAGTAAATATTGCAACTCAAGGGTGTCACATAACAACTTCTTCACAAATTTCAACATAAAAGCAGTCATACTCAATTTTATTCAACATAAAAACTTCTTTAACAATACGCAGCGGATAAAATATTTCAACATCTGTAATTCATCAAAATTAACATTTATTCAACAATTCAACATCCCGTCCCGATGTTACATCTATCAGAGCATGACCCTCTAACCACACTAGACTTCAAGCACTAGCTTCTATTCGACTCACTGCTCGTTACCTGAAAAATATAACTGTAAGGGTGAGTTCCTCAATCGATATAACAAATATTATAAATCATCATGTTATGTTAAGTAACTTTACACGTTAATCACCCACATCATATCATGCGTTCGGTAGCAGCATATTCAACTCAACATCATATTCAAACACAACGTAAATGCAACTCAAATGAGACTCGACTCTTCATGCATGTGGTACCATTTGGAGTAAAACTCCCAACTTAAAATCATTGCCAGTTTGGTGGGCATCAAGGCATAAGCCTTCAACTTTCAACTTAAAAATTTGCCAATCCAGGCCAACGTGGTGTGAGCAAAAGCCCCATAATTTTGCCAATCCAGGCCAACGTGGTGTGAGCAAAAGCCCCGACTCTATGCATATGAATGTATATGGCATGTACGACTTGCAACTTCAACAACATAATAACAACAGCAACACAACAGCTTTTTCAACAAAACAACTTAAAATCAACGTTGGCTCATCAGCCTACAACTTAGTATTTTCAACAGAACAACTTATATTCAACTTTGGCTCATCAGCCTACAACTTAATGTTTTCCACAAAACAACTTATCAACATATTTGCATCAATATTTCACAACATAAACTCAATAATTTCGTTCATCACAATTTACTATGATAGGCTAGCTACCAATTGCATTGACAACATAAAAATCAACTATTTTTCTTTACTGTAACAGTGTTAACCGGTTAACGCCATAGGTTAACCGGTTAACGCAGGAAAATTACACTTCCAGGCAAAACGCAACAGTGTTAACCGGTTAACGCTATAGGTTAACCGGTTAACGCAGGCAAAACTCAACATTTTCTCAATTTATAACAGTGTTAACCGGTTAACACCCTGGGTTAACCGGTTAACGCAGGCGAAACAGCAGTTCCTGCGCTAACACAAGGCAGAATGCAGAGTTTCCGCATTTTCCGCCGTTGGAGGACTTCCGGACCTCCGATTCAACTTCCGTAAAAAGCGATACGCTCAGAAATTCACAATACACTCAAACACGAATTCAATTTCAGCTCTAATACAACTTATTCAACATAATTTCTCAGCATTCTAAATCCCAATTAGGGTCAATCGACGGCTTATCACTACCCATTACATGTTAATCGATAATACCCATTAAACGACGATAAACCCCCCTTACCTTAACAATCCGGCAACTCTTCGAGCTTCAAGCTTTTCCGTTCTCCAACCTTTGCTCTACAGCTCTTCTCTTGCCCTTTTCCTCTTCTCTGCAGCTTCTCAACTTTTCACGTGAAAACCTTTTCCAACAAATGAAAACCTTTTCTTTATTCCCACTTATATATTTTCCAAATATTATTATTCCAAACTAATAATAATAATAATCCAATAATTCAACTTTATTTAATTAAATTAATAAAATAATATTAACTCAATTAAATAATTCTCTTATTTTAATCGGGGTGTTACAACTCTCCCCCACTAAAAGAGTTTTCGTCCTCGAAAACATACCTCAAGCAAATAACTCTGGATGGGACTCCTTCATCTGACTCTCCAGTTCCCAAGTCACATTGCCACCTGCTGGTCCTCCCCAAGCTACCTTCACTAAGGAAATCTCTTTACCCCGCAACTGCTTCAACTCTCGATCCTCGATCCTCAAAGGTGATGTTTCAACAGTCAGGTTATCTCTCACCTGTACATCATCTACTTGGATCACATGCGACGGATCATGAATATACCTCCTCAACTGAGACACATGAAAAACCTCATGCAAATTCGCAAGTGACGGCGGTAAAGCGATACGATAGGCTACTTCTCCTATCCTCTCCAGAATCTGATAAGGACCAATAAATCGCGGTGTCAACTTCTTCGACTTCAAAGCTCGACCAACACCTGTTATCGGAGTAACACGAAGAAACACATGATCTCCCTCTTGGAACTCAAGTGACTTCCTCCTCTTATCATGATAACTCTTCTGACGACTCTGAGCAATTCTCATCTTCTCCTGAATCATCTTAATCTTTTCTGTAGTCTGTTGAACAATCTCCGGTCCAACCACAGCACTCTCACCGGACTCATACCAACATAAAGGTGTCTGACATCTCCTACCATACAAAGCTTCAAACGGCGCCATACCAATGCTCGAATGAAAACTATTGTTGTAGGTAAACTCAATCAAAGGTAAATAACAATCCCAAGCACCTCCTTTTTCCAAAACGCAAGCTCTCAAAAGATCCTCTAGTGACTGAATCGTCCTCTCAGTCTGACCATCAGTCTGCGGATGATATGCAGAACTCAATCTCAGCTTAGTTCCCAAAGCCTTCTGCAAACCTTCCCAGAACTTCGATGTAAATCTAGGATCTCTGTCCGAAACAATACTAGACGGAATACCATGCAAGCTTACAATCTTCTCAATATACAACTCGGCTAGTTTCTCTAACGGATAATCCATTCTGATCGGAATGAAATGAGCCGATTTCGTCAATCTATCAACAATCACCCAAATAGCTTCAAAATTCTTACTTGTCCTCGGCAAACCAGAAACAAAATCCATACTGATACTATCCCACTTCCACTCTGGAATAGCCAACGGTTGCATTAGCCCAGACGGCTTCTGATGCTCAATCTTTGACTTCTGACAAGTCAAACAGGAATAAACAAAACTTGCAATTTCTCTTTTCATTCCCGGCCACCAAAATAACTTTTTCAAATCATGATACATCTTCGTAGCTCCAGGGTGAATACTCAACCCACTACGATGTCCTTCTTCCAGAATACTCTTCTTGAGTTCGGCAACCTCCGGAATACACACCCGCTTACCGAATTTCAGAATACCATTCTCATCAACTCTGAATTCGCCACCTTGACCTTGATTCACTAGAGTCAACTTATCAACCAAAAGCACATCGGATTTCTGACCCTCTCTGATCTCATCCAGAATACCACTTGTTAACTTCAACATTCCCAATTTAACACTATTGTGAGTACTCTCACACACCAAACTCAAGTCTCTAAACTGCTCAATTAAATCCAATTCCTTAACCATTAACATAGACATATGCAATGATTTCCGACTCAATGCATCAGCCACTACGTTTGCTTTACCCGGATGGTAATTCAAACCAAAGTCATAATCCTTCAGAAACTCTAACCATCTTCTCTGTCTCATATTCAGCTCTTTCTGATCAAACAAATACTTTAAACTCTTATGGTCACTGAAAACCTCAAATCTTGACCCATACAAGTAATGCCTCCATAACTTCAGAACAAATACCACGGCTGCCAACTCTAAATCGTGCGTCGGATAGTTCCTCTCATGAACCCTCAGCTGTCTTGAAGCATAAGCTATAACCTGCTTATTCTGCATCAACACGCCACCCAAACCCAACAATGAAGCATCACAGTAAACCTCAAATGGTTCCGACGAACTCGGTAATATCAGAATAGGAGCAGTAGTCAGCCTTCTCTTTAACTCTTGGAAACCTCCTTCACATTTTGAATCCCAAATAAACGCTTGCCCCTTTCTAGTCAACATTGTCAACGGTAATGCCAACTTAGAAAATCCCTCAATGAACTTCCTATAATAACCAGCCAAACCAAGGAAACTTCGAATCTCAGCAACAAACTTCGGAGCTTCCCACTTAGATACCGCTTCTATCTTGGAAGGATCAACAGCAACACCACCCCTTGAAATCACATGACCAAGAAAACTAACCTCTTCTAACCAAAATTCACACTTGGACAATTTAGCAAATAACTTCTTTTCTCGTAGAACTTCTAAAACCACTCTCAAATGCTCAGCATGCTCTTCTTCAGATTTCGAATACACCAAAATGTCATCAATAAACACCACAACAAACTTGTCTAGGTACGGATGGAAAATCCTATTCATATACTCCATAAATACTCCAGGCGCATTAGTCACACCAAAAGGCATTACAGAATACTCATAATGTCCATACCTGGTTCTGAAAGCAGTCTTCTGAATATCCTCGGTTTTCACACGAATCTGATGATACCCAGATCTCAAATCTATTTTGCTGAACACACTTGCACCAACCAACTGATCCATCAAATCATCAATCCTCGGCAAAGGATACCGATTCTTGATCGTCACTTTATTCAGTTGCCTGTAGTCCACACACAACCTCATAGTACCTTCTTTCTTCTTAACCAACAACACCGGTGCACCCCACGGTGACACACTCGGACGAATAAATTTCTTATCCAACAGATCTTCCAACTGACTCTTCAATTCAGTTAACTCAACAGCAGACATACGGTACGGAGCCATCGATATCGGCCTAGTACCAGGTACCAAGTCAATAGAGAACTCCACTTCACGCTCTGGCGGCAATTCATTCACCTCTTCAGGAAACACATCAGGAAAATCACACACCACGGCTAGATCGCCAATCACCAGTTTATCTTTAGCCTCCAAAGTCGCTAACAGCATAAACAACTCTGCTCCATCCACTACTTCTTCATTCACCTGTCTTGCTGATAGAAACAAACTCTTTCCTTCCTCAATCTCCGGAAAGACCACCGTCTTATCAAAACAATTGATAGAAACTCGGTTAAACACCAACCAGTTCATACCCAGAATAACATCAATCTGCACTAACGGAAGACACACAAGGTCTATCCCAAAGTCTCTACCAAAAACACTCAAAGGACAGTTTAAACAAACCGAAGTAGTAGTCACTGAACCCTTCGCAGGAGTATCAATTACCATACTACCAAACATCTCAGATATCTCTAACTTAAGTTTCACAGCACAATCCAAAGATATAAAGGAATGAGTCGCACCTGTGTCAATAATAGCTACAAGAGGAAAGCCATTAATATAACACGTACCTCGGATCAAACGATCATCAGCAGAAGTCTCAGAACCCGATAAAGCAAAGACCTTGCCTCCTGACTGATTCCCTTTCTTCGGCTTCTGACACTGGCTTCCAATATGCCCTTCTTCGCCACAATTAAAACAAATCACTTCCTTGTGCTTGCAATCAGCTATTGCATGCCCAGTCTTACCACAACGAAAACACCTCTTTACTTCAACAGTGCATACATTACTCTTATGACCAGCCTGACCACATTTGAAGCAAACTATACCAACAGGAGTACCTCCCCCACTAGTTCTCTGGGTCGGAGCAGCTCTTTGTTTCCCCTTCCCAGCTGGAACATCATATGGCTTGCCACGATTTTGTTGCTGCTTTCCCCTGCGGTCACTGACAATCTTATAATGAGCATTATTGTCCTCTTCAAATATCCTGCAGCTATCAACCAATTCAGTAAAAATGCGTATCTTCTGATACCCAACAGCCTTCTTAATCTCAGAGCGCAATCCGTTCTCAAACTTGATGCACTTTGAAAATTCAGCACCAGCACCAGTGTAATGAGGATAAAATTTGGACAACTCCACAAATTTCGCAGCATAATCAGTGACAGACATGTTTCCTTGCTTCAGCTCAAGGAATTCAATTTCCTTCTTACCACGGACATCTTCCGGATAATACTTCCTCAGAAATTCCCTACGGAATACATCCCAAGTAACGTCTTCACCTGCCACAGTCAACCTCTCGTGAGTCTCTAGCCACCAGTCATCAGCTTCGACTGCTAGCATGTGAGTACCATACCGAACCTTCTGAGCTGGAGTGCAATCCATAACACGGAAGATTCTCTCAATCTCTTTCAACCATCCTAAAGCTGCATCTGGATCATGCTTCCCTTTAAACACCGGCGGATTCTCTCTCTGAAAAGTCGCCAAGCTACGTGATCCAGCATCACCACCAGCATTTGGTAAGTTCTGCACAGCTTGTGCCATTGCTTGCATTGCAGCAGCCATTGCAGCGTCATTCCTTCCAGCCATTTCAACTTGTCACTACAACACAACTTAAAAGTTAGACTAGTAACAATTACACAATTGTTAGACAGTAACGACACGACAACTGGCCGGACAGACCGACCTGCTCTGATACCACTAATGTAACACCCTTCTAAATACCCCAATTATTTAGTTAAAACAACAACAATTAAATCATACATATCAGAGTAAATATTGCAACTCAAGGGTGTCACATAACAACTTCTTCACAAATTTCAACATAAAAGCAGTCATACTCAATTTTATTCAACATAAAAACTTCTTTAACAATACGCAGCGGATAAAATATTTCAACATCTGTAATTCATCAAAATTAACATTTATTCAACAATTCAACATCCCGTCCCGATGTTACATCTATCAGAGCATGACCCTCTAACCACACTAGACTTCAAGCACTAGCTTCTATTCGACTCACTGCTCGTTACCTGAAAAATATAACTGTAAGGGTGAGTTCCTCAATCGATATAACAAATATTATAAATCATCATGTTATGTTAAGTAACTTTACACGTTAATCACCCACATCATATCATGCGTTCGGTAGCAGCATATTCAACTCAACATCATATTCAAACACAACGTAAATGCAACTCAAATGAGACTCGACTCTTCATGCATGTGGTACCATTTGGAGTAAAACTCCCAACTTAAAATCATTGCCAGTTTGGTGGGCATCAAGGCATAAGCCTTCAACTTTCAACTTAAAAATTTGCCAATCCAGGCCAACGTGGTGTGAGCAAAAGCCCCATAATTTTGCCAATCCAGGCCAACGTGGTGTGAGCAAAAGCCCCGACTCTATGCATATGAATGTATATGGCATGTACGACTTGCAACTTCAACAACATAATAACAACAGCAACACAACAGCTTTTTCAACAAAACAACTTAAAATCAACGTTGGCTCATCAGCCTACAACTTAGTATTTTCAACAGAACAACTTATATTCAACTTTGGCTCATCAGCCTACAACTTAATGTTTTCCACAAAACAACTTATCAACATATTTGCATCAATATTTCACAACATAAACTCAATAATTTCGTTCATCACAATTTACTATGATAGGCTAGCTACCAATTGCATTGACAACATAAAAATCAACTATTTTTCTTTACTGTAACAGTGTTAACCGGTTAACGCCATAGGTTAACCGGTTAACGCAGGAAAATTACACTTCCAGGCAAAACGCAACAGTGTTAACCGGTTAACGCTATAGGTTAACCGGTTAACGCAGGCAAAACTCAACATTTTCTCAATTTATAACAGTGTTAACCGGTTAACACCCTGGGTTAACCGGTTAACGCAGGCGAAACAGCAGTTCCTGCGCTAACACAAGGCAGAATGCAGAGTTTCCGCATTTTCCGCCGTTGGAGGACTTCCGGACCTCCGATTCAACTTCCGTAAAAAGCGATACGCTCAGAAATTCACAATACACTCAAACACGAATTCAATTTCAGCTCTAATACAACTTATTCAACATAATTTCTCAGCATTCTAAATCCCAATTAGGGTCAATCGACGGCTTATCACTACCCATTACATGTTAATCGATAATACCCATTAAACGACGATAAACCCCCCTTACCTTAACAATCCGGCAACTCTTCGAGCTTCAAGCTTTTCCGTTCTCCAACCTTTGCTCTACAGCTCTTCTCTTGCCCTTTTCCTCTTCTCTGCAGCTTCTCAACTTTTCACGTGAAAACCTTTTCCAACAAATGAAAACCTTTTCTTTATTCCCACTTATATATTTTCCAAATATTATTATTCCAAACTAATAATAATAATAATCCAATAATTCAACTTTATTTAATTAAATTAATAAAATAATATTAACTCAATTAAATAATTCTCTTATTTTAATCGGGGTGTTACATGAGCGACTAAGCAAATTCTTACTCGATCAAGGTTACTCAAGAGGAAAGGTTGACACAACCCTCTTCATTAAACGTCAAGGAAAGCATTTGATATTAGTGCAAATTTATGTAGATGATATTATATTTGTGTCTACTAACATGAATCTTGTGAGAGAATTTTCAGACATTATGCAGGGCGAATTCGAGATGAGTATGATGGGGGAGCTCACATACTTTCTCGGTTTGCAAATTAAACAGCTCAAAGAAGGGATGTTCGTGAGTCAAACAAAGTACTGTTTGGACCTTATCAAGAGATTTGACATGGCAAAAGCTAAGGCCATAGACACCCCCATGCCTACTTGTACAAACTTGAACAAAGATGAAGACGATAAGGAAGTAGATGTAAAACGGTATAGAGGTATGATTGGATCACTCATTTATCTTACTGCATCTCGTCCCGGTATTATGTTTAGCGTATGCATGTGCGCAAGATATCAATCATGTCCCAAGGAATCCCATCTAAAAGCTGTCAAACGAATACTTCGATACCTATCCGGTACTCCGAAGTATGGACTATGGTATTCCCAAGGTAATGATTGTTCATTGGTAGGTTTCTCCGATTCCGACTTTTCCGGTTGCAAATCGGATAGGAAAAGCACCAGTGGCACTTGTCACTTATTTTCAAACGCTTTGGTCAGTTGGCATAGCAAGAAACAGGTTTCAGTTGCTTTGTCAACCGCCGAAGCGGAATACGTTGTCGCCGGTAGTTGTTGTGCCCAAATCCTATGGATTAAGCAAAAACTATTGGATTTTAACCTCAAACTTGAACGTATTCCCATTTTTTGTGACAATACAAGTGCCATTAACCTGACCAAGAATCCTGTGCTGCATTCTCGCACCAAACATATCGAAATTCGACACCACTTTCTTCGGGATCATGTAGAGAAAGGTGACATTGTATTTGAACATGTTAATACTGAAAATCAACTAGCGGACATCTTCACAAAGCTGCTAGCCACTGAACCTTTCTTTCATATTCGCCGAGAACTTGGTATTCTCGATATTTCGGAACGGGCACTATAATCTGTTGTTTTACCTTATTCCTTTTAAGACTATAATCTTGTACTTCTAACAAGTTGATGTTGTTGCAAGCACAAGTTTATTGTTCACCGAGTCACTCCGGCATCTAGGTGATACTGTTCCCTTCTCTCTCTATCTCTATCTGCATAGATTCATGGTTAACATAGCTATACCACATAATGATATTGCATATATATATATGCATGATGTATCTATTTGGATGTTTATTGCTTTATGGCATTTTACTTATGCATCAAACTTGTCAACACATGTGCAAAATAGTGAAAAACTGAAATTTTGTCTGTATGAGTCGACCGTAACAGGGCTATGGTCGACGCACACTTAATTTTTTTTTGGATTTCTCAAAAATCAAACAGTATGCGTCGACGCATACAGAGGTATGGTCGACGCATCGCTCAAAAATTCTGTTTTTCTGCAGAAAAATTTAAACCGTTTCATGCATCTACATTCAAAAACCATCATTAAGTGTGCATTTACATTCCATCACCTTTCAAACTACCCACTACCTAGTAAGTTGCATCTACCTAGTGTCTATTGTCCCTTGATCCTTCATCTTCCCAAAACCCTAACTTCTCCTCTACAAATAGGGAAAAACCTCTGTCTAGCAAAATCACTCTCAAAATCCCTCACAAACCTTCACTCTATACCCACACACCCTAAGTTTCAAACCTGCTCAAATGGCTTCCACATCACGCAGACCTACCTGCAAGAGATCCCGAGAATCATCCTCCACATCTCTACCCATATCTGTTGTATCACTCGTTCCACCAGCTCGCGTCGAAGCCTTCAACAAAGATATCGGTAAAAGAGGAGTTGTTCGACAACATGCGTTCTACAAGCTTACCGCCGAACGCATGCACCTCGTAGAAATCATGGCTCTGCTACAGCATCAAGGCATTGTCAACTTCTTGGAATGCAACGCTAAATACAATGAAGACTTAGTTCGAGTCTTCTACGCCGACCTTCATGATAACTTTCGCGGGCACAAGTTTCACTCCAGAATCGGCACGACAAAGGTATCGCTTAAGTCAAATATCTGGAACCAATATTTTGATTATGTATGTGGATGATGCTGAAAATCCTCTAGCTGAGGTAACTGACTCTCACCAAATAGATGGCTACGAGTTTAAGAGTGCATTGAATGACATGCTGAAACGACCATATCCTGATCAGTTTGTGAACAGTGACGCATTCCCACGAACTGTCACTGCCGGCAAGCTGAAAACCGGAGAACGGATTCTTCAGTGGATTGTCTCACGCATTCTGCGACCAAAGAAGGGTGGTCTCTCCAGAGTTGAACAGGCTGAGGTTCATCTCATTTACATTTTGAAGAATAAGAAGAAAATCAACTGGCCCTACTACATTGCCAGTAGGATGTTCAGTCTACGTGATTCCGGAAGAGGAACGGCTCTTGCTTACGGATCTTTCATTCAAGAGGTCTTTACTGCAGCCAACGTTAATCATCCGTCTTTCCCGTACACCTCCATCTCATCTGACAAAGAGTTCAACCCAAAAACTCTGTCCATGATGGGATATTTTTGGTGTGATGAGCGGAGAATGTACAAGTTTGTTCGAAGAGGAAATGTTCTGGCGCCTGTTGCAGCAGATGATGACAGTGATGAAAGTGAAGAAGAAGAAGATGAAGAGGAAAATGAAGAAGAGGAAGTCGGGCAAGCCTTTGATCACCGTGGTGGAGGTAATAGTCCTCCACGTGTTGATACTCACGACTACTCCGACTCCGCTTGGGTTCAGCAGTCACATCAACTAAAGAAGATGTTCCCGTCTGGGGTAGCTGGGGTGAATGGGAACATACGGGTTGGTCAACTCAACGTCAATTCTACCAGCCGTATCACCAGGACGATGAAGAATCTCCTCCGTCTCCTCCACAACATGCAAACTCTTCAGAATTGTTGGATATGATGCGAAACATGCAGCTAGCTCAACAATCCTTCATGCAAACCCAGGATGAGCGCTATGCTCATATTAGCAGTCAAATTCAAGCCCAAAATGAGCGGCTCGACACCCTCTCTACAAGCTTGAATGACCGGTATGCAGACTTGGATCGGTCGGTCGACGGGAGTCTCAAGCATCTGAGCGGTGTTGCCGAATACCTATCAACTCTGGCTGACCCCAGCAGAAACCCAGGCATCTGCTACCATCCAGGACACCGCCATTAGGACATAGACCTTCATATGCACATTGCATGTTGCTTGTTGTTTTGAATGTATTCATGTTTTTTTTTGTTTTTCCTGTTTATGCAACATTAATTTTAATGTGTTTCTTCCTTTAATTAATGATTATCGCTCAGAAATGATATTGGTGTGATATTATTATCTGTTTGTGTTATTTCCTGTGGAATCCTGTGTTACGTTGACTAATCATCCCTTGTCTCTTTTTGATGTTGTCAAAGGGGGAGAAAATGTACAAAAGCAGGCAGCCAAAAATGTTCACCACAACCAACAGACCAACAGTCATTTTTTTTGGATAGCCTTAGGTTACAAAAGAAAGGGGGAGTATGCATAATGTGTCAATACTGCATGTTGTTTATCTCGCTGGTTTTGCACAGGTTGTCATCATCAAAAAGGGGGAGTATGTAAAGGCAAAGTGTCAGACAACATACGATCGCAAGTTTCGATGATGACAAATGACCACCATGCATGTCTACAAACAAATGCAACACATCACCTATCATATCCTTTCCTATGCTTATCTAAAACTGTTATAATTCTTAAAAACATATGTGGACAAAGTGTGATCATGACGAAATGCATGAAAATCACAAAATACTAATTTTTGCAGATTTGAAGACCTTGAGTCGACCATAAGTGTCGGCGCATAGCTCACGGGTCAGCGCATAACTCAGATCAACTGGAGACTGGTCAACACATGCTTGCTTGAGTCGACCACAGGTCGGCGCATGGCATAGTTCAGTTGGCCACGGGTCAGCTCATGGGACACTTGAGTCGACCATAGGGGTCGGCGCATTCCCCACGGATCAGCGCACGCCGACCTATGGTCGACGGCTCGTGCGTGAACTCAGTTTTCTGAGTATTTTTCCACTGTTTGAAAAGCTGTTATTTTGGTTGAAAAGCTAGTTACTATAAATATAAGTCAAATCACTTTTATCAAACAACATTTGTCAATTTGAGTTCAAGTGTTCAAGGAAACAAGAAAGAGTGAAAAAGGTGTCCAAGATTCATCATCTTCATCTTCAACATTTCACAACACATCAACTACACATAATCATTTTTGATGTGGTTCGTGATCGGTTAAAGGTGATAAGGTTTGAAGCTGTGATTGGAGAATCCGGTTCGGGTTGAAGCTTGTGGCAGGTTCTTTCTTGAATAAAACCGTTAGGGTTTTGTCCTCCAAGAACGGTTTGTGTTTGGGGGTTTTTGGACGAATTGCTTCATCAATATTCAGCTGAGCGAAGGTGATTGAGAAGAGGAAGTCTTCATCAGTCTAGTAGCGGATTCGGTGATATTGAAGTGAAGGATTCGGGTTCGATTCGTTGTGTTTGAGATCAGCCGGGCCGAGGGTTTGAAGAACGGAAGATTCTTCAACAAAGGGGCTGGAATCGGAGGTCTAGCAACAACGATCGAAGGTCTTGATTCATCTTGAATCAAGGAGCAAGGATAGGAAGCATCACTCAGCACATTGGGAGTTCTGTTGTTTACTTGCTTTGCAATCCTTGTATAAACGGTTAAATTTCACAGGTGATATCTAATTAAATCATCTCAATTCTAAGTTTAGAATTGAGGGCAGACGTACCCCGAAGCGAGGACGGCGGGGGAACTGCCTCATCAAATCTCTGTCTTCTTTGATTTTCTGCATAAGTGTTTTTCAGCTTAAAAAATTAAGTGATTTTAGTTTAAGCAATTTTACCAAACATTGATATAAGTTGAGTAAGAGATTAAAACTCTGTTTTTGTATCCAAAGTACAATAGTATATTGTACTAGATTAATTTGAATTACTTACTCAACACAAATATCACTTGGAGTGTTTATGCACGCCAAGTGTTTGAAAATTTGCCTAAACCAAAGTTGTCTTAAGTTTGTATCTTGTTTAATTTGGTATTTGGATCATTGGAACTAGGAATCCTAGTAAGTGAAACATATCATTGATTGTGGAATTGGTGTAGTGATTTGTATTTCACTTTATCTCTGATCCATTATCTTAACGCATATCCGGTTTTCCAATAACGGTTCGTTTTAGACTAAAATTTTCCTCGGCCGCTTCCGCACTTAAAACAATTTTTCAAAACCAATTTTTAATTGGTAGCGCCGACTCAAGTTTTTAATTGGGATCTACTCAACCTCCCCCCCCCCTTCTAGATCCGTGCCATAGTCTAACACAAGGGTCAGCGCATAAGCCACGGGTCAGCGCATAACACAGACCCGTTGGTGATTGGTCAGCGCATGGTTGCTTGAGTCAACCACAGGTCGGCGCATGGCTTAGTGAAGTTGGCCACGGGTCAACGCATGGAATACCTGAGTCGACCATAGGGGTCGGCGCATTTCCCACGGGTCAGCGCACGCCGACCTATGGTCGACCGCTCGTGCGTAAACTCAGTTTTCTGAGTATTTTCCACTGTTTGAAAAGCTGTTATTTTTGGTTGGTAAGTTGGTTACTATAAATAGAAGTCAAATTACTTTTATCAACCAACATTTTTGTCAAATTGATTTCAAGTGTTCAAAGAAACAAGAAAAAGTGAAATAGGTGTCCAAGATTCATCATCTTCATCTTCAACATCTCACAACACATCAACTACACACAACCATTTTTGATGTGCTTTGTGATTGGTTAAAGGCGATAAGGTTTGAAGTCGTGATTGGGGAATCCGGTTCGGGTTGAAGCTTGTGATAGGTTTTTTCTTGAATAAAACCGTTGGGGTTTTGTCCTCCAAGACTGGTTTGTGTTTGGGGGTTTTTGGACGAATTGCTTCATCAATATTCAGCTGAGCGAAGGTGATTGAGAAGAGGAAGTCTTCATCAGTCTAGTAGCGGATTCAGTGATATTGAAGGGAAGAATTCGGGTTCGATTTGTTGTGGTTGAGATCAGCCGGGCCGAGGGTTTGAATAACGGAAGGTTTTTCAACAAAGGGGCTGGAATCGGAGGTCTATCAACAACAATCGAAGGGCTTGATTCATCTTGAATCAAGGATCAAGGAGTGGAAGCTACATTCAACATCTTGAGAGTTCTGTTGTATATGTGCTTTGCAATCCTTGTATAAACGGTTAAATTCAACAGGTGATATCTATTAAATCATCTCAATTCTAGTTTTAGAATTGAGGGCAGACGTACCCCGAAGCGAGGACGGCGGGGGAACTGCCTCATCAAATCTTCGTCTTCTTTAATTTTCTACATAATTGTTTTTCAGCTTAAAAATTAAGTGATTTTAGTATAAGCATTTTTATCAAACTAATATTAATTGAGTAAGAGGTGAAATCTCTGTTTTTGAATCCAAAGTACAATAGGATATTGTACTAGATTAATTGGAATCACTTACTCAACAACAAATATCACTTGGAGTGTTTTCGCACACCAAGTGTTTGATAATTTGCCTAAACCAAAATTATCTTAAATGTGTATCTAGTTTGATTTGGTATTTGAATCATTGGAACTAGGAATCCTAGTAAGTGAAACAAACCATTGATTGTGCAAATAGTGTAGTGATTCGTATTTCACTTTATCTCTAATCCATTGGCTTGACGCATATCCGGTTTTCCAATAACGGTTCGTTTTAGACTATATTTTTCCTCGGCCGCTTCCGCACTTAAAACAAATTTTCAAAACCAATTTTAAATTGGTAGCGTCGACTCAAATTTTAATTGGGATCTATTCAACCCCCCCCCCTTCTAGATCCGTGCCATAGTCTAACAACATTTGTAAGGATACCTTAGCATTCGAAGGGACGATCATCATTTAATCGTAGGCTACAACGAAGGGTCATCGAGGGACAAAGTCATATATTCGAAGGCAACGTTCGAGGGACAAGGTCATATATTCGAAGGCAACGTTCGAGGGACTATGATTTATCTTGTAGGGACATTGACCTTTTGATCAAAGGGACTATGACTTATCTGTTTAGGGATGATGATGATTTAATCGAAAGGGTCTTTGCTAAGGGTATCCCCATATTCGCGGGACATGACCGTAATATCGTAAGGCAACAAAGAGAGGGTTACCCTAGAGGTGCAAGTGTGGAAATGATTGGATTCGGATATATTATCTTGAATTAATTTATCTAAGTTCGATTATTTATCTTTCCATGCAATCCTATTAGCATACATCTAGACAGTTATATTCACAGTATGGAAAAATTAAAGTGCGAAAAATAAGACTACGCTATTACATGGCTTCGGGATGGGGGTACATAATTTAAAAGGGGATATAAAATATCTAAATCTTAATTAACGAGTACAAAATTAAAAGGGCATACAAAATAATAAAACCTAATTAAACTAAAAAGAAAGAAATAAAAAAAATCTTAATTAAATCTATTACATAGAAAGTTCATGACAAATGAAATAAATAAACTAAATTTAAGAATGAATTAAGAATATTTTTAGTCTATAATAATAGAAACTTTTTTTTTATGAATTTATGGAAAAACTTAGACTAAATTGATAGAAATTTTAAAAGAAAGGGGGAAAGAAAAAAAATATATAATTAGATTTTTGTTATTCAAAGTAACCCATTTTAATTAATTAAGTGATATATGAAAATATATATTAATTAACGAGTCATGTTGGTCCATTCATTATTTATTCGCCTTCATTAAAATATATATTAATTCTACATGAATTTTTCCATTTTGACACAACACCGCCATGCATGTTACAGCTTTCTCTCTTACGGCAAACTACTTTATTTTTTCTCATGCTGTTTCTTTCATGTGAATACAACAAACCTGTAACTTCATCTTATATCAAACCACACACATAAAATAAGATCATATGTAATCATCATAAAAATAGCCATCCACAAATCAAGAAGCTTATATTATTTTACTCATGTATTAGTTCTCTTTACTGCAAGTGATAATGATAAAACAAACCTTACACATACATGTTAAAGACAACCAAGGATTTATATTATCACCATTATATCATCATCATCATTATTATGTAATAACAGCATGTGAAATAAACATAATCATGCTAGAAACACCACTCATATAATAATAATTAAATGGCAGATATAATTCTTTAATCATGCAAACAGAATTTCTCCAACATGCTATGACATATCAAGAACATATGCATGCTTGAATAAAGCAATATCAACATCCACCAAACCATGAATACATCATCTCAATATATATATTAAACCAATATTATTCATGCATGAATTAAGGAGTATTGCAAGGTAATCATACTGGATGCAAATTCCATAATGAACACTTACTGGGGATTTGATTCTTCTAGCTTGCTCACTGTATGTGTGTTGTTCTTATTCAGGCTATGAGTGCTTTATGGTTGCTTCTCTTTTCCCTGCCCGTGAATCTTCTTGCTTCTGCCTTGCCTTGTGTATCTTCTTCTCCTGTATCTCTCCTCTTTTTCCTCTTCCCTTTTTGCTGCAGCCATATGAAGTATTTATAATGGTGTGGATTAGGGTTTAACCTGGCTAAATATTTGGATCTCTTCCTATACTTTAGGGTTTAACATTGCTAAATATTTGGATCCCTTCCTAGACTTTAGGTTTAACCTTGCTAAATATTTGGATCACTTCCTATACTTTAGGAGAGTTAGGGTTTAACCTTGCTAAATATTTATTAAATACAAATATTATTATAAATAACGAATAATTTAAATGACTTTTAACAAATAAAAATTAATTTAAATTTGAGTTACATAATTGAATTAAAATTTAAACCTATTTCTATTTTTACTGTCATCATTTAAAAAAATCAAAATTATTATTACTTATATCAACCAAAATTATTTTATAATTTATGGACTTTTAAAAAATGTTACTCTTATAAATAAATTTTATTAAGTAAAAAACGTGAATTACTAAATAGATACTATTTATAAATAATGAATAAATGGAACATGAGTCACTAAATTATAAAAAATAGTTATTATAATTTAATGAGCTTTAACAAATAAAATTAATTTAAAATTTTAATTATACAATTAAAATTCAAATCTATTTTTATTTATCATTAAATTAAAACTATTTTATTTATATATATAAAATTTATTTATATCATACAGATAACCAAAATTATTATTATTTTTTATATCTGTATCACATAATAAATAAATTAAAATTTATAATTTATATGAGAATGTATGCTAATGAATGAATGCAAATGTGAAATGAATGTCATGCATGAATCAATTTATCATAAAAATTAACAGGCGAGTTTTGGGGTATGACACTCGTGTAACAACAAAAGGTCCTAACCACTTTGATTTCAACTTTCCCGTAAAAACTCCTCAGCCTGGAATTAAATAGAAGAACTTATTGTCCTGGTTGAAAATTTCTCCTTACTAATTTCTGATCATGATATCTCTTTGTTCTTTCTTTGTAAATCAACATGTTTTCATAAGCATGCGTGCACATTTCTTCTAATTCGTCCAACTTAAGAAATCTTTTTCTTCCTGCAAGCTTTTCATCAAATTTAAAAAATTTAACAACTCAATGTGCTTTATGCTCTATTTCCACGGGTAAAGGACAAGTTTTACCATAGACCAATTGATGCTGAGAGAATCCCAAGCGTGTCTTAAAAGTTTTTCTATACGCCCAAAGAGGGTCGTCTAGCTTTTTTTTTACCAATCCTTCTATGATGATGCAACTGTCTTTTCTAGAATTTGTTTAAGTTATCTGTTGGATACTTCTACTTGGTCGCAAGTTTGAGGATTGTAGGGGTGGGTACTTTATGTTTCATGTTATACTTAGATAACACTCTTTCCAAATACTAGTTGCAGAAATGTGTTCACCCATCACTGATCAATACTCTATGGACTCCAAACCTAGCGGAAATATTCTTTTTCAAAAAATTAGTAATATTGCGGGCATCATTAGCGTTGCAAGAAATTTCTTCAAGCCACTTGGTAACATAGTCTACACATACTAGAATATAAAGATTACTATTAGATTAAGGAAAAGGGCTCATGAAGTCAATCCCCCAACAATCAAATGGTTATACTTCTAGCATAATATTTTGAGACATTTAATCCCTTTTTGAAATATTACCTTTTTTTATTACATTTAGGACAAGTTATAAAATAGGACTTACAGTCTTGAAACATATTCGGTAACCAAAAACCACTTTGTAGAAATTTGGTTGTCGTTCTTTCTCCATTGTGGTGGCCGCCATAGGCTGAGCTATGATGATGCCAGATAATGTTTTATGCCTCTTTACCTGTTACACACCTATGAATTAAACCATCAAGACTTTTTTTAAACAAGTAATGATCATCCCAAATATTGAAATTAGCTTATTTAAAGAAGCGTTTTGTTGTTGCCAATTATACTCCTCAGGTACAGTTTTTGTAGCCTTATAGTTTGCCATATCAGCAAACCACATTCACTCGCTTATTTTCATTAAGTGGGCATTAGGAAAGTCTTCAGTTATGTTAATTTCCTTCTTAGTCACTTTTTTGTTTTCCAACCTCGAAAGGTGATTAGCCACAACATTCTCAACCACCCTTTTATCCTTGATTTCCAAGTCAAATTCTTGTAACAATAGTATCCATCTCAATAGCCTAAGCTTGGATTCACCTTTTATGAATAATTAATTTAAAGATGCATGATCTATATGAATAACCACTTTTGTACGAATTAGATATGGACGGAATTTTTTCAATGCAAAGACTACAGCTAGCAATTATTTTTCAGTAGTGGCGTAATTTATTTGATTTTCGTTTAAAACCTTGCTAAGATGATATATAGAGAAGATATTTAAAGAGTTTATGATGTAGTTCTTTAAGCACATTTGTATATATTGAATAATATAGTCCATATGTTAGCCCAACTTACTAACCAAACAAAAATTGGGGATTTCTTAATGCACCATATATGTTTCTCAGCCACCATGTGAAAATTCTAAAATTCCCCCAGAACCCAATCCTGATTGAACGTTAGAATATTCTGGAGATGCATCTCCGTAATAATGTCAGAGATACATCTCCATAACGTATCAGCACATAATGAATCATAAGGTATTTCATATTTACGTGTATTCATATGAAGATTTATTGGCATTATGTACCATGTTATGTGATGTGATATAAACCATAGAATCAATATACAAATAATGACGTGCATAAATCAAGATGGTCCAAAAATGTCATATATAAATCAAATACCAATAAATGGAAAAAAAATTAGATAACAACAATAAAGTAGCATGATGTCAAAATAGGTTACAATCAATAATACTACTACTATATACTAATGCACTATTGTGTATATCAAACTACATCGCATCTGCCTCCTTTGCCTGCTCTATCTCCTCGACCATCAATCCCCACTATCCACCGGTGTTGTCTCTAATACATAAATTCCCACGTTCCTCCTTCATGATAGTATCTAGGACCTGCCTCACATCAGACCCATCAAGGAATATACCTTTGTCAATGACTTCCTGTGAAATCTCCATAATGCATCGGAATATAAGCAAGACATCCTCAGTATGATGTAACAGTGCCTACTCCTCCTATAATATCTCTTGATGAGCCAGTCTCAGCGGATCTTCTATAACAGCATGCACCATCTACTGATGTGACACCCTAAAGAGCCATATGATATACCGTTCAACATAGCTCCAGTCGCTCACAACTATGATACTCAGTGCCTCCTCTGGTACCATATAACTCTCACAATCATCAAACATGTCATCTATATGCCTACGTGACAAAGCAGGAGGAGCATAGACAATAGGGTGTCTTGAAATGGTCTAAGTGTAGTCAAACTTCCAAATGATGCGCTCGAGCAGATGAGGAGCAGTGAGACACGATCCGCAGACCAACCATCTAGAGTATATCACTATCTTGTCAAATGGCCATTTCTGATGGTGATCGACATAGTTGTTGAAATGCATGTCCTTGGAAACCAAACGATCAAGATACAATCTGAAAGGCTCAGTCGCCTGGTTCCCTCTGAGCAGGGAAAAGTAGTAGCACACGACATATCCTCAGTATAAGTCTCAACACTCGCCCAGACAGAGATGTGCAAGAAGTATTGGAGGATCTGATGATTTCTCGGAATGTGTACTGATAATGTCGCAGTAATAAAAAGATTGAATCCACAGGGTCTGACTCCAAGCAAGACAAAATTGTGCAATATATAAAAACTAGTAAAAATGGGAGGTTTCGAGTTTCAATGCGAAAAGTAAATAAATGAGTAAACAATGTCACAAAAGCGGTCATATTGTGTTGTAGAATCCCATATTCCTCCATTGTTGATGTTTGATGCCCTGTATGAATGATCTAATTATTATAATCCCACGACGAATTAACAAAATCTTTATAGTCAATCCCTCATGAAATAAGTCACTAACCACTACTCGATTCCCTATATCCATAGTCCTCCAGTGTAAGCAGGGTTAGGCGATGTATAGAATATTAATTCTCAATTCCACTACTCGGGGTCTCCTATCCATATACAACCAATATAAGTACAACAATTGCCCTAGGTCCAACACATAGACTAATGGTTAGTATTTCCTTTGTGCCCAAAATCAAATTAAAAGAGTATCTCACATAAAAAGCATTACGAACAAGAAGCAATTGAATAAGATGATAGATCAATAGGTTCATACAATGGTCAAATCAACATAGAGTCCAACAATATAGAAATAGGTTCATCATAACACAACCTAACCTAGAAAAGTTTAGCTACTCATAGTGAAATTAAAAATACAACAATCGATAGATGAAAATAACATAGTAAGTCCCTTGAAGAGATGGCCTCCAATGACTTCAAATGCTCTAAAAATCTCTACTCGTGCTCTCAAATTCGTGCTTCAATCTCCCCAAAACCGCAACCTTTGTGAAAGTGCAGAAAATCCCCTTTTAAAGGCGTCATAATGGACTAGAATGCATCAAAAAATCCCAGAAAAAGTACATATTGCGCGTGTGATGCCTTGCATCACGCGCGCAACGCAGCTTTAAAGACCATATTTCATTCAAATTTTCACTAAGTCCACAATTTTCACACTTAGCTATTTTTTCCTCATTATTTGGTCATTTTTCTTCATTTTAGCTAAACTTTCACTTGTTTTGCTCCTACTCTTTGACTAAATATATGCAATGACGGACTATCATCACAACCCAAAACTTGAATCATTGTTTATCCTCAAGCAACCCGCATGCAACTGCATGTTTCAACAGACAATAAGTCGCACAATAACAATCTAACATCACCAAATTTAATATTTCTTTTACCTGATCATTGTTCGATCTGCCAACTCCTATCTGTAGAATTCGGAAAATGTCCTCAACATTGACGAGTACTCAACATGTCTCTCAACTCGCGATAACTCACTCAATGGATATGGTTATCTCTCAATCAACATGCAAAATCAAGTATACTTAGCTTGATCATGTTCTAATAGAGTTCATCATAGAAATTACAATACACACATTAGAGGTCTTTTCAGGTTATAACTTGGTTGATGTTTCGGTAGGATATTTTTTAGGAAAGTAGGTTTAAATCTTTGGAGTTAGGTGCTTAGTTCTCCTTCTATCATCATACCTCTTTGTTCCTTTTTAACAGTACTAGAGAGTTTTGATCCTTCTTATAATATCATTCTTTTCTTTTCTCAATCTTTTTGAAGAAAATTATTTTTCCATAACAATTTTTGAAATTTTGAACCATATTATCTAGTACCCTAACCCCAAACTTAAAATTTTGCTCACTACCAAGAGAAAACCTAAACTTAATCTTTTGCATATGACCAATGAACTAAATTTTCTACCTAAATCTAAAGAGAGGATGGAAAGATTTAATCTCTCAAGTCAATTAGGTAATAGATGTGGCTATGTCACCGAAAGAAATGGCTTAGGCTCAAAGTGGTTAGAAATGGATTACCTATTACTACATGGTGGTTTTAAAAAGGCTTAAAGTTATAAACAAAAACTTGCCTTAGTGTGTATCGACCAAACCAGATAACTTAATCGGAAATAGATCAAACCAGATAAAATAATAATGCATGGATACACTCATAAAGAAATAAAAGTGAATAATGGAAATATTTGGCTCAAACCTTACTATATCAGGTATCTGTAGGTTGAGTATAATTTCGTTGATTCTTTTCTCATCATTCGCCTTCAAGTTGCTAGTTGCTATTGTGATGATCAAGTCTCTTTTGGATCATATGTTCAATGCTAAAGTGTTAAACTTGCAAATCTGGAAAAAATCAAAACAACTACAAACTTGTTTATTAAAGACAATATAGATCCTCCTGAAATGTTTACGCTTGAGTAGAAAATTCCTCTTGTGATTGGTCTTGAATATAAATAAAGTAAATTCTGCAAAACAAAAAATGATGGGTTGCCTCTCATCCAACGCTTCTTTTCCGTCATTAACTTGACGTCCCAAGCCTAAAACACACCAGGCGCAAGGGATACCCTCACGTCGGTGAAAATTCCTTTTTCCATTATTTTGTGAACTCCACTATCTTTCTCTTCCAATGAATAACATGTCTCTAGATCCTCCACATATGGTTTCCATTGATATCATTAAACACCTATTTTTCCTTATTGAACTTCAAAATCAGTTCACATGTCTCCATATTTATTTTTACTTTCCTGGTTGCCAAGAATGGGAGCCCAAGAATCACTGGCCCTTTTGAATCATGTTTCATGTCGATCACCACAAAGTCTGCAGGGAAGGTCAAACCATTGACATGAACTAGCATGTCTTGTACCACACCAAGCTGACGCGTCATAGATGAATCGGCTAAGTTAAGTGTCATGTTGCTCGATATGATCTCTCCTATTTTCAAATCCTTAAATTTTCTCAGCAACATGCCATTGATGATTGATCCTAAGTCACATAAAGCATGTGGTTTTTTCATTCCACCAATGGTGCAAGTGATGTTGAACTCACATGGATCTTTCATATTTGGTTGAACTTCTGACGGTTCTGTCGTCTCCTCTTTCTCTGTCATGTTGACATGTTCTTGAGTCAACTTCTGCTTTCCACCTTTCATCAATACCTCCATAAACTTAGAAACCTTAAGAATTAATTCTAAAATTTCATGAAAAGAGATACTTACCTGAAGTTGTGTCAACATTTCTTTAAGATTTGATTCTTTGTATCTATAATTTGATCAATGGTGACTCATATTTCCTCTTTGTCACCTTGATTTTCCCTCTCCTCTTTTTCAATCATACCTTCTTTTCTCTCAATCTCATCCTCTAGAATTCTTTCAGCTTCACCCTTTTTATCACTACCCTAAAATTTGTTTCTATAACCCTGCATGTTTCATTCTTAGGATTATCAATGGTGTTACTAGTGAATCCTCCACTTGAACTTGGTAAAACAACTATCTTTTTGGATAATTGACCAATCTGTGTCTCCAAATTCTTGATTGATGCATCATGGTTTCTACTCATAATTTCATGGCTCTTATTTACTTAATCAAAACTACTTTGTGTGACGTTAATGAAATAGAGCTTGTTAGCTTTGTTGCATCCCTTGGCTAGCATTTGAATTTTATTTATTACTCCAACGGAAATTTGGGTGATCTTTCCAACCCGAATCATATATGTTAGAATACGGGTTGTTATTTTGAAAATTAGAAAATTGGACCTCCTCACTTGTCCCTTTCAACGAGCACCTTCCATTCGTATGTTCTCCTCCGCAGAAATCACACCTAAGTGCTTGTACTTGGCTCACGTTAGCTCTACCTAAATTGCTTTCAGCTAGCTTTTCTAACAATTCAATTTGAGCTAAAAGAGTAGTATGGGTATCAAGAGGTAACATACCTTTAGGCATGTCCACAGTTTCAAGCTTGACCGGCCTTTCACTTTTTGAATGGTACTCATTCATACACATCTTCTCAATGAGGTCTTTTACATGTGGTTTGATCTTTTTGAGGATAGTACCTCCTGCAGAAGCATCCAATAGCATGTGAGTTTGACTCTTGAAACCTTTGATGAAGTTTTACATCTGCTCCATATTATTCATGTCGTGATTCGGGCATCTGCACAATTTCCTGTTGCTCAAAATTGACAATTTCTGTTTGGCACTCGATAAATTGAGTTGTAGTAAAAAATATTTCAAGGAATTTATCCTCCAATTCCTTCCAAGTTCGAATTGTTCCATTCGGAAGGCAAAGCAACCAACCTTTCTCCCTTCCAGTCAATGAGAACCCAAACAACCTCAATTTAATCTGGTCTTCAGTGGTATCAATGGGTTTGCATATTGAGGCGGTTTCATAGAAGCGCGCAAGATGTTCCCATATGTCGCTAATTGTGTTCCCGTCGAATGAATTTTCCCTTAAACTTGAAAGTACATAAATTTTAATATAAAAGTTAACAGGGTATGCCAATATAAACCCTCTTGAAACCTGTAACTCGCCAGTGCATTTACAGTAATCCCCATAGGTAGGGGTTGTGCAGCTGCCATGACCTCTTCTTCAGAGTCAAAAAAACTTGATAGTTTCTCTTCTTTTGGTATTCCTCCGTCAAGAGTTGCTTCTCTAATTGCTTTTCTGAGAACATGTGCGGTTCTTTCAATTTCTGGATCCAAGGGAATTAATGTTGATCTTAAACCGCGCATACACAAACAGAAAATACCTCAGTAGCACTATGATAATAAGAAAAATAAACTAAAAATAATAAAAAATTTGCATAAACATCGCCTTGTTAAAAAATCAATAGTCCCCGACAACGGTGCCAAAAACTTGATGACTTCTCGGCAGGTGTATCGATAATGTCGCAGTAATAAAAAGATCAAATCCACATGGACTGCCTCCAAGCAAGACAAAATGTGTGGAATATATAAAAACTAGTAAAAAGAGGGGGGGAGGGGGGGGGGGTCGAGTTTAACTGTGAAAAGTAAATAAACGACTGAACAATATCATGAAAGCGGTAAGGTTGTGTTGTAGAATCCCTTATTCCTCTATTGTTGATGTTTGATATCCTGTATGAATGATCTAATCCCTATAATCTCACAATGAATTAACAAAAGTGTTATAGTCAATCCCTCATGAAATAACTCACTAACCACTACTCGGAGCTGTCTATCCCTAGTCCTCCAGCATAAGCAGGGTTAGGTGATGTATAGAATATTAATTCTTAATGTCACTACTCGAGGTCTCCTATCCCTATTCAACCAGCGTAAGTACAACAATTTCCCTAGGTCCAACATATATACTAATGGTCAGTATTCATTATGTGCCCAAAATCAGATTAAAAGAGTATCTTACATAAAAAAACATTACAAACAAGAAGCAATTAAATAAGATTATATATCAATAGGTTCATACAATGGTCAAATCAACATAGAATCTAACAATATAGAAATAGGTTCATCATAACCCAATCTAACCTAGAAGAGTTTAGCTACTCATAGTGCAATTAAAAAATATCATAATTGATAGATAAAAATAACATAAGAATTCCCTTAAAGATATGGCCTCTAATGGCTTCAAATTCTCTTAAAATCTTCATTTGTGATATCAAATTCGTGCTTCAATCTCCCCAAAATCATAACCCTTGTGAAAGTGAAGAAAATCCCCTTTTAAAGGTGTCGAAATTGATTAGAACGCGTTAGAAAATCCCAAAAAAAGTACCTATGACATGCGTGATGCCTTGCATCACGTGCGATGCAGCTTTAAAAACCCTACCGTGTGCGCGATGCTATGCGTGATTATTCTCGTGGCTGCACACTTTTGCTCCCTTTTTACTCAAATTTTCATTAAGTCCAGAATTTTCACACTTAACTATTTTTTCCTCATTCTTTGGTCATTCTTATTCATTTTAACTCAACTTTCACTTATTTTTCTCGGATTCTTCGACTAAATATATGCAATGACAGACTGTCATCAGGATCCAAGCCTAAAATGAAAAGTTTGGAACACATGAATTATCAACAATGGCTTTGCAAAGATGAAATGAAAATGACAAAGAAACATTAAAAGACCAATAATTATGACCGTCAATAGTGTGATGTTTCTTGTGACTTGTTTTGTCTTCCACATACAACCCTCTCTCAATTTCGAGTATAGGTAGACCAAACAAGCGGACACCTAGTTATACTCATGGATCTACTCAAAATCCTAGAAGTACCGTAGGTAAACGACATCTATATAAGTGGCACTCTTATCCATAAAAACTGCAGTGCTAACCAAATATAGCAAGTATGCTCTCATAGCATGCTCTATATGGAGTGCCACCTATTGGTCATCACCCGTAGCCTAATATGCTCTATAGAGTTGCTCTGTATATATCTTTTTCAGGTATTCAAATCTAGCATGAGCCATATGGTCATATCCAACTCCTTTTCCGCCTCTATTGGGTATACTCCTAAATAGTCTACCATCATCTCGAGTGCTTCGTCTTTGGTAATCCTCCCATGATCTATGAGTCTCCCCTTAATCGAAAGATGTAGCAAATACGAGACATCTTCAAGTGTGATCGACATCTCACCAAGCGGGAGATGAAATGACAAGGCCTCCAATTTCTATCTCTTCACGAATACATGACGCATCTTGTGGTTGACTGTAGTATAATCGGTCATGCACAAGTCCTTCAGGCCAGATAAGGACAAAACTGATTGAAATCAATCCTCATTTGGCTCAAGCAAGCCAGTAATCCTTCGCCTATGGTTAATAAACTTCTGTGAATCACGCTCCTGAAAAAATAAAAACAAATGTCACACATTTTTCAATTAAAATTAACGTGAATAAAAAAGAATGAATCCAACTAATGATACCTCTCCGTCCCAAACATGTTTGGCAGTATGGTCTGCGTACAGAGGCATTAATACCAAATATTTAAAAGACCTCCTCCAAATGCCTCTAGCTCAACATTCGCAGCAGCCTCACCCTCTGGAGGTGGCACTGGATCAACAGCCTCACCCTTTGTACCACTGGTGACTCGGGTACCTCAGGCTCCTAAATAGGTGAAACTTGGCTCCTGCAGGAGGATGGGGGGACAGATGTGTCGGTAGCTGAAACATATCTCCTACCGAAAGATGACGAAGAAGCATGAGGAGAAGCATGAGCCTCATAAATAGATGGCTATACATGGCCAGAGAGACCAGTAGCATCTGAAACATGCTGACTCTTATCCCGCTGCACTGATGCATGTTATACGATCCTCCCATGTCTCAATTGATCGTGTCTATCAGCCATTATGCCTATAAGTTAAAGTAAAACAAACAATTAGTGCAAGCATACAACACTACAAGCAAGAAAAATAAAATAAAAATAACAATCGAAATTGTTGGTGTAAGCCCTAGAGGCCAATACTTTTGGTACTTGTATCGAATTATTTATTATTAATAAAATGCTTTTTCTTTATTATGTTTGTTTAATAAAGTCCCTAGAATAGCTAGTCCGTTTAATGTATCAAGTGTGACTTAATCATGAGATCCCATTAAACATAAGGACACTATTCTTAAAGTATCTGTAGTCGAGCTTTATTGTGAAATGGGATAACATTAAAGCATTAAGACTATTATGTATATAGACTGGTGATCACATCTCATGGATCATGGATAAGGAGTTATCAAGTCTTAAACATAGGTATGAATATTAAGAGTAATATTTATACTGGATTGGCCCGCTATGAGAATACTATATATAGAATGTTATGCAAAGTATCATAAGGTATTCTCATGGTGATAATGGTGTATACCACCCTTCGACCTGAAACCACTATGGACCCTAGATGTAGAGTCGAGTGCCTTATTGCTGATCAAACATTGTCCGTAACTGGATGACCATAAAGACAGTTGATGGATACTCCACGAAGCATGCTGAGGGACATGAGTGACCTAGATGGAATTTGCCCATCCTGCATAACATGATAAATGTCTACGAGCCCAATATTGAACTGGACAAGGATGACACGGTTTATGTCTTATGTTCAATATAGACATAAGGGCAAAAGGGTAAGTGTACACATAAGTATTATCACAAAAGGATTTATCATATCACATGACATTTTCGTGTCTTGGGTAGCAGTGATGTGTTGCTAGATACCGCTCACTGTTTATTATGTTAAATACGTAATTTAATATAATTGTCAATGTCGCGAAAACCTACAGGGTCACACACAAAAGGACGGATTTATGAGAGATAGAGTAACTAAGGAACACCGTAAGGTACGGTGCACTTAAGTGAATTGTAGAACATCGTAAGGTACAGTGTACTTAAGTAGAATATGAAATATGATAAGGTACCACGCGCTTAAGTGATTTTGGCATATTATAAGATATGGGCCACATACACTTAAGTGGGCTTTTTAGCTTGCAGCCCACACAAGTGGTTCTATAAATAGAACCCTTGTGCAGAAGCATTGTGCAGTTGTAATTTCGTTTCTCTCTCTCTCTCACACTCAAAGCCTTCATTCGTAGCAGTTAGCACTGAGATTGAAGGAATCAGTTCGTGTGGACTGAGTAGAGGCGTAGTCACCATTCAACGTTCGTGATCGCTCCGTAGATATGCATCAAAGATTTCAATCGCCACAAGAGGTAACGATTCTATCACTGATCATGTTCATTCGTAAGGATCACTAAAGGAGAACTTTTTTTAAATTCCGCTGCGTTTTAGATCGCTCTTCTCCTTCAGAAACTTCAGAGATGCATCTCCGATTGCTAGGGAAATAAAACATTGAAAATTTTCAGAGGTGCATCTCCGGAATTTTTTACAACTCAGAAGTTGCGTCAATGGAGGCAATGCATGCATGAAAACTCAAACAACATTGAATTGGTCATCATTTTCAGCCAACTATCATGTTTTACATTATGCTATGAATCATATAAACTATCAACCATCCAATTTCTACTTATTTCCTAACTTATACATCAATTTCTACTCATTTACACAAAAATTCAAAAACTTTTCAAAACATCGAAAAACTTACAATTTTTCACTTTGCTTTTGTGTTGGATGATGTTAATTGAAGTTTCTTTGACCTTGGTTGCTTGATATTTAATTTGTTGATGAAGATGAATTTGAGAGACTTTGGAGTGTTTTTTGAAAAATATGAAAAATGAGGGAGAGGAAGGGTTCTGACGCGATTTAAACTACAAATCGTTATGGAGATACATCTCCAAAATATTTTAAAGTTCACTTATACTTGGATGTGTCTGGAGATACATCTCCAAAATATTTTAACGTTCACTTATGTTTGGATGTGTCTGGAGATACATCTCCAAAATCTAGAGACATTTGAAAAGAAATACAGGAAATGCATTAAGAAATCTTTAAAAAAATTATTTGTTGCTTGAATAGAAAAAATCTTCTTCTAGTCCAATCTAATTTAGATACGGGTCTTATCTAGCAATTTAAAAGAAAAATACCAAAAAAACTATTAATGCTGTCCATATTTTTTCTAGATAAAATTTTCTTTAATTTTTTTTTCAATTTTAAATTCACACCATAATTAAATGAAACTTTTCAGCCGTACATATTTATCTTTTATCTTTAGCTGTTGGCACAGTTTTCTTATAACTTCAAATTTAAAAATACAAATCATGATAATTAAAATGATAAATATTCGTTTATATAAGAGAAAGTTATTTTTCAAATTAATTAAATAATTAATATATCTAATCTACAAATTAACCATATATATTAATTATTTAATAAATTAAAAAACAGAATTCTCTCTTATGTAAAAGAAGGGAACGAGTTAGAATCATTTTAAAACATGAATATAAAATTAAAATAAATCCTACACAACAATATATAATAAAAAATATACATTACTAAGCACAATAGAATTATAAGATCGAATCACCATAAACGCAAGATATATATTTTTTCTAATAAATAATATATCTTCACACATGATAGAAACTCAATCTTCAAGCACTATCTTGATGTTTTTGATTTTGACAAGTCCTTTCCCACATCTTGGTACCAACGTAACCACAACACTATCATCTCCATCAACATCCAAATCTTCCAACAAATCAGTTAATCCAAGTCTTAAACAACTATTAATCTTCTTCTTCTTGTTTCCATGTGATGAATGAGGCACATTCACAAAGCTTCCAGCAAACTCAGTATTCCCTGGTCCAATCACCTTATCATCTTCATCATTAATAAAAACATCAAACTTAATGGCTATATTCTTCTCAAACTCAATCCCATCAATCAATAAAACCTCTTCCTCTTCTTCTTTCTCCTTCTTGCTCCTTGATTTCTTTGGCCTCTTCACAATAGCACTCACAACATTATCCAAAACCAATGGAAACTTAACATATTTTCTTGAGTTAGTTGATTTCTCATTAATCTCAGCTGCATGTGCTTCACCAATACCTAATAAATTTCCTTGTGCAACCTGCACCTTTTTTTGTACCTTTGTCCTACTTGGCGTAGGTTTAGCATTTAGCCATGGAATTTCAACATCTTGATAAACATAACCTAGATTTTTTGAGTCAAGACAATCCTTCACCTTAACCCTAACAAGATTCTTATTCTCATCATAGAAAAGAAACCCTGATTCCAACCAATCTTTGTCGTTGAAATCTTTTCTTTTCCCACCAAGTGTTTTCCATATAGACCAAAACCTATCAATGTTTGAATGGTGAGAGAAAAAAATAGGATCTCTTGCAGCTGCATAGAAAGTTCCCATGTTCTCAAGGTTAGGTTGAGTATCATCACCACTCCATCTATGAACTACTCCATGTGGAACATTCTCTACTGATCCAGGACCGGGATCGGATTCATCACCGGCACGATAAGTGTTTCCAAGGAAAAGCTTTGAGGTTTTTCCATTAGAAACAACTTGTCTATACATTATAGTAAGGTTATTGGAGATTAGGTCACTTGCATCACCATCAACATCGTTAAAGTCTAGGTTTATGATTGCTGGAGGTTGATGACTCGCACTTCGGAGTTTGTCGTAAAGAGGCGATGCACTGTCGGTGTAAATCGAGGGAAATTGCATGCCATCTGGGGCATCATAGTTCCAAAATGGTAGAGCAAAGGTTGGATCATTGATCAAGCTTCCTAAGATTCTTTCATAGAAATAGACATACCATCTATGAAAAGGAAAAAAGAGCCAAGAGTTATGAACTTGAAGATCAAGGTCAGGGAAACCAGCTTGGGAATATGCACCATCACAATAAGCACAATGGATATTTGCTTGTTGTGTGAAGCTACGTGGATCATTGGAAGGTAAGGCTTTCATGAGTTGAATGGCCTTTTTGTATTTTGCTAGATATTCATCATTCACTAAATGTGCTGCTTGTCTTATTCTCAAGGGTTGATTTGAAGAAGGGATTTTGAAATCTATGATTTTTGTGGAATTTGGTGGACAACAGTTAATATTGGGAGGTGTTGCATCTGAGGGTAGGTCAGGTGGACCACATGTGGATAGGTCTGGTGGAGATATTGGAGAAGCTAGGGCAAAAGGGTTAGTGGCAAAGTACCATAAAGTCCTCCAAGGCCTATGAGGACATTTCTCCTATGTCCAACAATGTTTGGTAGTTCTTGTTCTTCTTTAGGGTTGTTTTGGTTACTATTATTGACACTACATGTGATCACATGGCGTTTTGATAGTTTGCTATGTTTAGAATATTTGTGTAATGGAAGCAAAGAAGGGGAAATGTTTGAGTTGGAAGAGATGACATTGAAGGAAAGAGGTGAGATAGATGCCATGGTTTTTTAATTATGAAGATTTAAGACAATTTTCTAGTCCTTTTATAATGAACTAATGAAGAAATTTATTACATTGTGTACGTGTGTATATGGTTGATGGTCCCTAAGAGAAATTAATAACGTGGACAAAAACGTCTTTTTGTTGACATTTAGAACATTTGCATTTTGAATAGTAGCATAATAGCGTATGCATTTTGATTACTACTATGTTTGGCACCTAGAAGTTCAAATACATATTGAGATCAAAAATGACAGTAAAGTCAAAAAATATCGTCAGTGGCTATGAATATTGGAAAATATAAGGAAATGTGAAAAGTCTTTTGCGTGCCTATATCATTTTATCTCAATATAGTTTTTCTTTGTAGTCTTTCTTTGTTGTTGGCCTCTTTTTACCGTTATGTTGCTCGTTTTTAGTATGTTCGACTCTAGTTTCCTTAGTAAATAAAATCATTTACCATTTATTTTGTTTATGGTAAGTTTTCTTTTTCGGTGGTGGATGGTCTTTGGTGATAAAAAAAGGGATGAATTATTTATATAGTTAGCACTCAGATGCTTACATTAGATGATGAAAAAGTGAAATTTGAGAGTCTGAGTGTGAATAATTACTCGGCGTGACTCAAAGCCGCACATAAATAGGGATAACAGTTAAAAGCGTCATTAGTTGGTCCGACGTGAGATGCAGAAAACCGTTAGATAAGCATCAACGTCATAGATAAGGCAAGACATGGCTTTCATGCTGCACATTAGTGTGGAAGTTTACCTGCTCACCAACTAATCGAGAGTTTTGGTTGGATTGGACTTTTGTATCGAGTCAATCTTATTGGGTCTTTGCCACAATCTGAAACATTTGTCCTCCATGTGGATTCTCCGTGGAGGAAGGAAGTTTGTTATGAAGATGCTTCGGGAAGAGGGAGAGTTTCGTGTTGGACTTGAGGCTTCACACACAAGAGGGGATGAACTGTGTGGTTTGGAAAAATATGGTTTTGAAAAACTTTGCGAAGTAAAATCAGAGTTTAAAATTATTTTAAATAATTAACCGCGGAAAATAATTTGCAAAAAATAAATAAGATAAAATAAAGAGTTAAGGGAAAGAGATGAACACCATGATGTATAGAGATTCAGTCAAACAAGAAAATGACATACTCATCTCTCCAAAAATTGATCTTGAGAGTATTCAACAAACGTTGAGAGTTTTTTGTAGGAAGACTCATGAATTCCTCTTATACCTCAACTAAATAATACAAGACTTCGATATATAACAATTTGAGTATTCTCTTTCAAGCGGTGAATCGAAGTAGTTAGTCCTTTCTCCACACGGTAGATTGAAGCGGTTGATCTTCTCTCTATAAACAAGGATATTGGAGTGGTTAGTCTTTAAGTTCCTTAAATCTTGCAGGCTTTTGCACAGGTTGAGCTCACGAACCTTAAACCTTGGTTTTACACGGGATAACCAATAACCAATAACCGAGTTAAAATATAAGCGTGTTTATTCTGTTACTTCACCGTCCTGCAACAAATCCTTATCATTATTTAATGAGTATCAACGTTCAAGACACTGCCATTAGTGATTCTCATGAAGGTTATTGGTTAACCAAACTGTCTAGCAACGAGATTGGGTTGGTAGACTATCAAAGCTATTTGGGTTTTGGTTGCGTTATGATGGGAAAAAAGGAGCCTGGGGGTTAAAAATGATTCCCAAACATCCAAAAATATATTCTCATCCTTCTGCATTTCCAAGGGCAGTTGTTGGGTAAACCATTCAGGTCCAATTTTTCTACTAGCAAAGGGTGCCATGGTCGAAGTGAAATGATACCTTTTGGCAAACATAATGACAAAACCGTTGAAAGCTTGTCGAAGGCTAATTCCTTCATCAGTTGGCGTTAGTTGCACCAACCTAGGCCATTTGACAGTCTTGTCCTTCACTTTTTCTTCGTTCACTTCGTGTTTTACAGGAAGAGAAGCTTCAAAGGTGGCATTGAGCCATAATTGTAAAAGCCAGAAAGGTCCTGACAAATTGATTTTACATCTGTCTTTGATGGTTTTCAAAAAATTTACACTCTCACTCAAGGATTCGTAAACATTCGCCAAAATCATTTCACTTAAGCATAGTTTGGTTCCTGCGTGAAGCTGATTGGCCATAGTGATGAATCTTTTGGCAACTTGGAGGGAACGGGAGCAAAACACATATTTTGTTAGCAATAGAGTCAAAAAGGCTATATGTTCGACATCTGAGACTTATGTGGTACCCTTGTCATGATAATGAGACATGAATAAAGAGTATGGAGCAAAGCTAGTGTCGAAAGCTATAGAATCTTCATTTAGGTCGGTGGGGTCGAAATCTATCCCATTGGGGCGAAGGCCAACGATGGCTGTTGCGTCGAAGAGAGTGGGTGTGACCATCCCACAAGGAAGGTGAAAGGTGTTATAGGTACTGTCCTAAAAATAGAGGGAAGCTAAAAGCATATTGGGGCAAATGTTGGGTCCTACTCTCGACAATTGAATGAGGTCGAAAATACCTATTTCCTTCCAGAAATCTCCTTTAATTTTTTCAACCTTATCTAGCCAGGATAACTAGTCTGAAGGGTTTTTCGACCATGGACAAGTTCTAAAGATCCTAGCATAATTCAAATAAGTTAAATTCAACTCTCCATCATCAGTCGAACTTTGTGGGTCAATTTGTTCTACAGTTTTCTCTTGAGGTTGAGGTTTTACTCCAGCACCTATGGGTTTAGTATGGAAACAGGTGGGAAAAAATTCTTTCAGACGATCTGGTTTAATATCTGGATTAGGGAGTGGACCGAACATAGCGTGACAAATACCAGAAACAAGAACAGGAATTAATACCTGGGATTTGTAGATACATTCCTTCTCCCTCTCGTTGGGAGGTTCAGGAACATATTGTGGGGTTCCAACAATCATTGGTCCATTCAACTCGTGCGCAGGATGAAGAGTTGAATCTTGGGTCTTCTTGGAGTGTTTGCTGCTGGAAAATTTTGGAGGAGCCATTGTTGAGAAGAACAAAGAAATTTTTTCAGGAAAGTTGTAAGTATGAAAATGGGTATGAAGGAGAAAGGTTGAAGCGTAAAAAGGTTTCAGAGAAAATAGGTTGTGAATATTTATAAGGGAAGATGATAAAAACGTTTGAGTTTTTGATAATGATCGTGGGACACGTGGCTAAATCACAACGGTGATGATGAAGATGTGGAAGTTGAAAAAAGGGCATGATGGTAGGTTCAGGAAATGATGGAGGTAAGGTCTAAACGTGGGCTAAACATGACGTTTCTGAAAAAGTGTAATGATGAATCTGTTTGGGAACTTGAGATTATAAAAGCTTGGAAATAGTGGAATTAAATGACATGGCATCGAAATATTGGTTGAAAACAAATGATTTTTTCCCCAGAGTAGTCGAAACATCTTTGCTGGGGGGCAATTTGTATACATGTATTTTTGACGCCATGAAATTAATAAGCAAAATAGTGTTTTCGATAAATGGAGATGCTTGTTCGACACTTCGACAGATTGATGTTATGGTATTTCGACAATTCGACAAGTCTGAGGAGACGCGTCGTTTCGACGTAAAGCGGAAATTCAAATTCAAAAGAGTTATGACGTTTGGCAGAAGACGCGTGGAAGCACCTGGCGAAAGGAAGTTATGCAGAGAGCCAAGTGTCATAGTTTTAGGATTTATTCGTTAGTGACAGTTATTTTTTTTGTATATAAATAGGATAGTTGTTATCGGAATGTAGTGTGTGAAAACTTGTACAAAATTCCTGCAAAAATACTCAAAGTACCCGTGTGAGAGAAAAGAGTCTTATCTAGAAAATGTACGTGTGAACAAACACCATTTCTTTAAAAGTTTTATCTTATAAATTTCAAAGTTCTTTACCAATTTTCCTTTACATTTACCAGTCATTTAACCTTTGCATTTACTTCATGCAATTTATTCTTCGCCATTTATTTTTCGCCATTTTATCTTAGTCTTGTTAAGTTTACTTTTACATAAGCACTTTTAGTCAATATCTTTCGTACATGAAAGACTTAGTAAACCAAATAAAGGATACAAAGGTTGTTCTAGAGATTTACAAAGTTATTTAAATTTGCACATGTCCTAGGATTTGTATGGTTGATCCTGCAAGTAACCCAATTCGACAAGTTTTGGAAAACCAGAGGTTGTTCGCCAAAATCAACAGCGAACACACGCCCAGTGGGACCAGTGCAAAATCTAAAACTTAAGTAATCTTTAGTCAAGGTTTCTTCTTTGTTGTATGAGACTAAGAAGCGGTAAATTAGCCGTATCTGACGTAGAAAGACCTAAACGAACGAGAGTAAGGAAAATGGCGAGTCAGCCAAATAATCCAAATAATCCTAATCCAAATGAAGCGATCACAGTATCCAATCTTATCCCTTCGACAGGAGGAAATGTGGGATCAGTCCCTGTGTCAGAGGTTGTGCCTTCGTCAACAGGGTCAATACCAGCGATTTCAATATCGTAAAATGCGCCTAGTTCATCCATTAGGGCGCAACAAATGCCTGTTGGGACACCTCCTCCTATGGGAAATGTTTCTAGGCCTTTTGTGACAAATTTCACCATGCCTCTGCCCGGTAGGAAACAACCATTTGGAATGCCAACTTCGGTAATAGCAAATTTACACAATTCGCCGATATTATATTCTGATTCTATGGCCAATATGTCTTCACCATTACAAGGGTCAGGATATGGCGGAAACATGAGTAGACTAAACCAACAACCACTTTACATGCTGGCAATAACAAATAATTTTGCGCAAGTAATTAGACAACAAATGGACGAGAGTAATCATGATATGGTCCAAATGTTGACACAACAAATGGGGGCGGTGTTTAATCCTCTAATACAAAACACCACCCAAACAAACCAATTGTTGGCAGCGCAAATGACGCGCATTGCTATCTTTTTTGGGGTCCCTCAAACTCGACCTAGAGAACAAGTGGTTCAGAACCCAGTGGTGGCGGTCCAAGAAGAGCCTACAATAAATCAAATACCGTTAGATAATCCCCAGGCAAACGTCAGAAACCAAGAGGAAGTAGTCGAACAGCCTCGTGTCGAAATTCCTGTTCCACAAGAGCCTAGAAGGATAGTAGTCCAGAGAGGCCAAGACGCTGATGCTGTGTTGCAACACCGAATCCGGTATAATAACTTGCCTGCTGAAAACAATTTAACGGCCATGGTCAAAACGATAATGGCACAAAATTGGGTAAACGTAGGATTACAAAGGCCCAGTTACGCTTCCCCACTGTCGGAATATATTTTGCAAGAAGAATTGCCCCCAAGATGGAAAGTTCCTAAGTTCACCAAATTCTCATGGGATACTAGTGAATCCATCATAGAACATGTAACACGTTCTAATCGAAGCAGGAGAGATAGCCCGTAATGAAAATTTGAAAAAAAAAATACTTTCCTAGTTCCTTGACGAAAAACGCGTTTACTTGGTTTACATCCTTGCCTGCAAACTCAGTGTATACGTGGACCCAATTAGAGAGGTTATTCCATGAACAATTTTACATGGGACAAACCAAAATAAGTCTGAAGGAATTAGTCAGTGTTAAGAGAAAATACTCAGAACTAATAGATGATTATTTAAATAGGTTCAGGTTGCTAAAGGCTAGGTGTTTCACTCGGGTGCCAGAACATGAGTTAGTCGAAATGGCCGCAGGGGGCCTAGATTATTCTATAAGAAAGAAACTAGACACTCAGTATTTAAGGGATATGGCGCAATTAGCAGATAGGGTGAGACAAGTCGAAAGGTTAAGGGACGAAAAATTTAGAGCAAATAAAAATAAAAAAGAAAGGGTGGCCTATGTAGGGGTATGTCAAGATGATGAATACGACGAAAACGAACCAAGTAACTTCGACGAACAAGAGATTGACTTAGCAGAACTCAAGCAAGGCCCACCATATTCGTGTAAAGTACTAACTCCGTCGAATGGAAATCCAGTCGAAACCAATGATAAGTTTCCTAAAAGAACTTATACGTTCGACATCACCAAATGCGACGAGATTTTTGACTTATTGGTTAAAGATGGTCAATTAATAAAACCACCAGGCGCTAAAGAACCGCTTGTGGAACAACAGAAAAAGAGAGGTTTTTGTAAATACCATAACATTCTGGGCCATAAAACGTCTCGGTGTTTCCTTTTCAGGGATCTCGTTCAAAATGCTATCCGTGACGGAAGGCTGAAGTTTGGTGATAAGCCAAAACAACAGACGAGGATTGATTCGAAGCCCATTATGCTGAACCATCCATTGTGAATATGGTGGAGGTCGAAGTTTCTTCTGACGGCAGTTTTGAAATGGTGGAAGCCATTGGACGTTTCGACACTAATATCAACATGGTTGAGATTGTTGATGATCTTACAAACCAGAACAAAGTTGAAGTTACTGAAGGCTTCGACGACCAGAAAAAGTTGGAAACTACTGAAGGTTTCGACAAAAATGACAATGACAATATTGCTGAAGATGTTGTAGATCGACAAGGAGCAAATTGGGATTGCTTGGGACAGCCAAGTGGGAAGTACGATTATCTCGCGAAATACACTGCGCCTGCAAGTTCTCATATCGACATCAACGCAATCCAGCCAACCGAGTGGGGGGATTTATCTTTGAACAACAATGAAAAAACAACTGAGACAACTGACAATCTGCCTATCATCAAAAAGAAGGTTACTGAAGACCTCACTATTGAAAACGAGGCTACTGAAGGCCTTGATCCTGACCAAACGAGGATAGGTGATGTCGCAAACTGCGTCAACATTATGGGACCTTTCAATAAAGAGGTCACAAGAATCAAAGCAGAAGTTGTGGATGGTCCTATGAAGCATGTGACCGGTGGAATCCTATGTAGGATAATGGAGGACCCCAAAGGAAATTCGAACAAATGTTGCTGCAAACATGGTCCCAGGAACATATCTTGGTGTTGCTGCCCAGAAAAGGAGTTTGACCAGATAAAAAGAAATGGTGAAGTCGAAGAAGAAAGACTTATTAAAAAATGAACAAATTAAGCATTGTTAACGGACGGAATGTTGGGGTGAATATGGTGGAAGTGTCTCAGAGAAACCAGGCAGAAGTGGATGAAGATCGCCGTCGAAAAGAGTACCAAAGGCTGGCATATCCTAAAGAAGAGGAAAATCTAGTGGAATTCATCAAGAGGTGCCAAAAGATGAGGACTGAAGGGGTGTTATGCCCACGTTGCAGTGCAATCTTCGACAGGAAGGCAGCAACCAATCTGGAAGCAGTGGATAAAGCCAAGAGAAAAGAAAATTGGGGGACAACAGGATATGACCCAAGAAAAAGTGATCATCACCAATGGAGGCATGGAGAAAGACACCATAGCACTTACAAACCGTCCAACAAAGCAACGGATGACAAATGGGTTCAACCCATTAGAGATGCTCAAGGACAGAAAAAATGGAGATATTTTGAAGTTCAAAGAGGCACTTCGATGGAGGATAAGAAGGAGGTGGAGAAGCATAAACCAAGACCGTATCCTTCAGAAAACTACAAAGGGAAAAATCCTATGTCAAGATCCCAATGGAGAAGATTCCAGAGGCAGAAGAGGGCAGAAAAAGAAGCTGCAGAAAAAAGCGTGATTGGAAAAGATGCTGACAGCAAGGAGAAAGCAGAATCCAGTAACAATGCTCAGATAGTAAATAGAGAGGAGACCTCCCACCAGATCAATCCTGGCAGCGTGGTCGAACCAGTGTTGTCCAAAGAGAAGGTGCAAGAAGACGACGAAATAACTGACAACTTCGAATCTGACTCAGAAGCGTCCTTTAATGTGATCTGCAATGTGGTTTCTGTCCTCCCTAAAGATTATGATAGAATCATGGAGGTCGAAGACAAGGAGGATGAGATGGAAGAGAAAACAATGGTACACCGGCCCATTTGCTACTACGTCATGAACAATGGTTGCGTTGAAGAACAGAATGCTTTCTTCGAAAGGCCAGATGATTCCATGAAAGCACATTTAAAGCCTTTGTTCATAAAAGGAAAGGTTGAGAATGTTGGTGTAAACAAGATATTGGTAGATGGCGGAGCAACAGTAAATTTGATGCCTCATTTCATGCTAAAGAAGATTGGGAAGGATGATTCAGACGCAAAACCTCACAACATGGTGTTGTCGAACTACGAAGGAAAAGTAGGAACCACTATAGGGCGTTATCCAGGTGGATTTGACTGTTGGAACCATAACAAGGCCAACAATGTTCATGGTCATTGCTTCAAGGGCGAATTACAACTTACTACTTGGAAGGGAGTGGATTCATGGTGTAGGAGCCGTACCTTCTTCAATGCATCAACGAATAGCCATCTGGAGATCAAACGGGATTGTCGAAAACATTGAAGCTGATCAAAGTTATTTCATGACAGAAGTGAACAATGTCAACAGTCGAAGTTTCGACACGAACCTGGCTCGCATACCTCCATGCAGCCCAGCCGAGTTCGACCTAAAAGCAACAGACAACGCCTACTGCTCCATGTACCTTCATCCTACACATGGTTTTCAGTGGGACAAAGAAGTAATTGGCTAATCAAACTACATGTGGGGAACTACTCATATAGCGCCAACAGGATGGGGAAGCGAATTTGATGATGATGAGTAAAGAATCAGCGCTCGAAAGAATTACGGCTTAGGTAGCCGAAAACAAACTCAAAGAGGCCCTTGAGGCCGAAGTAAAATATATGGCTGTCGAAGCCAACAAAGAAAATTCCAACGAACAATGTCCCCAAAGAGACGTTGCAGAAGATTATGATAACAACCAGATGGGCGAGTGGCAACACCAAAAGCTTGACGCCATTTATGATGACGAACCTCTGGGGTTCAAAAAAGATCGAGTGTCAACTAACGTGAAGATGGTGGCGCAGGATCCATTAGAAGAAATAAATTTAGGACTGGGGGCAGAAAGTAGACCAACCTACATAAGCGCAAAGATGGACCCCCAGTTCAAAGTCGAAATAGTCCAGTTGCTGAAAGAGTTCAAAGACTGCTTCGCATGGGATTACGACGAGATGCCTGGTTTAGATAGAAGTTTGGTCGAATTGCGGCTGCCAATAATGGAAGGAAAGAAGCCAGTAAAGCAGACTCCAAGACGCTTCACGCCAGAGATTTTGTCGAAAATAAAAGAAGAGGTTGAAAGACTTCTAAAATGCAAGTTCATCCGCACAACCAGGTATGTCGAATGAATTGCAAATATAGTTCCTGTAATTAAGAAAAATGGCAAACATAGGGTGTGCATTGATTTTTGAGACTTAAATTCAGCTACCCCAAAAGATGAATATCATATGCCAGTGGCAGAAATGCTTATAGATTCTGCAGCAGGCCACGAGTATTTAAGTATGCTAGATGGATACTCTGGCTATAATCAAATTTTTATTGCTGAAGAAGATGTTCCTAAAATAGCTTTCCGTTGTCCTAGAGCAATAGGAACGTACGAATGGGTAGTAATGCCCTTTGGTTTAAAAAACGCTGGAGCAACTTACCAACGGGCTATGAATTCCATTTTTCATGACTTTATTGAAACTTTCATGCAAGTGTACATTGATGATATTGTGATCAAGTCTGTTCCAGGGAAAAGTCATATAGACCATCTTCGACAATCCTTTGAAAGGATGAGGAAGTTTGGTTTAAAAATGAATCCCCTTAAATGTGCTTTCGGTGTGCAGGCGGGTGATTTCTTAGGTTTTGTGGTCCACAAGAAGGGGATCGAAATAAATGAAAACAAAGCCAAAGCCATAATGGAGGCGAAAGCGCCATCAACGAAAAAGGGGTTGCAGTCTCTGCTGGGGAAAATCAACTTTCTCAGAAGGTTTATCTCCAACCTTAGTGGAAAAACGCAAGCCTTCTCTCCTCTACTTCGACTAAAGAAGGAAGATTTTGCATGGGGGCAAGAACAACAAGCTGCCTTTGACAAAATCAAGGAATACCTGGCTAGCCCTCCAATTCTAATATCTCCTTGTAGAAAAAGAAGTATGAGATTGTACATTTTGGCATCAGACAAAACATTAGGAAGTATGTTGTGCCAAGAAGATGAGAATGGCGTCGAAAGAGCCATCTATTATCTCAGTAGAGTCCTAAATGATGCTGAAACTAGATATAATATTATAGAAAAACTATGTCTATGTGTATATTTCTCTTGTATGAAATTAAAGCATTATATAAAGCCTGTTGATGTATACATTTCTTCTCATTTCGACGTAGTAAAATATATGTTATCTAAATCTATTTTACATAGTCGAATCGGAAAATGGGCTTTAGCATTGACAGAATATTCCTTGAAATATTTGCCTTTAAAGGCTGTGAAAGAACAAGTGGTTGCTGATTTTATAGATGACCACTCTATAGATGAAAATGTAGAGTATGTCGATCTAGAACCATGGAAACTGTATCTCGACGATTCCAGTCATAAGAATGGAACTGGTGTTGGGATGTTGATTATTTTTCCTGACATAATTCCAACAAAGTTCAAGTACAAAGTTGAAAGTCTTTGTTCAAATAATGAAGCAGAATATGAAGCTTTGATTCATGGACTTGAAATATTGTTGAAATTGGGGGCAACAAGAGTCGAAATAATGGGTGACTCTGAACTGATGATAAAGCAGTTGACCAAAGAATATAAGTGTGTGAAAGAAAATTTAATCATGTACTTTGTGATAGCCAATAGACTTGTTAAGGAATTCGACAATGTGGACTTTAGGCACATTCCCAGGGTGGAGAATCAAGAGGCAAATGACCTCGCTCAACTTGCGTCTGGATACAAAGTGTCGAAGGAAAAGTTAGAAAAGGCTATTGAAGTCAGAGGAAGAGTCATATCTACCAAATTGTCCCCATCAGATTTGGAGTCAATAAGATTAGGATAGGGTGACGAAGAAAATTTTTAGATATTCAATATAGATGATTCAGGAATTGAAGACTGGAGAAAGCCCATCAAGGATTATCTACAAGACCCAAATCAGAAAGCCGAAAGAAAGGTAAAATACAGAGCTTTAAGTTATGTACTTTTTGGAAACGAATTGTTCAAAAAGACTGCAGAAGAAGTCTTGTTGAAATGCTTAGGTGAAGATGAAGCTTACATAGCTTTGTCGAATGTGCACAGTGGAGCGTGTGGCGCACACCAAGCAGGTCATAAAATGAAATGGTTATTATTTCGACAAGGAATGTATTGGCCAACAATGCTGAAGGACTGTGTCGAATTTGCAAAAGGGTGTCAGGAATGTCAAGTACATGCAGGCATACCACATGTTCCTGCAAGTGAGTTGCATTCAATTATAAAGCCTTGGCCATTTAGAGGTTGGGCTTTAGACTTGATTGGTGAAATTTGACCAGCCTCTTCAAAAGGGTAAAAGTACATTTTGGTTGGAATAGACTATTTTACTAAGTGGATTGAAGCCATACCATTGGTAAATGTAGATCAAGAAGCAGTTATAGATTTTATCCAAAAGCACATAATTTATAGATTTGGGATACCAGAAACAATAACAACAGATCAAGGATATGTGTTCACTGGTAAAAATATGCAGAAATTTGCACAAGAAACAGGATTTAAACTCCTTACTTCGACACCTTACTATGCTCAAGCCAATGGACAAGTTGAAGCAGCCAACAAGGTAGTGATAAATTTGATCAAAAAGCATGTGGGAAGAAAACCTAAAAACTGGCATAAAACTTTAGATCAAGTTTTATGAGCTTGTCGAACATCTCCAAAAGAAGCAACGAATTCGACTCCATTTAAGTTAACCTATGGACATGATGCAGTTTTACCAGTCGAAATATATTTGCAATCAGTTAGAGTTCAAAGGCATCATGAAATCCCATTAGATATATATTGGAGTATGACGATGGAAGAATTAGTTGATTTAGACGAAGAAAGGTTGTGTGCGCTGGATCTAATAAAGAGACAAAAAGAAAGAGTCGAAAAGTTTTATAATAAGAAGGTAAAATTCAAGACCTTTTTAATTGGTGATCTTGTTTAGAAAGTAATCCTTCCTATGGATCGAAAAGATAGATTAATGGGAAAATGGTCTCCTAAGTGGGAAGGACCTTTCCAGATTTTGAAAAGTTTTTCAAATGGTGCATATGAGATTGAAGAGATAGGAAAAGACGAGAGAATCTTAAAGATAAATGGCAAGTATTTGAAAAAATATAAGCCAATATTGTAAGAAGTAAAAATAGCAGTAGAATAATTGTGAAAATAATTGTGATAGCTTTGCCAAACAAAAATGGCACCAAAGTTATTACAAAGAAAGCCTCAAAGGGCTGAGAATTGTTAAACTAATTTGACTACAATTTGATACTAGCAAAAGTTTCCTTCAATGTGGCAAATTTCTTTTTCTAAAATTGGAGTCGATGATCACAAAGACTTCTGTGGGTAGAGAGAGTCTCAATCTCTTGACTAAGTTGCTGAGCCCTTTCTGCATGTCGAATACCCACCTTTAGTTCGTCGTCAATCTCATTTTGCTTAGGTTGCTGTATGGATGCTCTGCGTTTTTTCTCTTGGGAGATTTTTTCTTGAAGAACAGCTATTTGTTTCTCCCATTTCTGGATGTTATCATCACAAGCAGCAACTTCTTTGATATAAGTTTCAGAAAGTTGCTGCAGCTTTGAAACTTCGTCAGTCGAAGTAGCAACAGCATCCCATTCAGCAACTTGAGTCTTGGATTTTGTTGAGATTTGTTGGGAGAGATCTTGTTGACGATGAAGGTCTGCAGTCGTCAAGTCAATGAGGGTCATCAGCTCCATCACAAAACTGCCAACCTCAACAGAAGTTTCCAAGACGTTTATTTGTTTCAAAATCTTCTTGAGTTCAATATGAGCAGTGGCGTTTTCTTCTAAAACTTTGAACAAGTCAACATCAAGGATTTTCGTCTTAATCTTGGTCAAGATGTTGTCAAGAGATTGCGCTTCAGAAGTGGCCCCAGAGGTAGTCGAACTGCTTTGTGAAGAATCTTGAAAATTGTGATGAGCGCTTAGCATGGCCTTCAGATATTCTAAGGGTATTTGTACCTTGAGACTCTCAATCTCTTCGCGAGAGAAACCAATCGAACCAGTTGATATGGCACTTCCTTTGGTCTGGTCAGGAGCGGGTTGAGTGCTTCGCCCTAAAGTTTGCCCAGCATCTGGTTGTTTCGACTGGTCATCCTCATCTTTAGCAATTTCTTCTTCATGGTCATCTTCGACCTCATTTTCCATGTCAGTGTCATCGCCCTTATTTGCAGCATTTAATCCTGGATGAGGAGGAGAATCATCTTCAGAAGCTTCACTCATTGTAGCGTCGAATTCTGTTACAGTCTGCCTGTCATGATCATTTTTGGGGATATCTTCTTCTTGGACTGCCTCTTCCAGAGTCTTCTCAGGTTCAGGATTAATTTTTGTCTGCGCCATCTTCATTGTTGATCCTTTTTTCGAATCCTTTGGAGAAGTGGACGTCGAGCTGACAATTTTGAGAGCAGAACCACTATCAGGTTTTGGTTTGTTTTTATATGTAGGTTTTCCTTTGGCAGCCAATTGTTTCTGAAAATAATTCTAAGTTAGAAGAAATAAATGCAATGAAGATGAATATAGATAGTCGAAATAAGGATTTACCTCAGGAATCTCAGTATTAAAACTAGATTTCCCACTCTCTGTATCCTTCGACTGAAGTTTGGCGGTTGGAGTACTTGAAGAAACTTTTTTAGCTGACTTAACAATGGATCTTTGGGAAGAGACCCTCTTGATTTTCTTCTTCTTCTGAGGAAGGGGGTGTGGCTCTGGAGATTCATCACCACATTCTTCATTGGGAACTCTCTCCTCTTCTTTCTTTCTTTTTTGGACTGGTGGGGGCTTTCGACTTACCTAGTCATGCAAACCAAAGCCGGTTAATTTCTTAAAAGGAGAAAGAATAAATGAAAAGGGTGAGGTTTATACCTTTGTCGAAGGTTTCTTAGCAGCACCTGGTGACGCTTCGACGGAAGCTTTCTTGGTATGGATCTTTACGGCTAAGGAAAGAAAGGAAAATCAGAAACAAATATAAGAAATACATGATAATACAGTTAGAATAACAAAAGAAAAAATCGTGTTTTCTGTTAACACCTTCAAGAATGGGACTTTCCACGCGAACGTGTTCTATTCCAATATGAAGGTGTCCTTGGTAATCGTCCAGATGATACTTAGTCGGAACCACACGCTCAGCGGGTTTTTTGTAATGTTGACGAAGAATTTTCATATAGTCCCCACAAACAAACCAATCTGGAAATGGAGGGCTTAATGCCACACCAAACTCAGCAGTTGGTAGAGGAGGAAATTTTGGTGGATGACAGCTGAAATACAGGTCATAGCACGCTTCTGGTCGAACATGTGAAGGCAATGACAATTTTTCAAACCTCTCCGTCAATTTATGTTTTAATTCTACTGCTGCTTCGCGTATGGTTCGACTAAGATCATCAGGTCTATACACGGTTTCAAAATATTTTTGAAATTTTTGTATTTCTTTAATGTGTCTTTGAATACCTTTTTTGGTCCGATCCTGCACGAAAGCAAAAGCAATTGTTAAATGTGTGGTGAAGGTTGTTATGTCAAAAAATCTGGTAGAATAATAATCCTTCCACCACTCATCAAACTCAGGAGTACAGAGAAAAGATCGTCGAAATATCACTGGTCGAATATCAAGAGAATCATAAGTTAGCTTCTTAGACACCTCTTTGCTCTTATCTTCATTATGAAGGGAGTTGTAAAAAATGATAGATCCTTTCTTTGGGAAGATGGGTCGAGGTTTTATTTGGATCAAGCCAAACTGTCTAGCAACGAGATTGGGTTGGTAGACTATCAAAGCTATTTGGTTTTTGGTTATGTTATGATGGGAAAAAAGGAGCCTGGGGGTTAAAAATGATTCCCAAACATCCAAAAACATATTCTCATCCTTCTGCATTTCCAAAGGCAGTTGTTGGGTAAACCATTCAGGTCCAATTTTTCTACTGGCAAAGGGTGCCATGGTCGAAGTAAAATGATACCTTTTGGCAAACATCATGACATAACCGTTGAAAGCTTGTCGAAGGCTAATTCCTTCATCAGTTGGCGTTAGTTGCACCAACCTAGGCCATTCGACAGTCCTGTCCTTCACTTTTTCTTCGTTCACTTCGTGTTTTACAGGAAGAGAAGCTTCAAAGGTGGCATTGAGCCATAATTGTAAAAGCCAGAAAGGTCCTGACAAATTGATTTTACATCTGTCTTTGATGGTTTTCAAAAAATTTACACTCTCACTCAAGGATTCGTAAACATTCGCCAAAATCATTTCACTTAAGCATAGTTTGGTTCCTGCGTGAAGCTGATTGGCCATAGTGATGAATCTTTTGGCAACTTGGAGGGAACGAGAGTAAAACACATATTTTGTTAGCAATAGAGTCAAAAAGGCTATATGTTCGACATCTGAGACTTATGTGGTACCCTTGTCATGATAATGAGACATGAATAAAGAGTATGGAGCAAAGCTAGTGTCGAAAGCTATAGAATCTTCATTTAGGTCGGTGGGGTCGAAATCTATCCCATTGGGGCGAAGGCCAACGATGGCTGCTGCGTCGAAGAGAGTGGGTGTGACCATCCCACAAGGAAGGTGAAAGGTGTTATAGGTACTGTCCTAAAAATAGAGGGAAGCTAAAAGTATATTTGGGCAAATGTTGGGTCCTACTCTCGACAATTGAATGAGGTCGAAAATACCTATTTCCTTCCAGAAATCTCCTTTAATTTTTTCAACCTTATCTAGCCAGGATAACTAGTCTGAAGGGTTTTTCGACCATGGACAAGTTCTAAAGATCCTAGCATAATTCAAATAAGTTAAATTCAACTCACCATCATCAGTCGAACTTTGTGGGTCAATTTGTTCTACAGTTTTCTCTTGAGGTTGAGGTTTTACTCCAGCACCTATGGGTTTAGTATGGAAATAGGTGGGAAAAAATTCTTTCAGACGATCTGGTTTAATATCTGGATTGGGGAGTGGACCTAACATAGCATGACAAATACAAGAAACAAGAACAGGAATTAATACCTGGGATTTGTAGATACATTCCTTCTCCCTCTCGTTGGGAGGTTCAGGAACGTATTGTGGGGTTCCAACAATCATTGGTCCATTCAACTCGTGCGCAGGATGAAGAGTTGAATCTTGGGTCTTCTTGGAGTGTTTGCTGCTGGAAAATTTTGGAGGAGCCATTGTTGAGAAGAACAAAGAAACTTTTTCAGGAAAGTTGAAAGTATGAAAATGGGTATGAAGGAGAAAGGTTGAAGCGTAAAAAGGTTTCAGAGAAAATAGGTTGTGAATATTTATAAGGGAAGATGATAAAAACGTTTGAGTTTTTGATGATGATCGTGGGACACGTGGCTGAATCACAACGGTGATGATGAAGATGTGGAAGTTGAAAAAAGGGCATGATGGTAGGTTCAGGAAATTATGGAGGTAAGGTCTAAACGTGGGCTAGACATGACGTTTCTGAAAAAGTGTAATGATGAATCTGTTTGGGAACTTGAGATTATAAAAGCGTGGAAATAGTGGAATTAAATGACATAGCATCGAAATATTGGTTAACAACAAATGATTGTTTTTCCAGAGTAGTCGAAACATCTTTGCTGGGGGGCAATTTTTATACATGTATTTTTGACGCCATGAAATTAATAAGCAGAATAGTGTTTTCGACAAATGGAGATGCTTGTTCGACACTTCGACAAATTGATGTTATGGTATTTCGACAATTCGACAAGTCTGAGGAGACGCGTCATTTCGACGTAAAGCGGAAATTCAAATTCAAAAGAGTTATGACGTTTGGCAGAAGACGCGTAGAAGCACCTGGCGAAAGGAAGTTATGCAGAGAGCCAAGTGTCATAGTTTTAGGATTTATTCGTTAGTGACAGTTATTTTGTTTGTATATAAATAGGATAGTTGTTATCGGAATGTAGTGTGTGAAAACTTGTACAAAATTCCTGCAAAAATACTCAAAGTACCCGTGTGAGAGAAAAGAGTCTTATCTGGAAAATGTACGTGTGAACAAACACCATTTCTTTAAAAGTTTTATCTTATAAATTTCAAAGTTCTTTACCAATTTTCCTTTACATTTACCAGTCATTTGTCCTTTGCATTTACTTCATGCAATTTATTCTTCGCCATTTATTTTTCGTCATTTTATCTTAGTCTTGTTAAGTTTACTTTTACTTAAGCACTTTTAGTCAATATCTTTCGTACATGAAAGACTTAGTAAACCAAATAAAGGATACAAAGGTTGTTCTAGAGATTTACAAAGTTATTTAAATTTGCACATGTCCTAGGATTTGTATGGTTGATCCTGCAAGTAACCCAATTCGACAAGTTTTGGAAAACCAGAGGTTGTTCGCCAAAATCAACAGCGAACAAATTGGCATGTTGTATACATGTATTTTTGACGCCATGAAATTAATAAGCAGAATAGTGTTTTCGACAAATGGAGATGCTTGTTCGACACTTCGACAGATTGATGTTATGGTATTTCGACAATTCGACAAGTCTGAGGAGACGCGTCGTTTCGACGTAAAGCGGAAATTCAAATTCAAAAGAGTTATGACGTTTGGCAGAAGACGCGTGGAAGCACCTGGCGAAAGGAAGTTATGCAGAGAGCCAAGTGTCATAGTTTTAGGATTTATTCGTTAGTTATTTTATTTGTATATAAATAGGATAGTTGTTATTGGAATGTAGTGTGTGAAAACTTGTACAAAATTCCTGCAAAAATACTCAAAGTACCCGTGTGAGAGAAAAGAGTCTTATCTGGAAAATGTACGTGTGAACAAACACCATTTCTTTAAAAGTTTTATCTTATAAATTTCAAAGTTCTTTACCAATTTTCCTTTACATTTACCAGTCATTTATCCTCTGCATTTACTTCATGCAATTTATTCTTCGCCATTTATTTTTCGCCATTTTATCTTAGTCTTGTTAAGTTTACTTTTACTTAAGCACTTTTAGTCAATATCTTTCGTACATGAAGGACTTAGTAAACCAAATAAAGGATACAAAGGTTGTTCTAGAGATTTACAAAGTTATTTAAATTTGCACATGTCCTAGGATTTGTATGATTGATCCTGCAAGTAACCCAATTCGACAAGTTTTGGAAAACCAGAGGTTGTTCGCCAAAATCAACAGCGAACAAATTGGCACGTTGTATACATGTATTTTTGACGCCATGAAATTAATAAGCAGAATAGTGTTTTCGACAAATGGAGATGCTTGTTCGACACTTCGACAGATTGATGTTATGGTATTTCGACAATTCGACAAGTCTGAGGAGACGCGTCGTTTCGACGTAAAGCGGAAATTCAAATTCAAAAGAGTAATGACGTTTGGCAGAAGACGCGTGGAAGCACCTGACGAAAGGAAGTTATGCAGAGAGCCAAGTGTCATAGTTTTAGGATTTATTCGTTAGTGACAGTTATTTTTTTTGTATATAAATAGGATAGTTGTTATCGGAATGTAGTGTGTGAAAACTTGTACAAAATTCCTGCAAAAATACTCAAAGTACCTGTGTGAGAGAAAAGAGTCTTATCTGGAAAATGTACGAGTGAACAAACACCATTTCTTTAAAAGTTTTATCTTATAAATTTCAAAGTTCTTTACCAATTTTCCTTTACATTTACCAGTCATTTATCCTTTGCATTTACTTCATGCAATTTATTCTTCGCCATTTTATCTTAGTCTTGTTAAGTTTAATTTTATTTAAGCACTTTTAGTCAATATCTTTCGTACATGAAAGACTTAGTAAACCAAATAAAGGATACAAAGGTTGTTCTAGAAATTTAGAAAGTTATTTAAATTTGCACATGTCCTAGGATTTGTATGGTTGATCCTGCAAGTAACCCAATTCGACAAGTTTTAGAAATCCAGAGGTTGTTCGCCAAAATCAACAGCGAACACACACCTAGTGGGACCAGTGCAAAATCTAAAACTTAAGTAATCTTTAGTCAAGGTTTCTTCTTCGTTGTATGAGACTAAGAAGCGGTAAATTAGCCGTATCTGACGTAGAAAGACCTAAACGAACGAGAGTAAGGAAAATGTCGAGTCAGCCAAATAATCCAAATAATCCTAATCCAAATGAAGCGATCCCAGTATCCAACCATATCCCTTCGACAGGAGGAAATGTGGGATCAGTCCCTGTGTCAGAGGTTGTGCCTTTGTCAACAGGGTCAATACCAGCGGTTTCAATATCGCAAAATGCGCCTAGTTCGTCCATTAGGGCGCAACAAATGCCTGTTGGGACACCACCTCCTATGGGAAATGTTTCTAGGCCTTTTGTGACAAATTTCACCATGCCTCTGCCTGGTAGGGAACAACCATTTGGAATGCCAACTTCGGTAATGGCAAATTTACACAATTCGTCGCTATTATATTCTGATTCTATGGCCAATATGTCTTCACTATTACAAGGGTCAGGATATGGCGGAAACATGAGTAGACTAAACCAACAACCACTTTACATGCCGGGAATAACAAATAATTCTGCGCAAGTAATTAGACAACAAATGGACGAGAGTAATCATGATATGGTCCAAATGTTGACACAACAAATGGGGGCGGTGTTTAATCCTCTAATACAAAACACCACGCAAACAAACCAATTGTTGGCAGCGCAAATGACACGCATTGCTGACTTTTTTGGGGTCCCTCAAACTCGACACAGAGAACAAGTGGTTCAGAGCCCAGTGGTGGCGGTCCAAGAAGAGCCTACAATAAATCAAATACCGTTAGATAATCCCCAGGCAAACGTCAGAAACCAAGAGGAAGTAGTCGAACAGCCTCGTGTCGAAATGCCTGTTCCACAAAAGCCTAGAAGGATAGTAGTCCAGAGAGGCCAAGACGCTAATGCTGTGTTGCAATAGCGAATCCGGTATAATAACTTGCCTGCCGAAAACAATTTAGCGGCCATGGTCGAAACGATAATGGCACAAAATAGGGTAAACCTAGGATTACAAAGGTCCAGTTACGCTTCCCCACTGTCGGAATATATTCTGCAAGAAGAATTGCCCCCAAGATGGAAAGTTCCTAAGTTCACCAAATTCTCAGGGGATACTAGTGAATCCACCATAGAACATGTAGCACGTTATCTGATCGAAGCAGGAGAGATAGCCCGTAATGAAAATTTGAAAATAAAATACTTTCCTAGTTCCTTGACGAAAAACGCGTTTACTTGGTTTACATCCTTGCCTGCAAACTCAGTGTATACCTGGACCCAATTAGAGAGGTTATTCCATGAACAATTTTACATGGGACAAACCAAAATAAGTCTGAAGGAATTAGCCAGTGTTAAGAGAAAATACTCAGAACCAATAGATGATTATTTAAATAGGTTCAGGTTGCTAAAGGCTAGGTGTTTCACTCGGGTGCCAGAACATGAGTTAGTCGAAATGGCCGCAGGGGGCCTAGATTCTTCTATAAGAAAGAAACTAGACACTCAGTATTTAAGGGATATGGCGCAATTAGCAGATAGGGTGAGACAAGTCGAAAGGTTAAGGGACGAAAAATTTAGAGCAAATAAAAATAAAAAAGAAAGGGTGGCCTATGTAGGGGTATGTCAAGATGATGAATACGACGAAAATGAACCAAGTAACTTCGACGAACAAGAGATTGACTTATCAGAACTCAAGCAAGGCCCACCATATTCGTGTAAAGTACTAACTCTGTCGAACGGAAATCCAGTCGAAACCAATGATAAGTTTCCTAAAAGAACTTATACGTTCGACATCACCAAATGCGATGAGATTTTTGACTTATTGGTTAAAGATGGTCAATTAATAAAACCACCAGGCACTAAAGAACCGCCTGTGGAACAACAGAAAAAGAGAGGTTTTTTTAAATACCATAACTTTCTGGGCCATAAAACGTCTCGGTGTTTCCTTTTCAGGGATCTCGTTCAAAATGCTATCCGTGACGGAAGGATGAAGTTTGGTGATAAGCCAAAACAACAGATGAGGATTGATTCGAATCCCATGCAGCCAGTCGAAGCCCATTATGCTGAACCATCCATTGTGAATATGGTGGAGGTCGAAGTTGCTTCTGACGGCAGTTTTGAAATGGTGGAAGCCGCTGGAGGTTTCGACACTAATATCAACATGGTTGAGATTGCTGATGATCTTACAAACCAGAACAAAGTTGAAGTTACTGAAGGCTTCGACGACCAGAAAAAGTTGGAAACTACTGAAGGTTTCGACAAAAAGGACAATGACAGTATTGCTGAAGATGTTGTAGATCGACAAGGAGCAAATTGGGATTGCTTGGGACAGCCAAGTGGGAAGTACGATTATCTCGCGAAATACACTGCGCCTGCAAGTTCTCATATCGACATCAACGCAATCCAGCCAACCGGGTGAGGGGATTTACCTTAGAACAACAATGAAAAAACAACTGAGACAATTGACAATCTCCCTATCATCAAAAAGAAGGTTACTGAAAACCTCACTATTGAAAACGAGGCTACTGAAGGCCTTGATCCTGACCAAACGAGGATAGGTGATGTCGCAAACTGCGTCAACATTATGGGACCTTTCAATAAAGAGGTCACAAGAATCAAAGCAGAAGTTGTGGATGGTCCTATGAAGCCTGTGACCGGTGGAATCCTACGTAGGATAATGGAGGATCCCAAAGGAAATTCGAACAAATGTTGCTGCAAACATGGTCCCGGGAACATATCTTGGTGTTGCTACCCAGAAAAGGAGTTTGACCAGATAAAAAGAAATGGTGAAGTCGAAGAAGAAAGACTTATTAAAAAAAATGAACAAATTAAGCATTGCTGACGAACGGAATGTTGGGGTGAATATGGTGGAAGTGTCTCATAGAAACCAGGCAGAAGTGGATGAAGATCGTCGTCGAAAGGAGTACCAAAGGCTGGCATATCCTAAAGAAGAGGAAAATCTAGTGGAATTCATCAAGAGGTGCCAAAATATGAGGACTGAAGGGATGTTATGCCCACGTTGTAGTGCAATCTTCGACAGGAAGGCAGCAACCAATCTGGAAGCAGTGGATAAAGCCAAGAGAAAAGAAAATTGAGGGACAACAGGATATGACCCAAGAAAAAGTGATCATCACCAATGGAGGCATGGAGAAAGACACCATAGCACTTACAAACCGTCCAACAAAGCAACGGATGACAAATGGGTTCAACCCATTAGAGATGCTTAAGGACAGAAAAATGGAGACATTTTGAAGTTCAGAGTGGCACTTCGATGGAAGATAAGAAGGAAGTGGAGAAGCACAAGCCGAGACCATATCCTTCAGAAAACTACAAAGGGAAAAATCCTATGTCAGGATCCCAATGGAGAAGATTCCAGAGAAAGAAGAGGGCAGAAAAAGAAGCCGCAGAAAAAAGCGTGATTGGAAAAGATGCTGACAGCAAAGATAAAGCAGAATCCAGTGACAATGCTCGGATAGTAAACAGAGAGGGGACCTCCCACCAGATCAATCCTGGCAGCATGGTCGAACCAGTGGCGTCCAAAGAGAAGATGTAAGAAGACGACGAAATAACTGACAACTTCGAATCTGACTCAGAAGCGTCCTTTAATGTGATCTGCAATGTGGTTTCTGTCCTCCCTAAAGATTATGATAGAATCATGGAGGTCGAAGACGAGGAGGATGAGATGGAAGAGGAAACAATGGTACACAGGCCTGTTTGCTACTACGTCATGAACAATGGTTGCATCGAAGAACAGATTGCTTTCTTCGAAAGGACAGATGATTCCATGAAGGCACATTTAAAGACATTGTTCATAAAAGGAAAGGTTGAGAATGTTGGTGTAAACAAGATACTGGTAGATGGCGGAGCAGCAGTAAATTTGATGTCTCATTTCATGCTAAAGAAGATTGGGAAGGATGATTCAGACGCAAAACCTCACAACATGGTGTTGTCGAACTACGAAGGAAAAGTAGGAACCACTATGGGGCGTTATCCAGGTGGATTTGACTGTCTGAACCATAACAAGGCCAACAATGTTCATGGTCATTGCTTCAAGGGCGAATTACAACTTACTACTTAGAAGGGAGTGGATTCATGGTGTGGGAGTCGTACCTTCTTCAATGCATCAGCGAATAGCCATTTGGAGACCAGACGGGATTGTCGAAAACATTGAAGCTGATCAAAGTTATTTCATGACAGAAGTGAACAATGTCAATAGTCGAAGTTTCGACAAGAACCTGGCTCACATAACTCCGTGCAGCCCAGCCGAGTTCGACCTAAAAGCAACAGACAACGCCTACTGCTCCATGTACCTTCATCCTACACATGGTTTTCAGTGGGACAAAGAAGTAATTGGCGAATCAAACTACATGTGGGGAACTACTCATATAGCGCCAACAGGATGGGGAAGCGAATTTGATGATGATGAGTAAAGAATCAGCGCTCGAAAGAATTACGGCTTACATAGCCGAAAACAAACTCAAAGAGGCCCTTGAGGACGAAGTAAAATATATGGCTGTCGAAGCCAACAAAGAAAATTCCAACGAACAATGTCCCCAAAAGAGACGTTGCAGAAGATTATGGTAACAACCAGATGGGCGAGTGGCAACACCAAAAGCTTGACGCCATTTATGATGACGAACCTCTGGGGTTCGAAAAAGATCCAGTGTCAACTAACGTGAAGATGGTGGCGCAGGATACATTAGAAGAAATAAATTTAGGACTAGTGGCAGAAAGTAGACCAACCTACATAAGCGCAAAGATGGACCCCCAATTCAAAGTCGAAATAGTCCAGTTGCTGAAAGAGTTCAAAGACTGCTTTGCATGGGATTACGACGAGATGCCTGGTTTAGATAGAAGTTTGGTTGAATTGCAGCTGCCAATAATGGAAGGAAAGAAGCCAGTAAAGCAGACTCCAAGACGCTTCGCGCCAGAGATTCTGTCGAAAATAAAAGAAGAGGTTGAAAAACTTCTAAAATGCAAGTTCATCTGCATAACCAGGTATGTTGAATGGATTGCAAATATAGTTCCTGTAATTAAGAAAAATGGCAAACTTAGGGTGTGCATTGACTTTAGAGACTTAAATTCAGCTACCCCAAAGGATGAATATCCTATGCCAGTGGCAGAAATGCTTATAGATTCTGCAGCAGGCCACAAGTATTTAAGTATGCTAGATGGATACTCTGGCTATAATCAAATTTTTATTGCTGAAGAAGATGTTCCTAAAACAACTTTCCGTTGTCCTGGAGCAATAGGAACGTACGAATGGGTAGTAATGCCCTTTGGTTTAAAAAACGCTGGAGCAACTTACCAACGGGCTATGAATTCCATTTTTCATGACTTTATTGAAACTTTCATGCAAGTGTACATTGATGATATTGTGATCAAGTCTGTTCCAGGGAAAAGTCATATAGACCATCTTCGACAATCCTTTGAAAGGATGAGGAAGTTTGGTTTAAAAATGAATCCCCTTAAATGTGCTTTCGGTGTGCAGGCGGGTGATTTCTTAGGTTTTGTGGTCCACAAGAAGGGGATCGAAATAAATGAAAACAAAGCCAAAGCCATAATGGAGGCGAAAGCGCCATCAACGAAAAAGGGGTTGCAGTCTCTGCTGGGGAAAATCAACTTTCTCAGAAGGTTTATCTCCAACCTTAGTGGAAAAACGCAAGCCTTCTCTCCTCTACTTCGACTAAAGAAGGAAGATTTTGCATGGGGGCAAGAACAACAAGCTGCCTTTGACAAAATCAAAGATTACCTGGCTAGCCCTCCAATTCTAATATCTCCTTGTAGAAAAAGAAGTATGAGATTGTACATTTCGGCATCAGACAAAACATTAGGAAGTATGTTGTGCCAAGAAGATGAGAATGGCGTCGAAAGAGCCATCTATTATCTCAGTAGAGTCCTAAATGATGCTGAAACTAGATATAGTATTATAGAAAAACTATGTCTATGTGTATATTTCTCTTGTATGAAATTAAAGCATTATATAAAGCCTGTTGATGTATACATTTCTTCTCATTTCGACGTAGTAAAATATATGTTATCTAAATCTATTTTACATAGTCGAATCGGAAAATGGGCTTTAGCATTGACAGAATATTCCTTGAAATATTTGCCTTTAAAGGTTGTGAAAGGACAAGTCGTTGCTGATTTTATAGCTGACCACTCTATAGATGAAAATGTAGAGTATGTCGAATTAGAACCATGGAAACTGTATTTCGACGGTTCCAGTCATAAGAATGGAACTGGTGTTGGGATGTTGATTATTTCTCCTGACAGAATTCCAACAAAGTTCAAGTACAAAGTTGAAAGTTTGTGTTCAAATAATGAAGCAGAATATGAAGCTTTGATTGCTGGACTTGAAATATTGTTGAAATTGGGTGACTCTGAACTGGTGATAACATAGTTGACCAAAGAATATAAGTGTGTGAAAGAAAATTTAATCATGTACTTTGTAATGGCCAATAGACTTCTCAAGGAATTCGACAATGTGGCCTTTAGGCACATTCCCAGGGTGGAGAATCAAGAGGCGAATGACCTCGCTCAACTTGCGTCTGGATACAAAGTGTCGAAGGAAAAGTTAGAAAAGGCTATTGAAGTCAGAGGAAGAGTCATATCTACCAAATTGTCCCCATCAGATTTGGAGTCAATAAGATTAGGATATGGTGACGAAGAAAATTTTGAGATATTCAATATAGATGATTCAGGAATTGAAGACTGGAGAAAGCCCATCAAGGATTATCTACAAGACCCAAATCAGAAAGCCGAAAGAAAGGTAAAATACAGAGCTTTAAGTTATGTACTTGTTGGAAACGAATTGTTCAAAAAGACTACAGAAGGAGTCTTGTTGAAATGCTTAGGTGAAGATGAAGCTTACATAGCTTTGTCGAATGTGCACAGTGGAGTGTGTGGCGCACACCAAGCAGGTCATAAAATGAAATGGTTATTATTTCGACAAGGAATGTATTGGCCAATAATGCTGAAGGACTGTGTCGAATTTGCAAAAGGGTGTCAGGAATGTCAAGTACATGCAGGCATACCACATGTTCCTGCAAGTGAGTTGCATTCAATTATAAAGCCTTGGCCATTTAGAGGTTGGGCTTTAGACTTGATTGGTGAAATTTGACCAGCCTCTTCAAAAGGGTAAAAGTACATTTTGGTTGGAATAGACTATTTTACTAAGTGGATTGAAGCCATACCATTGGTAAATGTAGATCAAGAAGCAGTTATAGATTTTATCCAAAAGCACATAATTTATAGATTTGGGATACCATAAACAATAACAACAAATCAAGTATATGTGTTCACTGGTAAAAATATGCAGAAATTTGCACAAGAAACAGGATTTAAACTCCTTACTTCGTCACCTTACTATGCTCAAGCCAATGGACAAGTTGAAGCAGCCAACAAGGTAGTGATAAATTTGATCAAAAAGCATGTGGGGAGAAAACCTAAAAACTGGCATAAAACTTTAGATCAAGTTTTGTGGGCTTGTCGAACATCTCCAAAAGAAGCAACGAATTCGACTCCATTTAAGTTGACCTATGGACATGATGCAGTTTTACCAGTCGAAATATATTTGCAATCAGTTAGAGTTCAAAGGCATCATGAAATCCCATCAGATATATATTGGAGTATGATGATGGAAGAATTAGTTGATTTAGACGAAGAAAGGTTGTGTGCGCTGGATCTAATAAAGAGACAAAAAGAAAGAGTCGAAAAGTTTTATAATAAGAAAGTAAAATTCAAGACCTTTTCAATTGGTGATCTTGTTTAGAAAGTAATCCTTCCTATGGATCGAAAAGATAGATTAATGGGAAAATGGTCTCCTAAGTGGGAAGGACCTTTCCAGATTTTGAAAAGTTTTTCAAATGGTGCATATGAGATTGAAGAGATAGGAAAAGACGAGAGAATCTTAAAGATAAATGGCAAGTATTTGAAAAAATATAAGCCAATATTGCAAGAAGTAAAAATAGCAGTAGAATAATTGTGAAAATAATTGTGATAGCTTTGCCAAACAAAAATGGCACCAAAGTTATTACAAAGAAAGCCTCAAAGGGCTGAGAATTGTTAAACTAATTTGACTACAATTTGATACTAGCAAAAGTTTCCTTCAATGTGGAAAATTTCTTTTTCTGAAACTGGAGTCGATGATCACAAAGACTTCTGTGGGTAGAGAGAGTCTCAATCTCTTGACTAAGTTGCTGAGCCCTTTCTGCATGTCGAATACCCACCTTTAGTTCGTCGTCAATCTCATTTTGCTTAGGTTGCTGTATGGATGCTCTGCGTTTTTTCTCTTGGGAGATTTTTTCTTGAAGAACAGCTATTTGTTTCTCCCATTTCTGGATGTTATCATCACAAGCAGCAACTTCTTTGATATAAGTTTCAGAAAGTTGCTGCAGCTTTGAAACTTCGTCAGTCGAAGTAGCAACAACAGCCCATTCAGCAACTTGAGTCTTGGATTTTGTTGAGATTTGCTGGGAGAGATCTTGTTGACGATGAAGGTCTGCAGTCGCCAACCTCAGCAGAAGTTTCCAAGACGTTTATTTGTTTCAAAATCTTCTTGAGTTCAATATGAGCAGTGGCGTTTTCTTCTAAAACTTTGAACAAGTCAACGTCAAGGATTTTCATCTTAATCTTGGTCAAGATGTTGTCAAGAGATTGCGCTTCAGAAGTGGCCCCAGAGGTAGTCGAACTGCTTTGTGAAGAATCTTGAAAATTATGACGAGCGCTAAGCATGGCCTTCAGATATTCTAAGGGTCTTTGCACCTTAAGACTTTCAAGCTCTTCGCGAGAGAAACCAGTCGAACCAGTTGATATGGCACTTCCTTTGATCTGGTCAGGAGCGGGTTGAGTGCTTCGCCCTAAAGTTTGACCAGCATCTGGTTGTTTTGACTGGTCATCCTCATCTTTAGCAGTTTCTTCTTCATGGTCATCTTCGACCTCAGTTTCCATGTCAGTGTCATCGCCCTTATTTGCAGCATTTAATCCTGGATGAGGAGGAGAATCATCTTCAGAAGCTTCACTCATTGTAGCATCGAATTCTGCTACAGCCTGTCTGTCATGATCATTTTTGGGGATATCTTCTTCTTGGACTGCCTCTTCCAGAGTCTTCTCAGGTTCAGGATTAATTTTTGTCTGCGCCATCTCCATTGTTGATCCTTTTGTCGAATCCTTCGGAGAAGTGGACGTCGAGCTGACAGTTTTGAGAGCAGAACCACTATCAGGTTTTGGTTTGTTTTTATCTGTAGGTTTTCCTTCGACAGCCAATTGTTTCTGAAAATAATTCTAAGTTAGAAGAAAGAAATGCAATGAAGATGAATATAGATAGTCGAAATAAGGATTTACCTCAGGAATCTCAGTATTAAAACTAGATTTCCCACTCTCTGTATCCTTCGACTAAAGTTTGGCGGTTGGAGTACTTGAAGAATCTTTTTTAGTTGACTTAACAATGGATCTTTGGGAAAAGACCCTCTTCATTTTCTTCTTCTTCTGAGGAAGGGGTGTGGCTCTGGAGATTCATCACCAGATTCTTCATTCGGAACTCTCTCCTCTTCTTTCTTTCTTTTTTGGACTGGTGGGGGCTTTCGACTTACCTAGTCATGCAGACCAAAGCCGGTTAATTTCTTAAAAAGAAAAAGAATAAATGAAAAGGGTGAGGTTTGTACCTTTGTCGAAGGTTTCTTAGCAGCACCTGGTGACGCTTCGACGGAAGCTTTCTTGGTAGGGATCTTTACGGCTAAGGAAAGAAAGGAAAATTAGAAACAAATATAAGAAATACATGATAATACAGTTAGAATAACAAAAGAAAAATCGTGTTTTCTGTTAACACCTTCAAGAATGGGACTTTCCACGCGAACGTGTTTTATTCCAATATGAAGGTGTCCTTGGTAATCGTCCAGATGATACTTAGTCGGAACCACACGCTCAGCAGGTTTTTTGTAATGTTGACGAAGAATTTTCATATAGTCCCCACAAACGAACCAATCTGGAAATGGAGGGCTTAATGCCACGCCAAACTCAGCAGTTGGTAGAAGAGGAAATTTTGGTGGATGACAGCTGAAAGCCAGGTCATAGCGCGCTTCTGGTCGAACATGTGAAGGAAATAACAATTTTTCAAACCTCTCCGTCAATTTATGTTTTAATTCTACTACTGCTTCGCGTATGGTTCGACTAAGATCATCAGGTTTATACACGGTTTCGAAATATTTTTGAAATTTTTGTATTTCTTTAATGTGTCTTTGAATACCTTTTTTGGTCCGATCCTGCACGAAAGCAAAAGCATTTGTTAAATGTGGGGTGAAGGTTGTTACGTCAAAAAATATGGTAGAATAATAATCCTTCCACCACTCATCAAACTCAGGAGTACAGAGAAAAGATGGTCGAAAGATCACTGGTCGAATATCAAGAGAATCATCAGTTAGCTTCTTCGACAGCTCGTTGCTCTCATCTTCATTATGAAGGGAGTTGTAAAAGATGATAAATCCTTTCTTTGGGAAGATAGGTCGAGGTTTTATTTGGATCAAGCCAAACTGCCTAGCAACGAGAGTGGGTTGGTAGACTATCAAAGCTATTTGGGTTTTGGTTGCGTTATGATGGGAAAAAAGGAGCCTGGGGGTTAAAAATGATTCCCAAACATCCAAAAATATATTCTCATCCTTCTGCATTTCCAAGGGCAGTTGTTGGGTAAACCATTCAGGTCCAATTTTTCTACTAGCAAAGGGTGCCAAGTGATATGATACCTTTTGGAAAACATTGATAACACGAAATTATATCGCTTTTTAAGACTTAATTCAATTAAATTATTTTATCATTTACGCTAATTTATCCCATTTCATCAGATATTATGCAGTATTTCTTTTCTATTTACATCAGGTACCCATTTTGAAGCAAAAGTGAAAAAGGGAAGAAAAGGAGGTGTAAAAAGCAACAAAAAGGAGAGAAAAGGAACCAAAGGCCAAAGCCCAGCCCAAAGCGCACAAGTCACCAATGCTGTGCCTGTGACGGACGTCACAGGACGCGTGACGAGCGTCACGCGAAGTAGCTTTGTGACGGACGTCACACATGGTGTGACGAACGTCACACAACCCCACTACCTTTGTGGCGCAAGTATCGCCCTCAGAAGGACTTGAAGAATAACGTTAAGGAGTTGGTCTCCTATATGCACGCCGTGGATATAGCCACGCTGAAGAATGGGAGAAACGGAATGCTGCTACCAAGGCTATTATAAATAGCCATCTCACAAACCAAAAGAGGGAGAGTTTTTGCACGCTCAGTTTTGCGGAAGCTCTGCCAAATTTATTTTTCACGCCTTTGCCTATTTTTCTTCCTTTCCAGCATCGTCCACTTTATTTATTTTATTTTGCAAGCTTTGTTTTCTTTTTCCCTTGCAATTTATTTTCCCCGTTCTTAGCTTTTAGATATTTTTCGCGTAGTAGTTTCTACACCGGAAACTACTGGGCAACTTTATACCGGATTTAACCTTACGTTATATTCGAGTTTTTTATTTCCTTGATTTAATTTACCGTTTAATTGAAGAATCGAAGAACAAATCCTACCGGCTTGTGGAGGAGTGTTCAAAGACCATTGTATTACGCATTCAGGTTCTTTAATAGCTATTTAATTTTTAATGTTTTATTCTACTGTTTATTTACATTGCATGCCTGGAATGAGTCTGTTTATGCATGATATAGATTCTTATTTATTTAGCATGTCTGGCTAATTTGCCTAGGTATCGGTATGTAAAGTAAGCAGAAAGAGGGATCAAAACTAAGTCGGTCTATTCAAACTTAAAATTAGAATCAATCTTTTTATGGTCTTAACTTACAGGTTTAATAACAAGATTTTTTACAAAAGTAAAAGACATAAAGAAGTTGAAACCAACAGAGCGAGAGTTTGAGGTTTTAACTGGACAGTGTAAGTTAGTCATTAAATCTATCTCAGGGCGAGAGCAAGTTTTAGAATTAATTAAATTCTGACCTTTTTCCAAAAAGTATTTTTAAAGATTGAATGTGAGGACGAGAGTTAAGCATTTAGATTTAATTGTATAACCTAAGTCAACAGAGCGAAAGTTTGAGATAAGGGTGTTTAAAACGGTCAGTATTTTCTTAAAAAGAGTTTCTGCAACTTTATTGTTTTCAAAATATGATTTTTGACTTAATTATAAGTGACAGCAACATTAACATAAGATCATGGTTTCTTCAACAGAGCGAGAGTTTGAGATAAAACCTTTAACCAATAAAGTTAGTCGAAACGATTTATTTTAAAACCGAGAGACCGACAAGGAATTGATTCCCTAGTTTTGACGAACTACATACCGATATCCGTTTTATTAATATTTAATCTAGATCTTAGTTTAGCTCTTAGCTCCTTTCCCCAAACAATCAAACATTTTCACCTTAGATTTACATAGTAACCTTAGATAACGGTACATCGATTCATAAGTCCCTGTGGGATCGATATCTTTTAAAACTACGCGATAGAACTGTGCACTTGCAGTTTGTATCCCATTCTCGACTCACACAGTCGAGCGATCAAGTTTTTGGCGCCGTTGCCGGGGACTTCTATTCAATCGATATCGTAACTCTTCCGTTACGCTGTAGAGACTAAGGTTTCTTTTTCCTTCTATTCTTTCTTTCGTTGATTTGTATGCCACGCACTCGCTCTCAAGGCGAACCGCTCTATTTACGAATCAACGATATCGAACTATATCTCCGAGTCTTACGACGAATTCGGGAATATCGTGCTGAAAACAATCTCCCTCCTATAAACCTTCCTGATATCAAAAACATTTTTCCTTCTTTAACCGAGATGGCAGAACCAGCTCGTGCTCTTAGAGATTACGCCGCTCCATCGCAAGATGAACCGCATTCAAGTATTGCTCCGCCCGCAATCGAAGCAAACAACTTTGAACTTAAACCTTCACTGTTGCAGGCTGTGCAACAGAACCAATTCTCTGGAAATCTTACCGAAGATCCAAACCTTCATTTATCCATATTTGTTCAATATGCTGATACTGTTAAAGCTAATGGTGTCACTTCAGAGGCAATTCGACTTCGTCTTTTTCCTTTCTCATTAAGAGATAGCGCTAGAAGATGGCTTCAATCTCTACCTTCCAACTCAGTCACCACATGGAACGAGTTGAAGAAAGTTTTTCTTGCCCGATATTTTCCGCCAAGCAAAACAGCTATGTTAAGAGCCCAGATAAACGGATTTAAACAGAAAGACAACGAGTCTCTTTTCGAAGCATGGGAAAGATACAAAGACATGATGAGACTTTGCCCACACCATGGTTTGGAAGACTGGTTAGTAATTCACACATTTTATAATGGTCTCTTATACAATACAAGGTTAACAATAGACGCCGCTGCAGGTGGTGCACTAATGAACAAACCTTATGCTGATGCTTACCAGCTTATCGAGAGCATGGCCCAAAACCACTATCAGTGGGGAACCGAACGAACAACAGTGGAAAAACCTCAACCGAAAACTGGCATGTACGAGATAAGTAACCTTGATCACGTTAATGCAAAAGTGGATGCTTTGGTCCAGAAAATTGAAAGTTTAAACGTATCACCACCAACCGCCGTGGTTGCTATGACTCAGAATTGCGAGGTCTGTGGAATCCAAGGCCACACTCCTACGGAATGTCAACTCTTGACTGGAATCCAAACAGAGCAAGTAAACTATGCTCAAGGAAGCCCCTATTCGAATACCTATAACCCAAATTGGAAGAACCATCCAAACTTTTCATATAAGAGTAATAATGCTTTATACGCACCTGGACAGTCTCCGAATCAAACCCCATCTATACCTCCGGGATATCAGAAACCAAATCCTAACAATAATACCCCTAGAAAATCCAACTTGGAAATCATGATGGAAAACTTTATAGCTTCCCAACAACAAACCAATAAAGATTTCTTAAACCAGAACATACACACTGGCGAACAACTTAAACAACTAGCAAGCAAAGTAGATGCCTTGGCTACGCATAACAAAATGTTAGAAACCCAAATATCTCACGTAGCTCAACAACAAGCACCTACTGCTGCACCAACCGGTACATTCCCTGGACAGCCCCAACCTAATCCGAGAAGCCAAGCTCATGCAATTATATTAAGAAGTGGAACGGAAGTGGAAGGACCGTCTGATCCAAGGATAGAAAACCAAAACCCTAAGAAATCTACTGAGGAAAGTGAACCTAAGGAAAAGGAAGAGAGTAATAAGGATACCCTAGAAAAGAAGGAACCTTATGTACCTCCACCACCTTACAAACCACCTATACCTTACCCTCAAAGGCTTGTTAAAACCAAAGATGTAGGCCAATTTAGAAAATTTGTCGATCTCCTTAAGCAATTAAACGTTACAATTCCATTTACCGAAGCTATTACGCAGATGCCCTCATATGCTAAATTCTTAAAAGAAATTCTTTCTAATAAAAGGAAACTTGAGGATAGCGAAACCGTTACACTCCCTGCCGAATGTAGCGCTATAATCCAAAACATGCCCCCTAAACTCAAGGATCCGGGTAGTTTCTCTATACCCTGTCACATAGGAAAATTTGTCATCGACAAAGCCTTATGCGATTTAGGAGCCGGAATTAGCGTTATGCCTCTATCCATATGTAAGAGACTGGAAATGGGAGAATTAAGACCGACCAAGATGTCTGTACAACTAGCGGATCGTTCCATCAAATATCCTGTAGGAATCCTTGAAAACGTTCCCGTACGCATAGGTCAGTTTTATATTCCCACTGACTTCACAATTATGGACATTAGAGAAGATGATACTACACCTATTATACTAGGAAGACCATTCTTAGCAACTGCCGGTGCAATCATAGACGTAAAACGAGGAAGACTCACCTTCGAAGTAGGTGAAGAGAAAATTGAATTCATTCTTTCCAAATTCTTGAAAGCACCTGCAATAGAAGATACATGTTACTTCATGGATATCATCGATGAATGCATAAAAGAAGCAGAGTCAGGAGAAGACAAATCATCAGACTATCTTTTAGAAGACAAATCTAAACAATGCTTAGCAATAACACCAGATCCTACGCAGTGTCTTAACAAACCAACCCCTGATTTGAAGACACTTCCCAAAAATCTGAGATATGAATTCCTAGACTTAGAACTTGAACGACCCGTGATAGTCAATGTAGATCTAGGAAGACTCGAAACAGAAAAACTCCTACATATCTTAAGAAAATATCCAACCGCACTAGGATACCACATAACCGATCTTAAAGGAATAAGCCCTTCTATTTGTATGCATCGCATCATGTTAGAAGAAGACGGTAAAACCTCTAGGGAACACCAGAGAAGACTAAATCCGATCCTAAGTGAGGTAGTAAAGAAAGAAATAACCAAGTTATTAGAAGCAGGTATTATATATCCTATATCTGATAGCAAATGGGTCAGTCCTGTACACGTTGTACCAAAGAAAGGAGGCATAACCGTTATTGAAAACGAAAAAGGAGAAACTATAACTAAACGAATCGAATCGGGATGGAGAATGTGCATTGATTATAGGAAACTAAACAAAGCAACCCGAAAAGATCATTTCCCTTTACCATTCATTGACCAAATGTTAGAACGATTAGCTAAACATTCACATTTCTGTTATTTAGACGGTTATTCAGGCTTCTTTCAAATACCAATTCACCCTGATGACCAAGAAAAGACAACATTCACATGCCCTTTTGGTACCTTCGCGTATAGACGAATGCCGTTTGGTCTGTGTAATGCCCCTGCAACTTTTCAAAGATGCATGATGGCAATTTTCGCCGACTTTCTCGAAAACATCATGGAAGTATTCATGGATGATTTTTCTGTATACGGACAAAGTTTCGAAGAATGCCTTGAAAACCTGGAAAGAGTTCTTGAACGATGTGTAAAAGTAAACTTAGTACTTAATTGGGAAAAGTGCCACTTTATGGTACAAGAAGGAATTGTTTTAGGACACATCATCTCGAACAGAGGAATTGAAGTAGACAAAGCCAAAATAGAGGTAATCGAAAATCTTCAACCCCCAAGAACCGTGAGAGAAGTACGAAGCTTTTTAGGACACGCCGGTTTCTACCGACGATTCATCAAAGACTTCTCTAAGATAACTAAACCCTTAACCGGACTATTAATGAAAGATGCTGAATTCATATTCGACGATAACTGTTTAAAAGCATTTCAAACTCTTAAACAAGCATTGATCTCCGCACCCATTACGCAGACACCAGACTGGAATGAACCATTCGAAATAATGTGCGATGCCAGTGATTATGCTGTAGGTGCTGTTTTAGGACAAAGAAAGGATAAAAAGCTTCATGTTATATATTACGCTAGCAGAACCCTGGATGAAGCACAGATGAATTATGCCACAACCGAGAAAGAACTCCTAGCAGTAGTATTTGCGCTAGATAAATTTCGTTCTTACTTGGTAGGAGCCAAAATAATAGTTTACACTGATCACGCTGCTATCAGGTACCTTCTAACAAAAAAGGATGCTAAACCTAGACTCCTAAGATGGATCTTGTTACTACAAGAATTCGACTTAGAAATCAAGGACAAGAAAGGAACTGAGAACGTAGTAGCAGACCACCTCTCTAGACTTGAGAACCTTGAACCAGAAAGAACATCCATTAATGATGATTTCTCGTATGACAAACTCATAGCTACTTTGGAAGAGAACAACTCCGACATGCAAGTAGAAACCACCTTAGCTATATCTGTCATACCATGGTACGCTGATCTAGTTAATTATTTAGCTGCCGGAATAGTTCCACCTACTTTATCTTACCAGCAGAAGAAAAGATTCTTCCACGACATAAAACACTATTACTGGGATGATCCCTTACTTTTCAAAAGAGGTCCCGATGGTATTTTCCGTCGATGTGTACCCGAAGAAGAGGTAGAAAATATAATCCAACACTGTCACTCCGCGCCTTATGGTGGACACACAAGTACATCCAAGACCTGCTCTAAAATCCTACAAGCAGGCTTCTATTGGCCAACTATATGGAAGGACGTACATGCGGCTATTAAGGAGTGTGACAGATGTCAACGCACGGGAAACATATCTAGACGTGACGAGATGCCACAAAAAGGTATTTTGGAAGTAGAGATTTTTGACGTGTGGGGAATAGACTTCATGGGACCGTTTCCGTCCTCTTTCGGTAACAAATACATACTCGTGGCGGTTGACTACGTATCAAAGTGGATCGAAGCTATAGCTTCTCCAACTAATGACACCCGAGTAGTAACTAGACTCTTTAAAAATATAATATTTCCGAGATTTGGCATCCCAAGGATAGTAGTCAGTGATGGTGGATCACACTTTATATCCAAGGTACTCGAAAAACTACTACTTAAATATGGAGTGAGACATAGGATAGCAACACCTTACCACCCTCAAACCAGTGGACAAGTGGAAGTATCTAACAGAGAAATCAAGCAAATACTAGAAAAAACGGTCGCCACTTCAAGGAAAGATTGGTCATTGAAATTACCAGAAGCTTTATGGGCATACCGAACTGCTTATAAAACTCCCATAGGGACGACCCCATTTAAGCTCATTTATGGAAAATCCTGTCACCTCCCGGTAGAATTGGAACATAAAGCCTATTGGGCTATTAGAAATTTAAATTTGAATTATAAAGCCGCCGGTGAAAAGAGAATCCTTGACATAAACGAATTAGAGGAACTCAGAAGAGACGCCTATGAAAATGCCAAAATCTATAAGGAAAGAACAAAACAATGGCATGATAAGCGTATATCAAGGAAAATCTTCAAGCAAGGCGAAGCAGTACTCTTATTTAACTCCAGACTAAAATTATTCCCGGGAAAACTACGATCCAGATGGTCAGGACCTTTCCATATCACTAAAATCTTTCCCAGTGGAGCGGTAGAAATTAAAGGACAATCTACAGAACCGTTCACCGTAAACGGGCAACGTCTGAAACATTATCACTATGCGGAAACCAACGAGGATTCGCAAATTCTACACTTAGACGAAACGCCCCCAGGACTCATAGACAATATTTAACAGTTTCTTTGTCGAGCTTGCGACATTTAAACAAAGCGCTTAGTGGGAGACAACCCACAAATTAATCTGTTATTTTATTATTATATTATTATTATCATTTCTCTATTTCTCTCTTAATTATTCTTTTAATTTCTATTTAGTATTCATTATTGATTTATTCAAAAAGAAAAAAAAAATATATCTATATATATTAATAATAATTCTATTCTTCTTTCGGCATTTGGCCAAATCCTGACTTAAACTCATGTTTTCTTTTCTCTAGTTAACACTAACCAGATGGGACATTTTGACCGTATGGGTATCAAGTTCAGAGGAATGGCTCAGAAACGAAGGTTTGAAGAACTAGCCACTAGAGAGATGCTACCTAGTTTATATGCTGATGATTGGGCTATGACTGCCCTTGGACTGAGACAGAGTGTCCTATTTTTGCTGAATCAGATAGGATGGGAGACCTCCCCTATTCTGAGACCTTTCACCACCTACCGGAGGCTCACATTAGAATTCCTTAGTTCATTAATCTATCTACCTAGCCATGGAAAAGGAATTACCAGAGGTTTTATCCAGTTCAGAATGTTCAATATGGAGTACCAATTTAATACTAGAGACTTCACCAACCTTTTGGGTTTTCCTACCTCCTTTGATACATTCACTATAAGCCAGGAAGAACTTCTTGAATATAGAGAGCTTGAACACTTTTGGGGTAAGCTGACTGGAAATGATGAGCCCGAAGAACATGAGTTTCTCTCTGGAAACATACATAACCCGGCTTTTCGCTATTTCCATAAGATCCTGACCCACACTTTATTTGGGAAGAAGCCAAATAGTACTTCAGTTTCACGTGATGAACTCTTCATCATATTTTGTGCTTCCCAGAACCGTCCAGTAAACGGTGCTACTTTTATGTTAGCTAATTTGGACCACCTTATCCAGGATGAGAGAGCACCCATTAGAATAGGCGGCCTGATAACTATGATAGGTAATGCTATTGGACTACGTCAGCCTATGCTTGACCTGAACCCTTTTTGTGGCATTACCACTATGAGTATACCTTTCCTCTTCAACACTATGTTTATAGCAAACATAGGGTCTGATGAGTTTGAGCTTGTTATTGATAACCAGGTTCTCTGCCTATTCACCCTGCCCGATCCTAGGACTAGTGTTCATAACCAAAGGAACTGGCTCTATAACCTGAATGAAACCCCAACTCCTGCTGGATCCACTGAATCCATCCAGGATTATGAGATTTGTGATGACTATGAGCACTATGTTGACCATATCTCTCTTGCTGAATCTGACCCTCAGACTCCATCCGGCTACCATGATATTGATCCTCCTCCTCAGCCCGTCCTGACCGAAGAATCAGCCATGCCTGATCTCCGACATCATATGCCAGGAACAGATATTAAAACCGTCATTGAAGCTTTGATGTCAGAACAAAACGCCCTCAGGGAAGATTTCCACAGCTTGAGACTTGCAGTCCTAGAACACATGAGCAGCACGGCAAGTCAGTTACGTATGTTACGGCATCATGTTAACTCTTTTACTCCTCCGGCCAGAGATCCGAAGATAGATGGAATTTAGTTATTTTTCTTTCTAAGTTATTTAGTTTTAGGCTAGAATTTTTCATTAATGTTATTTGAATTCATGTTTATTTCTATTTCATTTTATTATTTTCCCTTCCTGTAATACATTATGATCCTTTTTATTGAAGCTGTTTAGTTAATCTATTTTGCAATGCCTATTATGCTCTACTGTTATTACTTATTATTATTATTATACAAAGCAAGTAAGCATGCATACTAAATTAAGCTACAGACTAAAACGTTCATAAGCAGAATAAAATATTAAATTACGCTACCAAGTGATTCTGTGAAGCGCTACTAAGCCTTTCCAAAAAGGAAGTGTGACGAGCGTCACACCACCCATGACGGACGGCACACTTAGTACTTGTTACGAGCGTCACAGCTTTGTGACGAGCGTAACGCCTCTCAGATATGTGAACGTTAGGGAGCCGTTGGAGACGAACGTTACACCCCTTACCTTTTTACATTCCCCATTCATTTTTCATTTACCACAATTAATTACTTTTCAACCACTCTTTCTTTTCACCTCCCACATTTTACCTATAAATACCCTCCAAACTTCCTTCTTTCACCACAAACAATTCTCTCATATCAAATATACACTTCTTTTCTTTTCCAAATCACTCATTCAAAAATTCATCACAATGGCGGGAAATCAAAATTTCGGAAATATCATCTTCCGATCCGGAGATGACAACTATCAGCAAGAGCAATTCGAGCGCTTCCAACAGCGAGGCGTCGCTCCCACCAGGTACCCCGATTTAACTTGTTTACAACAATTGGGCTTACTCCAAGGTATCGAGTGGATGCTCCGTAGAGCCGATTTAACCTTCCTTTGCACCCATAACCAACCCACCTATCCTTCCCTAACCTTAGAATTCCTAAGTTCTTACGACTACACCACTCCCGCCGGTGAAGGTGAATTTCTAACCGGTACAGCAACCTTCCGTATGTTTAACACCGAGTACTCTCTAACCCAACGCCAATTGAGTGCCATGCTACAATTTCCCACAGAAGGTCTGCTCCATGCCAGAATTCCCCCAACCTCAAACTGGAACACAGTTCTAGTTTTCGACCTTTTTAAGAAAATTTCCGGTATAAATACCTACAACTGGGAAGAACTCCTTCTCTCCCACATCCATAACCCCACCATCCGCTATTTTCTCCGTATCCTGCAAAACACACTCTTTGGAAGACCAAACAACAGTAAGGTCAACTCAAAAGAACTCTTTTTCCTCCAGTGCGTTTTCGAAACGGATACTACGGTAAACGCCGCCTCTTTTCTCCTTCATCATATCCGCACCTTATGTGCTAGAGGCCGGCAACCATTCATAATTGGTGGATTAATAACCTCCATAGCACTTGGCCTGAACCTAGGGGATAAACTCCAAACTTTAGAATCCCTACCACCCCTGTCTATGGATATCAGCTATTGTCGCTCCAGCCGCCTGATTAAAAACAGAGTAGGCGGAGGCTATTATCTGATGGTGAACAACCAAGCAGTCCCAAGTGTTGTGCTACCCAATACCACCCTAACCGATGTCACAAACCCGAACCGCCACCTCTACGATCTTAGCGCTCCTGAAACCACCGAACCTTCACAAACAAACCAGCAAACAGATGAGTTTGAAGAAATGGAACAAGGTGATCATCCGCCAACACAACCGTCAGCCCCGCTCAACCCTTCCAGTAATGCAGCCGGCCCATCCTCCCAACGTCGTCGACGACGAAGGCCTGCGACCAACGATGACATTATGGATGCTATCGATGGAATGCAGGCACAGAATGCAGATATGATGCAGATGATGCGTCAAATGCAACAGCAACAGGATGCTCGGAATGCCATAACCGACCAGCGGTTTACTGAGTTGTTTAGCAGATTCGACAGCTTAGACATACGTCAAAGATCACCAGGACCAAGAACCAGAGGTGGAAGGCAGCCTTAGTTGTATTTTTCTTTTTCCTTTCCATTTTGTATTACTTTCCCTTCAAACATCGAGGACAATGTTTAGTTCAAGTATGGGGGGGAAATTATTCTTTCCATTCTCATCTTTGTTTCAAGTTTGTACTCTCCCTTTTCATTGTTATTTCCTTATAAAAACAAAATATTTTTTTAAGTTAAGTCCTTAAGGTGAAAAAGTTTCTATTATCTATTTCCCTCAACTTTCTTGAGCCATAACAAAAATTTTAACACACCCAATAAGTATAAAGGTCGCCTACTTTATAAAATTTGAGTGAAATCAAAACAAAATCATTACCATAACAACGCTCTGAGAACCTCAATATGTTAGATCAGGATAAGTACCTATTATACCGAACTCCTTGAACTTTTAGTTCTATGGCAACCCCAAGTAGTTTATACAGAAGTCAGCACCATCTTAATAGCAAACTACGTGGAGAGCCGATGAATATAAGTGAATGATCCCCAAAGTAACCTAAGAAAATTTAACTAGGTGATCCTTACCAGATCATTTAATCTAAAGGTTGCAGATCATGCAAAAGCACAATACGAAAGATCCATTATGAATTGGTTCAGTAGGAATCTGGTACTGAACTTGGTAGGGCGGACTACGGTTCGATCCCCCGCAATTTGCAATGGACTGAATAATGAAGTTATCCGACTTATGTACCAGAACTTCTAGCTAAAAGCGGATCATAGTCACTAACCGGTTACTCCACTATGTGCGCGAAAGGATAAAGGGCTTAATGTGATTTCACTAGAATGAAAACGGGCAAAATAAGACTAAAGGAACCAGGATAGCTATCATAGGGTACTTGAACTGATTGGCATAAGGTAGGGTTATCTAAGTTGTGACGGTAGTTGTTGATGTCAAGATTAAACTCAAGTCCTCCTAAACAAAAATCCATTGGCAACCTAGTACGAATTGATGTGTGCTTTAAAATTTCATCCGGCTAAAACTTTTAATAAGTTCTATACTGAATTTTGCTTGAGGACAAGCAAAGATTTAAGTATGGGGGAGTTTGATAACACGAAATTATATCGCTTTTTAAGACTTAATTCAATTAAATTATTTTATCATTTACGCTAATTTATCCCATTTCATCAGATATTATGCAGTATTTCTTTTCTATTTACATCAGGTACCCATTTTGAAGCAAAAGTGAAAAAGGGAAGAAAAGGAGGTGTAAAAAGCAACAAAAAGGAGAGAAAAGGAACCAAAGGCCAAAGCCCAGCCCAAAGCGCACAAGTCACCAATGCTGTGCCTGTGACGGACGTCACAGGACGCGTGACGAGCGTCACGCGAAGTAGCTTTGTGACGGACGTCACACATGGTGTGACGAACGTCACACAACCCCACTACCTTTGTGGCGCAAGTATCGCCCTCAGAAGGACTTGAAGAATAACGTTAAGGAGTTGGTCTCCTATATGCACGCCGTGGATATAGCCACGCTGAAGAATGGGAGAAACGGAATGCTGCTACCAAGGCTATTATAAATAGCCATCTCACAAACCAAAAGAGGGAGAGTTTTTGCACGCTCAGTTTTGCGGAAGCTCTGCCAAATTTATTTTTCACGCCTTTGCCTATTTTTCTTCCTTTCCAGCATCGTCCACTTTATTTATTTTATTTTGCAAGCTTTGTTTTCTTTTTCCCTTGCAATTTATTTTCCCCGTTCTTAGCTTTTAGATATTTTTCGCGTAGTAGTTTCTACACCGGAAACTACTGGGCAACTTTATACCGGATTTAACCTTACGTTATATTCGAGTTTTTTATTTCCTTGATTTAATTTACCGTTTAATTGAAGAATCGAAGAACAAATCCTACCGGCTTGTGGAGGAGTGTTCAAAGACCATTGTATTACGCATTCAGGTTCTTTAATAGCTATTTAATTTTTAATGTTTTATTCTACTGTTTATTTACATTGCATGCCTGGAATGAGTCTGTTTATGCATGATATAGATTCTTATTTATTTAGCATGTCTGGCTAATTTGCCTAGGTATCGGTATGTAAAGTAAGCAGAAAGAGGGATCAAAACTAAGTCGGTCTATTCAAACTTAAAATTAGAATCAATCTTTTTATGGTCTTAACTTACAGGTTTAATAACAAGATTTTTTACAAAAGTAAAAGACATAAAGAAGTTGAAACCAACAGAGCGAGAGTTTGAGGTTTTAACTGGACAGTGTAAGTTAGTCATTAAATCTATCTCAGGGCGAGAGCAAGTTTTAGAATTAATTAAATTCTGACCTTTTTCCAAAAAGTATTTTTAAAGATTGAATGTGAGGACGAGAGTTAAGCATTTAGATTTAATTGTATAACCTAAGTCAACAGAGCGAAAGTTTGAGATAAGGGTGTTTAAAACGGTCAGTATTTTCTTAAAAAGAGTTTCTGCAACTTTATTGTTTTCAAAATATGATTTTTGACTTAATTATAAGTGACAGCAACATTAACATAAGATCATGGTTTCTTCAACAGAGCGAGAGTTTGAGATAAAACCTTTAACCAATAAAGTTAGTCGAAACGATTTATTTTAAAACCGAGAGACCGACAAGGAATTGATTCCCTAGTTTTGACGAACTACATACCGATATCCGTTTTATTAATATTTAATCTAGATCTTAGTTTAGCTCTTAGCTCCTTTCCCCAAACAATCAAACATTTTCACCTTAGATTTACATAGTAACCTTAGATAACGGTACATCGATTCATAAGTCCCTGTGGGATCGATATCTTTTAAAACTACGCGATAGAACTGTGCACTTGCAGTTTGTATCCCATTCTCGACTCACACAGTCGAGCGATCAAACATCATGACATAACTGTTGAAAGCTTGTCGAAGGCTAATTCCTTCATCAGTTGGCGTTAGTTGCACCAACCTAGGCCATTCGACAGTCCTGTCCTTCACTTTTTCTTCGTTCACTTCGTGTTTTACAGGAAGAGAAGCTTCAAAGGTGGCATTGAGCCATAATTGTAAAAGCCAGAAAGGTCCTGACAAATTGATTTTACCTTGGTCTTTGATGGTTTTCAAAAGATTTACACTCTCACTCAAGGATTCGTAAAGATTCGCCAAAATCATTTCACTTAAGCATAGTTTGGTTCCTGCGTGAAGCTGATTGGCCATAGTGATGAATCTTTTGGCAACTTGGAGGGAACGGGAGCAAAACACATATTTTGTTAGCCATAGAGTCAAAAAGGCTATATGTTCGACATCCGAGACTTCTGTGGTATCCTTGTCATGATAATGAGACATGAATAAAGAGTATGGAGCAAAGCTAGTGTCGAAAGTTATAGAATCTTCATTTAGGTCGGTGGGGTCGAAATCTATCCCATTGGGGCGAAGGCCAACGATGGCTGCTGCGTCGAAGAGAGTGGGTGTGACCATCCAACAAGGAAGGTGAAAAGTGTTATAGGTATTTTCCCAAAAATAGAGTGAAGCTAAAAGCATATTGGGGAAAATGTTGGGTCCTACTCTCGACAATTGAATGAGGTCGAAAATACCTATTTCCTTCCAGAAATCTCCTTTAATCTTTTCAACCTTATCTAGCAAGGATAAATAGTCTGAAGGGTTTTTCGACCATGGACAAGTTCTAAAGATCCTAGCATAATTCAAATAAGTTAAATTCAACTCTCCATCATCAGTCGAACTTTGTGGGTCAATTTGTTCTACAGTTTTCTCTTGAGGTTGAGGTTTTACTCCATCACTTATGGGTTTAGTATGGAAATAGGTGGGAAAAAATTCTTTCAGACGATCTGGTTTAATATCTGGGTTGGGGAGTGGACCTAACATAGCGTGACAAATACCAGAAACAAGAACAGGAATTAATACCTGGGATTTGTAGATACACTCCTTCTCCCTCTCGTTGGGAGGTTCAGGAACGTATTGTTGGTTTCCAACAATCATTGGTCCATTCAACTCGTGCGCAGGATGAAGAGTTGAATCTTGGGTCTTCTTGGAGTGTTTGCTGCTGGAAAATTTTGGAGGAGCCATTGTGTCGCATCCGCGAAAAACAACCGGCGGGCTAAAACAAAAACAACACAGAGCCGCCACTGCGCGTTATTTATCCCAAAATAGGGAAAGGAAACGCTCAGAGAAACCTGGAAAGGAAATGGCCTCGCGACCAAAGAGAAAGGGTAAGGGAGTCGGTTACGCAAGGGGAAGGTATTAGCACCCCTCACGTCCGTCGTACTCGACGGGATCCACGCTCTAAGAAAAGAAAAGGTTGCTAAAATAAACAGACAAACATCATACACACACGCTAAGACAACACAGGTGGGGTTAAGAAGAAGAGAGCTCGATAGGACGTCGCATCCTATGCCTACGTATCTCGTCTGGAACGAGAATCAGAGCTGCCGTAGTTCGGCTTACGCACGCCAAACAAGCAAACACAAACACAGGCAAACTGGGAGCCTGAATGCCAATCACTGGACTTACATCAGCATCCGAACCAAAACACACATAAGAAGGCAAACGTGGAGCCCGACCGCCAATCACTGAACTTACGTCGGCATCCGAACCAAACACGCACAAGAAGATAACAAGCAAACACACACAAAAAGAAAAAAGGTGCCCGGAGAGACCTCACACGGTCTCCTGCCTACATACCTCGTCTGGAACGAGGATCAGGGCGATGTAGTTCCCCCTAAAGGGAAAGAAAATCTAGCCAGAAACCAAGGGAAGACACACTACCAGGGAGCTGTACTCGAGCCTAGTGTTGTCATGCATCATTGCCCTACGTTGAGGTTTCTACCTACTTGCACAACTGCAAGCTAATCCTATCCAGGAAGAAAGCAAGCATACAAGCATACAAGCAAACAAAGCAAACAAATATTCACAAAGCACACACTATAACCAGTCAAGTGGGGCTCAAACAATGGGTTTGACTGCCGAAGCAAGTCATCTGTACATGGGTAGTATTTGCTCTTAACCTTGCCATTGCGAGGCTAAGGTGAAGCAGATGAAAGGTGAGTGAAGATTAGACTTCACAGCTCTTATCCCTGACCAGGGAGAGCTTCAGACAAAGGAGCGTGGGTCCATAATGGAGGGACCCTTCTACGCTCAAAGACTCTGACTCGATTGTGCAACAGCACAAGATCTTGGGTTTGTGTCCCAATGCATCAACACACAGCCGTGTGAGCAGGGGACGACTCAACAGAATAGTGGGGGATAGATTGCATATCCCTTTGATCCACCAATTGCCTCATAGAGGTCTTTACCTGCTTGGCACAAATGTAAACAACCACAAACATCGCCTCTTAAGGAGGACTTCAGACAGTTGCCTGGCCAAGTAACAGGCCAGGTCTTCCAGACTACATGGAGAATAGAAGTCCTACCTCAAGTGGTTTAAAAACCAAGCAGCAGCAAGCAAGTTCTTAAAGAACTGTAAGCGACTAAATGTACCTGAAATCAATCAAGTATCATCAGTACTCAGACAAACCAACAATAAACAGCAAATGTCAATCTATACAGACAACACAAGTTAATGCACACAAGTGCAAGCTATGAGCTCAAGCTCAAGCATCAAACCTACAACACAAAATCAATGTTAGTTTACAACATCAAACAAAACTCAATTTAATCAACTTGCACTTTTTCCTTTAAGCCTTTTTGCATTTCAACCTGAAAATCCACACCAAATGTGAGAAACTAGACCACTAGGCCAAGCCTAGGGTCCAAAGGGATAAAAAAAATCTAAACAGCAAGCAAAACCAATCCAAAATCACATTCAAACAAATAGAAAGCAAATGCAATTGGTCTCATGCTCATATCATTCACCAATATCAATTCATGCACAATATACCACAAACTAGGTCAAATACAACACCAAAAGTCCAAACAGAATGACTTCAATCAAAGGCATACCAAAACAATTCCAAAAATCCTCAAATAATTCACACCTAAACAGGACACAATCAACAAGTAGCATGTCAATTTTCAGCTCAATTGGACAAAAGAAAGTAGGTCAATGAAAATCAAAAAGTCCAGACACAATTATGTAAGCCAATTCAAGACATCCAAGCAAGCATCCATTTCAATAATTCATAAAACAGTGACAACAATTAAGAAATGAATGGGACCAAAAGCATGATGTCCCACAATGTGTCTACAATCAACATATCAAATTTCATCTTCATCCAGTACCATATGAGAATTTCACAAGCAAAATGCCAACATGTGTCACATAAATTCACAAAATAAGCATACAGAGAAGAAAATTATCAATCAATTAGAAAATGACATCAAAAATTCTAGCAAAAATCACATGTTATCTTGACATATCAATGATCATTCATGCAAAATTTCAACCCAATCAAACATTTCTAGGCCAGGCAAATAAAATCATGAAATTGACCTAGCTTGGTGTGACACAAATTGTCACACCTTACTTCAAAAAATTCATATCTAATCAACCAAGTATCCAAAATTCACAAACTCTACATGAAAATCACCATCAACAAGTCCAGAATAAGCACAAAAATTTTCAATCATTTCTTTAAAAGTATGAGCATTTCATGAAGGACATAGTAAAATGTACAAAAATGTGACACATCACATAATCCCTAAGCATTTTATTTTTCTACACATGCAAAAAATCCACAAAAAATATCATTAAATTCTACACATTACAAGAAGAACAATGCAAAAAATTGCACTCAATTTGGATGACAAATGAATCCTATAGGAATTTTCTAAGTTCATGGCATAAAATGAAAATGAAATGAAAAAGAAAATAGAATAATAATTAAATAAAAGGCGCCAGTGGCATTTTTGAAATTTTTCTGAAATACGCCAAAACGGCGTCGTTTTGGTTAGTTGCAGCGAAATGTTTCCATTGGCCAGCGAGGGCGGGAAACACCTTATTCAAATGAAAAGCCAAGGCAACGGATCAAAGTGTGTTCACGTTCATGTTCTTCACCTCAAAAATTCCAGAAAACGCAGCAAACACTCAAGAACAAACATCAACCAAAATTCACAAGCCTATGATCATTGGAACCGTCTGAGCGTGAGGATCACGAATATGTGACTAATTCATCCTAATTCCTAACATATCTCACGGATCGAGCATTTAAAGAGATGACATCAAAACTAAAAATCACGATTACTTTCTCATCAGTTCACCAAATCAAAAACTAACTACATCATGATCATCTACGTGGAATGCACTTCAAAACGCATATGGAAATTCAAGGAATGGTGAAATTCGAGTTCATGTACCTTGAATGGAGCAGTTGATGTTCTTTGAGTTTCCACGCGTAATTCTTCAAAACAGACGAAGAAGAAGGCTTAGGAAGATGAAAGCAACTTGTATTTCAGCTCAAGCACGATCCAGATGAGAGAAATCTCCAAACTCCATTGTTGAGCATGATGTGAACAGTCACGAATTGGATGCTTTTTGGCAATGAATTGATGAAACAGTTGGAGAAGGAAGATCAAGGAACACGAAGCAAAAAGAATTTTGCACTTTGGTGAAGAATTGAAGAAGATTGATGAGAAAAAGTGATGAAGCTTTTTGGAGAATTTGAGAGGTTCTTGGTGAAATTCTGTTACAGATCTTGGTGAATGTGATTGTGATTTGCATTCTGTTACAATTAGGCTTAAATACTCATGCTTAATCATCCTCTTAATCACCAATTAGCCAAATGAAATGTAATTAGCATAATGTGCAATTTGAGTGAAAGGGCAAAAATGACTTTTCCCATTAGGCCATTGACAGCTCATGTGACAGCTCATACATCCTCTAAATTCCATTTGGAATGTGTTGGCTTTGATCTCATGTTGATTGGCCTTGTACAATTCATTTTCACTATGCTATGCCAAAATTGCATTTTAAGTGCAAGTTCAAAAGTAGCCTAGCCAAATATTGATCCTTGAAAACTCATGACAGTTCAAACCACCTCTATTTGGCATATGTGATGTGTTGCAAAAACTCCCATTCCAAAATTCCAATTATTTCTCAACTTGGACCATTTTGCCCTTGGATTTTCATTAGTACACTTGAAAATTGACCTTTTGCATTGACCATTTTTGATGAATTTTGATTATGCACCATGAAAGTACATGTGAAATGGAGTTTGCTCATAAAAAGATCACTCATTTTGGACACTCCATGTGAAAGTTATGCCCCTTTGATTATAGGTCTTTTTTGAAATTGAATGGACCATAACTTGCCAACCATACATGGGAATTTCAAGTTCTTGGACTTTTTGGAAAGGTAAGACCAAGATCTACAACTTTCATGTTGAGCAAATTTTCATTTGAAGCTTTTTTGGACACGTAATTTTAAGGTCAAAAACTTTCCATTTTTGGAAACTTCCATTACAAGTCACTTTCTATTTTTGGCAATTTTTGTTCTGACTTTATTTTCTCCATTCTTGAGCTTTGCAATGTCAAATAACACTTGTTCCAACATGAATGAAGTGTATCCAACTCTCTCCCACCTCCAAATCCATAAAATCAAGCACAGTTGACCACAGTTGACTTTTTAACTGATAGATGAATTTGGCAATGCACTGATCAATCTGAGCCCCAATCCCCTGATGAAATGGCTCAAGGATGAAACCCTAGCCTCAATAAGCTCAATATAACCATGAAATGATCCCCATATCCATTGTAGACCCCATTTCCTTACTATGCCCTGATTGGCCCAATGCAACTGATTAGGGTTGACCAGTGGTCAAAACCCTAATCTCAAGGAATATGCTTCAACACTTGATGATGACAAACCATGATGATGATGATGTATCCTTTCAAACAAGATAATGACCAATCTCCTTGAGAATCACAAAACCCTAATTTGGACCTCCACATCCTCAGATGATCAATGACCAGTCCAATGACACCCTAGCTTGCACATAACCTCACCATCTTCTGACCAAGACTTAAGAGGATGACTTGCACAATGTAACCACATGATATGCAATATGCAATGCCTAATGACCTAAAAATGATATGCAATATGTTAAGCTAGTCCCAAGAGAAGAGGGCAAATTTTGAGGTGTTACAGCTGCCCCTATTCAATCCACTGTGAACCTGTCCACATGAACAGCCTCGGCTTTCAGATGATCAGGATGAAGAGTGATTGAATACCAAGAACAGACGAACAATTTGCACTCTGATGGGAAAATAATTACAACGCCTGTCAGAATCGGCGAAGAAACAATCTTGAAAAAGAAATCCCGTCTGGTACGGAGAAAGTCGGCTTGAACCCCAAAACAGAAACGTCGACCTGGATACCAAAATAAATGGTAACGCAGGGATAACCATGGCCTGAACACCACCTATCCGCTGGGGATTATCTCCTTCTTTTTATGCTTTTCTTGAACCCCGAATTTTTCTGATAATTGCTCTTTTTCGTGTTTTCCTTGAACCCCGAAATTTTCTTTCGCGCAAATGATCCCCGATCACTGCATTTGAACCCCATTCTCCTATTTGCCAAAATAATGAACCCCATTCTCCAGTTTGAACCCCAGTCGCCTGACGATAACTCACGATCGCCATTGTGAACCCCGTTCTCCAGAAAATGCCTCAACATTTCCCTTTCTCCATTTGAACCCCATCTCCAGAAAATGCCTCAACATTTCCCTTTCTCCGATTGAACCCCGTTCTCCAGAAAATGCCTCAACATTTCCCTTTCTCCGATTGAACCCCGTTCTCCAACTTCTTGTGATAATTCCGCTGGCAACGCCGGAAATAACACCAACACCACTCTGAGGGCGACATGTCAGAGGGTATACCTTCACAAAGGAAGGTAGCATGTGTATCTCTTCCTCAGAAGACACCCATAACGACCTCCATCAGCCTCAGCCAGAGTCTAAGGTGACACATGAACAGGAGATAATCCTAAGGACCTCATCCCGGATACATTCTTCAACTCCAATCTTCATTTGAACCCCAGAAAATGCCTCAGCATATACTCTTCTCTGATTGAACCCCGATCTCCAGAAAATGTCGCAACACTTCCCTTTCTTCATTTGAACCCCATCTCCAGAAAATGCCTCAACATCTCCTTTTCTCCATTTGAACCCCGGAATCGCGCTGATCGCGTAACGTCTTCTGATATTTGTCATACGGTGAACTGGACTTTTTGTGGTTTTAATCGCAATGTCGCGGTTAGCAAGAGTCGCCACCGACTTTTCTTTTATCCAATAAGGAAAGGTGGAAAAGAACAGGAAAAACCTTAATTTAGATTTTGGGTTCGGGAGGTACATTATACAAAGGGAAGGTGTTAGCACCCTTTGTATCCATGGTTATCCATGGGCTCTTAATTGCTCGATCACTTATATTATTTTTGTCTAAAAAAGTGTTTGTGAATTGTTTGGAAAATTGTTTTGAAAAGAGAATTTAACTTTGTAATGATTCTTGTATGAATGTATACAAAGTGGTTATCCCGTTTTAGTTTTGAAAATTGTTTAGAAAAATATAACTCGGTAATGATTCTAGTATGAATGTATACCAAGTGGTGATTTTCTAAAGGCATTTTGAAAGGTGTGAGGTGCAAAAAAATGTTTTAAGTTGTGAGCCAGCAATTAAGAGTTATACCGACCCAAGGTCTTTACGGGCATTTCCTATCCTTATGAGGGTAAAACTGTCCTTATTATTGAGAAATAAGTAGTTTTATCCTTTGGATGTAAAAGGGTCATCGTAGGGTCATTGAAGGCAACAGTTATGAGGATACCTTAGCATTCGAAGGGACTATCATCATTTAACCGTTGGCAACATCGGAGGGTCATCGAGGGACAAAGTTGTATATTCGAAGGCAACATCCGAGGGACTATAATTTATTTTATGATGATTTAACCGAAGGGTCTTTGCTAAGGGTATCCCCACGTTCGCGGGACATGACCGTAATATCGTAATCATAAGGCAACAAAGAGAGGTCCAAGATCACTTATTCAAAGGCAAAGTTTTACAATTAATTATATAATTAGGATGAAACTCCACATTAAAATTATTAAAAATAATATATTAAAAAATTAATACATTAGAAATTAATACATTAAAAATTAATTTAGGATGAAACTCCACAAGGGTATCCCACAAATAAAGTGGAATACCTAGCCAATAACCTTTTCCTGGGATATGTGAACCTTTACAAAACTCAAAAAAAGAAACATGTCAGAACACCAAATCAGGGTGCAGTCGAAGATTACACCGGAGAAATATCACAACAATAAATAGGATAGGATAAATAATGCATGGCTATGATAAAAACATAAAAAAAACAGACTAGAAGAATCAGGTACTGTCTCGTTCGCTTCTGCCTCGCCTAGCGAAGGCCACGGATTTTGAATTTGAAAACAGCCCCATGTTAGGAACTTTGAATTTTATGGCATTTTATCACAGGAATAACATGGTCAAACATTCAGGGTATTCAGGCATATTTAAATTCCCATACGAAAGCAAATTATATATCAACATTTAATCATGATGCATTATATACGCAAACCTGTTTGCCAATTCAAGGTTGAAGGGATTGACCACTTGTAGTATCGGAATAAGTTAGGCAGCGGGAATTGGACGGCGATGGCTTCGGTGCAGATGGGCTGCCTTCAGGGTTTCTTTACTCTGAATTCTCCGGGTAGGCAGGGTTCCTATGCCAAAGTTTCTATCCGTCCTTCTCTGTTCTCTCTCTTTCTTTTTCCTCAAGGTTTTGTTCCAAGGAAACCTCAGAGTATTTTGCTTCTCTTCCTTCTTTCTCCAGTAAATCTCCCAGTGTAAACTCCAAGTCCCCAACTCCCCCTACTGAAACTTCAGTATTTATAGACTAATTTCGTGGGTAATGGGCTTGGAATGAGGGAGACCCAAGTCCAAAATAATTTGTTATATTTTATTTATTTATTTATTTTAATTATTTAATTAATTAATTAATTAATTAATTAATTAATTAATTAAAAAAAAAAATCTCTTTTTTTTTCGTTTTTTTTTTTTTTTTTTTTTTTAGGAAAAATGATGGGTAATTTTTGGGGTATGACAGCTGCCCCTGTTCAATATTCTTGAACCGAGAGAGTTAGGATGGCGTGTATGCCATTCGTGGTCTGGAGGTGGAAGATTATTGAACACTAGAATGCCCCAAAAATTTGCACTTGAGAATCGACAGTTGGTCTTGATGGAGATGGGCTTAAAGATGCCATCCGGGAGGTTTGATGACGAAAGCTTCAGATCGCGCCGTATATTAGGCCAATTTGAAGACATGGGTGCCACACTGGGTCGTACGTTAGACCGTATAATGAGTCATCCATTAGGCTGCCGACTTCGCTGGGGAGTCGGAGTGTGTCATATGCTGTTGGGGATAAAGGATCAGAATGGACCATACGCTAGATCGTATCTGAGTTGCAGCATGAGCCGTACGTTAGGCTGAATCTGATGACGAAAGGGGTAGTCGTACGTTAGACTACACTTCAGAAATGTACCGTATGTTAGGTAGCATCTGTGGGGATGGACATCCGAACGGGTCGTACGTTAGACCGTCGCAGAATGAGTCGTCTGTTAGGCCGCATCTGATGATGAAAGCGGTAGTCGTACGCCAGACTACACTTCAGAAATGTACCGTACGTTAGGTAGCATCTGAGGGTTGTAAGATCCAAACGGGTCGTACGTTAGACCGCGTTGGGGTTGTTGAAGTTCAGAATGGATCGTACGTTAGATCGTATCCGAGTTGTAGAATGAGCCGTCCGTTAGGCTGCATCTGAAAAAGAAAGTAGTCGTACGCTAGACTACACCCCTGAATGTACCGTACGCTAGGCAGCATCTGAGGATTTGAAGGTCCAAATGGGTCGTACGTTAGACCGCATTGGAGTTGCTGAAGAAGTCATATGTTGGGCTGAATCAGAATGAACCGTACGTTAGGCTGTATCTGATAACCTGTATATGTTGTACTTGCAATAAATGTCTGGGATGGGCTTAGAGATGCCATCGTTAGGAGGATATCGAAGTGTTGTCAGAATGAATGTTCCCATGAACTGTATTTGAAATATGTATCTGAATCTTGAATGTGATTGATAAAGGTGTCTGTCTGAATGAACCTTCTACTTTGACTATATCAGGAGGATAATTAACCTGCAAAGAAAAGTTAGCTTCATGCTATGTCATGATGTATGAGATGTTTCGTGTTATGCTAAAATAAATGCGAATGTTGTATGCATGCATATGCTGTGAAATGATGTAATGAATGAGTTATGCGTATGAGAAGTTCTGCTTGGGGACTCTACTGGGGAAAATAAATCCCCATCTACTGATTGGAGATATTTGTAACGATGACCCTTTCTCGGCAGGGGGTTCTTGATTCCGTCTGATGGTAGAAATATTCCACAGATCTTGGCTGAGGATGGATGAGATGATCAATCTGTCTGATGATGCCGACCTCTGTTGGGGAGTAACTGGCTGTGCCGGGGAATACTGCTAATTTCTTCTGAGGAATAACAGACTTGCTGGGGGAATAGAATTGGTAGCGGATTCATTGGAAGCATGGTTAGACCTTCTCCTCGATCCTGAAGTCGGGTAGTAATTGCTATTGCTATTCTACGCATATATTTTGGTAAACATTTATCATATTCAAATGCACATATTAATTCAAATTAAATCAATGGACATTTACGCAACCAAAACAGAAAAGTAAAAACAAAAGCATCTTTTTTTTGAAAGAGGGTTGTATTGATTTTGAAAGGAGGCCTATAAACAGGCAATTTGTGTACAAGGAGACAGAAATCCTAGTAAGAGGAAATTGTCGAAAACAAAGAGAAAGCTATGTGGAAGAAGTCCTATTGATTTTAAGCCTACTACTGTCATTATGTCTTCGAGCATCTCATCCCTTGCTGTCGGATAGAAGTGATTGGCTTGGTCAGTCCCTCGAACTTGGATGAAAGTTGACTGAGAACGGGACATAGTCATACGCTTTAATCCCTAATTTTTGCCTGGATCGCCTTTTCAGGTTTTCAGTCCACCAGGATACCCTTTTTTGCCCAAGCCGCCTTTTCAGGTTTTCGACTTGCCGGGTGTACATTTTTTTTATATATCCCTAATTTTTGCCCGAACCCTTTTGGTTCGCCGGGATGCCCTTACTTTTGCCTAGATACGTCGATCTAGCGGGTCTCTTTTATGCGTAGTATTTTTTAACTATGTCCGCGTTCACGGGATGTGGGAAGTCTTCACCATCCATAGTAGCGAGTATCATGGCTTCACCAGAGAATACCTTCTTAACCACAAATGGCCCTTCGTATGTGGGAGTCCATTTGCCTCTGGGATCACCTTGTGGTAGAATGATACGCTTGATCACCAAGTCGCCAAGTTGGTACACCTGTCTCTTAACTCTTTTGTTAAATGCCTGGGTCATGCATTTCTGATATATCTGCCCATGACAAACAGCCGCAAGTCTCTTCTCATCAATCAGATTTATCTGATCGAGTCGAGTCTGAATCCATTCATCTTCATCTAAGCCCGCCTCTTTCATGATTCTTAGAGAGGGAATCTGAACTTCCACTAGTAAGATGGCTTCCATTCCATAGACTAAAGAGAACGGAGTTGCCCCTGTCGTAGTGCGCACTGAAGTGCGATAACCGTAAAGAGTAAAGGGTAACATCTCATGCCAGTCTTTGTATGTTACTGTCATTTCTTGCATGACCTTCTTGATATTGTTAGCAGTCTCCACGGCGCCGTTCATCTTTGGCCGGTACGGAGAAGAGTTATGGTGTTTTATTTTGAACTGCGTGCAGAGTTCAGTAATCATCTTGTTGTTCAAATTAGTACCATTGTCAGTGATAACTCTTTCAGGAGACAGCAGGTTTCTCAAATAGGTATTTGATAGAATCCATCTTAGAAGTCAATAAGGTGGTATGATTCAACATATACTGTCTTAGTCGGCGAGCAGCCCAGGCCAAAGCACAGCAAGCTTTCTCGGGCTGTGAGTATCTTGTTTCACAGTCGGTACCTTTTGCTAAGGCAGTATATGGCATGCTCTTTTCGACCAGACTCGTCATGTTGCCCCAACACACACCTCATTGAATTTTCTAACACGGTCAAATACATGATGAGAGGTCTTTCTTCAACTGGTGGTATCAGAATTGGAGGTTCTCGGAGATACTTCTTGATTTTGTCAAAAGCTTCTTGGCATTCATCATTCCATACCATCTCTTGATTTTTTTCTCAGTAATTTGAAGATGGGTTTGCAGATAGCAGTCAAGTGTGGAGTGAATCGGGCAATGTAATTCGAGTGCCCCAAGAAACCTCTGACTTCTTTCTTGTTTATTTCAGTACCCAGATTTACAATTTCAATTGATTCCTCATGCGGCTGTATAGTCTTTTCTTCTTGCAGTAGTCGGGCAAGTTCTCCAGGGACTTCACAATCTTCCTCGCTTCCATCCTCGGCTTGGTAGATCGGATTTTCAAAGTCATAATGAACAGTAGCAGAGTCATTACCAACAGGATCCAGAGTGGATATGGATCGGCAAATTGTTACGTGAGTGTGCGCAAGAAACATAGCTTGTTTGAAAAATGACAGGAAAGATAAAGAGCGCAATATTTGAATGCAAAAAGTCCATTGATTTATTGAATATGAATATGCTTATGAAAATGACAAACCCTTAAAAAATTAGCTATTGTGCCTCGGGCATAGACACAATGCTTTAAGAAGTTTGATTGTAAAAGAAAATTAAAATTTGCAATTCTAGAATAAACAATAACAATTACTCCTGACTAAAGGAAAACGGGATAATGTCTTCAGTCTTCCAATTGTTGAGTCCGTCACCAATTGTTGGGAAAATCCAGCTATCCAAGTCGCAATCACTATCAGCATCTTCCATAGCATTAATCTGATTTTTGACTATCTTTCCAGAGTTAAACCCCAGGCCAGCTTTATCAGACTTGTACGGTACATTGATCAGTTGACCCCAACCAGCACGATCACCATTTTCAATCGCGGCTTGAGCATCTTTCAGAGAGATCATGACAGGGGGAGCACGAACAACCTTGGGCACAAGGGGAGTTGGCTTAAGGACAGGACTGGGTGGAGGAACCACTTCAAATGACTGAGAAGGAGTCTCAAAGAATTCACCATCCATCTCGACGTATTTGAAGGCTTGCACACTACTGACAATATACTCTTCTTCTCCACATACAGTGACAACCATGCCTGCTATTGGATACTTCAGCTTTTGATGAAGCGACGAAGCTACCGCACCTGCCCCATGGATCCAAGGGCGCCCCAACAAGCAGGAGTAGGCGGGACGAATGTCCATCACGTGAAAGGTAGTGTTGAAGACTTGAGGTCCTATCTTGATAGGGAGAACCACTTCACCATAGACAACACTCTTCGCACCATCGTAAGCACGCACCACAACATCACTAGGTTTCAGTTCAATGCCTTTGTAGTCAAATTTATCGAGTACAGCTTTCGGGAGCACATTCAAGGAAGAGCCGTTGTCGATCAACACGTGAGCCAGGGTGATCCCCTCACACTCGATGGAGATATGCAGAGCTTTATTGTGATTCTTTCCTGCTGGCGTCAGGTCAGCATCGGAAAAGCCTAGGCCATTGTCAACAGTCAAATTAGCAACATAATGTTCGAATTGATCGACGGATGTTTCTTGAGGCACATGAGCGGTCTTCAAGAATTTCATCAATGCATTGGCATGGGATTCAGAGGATAATAACAAGGACAACATTGAGATTTTAGACGGAGTATGCCCCAATTGTTCCACTACATCAAAATCGCTCTTACGGATGATTTTCAGCATCTCTTCCATTTCCTGTTTGGCAACATCTTCAGAAGTAACTTCGACCGATGTCTCTGACTGAGGAGGATTGACTGGTCTTTTTCCTCGAATTTCGGGAGCGGGAGGTGAGATTTCTGGGGAGTAGATCCTTCCACTTCGAGTAACTTTACTAGTCCCCACAATATCATTAGGATTAGCAGAACTACCAACTTGCTTTATGCCATGGATGTAAACGTCGCCTCCATAGTTCCACGGAATAGCTTTGCTGGAGGAATATGGCACGGGGCCAGGTGCGGTAATAATCAGGGGAGCCACTTTGGGCTCAGCGGTAATCTTCACAGGCACTCTAGTAGCGGTAATCTTCACTGGAGCTTTGGACCTAGCAATCACAGATACCTCTTCAATAGAGTTGTCCACCTTAGGAACCCTTTCAAATAGAATTGTACGATCATCCATCAGCCGTTGAATGCCGTTCTTCAACTTCAAACAATCATTGGGTCGGAGTACACAGAGATCGCAATCTTCAGCACAACCTGGAAATAAACCAGCTTGCAATAAATTCCTCTTAACGATCAGGAGAGGAGATGCTAAATCAGCAACGTCAGTAACGTGAGAATTGTCGTCCACAACATTAACATTCTGGTCATGATTAGGCATAGGTGCTGTGATGACATTGGGGGTCGCCGGAGGATCAAATTCAATTTCTCCAGCGTCGATCATATCCTGAATCTTGTTCTTCAACAACCAGCAATCATTTGTATCATGCCCGGGGCTATCGGAGTGATAGGCACACCTGGCGTTGGGATTATAACGAGGAGAAGTAGTGTTGGGATTTGCAGGAGGGCCTCTGAGGGTAATCAAATTGGCCTTTAACATACTCTGCAGTGCTTGGGTTAAAGTCATATTGATCTTGGTAAACTGTCTTCTCGACCTGTCTTGTCTGTGTTGGAAGTTCTGAGATGGCGGTGCGGCAATTGTAACTGCCCCAACAGTATGGTCACGATTCTTCTTGTTATGCTTCCTCTCACTGTACACAGCATTTGATTCACTCTTTCCCTGATAGGACTTTTTGGTGCTTGCAGAAGTAGCTGCCTGTATCTTTCCACTTCGAATGCCGCTTTCAACCCGTTCACCTGTCAAGATAAGTTCAGTGAAACCTGACGAGGAACTTCCCAGTAGATGGCTGTAGAATGGGCCAGTCAGTGTACCCATGAACATGTCCACTAACTCTCGATCAGTCATAGGGGGTTTGACTCTGCCAGCCAAATCTCTCCACTTTTGAGCATATTCTTTGAAACTTTCTTTAGAGCCCATAGTCATATTTTGTAGCTGTAGCCGAGTAGGCGCTAACTCAGAATTATACTGGTAGTGCTTGTAGAAAGCTGTTGCTAAATCAGTCCATGTGCGGATGTTAGAGCTCTCAAGCTGATAATACCACTCTAACTGTGTGCCAGACAGACTCTCTTGGAAGAAATGGATCCACAGTTTCTTATCAGTAGTGTGCGGCTGAATCTTTCTCACATAAGCCCTTAGATGCATCTGAGGACAAGAGGCACCATCATACTTAGTGAAAATGGGAACCTTGAATTTGCGGGGAATGACCACATCAGAGACCAGACCCAAGTTTTCGAAATCCAGACCGGGCACTTTCTGCCCCTCCATAGCTAGCATACGTTCTTCCAGCAACTTGTACTTATCATCCTTCGGAGAGTACTGTTCATGTTCATAATCTTCATCGTCGTCCTCAGAATTGACGAGATTAGGATTCTCATCTTCCGAATCATTCTCGGTCTCTTCTTCTGAATCCTTCGGAATTCTAATCTTGACTCCTGTAACCTGTCCCTTAAGCCTTCTCCCCGGGTTGATGTAACCCACAGGTTTCTGGTCCTTCTTCTTCTCCATCAAAAGAGCTTTCAGTTCTTCCTGCCCCTTAGATAAGCTCAGCATCATTTCCTGGAATTGAGCATTCTGGGCCTGGAGATCTTTGACAGTTTGTTCGAGAGCCATTGTTCAATCTGTTTGAATCTGCTGGAATCTGTTGGAATCTGTTTGATAGGAAAATCGTGAGAACACTGATCCTTTAGAATACCTGTTATGCGATGCAATGCAATGTATGAAATGTTTTCAAGGACTTTCGGGATTTAACTTTGCATAAACTAACAAAAAGAGCTTTTTTTTTCTTTTCTCTTTTGTTTTTGCTTTTGTTTTTGTTTTTTTTAGCAGAGTTAAATCCCTAAATCCTTGAAATGGTTAGTACAATGCCATGATGTTATGATGTTATGATGTTATGTTGTTAGATAAATAACAAGCACAAGCAAGTCACACAACAATCATTCCTAGGTTTTAAGGCTTGCGTGAGTTCCATAGGTAAATACCCTCCCCACTGAAGTTTGGTTGGTTCAACCTGTCTTAGAATAGTAACCGGGTTCTAGAAGGATCTCAAATCATTGACCTTTCCTTAAGTCCACTTCAGTGCAACACCAAGTGGTTGACCGAAGCTTCCCTAAAGTCCAATCTCAAAGAGTGTAGTATCGAGTCTCAACCAACTCCAGTCGGAACCGAAGCCAGTTATCTCACTACTTTCTAATGGCCAGGATGAGTCAATTAGGGTTCTAAAGGTCTGGTTAATGCTTTTATGACACCACGCGAATGCCAAATATTTCCTCAACTAACATGAGGAACATCAGGACATCCAAAGTGCCACATTAACCGTAGCCATCATTTTGACCATTCCAGTATACGCCGGACAGTCGCGATGATCTCTTGCTACTTACCTAAGGTACACTAGATCCGGGTGTAGGATCTTTCACTCAAGCATAACATACCCAAGCAATCCCTTAAAAATAAATCAGACAAATTGAATAAGTGATCTTGTTTTTAAGGTAACCTCTCTTTTTAAATATTTAGGGTCCCCAGCAGAGTCGCCAGTTCTGTCATACGGTGAACTGGACTTTTTGTGGTTTTAATCGCAATGTCGCGGTTAGCAAGAGTCGCCACCGACTTTTCTTTTATCCAATAAGGAAAGGTGGAAAAGAACAGGAAAACCTTAATTTAGATTTTGGGTTCGGGAGGTACATTATACAAAGGGAAGGTGTTAGCACCCTTTGTATCCATGGTTATCCATGGGCTCTTAATTGCTCGATCACTTATATTATTTTTGTCTAAAAAAGTGTTTGTGAATTGTTTGGAAAATTGTTTTGAAAAGAGAATTTAACTTTGTAATGATTCTTGTATGAATGTATACAAAGTGGTTATCCCGTTTTAGTTTTGAAAATTGTTTAGAAAAATATAACTCGGTAATGATTCTAGTATGAATGTATACCAAGTGGTGATTTTCTAAAGGCATTTTGAAAGGTGTGAGGTGCAAAAAAATGTTTTAAGTTGTGAGCCAGCAATTAAGAGTTATACCGACCCAAGGTCTTTACGGGCATTTCCTATCCTTATGAGGGTAAAACTGTCCTTATTATTGAGAAATAAGTAGTTTTATCCTTTGGATGTAAAAGGGTCATCGTAGGGTCATTGAAGGCAACAGTTATGAGGATACCTTAGCATTCGAAGGGACTATCATCATTTAACCGTTGGCAACATCGGAGGGTCATCGAGGGACAAAGTTGTATATTCGAAGGCAACATCCGAGGGACTATAATTTATTTTATGATGATTTAACCGAAGGGTCTTTGCTAAGGGTATCCCCACGTTCGCGGGACATGACCGTAATATCGTAATCATAAGGCAACAAAGAGAGGTCCAAGATCACTTATTCAAAGGCAAAGTTTTACAATTAATTATATAATTAGGATGAAACTCCACATTAAAATTATTAAAAATAATATATTAAAAAATTAATACATTAGAAATTAATACATTAAAAATTAATTTAGGGTGAAACTCCACAAGGGTATCCCACAAATAAAGTGGAATACCTAGCCAATAACCTTTTCCTGGGATATGTGAACCTTTACAAAACTCAAAAAAAGAAACATGTCAGAACACCAAATCAGGGTGCAATCGAAGATTACACCGGAGAAATATCACAACAATAAATAGGATAGGATAAATAATGCATGGCTATGATAAAAACATAAAAAAAACAGACTAGAAGAATCAGGTACTGTCTCGTTCGCCTCTGCCTCGCCTAGCGAAGGCCACGGATTTTGAATTTGAAAACAGCCCCATGTTAGGAACTTTGAATTTTATGGCATTTTATCACAGGAATAACATGGTCAAACATTCAGGGTATTCAGGCATATTTAAATTCCCATACGAAAGCAAATTATATATCAACATTTAATCATGATGCATTATATACGCAAACCTGTTTGCCAATTCAAGGTTGAAGGGATTGACCACTTGTAGTATCGGAATAAGTTAGGCAGCGGGAATTGGACGGCGATGGCTTCGGTGCAGATGGGCTGCCTTCAGGGTTTCTTTACTCTGAATTCTCCGGGTAGGCAGGGTTCCTATGCCAAAGTTTCTATCCGTCCTTCTCTGTTCTCTCTCTTTCTTTTTCCTCAAGGTTTTGTTCCAAGGAAACCTCAGAGTGTTTTGCTTCTCTTCCTTCTTTCTCCAGTAAATCTCCCAGTGTAAACTCCAAGTCCCCAACTCCCCCTACTGAAACTTCAGTATTTATAGACTAATTTCGTGGGTAATGGGCTTGGAATGAGGGAGACCCAAGTCCAAAATAATTTGTTATATTTTATTTATTTATTTATTTTAATTATTTAATTAATTAATTAATTAATTAATTAATTAATTAATAAAAAAAAATTTCTCTTTTTTTTTCGTTTTTTTTTTTCGTTTTTTTTTTTTAGGAAAAATGATGGGTAATTTTTGGGGTATGACAATATTATTTCCATCTCTGTCCGACGGAAACATTTCCTCCAATATCGCACTACTGGGGAACATTGCTGATCTGACGTCGTGATGCTGAACTCCTCGGAGTACCATCTTCACCATCTGATGAAACCAAACCTTCAAGCGGTAACCACGGCTTGAATCGCGCTGATCGCGTAACCTTTCCATCTCTGCCCGACGGAAAAACTCCTCCAGTATCGCACTACTGGGGAAATACCTTTGATCAAATCATGAGGCCAAACTCCTCAGAGTAACACCTCTACTTCTGGTAAAACCACCTCTCAAACGGTAACCACGGCTTGAGACTAGCTTGTGCTTGCAATATGATGCATGATTGATTTTTTCTGCGTATTGCTCCATAATTATGGAAATGCTACGCGCTTTATTATTTTTCTATGCAACATGTTATGCTATTTTTTCATGATGAATGTATAAAAAGTATCCCCTTCAAGGGATTCTGCTGAGGAGCACGAGACACTCTGCTGAGGAACTCGTCAATACACCAATCTCCACCCTGCTGGGGAATAAGCACTGCTGCTGGGAATAAGGCAACCCTTGCCGGGGAAGAACCTCCTTTGCACCCAAACCGCTCGGGAAACTGCTGGGGATAAGAACCACCAACGCTCTGTGGGGATACATCGGTCTTTGACCTGCTGAGGATATCAATCCCGACTCTGCTTGGAGAAACCCTCACAGACACCCGACGACTTCACTAGGAAAATGCTCACAGATACTCTGCCGGGAAACAGCCACCTCCAGGCCTGGCAACTGGGGAAGCATCGATCTAACACCTGCTGGGGATAACCATCCTGACCCTGCTAGGGAAGCGAATGCCACTCCGCTGGGGATTACCCATGCAATCCATAGATAGAATCAACTCAGCTGGGGATGCAGATATCAGTCCGCTACGGAAACTCATCCAATCCACTGGTAGGATGAACACTGCTGGAGATATATTTCATTGAAACCCGCTCCACTCGGGGAATAGCAACCTTCTGGCCTGGCTGCTGAGGAAACACCATTTACCTGCCGGGGATAATCATCCCGACTCGGCTGGGAAAGTCACAGACCTTGGATCTGCAGGGGAGTTGGCCCTCTGATTCTGCTTGGGGACATAGCTGGGAAATGAGAAAAATTGGTACAGAACACCCGTCGACTCATTGAACCATGGTATCAACCTCCCAATCTCGTATCAGCTTTCCACTTTTGAGAACTCCCAGACTCGTCTGGACCTTTTCTGCTCCATCATCTTGTATTCCCAACCGCTTCACGCTCGACGGAGAGCGAACTCCTAGGGATTATACAGACTTTCAATTTTCAGACTTTGAAGAGTCTTCTTGATTAATTCCAAAGGTCGTCGGACGTCTCAACGTCTCTCACCGTCTTTCTGTTCATTCGTCCCTGATCGGACTCTGCGGGGAATTTCTACAGACTTTCAAATCTTCCGACTTTGAAGAGTCTTCTTGATTATCATCAAGGATCGTCGTACGTCTCAACGTCTTCGTCATTCTTTCATATTCGTCCGTCCCTGACTGGACTCCATGGGGATTTGTTTTGTCAACAGCTTCCACATCACAACCTGCAAGTGAGTGAAAATACCTAACAGTTCCTGCAAAACAGATCGTTAGATAAAACCGTGCCCCAGGCGTGTCAAGATTTCCACACTTGGGTCACTCAACCTTCCAAATAAGATTTCAAGCTTTCAATCTTATATACATGCATTGGAAGGGACCTGTATGTCTAAAAATGCAAAATTCGTTATCAAAAATATCTGGATGTTTTTGCAATCAAAGCGGTAATGAAAAACAAAAACAAAATTATTTGACTGAATTTGCATTTTATTGACTGAAAAGGTGTGGCTCAAATTGAGCAATACAAAGGAAGCAATTCCTGAAAAGAGGTAATTGCGCACAAAAGGAAAAATCTATCCTAATGGCAATGTGAAACCCGTGATCTCATCGAGTTCCAACTCGGTTACACCCCATATGTCCTCAGACTCTCCGTGCTTTCTGCCTTCTGAACAAGACATTTCTGATTGATCCCTACCGGGTATTATCCATGATGCTTTAACCAAAGCGCAAACGATCATGCTGGACGCAGTTGTTCGTTTCAATCCCTCTTTTGCCTGGACCGCCCTTTCGGGTTTTCAGTCCACCGGGATACCCTTTTTTGCCCAAGTCGCCTTTTCAGGTTTTCGACCTGCCGGGTGTACGTTTTCTCATTTTATCCCTAATTTTTGCCCGAACCTTTCTTTCTGTTTTTTGGTTCGCCGGGATGCCCATTTTTGCCTGGACTATTTTATTCTTTTCGTCCAGCGGGTCTTTTATACAAAGTATTTTTTAACTGCGTCCGCATTCACAAGGGATGGAAAATCTTCGCCATCCATGGTCGTTAGCAACAAGGCTCCACCAGAGAAAACCTTCTTGACCACGAATGGACCTTCATAATTCGGTGTCCACTTGCCCCTTCGATCATTTTGAGGAGTAAGGATCCTTTTCAGCACCATATCACCCACGTGATATACCCGAGGTCGTACCTTCTTGTCAAAAGCACGCTTCATCCTTTGCTGGTATAGCTGCCCATGACAGATGGCTGCTAGCCTCTTTTCCTCTATCAGGCTCAACTCTTCGAACCGGGTCCTTACCCATTCAGCCTCTTGCAACTTCACGTCCATCAGGACTCTCAAAGAGGGAATCTGAACCTCAACAGGTAATACAGCCTCCATTCTATATACCAATGAGAAAGGAGTTGCCCTAGTAGATGTACGCATCGACGTTCAATACCCAGGATACAAGCTTCACACTTGCCCATACTGTCGGTGCATTCGAATGCTAACCGGGAAACGAAAGCTCATTCACCTTAACCTCCCCATCAGACATCAGAATCCGTTCGGATTCGGGGTCAGGCCCCTCCTCCGGGATCGGTCACTCTCAATCTTTCGATTGGAGCACCTCGAGATGTCCTCATCAGGGAATTCAAACTTCATTGGTTGATAATCCTCCCTGGGTTGCGGAGCGATGTAATCAGACAATACCCCTTTATTGCTTTCTGAGAGCACCCCAAATCAGTCAACATTATTTTGCTCCTCACAACCCATCCGGTCGATGCTGGATTCTCAAACCCATACTTGGTCGGATCCATCTCGGAAATCCACAAAGTGTTATGAACCTGCATACACTGTCTCAGTCGGTGAGCAGCCTATGCCAAAGTACATCAAGTTTTCTCGAACAGTGAATGTATTGTTTCACAGTCGGTAAACTTTTTGCTTAGGTAAATTGCATGCTCTTTTCAACAAGACTAGTCATGCTGCCCCAATACACCTCACAGACCCCTCGAAGGCTATCAAGTACAGATTAACAGTCTCTCTCCATAGGGAGGCATCCGAATAAGAGGCTCCTGCAACTTTTTCTTTTATTCTTTCAATGCCCCTTGGCAATCATTATTTCACCTGACCGTTTGATCTTTTCCTTTCCAACAGCTTGAGTATAGGTTCACACGTGGCTGTCAGATGAGATGTGAACCATGACATGTAGCTCAATCTACCTAATAGACCACGAACCTCTCTTTTTCTTTCTCGGTTCAGGCGTTTCTCTTATTGTTCTTTTTTTTCTTGTTTTTTTTTTTTTTTGCAGGATGAACCTCGATTCCTCCCTTACAATGAACCCCAACAGCTTACGGGCCCGCATTCTGATAGTGTACTTTACTTGAATTCAACCTCAGTCTGAATTATCTCAACTGGTCAAACGACCTGCCCCGGTCTGCCAGATGCCCCTCTTCTGTTTGGGACTTTGCTATCATGTCATAGCATTTGATTTCATGACGAATCATATCATGAAACAAAGTCACCATAGCTCTCTGATAAGTAGCACCGGCGTTCCGCTTCTCTAAAGGACAGTCTTCTCTCCATGGTAGCTTGTGCACAACGATATCGGTGTTCAACCCTGGCATATTCTGACATGACCAGGTGAAGATATCCACAAGCTCTTTTAACAAGGCTACCATTCTGCTCTCGACTTGCCTCTGAAGCGGACCTAATTTCACTTCCTTCCTGACCTCGGCGGTGCTTGGAATAACAATCTCAATCCGCTCCGCATGCGGCTGAATCACCCTCTCCTCTTGTTTCAACAACCTGGCTAATTCCAGCAGATCACAATCTTCTTCGTCTTCTTCTTCAGCAAGATAGATTGGATTGTCGAAGTCATATGAGGTGTAACCAAATTGTTATCAACGAGATCCGGAGAATTATTTTTCGACTTTGGGACGAGACAAATCAAAAAAGAAAAATGAAAACAAACATTGCCATTTTTATTTGTTTTTAAACTGCAAAAATAAATGAAAAACAGGGAACACCGCTTTTTGACTGAAAAACATCCATTTATTAATGATGCAGAATGTTGCAAATTATGAACATGATGTGGCCCTTACAATGAACCAGTACGTGTCGGGAAACACGTATGGCTTTCATGCAGATAAAAACTGAAAACAGAAATTATTACTCTTCAAGTAGAGTGACCGTGATGATCTTTTTAGGCCTTCCAGTTCTGGACTTCCATCCCTGGTACGCACGGCTTTATCCAATCATCAAACTCGCAGTCACTGTCAGTCTCTTCACCCATCCCACAGGCGTGATCCGAATCTTCAGCAATTGCACTCACCAAAGCCTGACCATGTGCCGGCATGGGATTGGCATTAACATTCGGAGATGGTGCAAAATTGATAGCCTTGGAGTCTACCAGATCCTGGACAACATTCTTGAATGCTCTACAACCCTCAATGTTATGCCCCGGTGTACCAGAATGAAATTCGCACTGGGCGTTCTCATCATAGTTAGGAGGCCTCTGATCTGATCTCATCGGAACCATCGCCCTCGGCTGAACCAACCCAAGATCCATCAGCTTTTTGAACAGAACAGCATATGTCACGGGCGGCCTGTCAAAATGGCGATCAATCCCTTTTCCTCTCACTTGATACCCGGCTCTCTGTTGAGGTGGCTGACGTTGCTGTCGTACCGACTGATTACCAGCAGGGATGGTTACCGCAGCAGTGTGCTGGTAGTAACGATCCCTACCGTGTCCCCTTTGGGCATACACAGCACTTGATTCACCCTCATTCTTCCTTTGGCCATTTCCGAAGGGCTTCTTCGATCCTGATGACGAAGCATTACCACCCTGGATCTTCCCCATTTTCAGCCAACTTTCAATTCTCTCCCCTGCCACCACAATGTCGGCAAAGTTCGTGACAGGACAACCCGCCATCCTCTCAGCAAAAACCCCTTGCAGGGTACCCATGAATAGATCAGACATCTCCCGATCCACCAGCGGAGGTTGAACTCTGGCAGCCAACTCCCTCCACCTTTGAGCATATTCTTTAAACCCCTCGCCATTCTTCTGAGACATACCCTGCAGCTGGGTACGACTCGGAGCCATATCAGCGTTGAACTGATACTGTTTAAAGAAGGCATCCCCAAGATCTTGCCAACTCTTGATGTCAGAAGACTTCAGCTTGGTGTACCACTCCAAGGATCCTCCGGACAGACTGTCCTGGAAGAAGTACATCCAGAGCTTCTGATCTGTTGTATATGCAGAGATCTTACGGACGAAAGCTTGGAGGTGAGTTTCTGGACAGGAACTCCCATTGTATTTGTCAAATGCAGGCGCTTTGAACTTCTGTGGGATCACAATCCCCTCCACTAGCCCCATGTTTGACATGTTGACAAATCCCGGAGTAGCATGGCTTTCCAGAGCCCTTACCTTCTCTGCCAGCAACTGAATCTCTTTGTCTTGGGGTTGGACACCATACTGACCGAATGGCTCATTCAGCATAGAGAACTGATCAGCCTCTCTGTCCTCCTCCCTGTCATCATCGACCCCAAAGAAAGGCGGGAACAAACTATCCTTCAGATTAGGACCCATTTGAACAGGTTGACCCCCTGTAGCAGTGCCAAAACCACCAGCATTATCATTTACCATACCCACAGTTGCTCTTTTTCCACCGTCTCTGGATCCACCCAGCCCCTGGTTGGAGACACCATCCAGGTTAACAACACTGTTAGCAGCTGAAGCCCGCTCGAGCTTCTCAACTTTGTCGGCCAAAGCTTTCTGACCAACTGCAAACCCTTGCATGATGTTGATCAGCTCGGTCATCTTGTCCTTCAGCTCGAGAATATCCGTGTTTGGGAGATCCATCAATCTAGGAGTGTTGCATCGTGTGAAGTATCTGTGAGGGCGTGTTGAGTGCAAAGGTACAGCTCTGCGAGCACGAGCAATGATTCCTGCAAAACAGCAAACAGGTTAATATGCATGAATGCACGTCTATCCATACGAGTAAGATTCTGTCCTTTGATTCTGGTTTCATCGAGACAGATAATATTTCACCAATAACATTTTGACATCCAGATGTCTCTCAACCAGATTCTCAATCCATAATACTCCCCATATGGCTAGACGTAGGTTTGGTGCAGATGAATGCAAAATGAGAATGATGCAGATGAATGAATGCAATGGGCCATCCTCCAAGTCATCTGGTCATTTGTTGCTCTGAATCACTGCCCTGATCTCTGAACCGATCACAACCATCTGAGGGAAAACGTAACCACAAATCCAACTCAAAGGTTCCGAAATAAACCGAAGATACATCATCATCATCATCATCAGACCAACTCTGAGCAGATACCCATGATCTCTGAATCGGCCCGGGGAATCCTGAAATAAACGGATCCCCACTGATAAAATCGGCCCGGGGAATCCTGAAATAAACGGATCCCCACTGATAAATACCAGCATTTCGGCGTCTCGGCAATAAACGGCCATAAATCCGACTTATAAATAGGACTCTGATCCACGGAACAAAAAGTCACCATCTGAGTCACCAACAGAACATGCATCTGTAAGAATCACCCTCCCCTCACAGGTAAATTCTAATCAAGTCACCCTAAGGCGGATAATAGTCTCGACAATCGGGCAAAGATACTCAATGGGTTTGCCCTTTCGGGTGTGCCATTGTAGCTCCCTTAAGATCGTCTAAACCAAAGATCCGGGAAATGATCGGTCACCAGAGTCAATAGTTCAGATGAAGTAACTCAACCAAAGTGGAGTACCCCACAGAGGAAAGCACTATCAAATGAACCTCGTCTGGCTTGTGGCATGTCACGTTGCAACAATATGCTGATAAAGCAAATGAGGAACGTGAGACCACACTAATCCTAGGTGTATACTCGGGCCTGGGTTTTAGCCCCACTCAGAACACCCACCCCAAACAGAGGAACCACCTGCACAGAGGACGGCAATAATGATAGTATGATGCATGCAAGTATTTATGCAAATATATACACTGGTTAGAATAATAAATGCAATAAATAACACAACACAAGCAACCTAAACTAATCCTAGCACGCTAGGAAGGACTCGCTTAGGGAAGATGGACCAGCAAAGGTCAACATCCTAGAAAGTCCCCAGTGGAGTCGCCAGCTGTCGCATCCGCGAAAAACAACCGGCGGGCTAAAACAAAAACAACACAGAGTCGCCACTGCGTGTTATTTATCCCAAAATAGGGAAAGGAAACGCTCAGAGAAACCTGGAAAGGAAATGGCCTCGCGACCAAAGAGAAAGGGTAAGGGAGTCGGTTACGCAAGGGGAAGGTATTAGCACCCCTCACGTCCGTCGTACTCGACGGGATCCACGCTCTAAGAAAAGAAAAGGTTGCTAAAATAAACAGACGAACATCATACACACACGCTAAGACAACACAGGTGGGGTTAAGAAGAAGAGAGCTCGATAGGACGTCGCATCCTATGCCTACGTATCTCGTCTGGAACGAGAATCAGAGCTGCCGTAGTTCGGCTTACGCACGCCAAACAAGCAAACACAAACACAGGCAAACTGGGAGCCTGAATGCCAATCACTGGACTTACATCAGCATCCGAACCAAAACACACACAAGAAGGCAAACGTGGAGCCCGACCGCCAATCACTGGACTTACGTCGGCATCCGAACCAAACACGCACAAGAAGATAACAAGCAAACACACACAAAAAGAAAAAAGGTGCCCGGAGAGACCTCGCACGGTCTCCTGCCTACATACCTCGTCTGGAACGAGGATCAGGGCGATGTAGTTCCCCCTAAAGGGAAAGAAAATCTAGCCAGAAACCAAGGGAAGACACACTACCAGGGAGTTGTACTCGAGCCTAGTGTTGTCATGCATCATTGCCCTACATTGAGGTTTCTACCTACTTGCACAACTGCAAGCTAATCCTATCCAGGAAGAAAGCAAGCATACAAGAATACAAGCAAACAGAGCAAACAAATATTCACAAAGCACACACTATAACCAGTCAAGTGGGGCTCAAACAATGGGTTTGACTGCCGAAGCAAGTCATCTGTACATGGGTAGTATTCGCTCTTAACCTTGCCATTGCGAGGCTAAGGTGAAGCAGATGAAAGGTGAGTGAAGATTAGACTTCACAGCTCTTATCCCTGACCAGGGAGAGCTTCAGACAAAGGAGCGTGGGTCCAGAATGGAGGGACCCTTCTACGCTCAAAGATTCTAACTCGATTGTGCAACAGCACAAGATCTTGGGTTTGTGTCCCAATGCATCAACACACAGCCGTGTGAGCAGGGGACGACTCAACAGAATAGTGGGGGATAGATTGCATATCCCTTTGATCCACCAATTGCCTCATAGAGGTCTTTACCTGCTTGGCACAAATGTAAACAACCACAAACATCGCCTCTTAAGGAGGACTTCAGACAGTTGCCTGGCCAAGTAACAGGCCAGGTCTTCCAGACTACATGGAGAATAGAAGTCCTACCTCAAGTGGTTTAAAAACCAAGCAGCAGCAAGCAAGTTCTTAAAGAACTGTAAGCGACTAAATGTACCTGAAATCAATCAAGTATCATCAGTACTCAGACAAACCAACAATAAACAGCAAATGTCAATCTATACAGACCACACAAGTTAATGCACACAAGTGCAAGCTATGAGCTCAAGCTCAAGCATCAAACCTACAACACAAAATCAATGTTAGTTTACAACATCAAACAAAACTCAATTTAATCAACTTGCACTTTTTCCTTTAAGCCTTTTTGCATTTCAACCTGAAAATCCACACCAAATGTGAGAAACTAGACCACTAGGCCAAGCCTAGGGTCCAAAGGGATAAAAAAAATCTAAACAACAAGCAAAACCAATCCAAAATCACATTCAAACAAATAGAAAGCAAATGCAATTGGTCTCATGCTCATATCATTCACCAATATCAATTCATGCACAATATACCACAAACTAGGTCAAATACAACACCAAAAGTCCAAACAGAATGACTTCAATCAAAGGCATACCAAAACAATTCCAAAAATCCTCAAATAATTCACACCTAAACAGGACACAATCAACAAGTAGCATGTCAATTTTCAGCTCAATTGGACAAAAGAAAGTAGGTCAATGAAAATCAAAAAGTCCAGACACAATTATGTAAGCCAATTCAAGACATCCAAGCAAGCATCCATTTCAATAATTCATAAAACAGTGACAACAATTAAGAAATGAATGGGACCAAAAGCATGATGTCCCACAATGTGTCTACAATCAACATATCAAATTTCATCTTCATCCAGTACCATATGAGAATTTCACAAGCAAAATGCCAACATGTGTCACATAAATTCACAAAATAAGCATACAGAGAAGAAAATTATCAATCAATTAGAAAATGACATCAAAAATTCTAGCAAAAATCACATGTTATCTTGACATATCAATGATCATTCATGCAAAATTTCAACCCAATCAAACATTTCTAGGCCAGGCAAATAAAATCATGAAATTGACCTAGCTTGGTGTGACACAAATTGTCACACCTTACTTCAAAAAATTCATATCTAATCAACCAAGTATCCAAAATTCACAAACTCTACATGAAAATCACCATCAACAAGTCCAGAATAAGCACAAAAATTTTCAATCATTTCTTTAAAAGTATGAGCATTTCATGAAGGACATAGTAAAATGTACAAAAATGTGACACATCACATAATCCCTAAGCATTTTATTTTTCTACACATGCAAAAAATCCACAAAAAATATCATTAAATTCTACACATTACAAGAAGAACAATGCAAAAAATTGCACTCAATTTGGATGACAAATGAATCCTATAGGAATTTTCTAAGTTCATGGCATAAAATGAAAATGAAATGAAAAAGAAAATAGAATAATAATTAAATAAAAGGCGCCAGTGGCATTTTTGAAATTTTTCTGAAATACGCCAAAACGGCGTCGTTTTGGTTAGTTGCAGCGAAATGTTTCCATTGGCCAGCGAGGGCGGGAAACACCTTATTCAAATGAAAAGCCAAGGCAACGGATCAAAGTGTGTTCACGTTCATGTTCTTCACCTCAAAAATTCCAGAAAACGCAGCAAACACTCAAGAACAAACATCAACCAAAATTCACAAGCCTATGATCATTGGAACCGTCTGAGCGTGAGGATCACGAATATGTGACTAATTCATCCTAATTCCTAACATATCTCACGGATCGAGCATTTAAAGAGATGACATCAAAACTAAAAATCACGATTACTTTCTCATCAGTTCACCAAATCAAAAACTAACTACATCATGATCATCTACGTGGAATGCACTTCAAAACGCATATGGAAATTCAAGGAATGGTGAAATTCGAGTTCATGTACCTTGAATGGAGCAGTTGATGTTCTTTGAGTTTCCACGCGTAATTCTTCAAAACAGACGAAGAAGAAGGCTTAGGAAGATGAAAGCAACTTGTATTTCAGCTCAAGCACGATCCAGATGAGAGAAATCTCCAAACTCCATTGTTGAGCATGATGTGAACAGTCACGAATTGGATGCTTTTTGGCAATGAATTGATGAAACAGTTGGAGAAGGAAGATCAAGGAACACGAAGCAAAAAGAATTTTGCACTTTGGTGAAGAATTGAAGAAGATTGATGAGAAAAAGTGATGAAGCTTTTTGGAGAATTTGAGAGGTTCTTGGTGAAATTCTGTTACAGATCTTGGTGAATGTGATTGTGATTTGCATTCTGTTACAATTAGGCTTAAATACTCATGCTTAATCATCCTCTTAATCACCAATTAGCCAAATGAAATGTAATTAGCATAATGTGCAATTTGAGTGAAAGGGCAAAAATGACTTTTCCCATTAGGCCATTGACAGCTCATGTGACAGCTCATACAGCCTCTAAATTCCATTTGGAATGTGTTGGCTTTGATCTCATGTTGATTGGCCTTGTACAATTCATTTTCACTATGCTATGCCAAAATTGCATTTTAAGTGCAAGTTCAAAAGTAGCCTAGCCAAATATTGATCCTTGAAAACTCATGACAGTTCAAACCACCTCTATTTGGCATATGTGATGTGTTGCAAAAACTCCCATTCCAAAATTCCAATTATTTCTCAACTTGGACCATTTTGCCCTTGGATTTTCATTAGTACACTTGAAAATTGACCTTTTGCATTGACCATTTTTGATGAATTTTGATTATGCACCATGAAAGTACATGTTAAATGGAGTTTGCTCATAAAAAGATCACTCATTTTGGACACTCCATGTGAAAGTTATGCCCCTTTGATTATAGGTCTTTTTTGAAATTGAATGGACCATAACTTGCCAACCATACATGGGAATTTCAAGTTCTTGGACTTTTTGGAAAGGTAAGACCAAGATCTACAACTTTCATGTTGAGCAAATTTTCATTTGAAGCTTTTTTGGACACGTAATTTTAAGGTCAAAAACTTTCCATTTTTGGAAACTTCCATTACAAGTCACTTTCTATTTTTGGCAATTTTTGTTCTGACTTTATTTTCTCCATTCTTGAGCTTTGCAATGTCAAATAACACTTGTTCCAACATGAATGAAGTGTATCCAACTCTCTCCCACCTCCAAATCCATAAAATCAAGCACAATTGACCACAGTTGACTTTTTAACTGATAGATGAATTTGGCAATGCACTGATCAATCTGAGCCCCAATCCCCTGATGAAATGGCTCAAGGATGAAACCCTAGCCTCAATAAGCTCAATATAACCATGAAATGATCCCCATATCCATTGTAGACCCCATTTCCTTACTATGCCCTGATTGGCCCAATGCAACTGATTAGGGTTGACCAGTGGTCAAAACCCTAATCTCAAGGAATATGCTTCAACACTTGATGATGAAAAACCATGATGATGATGATGTATCCTTTCAAACAAGATAATGACCAATCTCCTTGAGAATCACAAAACCCTAATTTGGACCTCCACATCCTCAGATGATCAATGACCAGTCCAATGACACCCTAGCTTGCACATAACCTCACCATCTTCTGACCAAGACTTAAGAGGATGACTTGCACAATATAACCACATGATATGCAATATGCAATGCCTAATGACCTAAAAATGATATGCAATATGTTAAGCTAGTCCCAAGAGAAGAGGGCAAATTTTGAGGTGTTACAGCTGCCCCTATTCAATCCACTGTGAACCTGTCCACATGAACAGCCTCGGCTTTCAGATGATCAGGATGAAGAGTGATTGAATACCAAGAACAGACGAACAATTTGCACTCTGATGGGAAAATAATTACAACGCCTGTCAGAATCGGCGAAGAAACAATCTTGAAAAAGAAATCCCGTCTGGTACGGAGAAAGTCGGCTTGAACCCCAAAACAGAAACGTCGACCTGGATACCAAAATAAATGGTAACGCAGGGATAACCATGGCCTGAACACCACCTATCCGCTGGGGATTATCTCCTTCTTTTTATGCTTTTCTTGACATAAAACAGATTTTCAAGTAATGAATAAGTTGTAGAGATAGATTTATTCATTACTCTTCTTTGGTATTAAACATTAAAGATTGCTATATTGATAGTTAGGTGGAGAGATCGTCTAAGGATCAATATAGTGATTATCACAATGTCATTTAGACATAAATAACTTTGAGAGGATACTTGAACATCGTCAATAATCTTGAATCTATTTATTTATCATAAGGAATCATAAGCATTTGAAATAGTGAACTTCAATCTTGCCAAGCTTTTATATTTGATTAAAACCATTTTTACTGTTTTAGTGACATTTACTCACAAGATAAATTTCCAACCAAAACAACTTTGTTACCTTCTAAACTTACAACATTTGGATTATAGAACGGCGGTAATATCAACCAATCTCTGTGGATACGATATAAAAATATTTGCCGAAGATATACTTTTCAACAAATTGGCGTCGTTGTCGGGGATTGGTGTCGATATTACAAGCATTGCAATAATTCTTTGTTTTAAGTTGTGTTACATTTATTACTATCCCTCTTTTGTTTCACTTGGTTTGTTAGTTTTGTAGATTCTAGTGCATGCGAGGAAAAGCAACCGAGGAGCAACTTCAATTTGATCCTGAAATTGAAAGAACACTTCGGAAGCTCAATAGCAAAACACGAAGAAGAAGGAAACTAGCCGAAGAGAGGAACCGGAGAGAAGAAGCATCTACTTCCGCACTTGTTCCAATCGAAGAAGTGGTTGTAGAGGCTTGTGACAGAAACATGGCGGATGACAATCGTACCGAAATGTCCGCTAATAGTCCAAGAAGAAATGCTCAATTTGCCCGTGGAGGAAGAAATACAGAGATGAAGACCGGAATCCTCCAACTTCTCTATGCAAATCCATTCACCGGAATGGATCATGAAGATCCGTATACCCATCTCATCAAATTCTATGAGATTGCGGGTTCTACGGGAATTGATGAAACGGGGGAAGAGGCATTATTCAAGAGGATGTTCCCACACTCCTTAGTGGGAAAGGCAAAAGAGTGGTACCTTGATCAAGCAGCAAGAGTGATGACGGATTGGAATTTGTTAGAAGAAAAGTTCTTAGAAAGATATTTCCCTCAATCCCGACTCATGGAAGCCAAAACGGCTATTGCGGTATTCACTCAAGGAAGCAACGAGTCTTTAAATGAGGCTTGGGAAAGATTCAAGTCAATGTTGAGAAAATGCAAGGTTCATGGTTTTGATGAGCTCACTCAAATCCATATTTTTCTAAATGGGCTCCAATCAACTCACAGAACACTTTTGGATGCTACCGCGGGTGGCTCTCTTATGTCAAAGACTACGGAAGAAGCTAACGTTATTATTGACCGGATGGCACTCAATGATCGTCAAAGTCAACATGACCGTAGTCCTTCACAACGTAAACCGGGAGTTCTTGAGTTAAATACCAATGACGCCATTCTTGCTTAAAATAAGCTACTCTCTCAACAAGTGGAGTTGCTTACTCAACAAATGGCCAAGCTTCCACAGCAAATGAAGGAGATTCAAAGTTCTCAAGTTCGACATCAAGTAGCATGTTGCGAGTTATGTCAAGGATATCATCCTACTGGTTTTTGCCATCCACTAGAAGAAGTGAGCTATGTGAACAATCAAAATCAAGGCTATCAAAGGAACAATCAAGGTTACCAACCATCAAGGTTCAACAATCAAAATTTTCAGCAGCAAAGTCCTTATCAACACCCCAATTCTCAAGGCCAACAATCGCAAGGAGGAAGTTCCAAGCTAGAGGACACTCTTCAACAATTCATCCAAGCTTCCATGGCAAATCAGAAGAGTAATGAAGCAGCAATCAAGAATTTGGAAAATCAAATAGGTCAACTTGCGAAACAACTGTCGGAACAAACTGCAGGATCTTCTTTCTCCGCTAATACTCAAACTAATCCAAAGGAGCATTGTAAAGCAATCTTTACTAGAAGCGGTAGAGAGTTGACAAGTGAAAAAAGTGAGGAAATTACAGTTGAGAATGATATGGATGTTGTGCTGGAAAATGAGTATGTGGCTTGTGGAAAGAAGAAAGTGGCAGAAACTGCTCAGTTCGCGCCGCGATCTCCCTTCGCGCCGCGAAAACAGCAGAACCAGCAATTGATGGAAGAGCAGCAGTGTGAAGCGGAAATGAATAAGGAAATCAAACCAAGGAAGAAGAAGAAAGGAGAGAAAGGAGTGAAGGTCAGTCCAGTTCAACATTTACCATATCCGCACGCACCATCAAAGAAGGATAATGCTAGACACTATGCACGGTTTATGGACATATTCAAACAACTTCAAATCAATATTCCATTTGCCGATGCATTAGAGCAAATGCCGCGGTATGCAAAGTTCATGAAGGATATTCTCACAAAGAAAAGAAGACATGTGGAAGACGAAACCATATTGCTTGATGCACGGTGTAGTGCCATCATCCAAAAGACTCTCCCAAGGAAAGAATCCGATCCGGGCCGAGTCGTTTTACCGGTAACTATTGGAGACACCTACATGGGTAATGGCTTGATTGACTTGGGATCTAGCATCAATTTAATTCCCCTATCCATTGTCAAAAGATTGGGAAATGTTGAGATCAAATCTACAAGGATGACTTTACAACTAGCTGATAAGTCTACCACTTCACCATATGGAGTTGCTCAAGACATGTTAGTGAAGGTGGACAAATTCTTGTTTCCGGTAGATTTTGTGATAGTAGACATGGATGAGGATCGTGATGTTCCTATAATTCTTGGAAGACCATTCATGAAAACGGCCCGAATGATGATTGATATTGATGATGGACTAATGAAAGTGAGGGTGCAAGATGAAGAGGTAGCCTTCAATCTTTTTGAAGCCAAAAAGCATTTCAATGGTAAGTGTGACTCCTTCCGAATCGATGCCACCAAAGAGGGACTAGTTGATATCGCAGACCAGGTTCATCTCTCTAATCCATCAGAGAAATCTCTTATCGGAGTCTACAAAGTTTTGACCAAAAACGAAGGCTTGGATATGACAAAGGAAGTGGAAGAGCCAAAACTAGAGCCAAATTTGAAGTATTCGTTCCTTGGTGATGACTGCACTAAACCGGTGGTCGTTAGTAATACATTGTCCACAAAAGAGGAGAATCGATTGATGCGAGTGCTAAAAAAGAAGGAAGTTGTCAACTTATTAGAGGTCGGGATGATTTGTTCTATTTCCGATGGTGAATGGGTGAGTGTTGTGCGAGTAGTTCCAAAAACGGGTGGTATCAGATTTTATCGAAGGTTCATCAAGAACCTCTTAAAGACAACAAAGCCCTTGAGGAAGTTGCTCAACAAAGTCGGATCGTGAAGACCGTTGAACCGTCGAGCTCTAAACGACGTTAAACAAAGCGCTTGTTGGGAGGCAACCCAACGTTGTAAGTCTGCATTTTAATTTTTTTTCTGCTGTGTTAAATTTTGAAAAAAATTGGGTTCTGTTTTTTACCGTTCGCCCCGCGAACTGAATTCACAGCTTCAGTTCGCGCCGCGAACAAGGTTCGCCCCGCGAACAGTGAATGGCAGAACCAATTTTTTTGAAATTTCCTTCAGTTCGCCCCGCGAACTGAAAAAAAAAAAAAAACTTTTGTTTTATGGCATTTTCGTTTCATTCCTATTTTCACGAACTTAGGAGATTCTTTCAACAACCTCGCTACTCCACGTCCAAACCTCCAAATTTCAAAACTTCCCCTCTCCATTCCCTTCCTAAGAGGATTTTGTTGATTATGCTAAGTGGCCTGAGGGCAAGCCAATTTTTTTGGGGGGTGCAGAAGATGGTGTAACCCATGGTGATGAGTTGAAGGAAGATTGAGGAGTTTGTTGAACTTTAGAGTTTGTCTTGATAATTGCATGAATACTTTTTAAAATTTAAGTGTGTTACAATCAAATTGATTTACCAACATTGTTGTTTAATTGTTCTTACTCTTAAGTCAAGCTTAAAGCAACCGAGAAATGATCGTAAAGAAAGAAGCATAGGACACTTCGAATGGTGATGATAAGAATTAGTGTCGGTATTTCAAGGTACACTTTATCGCTTTCTAGACTTAACATGAGTAGTTTGATGATGTGTGCAAATTCCATGTCATAAATTCATTGAAGTATATGTCATTTTTGAATCAAAATAGGACTTAACCAATTGTGAGGAGGCTTTCCATTGTACACTAAAAAAGCGGGAAACCGAGCATTATTTTAACTCATTTTTATCATGCTAAATCATGCATCAATCTATTTTTGTGTGAAAATTTTGAAAATGATAGAGGCATTGTTTGTGAGAAAAACCACTTGACCAAAAAGTTTGAATCAACTAACCTTGTGAGGAATAATCCTTAGTTAAACCCCTTTGAGCTTATTTTAGGATTCATTTGATTGATCATTGTAAAATCAATTGAAAATTGTGGAATAAATGAATCCTAATTTCTTTCGTATCAGTTGAAACCTCAAACCGAGTTGTTTGCAAAATTTTGCCTTTTGCTTATTTCTAAGTAGGGAGCATTATTGAATCAATTTGGTTTTGGAATCTAAAGTTGGGGAGAGTAAAGTGAAAAGTTGATTAGAAACTTGGAAAAGTGAGTTTTTATGAAAGGGTAAAAATATGAAAAGAAACAAGAAAAAGAAATCACCCTTGAAACCATAGAGCAAAGAAAAAAAGAATAGAAAAAAAAAAGCAAAGAAAATGATCATGGTTGTGTGGATTTGAAAAGAAAAAGAAAAAGAAAAAGATAGGGATCAAAGAAAGGGAAATTGTGTAGAGTTAAATGTTTGAGAATGCTCCCTTAGGATAGGCAATTTGGTTGAATTCTCTTAATCATATCCTTTCTTGTAACCTAAGCCACATTACAACCTTTGAAAGACCTCTTGATTCACATTTTTCACATGATTTGGTATTTGTTGTGATAACCGCATGATTTGAGTTGTTGTTGATTTAATTGCTTGGATGAGTGAAAGTAACCCTTCATGTTATTCATCATCATTATGATGTGTGTGTAAGTTTGATTCAATTTTGACATATATGGCTTTGAATTCCTTGGAATGATTTTTGCACTCAACCATTTCCCTTATTCATGTTTTGTCTAGAATTGAGATAGGTGAATTGAGAAAATGCCAAACGCTTTTGAACCATTTGAATGTCCTTGGTAAATCCTTGTTTCAATCTTTTGTGTCATTGCTTTGGTTGTAAGGGTGGAAACTTTTGTTTAGGGACAAACAAAATGCTAAGTTGGGGAGAGTTGTTAGGGACCAATTGGTACTACTTTTTATATCATTTTATTGGTCCCTTTTACCAAGTTTTGATGTAATTACACACTTTTATTCTCACTATTTTGTATAAATGCAATTAGGTTTAATTTATTTTGTTTTGAATAGTTATTTCACATATTTGTTAGTTTTGTAGAATTTTTGGATGAGAAAGCTTTGGATTGCAGCATCATAATATGGAAGATTTTGGATGAAGCTTGCAAAGCAAGGAAACTGAGGCAGCTTCAGTTCGCCCCGCGAACAAAGTTCGCCCCGCAAACTGAATGAGACAACATCAGTTCGCCCCGCGAACAAAGTTTGCCCCGCGAACCCTGCGAATCCAGCAAACTGATTTTTGGGTCAAAAGTGTTGTTTTGAAGGCCAGCTGGTTTTGCCATTTTGGTGTCTTCCTTGGGATAGCTTTTCTGCTTTGGATGGAAATGATCAATTAAGGAAATGTCAACTCTTTTAGGAGAGAAAAACACAGTATTCATTCATTCATTATCATTCACACATTGATATTGAGAGATTTTGTAAGAGAGAAAAACAGAGTTTTTCTTCTTTAACTTTCTGCTTTGTAACAATGATGATGAGGAGCTAAACTCCTTTTTGTCAAGATTGGAGGTAGTAGCTATTCTCATTTGTTTATGTATTCACTTTGATTTATATATATGATAAAGATTACTGATGTATTGAATGATGTTTTTGCCCTAAGTTGAAAACCAGATTTGAGTAGTTGTCGAGAGAGATTATTTGAATCTTGACATAAAACAGATTTTCAAGTAATGAATAAGTTGTAGAGATAGATTTATTCATTACTCTTCTTTGGTATTAAATATTAAAGATTGCTATATTGATAGTTAGGTGGAGAGATCGTCTAAGGATCAATATAGTGATTATCACAATATCATTTAGACATAAATGACTTTGAGAGGATACTTGAACATCGTCAATAATCTTGAATCTATTTATTTATCATAAGGAATCATAAGCATTTGAAATAGTGAACTCCAATCTTGTCAAGCTTTTATATTTGATTAAAACCATTTTTACTGTTTTAGTGACATTTACTCACAAGATAAATTTCCAACCAAAACAACTTTGTTACCTTCTAAACTTACAACATTTGGATTATAGAACGGTGGTAATATCAACCAATCTCTGTGGATACGATATAAAAATATTTGCCGAAGATATACCTCTCAACATAAGCAGAATAGTGTTTTCGACAAATGGAGATGCTTGTTCTACACTTCGACAGATTGATGTTATGGTATTTCGACAATTCGATAAGTCTGAGGAGACGCGTCGTTTCGACGTAAAGCGGAAATTCAAATTCAAAAGAGTTATGACGTTTGGCAGAAGACGCGTGGAAGCACCTGGCGAAAGGAAGTTATGCAGAGAGCCAAATGTCATAGTTTTAGGATTTATTCGTTAGTGACAGTTATTTTGTTTGTATATAAATAGGATAGTTGTTATAGGAATGTAGTGTGTGAAAACTTGTACAAAATTCCTGCAAAAATACTCAAAGTACCCGTGTGAGAGAAAAGAGTCTTATCTGGAAAATGTACGTGTGAACAAACACCATTTCTTTAAAAGTTTTATCTTATAAATTTCAAAGTTTTTTACCAATTTTCCTTTACATTTACCAGTCATTTATCCTTTGCATTTACTTCATGCAATTTATTCTTCGCCATTTATTTTTCGCCATTTTATCTTAGTCTTGTTAAGTTTACTTTTACTTAAGCACTTTTAGTCAATATCTTTCGTACATGAAAGACTTAGTAAACCAAATAAAGGATACAAAGGTTGTTCTAGAGATTTACAAAGTTATTTAAATTTGCACATGTCCTAGGATTTGTATGGTTGATCCTGCAAGTAACCCAATTCGACAAGTTTTGGAAAACCAGAGGTTGTTCGCCAAAATCAACAGCGAACACTTTTTAGATAAAAAATACAATAAAAGTTGTTCCACCCCAAGTACCACACACCTCTCAATTTCTTTTTAAAAAATGAGGGAAAAAAGCTTTTTTTATATATTTACATTGTTTACACAGAATATTAAAATAAATTGTTTAAACAAATCAAGATTTTGAAAATGTATTCTTGGAAAAATAACATATCTTTTTAAATTTCTGATAAGTTATATGTTCCAACTAAGAGAAATGTTTGTCTTTGTACTTGCAATCCATCTCATAGAGATTTCATTATCTTGAGAAAATGTTTTCATAGAAAATACTTTCACATGAAAGAGAAATGGATGATTGCGTTTAGGAATAAATTTCTCAGTATTATCAACCGAGGAAATCAATAAATTTCTCAATGTTTTCTTTGATTGACAAAATAGGAGCTTTTGCCTCGATTCTCGGTTGGGTGAGGTGAAAGCTTTGTCATTAAATGTATTATTTGTAGTAGTGTATGAAGCTTTTAATACTTAACTAAGTTTTAACCTATATTGATTTTATCACGGGTTGACCAAGAACCTAGGAGATTTTAATTCGGGTTTATTTCCAACCTTAACTAGGATTTGATCACACAATCCCTAAACTAAATCTTTTAATTGGTTCAGTTTCTAACCCAGACAAATTCCTGAATGGATAATATTCAACCAATGTGTATACAAAAGATTCCTTTGGTGAATTTATAATTCCACCCTTCTAGAATTATAGAATATTCTCACTTACAAAAGGAGTTTTCTCACAAAGGGATTATGGCTAAAATATTAGTGAGAAAAAGTTTTTTTTTTTTAAATATATATATATATATATATATATATATATATATATATATATATATATATATATATATATATATATATATATATATATAGAGAGAGAGAGAGAGAGAGAGAGAGAGAGAGAGAGAGTTGTGTCAAAAAATGATTATGGATGAAATGAAATAGGGAAAGGGACCTCCATGTATAGGCTAGAGGTTGTCTCAAAAAAGATATTTAAATAAATGCATTTTATGACAGTCTAATCGATTGACACATATTTACAATCGACTAGAAGTTTGAAATACAATCGATTGTAAGTAAAAAAAAAGAGATATCTAGCCATTGCACATCATTAAGGTGTTATCTTGATCGCTTGGGACTCAATTTTCAACTCAGCTAATCTATTAGATAAAAGTTCCAATTAATTAGATAAGTCAAAATTTTGCCTATAGCAATTTAGACATTTCCTAATTCATATGGCACAACTTCAAGATGTAATTTTAAGATACTATATTTGTTAAAAAAACACCTTGAAAATATTTTTTAGTATGTGTGTACTTTAGCCATACACTTTTACGATAAAGTCATTTTGCATACTAATTGTTTCATTCGCTGCTAAATTAGGAGGATTCTAAGCACTTTAAGACTTTTCCAGATGCTTAGTCTTTTGTATACACTTTCTTGAGTAGCTTTAAAATGAGTATTTAGTTATATTCCATTTGATTTCTATCATCGGATATTCAAGTCCATCAAACCCTAATGCTTAGGTTTGCATATGTATTTGCTTAATCGTTCATGCTTGACTTATCATAAGACATTAGTTGTCATTATCAAAATTTGATATCCTTGTTAAAAAATATATTACTTGCAAAATAAGGTTCCATATTTTGTTGAAAAGGTATGTGAGAGTTAGTGGCATTGGGAAGACGTGTATTTAATGTACATCGCGTTAATGAAATGTTTCTTTGGGTGATGGCACCATGTGCCCTCGCATGCATAGGATAGGGAAAAAACACACTTAAAGCACTTCAGTACAGTTACGAGATCGAGGATTCATCCTCACCTTTAGTTGTGGCTTTTGGTTTTCCTTTGATTCCTTACCATTGATTTTGGTGCTCTCCATTCCTATAAATAGGGGTATCAAAGATGATTTCCTCTTTTTCGACTTCTTCTGCTTGAGGGTTCTATTATCCTTCTTCCTTTCTTTATAATTTTGGTGATACATATTGCAAGTTTTTGGTTTTTGAACCCTTTGTTCTTTGTTTTCTTGCTCTTCATTCTTCAGAATCTGTAATTATCTGGGTTTCAAACTTTTTATTCTTTGTTGCTTTGTTCTTAATTCTTAAGAAATTTAAAAATATTCAAGGTACCTATCTCTTACCATTTCCTTTATCTATTTTACATTAGCTTTTGTAGTTATGGCCAACATAGGAAACCCATATTACATTCATAGATTTAAGTAGTGACGACAAAATCATTGATATGTCATCTCAGACCGAAGAGAAGGTAATAAACTCAGTACTTTAGAAGTGTTACCTTTAGAAGTAAGAAGCCCAACAATGAGAGTTGTTGAGGTTAGAGAGTCTGTTGAGGTGAGAAACTCGATAATGAATATTGTTGAAGTGAGTGGGTCTGCTCCCACTAGGTTGGACTTTAGGGAGGTTGGTTGGGCGATTTCAATACTTCTGCGAATGCAACAATAAAGGTCTCATGTTAAAAATAAATCTTCCACTTCTTTCATGTCCAAATTACTTTTTTCCAACTTTATTATGGTTTGAGGGTTGCTTTCTTGTAGACAAAATCGAAAAAATGTTTGAATTGTACATAGACAACTATAAAGGTTTTATGATGGATATCATCTAGTTTCTCCTCTCAATCACATTGCTTTCGAGAGCCTATGCAAAATTCCAGTAGGTTTTGTTGATCAGGATGATTGTCCCCCAAGACATTATCCTTCCCCACCCATGACTCATACTCGTCCTTTAAAATGTATGGATAAATTCCCAAAATTATGTAGGTGGAATCATGTTCTAGTGGGCTCAAGGACTTACATTTATCAACCCCATGATCTATCTGAAGATGAGGATTATCCAAAGAAGAAGAAACATCACATCGAAACCCGCCTATATGTTCAGATGACCACCATGGAAGATAAGAGAAACTTTTTTAGTGAGGAGGGATTCTTTTTCAAAATTTTGAATACCTGAAATTTATTTATAAATTTGTTCTTTTTGCACATAACATGATTTGTTCAGTCTTGTAGATAATATGAGTTGCCTTGATGACATGCTTTTAATGAAAAATGGAATAAGTGGAGCATACCCCTCCCTCAATCATCCTTGCAGTGTAACCCATAAGGTGGTTCTAGAGAATAAGATAGAAATCGGTCTTGGAGAAGCTTTTCGGGTTCCAGAACATGAAATAATTATTTTGAAAGGGGAAAATCGGAGGTGAGAGGAAGGGAAAACCAGAATGAAGGCTCTTCCACTTCTCAAAGGAGATCCAAAAAATAAGCATTATTGATGGCCTAGGGAGGATTCTATTGAGAATTCTTCTTCCAGGATGGACAAAAAAGATTTTAATAAGATGAGAATAGATAAAGTTCATGCAGTGGATGGACCATCCCTCAAATGGGTCTAGAGATGAGAGTTTGGTTCTTGGAGGAATGAACACATAACTCCTTTTTACACTCTCCAGCCTTTCTTTATCATCTATGGGGCCATGACGACTAAAGATATTCAGAGTGATATCGAGGAAACTGATTATTCCTATTTTAATAACATGATTAAGACATCCCATCAAGAGGCGATGGTAGAAATGGCTTGCCAAATTTCTTTGAATAATATTTAATTCTTGGTATTAGGAAATATAAATATAAGAATAACTTGTTATACATGTTAATCTAAACTTAACATTATTCAAGATTTCGTTAACATAAATCGACATGATTATTTTAACTTATAATCAGAAACTTTATGCTCATAGGCAGTCGATTAGGTTATTATATGTCCCTCCAAAGACTTGTGAACTTACTTCGAATAATGGATCTTGCAACTTAAAGGCTGTAAATTTCCTCTAAATTAGTGATTTGGCAAGACGATCCTTTCCATCTTTATCCAAAGTCATAAGTTTTTCTCATTCTCCCATATCACTTTCTCTTCCATAAAGCATGACAATTATCACCTTGGATTTGGTTTATAATGTTTCTTTCTAATCAAGTAACTCCCTTAGCTCTAGTGTTGAACTAATCATCAAGAACTTCATTAAAAGGTTGTAGGTTGTCGTGGGATTTTGCTTAAAAGATCTCTTCAGTAAGGTTGCAAGCTATGCACGTTCTTCAAACTATTTAAGGGGTTGTGATGGGACTCAGTTGAGGTAAATAGAAAAAATATTTAAACATCTAGACTTTTTTGAGAAAGGATTTTTGTCGACTTTCATTGTCTCTATCTTATAACCTACCCAAAACATAAGACTCTGAATGGATTTACAAAAGAAAACATATCCAACATTTTCATTATTAGTCTTCTTGGATTTTGTAGGTTATAAGAAGGACACCATATCCAACATTCTGAATGGATTTACAAAAGACAATGCAATTTCATTGTGTGGTGATAGAAGTTGTGTCGCTGCAGTACCTCATGTATTTGGTTTCCTTGAATAAAATAATGTTATGATATTTAAGTTGTATCTTACAACACCTTTTGACTTTAAAAATCATGAGGTTGGGATCCAACAATTGATGTCTAAGAAGTTGGGACACAACTAGTTCGTCTCGCACATTGTCTAATTGATTTTGGAAACCCTACTAAAATTGAACCTAAGATGGAGGATTCGTTCATTGGTGATCTTATGTTGTCTCAACATTGTTATTCACATGAATTCAAATTTCACAAACTCCTTAAATGGGTAAATCATATTTGTAATCCATGATAGTTTACCAACATAACCAAGGAATGGTCTAGGTGTGGTCAAACCTGTTGGAGGTGGAACTAGTACATTTGGTTGTGTCGTGTATAATGGGATTATTCGATACAAGTGAGTAACTTCCCCATGAATATTGAATCAAATAATCAAGAATTGATCTTTGAATTCCTACTATTAGGATACATTATTGTCCTCTAATGTATAACATGTTGTTCGCCTGCATAGTATTTCCATAAGATGATACTTGTGGCATACCAATTTATTTGACTGCTTCAAATGTCATTTTATAATATGTATTTATTCAAATTGAAGATTAGCCTAATTATATGTGTCCTTCACCACTAGGTTCTCCTTAGGGTTAGCCGTCGCAAAAGTACTAGTTTGCGAATTAAAAAGTAAAAAAGTTAGCTCTAGTATAGGAATCGACTAGACCTTGGAATGCTCTATCATTTCATTGATATATTAGATTTAAGTATTTAGGTCTTCTTGTCCTTAATTCTCTTAAACTCTACGTATGACAGATATGACATAATTGGATCGTTTGGTCTTTAAATCTCTTGTTAGACTTTATTATGAATCATAAGTCTTACTGTGCCTACGAATTATAGAAATGCATAATACATGATATCATGTATCTATATGTCCAACTACTATTTAGTAAAGAAGTGTGAATTATAACTTTGTATCTTTTTAGGAAATAAGTATATTAAATGATAATATGAAGTTAAACTTCTTCGACAAGTCATACACAATCATAAATCTTAATAAAGTAAATATTTTAAAAAAATCATTACAAACTTATACAACAAGGTCAATTACACACATTTGATTCGGCCTTAATTCAAAAATAATTTCACAAAATTATAGAAATATAATAAAATAAGATAAAACAAGTCGAAGTTAAACCAAATTTAAACATAGTAGAATACAATACATAAAATAAACCAAAAAAAAAACTTAAAATTTAAACAATTAAAATTTCTTAAATTAATAAGATAAAATACCAAAAATAAACATAATAGTATGTTTATTTCAAGAAATCAACCTAAAATAAAACCAAAAAAAATACCTAACAAAAATCATAGTTGAATGATAGTGATCAGTATTGAGTTAAATGATAGGGAAAGAGTCATAGTTGAACTATGACAACTAATATTGAAGTGAACATAGAAAATCAATATTGTGTTTAGGTTAGAAGAGAAATGAATTACATAGATATATTTGAAAGGGACGGTAATGATGATAAAGTGTGGTTAAAAGATAGAACTTAGGAGTTTGTTTGATCGTAGAAGAATTAAGAGTTTCTCATTTGTGAAAGGAGGATGTGTTAAGTTTTGATCTTAAAAGATTAGTTTTTTAAAATAAAAAAATAATAATAAGAAATTGATCAATTGCATGCATTTCTTTGAAAGGGCAGTTTTAAAAAAACGACTTCGATTTTTTTGGCTAAACAATTTAGAACGTTTATCGGATTTTTCCAATTTTATATCAATTTTGACTCACTCAAAATTTCGCAAGGTTATCAAAATTAGATTCAACTTCGATTATCGATCCAATAGGTTAAACCAATCTGTCTAACTTAATTTTAAAACATTGATCTCATGTTTTAACTCCTCTTAAATAAAATCTAAGAGCTCTTTTTTTATTAGCCTAAAAACTCTTAAAAAGGGGATTTGTTAAGTTTTGATCTTAAAAGATTAGTTTTTTTAAAAAAATATTAAAAAAATATAAAATAAGAAATTGATCAATTACATGCATTTTTTTGAAATGGATTTTTTGGCTAAACAATTTAGAATATTTGTCGGATTTTTCCAATTTTATATCAATTTTGACTCACTCAAAATTTTGTAAGGTTATCAAAATTATATTCAACTTCGATTATCGATCCAACAAGTTAAACCAACCCGTCTAACTTAATTTTAAAACATTAATCTCATATTTTAACTCCTCTTAAATAAAATCTAAGACCTCTTTTTTTTATTAGCCTAAAAACTCTTTAAAAGGTGAAAGTGTTTGGAGTATTTTAAAAAAATAAAGAAAAATGATATTCACTATTGTTAATAAATAAAAGGAGTGTCTATTTTTCTTATAATCTCTAAATCATTAAATGTTAAAAATCAAAATTTTAATTTGTAGGTAACAGATTCTAATTAAACTTGTATTTATTGAGAATAGTGCAACTTTTCAACATTTTTTGTGTGTATAAGATTATTCTCATAAGTAAGCACTTAAGCAATATATATGAATGAATTACAAAGAGTTACAAATTAAGGAGAAAAAATAAAATGTTTTTATATATAATGAAGAGTTTGAACGTATTGGTTTATATTTTTGAAACAGGCTTGATTAAGAATAAAGATTAATCCACTATTATGTCACACTCTAATTGAACAATTGAAATAGGCCAAGTCAAAACTACAACTCATTTTTTTTCTTTTGTCCATGACCAATTACGTATGGAATAGGATAAGCACTAATGTCAATCTCAACCTATATAGATAGCTGAGGGATACACTATCTTAACAATTCTACTTAATTAGGCATAAGTGAAGTTGTTTACTTTAATCACGCATGTCATCATGGTAGTTAAATAATTAATGCAAAATTGCCGTAAGGTATATGTGCAACATGTAAGCTAGTCACTCACCACTCATAAGAATTCTATATTAACTAATAGGGATTCATTCCTAATCAAAAGTACATGACGAAGGTGATGTTCAGATCTAAACCGATTTAAATAAAAATAGTTGGTTTATAAATACGATAAGAGTGAGAATATAACACTCGACCTAGTGCTTTTATACTGAAACAATGAGATATAACACACTATGTGTATATATGGCTGGTGGTGCCTAAGAGAAATTAATAACGTGACACAAACGTTTTGTTGACATTTACCAATTTGTTAACGCATATGGTTGAATGTTTTAACAATGTTGTGGACATTTTGAGTACTACCCAATTCTATATGTATATATGTTTAGCCCGTTAGACCAAAATACATTTATCAAAATAATGAATATTTTACCCAGAGAAGTACTAATGTAGTGTAGTGGGTAGGGTAGGTAGGGTAGCTGCATTAAAGTTACAACTGCTTACATATTTTGCCTGTTAATTACTTACCTAATTATTAGTTAGTTAAAACAAAAATGAAAGCTAAGGTGTCGCGAAATTTTTACTCAAATATCCTATATTTTTAAAAAAAAAAATCAAAATAATTTTGTTTTCAAATAAATTTTTAATCTATCACAGTTTCAAAAATATATATTTAAGGTATAGGCCTTAGACTAATTTGCGTATATCCTTAATTTTTAAGAGGGGGTGTCAATTGAACTGACTACAATACATAGTGTTGTCAATCCAATTGGCGCTCATGTGTATAAAGTGAAAGGAGACGTCAATTGGTATGGCGTCTTAGTGTAATGTGCAATTTTTTTATATAAATAGAGGTTTTGTGTGATTCATTTTTCCACATCTCATTTCGTCATATTGCAAACATGTTTGGTGTTCATCACCCGCTATGGAAAAGTGATTTATTCGAGAGACAAGTTTCCAATGTTGGTGCTCTTCTGGAATATCTGTAGTTTCGATCAACTAAAGAGGGAGCTAGTTCGTTGGTTAGATGGAAAAATACCAAAAGGGGGAAAAATTAGAAGTATTGAGAGACTCGATAGTATATTTGGTTGGGTGTGAGTAAAAACTGATAAGGATGTTAGGGAAATGATGTTTGGACCAGATGACATCAGTTTAATTATTGTAATCAGTTAGAAATATTGTTTTTAAATATTATAGTTAAGTATTTTCATATGTACTCGATGTTTGTTTTTTGTGTTGTTTATTTAGACTTGTTATGTTTTAAGTGTGCTTATGTTGTAGTGATGTTTGTTGTTAACCTTGTTGTAACAAAAAGTTAATGATATATAAAAATCCAAGGTTACAAAAATTGAAAGGAGGTACTAAATTATGATGCAAATGTTGCTCCTAGATTGGGACATTTGTTCTTATTGTGTCCGAGTTGACGACATATACTACATAACCCTATCATTTTATCAATTGTATCCATTTCTGTTGTAATACGTGTGTTGTTTGGCCGTTCTTTTTTCTTTCTTCGCATCTCATTGCTGTGCCAAATTATGTCACCTTCATATAGAGGTCAGTAATCCTCAATTGGTAGCACTGAGAAGTTTTTGTTATACACATTCATGACAGTAATGGCCTTGTAAACATCAGATAGATGGTTGTAAGTGTCCTGGCGAGTATGTGCGCATGCCGCAATGACATGAGAGCAAGGAATACGGAAGACCTAGAACTTTCCACAATCGCACCAACATCTGTTTAATTTGACAACATAGGATAAATTTGACCTCCCCTCATTGTGGTCCATTGTTTCCTGTACACTTAAATTTTGCCTATGATGGTCAAAAACTATAATCGCGTGTGTGCTAGCTTTGATACTTTCCTCTTTCATCACTTTCATACAACATTCACTGAATATTTGACCTGACATTAACACTGCACTCCATCTTTCACCTTTGATTGCGAAGGTAGATGCCAACCTAAAATAGGTTGTTCTGACCAATGCAATTATTGGTAGATTTCTAATGCCTTTGAATACGTCATTCATGCATTCCATAACGTTTATTGTCATGTGGCCTCATCGACAGCCTTTATCAAATGTCCTTATTCACTGCTCTACTAGTATGTTATCCACCTACCTTCTTGCATTTGCATTAGATAATCTAATTTCATCACGGTAATGTTGAAATGACGGCTGAGTTAGAGCATACCCTGTATTCACCACTTTTTGTGAAGGTTCTTATCTTTGATTGCACGCATGAAGTTTTGTGCGATATGTCTAATGCAATAGACATCGGTAGGAGGAGGATCATGCCATTCGTTATCATGGTTATTGTAAGCACTCTCAATGACAACATGTCTATCTAAAATCAAACAAAGATTGGCTTGTGGAGCGACATGTGTTCTAAGATGTCGAAGGAAGAAATCCCAACCACCAGCGGTTTCACCTTCAACCAGAGCAAAGGCAATAGGAAAGATATTATTGTTGTCTTCTTGTGCAACAGCCATAAGCAAAGTACCCTTGTATTTGTCGTATAACCATGTTCCATCAATTTGAATAATAGGTTTGCAGAATGCAAAACCTTTGATGCATGGTTGAAACGCCCAAAAGAGTCGGTGAAAGATTCTATTTCCAGCAACACAAGTTCCTTCTGGCGTAAATGCTGGCAATGTCTCCATAATTGCAACAGTTTCTGGTGCGTATGTTTTAAATGCCCATAAAAACCGTGGCAATTCTTTGTATGAATCCTCTCAGTTGTCGAATACGTGTTCAACAGCCTTTGTCCTTGCAATTCACGCTTTCTTGTAAGATGGGGTATAATTATATCTTGTGACGATATGAGATATTATTATACTCACCTTCACTGATGGTATACTTGATTGAAGTGTAATATATAACTCAATAAAGTTGCAACCAAAATGTTCGTAACTAACAAACATATATTCAACATCTTCATCGTCCTGTACATTTAGTGGGTAAAATTTACATTGACTGTTCTCAAAATAAATTGGATTTTGATACGTGATTTGTGACACAAGACCAGATCCTATGCAGGATTCAATTCATTTTTTCAAATGCAAGAAATTTGAATTTCTCTTGATCGCAAGTCGGATAGTATCGGTGTTTGGAAAACAAAACTCGTATACATCACACTCATATGTCTCACTGTTGCAATGAGCATTGATAATATATTTGGATGCAGATGACATTGTAATATTTGGGTGCAGATGAAAAGTAAAAATTTTGGTGCAGATGAATTTGTGTTGATTGTAGGATGAAATGGTAAGACACTTAAATAATCAGGTGACATGGCATGCATGCAAGCCCTAGCGTCAGTCCTATTGGCGCCTGCATGTATTATTTGTACATGGGCGTCAGTCCATCTGGCGCCTTACAGACCTCGAAATTTTGCATTCTGATAGTCATGCAGCCTGAAGCCTATGTGAAGACCATGAATGCATGCAAGCCTAGGAGGCGCCAATCCATATGCGCTAGCATTATAAGTTTGCATGTGTAAGCCAAACCAATTGGCACCTGCATGCAAGCTCATTTATTCATGCATTCAAACTTTTGCATGTATTTGCATGTCTCTCATTATAAATAGTCATGCAAGATTCACTTCTTCATCACCAACAATCACTTCTTCCTCTGTAACAACCACTCTTTCATCTGCAACAACCATTGTTTCATATATTTACTACGACAAGATGTCTCTGCTCACTATGGGTGAATCGCATAGAGGCACACTTGCAAATATAGCAACTTATGTAAGCGTTTAATTCTTGTATTATTTTTCTAACACATTTTTTTATAAAGTAACTTATTTTGTTGTTTATTTTTTATAAAGTAACTTATTTTGTTGTTTATTTTTTAGGATGTTTCTAGGTTTCAAACTCGTGTCCACGAATTTGTTCACATGGACGCGATGATTCAACCTTATGTCAAACTCGTCGGCTTTGGACATGTAAGCAAAATAATGTCTTGGTCGGTTGATACTAAATTTATTCTTGCATTATGTGAAAGATGGCGTCCCGATACACACACATTCTGGTTTCCAACCGGTGAATGTACCGTGACGTTAGAAGATGTCTACATGTTATTGGGACTGCCTATCAAAGGTAAGGAAGTAAATGGTAAAACCAACTATGCGAATTCAATTTGTATGGACCTCTTAGATGCTGACTTGTTAGATGATAACTCGAGAGGTTAAGGTATACTCCTTTCACGCCTTAAGGCATATTATAACAGCTTACAGTTAGATGAGAATTCTACCGAAGAAGCTCGAATGATAAAAACTAGGTGTTATATTATGCTTTTAATTGACTTATTTTTATTTCCTGAAGGTAGTGGTTCTAGTATGCATATTATGTATTTACTTTTACTAAGACATGTAGATAGAATAAGAAGTTACAGTTGGGTGTCCTCTTGTTTGGATTATCTTATAGCTCTTTGTGTAAAAATGCACACAAAGACACATCTACATTTTCTGAATTTGTTGTTTTGCTCCAAGCATGGGTTTGGTCCAGACTATCGTCCCTAGCGCCCGTCAACAACAACCCATTCACAAAAGTAAGTTCTTAAAAATGGAGTATATTTACTTACTTTATCGATTATTATCTCTAAATAATATTTTTACTTTTATGGTGCAAATGGTCGGCACGTGGTATGAGTTATAACAGATGTCTTAGACATTATATTACTCAATATCGCAATCTCTTTGATCACCTTCAACCGACGGATGTATTGCCATTAACCTAATTATTTTGTAAAAATTTGTTAATTTCTTCTAACAAATTTATAATCTAATATATGCTCATATTTCATATCATTTGGCGTCCATATCTAAATTTGGATCATGATCATGAAATCAACGAACAAGACGTAGCCGTTTGGACTGCATGCACACCGATCATAAGGTTCACCACTGTGGAGATGCACAATAGTGATCATGTTAAATTGCAGTTCGGTATGCTTCAACACATCCCAGATCCCCCGACAAACCTCGGAGAATGGCATCTACGCAAAGTTAACGACCAATGGAACTTTAACCCATGGCAAAGCTTCGCTAGATCTGAGTGTCGAAAATGGAAGCACCGACAAGACCATGTCTTAACTGACGTTGTGATGTCAACCAAAGAAAAACCAACTTGTAATTATATGGCTTGGTACATATCGGTTGGATTTGAGTTCATCGCCAAGGATATGTACCTATACGACCCACGCCAGGCAACTTACACACCAGAAGGTTCACATCTAACCCCCAACAATGTTGTCAGACCGGTTACTCACAACCCCCTATCCATCAAAAATTTTGATCCACAAACACACAAGCCTACAACTCTAACATTCCAAACACCCAACCACAATACCAAGAGCATACCTCGTACCACCGCTAACAAGTAGATCATCATCAAAACACCCAACATTGTTATGCACCCAACACACCACTCTATCATAGCCTCCTTAGCCAAAACATTCAACGATCATTTAACACCAATCGTCCCTCCTCCTACTATAGCCAAGAAGCTCAAACATCACAAAACCAAAACCTTCAACAACCATATGGCTACCAAACACCACAACAATCATTTCAACCTTTCCTCGATGCATCATTCACACCATTGTCTCCCTTCAATCGTCTTGGTCACCATCCAACAACTCAAACACAGTCCAACTTCTCTGGCATGGGTCATGAACTCAGCTATGGTGGTAGCCCTTCAATGCATACACAAGACTACGCTGATTTGTCTGAATATCTCAGGCAATATCCTACCGTTGATGGTGATGTTCTTGGGCCCTCAGATACTCAAACACCTAGGATGAATCATCAATGTGGATTAGGGTCACGAGTTCGGGTAGCTAGGGGATGTGGGACCGGAGGTTGGTTAGGTCATCCCGGTCAACGACATTAATCTTTTTGTGTAAAAGCATATTAATATTAATATGAATTGGTCTGATTTCGACTTTAACTAAAATGTATAATATTTTTAAAAAAAATTACGAAACACACACATGTGGCAGACCAATTGGCGCCTCCTTTAAAAATTAACACACAGACGCCAATTGGATTGGCAGCACTAGGTGCACTAGCCAATCCAATTGGCGCCTCCTCTCTAAGTTTAAGAGCAGACGCCAATTCATCTGGTGCATCCTCTACAAAGTGGGGTATTTTAGAAAATAATCTGAAAAGTGGGTTATTTTGGGAATTTGTTTGAAAATCAGGGTTATTTGGGTAAAAAATTCAGGTGTCACATGCATATGTTTTAGTTTTAAGAAAATAAAAAAATTATTATTATTTTTTAAAAAAAAATTATGAAAATAATTTTTAAATATTATAAATTTTTTAAATTTTATTTTTCGAAATAAAATGATTAATTTTGACATTCTATAAATATATATTATTGAAGATTGAAATATAGATAAAGTTATAATTTTTTTCAAAAAAAAGATTATGATTTTTATGAAAAACTATTTGAAATAGTTTTGAAGTTAAGTTATTTTTTGAAATTTTGACATTCAATAAAATGATGAAATATATAAAATAATATTTTAAAAATAAGTAATCAAATTAAATTTTTATTCGAAGTTTTTATTAAAAGTTTCTTTGTAAATATTAATGAGGATGTGTGAGTAGGCATGGCAACGGGGCGGGTCGAAGACGGATTTTACCTCCCCAAATCCAAACCTGAATCCCCAAATAATCCATATTCTTCGCCCCAAATCCAAATGGGTATGAAGAATCAAAATTCAAAACCGTCTCAAACGGGTTCGGGTTGGGTTCAGGTATCCCCGCCCCGCCACCATTCATTTAGTGAAATCAATTTTTTTAATAGAAATATTTATTTTTTCCAAAATAAAATTACATTTGAAAATAAAGGAATCTAAAAAAATTTCATACATATATTTCAAATATTTTAAAAAATAAATTTAAATTAAAATATCAAAATACTGATCACATATTTAATATTCTAAATTATAAAAAATAAATAATAATGTACATAATGAAATAAACGGGACAGTTCGGGTGGATATCAGTGTCCCTATTACCCGATCCGTCCCGATATTTTATAATCGGGAAAAACTTAAATCTCAACTCAAATCCAGTCAAAGCGGATTTTCTCCGTCAACTTCGGGGTGGGTTCAGATGGGTACCCTCAGATACTGATTATGTTGTCATGTTTATGTGTGAGTGAGAGAGAGAATATTTTTAAATTAAAAAAAAAAGATAATGGTAACTTGTGCCCCTTTATAACTAAATGAAGACATATTATCTTGGTACAAATTTTTATTCATTTTGAGAAAAAATTAATTTGTACTATTTGTTCTTATCTTGATCCCAAATAAATATTTATGAGAGATATCTAAGGATGTTTTAGTGTATATATATATATATATATATATATATATATATATATATATATATATATATATATATATATATATATATATATATATATATATATATATATATATATATATATATATATATATATATATATATATATATATTAAATAAAAGTGACTAAAACATCCGTAGATATCTCTGCTAAATATTTATTTGGGATCAAGATAAGAACAAACAGTACAAATTATTTTTTTTTTCAATAAAAAAAATAAAATTGAATTGATTAAATATTTATTTTTGACAAAAAAATAAAATAAAATGAATAAAAATTGAGAGCAAAAATACTCGAAAAATTAAAATAATTGACATGAAATAAACCTTTGAAAACAATACCGGATTAGATCAAATTTTAAAGTAAAAAATAATTGGTTAAAAAAGACTCAGGTTGATTAAAATATGACCGCAAAATGAGTGGAAAAAGATAAAATGAGCACACCAAGTTAAACTACGTGAATCGCAAAAAGAGTCGAAAAAGATAAAATGAACATGCAAAATTAAAACACGTGAACCGCATAAAATTGACGTTTGCAAACTCGATTTCCAAAAAAAAATCACCAATTTCACGTACATTTGAAAATTGATTCAACCGGTATGTCGGTATAATCGAAAATTTATTTTGGTCAACATTTTAAGCATTATTTAGAATTAAATAATTAAATGCATGATATGCTATGTAGATTATGCAAATGCCACTATGCATTTATTGAGTGAGAGACAAAATTGGGACATGACAAAACGGACACATCAACTAATTCTTCAGGATGTCACATTCATATATAGTGCAGGTTGTTCAAGGAGATCCACCAAGATCAGCTCATCAGGAGATACTAGAGAAGGAATAGGCTAGTTAGATCATGCTCATGATATGTTGCCTAGATATCGTCGTATTGTGGAGATTACGCATCAAAGAATGCATTGGCAGGTATATCTTCTCAAATGGTTCTGAGTTGAAGGAGTCCTAAATTAACGGTTTGATTCTTTAGCAAATGATTTGGTTTGAAAATATTGTCTTCTAACGGTTCGGTATGGTTCAAAATTTCTAAACGGTGTGTCAAACTAATAGTTTTAGTTCGATAACTCGGTTTGGTTCTAAGTAAATTGAAATTGTTTGGTTAGATTCAAGTAAACTTTAACTATGATTTGGTTCGGTTTGGTTCTAAGTAAATTGAAATTGTTCGGTTAGATTCAAATAAACTTTAACTATGGTTTGATTCAGATCGGTTCAGTTTTTTCATAAAACCATACCATGAATTGTCGTATCTATCACCTTAAATTTTTTGATAAATATGTGATATATCTCTCACAAAGATAATGCTTTAAAAGAAAAAATTTCACAATATTCAATGCTTCATGGTGAAAAACTCCTCCAACAACTTTAATCAGGTGACCATAAAGATCTCTAGGCTCAAGAGCATTTATTTGCTAGAGTTTCAACCAAAATGCAGAAGATAGCATCCAAAACAAAAAATGGACCAGATAAATACGAATAAAATAACAAAAAAAAATGAAAATTTGTTATAAGAACATAGTTCAGTATAAAGTTGAACTCAACTAGACAACCATACAAAGTGGAACGAGGTATCTGGACAGGACACGATACAATTCTTATCAACATTTATTTGATATAAAACAGGCCGACATACATACATACATAGATAAACATCCTCAGCGTCCAAACGGATACGGCGACAAAACAGCGTTCAAAACGTCTAGCTCAACCACCGATACCAACAGCTACTTTCACTTACTTATGTCACAAGGCAAAAAGCATCTAAGGAAAAACCAACCAAAAAATGAATCAGGACCATGATAAGCATCGGCAAATTAAAAGAAATCAAGATGAGATCGGGAATTTTGGGGGAATACCATTTTTAACCAATTCATTTGGCTAGAATTGGAACACCACATGCTGCAGGAGCATGCTTACCATCCTTAAAGACAAGGTTTCCTCTAACAAAAGTGTCCAAAACTTTTCCTGATAACCTTCTTCCCATATACGCAGACAGGCTCTGAATACCAAATGGTCAAGTTACTAGCCGGAAAAAAACTCGGGAAAGTTTAATTTTTTAAGAAATAAAAATATGACTTTTAGAGTTTATTCCAATTTGCTTGAAATTGTGGAACGGTATCAACTTAGTCCCCAATATTATCAGTATTTCAAAATGATCCTTAGAATTGTAAATTGTTAATCAAATTTGTCCCTCTACCTTGATTTCACGGACCAACAAAGGGACAAAATAACAACATAAAGAAGAAAAAATGAGTTTAATAAAGTAAAAGCCATGAACAAAATAATGAGTTTAATAACATAAAGAAGGAATGTTCATCAAAATAAATAAATAAACAATCAATACTTACAGGATGTTTTAGGAAAACAGGATAATCGTCATCAAGGTCAAACTCCACCTCTGGCTGCCACACTACAATATCTGCATGGTTTCCAATTGCAATGGCTCCCTAAAGCATAAGAAAATTTCATCAGATTTGAATTGCAATTTGTTAAGAGTCTCACATCGGATAACATATGGCTTGAACATGTATTTATAAGTGGGGGCAATCTTCACTCTACCAACCGGTTTTAACCGGTTTTGTAGGGTAGAATTAGGCCCAGCCACATTTCTTAACATGGTATCAAGAGCCTCGTTTAACATTCGGTAGGCCACCTACTATGGTTTCCACTATCGGAGCACCCACCATTTATTTCCACGCTCCAGTTGTGAGCGTGAGAATCCTCACTCTACCAACCGGTTTTATAGGGTTGAGTTAGACCCAACCACATTTTTTAACAAAATTATTTACTAAGAAGCGTATTGGACATTACTGGACAATCTCCTGAAAGAAAACTAAAGATAATAATGAATCATGAAGGAAACTATATAAGCATGTCACCTTTGATTCTAACCCTGCAAAGGTTGCAGGTTTCTGGCTCCATAATAATGATAACTGTTCTAAGGTTAACCCGTGTTTCTTCCCAGATGACCATGTGACTGGAAGATCAAACTACAAGTATGCAATAGAACTCTATTAATCTTTAGATCCATCATAGCAGTTAAATATGCAGTCTAAGAAATCAAATTCATTATAATCAATTTGTAGAAATCTAATAGGTGTATAGTATTTCAGTAAGTATAGATCTTGAATGTTCTAACGCTCACTAAACGATAATTTTCACTAACCTGCAAAGACGATATGCCACCCCAAGCCTTCAAGAAGTCACCTTCCTTAAGAAGCTTGAGTTCAGGCACAGTTGGTGAATGATCAGAACTTAATAGGTCAATGTGTCCATCCTAAAACGAAGAATAAAATTGATGAGATCTTACATGATATAAGTAAGACTAACTCTTAATCGTGGAGCAGAAGCATACCAGTACGGCCTCCCATAACTTTTCTTTGTTCAATGCATCACGAATGGGTGGGGAACACTTGTACCGAGTATCTCTGTCTGGTATCTCTTCAGATGAAAATGTTAGGTAATGAGGGGCTGTTTCGACGCTTATGCTGTCCCCACGACGTTTTGCTTCCTATATTGAATATAAAATGTACAATAATAGCATTAGCATATCATGCAAGAAGTTTGATGAAGTTTTTGAAACACAGAAAGGTACTTCAAATGTTTGTATCAGAGTTTCGAGTTTGATTAATTATATAGTAACAAACGATACCTTAATAAGGTCTAAGGAAGCACTTGAATCAGACAAGTGAACAATGTGAACATGTGCTCCTTCTAAAGTACCGCCAATTCTAGTATCCTTTGTAACATCTACAAGTTCTTTAATGGCTGCCTCTTCCCTGGTTATCTAAAGAAAGCATCAGTAGTTTTTCATAATACTCAACGGTCTATGCGAAAACATGATAGACATTTCAAGAGCCTTAACCAATTTCATGTTTTGATATGATAAATAAAACATAAAAAATCATTTTTATATTTGCAAGCCAAGTGTCTTACCATGAAGGTGGTCTAGTGACGAGATATGTATTGTAAGCGTGCGGGTCACCGTTACCTTTAAGTTCCAAATTACTTTTAGAATCTTGTTGAATCTCGGAATGCACAACTAAAGGTCTTTTATATTTTGCCAACACAGACAATCCCTCCTATAACAAGTACATTTGCCAAACAATTAAACAAAGCAACAATCCCAAGCGATGTTATGTTAATATGAAAATAAAATAAAAAATGTAACTAGGCATGCAAAGAAATGTAAAAATGATTGTACCTTGATATGTTCAATAGTGGTCATCGGAAAGTCATTGATTCCTGAAGGGCACATAAAAGACTGCAACAAGTAAAACACAGAAAAAGAGTCAGAACGGCTTGAGAAATAGAAATGCAATTTGGTTTATATTTGTACAAGAATCAGACCGTAGAAATTCTAGAATCCATAGATTCTCAACATTAAAATGATTACCTTTACACCAAGAACACCAGCATCTAAGAGACCTTCAAGAATACTGGTATTTTGTGCATTTTCAGGGATCAAGCCTCCCCAAAAACCTGTAAATATTCAACAAAAAGTCAGAAACTAATTGAGAGTATCCTACCAACATCAGGTGGAGTTTGAGGATCATACCAACATCAACATAGATTTTATTCTCTGCAGCTTCAAGCTGGAAAAAAGTAGAAACTCGTGTCAGGAAGAAAAACAAATTAATTCAATTCAACAGTATACCTAGATAATAGTTATTAACTATCAATAAGATTATAAATTTTGTATTTCTCAAGGAACTCTTCCTTCTACCTCTTTAAAAAGATTGGTTTTGTCAAATGAGATAGATTTTGAACACTTCCAAGCAGTGTTGAAAATCGTAAATCATGAAAATAGCAGTTTGTTCAAATTCTGCTATGCTACATTGTGATAACGTTGCTATAGCCCCTATTTGACAACACTTTGTACTAAGTGTACAGTGTATAGCCCCTACATTGTGATAACGTTGCTATAGCCCGCTATTTGACAACACTGCTTAAAAGAAAATATAAATGCACTCGAGTAATCGACAACTGATACCTTCAGTTCCAGTGTTTCCTTAGACACGGTTGTTGGGTGATTGTTTAGAGGCATGTCAACCACTGTAGTTACACCTCCTGTTAAAACAGTATTGGAATGGGTCTGTGTTAAAGTTTATTCTCTTAATGTTAAAGCATAGGAAAAAAACATTATCATTTCTCCTGAAATATCCAAACAAGTTTCAAGGTAGACCAAAAGTGAACATCAGCATACCAGCAGCAGCAGCTCTGGTACCAGTGACAAATCCCTCCCATTCGGTTCTGCCGGGCTCATCAAGATGTACATGCCTTCGAAAGTAGTTTACGAAATAAGCCAGGGTATGACATATTGAAATTATGTTAAAATATGAAATGATCACAGAATTCTATTGACTTAAATTCACTTAGACTACGAACTAAGTCGACTTAGTTAATTTTTCTTCATATAATATACATCAACTAATTAGTTTAAGACCTAAGTTCACATAATTTAAGTTGGTATTCATATAATATACTTCAATTAGTAAGTCTAAAAAGACGTAAATGCACACAATTTGTTCTTCATATCTAATCTAGATTTAATGTGACAGAATCAAGGGTGTTGTTACTTCTATGTTGGGTGTTTAGAAAAAGATATATCCATCAAATTACTCAAATGTCTATGAGAAAACTCCACTCGATGTGTAACATTTTACTGTCTCGGTCGGCAGTCCTCCAACTCCAACGTAAAATTACCTGACTCTAACTAATGAATCTCAAACGCATCCCTCGCCTGCACAAGAATTCTCTGGATACACACCACATGATATATCGTATACACTAGTCACGACACCACCTCATGATAATCAATAACAATTCTTCATGCTAACAGACATCTACGAATCAGTGAAAGAAAACAAACCATGAGAAGAACATTATGGAATCTTACACATCAATCAAGCCAGGCATGATAAAAGCATCTCCATAATCAATCACTTGTTGAACAGAACTCCCCTGCTTGCCATATCCTTCCACAATAGATGCTATTTTCCCTTCATTTATCTCCACTGTCAATGGTAATACAATTTAAACAACAGCTTGTCATTTGTCAATATAAAATACTTAATCTTCCAAGTCAAATGTATCCATCCATCTTTCTTTCTACCCTTTTATCATTGCGAAAATTTTGTGGAGAATGAAAAATACATAAAAAAAATTTAATTTTATATTTTCCCAATATTTACTTAATAATTCACTCTCTTGTTAGATTCTTTTTAAAACACACTCTCTTATCATATGAGTCTCAGCATTATAATGCGCGACATATCTACAAGATGGTGGGGTCTGCATGAAGTTAACTGCAGTGCGGTGACGAAAGATGATTTTGAGTAATTGAAAAATTTAAGATAAAATGATTTATGTTTAGATTTTAACATGTATGTTTGGTTTCACGTTTTGAGCACCCAAAATTGATTATAAATGTGTAGAATTGATTTTGGCATGATTGATTGCTTTGAGTATAATTGATTATGCTTTCTAGAATTTCTAGAATTGATTCTACTTGAAACTAGGATTTGTAATTTTTGAGTCTAAACATGAATTTTAGACTTATATTTACTCTTCAACACACTTTTACAAAAAAGTATCTAACTATAAATCACTTTACACTCACTTACTTTTAACCAGAATCAATTAACTCAAAATTAATTCTCATCACCACAGAATCAAACACACACAAAATCAATTTCTATTATTGTAGAATCACTTTTAACTCTGCCAAAAGGACTCAAACATACATTGACTTAACCGGTAAAGAAAACAAACCTGATCCAGAAATGATTCCTTGTGAAGTCAAAATCCGCTTGCTAGAAATCCAGTAATGATCATACGGAAAAAGACTGCACTCACCCTCTGCTAACTGTGTCACCAAAAAAACCACGTCACGAATCGAAAAGCATAACAACTTAATCCCAAAAAGTTGAAATAAATAATCGCTTACCTTAATAATAGGATATAGTTCCGCGTTGTTGGAATTGTGTAGGTAGAAGAAAAGTGCGAAGGAAATTAGGAGCGTTGATAAAGGCAATACCCTCCATAGTAGCTTATCCATTTTTCAGTATTCAACTGTTTTTAGAAGTTAGAATTTTAGCTACGAACAGTGATATGCATTGAAAATGGTTATAAAATGAAAAGACCCACTATTATAAAAACAAAACTCGATGATCTGTGTCGACACGTGCTGAACACGGACCCACCCACCATACTGCTCACTCTATTATACACTGAATAATTCATTGATGTTTTTTGTTTTTGTTTTTATAAAAATATATTTATTTATTTTATAAAAAAAATTATGTTATAAATATTATTATCTTGTTTATATTAATAGAAATAAAGAGGTTTGTCACTACGACGATGTGATAATGTAGATTAAATGTTGTAATCACGATACTTCTTGAACAAGATATATTGATTTTAATGTGATGACTTTAATCGAAATTTGTTATCTCTAATACGGTGAATTTATGGAGGTATCTACATGGTTAGCACTCCAACGTTTAAGTCAATTTAGGGTTCAAGATAGTGGTAGTGAAAGTGGAAATTAGAGATTATGTACCTTAAAACCCTTTACCAAGGTGTTTATACCTTGGGTCTGGCGAGGCAGGTTGGATAATGAGCCACGTGTTATTAGGAATTTGTACAGTGGAAAACAGTGGGTCCAGGAACTTTGGACGACACGAAACAGTTGTCTCAAAGACTCGTCGAGCATGTTCGATGTCGGGAGTCTTCCAGCGGTCATGGTTGGCCTTTGAGGATGTTTGTCCAGGCGTCGATTGGCATGCGCCGCTTTGGTTTTGCCAAGCGTGATAGAGATGTGAGCATTAAATGCAATCCCATTATTGAAAAGTTTTGTCATTTTTCTTTGACGTGTAACCTGAAAATATATAGGATGGTGTGACGTAGCTTTTTGTGTACTCGAGTACACTTAAGTATGGTTCTCTTCCACAAATGAATTTTGACTATTGATATACCCTTGTTTCCTGCTTTCAATCTGATCCATTTGATTTCCTTTGTCTATATAATGATGGAAAGAGATTGTGGAGAAACATTTTAGCCATCTTGTTAACTAAATTTCCCTTCTCTCTTTAAGTCCTTCCCTCTTATCTGAGAGCATTTTTCTCCTAGAGTAACTGTCGTTGCACGTTCATAATTCCAAAGCATTAAAGCTTCGACTTTTCAACCTTCTCCTTGCTTCAACGCTTTCGCCCTCATATTTCAAGGTACCTTCTCTTCACTTCAGCTTTTACTCAAGTATTTACCGCATTTTTATTAAGATGAATGGTAACCTTATTATCGTGAGAGTGACTCTAAGGGTAGTGTCTCTTCGTCTTCGAAAATGGAAACGGAGTCAGAATCACATTCCTTTCCTTATGTCAGTGGGGATTTTGAATTAGAAGTCATCATTTTAAGTGATGATTCAAATATGGAAGGGTCGTCTTGAGAATCTCTTTCAGATGAAGTTCTTTCTAGGAATTCTTCAGAGACTTTGTTTTCGGCGAAGTTCGACGAGGGTGAAAACCTTGTCGAGAGACCTATGTCTCCTCTTGTCTTGACCGAGACAGAAATAGAGGTTTCCCGTCAAAGGAGGGAATGTGTTAGACGTTTTGCCAAAACATATTGGGAAGTAACTGGTCATGACCCTAGTGACACTGAAATTGCTCGTCATATGAAGTGTCAGGGGAAGCATGATGCCATGTCATGGGTCTGTCCTGGTGACCATCATAGAGCTGATGTATCTTCCCATAAGGGTTTTCGACTAATAAAGTTGTATGATGCTAATATATACCATTGAGTGACTGCTAAAATAGTTGGGATTCCTTCTATTTTGAACATCGTCAACATTGTGACCGAAGTCGACATAATGGTTTGCAATTCCCTGGATTTGACGATTCTCACAGTAGGTCTGGGTGAGAGGGAATGCAGCTCTTGTGAGGGTTGCTTTGTTCCTTTGTACGAGTGTCTTTTCACCATATTAGGGATATGCTTGCCCTTATCTGATTTTTCAATGGTTGTGATAGACCATCTAAAAGTTCCTCATCACAACTTCATCCTAGAGCTTGGAATTTTATGACGGCGTTCCAGCTTTGCGTCGAGTTCAAGTCTTGGAAACCTTCGTTAGGGCTCTTCTTTGACCTTTTTTTTGTAGCTCGCACTTCGATGGATGATGCTCGAGTTCAAGGATTGATCTCATTTCGTCCTTAAGTACCTTGGTTCAGTTATTTTGCCTTTGATTTAGGTTATTTTCGGGAGTGTTTCATATTAGTGATACCAGTTACTTTCAAGGCTCATTTGGCCTTATGTTCGTCTCTAGCCCCAACGGGAAGTGTTCACTCTTGAATAGGTGGTTTTCGGAAGTACTGGTCCAAAATTCATTTCCACCAACCTATTTCTTTTTACCATTCCAGGATAACTCCTATATCTCCTAAGGAAGTATAGATGAAAGAGAATTTATACACTTGGTATCAGGGGCTCGAATATGAAGAGGATTTGGTTCAGCAAAGTATTTTATTTTCACCAAAAGAAGAGGCAAAAAGATACTTACGTGGTGATTAGTGCATCTGATCATTCTGGGAGACGAAAATTCTTTGGTGAGGATGGGGATTTTGGTGCCCTTTTTTTAACATTGGAACTTGTGTCCTTCAGATAAAATGGATATGTTGGGCCAATTGCGGAAAGCTCTGGCATTTGCCAATGATCAGGGCTTTACAACTGGATTGTATGTCCGAGTGTCAGTGGAACCTGTTGTTGCTTCTACTTTTTCTCAAGAGGCTTTGATGCCTACTGTGGTGTTTGATCTGGAAGTGATTGAGACCATTATCCTAGTCACTGCTCCTGAGGTGGGTTAATCAGTTATTGGGGCGGCTAGTTTTTCTTCATGGGAACTTTCATCTTATCCTTCCTCTACCAAGAGAAGTCGGGGGCGATAGTTCGTCTACTCATGTTGAAGAAGGTTCTTCCAAACGAACTCATTTCTCATAGGGTGACGAGCAGGAGGTTCTTAATCATTTCTTCCAGCTTCTTGTTATTTTTCCTCCCAGACGCCTAGCACCCCTGAGGAAATTATTGTATTTGTAGCTTCTAAATACCTAGATCTTGTCTGGGGGTTGTCTGCAAATATCAGACGGAGCCTTTTTGTGGATGATTAACGTACTTTTTTTAGAGTCAGATCCCTCGTTTCTATTGTAGTTGATGGCCATGACAATGTTCGAGGCTCTAGCGAGCTTTATAGGGAGCGAGGTTAGCTTAGGGAAATGTGTGAAGCCCTTTAGAGGAAAAATCATGAAGGATGTGGTCAAAAAGGAGATTATTAGGTGGTTAGATGTGGGAATCATCTACCATATCTCTGATAGTGTGTGGGTGAGCCTTATTCAATGTGTTCCAAATAAAGGTGGAATGACAGTCATTGAAAATGAAAAAAATGAACTAATTCCAATAAGAACTGTCACCGGTCGGACGATATGCATGGACTATAGGAAGCTGAACAAAGCCACACGAAAGGATCATTTTCCTCTCTCATTCATTGGTTAAAAGTTGGATAGGCTAATTGATAAGGAATTCTATTATTTTCTTGATGGTTCTTCATGTTACAATTAAATTGCAATAGTTCCTAATGATCAAGAGAAGATAACTTTTACATATCTCTATGGAACCTTAACTTTAAAAGGGATGCCATTTGGGATATGTAATGCACCAACAACCTTTCAAGATGCATTATGGCAATATTTTCATATTTAATTTAGTGCACCATGGAAGTATTCAGGGATTCTTTTTCACTCTTTGGAGAAATATTCAGGAAATGCTTGGATAATCTGGACATGGTGTTTACTATATGTAAAGAAAGTAATTTGGTTATGAGTTGGGAGAAGTTTCATTTCATGGTTAAAGAAGGAATTATTTTGGGGCACAAGATTTCAAGGAAGGAATTGGAGGTAGATCAAGCAAAGATTGAAGTTATTGAGAAGCTCCCTTCATCTGTTAACATTAAAGAATAAGAAGTTTCCTTGGTCATGCTGGATTTTATAGAAGATTCATCAAAGACTTCTCTAAAATAAGAAATCCATTATGTCAATTGTTGTAGCATGACATGCGATATGTCTTCAGTGAGGAGTGTGAGAAGACTAAGCCATTTGAGCTTATATGTGATTCTAGTGACATTTCCATTGGAGTTGTGTTAGGTCAAAGGCACAACAAGGTGTTCTGCACTATTTCTACGCTAGTAAAATACTCATTAAAGCTCAAATCAACTACATCACCATAGAGAAAGAGTTTTTGGCAGTCGTGTTTGCACTTGACAAGTTCAAATCATTATTAGTGGGTACTAAGGTGATAGTGTATATTAATCATGCAACAATTAAGTACCCAATTGCAAAGAATGATGCAAAGCCAAGATTGATAATATGGGTGGTATTATGGCAAGAATTTGATTTTGAAATCAGGGACAAAAAGGGAGTAGAAAATTCAGTTGCTTATCATTTGCCAAGACTCTTTAATGAAGTCCAGAGGCATGACATGGAAGACATCAAGGAGAGCTTTCCTGATGAGCATCTGCTTCTGATCACCTTTGGCGTGACACCCTAGTATGCAAACATTGTAAACTATTTGCTCAGTGGGTATGTTTCACCATAATTTAACTCTCAGCAAGGAAAAAAGTTTTTCCATATGTCCAAAATTTATTTCTCGGATAAACCCTTTCTTTACAAACATTGTGTTGATTAACTGATGAGGAGATGTGTAAACTAGCCAGAGGCACGCCGAATCTTGATAGCTTGCCATGATGTGCCTTACGGAGGACACTTTGAAGGGACTAAGACTGCTAAAAGGTATTATAATCTGGTTATTTTTTACCCTCTTTGTTTAAATATGCTAATGAATTAGTTAAGGCTTGTGATAGATGCCAAAGAGTGGGAAATATCTCCATGAGATAAGAAATGACGCTCACCAATATTTTGGAAATTGAACTTTTTGGTGTGCATGGCGTAGATTTCATGGGGTCATTTCCACGAGGCAATCCTTACATCCTTATTGTTAAGGACTATGTATCTAAATGAATAGAGGTAGTAGCAACCCATACCAATGATGTTAAGGTTGTGACTAATTTTTTAGTCAAAAATATATTTTCTAGACATGCACACCTAGAGTATAAATATAGAAGAATGTGCATCAAAATGCACTGATCACACACCTAGAGTTATCATGAGTGATGAGGATGCCCCTTTTTGCACTAAATTGTTTGAAAATCTAATGGAAAAATATGAGGTGAAACACAAGGTTGTTGCAGCCTATCACCCATAAAGTAGTTGGCAAGCTGAGTTGTCTAATAGGGAGATTAAGATAATTTTAGAAAAGGTGGTTAACCATTCAAGGAATGATTGGTCCAAACATCTTGATGATGTTTTATGGGCTTATAAGACAGTATACAAAACCCATTTTGAAATCTCTCTCTATAAATTAGAGTTTTTGGCAAGGCTTGCCACTTACCCATTGAATTTGAGCACAGAGCATTTTGGGCTGTAAAAAAATTGAATTTTAACTTGCTTTTTGTTGGGCAAGCCAGAATGCTTCAACTCAATGAGGTAGAAGAGCACAAATTATTCTCATATGAAAATGTTGAGTTAGACAATGAGAAGACCAAAAAATGGAATGACAAAAAATAACAAAAAAAAGAGAGAAAAAAATATAATAATAATAATAACCAACTTCATCCCTAAATAGCAGAACTTTTAAAGACTTAGAAGACTTCTAATTAGACAACTAACAATATTAAAAACAAGGACTTATAATAAAAAATCAATGCACCGGATTGTGTCTTTGTGATAACTACTGTCGCGCCATAAGTAGTCAGAAAAGTGGTTAACCTCTTAAAAAGTTTAAATTATTTTCAAATATGGATAGAATTCATCTAATAATTTAGACACGATCATATCTAATCAAAGTAGTAGCTATAATAATTTTTTCTAGGTTATCAACCTAATAATAATGTTAAGTTATTTAAAAAAAATATATGCCTTACAAAAAAAATGATCGCACTATTTTTAAATGCAATTATTTTGGTAGAAATAGTCACGTTACTTCAAAAAATTTCAACAAAACTCACTATTTAAAATGGACTTTTAGACCATCTTCTAATATGACCTATTTTAAATCCACTAATACAAAAGGATCAAAAAAAAATTGAATACCAAAGTTTAAAAAGTAGAATTATTTTACATGAATGTTTTGCAACATCAAATTCGAAACATCAAAACAAAAATGATTGTACAAAATATTTATCCAAAGATTTCAATGTTTTTGTCTTCAACTCCACTGTGAGAAGATGACTCCAGATATAAAAAAAATCTTTAGAAAGATTCTCAGAAAGGAAACATCTGAGAAATAGATTGAAAATGTTTTATATAAAAAAAATTAAAAGATTCTAGAAAATAGATCGTTAATTGATTCTCAAAATAACAAAGGAAAAGACAAACTAAAATTTTGAAAAATGATAAAGGTAAGTCACTTGTTAAGAAAATTAATAAAAAAAATTATGTTTACGTTTTCAATAAATGTTAAATGTGCTCAACTTAATTTCAAAAAGAGAACGTGGTTAAAAAATAAAAAGAAGATGCAAACAGAAATATCTGTCAACTAATCAATTATACCATAGATCTAATCAATTAGATCCTCAAAAGCATGCAACTATTTTCATCAATCAAACAGTTTATTAATTGCATAAATATTCAAAAATTTAGTAAAACAATCATATATTTATTTATGTGTTTCTTCATCTAGTTTACTTCTACTATAATTTTGAATATGTTTAATGTAGAATGAAGTTGAAAGAAATGGATAGAAAAACTCATCTATTTATTTATTTATTTATTTATTCACTTTTTTTCTTCGACTTCAACTTTGGATCTATTTAATGTGTAAATAGATAAATTAAAATTAATTTTTTGGAATAAAATAATAAAAGTATTTTTTCTTAATTTTGTTGAAGTATTTTTATAAAATTTTAGGTTTTGGGATAAAAAAATATGATGAAAAAGAATAAAAATATTATAATTTAAAAAATCTTGATAAAATTTTGAAATTTCAAAATATTGAGAATTAACTTTAAAATATGTTAAGAGACAAATTTAGAAAATTTGAAAATAAATAGGGACTTATGTGCAAATTTTTTAAACATATGTGAACCAATTTAAGATTCATACTTAATAAAATAAGAGAGAAAAATTAAATTATTAATTAATTATAAAAAAAATCAACATATATGAACTAATTTGAGATTCATACTTACTTAATTGAATAAGAAAAAAAAATTAAATTAGTAATTATTATTAAAAAAAAAACTTAAAATCATTTATTTTATAAGTTCATAAATGTAGAATGAAAAATTTGAATTACTCTAAAAGAATGCATTACCTCCAAAACGCATGTAGAAAATAAAATCTAAAAAATGCATTACCTCCAAACACAGCGTTATAGAAAAATAACTAAAATATTGTTGCTGCCCAGGATCGAACTGGAGACCTTTAGTGTGTAAGACTAACGTGATAACCACTTCACCACAGCAACTCCTTGTTCGTCTGTGTGATAATAAGATATAAATCGTTTTTAACATATTTCACCACGCTATAAATAATAAGGTTTTACAACAAACAAGCTGCAATCACAGTTTATTAACACTTTTAAACACATGTTTTTGTCAGAGTAAAGTAATATATATCCCCCAAAATTTATTTATTTTAATGAGGCTCAAATAAAATTTATGAACTAATAGATAGTAATGTAGATAAGACTCGTCCACTAATAAGTATGTTAAATACAATGTATAAAACTCATCCACTAATAGTATTTTATATAAAATGTACAAGTTTTTTAAAATTTGAAACGATTATGTAGTCGGTTGGTCTCTAAACTATTTGTTAAGTTTTAAATAATTTTAAAAGTAAAACAAAAGCTTTAATCAGATTTCTGAACTTTTTCTTTTAAAATTAAATTATTTTATTAAAATAGTGTTAATAAAAAATCAATCAACATTGATGTTGCACATCATATAATATATAATCAGATTTTAAACTAATTTGCACTTTATAAATAGGTTATTGAACTAATGAAAATATATGAGAATTGATTTATTATGCATAAAATATAATATTATTATTTATATTTATTATAATTCTACATGAAATATATATGAAATATAACAATATATGCATCATCAACAACATAGAGTTTTGGATAAGAAATTTCATATAAAGTGAGGATTTGGACATAAGAAAAGTGGTTATTTTTTAGTTTGGAATAAGTGCTGTAAAAGTTATAAAGAGGGAGGGTTGGGAATTAGATCCCTGAAAGTTCTCAATGATGATGTCATTCTTCATCTGTGTTGGTCTTTGGTTCAAGTAAATTGGGCTAGGATGCTATCTTCTAGAGTCTAAAGATGCAATAAAGTCATAACTCATCGTATTTACTATTCTATATGAAGAGAATATTCAAAATGGTTGATTGGTAATGGTAATAACATTAACTTTTGATTGGATTGTTGAATGGAATATCCTCTAGTTAAAAAATTCAAAATTCATCATAAGTATCACAAAACTCTTACATACAAGGTATCATAATACTTATATAACAAAGTCTAGTCTTTTCTCTTAAATCTTCAAACAATTATACTAGAGCTTCTGAGTTATGTTTCTACTTGCTACATTCCCAAAAAAAACATTGAAAATATGTTGATTTGGGTCCTGAGGATGGTGATCTCAGCTTAAAATAGACCTATAATTTCCTAGTCAAACCTTCTACTTCTGATCAATGGAGCATTTTCCCTTAGAATCCTTCTAAGTCTATCTTGGCGTGGAGATACATGCATAATAGATTACTCACTGATGAAAACATATCAAGAAGAGATATTGTTTGGTCAATATATATTTTGAGGTTTGGAAATCCATAAACATAATCAGATTTGACGAAAAATTGGTTCATAGGAAATCTTGTGTTTCCTTGCTGCTGCTACCAGTTTTTCTGAAATTCAAACCAGGAAAGCTTCAAAATCTTCTATGAACAACTTCTGCATTCTTAAGAAATTTAAGATCAATATTCATCTTACTAAAATCAAGAAAACCATTAGCATTCATTGGTCGCCTCCTTCTAGGGGATGGATCAAATGTAACATTATTTGTTTAGCTAGAGGTATTCCTTCATTGTGTTCTTTTGGGGGAGCCTTTAGAAATGAGTCACATGATTTCTTGGGAAGATTTTTCAATTTCTTGGGTGATGGTAATGCTTTGTATGTAGACTTGTCTGCAACCATGACAACAATGGAGCAAGCTAGAGATAGAAGGTGGAATAGTCTTTGGATTGAATCAGATTCCACTATTATGGTGAGAGCCTTCACAAATGTCAAGTTGATTCCTTGGAGTATAAGGGATATGTGGTTTAATTGTGTAGCTATTACTTATTATATGAGATTTTTGGTCTCCCATATCTATAGAAAAGATAATGGTTGTGTTGATTCTCTAGCCAAAACTAGGTTTATTTCTAGATCTCACAACTGATTTCATTTTTTGCATAGTAATATAGACAAAGATTTTTTATTAGACAAGCTTGATACCCCAAAACTTAGACTTTCTTCCTAAGGGATTTTAGTTTGGTATACCCTTGTGTATCTTGATTTTTGTCATTTATTTTATTTGGTTCTTTGGTTTAAAAAAAGGTGTATACATTACAAATTATAAAATAAATAATAAATATATTTAAAGTTTAATTCACAACTAAAATAAAGTATAACAATCAACAAACTTTATTATTAAATATTTATTTTATATTTTAAATTTTGGTAGACCGTCAAATGCACAACTTTAACAAAAAATACTCAGGTCACTATCCTTACTATTGACCTGTAATATTAATATCATGTCTGGTTCTAGGCCTTTAAAATTTTTGAAGACATAAATTCTCTGTGATACTTGCAAATATGTAATTATTGAGAATTGGAAAAGGACAATGGTCCGTTTCAGGGCCGTCTTTTAGAGTGTGCAAGATGGATTACAACACAAGGCCTTAAGTTTTTAAAGATAAAATTATAGTTAAATAAGGTTTTATAATAAATTTGGCATGGTTAAACAATGACTAAATATGACTCTTATTTGTTTTATCATAGCTTATCAATACCTAATCAACCAAGGACTTTAAAAAATTAAGACGACCCTAGTTGGTTGTCATATTTTATATTAACTGCTAAGCTAAGGACTTTAAAACTTGTCTTGAAAAAATGAAACACATAAATCTTTGGCAATGTTCACCTATCATTTGCAAAAGGTTCAAATGATCTAAGCAAGATGCAAAGGCCTACAAAATAACACAGGTTATAAATACTTGCTTGGAGGGGAAGAAAGTAAAACTCAACATTACTTGGATGAAGCACTACATATGGAGGACCAATTTTTGCGAAATAAAATGAACTATAATTTTTTTTAAGGGTGGAGACAAAAATAAAAATATTTCTCACTCAATGATCAAGTTAACGCATGCTAAATCTAACATTTCTAGATTAAAGCATGTGCAAGCTTATTTGGAGGAGGACTCGGAAAACAAAAACCATGTGATCAACTAATATAAATAGTTATTTAACAATGATAACTTATATGCATTCTAACTTAATGTAAAGTTTAATATCATAATTAATCACCAAAGGCGACAATGCTTTTCTCCCTGTCATGCCACAACTTGATGAAAACAAAACAATTGTTTTTCAAATGTATGGAAACTCTGCACCTGGACCAGATGACTTTGGTTGTTGCTTTTACCAAATACTCTAGGATATAGTAGAGGATGATGTCATGGCCCCAGTCACAAATTCATGTACATAAGATTAGATCTCACTCAACCTTAACTCTCTCAATATTACTTTGATACCCAAATTCCATAAGGCAGATACCATAAAGAACTTTAAACTTATAGCATTGACAAATTTCTAATTCAATATTACAATCAAATTCATAGTAGATAAGGTTGATAGTTTGACTCCCAAAAAAGTCTCAGGGCATAAGAGAGGATTCATATGAGGCAATAGTATATATATAAAAATGCATAGCAATCACATACGAGACAATAAATTTATTCGACAAGAAATCCTTTTGAGAGAACACAAATATGAAAATTGATATCAAAAGGATATTAATACATTAAATTGGAGTGATTCACTCAGGGTGCTTAAGAAATTTATCTTTAATACTATATTTTGCAACTAAACTACAACAATACTCCACTTAGTAATGGATCATTCTTCTTTAGCTATTCTATAGGAGTAAGACAATGATATCCCCTATCTCCTTTAATATTTTGCATTGTTTGATATGCTTTAAGTATTACTCATGGCATAACTACCTTTCCAAGTCACACTTTCTTTGCAAAAAACATATTATAACAGTCTTTTATAAAAATACCAAAAGAAATGCCTCTAAATTTAGGCCAACACTCGAGTCCACAAAATGCAAAGTGTTTGGAAGAGATATTTCAAGTATTAAACTAAAACTAAATGCATGACTCCTTAATTTCAATAAATCAGGAAAACCTTAATTACCTTGTAGTATCGATATTAAAGGGCAAGCTAAGAGTTCAACATTTACAACTAATAGCAAATAGGGTCATAGCCAAATTATCCACATGGAAAATACACATCTTATCTATGATGGAAATAATTCAACTGGTTAACTTAGTGATCCATGACATGCTACTTTACAACCTTAAAATCTATGCGCAGTCTATTTTACTCATCAATAAACTAGATACTTGTATAAGAAACTTTATATGGTTTGGAAACATTAATAATAGAAATATGATAACAGTTAAATGGATTTAGGATTACACTCTTGTTATAACACATGGTTTAGGAATACGATACATAAGGCTCATCAACAAAGTTGGATGTCTATACCATGCTTAGAAATTGTTCACCTCACCAAATCAGTGGGAAAAAACCTTGAAAAATAAATACTTTAGGGACAATATACCAATAAACCACCATATCTAATCCTCATTCTGGCATGAAATTGAACATATTCTGGCATACATCAATAACCTTACTGTCATACCCCAAAAATTACCCATCATTTTTCCTAAAAAAAAAAAAAAAAAAAAAAAAAAAAAAAAAAACGAAAAAAAAAACGAAAAAAAAAAAAAAAAAAAAAAAAAAGAAAAAAAAAAATTTTTTTTAATTAATTAATTAATTAATTAATTAATTAATTAATTAAAATAAATAAATAAATAAAATATAACAAATTATTTTAGACTTGGGTCTCCCTCATTCCAAGCCCATTACCCACGAAATTAGTCTATAAATACTGAAGTTTCAGTAGGGGAGTTACACTTGGAGTTACACTTGGAGTGACACTTGGAGTTTACACTGGGAGATTTACTGGACACTGGGAGATTTACTAGAGAAAGAAGGAAGAGAAGCAAAACACTCTGAGGTTTCCTTGGAACAAAACCTTGAGGAAAAAGAAAGAGAGAGAACAGAGAAGGACGGATAGAAACTTTGGCATAGGAACCCTGCCTACCCGGAGAATTCAGAGTAAAGAAACCCTGAAGGCAGCCCATCTGCACCGAAGCCATCGTCGTCCAATTCCCGCTGCCTAACTTATTCCGATACTACAAGTGGTCAATCCCTTCAACCTTGAATTGGCAAACAGGTTTGCGTATCTCTATTGTTTATACTTTCAATTGGCCATATCTACATATATAATGCATCATGATTAAATGTTGATATATAATTTGCTTTCGTATGGGAATTTAAATATGCCTGAATACCCTGAATGTTTGATCATGTTATTCCTGTGATAAAATGCCATAAAATTCAAAGTTCCTAACGTGGGGCTGTTTTCAAATTCAAAATCCGTGGCCGCTCGCTAGCACCTCGCTAGGCGAGCCTGGGGCGAGTATTCGCCTGGCCTTCGCTAGGCGAGGCAGAGGCGAACGAGACAGTAGCTGACTTTTCTATTCTGTTTTTTTTTTTATGTTTTATCATAGCCATGCATTATTCATCCTATCCTAGTTATTGTTGTGATATTTCTCCGGTGTAATCTTCGATTGCACCCTGATTTGGTGTTCTGACATGTTTTTTTTTTTTGAGTTTCGTAAAGGTTCACATATCCCAGGAAAAGGTTATTGGCTAGGTATTCCACTTTATTTGTGGGATACCCTTGTGGAGTTTCACCCTAAATTAATTTTTAATGTATTAATTTCTAATGTATTAATTTTTTAATATATTATTTTTAATAATTTTAATGTGGAGTTTCATCCTAATTATATAATTAATTGTAAAACTTTGCCTTTGAATAAGTGATCTTGGACCTCTCTTTGTTGCCTTACGATTACGATATTACGGTCATGTCCCGCGAACGTGGGGATACCCTTAGCAAAGACCCTTCGGTTAAATCATCATAAAATAAATTATAGTCCCTCGGATGTTGCCTTCGAATATACAACTTTGTCCCTCGATGACCCTCCGATGTTGCCTACGGTTAAAAGATGATAGTCCCTTCGAATGCTAAGGTATCCTCGTAACTGTTGCCTTCAATGACCAATCGATGACCCTACGATGACCCTTTTACATCCAAAGGATAAAACTACTTATTTCTCAATAATAAGGACAGTTTTACCCTCATAAGGATAGGAAATACTCATAAAGACCTTGGGTCGGTATAACTCTTAATTGCTGGCTCACAACCTAAAACATTTTTTCACACCTCACACCTTTCAAAATACCTTCAGAAAATCACCACTTGGTATACATTCATACTAGAATCATTACCGAGTTATATTTTTCTAAACAATTTTCAAAACTAAACGAGATAATCATTTGTATACATTCATACAAGAATCATTACAAAGTTAAATTCTCTTTTCAAAACAATTTTTCTAAACAATTCACAAACACTTTTTTTAGACAAAAATAATATAAGTGATCGAGCAATTAAGAGCCCATGGATAACCATGGATACAAAGGGTGCTAACACCTTCCCTTTGTATAATGTACCTCCCGAACCCAAAATCTAAATTAAGGTCTTTCCTGTTCTTTTCCACCTTTCCTTATTGGATAAAAGAAAAGTCGGTGGCGACTCTTGCTAACCGCGACATTGCGATAAAAAACACAAAAAGTCCAGTTCACCGTATGACAGAACTGGCGACTCTGCTGGGGACCCTAAATATTTAAAAAGAGAGGTTACCTTAAAAACAAGATCACTTATTCAATTTGTCTGATATATTTTTAAGGGATTGCTTGGGTATGATATGCTTGAGTGAAAGATCCTACACCCGGATCTAGTGTACCTTAGGTAAGTAGCAAGAGATCATCGCGACTGTCCGGCGTATACTGGAATGGTCAAAATGATGGCTACGGTTAATGTGGCACTTTGGATGTCCTGATGTTCCTCATGTTAGTTGAGGAAATATTTGGCATTCGCGTGGTGTCATAAAAGCATTAACCAGACTTTTAGAACCCTAATTGACTCATCCTGGCCATTAGAAAGTAGTGAGATAACTGGCTTCGGTTCCGACTGGAGTTGGTTGAGACTCGATACTACACTCTTTGAGATTGGACTTTAGGGAAGCTTCGGTCAACCACTTGGTGTTGCACTGAAGTGGACTTAAGGAAAGGTCAATGATTTGAGATCCTTCTAGAACCCGGTTACTATTCTAAGACAGGTTGAACCAACCAAACTTCAGTGGGGAGGGTATTTACCTATGGAACTCACGCAAGCCTTAAAACCTAGGAATGATTGTTGTGTGACTTGCTTGTGCTTGTTATTTATCTAACAACATGACATCATAACAACATAACATCATAACATCATGGCATTGTACTAACCATTTCAAGGATTTAGGGATTTAACTCTGCTAAAAAAAAAAAAACAGAAAAAACAAAAACAAAAGCAAAAACAAAAGAGAAAAGAAAAAAAAAGCTCTTTTTGTTAGTTTATGCAAAGTTAAATCCCGAAAGTCCTTGAAAACATTTCATACATTGCATTGCATCGCATAACAGGTATTCTAAAGGATCAGTGTTCTCACGATTTTCCTATCAAACAGATTCCAGCAGATTCAAACAGATTGAACAATGGCTCTCGAACAAACTGTCAAAGATCTCCAGGCCCAGAATGCTCAATTCCAGGAAATGATGCTGAGCTTATCTAAGGGGCAGGAAGAACTGAAAGCTCTTTTGATGGAGAAGAAGAAGGACCAGAAACCTGTGGGTTACATCAACCCGGGGAGAAGGCTTAAGGGACAGGTTACAGGAGTCAAGATTAGAATTCCGAAGGATTCAGAAGAAGAGACCGAGAATGATTCGGAAGATGAGAATCCTAATCTCGTCAATTCTGAGGACGACGATGAAGATTATGAACATGAACAGTACTCTCCGAAGGATGATAAGTACAAGTTGCTGGAAGAACGTATGCTAGCTATGGAGGGGCAGAAAGTGCCCGGTCTGGATTTCGAAAACTTGGGTCTGGTCTCTGATGTGGTCATTCCCCGCAAATTCAAGGTTCCCATTTTCACTAAGTATGATGGTGCCTCTTGTCCTCAGATGCATCTAAGGGCTTATGTGAGAAAGATTCAGCCGCACACTACTGATAAGAAACTATGGATCCATTTCTTCCAAGAGAGTCTGTCTGGCACACAGTTAGAGTGGTATTATCAGCTTGAGAGCTCTAACATCCGCACATGGACTGATTTAGCAACAGCTTTCTACAAGCACTACCAGTATAATTCTGAGTTAGCGCCTACTCGGCTACAGCTACAAAATATGACTATGGGCTCTAAAGAAAGTTTCAAAGAATATGCTCAAAAGTGGAGAGATTTGGCTGGCAGAGTCAAACCCCCTATGACTGATCGAGAGTTAGTGGACATGTTCATGGGTACACTGACTGGCCCATTCTACAGCCATCTACTGGGAAGTTCCTCGTCAGGTTTCACTGAACTTATCTTGACAGGTGAACGGGTTGAAAGCGGCATTCGAAGTGGAAAGATACAGGCAGCTACTTCTGCAAGCACCAAAAAGTCCTATCAGGGAAAGAATGAATCAAATGCTGTGTACAGTGAGAGGAAGCATAACAAGAAGAATCGTGACCATACTGTTGGGGCAGTTACAATTGCCGCACCGCCATCTCAGAACTTCCAACACAGACAAGACAGGTCGAGAAGACAGTTTACCAAGATCAATATGACTTTAACCCAAGCACTGCAGAGTATGTTAAAGGCCAATTTGATTACCCTCAGAGGCCCTCCTGCAAATCCCAACACTACTTCTCCTCGTTATAATCCCAACGCCAGGTGTGCCTATCACTCCGATAGCCCCGGGCATGATACGAATGATTGCTGGTTGTTGAAGAACAAGATTCAGGATATGATCGACGCTGGAGAAATTGAATTTGATCCTCCGGCGACCCCCAATGTCATCACAGCACCTATGCCTAATCATGACCAGAATGTTAATGTTGTGGACGACAATTCTCACGTTAATGACGTTGCTGATTTAGCATCTCCTCTCCTGATCGTTAAGAAGAATTTATTGCAAGCTGGTTTATTTCCAGGTTGTGCTGAAGATTGCGATCTCTGTGTACTCCGACCCAATGATTGTTTGAAGTTGAAGAACGGCATTCAACGGCTGATGGATGATCGTACAATTCTATTCGAAAGGGTTCCTAAGGTGGACAACTCTATTGAAGAGATATCTGTGATTGCTAGGTCCAAAGCTCCAGTGAAGATTACCGCTACTAGAGTGCCTGTGAAGATTACCGCTGAGCCCAAAGTGGCTCCCCTGATTATTACCGCACCTGGCCCCGTGCCATATTCCTCCAGCAAAGCTATTCCGTGGAACTATGGAGGCGACGTTTACATCCATGGCATAAAGCAAGTTGGTAGTTCTGCTAATCCTAATGATATTGTGGGGACTAGTAAAGTTACTCGAAGTGGAAGGATCTACTCCCCAGAAATCTCACCTCCCGCTCCCGAAATTCGAGGAAAAAGACCAGTCAATCCTCCTCAGTCAGAGTCATCGGTCGAAGTTACTTCTGAAGATGTTGCCAAACAGGAAATGGAAGAGATGCTGAAAATCATCCGTAAGAGCGATTTTGATGTAGTGGAACAATTGGGGCATACTCCGTCTAAAATCTCAATGTTGTCCTTGTTATTATCCTCTGAATCCCATGCCAATGCGTTGATGAAATTCTTGAAGACCGCTCATGTGCCTCAAGAAACATCCGTCGATCAATTCGAACATTATGTTGCTAATTTGACTGTTGACAATGGCCTAGGCTTTTCCGATGCTGACCTAACACCAGCGGGAAAGAATCACAATAAAGCTCTGCATATCTCCATCGAGTGCGAGGGGATCACCTTGGCTCACGTGTTGATCGACAATGGCTCCTCCTTGAACGTACTCCCGAAAGCTGTGCTCGATAAATTTGACTACAAAGGCATTGAACTGAAACCTAGTGATGTTGTGGTGCGTGCTTACGATGGTGCGAAGAGTGTTGTCTATGGTGAAGTGGTTCTCCCTATCAAGATAGGACCTCAAGTCTTCAGCACTACCTTTCACGTGATGGACATTCGTCCCGCCTACTCCTGCTTGTTGGGGCGCCCTTGGATCCATGGGGCAGGTGCGGTAGCTTCGTCGCTTCATCAAAAGTTGAAGTATCCAATAGCAGGCATGGTCGTCACTGTATGTGGAGAAGAAGAGTATATTGTCAGTAGTGTGCAAGCCTTCAAATACGTCGAGATGGATGGTGAATTCTTTGAGACTCCTTCTCAGTCATTTGAAGTGGTTCCTCCACCCAGTCCTGTCCTTAAGCCAACTCCCCTTGTGCCCAAGGTTGTTCGTGCTCCCCCTGTCATGATCTCTCTGAAAGATGCTCAAGCCGCGATTGAAAATGGTGATCGTGCTGGTTGGGGTCAACTGATCAATGTACCGTACAAGTCTGATAAAGCTGGCCTGGGGTTTAACTCTGGAAAGATAGTCAAAAATCAGATTAATGCTATGGAAGATGCTGATAGTGATTGCGACTTGGATAGCTGGATTTTCCCAACAATTGGTGACGGACTCAACAATTGGAAGACTGAAGACATTATCCCGATTTCCTTTAGTCAGGAGTAATTGTTATTGTTTATTCTAGAATTGCAAATTTTAATTTTCTTTTACAATCAAACTTCTTAAAGCATTGTGTCTATGCCCGAGGCACAATGGCTAATTTGTTAGGGGTTTGTCATTTTCATAAGCATATTCATATTCAATAGATCAATGGACTTTTTGCATTCAAATATTGCGCTCTTTATCTTTCCTGTCATTTTTCAAACAAGCTATGTTTCTTGCACACACTCACGTAACAATTTGCCGATCCATATCCACTCTGGATCCTGTTGGTAATGACTCTGCTACTGTTCATTATGACTTTGAAAATCCGATCTACCAAGCCGAGGATGGAAGCGAGGAAGATTGTGAAGTCCCTGGAGAACTTGCCCGACTACTGCAAGAAGAAAAGACTATACAGCCGCATGAGGAATCAATTGAAATTGTAAATCTGGGTACTGAAATAAACAAGAAAGAAGTCAGAGGTTTCTTGGGGCACTCGAATTACATTGCCCGATTCATTCCACACTTGACTGCTACCTGCAAACCCATCTTCAAATTACTGAGACAAAATCAAGAGATGGTATGGAATGATGAATGCCAAGAAGCTTATGACAAAATCAGGAAATATCGCCAAGAACCTCCAGTTCCGATGCCACCAGTTGAAGGAAGACCTTTAATTACGTATTTGACCGTGTTAGAAAATTCAATGAGGTGTGTTGGGGCAACATGACGAGTCTGGTCGAAAAGAGCATGCCATATACTGCCTTAGCAAAAGGTACCGACTGTGAAACAAGATACTCACAGCCCGAGAAAGCTTGCTGTGCTTTGGCCTGGGCTGCTCGCCGACTAAGACAGTATATGTTGAATCATACCACCTTATTGACTTCTAAGATGGATTCTATCAAATACCTATTTGAGAAACCTGCTGTCTCCTGAAAGAGTTATCACTGACAATGGTACTAATTTGAACAACAAGATGATTACTGAACTCTGCACGCAGTTCAAAATAAAACACCATAACTCTTCTCCGTACCGGCCAAAGACGAACGGCGCTGTAGAAGCGGCTAATAAGAATATTAAGAAGATTATACAAAAGATGACGGTAACATACAAAGACTGGCATGAGATGTTACCATTTGCTCTTCATGGTTATCGTACTTCGGTACGAACTTCGACAGGGGCAACTCCTTTCTCTTTAGTCTACGGAATGGAAGCCGTTTTACCAGTAGAGGTTCAGATTCCCTCTCTAAGGATCATGAAAGAGGCGGGCTTAGACGAGGACGAATGGATCCAGACTCGACTCGATCAGATACATTTGATTGATGAGAAGAGACTTGCGGCTGTATGTCACGGGCAGATATATCAGAAGCGCATGACCAGGGCATTCAACAAAAGGGTCAAGAGACAAGTGTATCAAATGGGCGACTTGGTGATAAAGCGTATCATCCTACCACAAACTGATCCCAGAGGCAAATGGACTCCCACATACGAAGGGCCATTTGTGGTTAAGAAGGTATTCTCTGGTGGAGCCATGATACTCGCTACTATGGATGGTGAAGACTTCCCACATCCCGTGAACGCGGACATAGTTAAAAAATACTACGCATAAAAGAGACCCGCTAGATCGACGTATCTAGGCAAAAGTAAGGGCATCCCGGCGAACCAAAAGGGTTCGGGCAAAAATTAGGGATATATAAAAAAAAAATGTACACCCGGCAAGTCGAAAACCTGAAAAGGCGGCTTGGGCAAAAAAGGGTATCCTGGTGGACTGAAAACCTGAAAAGGCGGTCCAGGCAAAAATTAGGGATTAAAGCGTATGACTATGTCCCGTTCTTAGTCAACTTCATCCAAGTTCAAGGGACTGAACAAGCCAATCACTTCCATCCGACAGCAGGGATGAGATGCTTGAAGACATAATGACAGTAGTAGACTTAAAATCAATAGGACTTCTTCCACATAGCTTTCTCTTTGTTTTCGACAATTTCCTCTTACTAGGATTTCTGTCTCCTTGTACACAAATTGCCTGTTTATAGGCCTTCTTTCAAAATCAATACAACCTTCTTTCAAAAGATGCTTTTGTTTTTTCTTTTTCTGTTTTGTTTGCGTAAACGTCCATTGATTTAATTTGAATTAATATATGCATTTGAATATGACCAATGTTTACCAAAATACATGCATAGAATAGCAATAGCAATTACTACAAGACTTCAGGATCGAGGATAAGGTCTAACCATGCTTCCAATGAATCCGCTACCAATTCTCTTCCCCAGCAAGCCTATTTTTCCCAGAAGAAATTGGCAGTATTCCCCGGCACAGCCAGCTATTCCCCAACAGAGGTCGGCATCGCCAGACAGGCTGATCATCTCATCCATCTCCAGCCCGACTCTGCTGAATATTTCCACCATCAGACAGAAATCAAGCATCCCCAGCCGAGAAAGGGTCATCGACACAAATGTCTCAAATCAGTAGATGGGGATTTATTTTCCCCAGTAGAGTCCCCAAGCAGAACTTCTCATACGCATAACTCATTCATTACATCATTTCACAGCATACACATGCATACAACATTCGCATTTATTTTAGCATAACACGAAACATCTCATACATCATGACATAGCATGAAGCTAACTTTTCTTTGCAGGTTATTTATCCTCCTGATATAGTCAAAATAAAAGGTTCATTCAGACAGACACCTTTATCAATCACATTCAAGATTCAGATACATATTTCAAATACAGTTCATGGGAACATTCATTCTGACAACACTTCGATATCCTCCTAACGATGGCATCTTTAAGCCCATCCCAGACATTTATTGCAAGTACAACATATACAGGTTATCAGATACAGCCTAACGTACGGTTCATTCTGATTCAGCCCAACATATGACTTCTTCAGCAACTCCAATGCGGTCTAACGTACGACCCATTTGGACCTTCAAATCCTCAGATGCTGCCTAGCGTACGGTACATTCAAGGGTGTAGTCTAGCGTACGACTACTTTCTTTTTCAGATGCAGCCTAACGGACGGCTCATTCTACAACTCGGATACGATCTAACGTACGATCCATTCTGAACTTCAACAACCCCAACGCGGTCTAACGTACGACCCGTTTGGATCTTACAACCCTCAGATGCTACCTAACGTACGGTACATTTCTGAAGTGTAGTCTGGCGTACGACTACCGCTTTCATCATCAGATGCGGCCTAACAGACGACTCATTCTGCGACGGTCTAACGTACGACCCGTTCGGATGTCCATCCCCTCAGATGCTACCTAACATACGGTACATTTCTGAAGTGTAGTCTAACGTACGACTACCCCTTTCGTCATCAGATTCAGCCTAACGTACGGCTCATTCTGCAACTCAGATACGATCTAGCGTATGGTCCATTCTGATCCTTTATCCCCAACAGCATATAACACACTCCGACTCTCCAGCGAAGTCGGCAGCCTAATGGATGACTCATTATACGGTCTAACGTACGACCCAGTGTGGCACCCATGTCTTCAAATTGGCCTAATATACGGCGCGATCTGAAGCTTTCGTCATCAAACCTCCCGGATGGCATCTTTAAGCCCATCTCCATCAAGACCAACTGTCGATTCTCAAGTGCAAATTTTTGGGGCATTCTAGTGTTCAATAATCTTCCACCTCCAGACCACGAATGGCATACACGCCATCCTAACTCTCTCGGTTCAAGAATATTGAACAGGGGCAGCTGTCATACCCCAAAAATTACCCATCATTTTTCCTAAAAAAAAAAAAAAAAAAAAAAAAACGAAAAAAAAAACGAAAAAAAAAAAAAAAAAAATTTTTTTTTTTAATTAATTAATTAATTAATTAATTAAATAATTAAAATAAATAAATAAATAAAATATAACAAATTATTTTAGACTTGGGTCTCCCTCATTCCAAGCCCATTACCCACGAAATTAGTCTATAAATACTGAAGTTTCAGTAGGGGAGTTACACTTGGAGTTACACTTGGAGTGACACTTGGAGTTTACACTGGGAGATTTACTGGAGAAAGAAGGAAGAGAAGCAAAACACTCTGAGGTTTCCTTGGAACAAAACCTTGAGGAAAAAGAAAGAGAGAGAACAGAGAAGGACGGATAGAAACTTTGGCATAGGAACCCTGCCTACCCGGAGAATTCAGAGTAAAGAAACCCTGAAGGCAGCCCATCTGCACCGAAGCCATCGCCGTCCAATTCCTGCTGCCTAACTTATTCCGATACTACAAGTGGTCAATCCCTTCAACCTTGAATTGGCAAACAGGTTTGCGTATCTCTATTGTTTATACTTTCAATTGGCCATATCTACATATATAATGCATCATGATTAAATGTTGATATATAATTTGCTTTCGTATGGGAATTTAAATATGCCTGAATACCCTGAATGTTTGATCATGTTATTCCTGTGATAAAATGCCATAAAATTCAAAGTTCCTAACGTGGGGCTGTTTTCAAATTCAAAATCCGTGGCCGCTCGCTAGCACCTCGCTAGGCGAGCCTGGGGCGAGTATTCGCCTGGCCTTCGCTAGGCGAGGCAGAGGCGAACGAGACAGTAGCTGACTTTTCTATTCTGTTTTTTTTTTATGTTTTATCATAGCCATGCATTATTCATCCTATCCTAGTTATTGTTGTGATATTTCTCCGGTGTAATCTTCGATTGCACCCTGATTTGGTGTTCTGACATGTTTTTTTTTTTTAGTTTCGTAAAGGTTCACATATCCCAGGAAAAGGTTATTGGCTAGGTATTCCACTTTATTTGTGGGATACCCTTGTGGAGTTTCACCATAAATTAATTTTTAATGTATTAATTTCTAATGTATTAATTTTTTAATATATTATTTTTAATAATTTTAATGTGGAGTTTCATCCTAATTATATAATTAATTGTAAAACTTTGCCTTTGAATAAGTGATCTTGGACCTCTCTTTGTTGCCTTACGATTACGATATTACGGTCATGTCCCGCGAACGTGGGGATACCCTTAGCAAAGACCCTTCGGTTAAATCATCATAAAATAAATTATAGTCCCTCGGATGTTGCCTTCGAATATACAACTTTGTCCCTCGATGACCCTCCGATGTTGCCTATGGTTAAAAGATGATAGTCCCTTCGAATGCTAAGGTATCCTCGTAACTGTTGCCTTCAATGACCAATCGATGACCCTACGATGACCCTTTTACATCCAAAGGATAAAACTACTTATTTCTCAATAATAAGGACAGTTTTACCCTCATAAGGATAGGAAATACTCATAAAGACCTTGGGTCGGTATAACTCTTAATTGCTGGCTCACAACCTAAAACATTTTTTCACACCTCACACCTTTCAAAATACCTTCAGAAAATCACCACTTGGTATACATTCATACTAGAATCATTACCGAGTTATATTTTTCTAAACAATTTTCAAAACTAAACGAGATAATCATTTTGTATACATTCATACAAGAATCATTACAAAGTTAAATTCTCTTTTCAAAACAATTTTTCTAAACAATTCACAAACACTTTTTTTTAGACAAAAATAATATAAGTGATCGAGCAATTAAGAGCCCATGGATAACCATGGATACAAAGGGTGCTAACACCTTCCCTTTGTATAATGTACCTCCCGAACCCAAAATCTAAATTAAGGTCTTTCCTGTTCTTTTCCACCTTTCCTTATTGGATAAAAGAAAAGTCGGTGGCGACTCTTGCTAACCGCGACATTGCGATAAAAAACACAAAAAGTCCAGTTCACCGTATGACACTTACCTTCATGAAAATTGGGAATGGTTGCACGGTTGATTTATGGTCAAATAAATGACTACCTTATAAGATTAAAGACATGCACCTAACTCTCACAGAAAATCTAATATATCTATAATACTCATTTGTCAGTAACATAATACATAATCACAAATGAAATATTCTTGCCATTCCACAAGATTATGCACATGAAATTGCAAAGAATGTCTTTGAGGTGCACCAACCCTATAATGACTTGGAGGAAGAAAAACAAATATGTTCTAGCACAAAAGATGAAGTTCTAACATTTAAATATGCCTATTATTTCTTCAGCTTTCATCTCTCAAATATTTAGTGGCGAAAGAAAATTTGGCACAAGTATGTTCCACCAATTAAGTCCCTTTTCAGTTGGAGATTGTTTCATAATGTTATTGCAACAAATGATAATTTTACAAGGAGATACATGCAATTAGTTTCTTGATATTCATTATGTTAAAATCATATAGAAGATGTGGACCATGTATTTCTCCAATGCCCCTTCACTCTACATTTCTTGAATTGGATGGAAGGAATAATCTCCATGAGAATGGACATAACATACATAAACAACATTTTTAACATTATGGAAAGAAACTGGAGTATGTAGGTTAAGCATCTTATTCTAGCATTAATTATTAGTATTATTTGGAAAACTTCTCATCTAAGAAACACCATTAGATTCAAAGTAGGTACATCAGTGATTAAAAGACAGGTTAACCACATTAAAAAGTTGTTACTTATTTACTCACCATCTTTCAAAGGACATGTGTACTCTTCAGTGTTGGAGTTTACAATTATTGAAGCATTTGAAATAAAATTCATGTATCCACCAACACCGATTTGTTTTCAAATAAATTAGATTATACCTAAATATGATTGGATCAAGCACAATATAGATGGATCTTCTAGATAAAACCAGGTGCCTTAACATGTGGTGTCATATTCATAGATTATTTAGGCACTTTCCTTGCAGCTTTTTTCAGCTAAGGTATGAATAACCACCTCTTTCCAAGTGGAATTGCATGACGTTATGTTAGTCATCCACCATGCAAATACAAAGGGATGGAACCACCTATCGATAGACAGTGATTCAACCCTTATAATTCAAGTCTTCTACAGTAAAAAAAAAGTTAGCTATTTGGGAGTTATTGGTGGTTGGAGAAATAAAATGCACATTGTTCGTTCATTTAAATTAAAAATCTTCCATTTGTTTCACGAAGGAAATATCTGTGTGGATAGAATTGGTCAAGATATTTTGTAGATCATGACACATGGTTGACTACTTTATCATAATGTGTTTGAGATAATTATTTTAGAGAACATTTTGGTTTAACTTCATCCTCTCTATTTTTTTTTCATTTACTCAATAATATATATATATATATATATATATATATATATATATATATATATATATATATATATATATATATATATATATATATATATATATATATATATATATATATATATATATATATATAATATAAACTTCAAATTAATTCAGAGACTTAATTTTATAAGTATGTATCGTATAATCAACATTGACTAACCTTTTAAGAGAATAAGCTAATTGGAAAAAAATTCATAGACCTAATTCCACCTATTTAAAAATTTTAAAATAGTTAAGAGATCTACAAATTAATTAAACATGACCATGATTATGTTCGGTCAAACATTCTCTCCACTCCGAAAGCAAAATGCCCAGTCATACATTTCTCCAACGAGTGCTTAATGTACTATGGATTCATCAATCATGTTCATTCTCTAGTTTGTAGATTTTTAATTTTTTGGATGAAATGTGAGAATTTCATCAATCCATGATGGAGGAAAGATCAAAACCACTTCATTTATCACAATTGTAATAAGCTATTGAACGTAAATGAAGAACAAAGTTTTCAAGGATTGAGACAAAGGAACAATATTTTTCACTCATCGATCAAGTTAAGGCATGCTAAAGTGAACATTTATAAATAAAAGCATGTGCAAGCTTATTTGAAGGAGGACTTCAAAATTGAAAACCATGTGATAAACTAATATAAATAATTCTTTAACACTGATAACCTATATTCAGTCTAGCTTAGTGTAAAGGTCGATACCATAATTAATCACCAAAGGCGACAATGCTTTTCTCCCTATCATGCCATAACTTGATGAAAACAAAATAATTTTTTTTTTCAAATGGATGGAAACTCTACACCTAGACCAGATGACTTTGGTGGTTGCTTTTACCAAATATTCTAGGATATAGTAGATGATGATGACATGGCCTCAATCACAAAATTTCTTTACAAAAAATTAGATCTCACCTAATCCCAACTCTATCAATATTAGTTTGGTACCCAAATTCCATGAAGTAGATACCATAAAGAACTTTATACTTATAGCATTGACAAATTTATAATTCAAGATTACCACCAAGGTCATATTTGATAGGCTTGATAGTTTGGCTCCCAAAAAATGTCTCAGAGCACAAGAGAGGATTCATATGAGGAAAGAGTATATCAAAATGCATAGTGATCGCATCTGAGACAATAAACTTGTTTGGTAAGAACCCTTTTAAGAGAACATGCATATGGAAATTGATATCAAAAGGCATTTAATATGTTAAAGTGGATTTATTCACTCAAGGTGCTTAAGAATTTTGGCTTTAATATTATATTTTGCAACTAAATTACAATAATAATTTGCTTAGAAAGGTATCCTTATTATTCAGTTATTATATAGGACTAATATAATGACATCCCTCGTCTCCTTTACTATTTTACATTGCTTGATATGCTTTAAGTATTGCTCATGGCAGAATTACATTTCCAAGTCACATTTTCTTTGCAAAAACATATTATAATGATCTTTTGTAAAGACGCCAAAAGAAATGCCTCTACTATCCTTAATTTACTACATGAATATGCTCAAAATTTAGACCAACACTCTAGTCCATAAAATACAAAGTGTTTGGAGGAGATATTTTAAGTATTATACCTAAACTAATTGCATGAATTCTTGATTTCAATAAGTCGGGAAAACTTTGATTACCTTGTCATACCAATATTAAAGGGTAAGTCAATAGATCCAAATTTACAACTAATAGAAGATAGGATCATAGCCAAATTATCCACATGGAAAAGACAAATCTCATTTATGATGGGAAGAATTCAACTTGTTAACTTAGTTATCCATGAGATGCTACTTTACAACCTTAAAATCTATGAGTGGTATGTTTCACTTATCAATAAAATAGAACTTGGATAAGAAACTTTATATGGTTTGAAAACATTGATGATATAAAGATGATAACAATTAAATGGATTCAGGATTGCATTCTTGTTATAACATTTTGTTTATGAATATGAGGCATAAGGTTCATCAACAAAGTTGGATGCATGTATCATGATTGGAAATTGTTCACCTCATCAAATCAGTGGGAACAAACCTTGAAGAACAAATACTTTATGGATGAAATACGAATAAAAGCACAAAATCTCATCCTCGTTATGGCATGGAAATGAACATATTCTGGCATACGTCTGGGACCATACCTACTCGAAAATTGGGAATGGCCAAACGATTGATTTATGGTAAGATAAATGTCTACCTTATAAGATTAAAGACATGCACCTAATTCTCCCAGAAAATCTACAATAATCACTTGTTAGTAACATAATGCAGAATCACAACTAAAATATTCCTACCGTGCTATAAGATTATGCACGTGAAATTGCAAAGGATATCTTCGAGGTGCACCTGCCCTATAATGACATGGTGGAAGACAAACAAATATGTTCTAGTACAAAAAATGAACTTCTAACATTTAAATATGCCTATGATTGCATCGGCTTTCTTCTCCTAAATATTTAGTGGCCAAAGAAAATTTGGCAAAAGTATGTTCCACCAACTAAGTCCCTTTTCAGGTTAAGATTGATTCATAATGAAATTGCAACAAATGAGAATTTTACAAGGAGAGACATGCAATTAGTTTTTTATGTTCATTATTTCAAAATCATATAGAAGACGTGGCTCATCTATTTCTTCAATTCCCATTCACTTTGCAACTTTTAAATTGGAAAGAAAGAATAATTTATATGAGATTGGACATGACATGCACAAACAACATTTTTAACATTGTGGAAATAAGTTGGTGTACACTGGTTAATCATCTTCTTCTAGCACTAAGTATTCGTATTATTCGGAAAATTTGTCATCTAAGAAACACCATTAGATTCAAGTCAGGTACATCAGTGATTAACTACATTAAAAAGTTGTTAGTTATATACTCATCATCTTTCAAATGACATATGTACTATTCAATGTTTGAGTTTACAATTATTGAAACATTTGAAATAAAATGCAAGTATCCACCAACACCGATTTTTTTTCAAATAAATTAGATTACATGTAATCATTATTGGATCAAGTGCAATATAGATGATCTTCTAGAGAAAATCAGGGGTCACCTATTTCCAAGGTAGCCACGTATTTTCAAGTGAAACTGCATGATGTTATGTTAATCATCCACCACGCAAACACAAAAGGATGGAACCACCTATAGTTGGAGAGTGATTCAAGCCTTCTACAATGAAAAGTTAGATCTTTAAGAGTTATTGGTTAGTTGGAGAAATAAAATGCACATTCTTCATTCATTTATACTAAAAGTCTTCTATATATTTCACAAAGGAAATCCCTATGTCGATAGATTTACTCAATATATTTTGTAGATCATGACATGTGGTTGACAAAGTTACTATTATGTTTGAGATAATTATTTTAGAGAATATTTTGGTCTAACAAATTACCATTTTTTTTAGTTTTGATAGGTCAGGTACATAACTCCATCCTATTTGTTTTTTTTTTTTCATTTATTCAATTTTATATATATATATATATATATATATATATATATATATATATATATATATATATATATATATATATATATATATATATATATATATATATATATATATATATATATATATATATATATATATATATATATATATATATAAAATTCAAATAGTTATTTACAAACTACAAATTAATTGCAAATTAATTGAGAGACTTAATTTTATAAGTATGTGTCATATCACATTAAGTAACCTTCTTTTAACAAAAGAAGCTAATTGAAAGAAAAAAATTCATCAACCTAATTGGATCCATTTAAAAATTTTAAAATAGTTAAGAAATCTACAAATTAATTAAACATGACCGTGATTATGTTCCGTCAAATATTCTCTCCACTCAGAAAATGCTCAATCATACATTTCTTTAACCACTGTAATATGCATTCATCAATCATGTACATTCTCTACACAGATTTTTTTTTTTTTGATGAAATATGTGTATTTCATCAATCACATGTCCATTCTCTAGCTTGCAGATTTTTCATTTTTTTGAATGAAATGTGTGAATTTCATCGATTATGATGGAGGAAAGCTCAAAACCACTTCATTTATCACAATTATAATAAGCTAATGAACAAAAATGACTTGTTATCTGGGTCAAAAATTACAGAACATTCATCTGTTACATATAAAATTTTCAACACTGTAAAGTTTATATATATATGAGACATCATCACAAGAGGGAAATGAATGATATAATCTATTCATTCATTTTTGCTTGGTTTTCTCTTCATTCTACTATAAGGTCCAACTGTACTGTCCATAATATACATGTAAATAACCTGACTCCAAGATTTATACGATGACAAACTATCATAATACTCGGGAGCAATCTCCTTCACCTTGTGAAGTTTGTGTCCTGGAATTCTCGGAAAATCATGGTGCTCATTATGGTAACCTACATGCCATGTGAGAAGATTCAAAGGTCCATAGTAAGAATATGTCTCTTGTTCAGGTTTGAATACATAATGTTCTGAAATGAAATGACCCGCCATCGGATGCATCCCTCCACCAACAAATGTCGCAAGTATGAGATAAGCCAACGATTTCCAACTCCAGAAATAAACCATCGACACGTCAAGAGCAATCTGAATGGAGAAGTTCATAAACTCCCATAAACCAAGAGGCTTCGGTTTAAGAAACAACGGCCGAAACGCGTAAAAGAATAGCTGTAAAAAGACCCAAATGGTTTTCGCAAAAATATTTGTTACAACACGCGCTTCCGTGAGACTAGGGACGTCCATATCAACCCCGTCTACACCTTGGAAACGATGGTGCTCCAAGTGATACTTTTGAAATGTTACGGACATGGGTACGCCGATTGGGAGGTTAGCGAAAATCCCGAGCCAACGGTTACATACCGGAGATGAGAAAGCTAGATTGTGACTTAGCTCATGGATAGCCAAGAAAAGATTGTGGTTGAGAAATGAACCGAAAAAATAGGCTACAAGAAGAATCTTCAGCCATCCTGCATCTTTAAGTAAAATAGCAGTACCAAGCTGAAGTAAAACAACAACACTAATCTGCAACAAAACAAAACAATTTCCAAAGATCATCAACATGAAGATCCTACAAAGTACATTTCAAATCTCAACCACAAACTAATATCATCTGCATTTACAGCATCTCTAATTGTAGAGCCAATTCATAGTTGTTACTTTACATTACTTTTTTTTCGCGGGTCCTACGAGCACATGTCAATTTCAATTTTAATACCTTTAGCAACTTTTCATAATAATGGTGCGTGTCCCTTTAAGAATTTAAGACAAATCCCACATTTTTATATCTTTTTTAAAACATGGATTTTACAATGAACATCAAACCTGACCGTGACACAAATAATCAATGTACTAAACTATTATATAAACCTACATTGAATATTCAATCAATCTAAAGGGTAATTGACTACAATCACACCTGTCATGTGTATAACACCAACAAATAATAATTCCAAAATCTAGGAACAATCTAAACATGCGTCATGATTTTGTCTGACACCAGGGTCTCAGAGACAGAGACACCTGATGTTAGAAATCGTCAGAAACCAAGATGCCTTCAACTTGAAATGTCAATTAGGAACTAGTTCTTTCTTGCACATGGAATCCAAGACCTATAATACCGGCACCTCCAAACTCTAAGAAAAAGTGTGTCTATATAATTTTCAAATTATTATCCACAGCAGTGTGATGTATTAATATCGGTATCATGTGTGGCATACCAATAGATGTTCTTTATAGTACAAGATAATCTAAGAATCGTACTAAAAAGTACCATCAAAAAGAACATTTGCAGTTGCACCTATTTTCCTAAACCAAAATGAACTTTAAGAAAAAACAAAACCTTCAAAATATTTATTCAACTTGCATTTATACAAATAGATCTAGGTGCATTATAAAATTACTATGAAACAGGACACCGGAAACATAACACCTACTCACACATGAACAGCATAATAAATTAAGAAAATTAATAATTTAAACACAATCATAAGTCAAGAAATCAAGTCAGTGTCGATATAAGACACCGGCGCGGACACAATATAAATTTACTACCGACTAAAATTCTCAAAAACATCACACATTATGGAACCAATGGAAGAAACTTGAATGAATAGATAAACAAAAACAAAACCTTGAATAATGCGGAGTAATCAGGACCAAAGAGATCCTTAATTTGAGGGTATTTTGAGAGAATTTGACGACGGCGAGAAGCATGTGGTTCGTCGGTATATGACCAGAAGAAATCTCCAGCCATCATAACCCCTTCACCATCACGATCTTCTCCTCCTCCAATACCCATTTTTTTTTCTCTTTTTTTTTTCTCTCACATTACATGGCTTGAATTATGAAAGTGAGAATGTTATATATAAATAGAGAGAGAAAAAGTGTGGGGTTTGAATATGGGAAATTGTTAAGAATAGTGAAACACCGCATCTATCATCACATTCCTTTATTCTTACTGGTTGCGGTTTCGTTTATACCCCGACTTTACAGCCTGTAATTTTTGTTGTGAAACCCTTGATTTAGATTAATTAATAATCTATTTTTATTGCTTTTTCTTCTTTATGTATTTCATTGTTTTTTATTCGTATAGATTTTTGGATCCGACCCACCTAAATTTTAGTCACACATTTTAATATATTTGTTCTACTTTGTTTTTTTTTACTATTTCAAATATAAGCATTAATAATTTTTCTACTACTTTTTTTTAGAGATGAAAGATCCATATATTTGTCACACTCTTTTTTTATTGAGCATATCAAAATTTTAGATCCTCAATTTCAATTATGTCAGTCATTCTTATTTTTTAGAGGAAAAAAACTATTCATTGATAGTGTAAAATATTTTTACACTGTTAATCAATGAGAGACGTGCATCCCGTTAAATCACATATTTAATTTTAAAATACTGGTATGACATGGTATAACGTTATAATTCTATTGGATAATGGTGTAAAAAAAATTTACATTGATAATGCACTACCTTTAATCTCTTTTTTTTAAGCTTTTGTAAGACGAACATAAATCAGATAGACATTCTACTTGTCACATTTAATTTTTACCATCTCTATTTTTTTTAATTAAGTGGTTGGATTTTTTAAATGATTGAAAATTTTTAATTAATACAAAATTAATCTTAAATTTTTTTGTAATAATTGTCCTATAACTCTCCAAGAGTGGGGTTGGTAGCGATCAATTTAGGAATGGTAAAAAATTGGTATATGTTGTTAAAACTTGTTAAAAGTACGAGTTTGATGATTTATTAGGTATCCGCAAGTAAGTTACGGGTATTTAATTATTAGTTAGTTCATGGGTACGTAAATGGATTTGATGTTACTATGCGTATTTGTGGGTGTTGGAAGATATAATTCAGTGTTTTAGAAAAGTTGTATTTGATATAGGTGTATTAGCCAAATATAACATGTGTGTCAAAGGATGTAAGCAGGTATTCAATATAGTCGAATACTGTGTATGTTTTGTTGTCTATGTATACATATGACGTTGTAAATCAGTATATCAATTTTACTTCAATAAATTCCCTATTTACATTATAGTTTATCTCTCGGAATTGATTTTTCTCCAATTTCCTCTCGTATGTGCAATTATGTAATATTGGATTAATCTAATAGTTAAAAAATAATAAAGAGAAAAAATATCATTTAAAGAAGAGAGAGAAATATATATGTTTAATTTTATTTAAATTTTCTTCATTTATAATTAGAGAATACAAAATATCATCAAAAAGACCAAAACACTCATATAATTTGTTGTTGCATGCATTTTTTTTCATTTTAAATATATATATATATATATATATATATATATATATATATATATATATATATATATATATATATATATATATATATATATAATCAATAATTAATTTAATTTTTATATTTAATAAAAATGAAAATAATCAAAATAATAATAATTTATTTTAAAAACCATAGGATAAATGTAAGTAAGTAAAAAGTAATTGAATTTAATATTTTATAATACTATCAAATTAAAATAATTATTATTATAAATCAGTTATAATTTACCATACTTTATTGTTTAAACATTATTTTTTTGAAAATGTGTGATTAAGATAGATGTTGAAGAGTATATTTTATATATGAAAAAACCATTGTTCACTAATGTAATTAGTTAATTTAAATTTTTTCTATTTTTTAAATAAAAATAATTATAATTATAATATTATAAAAATTATATACAAAATGCATATTTATGGTTAAAGAATAAAATTAATGTCTTTATTTCATATTGTCAATATAAAAATAAAACAAAAACTTGTAATATATTAACTTATTTTTTCACACTTTAAATTTTTAACGCTCTTTTATTTGAAAATGAATTATTAAAGATATCGTTCAAGCGTACAACTCATATGGGACACCATAGTTTTTATAGTATTAAAGATAGATTTTAATTTTTATTAACAGTAAAAAAGATCATTATTTTGATCTTCTTTAATTAATTTTAAAATATTCTTTTCATTTAGCCACAATTAGTGTGAGTTAATTGTTGTAGAATTAATACCATAGAAGTTAAAGAAAATTAATATTCTCATTTTTAGATGCATAATCATTTTTGTATCTTAACTATTGGATTAATAAATGAAAATAAAAGAAATTAAAATTAATACATATTTCTCTCTTTTTTTAAATAACATTTGTTTCTCTTTGTTATCTTTTAATTATTGGATTAATTTGATGATACATACTTGCACATGAGAGAGGGTATGAGAGAGAAACTTGGAGAGGATCCAATTCCTTATCTCTCTTACTCTCTCTTTTCTTCTTCTTGAAAAATCATAATTGTTCAAACAAATTGGTATCAACGAGCCTGATTGCGATTTAGAGAAAATCTGTAATGGCAAACAGTAACATAATATCAATGCAATTTTTAACAAATCTACCGGTTTTAAAAGGTGAGAACTATGAGAGGTGGGTTGTGCAAATGAAGGTCATCTTCAGGTTTCAAGATGTGATTGAAATAGTGAATGATGAAGTACCTACATTGGAAGCGAACAAATGATGTTCAGAAGGTTGCACATAAATAACAAAGGTAAAAAGATGGAAAATCTATTTTCTTGATTCATCAATGTGTGGATCTTAACGTGTTCGAGAAGATCATTGAAGAAGAAACGTCCAAAGGAACATGGGACAAGTTAAAGAACTTGTATGACAGAGATGAAAACTGAATAGGGTGAAGTTGCAGACACTGAAAAAGCAGTTTGAAATAACACAAATGAAATAAAATGAATCGGTTGCTGATTTCTTCTCATGATTAGTGTTACTCACGAACTAGATGAAGGCGTGTGGTGAATCGATCAATGATTTGTAGAAGATTGAGAATGTGTTGAGATCTCTGATTGTAAAATTTGATTATATTGTAGTGTCTATTGAAGAGTCCAAAAACCTAACTGAGATGAAGTTAGAAGAACTTCAAACTTCATTAGAGGCTCATGAGATGAGATTGAAGCAAAAGAACTCAAAAAGAGAGAAGGTGGATAAATAGGCATTACAAGCAAGATTCATCAAGAAGTCTGGAAAAGAAAAGGCGAAGCAAAGAAAGAATCTTACTAATGACGAAAAGTCAAGAAAGAATTCAAAGAATCACTCTGATTCAACCAAGAAAGACATGGGCAATAAGTATTTAGGGAAGAAAGTTGACATGAAGGAGGTGTAGTGCTACAACTGTCAGTGATTTGGTCATTATGCTTGAGATTGTCGAAGAAAGAAGGAGTCAAGAGCAAAACATAATGACGAAGTAAAAAATGCAGATGATGGAGGAAGTGGGTTTAATGATATGTTACTCATGAAAAGTACATAGTCGAATAATGACCAAACCAATATTTGGTACCTGGATGCGGGATGTAGTAACCACATGACTGATAATAAAAACTAGTTTACCAAGTTAAATAAATCGGTCAAGAAAGTGATCAAGTTTTCAGATGGCGGACATGTCACATCAAGTGGAAAATGAAACATAGTTGTGGTGAGAAAAGATGGTAAGAGAGTCATTCTTACTGACATTTTATATGTACCTTCGATGATAAGTAAAGTATAGGCCAATTACATGTTAAAGGGTATAACATAAAGTTGGAAGAAAATATGATGAAGGTGTATAATGGTGAAGGAAGGATGACCCTGAAAGCACCATTGACAGATAACAAAACCTTCAAAATAGAGATCAGCATGGTTGATCATCAATGTTTTACTTTGACTGTTGTTGTAGACAAGAATTGGCTGTGGCATCACAGGTATGGACACCTAAACTTAAGAGGTCTAGGTATGCTCAACCATAAAAAGATGGTGTATGGATTATCTCAAGTGAAGGAACCAAGTCAAGTGTGTGAGGAATGTTGCAAACTAAAGTAGGCTAGGAAAGCATTGAAACATGACTTTTCCATGAAGTTGAGAGAAAAGATGGAGCTTGTTCACTCTAATGTGTGTGAACCTTTTGAAGTAAGGTCGAATGGAGGTAATTGCTTTATGAAAGTGAGAATGTTATATATAAAGAGAGAGAAAAGGTGTGGGGTTTAAATATGGGAAATGATTAAGAATAGGGAGACACCACATATATAATCACATTCCTTTCTTCTTACTGGTTGCAGTTTGGATTATACCCCGACTTTATAGTCTGTCATTTTCGTTACGAAACCCTCGATTTAGCTAAATTAATAATTTGTTTTTATTATTTTTTGTTCTTTATGTATTTCATTATTTTTATATATTTTTAGGGTTAAATATGTCAAGGATCCTCATAAATATGTCAATATTCAATTTGGATCATAGCGCCCTTTGAATGTAGGAGGGTTATTCTTCAGAAACCTTCCCAAATTCTTAAACTCGTCGACCGGCGGATTCTGCTGCGCCTGCATAGCCTGCGCCATAGCAGCCAAAGCCTCAGCAATCGCACGGTCATTTTCTCCAGCCATACTCTGCACAACACAACCACCACCGTTAAATATCGACAGTGTCATTTACACTAATCGACCAACAGGGAAAACATCACATTATGACTCGACTGGACTGACTATGCTCTGATACCACTAATATAACACCCTTCTACCCAAACGACATATTTAAATAAATTATCAGAGTACAATATGTAGAAGAGTTTACATTTCTTACATCATAACACTTATCGCATCACAACATAAAACATATTATTTATTTTATTAAAACTTCGCAGCGGACAACAACACAAATATTATCATTCATCATATAACAATTCATAATAATGTTTCAACATTATCTCAACAAAGCATCTCAACATATTAGTCATCATAAACAACGTAAATAATAACCAATTATCTATCGAATCCCATAACCCCGGTGTCACATGACCAGAGCATTTGACTCGACTCCGTAGAATAACTCTACACTTATTCTTCAAACCTCAACAATAGCTACTCCTCTTTATCTGCACATTGCTCATCATAGGTGAACATAAACACATGCAGAAGGGGTGAGAATTACATTATTAAATAATAATATAACGACAGAAATATAAACATAAATATATTTCACATATGCCAACACAGCTCATCATAATCATCATAATCAACATACTCATGAACATCAACAAAACAACATATCAAATGCAATGCACACACCCATGCATGACTCAACACGACTCGGTATACCCATTTTGTGACCAACTACAGGATCACCGCTCCCAGATTCATCACCATAGAATCCGAGTTCCCCGCAAGGAACCAAGCCTCTCCACAAGCCCGGAGTCAACAACATCATTGGAACTCAGTCCGTTCATCACTAGGCATCGGCCTTTCATGAATGCATGCACACCAAACATGCATCATAATCAACATAGCAACAACAACATCATATAGTCATGTTATCATCATCATTAATAGCATGACATACAACTCAACAAAACAACAACAACATTACAACGATATCACATCTGGGAGTTTAAAACGCGAAAGCTGTCCGTCAAACTGATATGGCGAACGCCATTAGGCTAATGGCGAACGCCATTAGCGTTAAACGCTCTTATTCTGGAAAAACTGTCCGTCAAACTGATATGGCGAACGCCATTAGGCTAATGGCGAACGCCATTAGCGTTAAACGCTCTTATTCTGGAAAAAAGCCCAAATGGCGAACGCCAAAGGCATAATGGCGAACGTCATTTGGCTGTTATGTGCATAAATAAGATTTTAAGTGCGGAAACAGTGGACGCGCGGGCTTCTAAGCATATAACTCAACAAAACTCACAGATCGGAGAATTTCCATCAAAACCCCAAACTTTCCCAATCTCCCTAAAATCCCCAAAATCCATCAACAATCCAACATATATCATGAATTTGCTCGCATATTATCGTTTAATAAGGTTCAGACCCCTTACCTCTTTGGATTGAAGGAAGTTCTGAGCAATCTTTGGCCTTTTCCTCTTCCTTCTCTTTCTCTTCAGCGTTTCTCCCTTTCTCTGACTCTGAGGCAAAAATACGTGAAAACACTCTGAGTTCTCACCTTGGCCTCTTTTATCCATTTCCACTTTTACCCTTCCACTCTTCATATTCCATTTATTTTATTTATTTAATTATTATTAAAATAAATAACATCTATAATAATAATAATAATTCCCAATATTATTTAATAATTCATTTTACCTTCAAATAATCATATTAAAATAATATTTAAATTAATCTAACAATATTCTGGGTGTTACAACTCTCCCCCACTTTAGAAGTTTTCGTCCTCGAAAACATACCTCAAGCAAATAGAGCCGGATACGACTCCTACATCTGATCTTCACGCTCCCAAGTCAAGCTCTCACCAGCTGGACCTCCCCAAACAACTTTCACTAGAGCAATCTTCTTACCTCTCAGGGTCTTCTCTTCTCGGTCATCTATCCGAATTGGCAACACCTCAACGGTCAAATTATCCCTCACCTGGATATCATCCAACTGAACAACATGCGAAGGATCCGCAATATATTTTCTCAACTGAGATACATGAAACACATCATGCAGATTAGAAAGCGATGGCGGTAAAGCTATCCGATACGCCACTTCCCCAACCCTCTTCAAAATCTGATACGGACCCACAAACCTCGGAGTAAGCTTTTTAGACTTTAAAGCTCTACCCACACCTGTCGTCGGAGTAACTCTCAAGAACACATGATCTCCCTCTTGGAACTCAAGTGCCTTCCTCCTCTTATCATGATAACTGTTCTGACGACTCTGAGAAATCTTCATTTTCTCCTGAATCATCTTAACCCTTTCAGTCGTCTGCTGCACAATCTCAGGTCCGAGTACAACACTCTCACCTGGTTCATACCAACACAATGGAGTTCTACACCTCCTACCATACAATGCTTCATATGGAGCCATACCGATACTAGCATGAAAACTATTATTATAAGTAAACTCCACCAACGGCAAATAACTATCCCAAGAACCACTCTGCTCCAACACACAAGCTCTCAACAAATCCTCCAAGGATTGGATAGTTCTTTCAGTCTGACCATCAGTCTGAGGATGATAAGCTGAACTCAACCTCAACTTAGTCCCCAACGCTTTCTGCAAACTTTCCCAAAATCTAGAAGTAAATTTGGGATCTCTATCAGACACAATACTGGATGGAATACCATGCAGCCTCACTATCTCCTCAATATACAACTCTGCCAACTTCTCTAAAGAGTGATTAATCTTCATCGGCAAGAAATGCGCCGACTTAGTCAATCGATCCACAATCACCCAAATAGAATCATTACCTTTCACCGTCCTCGGCAATCCCGTCACAAAATCCATGGAAATGCTATCCCACTTCCATTCAGGAATCTTCAAAGGTTGCATCATACCTGCCGGTTTCTGATGTTCAATCTTTGACTTCTGACAAGTCAAACAGGCATACACAAACTTAGCAACATCTCTTTTCATACCAGCCCACCAAAACAACTTCTTCAAATCTTGATACATTTTAGTTGCACCTGGATGGATACTCAATCCACTCCTATGGCCCTCTTCAAGAATACTCTTTTTCAATTCAGACACCTCAGGAACACAAACTCTACCTTTAAATCGCAGGATGCCATTCTCATCAATCTCAAAATTACCACCATTACCCTGGTTAACCATAGTAATATGATCAACTAGAGCGACATCAACTTGCTGACCATTCCGAATATCTTCCAGAATTTCACTAGTCAACTTCAGCATACCCAACTTTACACTATCAGCGGAAACTTCACAACCCAAACTCATATCACGGAACTGTTCAATTAACTCAAGCTCCCGAACCATCATCATAGACATATGTAGAGACTTTCTACTTAGCGCATCTGCAACTACATTAGCCTTACCGGGATGATAACTCAATTCAAAGTCAAAATCCTTCAGTAATTCTAACCACCTTCTCTGCCTCATATTTAACTCTTTCTGATCAAACAGATACTTCAGACTCTTGTGATCACTGAACACTTCGAATCCGGAACCATACAGATAATGCCTCCACATTTTCAACACAAATACAACAGCTGCAAGTTCTAGATCATGCGTAGGATAATTCCTCTCATGAACTTTCAACTGTCTAGAAGCATAAGCTACAACTTTACCATTCTGCATCAAAACACCACCAAGACCCATCAAAGAAGCATCACAATAAACAACGAAGGACTCACCAGGATTAGGCAAGATCAACACTGGAGCACTGGTCAACTGCCTCTTCAACTCAACAAAACTCGCTTCACAAGCGGCATCCCACACATACACTTGACCCTTCTTAGTCAACTGCGTCAACGGCAATGCCAACTTAGAGAAGCCCTCAATAAATCTGCGATAATAACCATCTAACCCCAGAAAACTGCGTATCTCAGTAGCAGACTTCGGAGTCTCCCACTGTAATACATCATCAACTTTAGCAGGATCAACAGAAATCCCACCACTCGAAATCACATGGCCAAGGAAACTCACTTCCTTCAACCAGAACTCACATTTAGATAACTTTGCATATAATTTCTTTTCTCTTAACACCTGCAAAACAATTCTCAGATGTCCTGCATGCTCTTCTTCCGTCTTAGAATATATCAATATATCATCTATGAACACCACAACAAAATTATCAAGGTACGGATGAAATATACGATTCATATATTCCATAAACACACCTGGAGCATTAGACACACCGAACGGCATCACAGTGTATTCATAATGACCATACCTCGTACGGAAAGCAGTCTTCGCAATATCATCTGACTTCACTCGGATCTGATGATAACCCGACCGCAAATCAATCTTACTGAAAACATGAGCTCCAACCAACTGGTCCATCAAATCATCAATCCTCGGCAATGGATACCGATTCTTGATAGTCACCTTATTCAACTGCCGATAATCGACACACAACCTCATCGTACCTTCTTTCTTCTTCACTAACAATACTGGTGCACCCCAAGGAGAAACACTTGGACGCACAAACTTCTTCTCAAGCAATTCTTCAAGTTGCTTCTTCAATTCAACTAATTCAGTTGCCGACATTCTATAAGGAGACATCGACACTGGACTCGTACCTGGTACTAAGTCAATGGCAAATTCGACTTCACATTCTGGAGGTAAATCACTTACATCCTCCGGAAACACATCCTGAAATTCACAGACAACAGGCAAATCTACACTCACCACTTTCTTATCCGCTTGCAGAGACGCAAATAAAGCGAATATCTGAGCTTCATCTTTCACAAAATCCCCCACCTGCCTAGCAGATAGAAATCTTGCCTCATCATTCTCACCAACTTCAGAAAACCGCACCGTCTTCCTATAGCAGTTGATAAACACGCCATAGAATTCTAGCCAATTCATTCCCAGAATAATATCAATTTGGTGCAAGGGTAAGCACACCAAATCAATCACGAACTCTCTCTCAAAGATCGTCAAATGACAACCTCGACAGACAACAGAAGTCTTCACAGAACCATTAGCAGGAGTATCTATCACCATACTTCCGCCTAGGGACGACATAATCACACCAATCCTGGTCGCACACTCATACGAAATAAACGAATGAGTAGCACCAGTGTCAACAATAGCAAGCAATTCAACATTATTAATCAAGCAAGTACCTTTAATCAGATTATCTTCTTTAGGAGCTTCAGCACTACTCAGAGCAAACACCCTACCAGTAGTATGAGCTGCAGTAGCCGCCTTCTTCGGTTTCGAGCACTGCGAACTGATATGGCCTTTCTCGCCACAATTAAAACATGTCGGACCAGCATCCTTACATTCAGTAACTCTATGACCAGCCTGACCGCATCGGAAACATCTCAGCACTTTCTTGGTACAGCTATCAGCACGGTGGCCTGGCTCGCCACACTTGAAACATTTACCAGCTACGGGAGATCCTCCGCCACTTGGCTTCTTCTCATCTACCACTTTCTGCTTACCTTTACCATTCGGAGATGCATAAGGACTACCACGATCCTTATTCTTCTTCTCACTAAGACTCTTGTAATGAGCAGTCCTAGCCTTGCTATCTTCATCAAATATCCTGCATTTATTAACCAGTGTAGGAAACCTACGAATCTCCTGGTAACCAATGCCTTGTTTGATCTCGGGACGCAACCCGTTCTCAAACTTGACACACTTGGATTCCTCAGCATCAACATCATTATAATGAGGACAATACTGCACCAGCTCCTCAAACTTCGAAGCGTAATCAGCAACAGACATGTTACCCTGCTTCAGTTCTAGAAATTCCATCTCCTTCTTACATCGCACATCAGCAGGAAAATATTTCTCCAGAAAGACCGTCTTGAACCTTTCCCAAGTCATCTCAGCACCTGGTACTTCAATTCTCTGGCGAGTGTTATCCCACCAGTTTTCAGCCTCTTCAGATAACATATGCGTACCAAACTGCACCTTCTGTGCTTCAGTACACGTCATCACCCGGAAAATCTTCTCAATTTCCCTCAGCCAAATCTGAGCACCATCTGGATCATAGCGCCCTTTGAATGTAGGAGGGTTATTCTTCAGAAACCTTCCCAAATTCTTAAACTCGTCGACCGGCGGATTCTGCTGCGCCTGCATAGCCTGCGCCATAGCAGCCAAAGCCTCAGCAATCGCACGGTCATTTTCTCCAGCCATACTCTGCACAACACAACCACCACCGTTAAATATCGACAGTGTCATTTACACTAATCGACCAACAGGGAAAACATCACATTATGACTCGACTGGACTGACTATGCTCTGATACCACTAATATAACACCCTTCTACCCAAACGACATATTTAAATAAATTATCAGAGTACAATATGTAGAAGAGTTTACATTTCTTACATCATAACACTTATCGCATCACAACATAAAACATATTATTTATTTTATTAAAACTTCGCAGCGGACAACAACACAAATATTATCATTCATCATATAACAATTCATAATAATGTTTCAACATTATCTCAACAAAGCATCTCAACATATTAGTCATCATAAACAACGTAAATAATAACCAATTATCTATCGAATCCCATAACCCCGGTGTCACATGACCAGAGCATTTGACTCGACTCCGTAGAATAACTCTACACTTATTCTTCAAACCTCAACAATAGCTACTCCTCTTTATCTGCACATTGCTCATCATAGGTGAACATAAACACATGCAGAAGGGGTGAGAATTACATTATTAAATAATAATATAACGACAGAAATATAAACATAAATATATTTCACATATGCCAACACAGCTCATCATAATCATCATAATCAACATACTCATGAACATCAACAAAACAACATATCAAATGCAATGCACACACCCATGCATGACTCAACACGACTCGATATACCCATTTTGTGACCAACTACAGGATCACCGCTCCCAGATTCATCACCATAGAATCCGAGTTCCCCGCAAGGAACCAAGCCTCTCCACAAGCCCGGAGTCAACAACATCATTGGAACTCAGTCCGTTCATCACTAGGCATCGGCCTTTCATGAATGCATGCACACCAAACATGCATCATAATCAACATAGCAACAACAACATCATATAGTCATGTTATCATCATCATTAATAGCATGACATACAACTCAACAAAACAACAACAACATTACAACGATATCACATCTGGGAGTTTAAAACGCGAAAGCTGTCCGTCAAACTGATATGGCGAACGCCATTAGGCTAATGGCGAACGCCATTAGCGTTAAACGCTCTTATTCTGGAAAAACTGTCCGTCAAACTGATATGGCGAACGCCATTAGGCTAATGGCGAACGCCATTAGCGTTAAACGCTCTTATTCTGGAAAAAAGCCCAAATGGCGAACGCCAAAGGCATAATGGCGAACGTCATTTGGCTGTTATGTGCATAAATAAGATTTTAAGTGCGGAAACAGTGGACGCGCGGGCTTCTAAGCATATAACTCAACAAAACTCACAGATCGGAGAATTTCCATCAAAACCCCAAACTTTCCCAATCTCCCTAAAATCCCCAAAATCCATCAACAATCCAACATATATCATGAATTTGCTCGCATATTATCGTTTAATAAGGTTCAGACCCCTTACCTCTTTGGATTGAAGGAAGTTCTGAGCAATCTTTGGCCTTTTCCTCTTCCTTCTCTTTCTCTTCAGCGTTTCTCCCTTTCTCTGACTCTGAGGCAAAAATACGTGAAAACACTCTGAGTTCTCACCTTGGCCTCTTTTATCCATTTCCACTTTTACCCTTCCACTCTTCATATTCCATTTATTTTATTTATTTAATTATTATTAAAATAAATAACATCTATAATAATAATAATAATTCCCAATATTATTTAATAATTCATTTTACCTTCAAATAATCATATTAAAATAATATTTAAATTAATCTAACAATATTCTGGGTGTTACATACGTGGCATGGCAAATGTGTTTTTTTCTTTGAGACATATGATTTTTATTAAATTAATTATTTTTGTTTTATATTCAAGGCAAACGCTGAAACCATAACCCATTTCCTTCATCTTCGCCTTCTTCAACACCACTTCCTCTTCTTCAGCTCCACTTTGTCTTCTTCATTTTCTTCTTTGGTGAACCCTAATTTCTTTTTATTCTTCTTTGTCTTCTTAATTTTATTTCATCTTCTTCAACTCCACTTCTTCTTCTTCTTCTTTGTTGAACCCTAATTTCTTTTCATTCTTCTTCGTCTTATTCAATTGCACTTCGTTCACTACATATTACTAATAATATGTTATATTCATTAAGGTGAAGCAAATCAGTATCGTATCATTCCACAAGTGTGAGCAAACATCTGTCGCGGCGGGAAAAAAGTTTGAGATTAAGTTGTTGATTAACTTAACTCAGAAAAGCAAGAGTCACCGCCAAAATTTATTGTTTCCAAAGGGAATGGAAAAAAGGTCGAACAAAACCCATAAAAAGATAAAACAAAAGAGAAATCTAGATATGGGGGTTGGTTATGCAAAGGGAAGGTATTAACAACCCTCACATCTATGGTACTCCATAGGGACCAATTTCAAATTTGTGCTTATGAAAAAGATGGGTTGTTTGTTGATTGATTTTAATGTGAAGAGACATTTTGTCGTATTCGAGTGGAAAACTCAACTTACTATCCACAAGTATGAGGAAATGAGTATTTGCATCATCTTGATATGGAGAACTTTTACTTGGACTTTCTCACAAGCACGTCTCAACATTCAAGTGGAAAATGCCAATCTTTTCTGAACATATTGCATAAGTATAGTGTTTTGCATCACTTCAAGAATAGACTAATGTCCAAAATTTTCAGAAAAAGACTCTTAAAATAAAGTGTACAAAAGCACAAGAAGAAGTTTGACGAGGTTTGTCCATTTTTTAGAAGTTTGAAAAAGAGTTTCAATATGCTTAGATGTTTTAGCACTTATTGAGACAAAATATTTTCTGGATCATTTGACAAAGTCAAGGTTTGTTAAGAAAAAAATATGAAGTTTGAAAGAAAGAAGTTTTTGAAATAGGAAGAAGTTTTAAAAATTGAAGAAATGGGAAGCAGAGGAAGAGATTATCCTAAAGAAAAAAGTAAATGACATAAAATAAAAGTTCTCATTGTAAGGTAGCCCAAGAGAAAGCCTTTGTGTGTGCAAGTGTACTAACCACAAGATGGATCAAGCATTTGACATTGGTCAAAACAAGCATTCCTTTCTGAAATTCTGGCGTAGTCAGAATTCAGATGTTCTACTCCAAGTCATGACATCTGATCCAACATTGTAACTAATACAGCAAGACAGTTAACACATTAAAAACCCTGTACTGACGCACTCTTTCACAGATGTCACGACATCTCCGTCTATGTCACCCTAGAGGGAAGGAACCTCTAGTCCTGTGCATCTGGTATACAAACTCAGCAAAGATCCATCATAGCACTCACTTCTGTTGTTTTCCTACACAGTTATCAGCACGATGTCTTAATCTTGGTTTGGACATCATCTGTTACATTATTCCAGTATGCTTGCCTTTTACTTGTATTTCCTGAAATAAGGTTGAATACATTAATCTAATTACCACTTATTAGATTGCTAACAGATAGGCCATTTGTTAGGTCTTTAATTGTAGGGTAGTAGTTGGTTTCCTGGATTTTAGCTCAGCTGTTGGATTCCTGAGAAAAATGCTGAAATAGAAAAACTATTCATCCTACACTTTAGCACATGCTGTCAGGAAGGAATGTCACAACATTCAGTTTGACAGTCAGAACATATACATCATGCTGATTCTGTTATGTTCTTGAGAAACAGACTGTGCTAAATTTGCTGTACTGTAAAAGACCAACCAGTCTCTAGTTCAGTATCAGCCTACATGAACAACTGTCTAGACATCCAGTTTGACAGTTTCACAATGATCCTTTGGCCAGGTCTGTTTTCTACTTGAAAACCAGACTTAAATATATACTGAACTGAAGCATAAAAACCAACCTGCCTATTATTCAGTATATGCTGTCAATGATGAATGTCACGACATTCTGATTGACATACAACCAGAAGGCTATGTATCAGGTCTGTTATTATCTTGGTAGGCAGACTGAGATACACGCTTAGTTATGGCATACAGGATTATAACATATGCAGAAGGAAAACAAACACAGAAAATTGTTTACCCAGTTCGGTCCAACATGACCTACATCTGGGGGCTACCAAGCCAGGAAGAAGATCCACTATCAGCAGTATTAATTCAGAGTTAAACTCCCCCGTTTACAACTCTTCACTTAATCCCTACCCAATGCAATCTATATCTAGGAACTCCTAGATAGAAACCTCCAGTTTCCATTCCTATCACTACAAATACAATATAATGTTAACACACCTTGAACTTGCTTCACAGCTTCATTCAAGAACATAATCAATCTTGCCTACAGGCTTTGAGTTACAAATACTCTCAGCTTTGACCACTGAGAAACACATGGTAACCTTCCCACAGATTGGGAGGTTTACCTCACACACACCCCTAAAAATTCATTCTAAGAGGCTTACAAAAACTAGGTTACAATGTGCTATTTATAACCTAATCACCCAACTGGATTTGGGCCTTCAGAAATCGCAGCAAACTTGTTCTTTGCTGTTACAAATACAGCAGAAAATTTCTGCTACAAACAAGGTCTTCAATCCTAGAATCTCTCCATATATATCTCCTTATTTTGAGTCTATATATATTCTGATTGAGTCTTTAAGACCTCCACATGGGTGTTAGGATATTCACCAAATATCCTTACTAATCCCATAATATATACTGAATTAATTAATTCAGTTTTCTACACATGTGCGATGTCACAGACATGATGTTGTGACATCGTACATGACATGTTGGTCCAGATGTTGAACTTCTTCAACCCAACATATTAAAACAACAGAGATGATTACATTATTTGTTTTACAAAATTAATGCCAATCCCAAGGTATTAACACTTTCCCTTTTGATTAATCCATAAAATGCATAAGCACGTGATTAGATGAATATTAAAAGCTCCAGGTGAGCAACAAAGCCACAAAGCAACATCCAAGTTTTGAATTAAAGATCTAAGAGTCCAGAGGGGTCACAGGGTTTCAGATGAATCATAGTGCCAGATAAAATCAAAGCAAGGGGAAATCACTAAGTCCTAAGGTCCAAAGTCCAAGATACTCCTCAGGCAAGGGATAGTAACACAAAGTCCATGAGATCAGATTAAAGTTTTTAGAATCTTAGTCACTTTATCATGTTTTTGTTATTTTACAATAAGTAGACAATAAGAAACATAAAGTGAGAGGAAAGAAATAAATTACATGAATGAAAAATTACATAAATGTAAAGAGCATAAATGTAAATGTTAGGAGGTTAGATGTAACAAGTTAGTGGTCATGAGGCAAGCAATGTATATGACAATCATGCTAGAGTGTTGATAAAAAGTCAAACTCTCAAGGCATGAAGCACACTTATTCAAATCTCAAAGAGGAAAGAGGAGAACAAGAGACAAGATGAAAGAAAACTCAAGTGTTTGACTTAGGATCCACTATCAAACAACTCAAGGGACCCAAATATATGGCACATCCTAGGGATGATCTACCAATGACTCAATGTGCCAAAAATATGATCAAATGACCATTTATCAACATATTAAATTAGAGAAGATTGAATCAACCTAAGAGTTCATATATGGATGACTTGAAATGTAGAAGCATTGGTCAACCAAGTCAAACAACTCAAGCTCAAACGTCAAGTTGCACAAAAATGAATAAAAAAAAGGATTTAAAATTGATTAAAAGGGAAATTAAAGAGAAAATTCAAACCAAGTACTAAAACATAAAATAAATGGTTGAAAAAAATAAAGAAAGTCAAGAAAAATACAAGTAAATAAGTCTCAAAAGTTGGATCTCAAAAGGTTTGAAAATGGTTGGAAAAAAAATAGAAAGTGAAAATAAAATGAAAAATGAAGGAAAATATCAATTAAATGCAAAAATGACTTTAAAAATTATGAAAAATATATATGTAATGCAAAATATTTTATGGATTTTCTATAAAAAAAGTTAAGGATCATTAAAAATAAAATCAGAAAGTAAAATGAAAAAGGAAATGAAAATAAAATAAAAAAATAAACATTTGAATTAGGGCGCCAACGGCTAGTACACGTGTCAGATAATGATTTGAGGGATTTAAATTTTGGCACCAAAGCATGCGTATCTGAACTTCATCTTCAATCTTCAGCTCTATTTAGCAAATTTCTAAACTCGTGTTTTTAGCAACACCCAAGCATGAAATTAGCTTCGCAACACATCATCGTCGATGTCTCTTTGCATCAGAGTCATTGATTGGCTCTGAGCAAAGAGAATTTGCTTAAGAACAGGAAGAACCCTAGTTCTTCAAAGTAAAATTAAATGATGAATATGAAGAACAAATAAAAGGTGAATGAGGGATTTTGATTAGTGAATCACAACAAACACATTGATAACTTATTTGCTCATAAATGTAACTCGTATCTACCTTTCCTATTGAAGCTTTAGAGGAGAACAATGGTGGATTTGGGAGTATTGTTCCAAGGTACCTCAAGCTAAGACAATGCTTCTGTCAGCTTCAGAAGGTGTCGATGAATGATTATGGGTGAAGTCTTGAAGCTAAAAGAGTTTGAATCAAATAAATGGTTAACTATTTTTTTGAGGTATCGGGTTCAAATGGTTTCAGAATTTCCTTGGCTATCAAAGCTTGTAAATGAAGTAAAAATCTTCCTCTATTTATATGAAAATTATTGTTGAGCTCACACATGTGAAATAGATCTGAATTCGTGTGAATGTAGTTGGAATTTTGCTGATTTGCAAACCGTGTGAGATCAAGGGTAAAAAGTGTGACTTGGGCATGAAACTTGGTCATTTTACACTCCATTATATACGTTTTGCAAAGACAAGCAAGTTTGCATATGTATTGGTGGTCCTAAGTGAGGATTTGGATGATTACAAGTCACAGGTCATGCATGCAATGCAGAGTCCAGGGTACCATGTTGGAGCTTAGGCTAAATGATATTCACTCGTTCGTTTTGAGATGTTCTTCGTGCCAAATGATCTTCTCATGGTGAAGAATCAAATTAAAAAATAATAAAATAAAAAGGATTCTTGAGTTGAGAATGGCATGGATGGAAATTTAGGGTCGTGACCTGAAATTCTAGGCCAGGCATTAGGTCAACCAGGTCTTAAGCCTACTTTTGTATACATATGGGCATCTTGGCCAATTCCAAAACTGATGTACTTAGAGGCAAAATTGATGTTTAACCCTTGAAGAAAAGTTGTAGAGGAGTTCAAATGTGATATTTGGCTCGAAGTAGATTCCAAAAATGTTGAGAAATGAGAGAGTTATGGTGTTTGAACCAAGTGACATGCTGTCATACGGTGAACTGACTTGGGGTGTTTTGCTTTTTATCGCAATGTCGCGGATAGCAAGAGTCGCCACCGACTTTTCTTTTATCCAATAAGGAAAGGTGGAAAAGAACAGGAAAGACCTCAATAGATTTTGGGTTCGGGAGGTACATTATACAAAGGGAAGGTGTTAGCACCCTTTGTATCCATGGTTATCCATGGGCTCTTAATTACTGGATCACTTATATTTTTGTCTGAAAAGTGTCGGTGAATTGCTTAAAAAATGTTTGAAAGAGAGTTTAACTTTGTAATGATTCTCGTATGAATGTATACAAAGTATTTATCTCATTTGATTTTGAAAATGGTTTAGAAAAATATAACTCGGTAATGATTCTAGTATGAATGTATACCAAGTGGTGATTTTCTAGGATTTGTAAAGTGTAAAGTGTGAGGGGTGGAAAATGTTTTAGGTTATGATCCAGTAATTGAGAGTTATACCTTCCTGAGGTCGTTATGGGCATTTCCTATCCTTATGAGGGTAAAACTGTCCTTACTATTGAGAAGTAAGTAATCTTATCCTTTGGATGTTTAAGGGTCATCGATCGGTCATTGAAGGCAACAGTTGTAAGGATACCTTAGCGTTCGAAGGGACGATCATCATTTAACCGTAGGCTACACCGAAGGGTCATCGAGGGACAAAATCGTATTTTCGAAGGCAACATCCGAGGGACTATGATTTATTTTATGATGATTTAATCGAAGGGCCATTGCTAAGGGTATCCCCACATTTGCGGGACATGACCGTTATACCGTAATACCGTAAGGCAGCAAAGAGAGGTCCAAGATCACTTATTTAAAGGTCATATTTTAAAGTCAATTAAGTAATTAAGTCCATACTAAAATCAATACATTAAAATTAATACATTAAAATTAACACATTAAAATTAATTAAGCAATTTAGGGTGAGTCTCCCCAAGGGTATCCCACAAATAAAGTGGAAGACCTAAACGGCGATCTTTTTTCTGGGACATATGAACCTTTGCAAAATTCAACAAACGGGTTAGCATACCAAATCCGGGTGCAATCGAGGATTACACCGTAAAAGAAAAACAGTAGCAAGAAAACAGTGTATAATTAACAGAGAATCGACCAGATACGCATAGAACATAACAAATATCAAGGGCTGTCCCGTTCGCCTCTGCCTCGCCTAGCGAAGGCCTAGCGAACACTCGCTACATGCTCGCTTAGCGATGTGCTAGCGAGCGGCTGCGGGTTTTGAATTTCAGAACAGTATGACTTCAACCTGCGACATGGCTTATGGCATTCAACGCATAATTACATGGTTCAGCATTCACAATATTCAGGCACACTTAAATTCACATGCAAAACCTCAAATATGTTTATGAATTCAATTATAATATCACATGCAAGTTAAGAACATAAAGCGGTATCACATGCAAATTAAGAAAATAGAGCGATAATAGTAATGCAAACCTGTTTGCGATCGAATTGCAACCTTGAATTGGCGAGCCGGATTGAGTTGGGCGGTGGTAGCTTCGGAGCGGAGGAGCGGCCTTCAGGGTTTCTAAAGTAGCCTCCAGGGTTTTTGTGCCAGGGTTTTCGTCTGTCTCCCTCTGTTTTTCGTCCCCCCTTTCATTACTGAAGTGCTGGTATTTATAATGCCCTTTTTCATGACCTAATGGGCTCAGAACGAAGCCCGAAATTTTTTGTTGTCTGTCAGCCTCGCTAGGCGAGCTGGTAGCGAACGTTTGCTTCGCTAGGCGAGCGTGTAGCGAATGTTCGCTAGGCGAGCGTGTAGCGAACGTTACGTTCGCTAGGCGAGCGTGTAGCGAACAGGCCAGTTTGGGCCATTTTCTGGATTGGGCCATTCGTGAGCTGGGCCTTTGTCCCTTTAAGATCAGTGCCATAAAATGAGTCGGAATGCCCCTGAAAAATGTCTTGAACTATTGATGGGCAAATTTTGGGGTATGACAGCTGCCCCTGTTCAATATTCTTGAACCGAGAGAGTCAGAATGGTATGTGCCATTCGTGGTCTGGAGGTGAAAGATTATTGAACACTAGAATGCCCCAACAATTTGCACTTGTCAATTAGTCTTGACGGAGATGGGCTTAAAGATGCCATCTGTCGCATCCTGCGAAAAATCAACCGGCGAGCCTAAAAATAAAACACACAGAGCCGCCACTGGGCGTTATTTATCCCAAGATAGGGAAAGGAAACGCTCAGAGAAACCTGGAAAGACATGGTCTCGCGACCAGAGAGAAAAGGTTCGGGAGTCGGTTACGCAAGGGGAAGGTATTAGCACCCCTCACGTCCTAGGTACTCCTAGGGATCCACGTCCTAGAATAAAGAAAAGGTTGCTAAGCATCACACACACACACAGGGAACGCAGGTGGGGTTAAGAGAAGGGAGCTCGATAAGGTATCGCACCTTATGCCTACATATCTTGTCTGCTACAAGAATCAGAGCCTCTGTAGTTCGGCTTACGCACGCCAAACAACACAAAACATACAAACAAGCAAGGGTGGCAAACATGGAGCCCGACAACCACTGGATGGAATTACGTCGGCATCCGAACCAAAACACACTCAAAAGGGCAAACGTGGAGCCCGACTGCCAATCACTGGGCTTACGTCAGCATCCGAACCCAAACATATAATCAGATAACAAGTAAACACACGCAAAAAAGAAAAAGGTTGCCCGGAGAGGTCTCGTACGACCCCCTGCCTACATACCCCGTCTGGAACGAGGATCAGGGTGATGTAGTTCCCCTGAAAGGGACTAAATTGCTAACCAGAAACCGGGGAAAGACACACGACTAGGGAGCTGAGACTCGAGCCTAATGTTGTCATGCACCGTTTACCCTAAGTTCCGTTTTCTATCCTACTTGCATAAGCAAGCCTATCCTAACCAGGAAAGAAGCAAGCACACAAGCATACAATCATATATCAAATGAGAACAAGCATCTCAAACAAGCATGTCAATCAGATATCCATATAGCACGCACTATAGCCAAACAAGGGGGCTCACACAATAGGTTTGACTGCCTCAGCAAGTCGTCTGTACGGGCTGTGTTTGCTCTTAACCTTGCCATTACGAGGCTAAGGTGAAGCAGATGAGAGGTGAAGTGAGGATCAGACCTCACAGCTCTTATCCCTAACCAGGGAGAGCTTCTGACAAATGAGCATGGGTCCAGAATGGGGGAACCCTTCTATACTCGATGACTCCGACTCGATGTGCACTGCACAAGATCTTGGGCTTTTGATCTCAATGCTACAACCATGTAATGGGAGCAAGGAGAAGACTCACTGAATAGTGGGGGACAGGTTGCTTGTCCCTACCTTCCACCAATTGCCTTCTTTGAAGGACTTTCACCTGCTTGGGCTTAAAAATAAACATACACAAGCATTGCCTCTTAAGGAGGACTTCAGATATTTTGCCCGGCCCGGTAACAGCCGGGTCTCCAGACTACATGAAGTTTAGAGAATTATACCTCTATGCAAGTTGCTTAAGCAAAGCAAAGCAAAGCAATAGTTCACAAGGAACTGAGCAACTAAAGTACCTGGAAACAATCAAACTCAGTCAGTACTCAATCAGACAAACTGTAAACAATAAACAGTTAACCAGCTTAAACAAACTATGCACAACACAAGGCAAGCTCAAGGCTTAAGCCCAAGCTTCAACACCTACAAAACAATGCTATGTTAGTGTACAAACATCAACAACATCAATCAAAATTGATTTGGACCATTATCCATGTGCATTGCTTTTTGGTCCTGAAAAATCAAGCAAATATTAGCAACTAGACCACTAGGCCAAGCCTAGGGTCCAAAAGCAAGAAAAAATCTAAAACAGCAAGGTATTCACCAACCAATCTCAAATTAAAGTCAAACAAGAGCAAACATCATTGGTCTCATGTTTATATCATCCATCATGCTCAATTCATGCACAAAACAATCCATATGAGGTCAAATGAACCACCAAGCATACAAACAGAAGTATTGCATTCAAAACCACATCAAAACACATCCAAAAATTCTCAAATTAATTACACCTAAACAGGGATCAATCAAGGTCTACCATGTCAAATTTGAGCTCAATTGGGCAAATGCAACCATGTCAATGAAAATCAACAAAAACAGACACAATTTCATGCTTCAATTCACACCATCAATGCATACATCCACTTCAAAAATTCATATCTCATTGAAAACAAAAAAGAAATGGATGAGACCAAAACAGGGAGGTTATATTATGTGTCTAGTTCATGCGTATCAAATTTCATGGCCATACAATACAATATGAGGATTTCCCAATCAATCTACCAACATGTATCACATGAGCTTGCAATTTCAATCACCAGAAATGAAAAATCATGATCAATTAGAAAAGGCAGTGAAAAATTCTACAAAAATTCATACAACATCCTAACATATCAACAATTCACCATGCCAAATTTCATTCAATTCTAACATGCATAGGTTATCCAATTAAATTCAACAAGTTGACATCAAGAGGTGTGACACAAATTGTCACACCTAAGTTCCAGAATTTGCTGCTCTCCGACCAGGTATCAAAAATTCATGAAATTTACATATAAATAATCCTCAATGAGTCAAGAACCACCACAAAAATTTTCAGCCATTTATCTTATGATATGAGTATTTCATGATCAAATTGCCAAAATGTATCAAAAGTGGACATGTGTGAAAAAACCCTAAGGAAAATAATAATTTTACCAAGCACAACTTTGACCAATAGGTCAAAAAAACTCTACACAAGTCAACAAAGTCATAGAAAAAATCTCCATAATTTTCTGAATTTTCTACTATTTTTGGTGAATTTTTTAAAGGTGTTAAAATATTTTTTAGAATTAAATGAATTAATTAAAAATCACAGTGGCATTTTTGTAAATAAAACTGGCGCGGGAGGGAAACACGAATTTTGAAAGTTCAAACTGGATTTTGGATCAAACGCATGTATTTCATCTCCTTCAACCTACAGATTTCCAGAAAAATTGAAAAAACGAAGAACACAAAATCTCAACAGAAATTGACATGGCTATATCCGTTGGAAAGGTCTCTCCTCCTACAATCCAAATATCACATTAATTTATCCTAAAAGTTCTTACATCAACCGAATCGAAGCACTTAGGGTTTTGGATCAAATGTTCAATTCAAGATTTCTCAGGCTACAAGCATCCATTCACAAAACTGAAACTATCACAACGATCTACAATCCACGCACTTTAAAACACATATAAACTTGAAGCATTTCATGAGGTTCGAATTTTGCTCAAACCTGGAATGGCAGCGATGATAGAGAGGTCCTTTGCGCTTTTTCTCTCCAAACAGAAGTAGAAATATGATGAGGAAGCAAGATATGACACCTAGGTTCGATCAATGTCGCTCCTATTGCTCCCAATTACAATTCACCATGGATGAAGTTGATATGGACAGTCAAGATTCCGCGCCTTTCCCCTTCCAAACTCCCAAAACAGATGTTGTTGATGATAATGTGAATTCAATGTAACAAAAATCGTGAAGATTGGTTAAGGAATGATGAAGATTGATGCATATGAAGTTCTTGTGTTCTTGATGCAAATGTGAGAGAAATGGGGATTTTCAGATCTGAATTTTGGTAGTTGTGAATTCTCTTATGATTAGCAAGTGATTTAGAATATATATGTTGCACTAATCCATCACTAATCATGTAATTAGCAATTTTGACATGTTAAGTGAAATGGTAATTTTGTAAGTGAGGGCAAAATGGTCAATTCCTTTAGACAGCTCATGCCACCTCAGTGACAGCACATACACCTTCTAAATATCATATGTGGACTGTAGAAACTTGTTTCATTCCAATTGGTGGAGTATTTCTCAATTTCACCTTGTATTTGCAAAATGTCCAATTTTAGCATTTCATTTTCCAAGCCAAAATCCAATTTACATGCCTTAGCCATGAAATGAATATTCAAACACACTTAAAATGCCATTCCTGAGGTGTTGGAAAAAGTCCCATTCAAAAATTCCAATTATTTTGACATTTGGACAATTTTGCCCCTGACCCAATTCAGCTGTCCAGTTGAAAAGTGACTTTTTGCCTTGGCCATTTTTGAACAAATCCAATGATGCACCCTCAAAGTACATGTCAAATGGAGTTTGTGCATATAAAGAACTTGCAATTTGGACAAAGTATGTGGTAGTTATGGCCTCCTGATTACGGGTCTTTTCTGAAATTCACTGAGCCATATTTTGCAAACCACACATTGGATTTTCAAGTTCTTGGACTTTTTGGAAAGGTGAGAACAAGATCTACATCTGTCATGTTGAACAATTTTTCATTTGAAGCTTCCTTGGACATCTGTTTTTGAGGTTTTAAACTTTCCATTTTTGGAAACTTCAGTTACAAGTCACTTTCTATTTTTGGCAGTTTTTGTCCTGACTTGATTTTCTTCATTTTTAAGCTTTGAGATGTCATATAACACTTGTTCCAACATGAATGAAGTGTATCCAACTCATTTCCACCTCCACATCCATCAGATCATGTACAGTTGACCACAGTTGACTTTTCAACTGACAGATGAATTCGGCCATGCATAGATCAAATTAAGCCCCAATCTCCAACTGAAATGGCTCAAGGGTGAAACCCTAGCCTCAATAAGCACAATATAATCAAAGAATGAACCCCATAACCATCATAAACCTCATCTCCTGATCCAGCCCTGACTGGCCCAATACAACTGATTAGGGTTGACCAGTGGTCAAAACCCTAATCTCAAGGAATCTTCTCCAATCTCTTGATGACACCCAACCATGATGATGATGATGTATCACTTCAATCAAGATGAAGACCAACATCCTTTGAGAATCATGAAACCCTAATCTGATCACCCAATCCTCAGATGGCCAATGATCAGTCAATAAACCCTAGGCTTGCACTTTGACTTCTTCATCTTCTGATCAAGACTTGGGAGAATGACTTGCACAATGTTACCACATGATATGCAATATGCAATGCCTAATGACCTAAAATGATATGCACAATGTTAATGCTAGTCCCAAGAGAGGAGGGCAAATTTTGAGGTGTTACAGCTGCCCCTATTCAATCCACTGTGAACCTGTTGATACGAAATAGCCTCGGCTTTCGGATGATCAGGATGAAGAGTGATTGAATACCAAGAACAGACGAACAATTTGCACTCTGATGGGATGAATAATTAACAGCGCCTGTCAGCAGCGGCGAAGAAACAAACTCTTGAAACGTCGACCTGGATACCAAAATAAATGGTAACACAGGGATAACCATGGTCTGATCACCACACATCCGCTCGGGATTATCATTCTTTTTTTGCTTTTCTTGAACCCCGAAAATTTTCTCTTCTTCTACCTGGTCCGAAAACCACTTCGGTCTGAACTCCGAAAAACTGGCCTGAATACCATAAGTGCTTCAACCTGATAGTCGGAAACTTCACTAATCACCACTCTAAGGGCAACACGTCAGAGGGTACACCTTCAACCAGACACTGACTGATGACTGGGGAGAAACTCGACGTTTACTGAACATCGGACGATGATGTTTACTGACACCAAAAAAAAGCTCGACCAGACATTAACCAATGACCGGGAGGAAACTCGATGTTTACAGGCACCGAACAATGATGTTGACATGACATCAAACAATGATGCGGACAGACATCAAACAATGATGCGGACAGACATCAAACAATGATGCGGACAGACATCAAACAATGATGCGGACAGACATCAAACAATGATGCGGACAAACATCAAACAATGATGCGGACAGACATCAAACAATGATGCGGACAGACATCAAACAATGATGCGGACAGACATCAAACAATGATGCGGACAGACATCAAACAATGATGCGGACAGACATCAAACAATGATGCGGACAGATATCAAACAATGATGCAGACAGACATCAAACAATGATGCGGACAGACATCAAACAATGATGCGGACAGACATCAAACAATGATGCGGACAGACATCAAACAATGATGCGGACAGACATCAAACAATGATGCGGACAGACATCAAACAATGATGCGGACAGACATCAAACAATGATGCAGACAGACATCAAACAATGATGCGGACAAACATCAAACAATGATCGACCAAACACCTACTGATGTCTGGGAAGAAACGGTGGTTCCAAACTCACAATGCTGAACTCCTCGGAGCATCGTCTTCGCTGTCAGACAAAACCAAACCTCAAGCGGTAATCACGGCTTGAATCGCGCTGATCGCATAACGTCTTCTGACTGTATCCCCATCTCTGTCTGACGGGAACATTTCCTCCAATATCGCACTACTGGGGAACATTGCTGATCTGACGTTGTGATGCTAATCTCCTCAGAGTAACATCTTCACCTTTGGGTGAACCCCAAATCTTCAAGCGGTAACCACAGTTTGGGTTGCGTTGAATACATCCCTTTTCCATCTCCGTCCGACGGAAAGAGTCTTCTCCAGTGTCGTACCACTGGGACAATACCTGTGATCCAATCATGAGGCTATACTACTCGGAGTAACACTTTCATTTTCTGGCAAAATACCTCTCAAACAGTAACCACGGCTTGAGACTAGCTGACGTTTGCAATGATGCATGCTTGATTTCTTCTGCGTAATGCTCCATAATTATGGAAATGCTACGCGATTATTTATTTTTCTATGCAATATGCAATGCTTATTCTACATGATGAATGCATAAAAATATCCCCCTCAAGGGAATTTTCTGGGGAAAACGAGACTCTCTGCTGAGGAACTCGCCACTGCTCCGATTTCCACCCTGCCGGGGATAGCACTGCTGCTAGGAAATAGACAACCCTTGCTGGGGATACAGATCCTTTGCACCCAACCCTCTCGAGGACATGCTGGGGAATACCTCCTTTGCACCCCACCCTCTCGAGGACATGCTGGGGATACAGATCCTTCACTGCACTCTGTGGGAATACCACAGTCTTTGACTTGCTGGGGATATAGATCCCAACTCTGCTTTGGGAACCCTCACAGATACTCCCGCTGGGGAAATGAGCAATCTTCAACCTGCTGGGGGAATACCATCCAGACCCTGCTAGGGGAACGACAACTACTCCGCTGGGGAGGACCCAATCAATCCACCTGTAGGATACCCTCGGCTGGGGATGCAGATATTCGTCTGCTACGGAAACTCGTTCAATCCACTGGTAGAATGAACACTGTTGGAGAGATATGTCATTGAAAAAACCCGCTCCACTCGGGGAACACAACCTTCAGACCTGGCTGCTGAGGAACACCATTGTAAACCTGCCGGATAACCATCCTGACTCGGCTGGAGAAATCACAGACCTTGGATCTGCAGGGGAGTTGGCCCTCTGATTCTGCTCGGGGACCTAGCTGGGAAATGAGAACAGTTGGTACAGAACACCCGTCGACTCGTCGAACCTTGGCATCCACCTCCCAATCTCGTATCGGCTTTCCGCTTTTGGGGAATTTCCAGACTCATCTGGACCTTTTCTGCTCCATCATCTTGTATTCCAAATCACCCCGCGCTCGACGAGAAACGTACTCCTGGAAGTTATACAGAAATTTCAATTTTCCGACTTTGAAGAGTCTTCTTGATTAATTCCAAAGGTCGTCGGACGCCTCGACGTCTCCCCTCGTCCCTTCATCCTCATTCGTTTCTGGTCAGACTCTGCGGGGAATTTCTACAGACTTTCCAATCTTCCGACTTTGAAGAGTCTTCTTGATTATCATCAAGGATCGTCGTACGTCTCAACGTCTTCGTCATCCTTTCATTCATTCGTTCCTGAGCGAACTCTCTGGGGATTTGTTTCATCAACAGCTTCCACATCACAACCTGCAAGTGAGTGAGAATACCTAACAGTTCCTGCAAAACAGACCGTCAGATAAAACCGTGCCCCAGGCGTGTCAAGATTCCAACACTTGGGTCACTCAACCTTCCAAATAAGATTTCAAGCTTTCAATCTTATAAACATGCATTGGAAGGAACCTGTATGTCTTAAAATGCAAGATTCTTTATCAAAATAATCTGGATGTTTTTGCAATCAAAGCGGTAATGAAAAACAAAAACAAAATTATTTGACTGAACATGCATTTATTGACTGAAAAAGTGTGGCTCAAATTGAGCAATACAAAGGAAGCAATTCCTGAAAAGAGGTAATTGCGCAAAAGGAAAAATCTATCCTAATGGCAATGTGAAACCCGTGATCTCATCGAGTTCCAACTCGGTTACACCCCTTATGTCCTCAGACTCTCCATGCTTTCTGCCTTCTGAACAAGACGATTCCGATTGATCCCTACCGGGTATTATCCATGATGCTTTAACCAAAGCGCAAACGATCATGCTGGACGCAGTTGTTCGTTTCAATCCCTCTTTTGCCTGGACCGCCCTTTCGGGTTTTCAGTCCACCGGGATACCCTTTTTGCCCAAGTCGCCTTTTCAGGTTTTCGACTTGCCGGGTGTACAATTTTTTTCATCTTTATCCCTAACTTTTGCCCGAACCTTTCTTTCTGTTTTTTGGTTCGCCGGGATGCCCATTTTTGCCTGGACTATTTTATTCTTTTCGTCCAGCGGGTCAATTATACGAAGTACTTTTTTAACTGCGTCCGCATTCACAGGGGATGGAAAATCTTCGCCATCCATGGTCGTCAACAACAAGGCTCCACCAGAGAAAACCTTCTTGACCATGCTGGGGATTCATAATTCGGTGTCCATTTGCCCCTTCGATCGTTTTGAGGAGGATGGATCCTTTTCAGCACCATATCACCTACGTGATATACCCGAGGTCGCACCTTTCTGTCAAAAGCACGCTTCATCCTCTGCTGATATAACTGCCCATGACAAATGGCTGCTAGCCTCTTTTCCTCTATCAGGCTCAACTCTTCGTACCGGGTCCTTACCCATTCAGCCTCTTGCAATTTCACGTCCATCAGGGCTCTCAAAGAGGGAATCTGAACCTCAACGGGTAATACAGCCTCCATCCCATATACCAATGAGAAAGGAGTTGCCCCAGTAGATGTGCGTACCATGGTACAGTACCCAGGATATCAGCTTCGTACTCGGTCACCATTATTGATGCATTCCATCGTGCCCCAGGAAGCACTACCTTATTCACCTTATCCTCCCCCATCAGACATCAGAACCCGTGCGGATTCAGGGTCAGGCCCCTCCTCCGGGATCGGTCACCCTCAATCTTTCGATTAGAGTACCTCGAGATGTCCTCATCAGGGAATTCAAACTTCATCGGTTGATAAGCCTCAATGGGTTGTTGGGCAATGTAATCGGACAATACACTCCTCCCTTGATTGCTTTCTGAGAGTATACTGATCAGTCAATATTCTTTTGCCTTTTCACAACCCGTCCGGTCGATGCTGGATTCTCAAACCCATACTTGATCGGATCCATCTCGGAAATCCACAAAGTGGTATGAACCAGCATAAACTGTCTCAGTCGGCGAGCAGCTTATGCCAAAGTACATCAAGTTTTCTCGAACAGTGAATGTACTGTTTCACAGTCGGTAAACTTTTTGCTCAGGTAAATTGCATGCTCTTTTCGACAAGACGCGTCATGCTGACCCAATACACCTCGTAGACCCCTCGAAGGCCGTCAAGTACAGAATTGATAATTGCTCCTCCCACAGGAGATATCAGAATCAGAGGTTCCTGCAACTTATTCCTTTATTTCTTTCAATGCCCCTTGGCAATCATTATTTCGCCTGACCGTTCGATTTTTTTTTCAACAGTCTTGAATATGGGTTCATACGTGGCTATTAGATGAGATGTGAACCATGACAGGTAGTTCACTCTTTCTAAGAAACCACGAACCTCTCTTTTCTGTTCCTCGGTTCAGGCATTTTGTTGTTGTTTTTTTTTTTTTTTTTTTTTTTTTTTTTTTTTTTTTTTTAGCAGGATCAACCTCGATTCCTCTCTTATAATGAACCCCAACGATTTACCGGATTGCACTCTGATATTGCACTGACTTGAATTCAACCTCAGTTTGAATTGTCCCAACTGGTCAAACGACTTGGCCAGATCTGCCAGATGCCCCTCTTCCGTTTGGGACTTTGCTATCATGTCATAGCATTGCATTCGGTTTCATGATGAATCATGTCATGAAACAAAGTCACCATGGCTCTCTGATACAGGCACTGGCGTTCTGCTTCTCTAGAGGACAGTCTTCTCTCCATGGTAGCTTGTGCACAACAACACCGGTATCCGACCCTGACGTATCTTGACACGACCAGGCGAAGGTATCCGCATGCTCTTTCAACAGGGCTACCATTCTGCTTTCGACTTGCCCCTGAAGCGGCCCTAATTTTTGCTTCCTTTCTGACCTCGGCGGTGCTTGGAATAACAACCTCAATCCGCTCTGCATGCGGCTGAATCACCTTCTCCTCTTGTTTCAACAACCTGGCTAATTCCAGCAGATCACAATCTTCTTCGCCTTCTTCTTCGGCATGATAGATCGGTTTGTCGAAGTCATATGAGGGGTAACCAAATTGTTATCAACGAGATCCGGAGAATTATTTTTGAAGTTGGGACGAGACAAATCAAAAAGGAAAAATGAAAATAAACATTGCCATTTTTATTTGTTTTTAAACTGCAAAATAAATGAAAAACAGGGGACACCGCTTTTTGACTGAAAAACATCCATTTATTACTGATGCAGAAAATGCAAATTTAAACATGAGGTGGCCCTTACAATGGACCATTACGTGTCGGGCAACACGTATGGCTTTCATGCAAATAAACTGAAAACAAGAAATATCACTCTTCCGGACGAGTGTCAGTGATGATCTTTTCAGCCTTCCAGTTCTGGATTCCCATCCCTGGTGCGCACGGCTTTATCCATTGATCAATCCCCCAGTCACTGTCAGTTTCTTTACCCACTGTACAGGCGTGATCTGAATCTAGCATCCCGGCACTGACAAAGGTGAACGACGGACGACGTCCTCTGTTCTGCTCAGACGAGTCTTGACCTGGATGATAACCAATCCCAAACATATCCGCCTTTACCACAATGCCTACGATCTGTCCCCAGCCTGGGATCCCTCCATTTCTCACCACTTCCAATGCCTGCTTGTAAGAAGACACAGACGGTTTTTTCTCTTTTCCAACACCAGTGTCATTTTCCCCCTTGACGGTTTCAGCTGCCAGACTGAGTGCTTTACACCTTGCATCGTCCATTTCTACTTTCATCTTTCTCTGGACCGTTTCCCCAATTACTACATGCTCTTTTGTAGCAATAGCGGCACAACAATCATCCACACGGGGGAAAACTCCGCTCTTTGTCGGACGTTTTGGGACCACAGACATTGGCATTCTCAACTGATCATTCTCAGTCACCTCTATCCCTTTCTTGTCCTTTGACACCATTTTCACTTTTACAGGACCATGTTTTGACACGGGGTTAGCACTATCATCTGCCATCGGTGCAAAGCTGATTGCCTTAGAATCCACCAAGTCCTGGACCACATGCTTAAAAGCTTTGCAATCCTCAACATGATGTCCGGGTGCCCCAGCATGGAACCCGCACCTGACATTCTCATCGTAACCGGCAGGCCTCTGATCAGGCTTTAACAGAGTCAACATCCTCGGCTGCACCAATCCAAGATCCTTCAACCTCTTAAACAGAGAGGCGTAAGTCACGGGCGGCTTATTGAAATGACGATCCGTCGTCCTCCTTCTCACTTGGCCCACAACTCTCTGTGTCCTCTGTTGAGGTGGTGATTGCCGCTGTTGTGCAGATGAATCACCAACTGGAATGGTTACGGTGGCGGCATAAGGGTGGTAACGATCCTTACCGCATTCTCTTTTAGTCTGCGCACCACCTGATTCAACCTTCTTCTTGGGCTGACCACGGTCAAGGGATTTCTTCCCCGCAGAGCCAGAGGGATTTGTTACTTCAGATGACGGAGCCTTTCCATGAATTTTCTCCTTGATCATCCAGCCCTCAATCCTTTCTAATCTCTCGGCCATGGCTTTCTGCCCCAAGGCAAGCCCTTGCACAACCCTGAACAAATCCCTCACCATCTCTTTCAGTTCGAGGATGTCGGCGTTGGGAGGATCCATCAGCTTGGATTTGTTGCCCCTAGCAGGGTATCTGAACAAACGAGCTATGCGCACCGGTCGACACCTACAAAATAGCAAATGGGTTAGTATGCATGAATGCAACGTCTATCCATATGAGGAAGATTCTGTCCTTTGATTCTGGTTTCATCGAGACAGATAACATTTTGACATCCACATTCTGAAATTCAAGATGTCTCTCAACCAGATTCTCAATCCATCATACTCCCCATATGGCTAGACGTGAGTTTGAGTGCAGATGAATGCAAAATGAGAATGATGCAGATGTATGCAATGCACTGGGCCATCCTCCAAGTCATCTGATCATCTGTTGCTCTGAATCACAGCCCTGATCTCTGAACTGATCACAACCATCTGAGGTACTGATTAACCATAAGTCCGACTCAAGGGTTCCAAAATAACGGAAGACAGATACATCATCATCATCATCATCATCAGATAAACTCTGAGCAGATACCCATAACCATCTGAATCGGCCCGGGGAATCCTGAAATAAACGGATCCCCACTGATAAATAACTCGGCCCGGGGAATCCTGAAATAAACGGATCCCCACTGATAAATCACGGACAGCACTCCGGCGTCTCGGCAATAAATGACCATAAATCCGACTCATAAATATGTCTCTGAATCGCTGATCAAAAAGTCATCATCTGAATCACCAACAGATCATGCATCTGTAAGAATCACCCTCCCCTCACAGGTAAATTCTAATCAGGTCACCCTAAGGCGGATAATAGTCTCGACAATCGGGCAGAGATACTCAATGGGTTTGCCCTTTCGGGTGTGCCATTGTAGCTCTCTTAAAATCGTCTAAACCAAAGATCCGGGAACGATCGGTCACCAGAGTCAATAGCTCAGAAGAAGTAACTAAGCCAAAGTGAAGTATCCCACAATGGAAAGCACTATCGACTGAACCTCGTCCGGCTTGTGGTATGTCACGTTGCAACATTATACTGAAATAGCAAATGAGGAACGTGAGACCCACACTAATCCTAGGTGTATACTCGGGCCTGGGTTTTAGCCCCACTCATAACACCCACCCCAAATAACAGAACCACCTGCAGAGGAAGATGGCAACATGACAGTAATGATGCATGCACATATTTAATGCAAATATAAACAATGGTTAGAGTAATAAATGCAATAAATAAACAACACAAGCAACCAAACCTATCCTAAAGCGCTAGGAGAGACTCGCTTAGGGACCATGGACCAGCATAGGTCAACATGTATTTTGTCCCCAGTGGAGTCGCCAGCTGTCGCATCCTGCGAAAAATCAACCGGCGAGCCTAAAAATAAAACACACAGAGCCGCCACTGCGCGTTATTTATCCCAAGATAGGGAAAGGAAACGCTCAGAGAAACCTGGAAAGACATGGTCTCGCGACCAGAGAGAAAAGGTTCGGGAGTCGGTTACGCAAGGGGAAGGTATTAGCACCCCTCACGTCCTAGGTACTCCTAGGGATCCACGTCCTAGAATAAAGAAAAGGTTGCTAAGCATCACACACACACACAGGGAACGCAGGTGGGGTTAAGAGAAGGGAGCTCGATAAGGTATCGCACCTTATGCCTACATATCTTGTCTGCTACAAGAATCAGAGCCTCTGTAGTTCGGCTTACGCACGCCAAACAACACAAAACATACAAACAAGCAAGGGTGGCAAACATGGAGCCCGACAACCACTGGATGGAATTACGTCGGCATCCGAACCAAAACACACTCAAAAGGGCAAACGTGGAGCCCGACTGCCAATCACTGGGCTTACGTCAGCATCCGAACCCAAACATATAATCAGATAACAAGTAAACACACGCAAAAAAGAAAAAGGTTTCCCGGAGAGGTCTCGTACGACCCCCTGCCTACATACCCCGTCTGGAACGAGGATCAGGGCGATGTAGTTCCCCTGAAAGGGACTAAATTGCTAACCAGAAACCGGGGAAAGACACACGACTAGGGAGCTGAGACTCGAGCCTAATGTTGTCATGCACCGTTTACCCTAAGTTCCGTTTTCTATCCTACTTGCATAAGCAAGCCTATCCTAACCAGGAAAGAAGCAAGCACACAAGCATACAATCATATATCAAATGAGAACAAGCATCTCAAACAAGCATGTCAATCAGATATCCATATAGCACGCACTATAGCCAAACAAGGGGGCTCACACAATAGGTTTGACTGCCTCAGCAAGTCGTCTGTACGGGCTGTGTTTGCTCTTAACCTTGCCATTACGAGGCTAAGGTGAAGCAGATGAGAGGTGAAGTGAGGATCAGACCTCACAGCTCTTATCCCTAACCAGGGAGAGCTTCTGACAAATGAGCATGGGTCCAGAATGGGGGAACCCTTCTATACTCGATGACTCCGACTCGATGTGCACTGCACAAGATCTTGGGCTTTTGATCTCAATGCTACAACCATGTAATGGGAGCAAGGAGAAGACTCACTAAATAGTGGGGGACAGGTTGCTTGTCCCTACCTTCCACCAATTGCCTTCTTTGAAGGACTTTCACCTGCTTGGGCTTAAAAATAAACATACACAAGCATTGCCTCTTAAGGAGGACTTCAGACATTTTGCCCGGCCCGGTAACAGCCGGGTCTCCAGACTACATGAAGTTTAGAGAATTATACCTCTATGCAAGTTGCTTAAGCAAAGCAAAGCAAAGCAATAGTTCACAAGGAACTGAGCAACTAAAGTACCTGGAAACAATCAAACTCAGTCAGTACTCAATCAGACAAACTGTAAACAATAAACAGTTAACCAGCTTAAACAAACTATGCACAACACAAGGCAAGCTCAAGGCTTAAGCCCAAGCTTCAACACCTACAAAACAATGCTATGTTAGTGTACAAACATCAACAACATCAATCAAAATTGATTTGGACCATTATCCATGTGCATTGCTTTTTGGTCCTGAAAAATCAAGCAAATATTAGCAACTAGACCACTAGGCCAAGCCTAGGGTCCAAAAGCAAGAAAAAATCTAAAACAGCAAGGTATTCACCAACCAATCTCAAATTAAAGTCAAACAAGAGCAAACATCATTGGTCTCATGTTTATATCATCCATCATGCTCAATTCATGCACAAAACAATCCATATGAGGTCAAATGAACCACCAAGCATACAAACAGAAGTATTGCATTCAAAACCACATTAAAACACATCCAAAAATTCTCAAATTAATTACACCTAAACAGGGATCAATCAAGGTCTACCATGTCAAATTTGAGCTCAATTGGGCAAATGGAACCATGTCAATGAAAATCAACAAAAACAGACACAATTTCATGCTTCAATTCACACCATCAATGCATACATCCACTTCAAAAATTCATATCTCATTGAAAACAAAAAAGAAATGGATGAGACCAAAACAGGGAGGTCATATTATGTGTCTAGTTCATGCGTATCAAATTTCATGGCCATACAATACAATATGAGGATTTCCCAATCAATCTACCAACATGTATCACATGAGCTTGCAATTTCAATCACCAGAAATGAAAAATCATGATCAATTAGAAAAGGCAGTGAAAAATTCTACAAAAATTCATACAACATCCTAACATATCAACAATTCACCATGCCAAATTTCATTCAATTCTAACATGCATAGGTTATCCAATTAAATTCAACAAGTTGACATCAAGAGGTGTGACACAAATTGTCACACCTAAGTTCCAGAATTTGCTGCTCTCCGACCAGGTATCAAAAATTCATGAAATTTACATATAAATAATCCTCAATGAGTCAAGAACCACCACAAAAATTTTCAGCCATTTATCTTATGATATGAGTATTTCATGATCAAATTGCCAAAATGTATCAAAAGTGGACATGTGTGAAAAAACCCTAAGGAAAATAATAATTTTACCAAGCACAACTTTGACCAATAGGTCAAAAAAACTCTACACAAGTCAACAAAGTCATAGAAAAAATCTCCACAATTTTCTGAATTTTCTACTATTTTTGGTGAATTTTTTAAAGGTGTTAAAATATTTTTTAGAATTAAATGAATTAATTAAAAATCACAGTGGCATTTTTGTAAATAAAACTGGCGCGGGAGGGAAACACGAATTTTGAAAGTTCAAACTGGATTTTGGATCAAACGCATGTATTTCATCTCCTTCAACCTACAGATTTCCAGAAAAATTGAAAAAACGAAGAACACAAAATCTCAACAGAAATTGACATGGCTATATCCGTTGGAAAGGTCTCTCCTCCTACAATCCAAATATCACATTAATTTATCCTAAAAGTTCTTACATCAACCGAATCGAAGCACTTAGGGTTTTGGATCAAATGTTCAATTCAAGATTTCTCAGGCTACAAGCATCCATTCACAAAACTGAAACTATCACAACGATCTACAATCCACGCACTTTAAAACACATATAAACTTGAAGCATTTCATGAGGTTCGAATTTTGCTCAAACCTGGAATGGCAGCGATGATAGAGAGGTCCTTTGCGCTTTTTCTCTCCAAACAGAAGTAGAAATATGATGAGGAAGCAAGATATGACACCTAGGTTCGATCAATGTCGCTCCTATTGCTCCCAATTACAATTCACCATGGATGAAGTTGATATGGACAGTCAAGATTCCGCGCCTTTCCCCTTCCAAACTCCCAAAACAGATGTTGTTGATGATAATGTGAATTCAATGTAACAAAAATCGTGAAGATTGGTTAAGGAATGATGAAGATTGATGCATATGAAGTTCTTGTGTTCTTGATGCAAATGTGAGAGAAATGGGGATTTTCAGATCTGAATTTTGGTAGTTGTGAATTCTCTTATGATTAGCAAGTGATTTAGAATATATATGTTGCACTAATCCATCACTAATCATGTAATTAGCAATTTTGACATGTTAAGTGAAATGGTAATTTTGTAAGTGAGGGCAAAATGGTCAATTCCTTTAGACAGCTCATGCCACCTCAGTGACAGCACATACACCTTCTAAATATCATATGTGGACTGTAGAAACTTGTTTCATTCCAATTGGTGGAGTATTTCTCAATTTCACCTTGTATTTGCAAAATGTCCAATTTTAGCATTTCATTTTCCAAGCCAAAATCCAATTTACATGCCTTAGCCATGAAATGAATATTCAAACACACTTAAAATGCCATTCCTGAGGTGTTGGAAAAAGTCCCATTCAAAAATTCCAATTATTTTGACATTTGGACAATTTTGCCCCTGACCCAATTCAGCTGTCCAGTTGAAAAGTGACTTTTTGCCTTGGCCATTTTTGAACAAATCCAATGATGCACCCTCAAAGTACATGTCAAATGGAGTTTGTGCATATAAAGAACTTGCAATTTGGACAAAGTATGTGGTAGTTATGGCCTCCTGATTACGGGTCTTTTCTGAAATTCACTGAGCCATATTTTGCAAACCACACATTGGATTTTCAAGTTCTTGGACTTTTTGGAAAGGTGAGAACAAGATCTACATCTGTCATGTTGAACAATGTTTCATTTGAAGCTTCCTTGGACATCTGTTTTTGAGGTTTTAAACTTTCCATTTTTGGAAACTTCAGTTACAAGTCACTTTCTATTTTTGACAGTTTTTGTCCTGACTTGATTTTCTTCATTTTTAAGCTTTGAGATGTCATATAACACTTGTTCCAACATGAATGAAGTGTATCCAACTCATTTCCACCTCCACATCCATCAGATCATGTACAGTTGACCACAGTTGACTTTTCAACTGACAGATGAATTCGGCCATGCATAGATCAAATTAAGCCCCAATCTCCAACTGAAATGGCTCAAGGGTGAAACCCTAGCCTCAATAAGCACAATATAATCAAAGAATGAACCCCATAACCATCATAAACCTCATCTCCTGATCCAGCCCTGACTGGCCCAATACAACTGATTAGGGTTGACCAGTGGTCAAAACCCTAATCTCAAGGAATCTTCTCCAATCTCTTGATGACACCCAACCATGATGATGATGATGTATCACTTCAATCAAGATGAAGACCAACATCCTTTGAGAATCATGAAACCCTAATCTGATCACCCAATCCTCAGATGGCCAATGATCAGTCAATAAACCCTAGGCTTGCACTTTGACTTCTTCATCTTCTGATCAAGACTTGGGAGAATGACTTGCACAATGTTACCACATGATATGCAATATGCAATGCCTAATGACCTAAAATGATATGCACAATGTTAATGCTAGTCCCAAGAGAGGAGGGCAAATTTTGAGGTGTTACACCATCCAGGAAATTTGATGATGAAAGCTTCAGATTGCGCCGTACATTAGGCCAATTTGAAGACATGGGCGCCACACTGGGTCGTACGTTAGACCGAATAATGAGTCATCCATTAGGCTGTTGACTTCGCTGGGGAGTCGGAGTGTGTCATATGCTGCTGGGGATAAAGGATCAGAATGGATCATGCGCTATATCGTATCTGAGTTGAAGAGAGGGTCGTACGTTAGGCTGTGTCTGATGATGAAAGGGGGTAGTCGTACACTAGACTACACTTCAGAAATGTACCTTACACTAGGTAGCATCTGAGGAGACGAAGGTCTAATTGGGTCGTACATTAGACCGTATCTGAGCAGAATGAGCCGTCCATTAGGCTGAATCTGATGATAAAAGGGGGTAGTCGTACACTAGACTACACTTCAGAAATGTACCGTACACTAGGTAGCATCTGAGGAGACGAAGGTCTAATTGGGTCGTACATTAGACCGTATCTGAGCAGAATGAGTCGTCCATTAGGCTGAATCTGATGATAAAAGGGGGTAGTCGTACACTAGACTACACTTCAGAAATGTACCGTACACTAGGTAGCATCGAAGGTCAAATTGGGTCGTACATTAGACCGTATCTGAGCAGACTGAGCCGTCCATTAGGCTGAATCTGATGATAAAAAGGGGGTAGTCGTACACTAGACTACACTTCAGAAATGTACCGTACACTAGGTAGCATCGAAGGTCAAATTGGGTCGTACATTAGACCGTATCTGAGCAGAATGAGCCGTCCATTAGGCTGAATCTGATGATAAAAAAGGGGGTAGTCGTACACTAGACTACACTTCAGAAATGTACCGTACACTAGGTAGCATCTGAGGAGACGAAGGTCTAATTGGGTCGTACATTAGACCGTATCTGAGCAGAATGAGCCGTCCATTAAGCTGAATCTGATGATAAAAGGGGGTAGTCGTACACTAGACTACACTTCAGAAATGTACCGTACACTAGGTAGCATCTGAGGAGACGAAGGTATAATTGGATCGTACATTAGACCGTATCTGAGCAGAATGAGCCGTCCATTAGGCTGAATCTGATGATAAAAGGGGGTAGTCGTACACTAGACTACACTTCAGAAATGTACCGTACACTAGGTAGCATCTGAGGAGACGAAGGTCTAATTGGGTCGTACATTAGACCGTATCTGAGCAGAATGAGTCGTCCATTAGGCTGAATCTGATGATAAAAGGGGGTAGTCGTACACTAGACTACACTTCAGAAATGTACCGTACACTAGGTAGCATCTGAGGAGACGAAGGTCTAATTGGGTCGTACATTAGACCGTATCTGGGCAGAATCCGAGGACTTGACGGTCTAACTTGGTCGTACATTAGACTGTCACTGAGCAGAATCTGGTCTAACTTGGTCGTACATTAGACTGTATTTGATGACTGGAAGGTCTAACTTGGTCGTACATTAGACTGTATTTGATGACTGGAAGGTCTAACTTGGTCGTACATTAGACTGTATTTGCAGAATCTGACTTGAAGGTCTAACTTGGTCGTACATTAGACTGTATTTGCAGAATCTGACTTGAAGGTCTAACTTGGTCGTACATTAGACTGTATTTGCAGAATCTGACTTGAAGGTCTAACTTGGTCGTACATTAGACTGTATTTGCAGAATCTGACTTGAAGGTCTAACTTGGTCGTACATTAGACTGTATTTGCAGAATCTGACTTGAAGGTCTAACTTGGTCGTACATTAGACTGTATTTGCAGAATCTGACTTGAAGGTCTAACTTGGTCGTACATTAGACTGTATTTGCAGAATCTGACTTGAAGGTCTAACTTGGTCGTACATTAGACTGTATTTGCAGAATCTGACTTGAAGGTCTAACTTGGTCGTACATTAGACTGTCTTTGAGTGGTTGAAGGTCAGAATGGATCGTACGCTAGATCGTATCTGAGTTGTTGAAGGTCAGAATGGATCGTACGCTAGATCGTATCTGAGTTGTTGAAGGTCAGAATGGATCGTACGCTAGATCGTATCTGAGTTGTTGAAGGTCAGAATGGATCGTACGCTAGATCGTATCTGAGTTGTTGAAGGTCAGAATGGATCGTACGCTAGATCGTATCTGAGTTGAAGGAGTCATATGTTGAGATGAATCAGGATGAACCATACGCTAGGCTATATCTGATAGTATTTGTATATGCTGTATTTGCAATAAATGTCTGGGATGGGCTTATAGATGCCATCGTTGGGAGGATGTCAGAATGAATGTTGTCATGGAGTGTATCTGAAAGATGTAGTTGAATCCTGAATGTAATTGATAAGGATGTCCGTCTGAATGGACCTTTGTTTTGACTATGTCAGGAGGATAATTGACCTGAAAAATAAAGTTAGCTTCATGCCATGTCATGATGCATGAGATGCAAATGTTGTATGCATGCGTATGCTGTGAAATGATGTAATGAGTGAATTATGCGTCTGGAATGAATGAGAGCATTGTATACATGTATATGTTATGAAATGATGTAATGTATATGATGCGGAACGAAAATTGTATGTAGGTATGTGATGTGAAATGATGTAATGAATGCACTATATGTCTGAAACGTTCTTCCAGGGGACTCTACTGGGGAAACAAATCTCAGTCTTCGGGTCGGAGATATTTGTGTTGATGACCCTTCCTTAGCTAGGGGTATTTGACTTCTGTCTGATGGTAGAAGATATTCAACCGAGCCTGGCTGAGGGTAGAAGAGATGACCAGTATGTCTGGTGATGCCGACCTCTGTTGGGCAATAGCTGGTTCTTATTGGGGAATAGAATTAGCAACGGATTCATTGGGAAGCATGATTAGACCTTCTCCTTGATCCTGAAGTCTAGTAGTAATTGCTATTGTTATTTTATGCATGTATTTTGATAAACATTGATCATATTCAAATGCATATATCAATTCAAGTTAAATCAATGGACGTTTATGAAATCAAAACAGAAAAAGTGAAAACAAAAGCATCTTTTTTTGGGGATAAAATTGTATTGATTTTGAAAGAGGGCCTATAAATAGGCAATTTGAGTACAAGGAGACAGAAATCCTAGTAAGAGGAAATTGTCAGGCAAACAAAGAGAAAGCTATGCAGAAAAAGTCCTATCGATTCCAATTCCACCACTGTCATTATGTCTTCAAGCATCTCATCTCCTGCTGTCGGATAGAAGTGATTGGCTTGTTCAGTCCCTTGAACTTGGTTGAAGCAGACAGAGAACGGGGCATAGTCATACGCTTTAATCCCTAATTTTTGCCTGGACCGCCTTTTCAGGTTTTCAGTCCACCGGGATACCCTTTTTTGCTCAAGCCGCCTTTTCAGGTTTTCGACTTGCCGGGTGTATGTCTTTATATGTTTATCCCTAATTTTTTTGCCCGAACCCTTTTGGTTCGCCGGGATGCCCTTACTTTTGCCTAGGTACGTCGACCTAGCGGGTCTCTTTTATGCGTAGTATTTTTTTAACTATGTCAGCGTTCACAGGATGCGGGAACTCTTCGCCGTCCATTGTAGCAAGCATCATGGCTCCACCAGAGGATACCTTCTTAACTACAAATGGCCCTTCGTATGTGGGAGTCCATTTGCCCCTGGGATCACCTTGTGGTAGAATGATACGCTTGATAACTAAGTCGCCGATTTGGTACACTCGTCTCTTGACCTTTTTGTTAAATGCCTGGGTCATGCGCTTCTGATATATCTGCCCATGACAAACAGCCGCAAGTCTCTTTTCATCAATCAAATTTATCTGATCGAGTCGAGTTTGAATCCATTCATCCTCATCTAAGCCTGCATCTTTCACAATTCTTAGAGAGGGGATCTGAACTTCCACTGGTAAAACGGCTTCCATTCCATAGACTAAAGAGAAAGGGGTTGCCCCTGTCGAAGTGCGGTAACCATGAAGAGCAAAAGGTAACATCTCATACCAGTCTTTGTATGTTACTGTTATATTCTTGATATTGTTAGCAGCCTCCACGGCGTCGTTCGTCTTTGGCCGGTACGGAGAAGAGTTATGGTGTTTTATTTTGAACTGCGTGCAGAGTTCAGTAATCATCTTGTTGTTCAAATTAGTACCATTGTCAGTGATAACTCTTTCAGGAGACAGCAGGTTTCTCAAATAGGTATTTGATAGAATCCATCTTAGAAGTCAATAAAGTGGTATGATTCAACATATACTGTCTTAGTCGGCGAGCAGCCCAAGCCAAAGCGCAGCAAGCTTTCTCGAGCTGTGAGTATCTTGTTTCACAGTCGGTACCTTTTGCTAAGGCAGTGTATGACATGCTCTTTTCGACCAGACTCGTCATGTTGCCCCAGCACACCCTATTGAATTTTCTAACACGGTCAAATACATGATTAAAGGTCTTCCTTCAACTGGTGGCATCGGAACCGGAGGTTCTTGGGGATACTTCTTGATTTTGTCATTCATCATTCCATACCATCTCTTGATTTTTCTTTTTTAGTAATTTGAAGATGGGTTTGCAGGTAGCAGTCAAGTGTGGAATGAATCGGGCAATGTAATTCGAGTGCCCCAAGAAACTTCTGACTTCTCTCTTGTTTATTTCAGTACCCAGATTTACAATTTCAATTGATTCCTCATGCGGCTGTATAGTCTTTCGTAGTACCAGTCTGGCAAGTTCTCTAGGGACTTCACAATCTTCCTCACTTCCATCCTCGGCTTGGTAGATCGGATTTTCAAAGTCATAATGAACAGTAGCAGAGTCCTTACCAACAGGATCCAGAGTGGATATGGATCGGCAAATTGTTACGTGAGTGTGTGCAAGAAAACATAGCTTGTTTGAAAAATGACAGGAAAGATAAAGAGCGCAATATTTGAATGCAAAAAGTCCATTGATTTATTGAATATGAATATGCTTATGAAAATGACAAACCCTTAAAATTAGCTATTATGCCCCGGGTATAGACATAATGCTTTTGAAATACTAAAATAGCAATAACAATTACTCTCGACTAAAGGAAATCGGGATAGTGTCTTCAGCCTTCCAATTATTGGGTCCGTCACCAATTGTTGGGAAAATCCAGCTATCCAAGTCATAATCGTTATCAGTATCTTCCACAGCATTGACAGTCTCGTCATGATTAGGCAGAGGGGCAGTGATGCCATTAGGAGTCTCCGGAGGATCAAATTCAAATTCTCCGGCGTCGATCATATCCTGAATTTTGTTCTTCAACGACCAACAATTGTTTGTATCATGCCCGGGGCTATCGGAGTGATATGCACACCTGGCATTGGGATTATAACAAGGAGAAGTAGTGTTGGGTTTTGCAGGAGGATCTCTGAGGGTAATTAAATTTGCTTTTAGCATACCCTGTAGTGCCTGTGCTAAAGTCATATTGATCTTCGTAAACTACCTTCTTCCCGGGTTAGTGTGCCTCACAGATTTCTTGTCTTTTTTCTTCTCGAGCAAGAGAGCCTTCAGTTCCTTCTGCCCCCTGGATAAGTTCAAGATTATCTTCTGGAGTTGAGCATTCTGAGCCTGGAGGTCTTTGACAATTTGTTCGAGGTCCATTTTTTTGTTTGGAGGAAAACCGTGAGAACACTGATCCCTTTAGAGTACCTGTTATGCTATGTTATGCTATGCAATGCATGAAATGTTTTCAAGGCCTTTTGGAATTTAACTTTGCATAAACTACCGAAAAGGGAAACTTTTTTTTTGTTTTTTTTTCATACAAAACAGAGCAAAGTTAAATCCCTAAGTCCTTGAAATGGTTAGTACAATGTTATGATGTCATGATGTTATGAGGTTAAATAAATAACAAGCACAAGCAAGTCACACAACCATCATTCCTAGGTTTTAAGGCTTGCATGAGTTCCATAGGTAAGTACCCTCCCCACTGAAGTTTAATTGGTTCAACCTGTCCTAGAATAGTAACCGGGTTCTAAAAGGATCTCCAATCATTGACTTTCCTTTAAGTCCACTTCAGTGCAAGCCAAGTGGTTGACCGAAGCTTCCCTAAAGTCCAATCTCAAGGAGTGTAGTATCGAGTCTCAACCAAGCCCCAGTCGGAACCGAAGTCAGTTAGCTCACTACTTTCTAATGGCCAGGATGAGTCAATTAGGGTTCTAAAGGTCTGGTTAATGCTTTAATGACACCACGCGGAAGCCAAAAATTTTCCTCAAGTGAACATGAGGAACATCAGGACATCCAAAGTGTCACATTAACCGTAGCCATCATTTTAACCATTCCAGTATACGCCGGATAGTCGCGATGATCTATTGCTACTTACCTAAGGTACACTAGATCCGGGTGTAGGATCTTTCACTCAAGAATACCCAAGCAATCCCTTAAAAGTAAATCAGACAATTTTAAATAAGTGATCTTGTTTTTTTTTTTTACCTCTCTTGCAATACATCCCCAGCAGAGTCCCCAGTTCTGTCATACGGTGAACTGACTTGGGGTGTTTTGCTTTTTATCGCAATGTCGCGGATAGCAAGAGTCGCCACCGACTTTTCTTTTATCCAATAAGGAAAGGTGGAAAAGAACAGGAAAGACCTCAATAGATTTTGGGTTCGGGAGGTACATTATACAAAGGGAAGGTGTTAGCACCCTTTGTATCCATGGTTATCCATGGGCTCTTAATTACTGGATCACTTATATTTTTGTCTGAAAAGTGTCGGTGAATTGCTTAAAAAATGTTTGAAAGAGAGTTTAACTTTGTAATGATTCTCGTATGAATGTATACAAAGTATTTATCTCATTTGATTTTGAAAATGGTTTAGAAAAATATAACTCGGTAATGATTCTAGTATGAATGTATACCAAGTGGTGATTTTCTAGGATTTGTAAAGTGTAAAGTGTGAGGGGTGGAAAATGTTTTAGGTTATGATCCAGTAATTGAGAGTTATACCTTCCTGAGGTCGTTATGGGCATTTCCTATCCTTATGAGGGTAAAACTGTCCTTACTATTGAGAAGTAAGTAATCTTATCCTTTGGATGTTTAAGGGTCATCGATCGGTCATTGAAGGCAACAGTTGTAAGGATACCTTAGCGTTCGAAGGGACGATCATCATTTAACCGTAGGCTACACCGAAGGGTCATCGAGGGACAAAATCGTATTTTCGAAGGCAACATCCGAGGGACTATGATTTATTTTATGATGATTTAATCGAAGGGCCATTGCTAAGGGTATCCCCACATTTGCGGGACATGACCGTTATACCGTAATACCGTAAGGCAGCAAAGAGAGGTCCAAGATCACTTATTTAAAGGTCATATTTTAAAGTCAATTAAGTAATTAAGTCCATACTAAAATCAATACATTAAAATTAATACATTAAAATTAACACATTAAAATTAATTAAGCAATTTAGGGTGAGTCTCCCCAAGGGTATCCCACAAATAAAGTGGAAGACCTAAACGGCGATCTTTTTTCTGGGACATATGAACCTTTGCAAAATTCAACAAACGGGTTAGCATACCAAATCCGGGTGCAATCGAGGATTACACCGTAAAAGAAAAACAGTAGCAAGAAAACAGTGTATAATTAACAGAGAATCGACCAGATACGCATAGAACATAACAAATATCAAGGGCTGTCCCGTTCGTCTCTGCCTCGCCTAGCGAAGGCCTAGCGAACACTCGCTACATGCTCGCTTAGCGATGTGCTAGCGAGCGGCTGCGGGTTTTGAATTTCAGAACAGTATGACTTCAACCTGCGACATGGCTTATGGCATTCAACGCATAATTACATGGTTCAGCATTCACAATATTCAGGCACACTTAAATTCACATGCAAAACCTCAAATATGTTTATGAATTCAATTATAATATCACATGCAAGTTAAGAACATAAAGCGGTATCACATGCAAATTAAGAAAATAGAGCGATAATAGTAATGCAAACCTGTTTGCGATCGAATTGCAACCTTGAATTGGCGAGCCGGATTGAGTTGGGCGGTGGTAGCTTCGGAGCGGAGGAGCGGCCTTCAGGGTTTCTAAAGTAGCCTCCAGGGTTTTTGTGCCAGGGTTTTCGTCTGTCTCCCTCTGTTTTTCGTCCCCCCTTTCATTACTGAAGTGCTGGTATTTATAATGCCCTTTTTCATGACCTAATGGGCTCAGAACGAAGCCCGAAATTTTTTGTTGTCTGTCAGCCTCGCTAGGCGAGCTGGTAGCGAACGTTTGCTTCGCTAGGCGAGCGTGTAGCGAACGTTCGCTAGGCGAGCGTGTAGCGAACGTAACGTTCGCTAGGCGAGCGTGTAGCGAACAGGCCAGTTTGGGCCATTTTCTGGATTGGGCCATTCGTGAGCTGGGCCTTTGTCCCTTTAAGATCAGTGCCATAAAATGAGTCGGAATGCCCCTGAAAAATGTCTTGAACTATTGATGGGCAAATTTTGGGGTATGACACATGCCATACTTGATTTTAGGTCAACCAAACATATGACAACTTGTAATATCTTGCCATTTTCTTGCATCCAAAGGTCCAATGATGAACACTTGAATACCAAATAAAGTAAGCTTGATTTTCCTTTGCAGAATATTGATAATTGCTTGAAAAATGGATGGAGATGGCATGGAAATAAACACATGAACCATACTTGAATCAACTCTGAAATTAGGAACCAAACTTGAACTTCTCTTAATCAAATGATGTTGAATGAAGCTTTACATGAATGTGACCTAATATTATAGGTCATGCCTTGAAGTAAAAGCTCTTGTGGACCACTTTTTGACCAAACGTTGACCTTGGGAAATGAAGCCCTAATTTAGAAACCAAGCTTTATCCTTTGATGGCAAGTCCCTACCTTGTAAAATAAGAAAAAAGAAACAACACATATTTTTGTATTTTGAATAAGGTTAGAAAAGTTAGAATCCAAGCAAGCAAAAAGGTAAAAAGAAAACACAAAGGGTGTTTGATGATCTCCCACCAAGGCAAACCCAAAGAGGTGAAGATCAGGGGGATACCATGCTTGTGATCTTGGTTGAAATGCAAATGATATGATAGGTGGAATCTTAAGGGTAAAATTAGGATATGACAACTGCCCTTATTTAAGTTTCTTCTATTTAGAGATATGAAGATTGGAAATCTCTGTATTGACAGGATTGAAGAGACTTAAATACAGAAGACCCAATTTTTAGCCTTAAGAGATCGCACGATGCTTATGATATGAGTGCAAATTCTAGGACTCTGTGAGGAAAATAATGCAAAAGACACAAACTGCACAAATGAAACACAAATCTGATACTACTGAAGAAAAACTTGAAGGGAGTTTGACAGGGAGACAAAACTCATTGGGGAACAACACAAGACCTCGAAGGCCTATGCTATGGAGTAAACCAAAGCATAACCATAATTGTAAGAGATGGCAAACAACCGTGGAATACTCCCCCGAGGAACATACAACAAGAAACACTAAACTTATTGGGGAATAAACCATGAGTAAATAATCGAAAAGGAATTACTACCAACTCAAAGTTGAAGGCAGTAAACAGGATCTAGACATACTACCAACTCGTATACGAAGGTAGTGACAAGATTTGAATTGATAACCAGTTTCCTATTACTTATGGTCTTCAACCTGGAATGGGTCTCAGCTTCTTCTTTAACCAAGTCTTCCACCTGGAAAGGGTAACAAACTTCCCATGACTTCCGGTCTTCAACCTAGAACGGCTCTCAGTTTCTTCTTTAACCAAGTCTTCCACCTGGAAAGGGTAACAAACTTCCCATGACTTCCGGTCTTCAACCTAGAATGGGTCTTAGTTTGTTGGAGATTAAAGTTTTAACTCTGATCGGGGACCGTAATAGGCTTCTCAATAAAGAGACAACCGCCTATTAGAAAACGAGCTCGTGTTCACTTTAATCTGTTGAGTCACAACAAGCTTCTCTGTCGGGGATTGATTGAAGAGATTTCCACTTGGTACAGAGATAAGAATCAATATTTCAGGAGAGACAAGCTTCTCAAATAAAGAGATGGCCACTTGTCGTTAATCAAAATGTCAGGGAGATTGCTGAATCGATACTTGTTACGAAATTAGATTCTTCATTCATTGAACAAGTCTTATATGCTGAGGAAAACAGGATCCAAAAGGTATAAAATACGCTTTATTTGTCATCTACGTTTCTAACCTGGAGAAGTAAAGAAAAAACTGCAGGGTACCTAAATTTCAATCCAGGCACGAACTGGAGAGAAGCGGTCAAACAAGACTCTACCTGATGAGGAATGAACTCGACTAGGGATTTGTTCCATCCAAATAAATGAGCTGGGGAGTAAAACTGAAATACAATTCTTCCCACGAGGAACAAACTTGGTGGGGGAAATAAGAGATAAACTCTCTTCTAAGGGAAAATTATAACCAGGAAAATGGATTGGAAACATCAAGAACATACGAATGAGCACGAACCTGCCTTCGACTATGCATGGTAATGATTTTATGAATGCCAAACTACATGCAATGTTATGCGTATTTTGACAAAACACCCAATGAATAAATGGGGAGACCAAAGTAAACAATAAACTAGATACTCATGCAAATCTCAACTAGTTGAAGACTCTGCCATAAAGCTTGTCTTCTACCACATCTTTCAGGTAAAAAATCCTCCACTGAGGATACAAGATCTATTGGAGAAATAAGATCCTCTAGGGAAACTTGAAACAAAAATCTTCAGGAGTCAAAAGCTCTTTGAGGGCATAAAAACTTTTGCTGGCTTTGTTATGGAAGAACCTCAAATCAACATTGCAACAACAAAAATGACTGGAGGAACACCACTATCTGACAACAAATCTTGTTGGAGAATGTAAGATTATCAAACCAAGGATAACCTGGGGAACCCGCATTCCTCACTTCAAGACTCGATCAATTTCAAACAATTGCAGACGTTCCTTTTAGTTTATTCAAAATCAAAGGAAAAAGCTTATTAATTTTAAAAAGACATGTTTGTTATTAAACCTTTGTTTAAAAAATTCTTATCGAAAATAAATTACGTTTTGCAAAAGAAACAAATACGTAAGAATTGAAATTAATCGGCGAAAAGTAAGGATTTTATTGATAGAATGGTAGTCCACAAAAAGTGAGACTCCATGGATCATTACAAAGTATGGAAATGGTAAATGAAAAGGTTACATTTAAATACAATGACCATTATTCTCCCTAACAACTCTGAATTCATTTACTTAAGCTTATGTTGAGAGAGATTGAGTTGAGACTTCCTAATCGATGATGTTGCTGCTTCAAGTGATCGATGATACTTGCCATAAAATCCCTAACTTTTGCCTAGATTGCCCATTCGGGTGTTCAATATATCGGGATGAATTACTTCTACTTACGTCTCTAATTTTTGCCTGGACCGCCCTTTCGGGGTTTCAGTCCACCGAGACGCTCATTTTTGCCTAAGTCACCCTTTCGGGTTTTTAACTTAGCGAGTTGTTACTTTGGTTATTTAGGCAAAGTATTTCTTGACTGCATCTATATTCATATGACTATGGATCTCTTCACCATCCATAGTTGTAAGAGCCGACGAACCTCTAGAGAAGGCTTTCTTGACAATATATGTGCCTTTATAATTGGAAGTTCACTTGCCTTGGGAATCATTATGGGGAGGTAGGATATTTTTGAGTACAAGGTCACCTTCTCTGAATTCACGAGGATGGACCTTCTTATCAAACACGTTCTTCATCCTCTTTTAGTACAACTGACCATGACATAAGGCTTTCATCCTTTTCTCTTCAATTAAATTCAACTGGTCATATCTATTTTGACACCATTCAACTTCTGTCAACTTGGCTTCCATCAAGACTTGCATTGATGGGATCTCTACTTTTATAGGGAGCACTGCTTCCATGCCATAGACTAAGGCGGAAGGGGTTGCCCCAGTTGAAGTATGGACAGACATCTGGTATCCATGCAAAGCAAAAGGAAGCATTTCATATCAATCTTTATAGGTTACAACCATCTTCTACAGAGTTTTCTTGATATTTTTATTCACCACTTCAACAACCCTGTTCATCTTGGGTTTGTAAGGTGAAGTAGTCTGATGCTCAATCTTGAAGTTTCCACAAGGTTTTCTCATCATCTTGTTGTTCAAGTTTGAACCATTGTTAGTAATGATCTTGTTTGGAATACCGTATCGGCAGATGATTTGGTTCTTGATAAATCGAGCAACCACTGGCCTAGTCACATTGGCGTATGATGTTGCTTCAACCCATTTGGTGAAGTAATCAATAGCCACCATAATGAAATGATTTCCGTTGGAAGCTTTGGGCTCAATCAAGTCAAATATCCACATAGAGAATGGCTACAAAGACGAAATAACATTGAGTAGAGTCAGAGGCACATGTCTTTGTCTGCATAAATCTGACATGTATGACACTTCTTGACAAAATGACAGCAATCAGATTCCATTGTTAACCAATAGTATCTGACTCTAAGCATCTTTTTAGCCATAGAATGTCCATCGACATGAGTACTGAAGGACCCTTCATGAACGTCTTGCATTAACATGTATGATTCGTGTCTACCCACGCATCTGAGCAAGATCATGTCGTAATTCCTTTTGTATAACACATCCTCATGGAAAAATAAATTGTACGCCAAATTTCTTAATGTTTTCTATCTTTACCGAATGCCCAACTGGGTATTCTTGATTCTAGAGGAAACACTTGATTACATGATACCATGGTTTATCGTCTACTTCCACTTATACTGCAAACACATGAGCAAGTCTATCCATACGTATGATCGTAATTTGAGGTGCCTCATTGCGGAAATATACTCGGCACATAGAGGACAAGGTGGCCAAAGCATCTGTCATTTGATTCTTCTATCGAGGTATGTGATGGAAATTGACTTTATCAAATAAAGGCAACAACCGCCCAGCGTAATCTTTGTATGGAATCAAACTCGGATGACGAGTTTCCCATTCACCTTTGATCTGATTGATAACTAATGTTGAATTCCCAAAGACATCGAGGATCTTAATCCTGAGATCAATAGCTTATTTGAGGCCTAAGACACATGCCCAGGACACATACCTCGAGGAGTGATTATAATTGCTCCAACTCCATGACCATATGTGTCATACGGTGAACTGACTTTATGTGTTTTTGCTTTGGAAAGCAAATGTCGCGGTTAGCAAGAGTCGCCACCGACTTTTCTTTTATCCAATAAGGAAAGGTGGAAAAGAACAGGAAAAACCTTAATTAGATTTTGGGTTCGGGAGGTACATTATACAAAGGGAAGGTGTTAGCACCCTTTGTATCCATGGTTATCCATGGGCTCTTAATTGCTTGATCACTTATGTTTGTCTGGAAAAAGTGGTTGTGAATTGTTTAGAAAATGTTTTGAAAAAGAGAATTTAACTTTGTAATGATTCTCGGATGAATGTATACAAAGTGGTTATCTCGTTTAGTTTTGAAAATGGTTTAGAAAAATATAACTCAGTAATGATTCTAGTATGAATGTATACCAAGTGGTGATTTTCTAGTATTTGTGAAGTGTGAAAAGTATTTTTAAATTGTGAGTAAGCAATTAAGAGTTATACCTACCCAAGGTCTTGATGGGCGTTTCCTATCCTTGTGAGGGTAAAACCGTCCTTATTATTGAGAAATAAGTAGTTTTATCCTTTGGATGTAAAAGGGTCATCGTAGGGTCATCGATTGGTCATTGAAGGCAACGGTTGTAAGGATACCTTAGCATTCGAAGGGACTATCATCATTTAACCGTAGGCTACACCGAAGGGTCATCGAGGGACAAAATCATATATTCGAAGGCAACATCCGAGGGACTATGATTTATTTTAGAGGGACATGATGATTTAATCGAAGGGTCTTGGCTAAGGGTATCCCCACATTCGCGGGACATGACCGTAATACCGTAAGGCAACAAAGAGTGGTCCAAGATCACATATTCAAAGGCAATATTTTGCAATTAAGTATTTAAGATGAATTTCCACATTATGATCAATTAGGATGAATCTCCACATTAAAATTAATTAAGTAATTAGGATGAATCTCCACATTAAAATTAAGTAATTCAGAATCCATCTCCATAAGGGTATCCCACAAATAAAGTGGAATACCTAGCCGGCCGTTTCTTCGGGAATATGTAAGCCTTTACACAATTCAGCACACGGGTTAGAACATCGAGATAAAGTACAATTGAAAATTGCACCACAAAATAAACACAACAGTCATAAGGTCAGGCCAAATAATGCAAAATTATAATAAATCTTGATTAGATAAACATAAGGCAGAACAGAAAAGAAACAAAACAGCCACTGTCCCGTTCGCTCCTGCTTCGCCTAGCGAAGGCTTAGCGAGTGCTCGCTACAGGCTCGCTTAGCGATGTGCTAGCGAGCGGCTACGGGTTTTGAGTTTGATAGCAGCATGATCTCCGGAACCCTGAACTTTATGGCATTTAATTACAGGAATAGCATGGACAAACATCAGGATATTCAGGCATACTTAAATTCACATGTGAAATCAAATTACGTATCCGAAAATTTAATCATGATGCCTTATGTATGTAGAGATTACCGATTAAAAGCATAAAACAGTAGTGATGCGCAAACCTGTTTGCAACTGAGCTGCGATGTTGAAGGGACTGACCACTCTTGGTATCGGATGGAGTTGGGCGGAGGTAACTTCGGTGCGGATGAGCGGCCTTCAGGGTTTCTTTACTCGGAATTCTCTGAGTTAGTCTCCAGGGTTTCTATGCCAGGGTTTCTGTCCGTCTTCGTCTGTCCATTTTCGTGACTGAAGTGTTGGTATTTATAGTGATTGTGGTGACCTAATGGGCTCAGAATGAAGCCTGAAAATTCTGATATATCGCAAGCTTCGCTAGGCGAAGGAGTTGCTCGCCTAGCGAGCAAGCTAGTTTGGGCCTTTTTCTGGATTGGGTCTGTTGTGAGCTGGGCTTTTGTTCCTTTAAGGTCAGTGCCTTGCAGAATAAGTTGGAGTGCTTCGAGAAATGTTTTGCAAGATTAATGGGCAAATTTTGGGGTATGACAGCTGCCCCTGTTCAATATTCTTGAACCGAGAGAGTTAGGATGGCAAGTATGCCATTCGTGGTCTAGAGGTGGAAGATTATTGAACACTAGAATGCCCCAAAAATTTGCACTTGTCAATTAGTCTTGATGGAGATGGGCTTAAAGATGCCATCCAGGAAGTTTGATGATGAGAGCTTCAGATTGTGTCGTACGCTAGACGATATCTGAAGACATGGGTGTCATACCGGGTCATTGCTAGACCGTATCGTGAGTCCTCCCTTGTCGACTTCGCTGGGGAGTCAGAGTGCGTTATACGCTGCTGGGGATAAGGGATCAGAATGGACCATACGCTAGACCATATCTGAATCGCAGAGTGAGTTGTCCATTAGGCGGATGACTTCGCTGGGGAGGAAAAATCAGAATGGATCGTACGCTAGATCGTATCTAAGTTGCGGAATGAGCCGTTCGTTAGGCTGTATCTGACGAAGGTAGAATCAGAATGGATCGTACGCTAGATCGTATCTGAGTTGAAGATCCGAATGGGTCGTACGTTAGACCGTATTGGAGTTGCAGAAGGAGTCGTATGTTAGGCTGTATTTGACGAAGGTAGAATCAGAATGGATCGTACGCTAGATCGTATCTGAGTTGCATAATGAGCCGTACGTTAGGCTGTATCTGAAGAAGACAGTAGTCGTACGCTAGACTACACCCCAGAATGTACCGTACGCTGGGCAGTATCTGAGGATTTGAAGGTCCAACTGGGTCGTACATTAGACCGTATTGGAGTAGTTGAAGGTCAGAATGGATCGTACGCTAGATCGTATCTGAGTTGAAGGCGTCATATGTTGAGCTGAATCAGAATGAACCGTACGCCAGGCTATATCTGATAGTATTTGTATATGTTGGATTTGCAATGAATATCTGAGATGTAGTCGAATCTTGAATGTAATTGATAAAGATGTCCGTCTGAATGGACCTTTGTTTTGACTGTATCAGGAGGATAATTAACCTGAAAAATAAAGTTAGCTTCATGTCATGTCATGATGCATGAGATGTTTTATGCTTATGAAAATAAATGCGGACAATGTATGCATGCGTATGTTGTGAAATGATGTAATGAATGGATTATGCGTCTGAAAAGTTTTTTTTTTTTTTTTTTTTTTTTTTTGCGACTCCCTGGGGAAAATAAATCCCCATCTTCTGGTTGGAGATACTTGTATTGATGACCCTTTCTTAGCTAGGGATACTTGATTTCCGTCTGATGGTAGAAATATTTAACAGAAGCCTGGCTGGGGGTGGAAGAGATGACCAATTTGTCTAGTAATGCCAATTGCTTCTAGGGAATAACTGGCTTTGCTGGGGAATAGAATTAGCAACGGATTCATTGGAAAGCATGGTTAGACCTTCTCCTCGATCCTGAAGTCTCGTAGTGATTGCTATTTCTATTTTATGCATGCATTTTTGGTACACATCGATCATATTCAAATGCATATATCAGTTCAAATTAAATCAATGGACGTTTATGCAAGCCAAACAGAAAAAGTAAAACAAAAGCATATTTTTTGGAAATAAAATTGTATTGATTTTGAAAGAGGGCCTATAAACAGGCAATTTGTGTACAAAGAGACATAAATCCTAGTAAGAGGAAATCGTCGAGAACATGAAGGAAAAGCTATGAAGAAAAAGTCCTATTGATTTTAATTCTGCTACTGTCATTATGTCTTCAAGCATCTCATCTCCTGCTATCGGATAGAAGTGATTGGCTTGTTCAGTCCCTTTGACTTGGATGAAGCTGTCTGATAACGGGACATAGTCATACGCTTTTAATCCCTAATTTTTGCCTGGACCGCCTTTTCAGGTTTTCAGTCCACCAGGATACCCTTTTTTGCCCAAGCCGCCTTTTCAGGTTTTCGACTTGCCGGGTGTACACTTTTATATGTTTATCCCTAATTTTTGCCCGAACCCTTTTGGTTCGCCGGGATGCCCTTACTTTTGCCTAGGTACGTCGACCTAGCGGGTCTCTCTTATGCGTAGTATTTTTTGACTATGTCTGCGTTCACGGGATGTGGGAAGTCTTCGCCATCCATCGTAGCAAGTATCATGGCTCCACCAGAGAATACCTTCTTAACTACAAATGGCCCTTCGTATGTGGGAGTCCATTTGCCTCTGGGATCACCTTGTGGTAGAATGATACGCTTTATCACCAATTCGCCGATTTGATACACCTGTCTCTTGACCTTTTTGTTAAATGCCTGGGTCATGCGCTTCTGATATATCTGCCTATGACAAACAGCCACAAGTCTCTTTTCATCAATCAAATTTATCTGATCGAGTCGAGTCTGAATCCATTCATCCTCGTCTAAACCTGCCTCTTTCATGATTCTTAGCGAGGGAATCTGAACTTCCACCGGTAAGACGGCTTCCATTCCGTAGACTAAAGAGAAAGGAGTTGCCCCTGTCGAAGTGCGTACTGAAGTGCGATAACCATGAAGAGCAAATGGTAACATCTCATGCCAGTCTTTGTACGTTACTGTCATCTTTTGTATGATCTTCTTGATATTTTTATTAGCAGCCTCCACGACGCCGTTCATCTTTGGCCGGTACGGAGAAGAGTTATGGTGTTTTATTTTGAACTGTGTGCAGAGTTTAGTAATCATCTTGTTGTTCAAATTAGTGCCATTATCAGTGATAACTCTTTCGGGGATGCCATATCGACAAATGAGATTATTCTTGATGAATCGTGCCGCCACATTCCTAGTGACAGAAGCAAATGAGTCTGCCTCTACCCACTTTGTAAAGTAATCAATCGCAACAAGAATGAAGCGATGTCCGTTAGAAGCAGTAGGTTTAATCTCCCCGATCATATCAATGCCCCACATTGCAAAGGGCCAAGGGGCTGTCAACTGATTCTCCTCTCGTGGAATATGTTCGAATGTAATCTCTTCAAAGTATGGGATTAATGTCAACACCCGCTCTCGATAAGGGATGAGATTCGGATGTTTAGTGTCCCATGCTCCTTTGATCTGACTGATTACTAATGCTGAGTCTCCGTACACACTCAAAAACTTGATTCTAAGGTCTATAGCAGCTCTGAGTCCCAAAATACATGCTTCATACTCGGCCATATTGTTGGTACAATCGAAACATAGTCTAGCAGTGAAAGGCGTATGACAACCCTTGGGAGAAATAATTATAACACCAACACCATTACCCAACGCATTAGAAGATCCATCAAAAACCATAGTCCATCGGGATCCCGGTTCGGGTCCTTCATCCGGTCCGGGTTCTTCATAATCATTAACAAGCATGACATCCTCATCTGGGAACTCAAAATTCATAGATTGGTAATCATCCACTGCTTGATGAGCCAAATGATCGGCCAGCACGCTTCCTTTGATTGCTTTCTGGGTAGTATACTGGATATCATACTCTGTTAAAATCATCTGCCATCTCGCTATTCTTCCGGAGAGGGCAGGTTTCTCAAATATGTATTTGATGGGATCCATCTTAGAAATCAACAAAGTGGTATGATTCAACATATACTGTCTTAGTCGGCGAGCAGCCCAGGCCAAAGCACAGCAAGTTCTCTCGAGCAGTGAGTATCTTGTTTCACAGTCAGTAAACTTTTTGCTAAGGTAGTATATGGCATGCTCTTTTCGACCAGACTCGTCATGTTGCCCCAACACACACCCCATTGAATTTTCTAACACGGTCAAATACATGATTAGAGGTCTTCTTTCAACTGGTGGCATCAGGATTGGAGGTTCCTGGAGATACTTCTTGATTTTGTCAAAAGCTTCTTGACATTCATCATTCCATATCCTCTCTTGATTCTTCCTCAGTAGTTTGAAGATGGGTTTGCAGGTAGCAGTTAAATGGGAGATAAACCGGGCGATGTAATTCAAACGTCCCAAGAAACCTCTGACTTCCTTATCTGTACGGGGCACTGGCATTTCTTGGATAGCTCTCACCTTAGCCGGGTCAACCTCAATTCCTTTACCACTGACGATAAATCCCAAGAGCTTACCGGATCTTACTCCAAAGGTGCATTTGTTCGGGTTCAATCTCAGCTTGTACTTCTTCAACCTCTCGAACAGTTTGTATAAATGATCGAGATGTTCTTCTTCAGTATGAGATCTGGCTATCATGTCATCCACATATACCTCTATTTCATGATGAATCATATCATGGAACAAAACCACCATAGCACGTTGGTATGTTGCCCCGGCGTTCTTTAAACCGAATGGCATTACTTTGTAACAGAAAGTGCCCCATTGCGTCACAAACGTAGTTTTCTCCATGTCTTCAGGTGCCATCTTAATCTGGTTATAACCCGAGAATCCATCCATGAAGGAGAATACTTTGTGTTGAGCGGTGTTGTCTACCAGAACATCAATGTGCGGGAGTGGAAAGTCATCTTTGGGACTCGCTTTGTTCAGATCTCTGTAATCTACGCACATTCGCACCTTACCATCCTTTTTCGGCACTGGTACCACATTAGCAACCCATTGGGGATAAGAAGTAACAGCTAGAAAACCGGCATTGAACTGTTTCATAACTTCGGCTTTGATTTTCTCAGACATTTCAGGACGCATGCGGCGAACCTTTTGCTTAACAGGACGACAATCTTCCTTCGTTGGCAAACGATGCACTACTATATCAGTATCCAATCCTGGCATGTCTTCATAAGACCAAGCAAAAATCTCTACATAGTCATGTAACATCTGAATCAATCTTTCTTTAATACTGTTTTCCAAGCCTGCTCCTATTTTGACTTCTTTCTTGTCCACTTCAGTACCCAGGTTTACAATTTCGATTGACTCTTCATGCGGCTGTATAGTCTTCTCTTCTTGCAGTACCAGTCTGGCAAGTTCTCCAGGTACTTCACAATCTTCCTCACTTCCATCCTCGGCTTGGTAGATCGGATTTTCAAAGTCATAATGAACAGTAGTAGAACTATTATCAACAGGATCCAGAGTGGGTATGGATCTGCAATTCGTTACGTGAGTGTGAGTAAGAAAACATAGCTTTTTTGGAAGATGACAGGAAAGATAAAGAGCACAATATTTGAATGCAAAAGGTCCATTGATTTATTGAATATGAATATGCTTATGAAAATGACAAAACCCTTAAAAAATTAGCTATTGTGCCCCGGGCATAGACACAATGCTTTAAGAAGTTCAACTATAAAGTTTAAAAAAAATTGCAACACTAAAACAGACAATAACAATTACTCCTGACTAAAGGAAATCGGGATAGTGTCTTCAGCCTTCCAATTATTGAGTCCGTCACCAATTGTTGGGAAAATCCAGCTATCCAGATCGCAATCGCTATCAGCATCTTCTACAATATTAATTTGATCTTTGACCATCTTTTCAGAGTTAAATCCCAGACCAGACTTGTCAGACTTGTATGGTACGTTGATCAGTTGACCCCAACCAGTACGACCACCATTTTCAACCACGGCTTGAGCGTCCTTCAGAGAAATCATGGCAGGAGGAGCACGAATAACCTTGGGCACAAGGGGAGTCGGCTTAAGGACAGGACTGGGCGGGTGAACCATTTCAAATGACTGAGTGGGAGTCTCAAAGAATTCGCCATCCATCTCAACGTATCTGAAGGCCTGCACACTACTGACAATGTACTCTTCTTCTCCACACACCGTGACAATCTTACCCTCTATTGGATACTTCAGCTTTTGCTGGAGAGATGAAGCTACGGCACTTGCCTCATGAATCCAAGGGCGTCCCAGCAAGCATGAATAGGCAGGACGGATGTTCATCACGTGAAAGGTAATGTTGAAGACTTGAGGTCCTATCTTGATAGGGAGAACCACTTCACCATGGACAACACTTTTTGCACCGTCGTACGCACGCACCACAGTATCACTAGGTTTCAATTCGATGCTCTTACAGTCAAGTTTATCGAGCACAGCTGTCGGCAGCACATTCAAAGAAGAGCCGTTGTCGATCAATACGTGAGATAAGGTGATCCCCTCACACTCAATGGAGATATGCAGAGCTCTATTGTGATTCTTTCCTGCTGGTGTCAGATCAGCATCGGAAAAGCCTAAGCCATTGTCCACAGTCAGGTTAGCAACATAGTTTTCGAACTGATCGACGGAGGTCTCCTGAGGTACATGAGCAGTCTTCAAGAATTTTATCAACGCTTTGGCATGAGATTCAGAAGATAATAACAAGGATAACATCAAGATCTTAGGCGGAGTATGCCCCAGCTGTTCTACCACATCAAAATCACTCTTACGGATGATTTTCAGCATTTCCTCCACTTCTTGCCCGACAACATCTTCAGTAGTAACTTCGGCTGGTGTCTTCGACTGAGTAGGGTTGATCGCTGGTTCCTTTCCTCGAGTTTCAGGGGCGGGAGGTGAGATTTTTGGAGAGAAGATCCTTCCACTTCGAGTAACTTTACTAGTCCCAACAATGTCATTAGGATTAGCAGAAGTACCAACTTGCTTTACGCCATGAATGTAAACATCACCTCCGTAATTCCACGGAATGGCTTTGCTTGAGGAATATGGTACTGGGCCAGGTGCAATAATGATTAGGGGAGCTACCTTGGGCTCAGCAGTAATCTTCACAGGCGCCCTGGTAGCGGTAATCTTCACTAGAACTTTGGACCTAGCAATCACAGATATTTCTTCAATAGGGTTTTCCGCCTTAGGAATCTTTTCAAAGAGAATTGTACGATCATCCATCATCCGTTGAATACCATTCCTCAACTCCAAACAATCATCGGGTCGGAGTATGCAGAGATCGCAATTTCAGCACAACCTGGAAATAAACCAGCTTGCAATAAATTCTTCTTGATGATCAGGAGAGGAAATGTTAAGTCAGCTACATTAAAAATGTGAGAATTGTCATCCACAGCGTTAACAGTCTTGTCATGGTTAGGCATAGGTGCAATGATGACATTAGGAGTCCCTGGAGGATCAAATTCAATTTCACCAGCGTCGATCATATCCTGAATCTTATTCTTCAATGACCAACAATCGTTTGTATCATGCCCGGGGCTATCGGAGTGATATGCACACCTGGCATTGGGATTATAACGAGAAGAAGTAGTGTTGGGATTCGTAGGAGGATCTCTGAGGGTAATCAAATTTGCTTTTAGCATACCCTGTAGTGCCTGTGCTAAAGTCATATTGATCTTGGTAAACTGCCTTCTTGGCATGTCTTGCCTGTGCTGGAAGTTTTGAGATGGCGGTGCTGCAATCGTAACTGCTCCAACGGCATGGTCACGATTTTTCTTGTTATGACTCCTTTCACCGTACACAGCATTTGATTCATTCTTTCCCTGATGGGTCTTTCTGGTGCTTGCGGAGGTAGCTGCCTGTATCTTTCCCCTTCGAATACCACTTTCAACACGTTCACCCGTCAATATAAGGTCAGTGAAACCTGATGAAAAACTTCCCAGTAGATGGCTGTAGAATGGACCAGTCAGTGTACCCATGAACATGTCCACTAATTCTCGATCAGTCATAGGGGGTTTGACTCTGCCAGCCAAATCTCTCCATTTTTGAGCATATTCTTTGAAGCTTTCTTTAGATCCCATAGTCATATTCTGCAACTGTAGCCGAGTAGGCGCCAATTCAGAATTGTACTGGTAGTGCTTGTAGAAAGCTGTCGCTAAATCAGTCCAGGTGCGGATGTTAGAGCTCTCGAGCTGATAATACCACTCCAACTGGGTGCCAGATAGACTCTCTTGGAAGAAATGGATCTATAGCTTCTTATCAGTGGTATACGGCTGAATCTTTCTCACATAAGCTCTCAGATGCATCTGAGGACAAGACGCACCATCGTACTTAGTGAAAGTGGGGATCTTGAATTTGCGAGGAATGACCACATCAGAGACCAGTCCCAAGCTTTCGAAATCCAGACCGGGCGCCTTCTGACCCTCCATAGCTAGCATACGTTCTTCCAGCAACTTGTACTTGCCATCTCTTGGAGAGTACGGTTCATTCTCATAATCTTCATCTTCGTCCTCAGAGTTGAAGAGATCAACATCCTCTTCTCCTGAATCATTTTCTGTCTCCTCTTCTTGATCCTTCGGAAGTCTAATCTTGACTCCCGCAGCCTGTCCTTTACGCCTTCTTCCCGGGTTAATGTAACTCACAGGTTTCTGGTCTTTCTTCTTCTCGAGCAAGAGAGCCTTCAGTTTCTCCTGCCCCTTGGATAAGCTCAGCATCATCTCCTGGAATTGAGTATTCTGAGCCTGGAGATCTTTGACAGTTTGTTCGAGAGCCATTTTTCTGTTTTTAATAGGAAGACCGTGAGAACATAAATCCTTTAAAATACCTGTTATGCAATGTTATGTCATGCTATGCAATGTATGAAATGTTTTCAAGGACTTTCGGAATTTAGCTTTGCGTAAACCACCAAAAAAGAGGGAAACTTTTATTAATAATTTTTTTTAATCAATGTTCATTACAAAAGGAAATAAATGAAAGCTCAAATCTCCCAGGGACGGCTTCTTTTTGGGCGAAGATATGTATTGAGTCTTCGTTCCTCATTAAGCTGGCTGGTGAGCTCTAATACTTTCTTCCTTTCTGCAACGAACTGAGTCTCAAAAGTATCCCTTTCCTCTCTCAACTGGATCCAGGATCTCTTTAATTCTTCCACATCGGTAGGCATATCTGGATAAGGAATGATCTGAGGAGTACCTCCTTCAACTTCTGGTTCAACAATCCGCGGTCCGACTGCAAGATATGGCATGCCAAGTTCACGAGCTCTTGCGCGTACCCATCTGAGATAAGGTTCTATAGGAATAGATTTTTTCTGTCCTAAAGTACTTCTTTTTACCATGCCCCAAGCTCGTACAAACCTTTGACGGAGACTATGAGAATCGTTGTCATAGTCAAACACCGTGCCTTGGATAATCATTTCATGTGGACCATCTCTTCGAGCACAACCAAACTGACGTAGGGCTAAAGCAGGGTTATAAGTAATACCTCCTCTCATCCCCAGGAGTGGTACGTTAGAGAATTCTCCGCAACGGTCAATGATGATAACATTTTCTTTGAGATGAGGACACCAACGGATGTCTAAATGGGAGAGCGACATTATCCTTTGAGACCATTTCAGATTTTGCTCATTCTTCAAGACTGATTGAGGAAGGTGTGAAATAAACCACCTAGACAATAAAGGTATGCAGCACATGAGAGTCCCTTGCCTTTTCATAGTACGGGTGTGAAGGGAATGCAGAATGTCTCCAAGCAAGGTAGGCACAGGGTTATGAGTGAGAAATATCTTAATAGCATTCATATCTACGAATTGGTCTGGATTAGGAAATAACACCAACCCATAGATTAGTAATGCTAGAACGTCTTCGAAAGCATGGACATTCATAACCTTTAAGAATTCTCGGGCCTTACTTATCAGAAACTTGGCAAGTAAACCCTTAACTCCACTTCTTGTTACCCAATTGGTTTCAATGTCGGACTTTGTCATGTGTAAAGCCGCGACAACTTCTTCAGACTTCGGAATCTTTTCTAAACCACTGAAAGGTGTTTGATCAAGGATAGGTATCCCAAGCAGCCTGGAAAATTCTTCTAATGTGGGTACCAACTGATAATCTGGGAATGTGAAGCAATGATGTTTAGGATCGAAGAACTGGAATAGGACCCTCATCATATCCTCTCTGAAACCAGTGGTAACCAAATTGAGGAGAGAACCATGTTTCTTGATGAACTGAGCCAGATTGGGAAGTTCTGACACTAAATCCTTTAGTTGAGGAGAGATTGCTACAAAATTGATCCAAATGGTCTTTCTGGAAGCCATAACCTGTTTAACAGAGCAAAGCTAAATCCCTAAGTCCTTGAAATGGTTAGTACAATGTTATGATGTTATGATGTTATGATGTTAAATAAATAACAAGCACAAACAAGTCACACAACAATCATTCTTAGGTTTTAAGGCTTGCATGAGTTCCATAGGTAAATACCCTCCCCACTGAAGTTTGGTTGGTTCAACCTGTCCTAGAATAGTAACCGGGTTCTAGAAGGATCTCAAATCATTGACCTTTCCTTAAGTCCACTTCAGTGCAACACCAAGTGGTTGACCGAAGCTTCCCTAAAGTCCAATCTCAAAGAGTGTAGTATCGAGTCTCAACCAACCCCAGTCGGAACCGAAGTCAGTTATCTCACTACTTTCTAATGGCTAGGATGAGTCAATTAGGGTTCTAAAGGTCTGGTTAACGCTTTGATGACACCACGCGGAAGCCAAATTTTTCCTCAAGTAAACATGAGGAACATCAGGACATCCAAAGTGTCACATTAACCGTAGCCATCATTTTGACCATTCCAGTATACGCCGGATAGTCGCGATGATCTTTTGCTACTTACCTAAGGTACACTAGATCCGGGTGTAGGATCTTTCACTCAAGCATAAAATACCCAAGCAATCCCTCAAAAGTAAATCAGACAATTTAAATAAGTGATCTTGTTTTTAAGGTAACCTCTCTTTTTAAGTGTCCCCAGCAGAGTCGCCAGTTCTGTCATACGGTGAACTGACTTTATGTGTTTTTGCTTTGGAAAGCAAATGTCGCGGTTAGCAAGAGTCGCCACCGACTTTTCTTTTATCCAATAAGGAAAGGTGGAAAAGAACAGGAAAAACCTTAATTAGATTTTGGGTTCAGGAGGTACATTATACAAAGGGAAGGTGTTAGCACCCTTTGTATCCATGGTTATCCATGGGCTCTTAATTGCTTGATCACTTATGTTTGTCTGGAAAAAGTGGTTGTGAATTGTTTAGAAAATGTTTTGAAAAAGAGAATTTAACTTTGTAATGATTCTCGGATGAATGTATACAAAGTGGTTATCTCGTTTAGTTTTGAAAATGGTTTAGAAAAATATAACTCAGTAATGATTCTAGTATGAATGTATACCAAGTGGTGATTTTCTAGTATTTGTGAAGTGTGAAAAGTATTTTTAAATTGTGAGTAAGCAATTAAGAGTTATACCTACCCAAGGTCTTGATGGGCGTTTCCTATCCTTGTGAGGGTAAAACCATCCTTATTATTGAGAAATAAGTAGTTTTATCCTTTGGATGTAAAAGGGTCATTGTAGGGTCATCGATTGGTCATTGAAGGCAACAGTTGTAAGGATACCTTAGCATTCGAAGGGACTATCATCATTTAACCGTAGGCTACACCGAAGGGTCATCGAGGGACAAAATCATATATTCGAAGGCAACATCCGAGGGACTATGATTTATTTTAGAGGGACATGATGATTTAATCGAAGGGTCTTGGCTAAGGGTATCCCCACATTCGCGGGACATGACCGTAATACCGTAAGGCAACAAAGAGAGGTCCAAGATCACATATTCAAAGGCAATATTTTGCAATTAAGTATTTAAGATGAATTTCCACATTATGATCAATTAGGATGAATCTCCACATTAAAATTAATTAAGTAATTAGGATGAATCTCCACATTAAAATTAAGTAATTCAGAATCCATCTCCATAAGGGTATCCCATAAATAAAGTGGAATACCTAGCCGGCCGTTTCTTCGGGAATATGTAAGCCTTTACACAATTCATCACACGGGTTAGAACATCGAGATAAAGTACAATTGAAAATTGCACCACAAAATAAACACAACAGTCATAAGGTCAGGCCAAATAATGCAGATTATAATAAATCTTGATTAGATAAACATAAGGCAGAACAGAAAAGAAACAAAACAGCCATTGTCCCGTTCGCTCCTGCTTCGCCTAGCGAAGGCTTAGCGAGTGCTCGCTACAGGCTCGCTTAGCGATGTGCTAGCGAGCGGCTACGGGTTTTGAGTTTGATAGCAGCATGATCTCCGGAACCCTGAACTTTATGGCATTTAATTACAGGAATAGCATGGACAAACATCAGAATATTCAGGCATACTTAAATTCACATGTGAAATCAAATTACATATCTGAAAATTTAATCATGATGCCTTATGTATGTAGAGATTACCGATTAAAAGCATAAAACAGTAGTGATGCGCAAACTTGTTTGCAACTGAGCTGCGATGTTGAAGGGACTAACCACTCTTGGTATCGGATGGAGTTGGGCGGAGGTAACTTCGGTGCGGATGAGCGGCCTTCAGGGTTTCTTTACTCGGAATTCTCTGAGTTAGTCTCCAGGGTTTCTATGCCAGGGTTTCTGTCCGTCTTCGTCTGTCCATTTTCGTGACTGAAATGTTGGTATTTATAGAGATTGTGGTGACCTAATGGGCTCAGAATGAAGCCCGAAAATTCTGATATATCGCAAGCTTCGCTAGGCGAAGGAGTTGCTCGCCTAGCGAGCAAGCTAGTTTGGGCCTTTTTCTGGATTGGGTCTGTTGTGAGCTGGGCTTTTGTTCCTTTAAGGTCAGTGCCTTGCAGAATAAGTTGGAGTGCTTCGAGAAATGTTTTGCAAGATTAATGGGCAAATTTTGGGGTATGACAATATGCATTAGAAGCTCCATCAAATACCAAACCCCATCGGGATCCAGGCTCTGGCCCTTCTTCGGGACCTGGTTCGTCATAATCTTTAGCTCTAATGGCCATAAGATCTTTATCTGGAAAGTTGAACATGATAGGATGATAGTCGTCAATTGGTTGATAAGCCAAATGATCAGCCAACACGCTTCCTTTGACAACTTTCTGTGTATGATATTCAATGTCATATTCTGATAACAACATCTGCCACTAGGTGATTCTTCATATCAGTGCATGTTTCTCAAAAATATACTTGATAGGATCCATTTTGGATATCAACCAAGTAGTATGGTTCAACATATACTACCGAAGACGTCGGGCAGCCCATGCCAATGCACAACAAGTATTCTCAAGCAAAGAATATCGGGATTCATAATTTTTGAATTTCTTACTCAGGTAATAAATAATGTGCTCCTTCCTACCTGTCTCGTCATATTGCCCAAGGACACAACCCATCGATCCTTCCAAGACTGTTAAATACATAATCAGAGGCCTCCCTTCCACCGACGGGATCAAAATAGGAGGCATAAGCAAGTAACCTTTGATATAATCAAAAGCCTTCTGACATTCTTCATTCCATACAGTATTTTGATATTTACGAAGAAATTTGAATATTGGCTCACAAATGGCAGTTAAGTGAGAAATGAACATGGAAATATAATTCAAATGTCCAAGAAATCCTCTAACTTGATTTTCTGTTCTAGGTGCAGGCATATCTCGAATAGCCCTGACTTTGTCTGGATCCACTTCTATACCTTTCTAGATGACGATGAAACCCAAAAGCTTCCCAGAACAAACACCGAAAGTGAATTTGTTTGGATTCAAACGGAGTTTGAATTTTTTTCAAACACTGGAACAACTTCAACAACTATTCTACATGATCTTCTTCAGTCTTAGACTTGGCAATCATGCCATCAATATATACCTCGATTTACTTATGCATCATGTCATGGAATAGGGTAGTCATAGCTCTTTGGTACATAGCACCAACATTCTTCAAGTCGAAGGGCATCACTATGTAGTAGAATGTTCCCCAATGGGTGATAAACGTTGTTTTTTCCATGTCCTCGGATGCCATTTTAATCTGATTATTACCGGAAAATCCATCCATATAGGAGAAAACATTGAACTTAGATATATTATCTACCAACATGTCAATATGTGGCCAAGGAAAATCATCTTTTGGACTGCCTTATTCATATCTCTATAGTCTATGCACATTCTGACTTTTCCGTTTTTCTTTGGAACTGGCACAATATTGGCCACCCATTGAGAATAAATAGATTTGACAAGAAAATCATCATCAATTTGTTTGTGCACCCCTTATCTAATCTTGACAGCCATATCGGGATGAGTTCTTCTTAACTTCAGCTTCACTAGCGGACATTTTGGTTTACGCGGCAACCAGTGCTCCACAATATCAGTATCCAATCCTGACATATCTCAATACGACCAAGCAAACACATCAACATACTCTTTCAATAGCTTATTAACCTTTTCTTTACATCTTCACCAAGCAGTGCCCCAATCTTGACTTCTCTCATGTTCTCTTCAGAATCCAAGTTGATCAATTTTACAAGCTTTTTATGTGGTTGAATAGTCTTCTCCTCGTGCTCAAGCACCAGATAATTTCCTCTGGAATATCATTGTCTTTCTCACTCTCTTCTTCCGCTTCATATACAGGGAATTCAAAGTTAAGAGTGGGTGTAGGGTCATTGTTTTGAATGGGTTTACTATTTATTAATTTGCACATGATTTATGATTTGCTTTAGAAAACAGACAAATCTGAAAATGATATGCAAGAACTGAAATAGTTTTTAACATGTTTTTTAATTACCATTTTTTAGAAAAATGCAAAAACAAAAAACAAAATTGATAACAAAACATCTTTTATTAATGATTGTCACACCCCGATTTTGACCATGAATTACCGATTCAATACATTCATCATAGCTATTGCATCTCTACATAGCATAACATGCATCCCATACCGCATAGTGCCTAGAATATCAGTCAAAATAATTTTTTGGATCTATAGGAAAACTTGTTGAATCAATTGTCATATATGCGTCCAAACAACAGACGGAAAATTTCAAAATCAAGCTTGCAGACATCAGTTTTATTAATCTATGTTTCACGTAGTTTAACCTGGTGTGCTCGATTTATTTTTCAACTAACTTTTCAGGCACATTTTAATCCGTCGTAGCGTTTTAACTGAGCGTTTTCCATTTCAAAATTTGACAAAAACCTATATTTTTCAGGCACATTTTGATCTGATCACCGTCATAACACATCACAACCACCATATGAAGAATATCCTCACGACAATCCTTATATAATACTCCAACCTCTAAATGCAACCGTTCACTTTTCCTTCTGTCCATAACCACCAAAAAATCCATTTTCTTCTTCTCAAAACTCGACACTAACACACTAAAATCAAAATACAACAGTTCCAGTAAAAATATTTGGTGTGAGTTCAGTAACAACAACAACCAATACAACATCAGTAGCAACTCTGGCATCAGTAATCTTTTTATTTCTTGTTTTTCCATGTTTATATTGCTTCAGAATGTTGTTTTAGTTTATTTTGTCATGTTTGTTTTAGCATGTTGTTTTTAAAATGATATTGAGAGGATTAAAGAAACATATCGGAAGTGAGTGGAGTTGAGTTTGGGTTATATTGATTTTCGATGCTTGGATGGTAGAGCCGATGAGCAAACACGGACACATTTTTGTTCTTGCCGATTTTTTATCCTTTGTTTCTTTGTAGCATGTTGCATTAAGATGAGCATATTTTGGTAGATCATGCTACTATTTTATCATTGTGTTTTATTTTAAAAGGTTGAGCACATTTATTTATGTTGTATATTAATGGATGTAAGTAAATATCAAGGAAACATCTCTAGTTGAGTGGAAAGGGTGTGGCTTGCCATTCCCAAGGTCGAAGGTTTGAGCTTGGTGCTTTCCATTTCCATATTTTTGACATTGTTTTCCATTTATATATTACATTGTATTATATATATCTAATATGGTATATAACTGACAACAATAGGACGGTGGGGGTAATGATTTAAGCTCCACGCCTCCCTCCCTTATGTCCTAGGTTCAACACCCTTGCTGCCACTTTCCATCATCATTTTTCCCTCTTTTTTTCTTCATATTTTTCCTATTTTCTTTCACCATCCACATGATTTTTTATTTCTGATTTCTTGACACATGTTTCTTATTTGTGGCCTTATCCTTACAATTTAATTTTTGTTTAAATTTTTTCCAATTATTTTCACCTGATTACAGTTGTTGCAAGAGTGCCCCATGAATATTTTAGAAAATGCAATACTTGTTGGATTTTGGATTGTGTTCTCTGATTTATTTTCATGGTTAAACATCAAACTTTGATCTATGGATTCAACACTTCCCACGTTGTTATTTAATGATTATTTTATCAATAAATTGATGGTATTTCGCCGCGCTTGGACGCATCACATATGGCATTTCAATTGTTGTAAATATGCATAAACCGAATTTGTTTGCACCTCTTAATTTTATTTTGATTTGCACGCTTTTGCTTTATGTGACCTTGATTTACATTCTCACATCCCGATTCTAATCCATGCACACTTTGATTTTACTTCTTTCGATTTAATTCTTAGTTGTGTTGTAAATAATAACTTATGTGTCTTCTTCACATGGTTTACTCTTAGGCATTCTTACAATGAGACCATCCTCTTGCACTTACACTCATTTTTTATTGTTATTGATTGGGTCCGATTTAATTGTTTCATTATCATGAGCCCCCATTTGACAAAATGTACCCTCATTCCCATAACGTGTAATAATTTTACCCCTTTTATTTCTTTGTTGCTTGATTGTTGAGCTAGTTACTAACATACGAATAAAACCAACCCTTTTCAATAAAGATAAAAAATAAAGACTCGATCCAACATTGAGTATTTTCTCAATAACCAAATTAATCTATTTATTTCTATCCCATCTTTCTTTAAAACCATTTCATTCAAACCTTTTTGCAATCATTCATCAAATGCTTGATCCAACGTCAAGACATTTTCACAATAAAACTTAAAAATACTTAATGCATATTCAACACTTTTTAATAAAGATGGAAACGGAACATGATGGATACCACAAGCTCCTGAGATTAAGATCCGAGATGGATATCTCGCCCATCTTAGCTATCACTGAAGGAGAATTGCGATCCAAAACGCAGCGGAAATTAAAATTTTCTCCTTTAGAGATCCTTATGAATGGTCATGATCAGTGATAGAATATTTACCTCTTGTGATGATTGAAATATTTGGTGGAGATCTCTTGTGACGATCAAAACCTTTGATGCAGATCCACGGAGCGATCACGAACGTTGAACGATGACAACGTCTCTACTCAGTCCACACGAACGGATTCCTTCAATCTCAGTGCTAGCTGGTACGAATGAAGGCTTTGAGTGAGTGAGAGAGAGAGAGAGAGAGAGAGAGAGAGAGAGAGAGAGAGAGAGAGAGAGAAAAAACAAAATTTAATGCAACCGCTATCAATGCTTCTGCACAAGGGTTCTATTTATAGAACCACTTGTGTGGGCTTCAAGCTAAAAAGCCCACTTAAGTGTATTTTGGCCCATATCTTATAATATGCCCAAAATCACTTAAGCTCATGGTACCTTACCGTATTTCGTATTCTACTTAAGTACACCGTACCTTTACGATGTTCTACAATTCACTTAAGGGCACCGTACCTTACGGTGTTCCTTAGTTACTCTATCTCTCATCAATCCGTCCTTTGTGTGTGACCCTGTAGGTTTTCGCGGCATTGGCAGTTATATTAAATCATGTATTTAACATAATAAACAGTGAGCGGTATCTAGCAACACATCACTACTACCCAAGACATGAAAATGTCATGTGATCTGACAATTCCTTCTGTGATAATACTTATGTGTATAATTACCCTTTTGCCCTTATGTCTATATTGAACACAAGGCATAGACTGTGTCATCCTTGTCCAGTTCAATATTGGGCCCATAGACATTTATCCTGTTATACAGGATGGGCAAATTCCATCTAGGTCACTCATGTCCCTCAGCATGCTTCGTGGAGTACCCATCAACTGTCTTTATGGTTATCCAGTTACGGACAACGTTTGATCAGCAATAAAGCACTCGACTCTACATCTAGGGTCCATAGTGGTTTCAGGTCGAAGAGTGGTATACACTATTATCACCATGAGAATACCTTATGACACTTTGCATAACTTTCTATATAGTATTCTCATAGCGGGTCAATCCGGTATAAATATTACTCTTAATATTCGTACCTATGTTTAAGACTTGATAACTCCTTATCCATGATCCATGAGATGTGATCATCAGTCTATATACATAATAGTCTTAATGCTTTAATGTCATCCCACTTCACAATAAAGCTCGACTACGGATACTTTAAGAATAATGTCCTTATGTTTAATGTGATCTCATGATCAAGTCATACTTAATACATTATACAGACTACCTATTCTAGGGACTTTATTAAACAAACGTAATAAAGAAAAAGCATTTTATTATTAATAAATAATTCAATACAAGTACCAAAAGTATTGGCCTCTAGGGCTTACACCAACAATCTCCCACTAGCACTAGAGCCAATCAGGCATACCCTTAATACCCATAGATCTAGTATGGCCATCATGCTTCTGCTGCGCAAGAGGCTTTGTCAGTGGGTCAGCAATATTGTCAAGTGTAGGTACTCTGCAGATTTTCACATCTCCTCTATCTATTATCTCTCGAATGAGATGATAACACCTAAGTATGTGTTTGGATCGTTGGTGAGATCTAGGCTCCTTGGCTTGTGCGATAGCACCATTGTTATCACAGTAGAGACCAATGGGATCCACAATGCTAGGAACTATGCCAAGTTCACTAATGAACTTTTTGATCCAAACAACTTCCTTTGCTGCACTTGAGGCATCAATATACTCGGCCTCGGTTGTAGAATCAGCAACTGTATCTTGCTTTGAACTTTTCCAGCTCACAGCGCCACCGTTTAAGCAAAACAGATAACTAGATTGCGATCTAAAGTCATCCTTATCTGTCTGGAAGCTAGCATCGGTGTACCCAATTACAGCCAACTCTTCCTGACCTCCATATATCAAGAATGAGTCCTTAGTCCTTCTTAAATACTTAAGGATATTCTTGACAGCTACCCAGTGAGCATCACCAAGATCAAATTGGTACCTACTCGTTGCACTTAAAGCATACGAGACATCTGGTCAAGTACATAACATGGCATACATGATAGATCCTATTGCAGATGCATATGGAATCTTATTCATGCGATCCCTTTCTTCCTTAGTTAAAGGGGATTGTGTTTTTGATAGACACAGGCCATGTTGTATAGGTATGAATCCTTTCTTGGAATCATGCATATTAAAGCGTCTCAACACTTTGTCTATGTATGTACTCTGACTTAGGCCAAGCAGTTTTTGTGATCTATCTCTATAGATTCTGATTCCTAATATATAGGCTGCTTCACCTAGGTCCTTCATAGAAAAGCATTTCCCCAACCAAGACTTTACTTGTTGTAGGGTAGGGATATCGTTTCCAATGAGTAATATGTCATCTACATATAATACCAGGAAAACGATCATGCTCCCACTAACCTTCTTGTAGACACAAGGCTCATCTTCGTTCTTGATGAATCCATATTGTTTTACTGTTTCATCAAAATGAAGATTCCAGCTTCTGGAAGCTTGCTTCAATCCATAGATTGATCTTTGTAACTTACATATCTTTTGGGATTCCTCTGGTATGTCAAATCCTTCAGGTTGTGTCATGTACACATACTCAAGAAGATTTCCATTAAGGAAAGCAGTTTTGACATCCATCTGCCATATTTCATAATCATGATATGCAGCGATAGCAAGTAAAATCCGAACAGATTTAAGCATTGCAACTGGTGAAAAGGTTTCATCATAGTCAATCCCATGAATTTGTTTATATCCTTTTGCAACCAATCTTGCCTTATAGGTATGTACCTTACCATCCATGTCAGTCTTCTTTTTGAAGACCCACTTGCATCCTATAGGGTTAACTCCTACAGGAGGCTCTACCAAGGTCCAAACTTGGTTTGTGTACATGGAATCTATTTCAGATTTCATGGCTTCTAGCCACTTCTCAGACTCGGGACCAGTTATGGCCTCTTGGTAGGTCACAGGCTTATCTTGATCCATGAGTAATACTTCACCTTGATCAGTTATGAGATATCCATATCTCTCAGGTAGTTGACGTATCCTGCTTGACCTACGCCGGTCTTGTTCTACTTAAGCAGGTTGCTCTTCCACAACTTCTTGTGTTTCCTGCTCTAATTCCTTCGTAGGTGTATCTATGCTTTGTGATTCTTGAATTTCTTCAAGCTCTACTTTCCTCCCACTGGTTCCTTTGGAAATAAAATCCTTTTCTAGGAAAACTCCAGTTCGAGCGACAAACACTTTGCCATCAAAAGGATTGTAGAAGTAATACCATCTTGTTTCTTTAGGATACCCCACAAATAAGCATTTGTCAGATTTGGGCTCAAGCTTACTTGAAATTTGTCGTTTCACATAAACCTCGCAACCCCAAATCTTTATGTAAGACATATGTGGTTTCTTACCACTCCATATCTCATATGGTGTCTTCTCAACCTTTTTGGATGGAACACGGTTAAGTGTGTAAGCTGTTGTCAATAGCGCATGTCCCCAAAAGGAGTTTGGAAGATCGGCGTGACTCATCATGGATCGGACCATGTCCAACAGGGTTCGATTTCTTCTCTCAGACACACCATTCCATTGGGGTGTTCCAGGAGGAGTGAGTTGGGATAGGATCCCACACTCTTTCAGATGGTCATCAAACTCTAGGCTTAAATATTCACCACCTCGATCTGATCGAAGAGCTTTAATATTCTTACCTAGTTGCTTTTGTACTTCATTCTTGAATTCTTTGAACTTTTCAAAGGACTCTGATTTGTGTTTCATTAAATACACATAACCATATCTACTGAAATCATCAGTAAATATGATGAAGTACTGAAAACCTCCTCTGGCTGGTATGTTCAGTGGACCACATACATCAGTATGTATGAGGGCCAAAAGATCATTAGCTCTTTCACCTTTTCCTGTGAATGGAGACTTTGTCATCTTTCCAATTAAACAAGATCTGCATGTCTCATATGATTCATAATCAAAAGAGTCCAACAGTCCATCTTTATGGAGTTTGGAAATGTGTTTCTCATTTATGTGGCCTAATCGACAATGCCAAAGGTAAGTTGGATTTAACTCATTAGGTTTCATCCTTTTAGTATTAATGTTATAAATAGGCATTTCAAGATCAAGGACATATAATCCATTGTTCATTTGAGCAGTAGCATAGAATATATCATTCAAATAAATTGAACAATAGTTGTTCTTTATTATGAATGAAAAACCGAACTTGTCCAAACAAGAAACAGAAATAATATTTCTGCTAATTGCTGGTACATAATAACAGTTCTCTAACTGAATTATTAAACCACTAGGTAAAGTCAATTCAAAAGTTCCTACGGCTAAGGCATCAACCTTTGCTCCATTACCAACTCGTAGGTCGACTTCACCTTTTGCCACTTTTCTACTCCTTTTTAGTTCTTGCACATTTGTACAAATGTGAGAACCGCATCCAGTATCTAATACCCATGATGCAGAAGTAGATAAATTAATTTCAATAACAAAAATACCTGAAGTTGAAGTCTTTACTCCATTCTTCCTATCTTCCAGGTACTTTGGGCAGTTCCTCTTCCAGTGTCCGGTCTTTAATGGAAGCAGGTGCCTTCCTTTTCTATGCCTTCACTAGGCTTTAAAGTAGCACTAGTGGATTTGGGTCTGGCAATTTCCTTGCCTTTCCCTTTATCATGTTTGAGGACAATCCTCAGGTTTCGGTACCAATCCAGGAAATTTGTCCTAGACAATTTTTCCTTGTCAAGTTTTGATCACAATATGTTGTTATAGGTGTTTGTTGTCATGGTAATCTACATAAGGATTAATGAAAATATAAGTATCATTGACATATTTAATTAGGCCTTTAATTAAATATGCTCCCACTATTTTACTCAAAACAAATGACCCTCATCATTTGATTCGGAAAATCCCGTTGGAAGATTTTCTAGTGGGTCGAGATCCATATTTCACTTCGTTCTAAGTCCGCGTAGGCGGATTACACAAAACTAGGTTATTTAGGTAGGAACTCCTTCCAATTGTATCTCATACAACTCTCGAAAATTTCAGTTGGGTGAATAACTCCTTATTCCAATCCATCATATGGATCATTCCCAACTCTTGCTTCTAAACATATATATAATCTTATTATAATTTGTTCTGTTAAGTTTGACCCATTCTTTTAACAGTTGGATATTACAATTATCCCATCACACCTTACTAATATATAGATCATGCACCTCGCGTAGGCGAAACCTACATTATCCATTACTAGTCTTGATGAGTGTTAAAACTTGGAAAGTATAAACTTAATATTTAATTTGAGGGAATTGTAATCGTTATGATCTCACCGGCTTATTTATCATATAAATCGTCTCTCACATGCATTAACATATATTCACATGCATCAACATACATACACATGTATCAACATACATAATGAAACAGTTATGGCCCCTAGCACAATTGTTCTCCCAAGCCAATGAGAGAACCTAAGCTAACCTAATAACGATCTAAGCTTCTTCAAGCAAGATCTTCAAGGTTGTCCTCCTTTGATCTTCAAGGTTGTCCTCCTTTGATATTGAAATCTTCTCTTTCTTCATAACATTGTCTTCTTCTCTTTCTTCATAACATTACATTACAGAAGAAACTCGTTTTACATACGAGGGATTGAGATGAGAAAGAAGTTACATTAAGAGATTAACAGGAGAGGCACGACACGCAGGTCGTATTTAAAACCCAAAACAAAATGAAGGAAGACTAAGGCCATAACTGATCACCATAACGCAATAATGATAAACACATTATTATTATTAATTTTTAATTCCTTTAATTTATTAAAACCAAATTAAATTTCAGCGACCGATCACACTACGCAGAGTTAGTCGGGCGACCGACCAAAAATTTTAATGAACAATTCATTTGAAATGGACATCGTTTTTGCATCAACACAACTCTTGCGCAGTCACAAAACAGAAACCCCGAGAATTCTGACTCTGTGAGTGTGACGACCGTCACAAGCATGTTACGACCGTCACAGGCATGTTACGACCGTCATAGGCCCATGACGAACGTCACGCGGCCAAAAACAGAAATGCCTAGAATTCTGGATTTGTGAATGTGACGACCGTCACAAAGCACGTGACGACCGTCACGTCCAGCTTGTTACGATCGTCAAAAGCTCGTGACGAACGTCACGCGGCCAAAATAACAGAACTTTGAAACAGTTAACAGACGTGTTCCAAAAAAGCCCTAAATTCACAACTCCTTGACGGCACAACCCTTGCGCCGTCACTAACCCTAATGCACCAATTTCAGACCGTCAAACACACCTCGATTGTTGATTCAGTATGATTGATCAACCGGTCATTGCTTCACCATACTAATGTCGGATTCCGAAACAAATGACCATTGATCGCTCAAAGGAAAACAACCACTTAGTGTTTGAATGAACGAAACAGAAACAGTATATCACATATACCGTACTTTGCATTAGGATTACTTATATCATATATAAGTTGATCGGTCTCAATTGCGTAACCTATGGATGATCGATGTATCGCTGCTTCACCATAGTAATGTCGGTTCCGAAGCATAGTCAACATCAATCATCCAACTCGTACACTCATGATGCCAAATTTAATTACCCGTTTAATTAATTGATTCATTCTGTCTTTTAATCATATTAATACAGAAAATAAACAGCTATCCGAGTCATGGTTTCGTAAGTGGCTCTGATACCACTGAAGGAGAATTGCGATCCAAAACGCAGCGAAAATTAAAATTTCTCCTTTAGATATCCTTACGAATGGTCATGTTCAGTGATAGAATATTTACCTCTTGTGACGATTGAAACCTTTGGTGCAGATCTCTTGTGACGATCAAAACCTTTGATGCAGATCCATGGAGCGATCACGAACGTGGAACGATGACAACGTTTCTACTCAGTCCACACGAACGGATTCCTTCAATCTCAGTGCTAGCTGGTACGAATGAAGGCTTTCAGTGAGAGAGAGAGAGAGAGAGAGAGAAAAAAACGAAATTAATGCAACCGTTATCAATGCTTCTGCACAAGGGTTCTATTTATAGAACCACTTGTGTGGGCTTCAAGCTAAAAAGCCCACTTAAGTGTATTTTGGCCCATATCTTATAATATGCCCAAAATCACTTAAGCTCATGGTACCTTACCGTATTTCGTATTCTACTTAAGTACACCGTACCTTTACGATGTTCTACAATTCACTTAAGGGCACCGTACCTTACGGTGTTCCTTAGTTACTCTATCTCTCATCAATCCGTCCTTTGTGTGTGACCCTGTAGGTTTTCGCGGCATTGGCAATTATATTAAATCATGTATTTAACATAATAAATAGTGAGCGGTATCTAGCAACACATCACTGCTACCCAAGACACGAAAATGTCATGTGATTTGACAATTCCATCTGTGATAATACTTATGTGTATAATTATCCTTTTTCCCTTATGTCTATATTGAACACAAGGCATAGACCGTGTCATCCTTGTCCAGTTCAATATTGGGCCCATAGACATTTATCCTGTTATGCAGGATGGGCAAATTCCATCTAGGTCACTCATGTCCCTCAGCATGCTTCATGGAGTACCCATCAACTGTCTTTATGGTTATCCAGTTACGGACAACGTTTGATCAGCAATAAAGCACTTGACTCTATATCTAGGGTCCATAGTGATTTCAGGTCGAAGAGTGGTATACACCATTATCACCATGAGAATACCTTATGACACTTTGCATAACTTTCTATATAGTATTCTCATAGCGGGTCAATCCGGTATAAATATTACTCTTAATATTCATACCTATGTTTAAGACTTGATAACTCCTTATCCATGATCCATGAGATATGATCATCAGTCTATATACATAATAGTCTTAATGCTTTAATGTCATCCCACTTCACAATAAAGCTCGACTACGGATACTTTAAGAATAGTGTCCTTATGTTTAATGTGATCTCATGATCAAGTCATAATTGATACATTAAACAGACTAGTTATTCTAGGGACTTTATTAAACAAACGTAATAAAGAAAAATCCTTTTATTATTAATAAATAATTCGATACAAGTACCAAAAGTATTGGCCTCTAGGGCTTACATCAACAATCACCATCATTCAAAATTGTCAATACGGTTTCTTCAAACCCTTTCTCAATCAAATCTCAAAAACATATAAAATTATCAAACCTTTTCGAAAATAAGATGGAAATGGAACATGGTGGATATCATGAACTCCTGAGGATAGGATTCGAGATAGATATCTCACTCATCCAAGTTCTCGCCATTACTCAAAACACATCAAACCAATCAAGCTCTTTTCTCGCCACCGTGCGATTGATCCTTAAATCCTTTTTTCAAACAAAAGGTATTTTGTTTCAAGACGATGCAAAAACAATGTTTCATCCACTTGAACATGTGAGTAAGCTTGTGGTGTTGCCCATGAATCTTGACTTGTAAATTCATTTGGTTGTGATGCAAACGCCCCCTATTCCACTTATTTTGGGTAATCCAACAATGTTTTCGTCGATTGACATAAAGTAGCTTTCGCTAAAATCGACTAACAACCAACATTTTCTATCCACAACTACGTAAGCCTTGAGTTCTTTATTGCACCTGGAGATACATAGGAGCAAGATTTGTAAATCTTGCCAGTGTCGCATCCGCGAAAAACAACCGGCGAGACTCAAATAAAAAACACAACACAGAGCCGCCACTGCGCGTTATTTATCCCAAGATAGGGAAAGGAAACGCTCAGAGAAACCTGGAAAGGAAATGGTCTCGCGACCAAAGAGAAAGGGTAAGGGAGTCGGTTACGCAAGGGGAAGGTATTAGCACCCCTCACGTCCGTCGTACTCGACGGGATCCACGTTCTAAAATAAAGAATAGGTTGCTAAAACATCACACACACACACAGGGAACACAGGTGGGGTTAAGAGAAGGGAGCTCGATAGGACATCGCGTCCTATGCCTACATATCTCGTCTGGAACGAGAATCAGAGCCACTGTAGTTCGGCTCACGCACGCCAAACAAGCAAACAAACACACAGGCAAACTTGGAGCCTGAATGCCAATCACTGGACTTACATCAGCATCCGAACCAAAACACACACCAAAGGGCAAACGTGGAGCCCGACAGCCAATCACTGGACTTACGTCAGCATCCGAACCAAACACACAATCAGATAACAGGTAAACACACACAAAAAGAAAAAAAAGTGCCCGGAGTGGTCTCGCACGACCACCTGCCTACATACCTCGTCTGGAACAAGGATCAGGGCGATGTAGTTCCCCCTAAAGGGAAAGAAAATCTAGCCAGAAACCGAGGGAAGACACACTACCAGGGAGCTGGACTCGAGCCTAGTGTTGTCATGCATCGTTACCCTACGTTCAGGTTTCTACCTACTTGCACAACTGCAAGCTACTCCTATCCAGGAAGAAAGCAAGCATACAAGCATACAGGCATCAAAACAAGCATTTCAAGCAAATATTCACATAGCACACACTATAACCAATCAAGTGAGGCTCACACAATGGGTTTGACTGCCGAAGCAAGTCATCTGTACATGGGTATTATTCGCTCTTAACCTTGCCATTACGAGGCTAAGGTGAAGCAGATGAAAAGGTGAAGTGAGGATGAGAGCTCACAGCTCTTATCCCTGACCAGGGAGAGCTTCTGACAAAGGAGCGTGGGTCCAGAATGGAGGGACCCTTCTACGCTCAAAGACTCTGACTCGATAGTGCAACAGCACGAGATCTTGGGTTTGTGTCCCAATGCATCAACACACAGCCGTGTGAGCAGAGGGACGACTCAACAGAATAGTGGGGGATAGATTGCATATCCCTTGGCTTCCACCAATTTCCTTAATCAAGGACTTCACATGCTTGGGCACAAATGTAAACAATCACAATCATCGCCTCTTAAGGAGGACTTCAGACATTTTGCCCGGCCAAGTAACAGGCCGGGTCTCCCAGACTACATGAAGAATAGAAGTCCTACCTCAAGTGGTTTAAAAACCAAGCAGCAGCAAGCAAGTTCTTAAAGAACTGTAAGCAACTAAATGTACCTGAAATCAATCAAGCATCATCAGTACTCAGACAGACAAACAATAAACAGCAAATGTTAATCAGTTAATCTGTACAATCAAGCAACACAGGTTAATGCACACAAGTGCAAGCTATAAGCTCAAGCTCAAGCTTCACAACCTACAAAACAAAGTCAAATTAGTTCAAAACATCCAACAATCCCAATTTAATTGACTTGAATCATTCTCCTTAAGCATTGTGCATTTCATCCTGAAAAGTCAATCCAAATGTGAGAAACTAGACCACTAGGCCAAGCCTAGGGTCCAAAAGGGAGAAAAAATCTTAAACAGCAAGCAATTCTCAACCAAAACCAAATTAACACAAATAGAAAGCAAATGCAATTGATCCCATACTCATATCATTCACCATATTCATTTCATGACCAAAACAAGTCAAACTAGGTCAAATGCAACATCCAATGTCCAAACAGAATAACTTCAATCAAAAGCATATCAAAACAATTCCAAAAATCCTCAAATAATTCACACATAAACAGGACATATTCAAGGTATAGCATGTCAATTTTTAGCTCAATTGGACAAAAGGAACTAGGGCAATGAAAATCAAGAAATACAGACACAATTATTCAAGCCAATTCAAGGCAACAACACATGCATTCACTTCAAAAATTCATAAGTCAATGAAATCAATTAAGAAATGAATGGGACCAAAACAGTGATGTCCTACAATGTGTCTACAACCATCATACCAAATTTCACATTCATCTAAAACCATATGAGCATTTCACAAAGATAACACAAACATGTGTCACATGAGCTTGCACAATTGACATACAGAGATGAAAAATATCAATCAAATTGAAAATGCCACATAAAAATCCAGAAAAATTCACATAGCATCTCAACATATCCATAAACATCCATGCAAAATTTCAATTCATTTCAACAAGCATAGGCTAGGCAAATAATTTCATGAAGTTGCCCTAGTTAGGTGTGACACAAATTGTCACACCTAAGTTCAAAAAATCATATCTCACTCCACAGGTATCCAAAATTCACAAACTTTATATGTAAATCACCATCAACATGTCCCCAATATGCTCAAAAAATTTCAAGCATTTCTTTTAATGTATCAGCATTTCACATTGAAAATGGCAAAACATGCACAAAAATGACATAAGTCAAAGATCCATAGGCCAAGTCAATATTTCATCATGCACAACTTGTAAAATCATGCTCATAAAAAACTAGAGGAAAAATGGGAGCTATCAAAAAAAACCTCATAATTTTCTGATTTGTAAATATTTTTCTATGAATTTTCTAAGATTGGTTAAGTAATGAAATAATTATTTAAGTGTTAATTTAATTAAAATGAATTTGAATTACAGCAGTGGCATTATCGTAATATTCATCATCTTCACCGCTGTTCTTCGCGCTTCAAATGTCCAGAATTCGACATGAAATTTTCTTCACCAAAACGCACAAACCTCACATCATTCTCTTCCTCTCTCCATGTACATTACTAATATGCTAACGGTTTTCCCTAAATCTCACTACACAATCCGGATCGAGCGTTTAAAGATATGAACACAAAACTTCAAATCGTGATGTCTCTCTCAATAATCAACCAAATCAAAAACTACGAGTTGCAGCATGCTCAGCAATGAATGAACTACAAAAACCATATCTCAATTCAAGAAATAATGAGATTCGAATTCGCACCTTAGTTTGATGACAGCCGTGATTCCTTGAGCTTTTGCGCGCAACAATCCAAAACAGATGAAGAAGATGCTTCAGGAAGGTAATTGGAGAAGATAGAACAGCTCGAGGATGCTCCAATTATGAGAAATTGCAATTTGCCATTGATGAGCTCCTTTGCAACAGTTGAGATTCGTGAGGTTTCTTGATGCAACTTGCCAAAACAGTTTGAGAAGAAGATGAATGGAGGAGAAAGCAAAAAGAATCACACGATTTGGTGAAGAATTGGAAGAGTTTGGATGAATTTTGCTCTTGAATGTTCTTGATGAATTGTGAGAATTGGAGGGAAAAGTAGTTAGAAATTTTGTGCAATTGTGATTTTTATCAAAAGTTAGTTACAATTAAGTACTTATACTCCCAATTAATCACCTCTTAATCATCCATTTAACCAAATGTCATGTGATTAGCAAAATGTCACTTTCAAAGGCAAGGGCAAAATGGTATTTTCATATGGGCTCTGTGACAGCTCATTGCCAGCTCACACATGCTCTAAATATCTGTCATGAGCTGTTGCAACTTGTCCCATCTTCATTGGCCATGTAATTTTGATTTTCACCATGCCATGGCACTTTGTTCATTTTTCAAGTTCATTTCAAAAGTGAATTCTTCAACCATTGCACCTTGACCTGTTATGATGATTCAAACCATTTCCAAATAGCATTTGTGAGGTGTTACAAAAATCCCCATTCAAAAATTCCCATTATTTCTCAAGTTGGACCATTTTGCCCCTGGATCTTTAACTGTACACTTGAAATTTGACTTTTTGCATTGACCATTTTTGATGAATTCCAATTATGCACCATGAAATTACATGTCAAATGGAGTTTGCACATAAAAAGAACACTCAATTTGGACACTCCATGTGGAAGTTATGCCCCTCTGATTATGGGTCATTTTTGAAATTGAATGGACCATAACTTGCCAACCATGCATGGGATTTTCAAGTTCTTGGACTTTTTGGAAAGGTGAGACCAAGATCTACAACTTTCATGTTGAACAAATTTTCATTTGAAGCTTTTTTGGATACGTAATTTTGAGGTCAAAAACTTTCCATTTTTGGAAACTTCCATTACAAGTCACTTTCTATTTTTGGCAATTCTTGTCCTGGCTTGATTTCCTCCATTCTTGAGCTTTGACATGTCAAATAACACTTGTTCCAACATGAATGAAGTGTATCCAACTCAATCCCACCTCCAAATCCATTAAATCATGCACAGTTGACCACAATTGACTTTTTCAACTGATAGATGAATTTGGCAATGCATAGATCAATCTGAGCCCCAACCTTCTGATGAAATGGCCCAAGGGTGAAACCCTAGCCTCCATAAGCTCAATAAAATCATGAAATGATCCCCATCCTCTTAGCTATGCCCTGATTGGCCCAATGCAACTGATTAGGATTGACCAGTGGTCAAAACCCTAATCTCAAGGAATCTGCTTCAACACTTGATAATATCAAACCATGATGATGATGATGAACCATTGTAATCAAGATGAAGACCAATATCTTTTGAGAACCATGAAACCCTAATTTGTAGCCCAATCCTCAGATGGCCAATGACCAGTCAATAAAACCCTAGGCTTGCACATGACCTCTTCATCTTCTGCTCAAGACTTGTGAGGATGACTTGCACAATGTAACCACATGATATGCAATATGCAATGCCTAATGACCTAAAAATGATATGTAATATGTTAAGCTCGTCCCAAGAGAGGAGGGCAAATTTTGAGGTGTTACAGCCAGGCCCATTAAAAAAAACTTAGTTTTAATCCCCTTCGTTAAAAATCCAAAAACATTTTTACTTTTTTTTTTGTTTTCATTCTTCTTTACCTTTTAATAATCCGAGAAGACTAACATTTCTAAGCTAACTCTAACGTGCACAACTAACCTAATGGTTCTCATTGAGTACAACGGACGTGAGAGGTACTAATACCTTCCCTTTGCATAATTGACTCCCGAACCCTGATTTGGTTGCGGCGACCAATATCATTGTCGTTCTTTCTTGGGTTTATCGATATTTCCCGTTTCCTTTTTGGGAATAAATAAAGTTCGATGGCGACTCTGCTCAGTCCATCATGCGAGCGTGCAATTTTGCTTCGCTAGGTCATGTTCTCATTTTTTCGAGGTGCGACAGATGACGACTCTGCTGGGGAATTGGTTCCCTAAGTGAGTTAATCCTAGTTGGGTCGTTTGTGTGCCTTTGTTTTGTTTACTTGTGTGGTTTTTATTTATTTATCTTGTTATCTCTATTGTTATATTAATATAATATTGTATTGGTTCCATTATGCCGTGGTACTTGGATACTCTGATTGCAAACCTTGTGGGAAAGACTCTTTACCCGAGTCTAGTGTGAAAAGCATAAGATAAGACGATGGTTTAGTAGTACGGACTCCTGAGGTGAATACCTCGTAAGGGTCGGCATGAGAACCTCACTTAGTAGTACGGACGCCTGAGGTGAATACCTCATAAGCTTTAATGTTTCGAATGGGTCCAAGACTTTAAGGAATTTTTAGAACATTGAAGCTTTGACCAACTAGGAATGATGGTTGCATAGTATGGATTCCCAAGGTGAATACTTTTTATGGATTGATACGAAAAATCTCGCTCATAATAGATTCTCTTGATGAAGTTGACGCCCAACAAACATTTGTCGTAAGCGACAAACAGTCTTGTGAATCCATGACTCTAAGTACCCTATCTAGAACCTAAGTTGATGATTGTGTAGTACGGAATCCCGAGGTGGATACCTCACAAGGGTTGGTATGAGAACCTCACCCATAATATATTCCCTTGAAGGAGTTGACAACCGATAAGCATTTATCATAAGCATCAAACATTCTTGTGGATCTATGACTTTGGGGGTCCTTTGTAATAAAAACCCTAGATCATACCCGGTGAGAACCCCGCCTTGGAAAGATATCAGATTCATCTGTACCTCGGACCTTTGAACCTGTACCAGAAAAACATTGCATTCATTCCTTCATTGCATACACATAAAAAGTATAACTCTTAGTTTGTTTCATAGTTGTTTCAGGAATTCCCGACATTTGTAAGCAAGATAAATCCTGAGAGAAGAAGCACATTTTAGTTCAAATACAAGAATGTGGACCTTGTCAGCTTGAAGAAGTTAAGTGCTAAAGTAACTCCGATCAAACTCACCGACTTCGTGAAAGATAATGGAAGAATTATGAGCATCTTGAATGAGAAGATGGATATGATGACTGTTGTGACTATAGCTTAGTTCTATGATCCACCTCTACATTTTTTCACCTTTTCTGACTTCCAGTTGGCTCCTACCTTGGACAAATTCGAGAGGATTTTAGGCCGGAATTTGAAAGATCATAATGCATTTCCTAGGTTTGACGAAGGTATTCCTCCAAAGAGGATAAACTCAGCTTTGGGCTTGGATATTTCTAAGGTCATAGAAAATTGGGATATGAAAGGAATCTTCATTGGCTTTTCTAGAAAGTTCTTGAAAGATCAAGTTATGAAGATGGAGAAAGATGGGAATTGGAAGGCTTTCTATGTTGTGTTAGATGTGCTGGTATATGGGATAGTTCTCTTCCCAAATATGGACCATTTTGTGGAACATTTGGTTGTGAGGATCTTCTTGTTTGGTAATCATGTACCTTTCCTCCTAGATGACCTTCATTATGCTATCCATGACCGTCATGAGAAGAAGGGAGGAACTCTCTTATGTTGTGCATAGTTATTGCATGCCTGATTCAAGTATCACATACCAAAAGAAGGCCCTATTGTCTTCAAGTATCTCAAGCCATCTCAGAAGTTAGCTTCCCTCAACTTCGGTCATGTTAAGGGGTACATAAGGGAGTGGGAAACCAAGGATATTATTGTCAACATTGGGGACTTCCCCTATGTACCTTTGATAGGCACCGGGGGCTGCATCAACTACAAACATGTGTTATCCTTGAGACAACATGGCTACCCTATGAATGGTCCTCCAAGAGATGAAGCCTTAGAGCCCTTTATCTTGCACAGTAGTGAAACAAATCATCCAGTGGTGAAAAAGATCAAAGTATAGTGGCAAGAAGTTATTAGGTAAGAGAAACGTCAATGCTCGTGAGCCTTACATCTGTTGGGTGAAAGAGAGGGTTCAAATGGTTGAGCTCCCTTTTCCATTTGAACCTTCCATTTTTCCTTTGGTTCTTGAGTCAGAACCCATCTTGCCTGAAGATGTGGAGAAACTTAATGCCAGAATTAAGGAGCTTGAAATGGAGAATACTTAATTGAGAATTAAGTTCAACTGAGTCATCGTGGAGAATGAAAATATGAAGGATAGTCGGCAAAATAAAGACAAAGAACTTGAAGCCTCCAACAAAAGGTCTAGAGAGTCCGGTGAAAGGAGAGAAAAGTTTAGTCACACACTCAAAGGTTCCAAATCTGTATTCAGAACCAAGAATGAAGAGTTGGATTGAGATGTACTTAAGATTCAAGAGCTCAATAAAATGGTGGAAAGGACCCTTAAGATGAAGAGGGAGTCCCGGTTAATTTCTAAGATCCGCACTCGTAAGCTTGAGAACACCATTAAGAGGTATAAGGAAGTTTTGGCTCGTGAGTACATCTTCATCTTGAAGCTTCTTGCTATAAGTACATTGATGAAAGTGTTTCTTAGCCATTTTAATTTTGTATCTTGACTTATATGATTATTGATATTTAAAATTGTTTTTTTTTCATTTCAAGGTACTTGTATGACAAGTTCATCACTCTGAATGAATTAGTAAATAAGTTCTCTTTCATATCCCCATATATCTTGAATGATGATAAAGAAGGAAAAAACATAGCAAAATTACTCTTGATAAATAAAGAGTTCAAGGAAAGGATGATTCTTGCCCCTTATAATTGTGGGTAAGATAGCTATTCAAAATGTTATCTTTATAATCACTTTTGAATGTGAAAGTTATTGAAATATTTTAATTTTGTGTTTAGGGATCATTGGGTGTTGCTTGTCATCAATCTCAATGCTGAGATTATATATTATATGAATTCGTTGAATGTTGAGCACGATAATTATCAAGATTTAAAAATTAAATTTGAAAAGTAAGCACCAGTTCTTTCAATTTAATATTTATATAATTAATATTCATTATAAAAATTATTTATTTGAAGTTTGATTTAATTTTGTTAGTGCTTTGCACATTTGTCGTGCCTCTGATAAAGTTAAAGTGTCCAAGTCCAAATTAAATAAAATCACATGGACACAAATAAAGGTATTTTTTAATTAATGTTATTTTTAATATTGACATATAGTATAGGTCATTGATATGATTTTCTTTTTGCAGTGTCCTTGTCAAACTAACGGTATTGACTGTGGATATTTTGTCATGCGATTTATGGAGGTCATCATGGTATCCATGACCATCATGAGAAGAAGGGAGGAACTCTCTTATGTTATGCCTAGTTGTTTCATGCCTGGTTCAAGTCTCACATATCAGAAGAAGGCCCTTTTGTCTCCAAGGATCTCAAGCCATCTCAGAAGTTAGCTTCCCTTACCTCTGGTCATGTTAAGTGGTACATAAGGGAGTGGGAAACAAAGGATATTATTGTTAACATTGGGGACTTCCCCTATGTACCTTTGGTAGGCACCAGGGGCCGCATCAACTAGAAACCTGTGTTATCTTTGAGACAACATGACTACCCTATGAATGGTCCTCCAAGAGCTAAAGCCTTAGAGCCTTTTATCTTGCACAATAGTGAAGCAAATCATTCAGTGGTGAAAAAGATCAAAATATCGTGGCAAGCAGTTATTAGGAAATGTAAGGAGTTGGGTAAGAGAAACGTCAATGCTCGTGAGCCTTACATCTGTTGGGTGAAAGAGAGGGTTCAAATGATTGAGCTCTCTTTTCCATTTTACCCTTCCATTTATCCTTTGGTTCTTGAGCCAGAACCCATCTTGCCTGAAGATGTGGAGAAACTTAATGCTAGAATTAAGGAGCTTGAAATGGAGAATACTTAATTGATGATTAAGCTCAACCGAGTCGTCGTGGAGAATGGAAATATGAAGGATAGTCGATAAAAGAAAGACAAAGAACTTGAAGCCTCCAACAAAAGGGCTAGAGAGTACGGTGAAAGGAGAGAAAAGTTTGGTCACGCACTCAAAGGTTCCAAATCTGTATTCAGAACCAAGAACGAAAAGTTGGATTAAGTTGTACTCAAGATTCAAGATCTCAATAAAACGGTGGAAAAGACCCTTGAGATGAAGAAGGAATCCTGGTTGATTTCTAAGATTCACACTCGTGAGCTTGAGAACACCATTAAGAGGTACAAGGGAGTTTTGGCTCGTGAGTAGTTGAGAACCAAAGAGTCTAGAAGAGCTTGTATCCATTTGAACTTTCAGTTGGAGCAAGCCAATCTAAGGATCCAAGCACTTGAGAGTATCGATCAGGATGTTACTTATATGTTATTGATGAACAAATGCAGATATTGGAGAAACCTCTATAGATACATAGAGGTGACCAAGGATGAAGATATGCACATCATTCAAGACCTCCAAGGACTTTATGTTGAGTGGAAGGGCAAATTTGTGAGGCTGTCCAGATTTGCAAATTCCGTCATGCAAGAGTTACGCGGAAAATTACAAAAAGCTTATTGGTGCATGATTTTGATGATCAACATCACATGTATCAGATTGCTGAATCAACAGTTAACAGTGATGAAGTAAGATTTGAAGAATTCAGAGAAGTGAAGGAAGGTATGCAACTCCTCAAGAAGAAATTCGGAACAATGAAGGGATACCACATCTTTGGTACAACTATAAAAGAGATGTGTGTTGTATCGGGATTGGTAATTTCGGCCAAGTTTAAAACTCCAGATTTTGACAAGTACAAGGGGCATACTTGCCCGAAGAGCCATCTTATTATGTACTACCATAAAATGGTTTCCCATGTGAAGGATGACAAGCTGATGATCCACTATTTTCAAGATAGCTTGAGTGGAGCTCCCTCTAAATGGTATTTGAGTCTAGATCAGAGTAGGCTTAGATGTTTCCAAGACCTATCAGACGCGTTCATTAAACACTACAAATAGAATATGAATATGGCGCCTGATAGAAGACTGTTGCAACGCATGTTCCAAAGAGATAAAGAATCCTTCAAAGAATACGCCCAAAGATGGAGGGAACTGGCTTCTCAAGTGGAACCACCTCTTATTGAAAAGGAACTCTTTGAATTGTTCATTGATATTGTCCAACCCTAATTCTATGAGAAGATGGTTGGAATTGCCTCTTTGGGTTTCTCTGAGCTTATTAACATATGAGCCTATGTTGAACATGGTTTGAGGAATGGTAAGCTTGTAGCTGTTGTCAGAACTTCAATTGCTAGTACAAAGAAGTTCTCTGGAGGATTTCCCAAAAAGAAGGAAGGTGAGACCAACACAGTGTCTAGTGTTCAAGGAAGAGGTCATTAAAGAAGAAGACAACAACTACAATATTCACAACAACAATATGTTCAATAAGCTATTCCTTATCAGCAGCATGTGTATCCCACTAAGTACGTCCAACAACTGTACATAGTCGTTGTAGCTCCCGCTTTCAATCAATAACCTGCTCAGGCTTATCAACCAGCTCCAACTCAACAACGTGCTCCTACTCCTCCAGCTTATCAGCAAGCACCAGCAGCTTCTGCCTATCAATAGCCAAGAGCTCAAACTCCACGACAAAATACTCTGAATTAGAATAGAAGATAGAGAGATAGAGAAGCCTTCAATCTAATCCCAATGTCATATATTGAGCTTTATCCCTCTTTGTTGCAGAAAGGATTGGTGGTTCCTATACCTATGGGACATCCACCTGATCGTTTGCATTCGTGGTACAAGCCTAATGCACATTGTCCTTTCCACGAAGATGCCACCGGCCATGAGCTAGACGATTGCTATGCTTTAAAGCATAGAGTTTGTGAGCTGATTGATAACAAGATTATGTCTTTTAGAGATATTAGACCAGACGTGAAGAATAATCCTCTTCCCGATCATGGAAACCCCATAATGAACGCAATTGAAGATGCCTTTAATGGCTTTGTGGTTGAGAAGGTTGATGATGTTAAAACTCTTTTTGCAGCATTCCATGCCCGATTGGTGGAAACTGGCTTGGTTGATGTTCGTCATGACAATTGTGAAGAGTGTGCCATACATCCAAGAGGATGTTAGATGGTACGTGATAATATACAAGACTTGATGAACCAAAAGTGTTGCAAGTCTCCAATGTTGTAAGAAATAAAGATGTGTTAGTAATTGAACCTTGTTTCAATTTACCCGAGCCGGTTGAAATTCCTTACTATAGTAGGGAGGTTGTGCCTTCAAATGGTAATCTGTCACCCGTTGTAATTTGTATGTCTACGTCGTTTCCATATGAAAACCACAAGGTTGTGCCTTGGAAATATGAGATTACTATTGTGGATAAAGTCTTTGAATGAAGTGAAGGTGGTAAAGGTTTAGAAGCTATGAATGAAGATGTCATTAATATTGCAGGAATGAGAAGAATGACCCGCAGTGGTCGAATTTATACGCTTGAATTCAATGTGACTCCTTAAGTACCAACCAAGGAAGCTACAGTTATAGCTCTTAGCAAAGAACCTGGAGTGGTCCAATATGAAGACACCGTTGAATTCTTGAAGTTGATCAAGAGAAGTGATTACAAGGTTGTGGATCAGGTTCATAAAACATCGTCTAAAATTTCTATTTTATCTTTGTTATTAAACTCCCAAGCCCATAGGGAGGCTTTGTTGAAGGTGTTTTCCTAAGCCCATGTAACACAAAGCATAACGATAGACAAGTTTGATGGGGTGGTTGCAAACATCACATCTTGCAATACTTTAAGCTTCAGTGGAGAGGAATTACCTGAAGAAGGGAAAAATCATAATCATGCTTTCCACATCTCAGTAAAGTGTAAGGATGATGCATTGGCAAGAGTTTTGGTTGATACCAGATCTTCCTTGAATGGGATGCTGAAAAGGACGCTTGCTAAGTTGTCTTATCAAGGATCTCACTACTACAAATTTGAACTATAATAACATATATTTAATAGTGCTTCTATGTAAAATGCTATTAAATATATTACCATAAAACTTATAATAGCGCTTTTCTTACAAGCACTTTTATAAGTTATAATAGATTAAAAAATGCATGAATATATAATAGCAATTTATCATAAGTGTTATCATAGACTAAAAGAAATATTGACTTTGGCCTTTATTAGCGCTTTAAGAAAAGCGCTATCTTAGATAGATTAAAATTTGCCAAAAGAAATAAACAAAAAATATGGTTTGGGCCTTTATTAGCCCTTTAAGAAAAAGCGCTATCTTAGATAGAGACAAATATAATATATTGATATATATTTTTTGCATTCCAGACGGACTCAAACCCGGGATATCAGACTTGAAGTTTTATCATTCACCTGTCATGGTGCTCTACCAAAAGAACTATCTTAGTTAAAGATAATTAAAAAACAAAAATAGAGCATTTTCATGTCATCAAAAATCGAACACGTAATATTAGGGCTGCAAAAGGCTTCGGCATCCACTTGTCACTTTTTAAATTAAATAGTTTTTAATAGTTTTGGTTTTAATTCTTCAATTATTTTTTAGAGGAATGAAGATTTAGTATCTTAAGAGTTATTTATAGAACCCTTATTTTTAAATTTTATCAGGTTTAATGGAATCATACACGTCAATCAAAAGGGATCAAAAGCGCGAATTTTGTTAGTTAAATTGGATGTATTACTCGTCGGTTTGTTCCAATTACTTTGAAAAGTTGGAGATCGGAAGAACACAACTTAAAAACTTATAAACAAAATATATGGGATGAGATCCGGGTATAACACTTTCAATCAAGTTTATTGTAAAAATTTCATTATGTTAATCTACTTGTATTATTTATGATAATGATCTTAGATGTCTTCCAGAAAGCTTACGTGATAGGAGATGAACGTTACGATTTTGTAATTAAAGAAGCTGTAAAGTTGCTTAGGGCATTTAAAGTCAAATTGAGAAGTAAATACCTAAAAGATAAGGATGGTAATATTAATAAAAAACCTCCGGAAAAATATTCTTACATAACACAAGAGCAATGGGATATCTTTGTCACTAAGTGCATGAGTGATGATTTTCAGGTAATATTATTATCTAAAAATTATTAATTTCTAAGTACATATACATTGTATTAACCTACTATATTTTTAATTAATGCAGAAACTTAATAGTGAAAATCGAAAAAGAGCATTAAATCCTATATATCTGTATAGAAAATCATGTTTGGGGTACGCTCGTCTTGAATAAGATATGGTAAGTATGTGTATACACTTTTTGTAGAATATGTTAAAAAGATTTTTAACTATTAATTTGTTAATATGTATGTAGAAACAAAAGTCAAATGAAGAGAGAATACCCTGTTTTCAGTTGTGGAAAGTTGCCCGTGTGAACAAGGATGGAGATATTGATAATGATAATGTTCAAAAGATTGTGGATAAATGTGTAAGTCAAATATTTGTTTTTTATTTTGATAGCGATACATGGGAACAAGTACTCCAATATTGTGGGTCATTTATATACCACACATTAATTCTAAACTTGTTTTATATGATGATGGTTAATAATTTTTTCTTGCTTATCAATGCCAGGAAGTATTAACACAATCTTTAACTGAAGAAGAAAGAGGAGAAGACTTTGGTCGTAACGACATATTATTTCAGGCATTAGATCTTCCAGAGTACTCTGGGTGTGTGAAGAGTTATGGTTTTGGAGTAAATGCTAAAAACATATTTCCACGTCAGGCTCTCCCTACACAAGAACACCTTGATAATATTTATCACATGCTCAATACATTGACTAAGAGATTAGAGACACTAGAGAGTGAGAATCTTGAGAGAGAAAAGAAAGAGAGACCACAAGCTGATGAAATAATAGAGAGACATGAATCTGAGAAAATGGTTGAGAGGCAACAAACCAAAGAAGTGGAAAGAATGTGATCAATAGATGAAGTTGTAGAGAGGCAACAAACTGAAGAAGTAGGAGGGAGGTGATCACCTGATAAAGTTGTAGATAAGCAACATCCTAGTGACAAGGATTCTTGCAACCCTGGTGCATCTGACAATATTTTGAAGCTAATTGTTTTTTATTAAACTCTAAATTCTAATTAATTTTTTTCTTTTAATTATATTAATTTTTTATAATTCATTAATGATCTAGGGTATCTATTCTATTAATATATATCTATCATCTCCAAATTGACGTTTGGTTGTTCGTGGGAAATTATATAACATCGGTAGTGATATCGTGCATGGCATAAAATTACTACCCGGATATGTCAAAGTTATGACTGAAGTTCCTATTGTGTCAGATGCTCCATTGCTTATATCTGTTGAATATGGTGATGTCTCGATGGTTGGTCAGGCAATATGTACAATTGTTCTATGGCCATTTAAATTAGCTGACTTTGTTGATGAATGTCAAAAGGTAAATGACTTATTATCAATATGCTTGATTCCTAAGTATATATGTATTTGTTTTATTATTTGATCACTAACCATAGGTAGTGTATCTTTTTAGATGCCTAGTAAATTTCAAAGAAAGGATAAGAATGTCCAATATAGTGTTGAATCAATTGCATCACCAATAAAAAATTACAAAAATCCAAAGATTCAAGAGTTGCCATCTAAAGTTGGAGATTCAACTAGTTCTACTAATTTACAATTCCTTGATATGTATGCAAAAATGATGATGAAGCCTGAGACGGAAATTGAAATAATTATGGAGAAAAATATATTTGGTGACGAATTTCAAGAGCATATACATATAGAGAACATAAAAGAACTTGTTGATCACAATTGGTTAAGTGTCACTGTTATTACAATATATGTCAGGTACATCTTCATCTTGAAGCTTCTTGCTATAAGTACATTGATGAAAATGTTTCTTAGCCATTTTAATTTTGTATCTTGACTTATATGATTATTGATATTTAAAATTATTTTTTTCATTTCAAGATACTTGTATGACAAGTTCATCGCTCTGAATGGATTAGCAAATAAGTTCTCTTTCATATCTCCATATATCTCGAATGATGATAAAGAAGGAAAAAACATAACAAAATTACTCTTGAGAAATAAAGAGTTCAAGGAAAGGATGATTCTTGCCCCTTATAATTGTGGGTAAGATATCCATTCAAAATGTTATCTTTAATCACTTTTGAATGTGAAAGTTATTGAAATATTTTAATTTTGTGTGTAGGGATCATTGGGTGTTGCTTGTCACCAATCTCAATGCTGAGATTATATATTATATGAATTCGTTGAATGTTGAGCACGATAATTATCCAGATTTAAAAATGAAGTTTGAAAAGTAAGCACCAGTTCTTTCAATTTAATATTTATATAATTAATACTCATTATAAAAATTATTTATTTGAAGTTTGATTTAATTTTGTTAGTGCTTTGCACATTTGTCGTGCCTCTGATAAAGTTAAAGTGTCCAAGTCCAAATAAAATAAAATCACATGGACAAAAATAAAGGTATTTTTTAATTAATGTTATTTTTAATAATGACATATAGTAGAGGTCATTGGTGTAATTTTTTTTGGAGTGTCCTTGTCAAACTAACGATATTGACTGTGGATACTTTGTCATGCAATTTATGAAGGAGGTCATCATGGAAAATCAAAATAAAATTCCTTTGAATGTAAGTGATTTTAATATTAAATATTATTATTATTATTATTAAATAGTCATATAGACATGGAATAAAATGTAATTCAATTCTAACTCAATCTTATGTTGTTTTTATATTTGAAGTACCTTCCTGCACGCAAATGTGTTACTTCTGAAGTCAAAGAGGATTGGACTTCATATATGCTACATGATGTTATTCGTGAATTTCATTCGTCTTCTTCTATAAATTTTTTAAATTTTGTTTGAGCTTCCCGTCCAATACAAATAGCAATGACATATGTTTATTAGTAAAATGCTTGGTCAATTAACAAGACTTAGATAGTTGTAAAAAATATATTTTATGTGTGGGCTTGGGTTTACTTGAATTATCAATCATACAAGTTTTGATTCTTTTTTATTTAGTTTGATGTGTTTAATAGTGAGTTTCTTATTATGTGTAGTAGAATGTGATTCTTGTGTTGGTTATTTTTGACATTTAGGAGTTTTCATAGTATTCATACATACGACAACACGAAATCAAGGGACTTAATTTATCGTATTGTTCTATGCTACTTCTGAATTTTGAATATTGCCCGTGCAAGTTTTCATCATATTTAAAAACATCTATTGATTTTTTCTTCCTTATTATAATTTAGAATGCTAAAGGTTCGTGAGATGAAATTTTTAAATATTTACTTTTGTGGTTCTTACTTTCTACGACATACTTTGAAATATATATATATATATATATATATATATATATATATATATATATATATATATATATATATATAAATATATATATGAGTCAGATGGGTAATATAGTTTGTTTAAAAAACGGTTTCTTTATGCATTATCATCCACATCATTTTAGCTAGTTATCAGGGGTATGTGTTATATGTTGCATCCGCGTCATTTTAGCTAGTCACTTAAATTATACATAGGTTGATGAGTCAAACTCAATTATTTAACAAATTTAATTTTAACATTAGGATATTTTAATAGTATTCATACCTACGATATCTTGTATACTAGTAGGTCTTTTGTACAATACATAATGATTTTTTTATTTTGTGATACACGAAAATAAGTGGGAAACATTTCATGTCCTCGACGTTGGATAACTTATGTTTTTGGTGGTTCTACACCTTCTTTTATTATGTGCAAGCCTTATATATATATATATATATATATATATATATATATATATATATATATATATATATATATATATATATATATATATATATATATATATATATATATATATATATATATATATATATATATATATATATAAAATTAATTAATTAATTTGTGACTAAAGAATATTTTTTATTGATAAAAACTAAGTTCATATATGATATATTATTGATATTTTTGTTTTTAGAAGAACATTCATTTTACTTTTCAGTATATTGAATCACTCAAAAACATCTCACTGGTATAAAAAAATATGATAGACATAAGAAAATGTCACAGAAATTAAAAAAAAAGTTGTAGGTATAATAGCATTTTTCAAGAAAACTATTATAATATAGCATCTAACATAGCGCTATTATCAAAAAGCATTATTATAATATAGCATATAAGATAACACTTGGAAAAAAATGCTATTAAATAGAGGAATTAAATTAGACATATTAACAGACTACGATAGCACTTTTAAAAACGCTATTAACCAATACACTTTAATAGCGCTATTATAAGTGGTGAACTTATAATAGCGGCAACTTTAATAGCGCTTAAAAGTGCTATTAAAGTATAAAAAAAGAGTTATTAAATAACCTTTCTGGCGTAGTGTATGCCATAAAGCCTAGTGTCTTGATAGTGAAAGCTTTTGATGATTCTCGGAGAACCGCAATTGGAGAGGTATAACTACCCATATTGATTGGCTCTCATATATTCCTGATTACTTTCCAAGTTATGGATATTAATTTGGCGTATAGTTGCTTGTTGGGGTGTCCTTGGATCCATGCTGCAGGGGCAGTTACCTCCACTTTACATCAAAAGATGAAGTTCATGGTGGATAATCAATTGATAATCATTTATGGGGAGGAGGACTTTGTGGCCAGTCACCTTTCATCCTTCAAATATATCGAGGATGATGAAGATGCATTGGAAACTTCTTTACAAGCTTTGGAAATAGCCAATGTCACTTTTGTGGAGATGAAGGACCTGGTTGGGAAAGATTGTTCATCTTCTGCTTCTCTGAAAATTGCAAAGTTTAGCATTGAAGGAGGGAACCTTGAAGGTTGGGGTCAATTTATTGATGTTCGTGAGAAGAATGATCGCTTTGGTTTGGATATGTGCCTTCCGCTGCGAAATGAGTCATGGTCCCTACAAAGGACAACAACCGAAGTATCCATGAAGTTTTCCTCAGTATAGGATTCATCCATGGAGATCACGTCAGTACAATTGAAGACATCACCAAAGATGAAGATATGCCATGTCTGGTTTACTGGTGTGAGACAACTTTGAACAATTGGAAAGCGGTGGAGATCCCTGAAATTTTTCCTTTGTCAAAGTAATAATTGTTGTTTTTCCTTTCAAAAATCCTTAGCTTAGCCCAAGGCTAATGAGTCATGTTGTAGGGTCCCTTTTCATTTTCAAATAATCATTATCAGTGAATAAAATATATTTTGTTAAATTCTTATTATTCATTTACTTGCTTTCTTTTCAGAAAAGGACAATCTTTTCAAAAAAACAAAAAACATTTTCCATTTGTGCATCTTTTATTTTTACTTTTCTAAAAAGTCAATCATTTTAACATGCAGAATAATTGATAAATATAATGACTTTACTCCCTCTCATAACTTTGAATCCCCTATCTACCAAGCGGAAGAAGAGGGTGAGGAAGATTATAACATCCTTGATGAATTGGCAAGGTTGCTCAAGCACGAGTCCAAAGCCCTCCAGCCACACCAAGAACCGGTGGAGATAATCAACCTTGGCACATAGGATGAGAAGAAAGAAGTCAAGGTCGGAACCACACTTGAAGCAAGCGTCAAAGAGAGATTGGTCAAGTTATAAAAGAATATGTGGATGTATTCGCATGGTCATACCAGGATATGTCGGGCCTAGACACCGACATTGTTGTGCACAAGCTACTACTTCAGCCATACTTCTCGCCAGTAAAACAATCCGAAGAAGAATACTAGATATGGCTTTGAAGATTCATGAAGAAGTTAAACAAAAATTTGACATCGGTTTTCTCGCAGTGGCGAAGTACCCATAATGGTTAGCTAATATTGTACATGTGCCTGAGAAGGATGGAAATGTGAGGATGTTTGTTGAATATACGGATCTAAACAAAGCTAGTTCGAAGGACGCTTTCCCTCTGCCATACATTGATACTCTGGTGGGCAAAATTATAAGTTTTGATGTATTCTCCTTTATGGATGGATTTTCGGGATACAATCAAATCAAGATGACTCCAAGTAATATGGAGAAGACCACATTTATCACCTCTTGGGGAACATTTTGCTACAAGGTGATGCCTCTCGGTCTCAAAAATGTTTAGGCAACTTACCACAGAGCTATGGTCACTCTTTTCCATGACACGATGCACAAGAAGATAGAGGTCTATGTTGACGACATGATCGCTAAATCTCATAATGAAGAAGATCATATGGACCATCTGAAGAAGTTGTTTGAGCGCCTCATAAAGTTTAGACTATGATTAAACCTTGCAAAATGCACATTGGGTGTCCGATCAAGGAAGTTGCTTGGTTACATCGTTAGTCAACGAGGAATTGAGGTAGATCCTGACAAGGTTAGAGTTATACAAGAAATGCCTGCTCCACACACCGAGCGAGAAGTCAGAGGTTTCCTTGGACTTTTGAATTACATCTCAAGGTTTATCCCACATATGATGTCCACGTGTGAGCCTATTTTCAAGTTGTTTCGAAAAGATCAAGAAATTTAATGGAACTCTGGTTGTCAAAGAGCTTTTGAGAAGATCAGACAATACTTGTAAGAGCCACCTATTCTGATTGCACCTGTCTCAGGAAAGCCATTAATCATGTATCTGACTATGCTTGAAGAGTCAATGGGATGCATGTTGGGGCAACGTGATGAAACTGGTCGGAAAGAACATGTTATTTACTATCTGAGTAAGAAGTTACCGATTGTGAAACCAATTATTCACTTTTGGAAAAAACGTGTTGTACGCTAGCATGGGCCGCTCGTCGTTTGAGGCAGTATATAATTTTCCATACTACTTTATTGATCTCGAAAGTGGATCCAATAAAGTACATTTTTGAGAAACCTGCCTTGACTAGAAGACTTGCCCGTTGGCAGATGCTTTTGTCTGAGTACGAAATCCAGTATGTAACCCAGAAGGAAATCAAGGGAAGTGTGTTATCAGAGTACCTTTCTTATGAACCGGTTGAAGACTATCAGCCATTGAAGTTTGACTTCCCTGATGAGGATATAATGGTGATAAAGGATTATGAGATCCCAAACCCAGATGAAGGACCAAAACCAGGAAGCTTGGGTTCAATGGTTCCTCCAACTACAATGGTCATGGTGTGGGGGTTGTTCTGATGAATCTAAAAGGTAGTTATACCCCTTTCACGGCAAGGTTGTGCTTTAATTGTACAAACAAGCTCGGAACCACACCAAGAACCGGTGGAGATAATCAACCTTGGCACATAGGATGAGAAGAAAGAAGTCAAGGTCGGAACCACACTTGAAGCAAGCGTCAAAGAGAGATTGGTCAAGTTATAAAAGAATATGTGGATGTATTCGCATGGTCATACCAGGATATGTCGGGCCTAGACACCGACATTGTTGTGCACAAGCTACTACTTCAGCCATACTTCTCGCCAGTAAAACAATCCGAAGAAGAATACTAGATATGGCTTTTAAGATTCATGAAGAAGTTAAACAAAAATTTGACATCGGTTTTCTCGCAGTGGCGAAGTACCCATAATGGTTAGCTAATATTGTACATGTGCCTGAGAAGGATGGAAATGTGAGGATGTTTGTTGAATATACGGATCTAAACAAAGCTAGTTCGAAGGACGCTTTCCCTCTGCCATACATTGATACTCTGGTGGGCAAAATTATAAGTTTTGATGTATTCTCCTTTATGGATGGATTTTCGGGATACAATCAAATCAAGATGACTCCAAGTAATATGGAGAAGACCACATTTATCACCTCTTGGGGAACATTTTGCTACAACGTGATGCCTCTCGGTCTCAAAAATGTTTGGGCAACTTACCACAGAGCTATGGTCACTCTTTTCCATGACACGATGCACAAGAAGATAGAGGTCTATGTTGACGACATGATCGCTAAATCTCATAATGAAGAAGATCATATGGACCATCTGAAGAAGTTGTTTGAGCGCCTCATAAAGTTTAGACTATGATTAAACCTTGCAAAATGCACATTGGGTGTCCGATCAAGGAAGTTGCTTGGTTACATCGTTAGTCAACGAGGAATTGAGGTAGATCCTGACAAGGTTAGAGTTATACAAGAAATGCCTGCTCCACACACCGAGCGAGAAGTCAGAGGTTTCCTTGGACTTTTGAATTACATCTCAAGGTTTATCCCACATATGATGTCCACGTGTGAGCCTATTTTCAAGTTGTTTCGAAAAGATCAAGAAATTTAATGGAACTCTGATTGTCAAAGAGCTTTTGAGAAGATCAGACAATACTTGTAAGAGCCACCTATTCTGATTGCACCTGTCTCAGGAAAGCCATTAATCATGTATCTGACTATGCTTGAAGAGTCAATGGGATGCATGTTGGGGCAACGTGATGAAACTGGTCGGAAAGAACATGTTATTTACTATCTGAGTAAGAAGTTACCGATTGTGAAACCAATTATTCACTTTTGGAAAAAACGTGTTGTACGCTAGCATGGGCCGCTCGTCGTTTGAGGCAGTATATAATTTTCCATACTACTTTATTGATCTCGAAAGTGGATCCAATAAAGTACATTTTTGAGAAACCTGCCTTGACTAGAAGACTTGCCCGTTGGCAGATGCTTTTGTCTGAGTACGAAATCCAGTATGTAACCCAGAAGGAAATCAAGGGAAGTGTGTTATCAGAGTACCTTTCTTATGAACCGGTTGAAGACTATCAGCCATTGAAGTTTGACTTCCCTGATGAGGATATAATGGTGATAAAGGATTATGAGATCCCAAACCCAGATGAAGGACCAAAACCAGGAAGCTTGGGTTCAATGGTTCCTCCAACTACAATGGTCATGGTGTGGGGGTTGTTCTGATGAATCTAAAAGGTAGTTATACCCCTTTCACGGCAAGGTTGTGCTTTAATTGTACAAACAAGCTCGGAACCACACCAAGAACCGGTGGAGATAATCAACCTTGGCACATAGGATGAGAAGAAAGAAGTCAAGGTCGGAACCACACTTGAAGCAAGCGTCAAAGAGAGATTGGTCAAGTTATAAAAGAATATGTGGATGTATTCGCATGGTCATACCAGGATATGTCGGGCCTAGACACCGACATTGTTGTGCACAAGCTACTACTTGAGCCATACTTCTCGCCAGTAAAACAATCCGAAGAAGAATACTAGATATGGCTTTTAAGATTCATGAAGAAGTTAAACAAAAATTTGACATCGGTTTTCTCGCAGTGGCGAAGTACCCATAATGGTTAGCTAATATTGTACATGTGCCTAAGAAGGATGGAAATGTGAGGATGTTTGTTGAATATACGGATCTAAACAAAGCTAGTTCGAAGGACGCTTTCCCTCTGCCATACATTGATACTCTGGTGGGCAAAATTATAAGTTTTGATGTATTCTCCTTTATGGATGGATTTTCGGGATACAATCAAATCAAGATGACTCCAAGTAATATGGAGAAGACCACATTTATCACCTCTTGGGGAACATTTTGCTACAAGGTGATGCCTCTCGGTCTCAAAAATGTTTGGGCAACTTACCATAGAGCTATGGTCACTCTTTTCCATGACACGATGCACAAGAAGATAGAGGTCTATGTTGACGACATGATCGCTAAATCTCATAATGAAGAAGATCATATGGACCATCTGAAGAAGTTGTTTGAGCGCCTCATAAAGTTTAGACTATGATTAAACCTTGCAAAATGCACATTGGGTGTCCGATCAAGGAAGTTGCTTGGTTACATCGTTAGTCAACGAGGAATTGAGGTAGATCCTGACAAGGTTAGAGTTATACAAGAAATGCCTGCTCCACGCACCGAGCGAGAAGTCAGAGGTTTCCTTGGACTTTTGAATTACATCTCAAGGTTTATCCCACATATGACGTCCACGTGTGAGCCTATTTTCAAGTTGTTTCGAAAAGATCAAGAAATTTAATGGAACTCTGATTGTCAAAGAGCTTTTGAGAAGATCAGACAATACTTGTAAGAGCCACCTATTATGATTGCACCTGTCTCAGGAAAGCCATTAATCATGTATCTGACTATGCTTGAAGAGTCAATGGGATGCATGTTGGGGCAACGTGATGAAACTGGTCGGAAAGAACATGTTATTTACTATCTCAGTAAGAAGTTACCGATTGTGAAACCAATTATTCACTTTTGGAAAAAACGTGTTGTACGCTAGCATGGGCCGCTCGTCGTTTGAGGCAGTATATAATTTTCCATACTACTTTATTGATCTCGAAAGTGGATCTAATAAAGTACATTTTTGAGAAACCTGCCTTGACTAGAAGACTTGCCCGTTGGCAGATGCTTTTGTCTGAGTACGAAATCCAGTATGTAACCCAGAAGGAAATCAAGGGAAGTGTGTTATCAGAGTACCTTTCTTATGAACCGGTTGAAGACTATCAGCCATTGAAGTTTGACTTCCCTGATGAGGATATAATGGTGATAAAGGATTATGAGATCCCAAACCCAGATGAAGGACCAAAACCAGGAAGCTTGGGTTCAATGGTTCCTCCAACTACAATGGTCATGGTGTGGGGGTTGTTCTGATGAATCTAAAAGGTAGTTATACCCCTTTCACGGCAAGGTTGTGCTTTAATTGTACAAACAAGCTCGGAACCACACCAAGAACCGGTGGAGATAATCAACCTTGGCACATAGGATGAGAAGAAAGAAGTCAAGGTCGGAACCACACTTGAAGCAAGCGTCAAAGAGAGATTGGTCAAGTTATAAAAGAATATGTGGATGTATTCGCATGGTCATACCAGGATATGTCGGGCCTAGACACCGACATTGTTGTGCACAAGCTACTACTTCAGCCATACTTCTCGCCAGTAAAACAATCCGAAGAAGAATACTAGATATGGCTTTGAAGATTCATGAAGAAGTTAAACAAAAATTTGACATCGGTTTTCTCGCAGTGGCGAAGTACCCATAATGGTTAGATAATATTGTACATGTGCCTAAGAAGGATGGAAATGTGAGGATGTTTGTTGAATATACAGATCTAAACAAAGCTAGTTCGAAGGACGCTTTCCCTCTGCCATACATTGATACTCTGGTGGGCAAAATTATAAGTTTTGATGAATTCTCCTTTATGGATGGATTTTCGGGATACAATCAAATCAAGATGACTCCAAGTAATATGGAGAAGACCACATTTATCACCTCTTGGGGAACATTTTGCTACAAGGTGATGCCTCTCGGTCTCAAAAATGTTTGGGCAACTTACCACAGAGCTATGGTCACTCTTTTCCATGACACGATGCACAAGAAGATAGAGGTCTATGTTGACGACATGATCGCTAAATCTCATAATGAAGAAGATCATATGGACCATCTGAAGAAGTTGTTTGAGCGCCTCATAAAGTTTAGACTATGATTAAACCTTGCAAAATGCACATTGGGTGTCCGATCAAGGAAGTTGCTTGGTTACATCGTTAGTCAACGAGGAATTGAGGTAGATCCTGACAAGGTTAGAGTTATACAAGAAATGCCTGCTCCACACACCGAGCGAGAAGTCAGAGGTTTCCTTGGACTTTTGAATTACATCTCAAGGTTTATCCCACATATGATGTCCACGTGTGAGCCTATTTTCAAGTTGTTTCGAAAAGGTCAAGAAATTTAATGGAACTCTGATTGTCAAAGAGCTTTTGAGAAGATCAGACAATACTTGTAAGAGCCACCTATTCTGATTGCACCTGTCTCAGGAAAGCCATTAATCATGTATCTGACTATGCTTGAAGAGTCAATGGGATGCATGTTGGGGCAACGTGATGAAACTGGTCGGAAAGAACATGTTATTTACTATCTGAGTAAGAAGTTACCGATTGTGAAACCAATTATTCACTTTTGGAAAAAACGTGTTGTACGCTAGCATGGGCCGCTCGTCGTTTGAGGCAGTATATAATTTTCCATACTACTTTATTGATCTCGAAAGTGGATCCAATAAAGTACATTTTTGAGAAACCTGCCTTGACTAGAAGACTTGCCCGTTGGCAGATGCTTTTGTCTGAGTACGAAATCCAGTATGTAACCCAGAAGGAAATCAAGGGAAGTGTGTTATCAGAGTACCTTTCTTATGAACCGGTTGAAGACTATCAGCCATTGAAGTTTGACTTCCCTGATGAGGATATAATGGTGATAAAGGATTATGAGATCCCAAACCCAGATGAAGGACCAAAACCAGGAAGCTTGGGTTCAATGGTTCCTCCAACTACAATGGTCATGGTGTGGGGGTTGTTCTGATGAATCTAAAAGGTAGTTATACCCCTTTCACGGCAAGGTTGTGCTTTAATTGTACAAACAAGCTCGGAACCACACCAAGAACCGGTGGAGATAATCAACCTTGGCACATAGGATGAGAAGAAAGAAGTCAAGGTCGGAACCACACTTGAAGCAAGCGTCAAAGAGAGATTGGTCAAGTTATAAAAGAATATGTGGATGTATTCGCATGGTCATACCAGGATATGTCGGGCCTAGACACCGACATTGTTGTGCACAAGCTACTACTTCAGCCATACTTCTCGCCAGTAAAACAATCCGAAGAAGAATACTAGATATGGCTTTTAAGATTCATGAAGAAGTTAAACAAAAATTTGACATCGGTTTTCTCGCAGTGGCGAAGTACCCATAATGGTTAGCTAATATTGTACATGTGCCTGAGAAGGATGGAAATGTGAGGATGTTTGTTGAATATACGGATCTAAACAAAGCTAGTTCGAAGGACGCTTTCCCTCTGCCATACATTGATACTCTGGTGGGCAAAATTATAAGTTTTGATGTATTCTCCTTTATGGATGGATTTTCGGGATACAATCAAATCAAGATGACTCCAAGTAATATGGAGAAGACCACATTTATCACCTCTTGGGGAACATTTTGCTACAACGTGATGCCTCTCGGTCTCAAAAATGTTTGGGCAACTTACCACAGAGCTATGGTCACTCTTTTCCATGACACGATGCACAAGAAGATAGAGGTCTATGTTGACGACATGATCGCTAAATCTCATAATGAAGAAGATCATATGGACCATCTGAAGAAGTTGTTTGAGCGCCTCATAAAGTTTAGACTATGATTAAACCTTGCAAAATGCACATTGGGTGTCCGATCAAGGAAGTTGCTTGGTTACATCGTTAGTCAACGAGGAATTGAGGTAGATCCTGACAAGGTTAGAGTTATACAAGAAATGCCTGCTCCACACACCGAGCGAGAAGTCAGAGGTTTCCTTGGACTTTTGAATTACATCTCAAGGTTTATCCCACATATGATGTCCACGTGTGAGCCTATTTTCAAGTTGTTTCGAAAAGATCAAGAAATTTAATGGAACTCTGATTGTCAAAGAGCTTTTGAGAAGATCAGACAATACTTGTAAGAGCCACCTATTCTGATTGCACCTGTCTCAGGAAAGCCATTAATCATGTATCTGACTATGCTTGAAGAGTCAATGGGATGCATGTTGGGGCAACGTGATGAAACTGGTCGGAAAGAACATGTTATTTACTATCTGAGTAAGAAGTTACCGATTGTGAAACCAATTATTCACTTTTGGAAAAAACGTGTTGTACGCTAGCATGGGCCGCTCGTCGTTTGAGGCAGTATATAATTTTCCATACTACTTTATTGATCTCGAAAGTGGATCCAATAAAGTACATTTTTGAGAAACCTGCCTTGACTAGAAGACTTGCCCGTTGGCAGATGCTTTTGTCTGAGTACGAAATCCAGTATGTAACCCAGAAGGAAATCAAGGGAAGTGTGTTATCAGAGTACCTTTCTTATGAACCGGTTGAAGACTATCAGCCATTGAAGTTTGACTTCCCTGATGAGGATATAATGGTGATAAAGGATTATGAGATCCCAAACCCAGATGAAGGACCAAAACCAGGAAGCTTGGGTTCAATGGTTCCTCCAACTACAATGGTCATGGTGTGGGGGTTGTTCTGATGAATCTAAAAGGTAGTTATACCCCTTTCACGGCAAGGTTGTGCTTTAATTGTACAAACAAGCTCGGAACCACACCAAGAACCGGTGGAGATAATCAACCTTGGCACATAGGATGAGAAGAAAGAAGTCAAGGTCGGAACCACACTTGAAGCAAGCGTCAAAGAGAGATTGGTCAAGTTATAAAAGAATATGTGGATGTATTCGCATGGTCATACCAGGATATGTCGGGCCTAGACACCGACATTGTTGTGCACAAGCTACTACTTCAGCCATACTTCTCGCCAGTAAAACAATCCGAAGAAGAATACTAGATATGGCTTTTAAGATTCATGAAGAAGTTAAACAAAAATTTGACATCGGTTTTCTCGCAGTGGCGAAGTACCCATAATGGTTAGCTAATATTGTACATGTGCCTAAGAAGGATGGAAATGTGAGGATGTTTGTTGAATATACGGATCTAAACAAAGCTAGTTCGAAGGACGCTTTCCCTCTGCCATACATTGATACTCTGGTGGGCAAAATTATAAGTTTTGATGTATTCTCCTTTATGGATGGATTTTCGGGATACAATCAAATCAAGATGACTCCAAGTAATATGGAGAAGACCACATTTATCACCTCTTGGGGAACATTTTGCTACAAGGTGATGCCTCTCGGTCTCAAAAATGTTTGGGCAACTTACCACAGAGCTATGGTCACTCTTTTCCATGACACGATGCACAAGAAGATAGAGGTCTATGTTGACGACATGATCGCTAAATCTCATAATGAAGAAGATCATATGGACCATCTGAAGAAGTTGTTTGAGCGCCTCATAAAGTTTAGACTATGATTAAACCTTGCAAAATGCACATTGGGTGTCCGATCAAGGAAGTTGCTTGGTTACATCGTTAGTCAACGAGGAATTGAGGTAGATCCTGACAAGGTTAGAGTTATACAAGAAATGCCTGCTCCACACACCGAGCGAGAAGTCAGAGGTTTCCTTGGACTTTTGAATTACATCTCAAGGTTTATCCCACATATGATGTCCACGTGTGAGCCTATTTTCAAGTTGTTTCGAAAAGATCAAGAAATTTAATGGAACTCTGATTGTCAAAGAGCTTTTGAGAAGATCAGACAATACTTGTAAGAGCCACCTATTCTGATTGCACCTGTCTCAGGAAAGCCATTAATCATGTATCTGACTATGCTTGAAGAGTCAATGGGATGCATGTTGGGGCAACGTGATGAAACTGGTCGGAAAGAACATGTTATTTACTATCTGAGTAAGAAGTTACCGATTGTGAAACCAATTATTCACTTTTGGAAAAAACGTGTTGTACGCTAGCATGGGCCGCTCGTCGTTTGAGGCAGTATATAATTTTCCATACTACTTTATTGATCTCGAAAATGGATCCAATAAAGTACATTTTTGAGAAACCTGCCTTGACTAGAAGACTTGCCCGTTGGCAGATGCTTTTGTCTGAGTATGAAATCCAGTATGTAACCCAGAAGGAAATCAAGGGAAGTGTGTTATCAGAGTACCTTTCTTATGAACCGGTTGAAGACTATCAGCCATTGAAGTTTGACTTCCCTGATGAGGATATAATGGTGATAAAGGATTATGAGATCCCAAACCCAGATGAAGGACCAAAACCAGGAAGCTTGGGTTCAATGGTTCCTGCAACTACAATGGTCATGGTGTGGGGGTTGTTCTGATGAATCTAAAAGGTAGTTATACCCCTTTCACGGCAAGGTTGTGCTTTAATTATACAAACAAGCTCGGAACCACACCAAGAACCGGTGGAGATAATCAACCTTGGCACATAGGATGAGAAGAAAGAAGTCAAGGTCGGAACCACACTTGAAGCAAGCGTCAAAGAGAGATTGGTCAAGTTATAAAAGAATATGTGGATGTATTCGCATGGTCATACCAGGATATGTCGGGCCTAGACACCGACATTGTTGTGCACAAGCTACTACTTCAGCCATACTTCTCGCCAGTAAAACAATCCGAAGAAGAATACTAGATATGGCTTTGAAGATTCATGAAGAAGTTAAACAAAAATTTGACATCGGTTTTCTCGTAGTGGCGAAGTACCCATAATGGTTAGATAATATTGTACATGTGCCTAAGAAGGATGGAAATGTGAGGATGTTTGTTGAATATACGGATCTAAACAAAGCTAGTTCGAAGGACGCTTTCCCTCTGCCATACATTGATACTCTGGTGGGCAAAATTATAAGTTTTGATGTATTCTCCTTTATGGATGGATTTTCGGGATACAATCAAATCAAGATGACTCCAAGTAATATGGAGAAGACCACATTTATCACCTCTTGGGGAACATTTTGCTACAACGTGATGCCTCTCGGTCTCAAAAATGTTTGGGCAACTTACCACAGAGCTATGGTCACTCTTTTCCATGACACGATGCACAAGAAGATAGAGGTCTATGTTGACGACATGATCGCTAAATCTCATAATGAAGAAGATCATATGGACCATCTGAAGAAGTTGTTTGAGCGCCTCATAAAGTTTAGACTATGATTAAACCTTGCAAAATGCACATTGGGTGTCCGATCAAGGAAGTTGCTTGGTTACATCGTTAGTCAACGAGGAATTGAGGTAGATCCTGACAAGGTTAGAGTTATACAAGAAATGCCTGCTCCACACACCGAGCGAGAAGTCAGAGGTTTCCTTGGACTTTTGAATTACATCTCAAGGTTTATCCCACATATGATGTCCACGTGTGAGCCTATTTTCAAGTTGTTTCGAAAAGATCAAGAAATTTAATGGAACTCTGATTGTCAAAGAGCTTTTGAGAAGATCAGACAATACTTGTAAGAGCCACCTATTCTGATTGCACCTGTCTCAGGAAAGCCATTAATCATGTATCTGACTATGCTTGAAGAGTCAATGGGATGCATGTTGGGGCAACATGATGAAACTGGTCGGAAAGAACATGTTATTTACTATCTGAGTAAGAAGTTACCGATTGTGAAACCAATTATTCACTTTTGGAAAAAACGTGTTGTACGCTAGCATGGGCCGCTCGTCGTTTGAGGCAGTATATAATTTTCCATACTACTTTATTGATCTCGAAAATGGATCCAATAAAGTACATTTTTGAGAAACCTGCCTTGACTAGAAGACTTGCCCGTTGGCAGATGCTTTTGTCTGAGTATGAAATCCAGTATGTAACCCAGAAGGAAATCAAGGGAAGTGTGTTATCAGAGTACCTTTCTTATGAATCGGTTGAAGACTATCAGCCATTGAAGTTTGACTTCCCTGATGAGGATATAATGGTGATAAAGGATTATGAGATCCCAAACCCAGATGAAGGACCAAAACCAGGAAGCTTGGGTTCAATGGTTCCTCCAACTACAATGGTCATGGTGTGGGGGTTGTTCTGATGAATCTAAAAGGTAGTTATACCCCTTTCACGGCAAGGTTGTGCTTTAATTGTTCAAACAATTTTGCAGAGTATGAAGCTTGTATCCTTGGTATTGAAGTTGCAATTGATCTTCGAATCAAGATCCTTGAGGTGTATGGGGACTCAGCCTTGGTGATCTATCAAGTCAAAGGTGAATGGAAGACATGTGATGCGAAGCTGATCCTGTATCATGCTCATGTTGTAAAGTTGATAGAATAATTTGATGGTATCACATTCCATCACATCCCAAGAGCATAAAATCAAGTGGTTGACGCTCTGTAAACATTAGCATCAATGTACCAAGTCATATCCCGTAATGAAGCTCTGATTATTCAAATAGAGCAAAGAGATGAGCTTGCCTACTATCAACTGATTGAAGAAAAAACTAATGGTAAACCATGGTTTCATGACATCAAGTGATATCTGCAAAGTCATGAGTATCCAGGAGATGCTATATTGTTGGATAAGAAAACTCTGAGGAGGTTATCATCCAAATTCTTTTTGAGCAATGATGTGTTTTGCAAAAGAAACCATGGCATGGTTTTGCTCATATGTGTGGATAGACATGAAGCAGGCATGTTGATCAAGGAGATTCATGAAGGATCTTTTGGAACCCATGCTAATGGGAATGTATGGCCAAGAAGATCTTGAGAGCTGGTTATTATTGGTTGACCATGGAATCTAATTGTTTCAGCTATGCTAGAAAATGCCATAAATTTCAAATTTATGCTAATAAAGTGCATGTACCTCTAACGCTACTGAATATTTTGACATCGCCTTGGCCTTTCTCAATGTGGGGCATTGACATGATTGGTGCCATAGAGCCGAAAGATTTTAATAGTCACCGCTTCATCTTAGTTGCCATTGATTACTTTACCAAATGGGTAGAAGTTACTTCCTACACCAATGTGACGAGACAAGTGGTCGCCCGCTTTATAAAAAAGGAGATTATTTGCCGCTATGGAATCCCAAGCAAGATCATCACCGATAATGGTTCAAACTTGAACAACAAGATAATGACAAAATTATATGAGAGTTTCAAGATTGACCATCATATTTCTTCTCCATATCGTCCAAAGATGAACGGTGTTGTTGAAGCTGACAATAATAACATTAAAAAGATTCTACAAAAGATGGTGAAAACCTACTAGGATTGGCATGAGATGCTACCCTTTTCATTGCATGGATATCGGACCCCAGTCTGCACCTCAACGGGGGCAACCCCATTCTCCTTAGTCTATAGGATGGAAGTAGTTCTCCCAGTCGAAGTAGAGATACCATCAATGAGAATCATGATGGTGACCAAGCTAGATGTTCCTGAATGGACCCAAAACAATTATGATCAACTTAACCTCATTGATGAGAAGTGTATGACCGCTTTGTGCCATGGACAATTGTACCAACAACAGATCAAGAAAGTGTTTGACAAGAAGGCCTGCCCTCGAGAGTCCAAGGAAGGGGATCTCATGCTCAAGAAGATATTGCCAGTACATAAAGACTCACATGGGAAGTGGACTCCCAATTATAGAGGCCCATACGTTGTAAAGAGAGGATACTTTGGAGGTGCTCTATTTTTCACAACTATGGATGGCAAAGAGCTCACTCATCCTGTGAACTCTGATATAGTCAAAAGATATTATGCCTGACAAAAACCCGCTAAGTCGAAAACCTGAAATGGCGACTTAGGCAAGAATGGGTATTCCGGTGGATTGAAAACCCGAAAGGGCGGTCCAGAAAAAATTTAGGGATATTAAAGAATGATAGCTCGCTAAGTTGAAAACCTGAAAGGGCGACTTAGGCAAAAAAGAGTACCCCCGTGGATTGAAAGCTTGAACGGGAGATCCAGGCAAAAATTAGGGACAAAAGGCATAAACTGCATCAGTTGTCACTGATTAACACAGAAGAGGCAAAGACGAAAGATCAATCCAGTTGCTCCCTTCAGAAGCGAAGTTTTATGGAGTCATTGTTATTAGGGATAGTAGTGGTCATTGTGATTCAATGTAAACCTTTTTCTTGTTGCCATTTTCAAATTTGTAAGATTCCATGGAGCTACACCATTTGTGTGCTACCATTCTTGAATAAATAAAAGTTTGCCATTTTCTGTTTTTCTCTGATTTTCTTTGTTATGCAAAATGTCATTTATTTGTTAATAATGAAATTTTGAACTTAAAAAGAATTTTCAAAATATTGAGAAACACAATTTTGCTTTGACTTGTGGAAATATTAAAAGGAAATATTTCGTTACGAAGAAGTGCCTAATTAAAACTGAACATATGGATATCTTAATCAACGCTTCTGAAGCAAACAATCCATATTTACTCTGATAAATTGAAGTCTCATGTTCACTAGACTCTGAAGTCTAATCTTCAAGGCTCTGAACTCTGGTCAAGCTTCAAATCATCTCAAATACGAAGTCAGTGATTTAAAGAACAGTGGTTGAAAGAATATTCTTGAAAACCTTACATTCAATTGGAAAAATCAAATGTTCCCTGTAAAGGAAAAATATGTTGGAATTATTAAGGAATGTACTAGCAACCATACTTCATGTTTCATAGGTCAACCTCGTACCACCATTATAACTGTGGAATTGAAGAAGTTTCCAATTCTATTTTCCAACGGTATTATTCATCATCTATTTAAATAGGACAAAGAAATTGTGAAAGAAGACAAGAAATAGAAAAGTGACATACACTAGTGCATAAAGAGGAATTTACATCCGTTTTTTATACATTTTACATTTGTTATTAGAGGATGTAAATCCAAAGGGTGAGAAATATCTCACGAATTTACACCCGTTTTCTAACAAAGTTTTAATGTTTTCTTTAAAAAAAATCAATTAAGTATGATACTGTGATGGTAACAAAACATATATGAAATTTCCTGCAACAGAGTAGAACCATTTTCAAAAAAGAGATTACTTTACCAAATGGGTAGAAGCTACTTCCTACACCAATATGACAAGACAAGTGGTCGCCCGCTTTATCAAAAAGGAGATTATCTGACGCTATGGAATCCCAATCAAGATCATCACCGATAATGTTTCAAACTTGAACAACAAGACAATGACAGAATTATATGAGAGTTTCAAGATTGACCACCATAGTTCTTCTCCATATCGTTCAAAGATGAATGACGTTGTTGAAGCTGCCAACAATAACATTAGAAAGATCCTACAAAAGATGGTGAAAACCTACAAGGATTGGCATGAGATGCTACCATTTTCATTGCATGGATATTGAACCTCAATCTACACCTCTACAGGGGAAACCACATTCTCCTTGGTCTATAGGATGGAAGCAGCTCTCCCAATCGAAGTAGAGATACCATCAATGAGAATCATGATGGTGACCAAGATAGATGAAGCTAAATGGATCCAAAACAATTATGATCAACTTAACCTCATTGACAATAAGCGTATGACCTCTTTGTGCCATGGACAATTGTACCAACAACGGATCAAGAAAGCGTTTGACAAGAAGGCCTGCCCTCGAGAGTTCAAGGAAGGGGATCTCATGCTCAAGAAGATATTTCCAATACACAAAGACTCACATGGGAAATGGACTCCCAATTATAAAGGACCATACATTGTAAAGAGAGCATACTCTGAAGGTGCTTTGTTTCTCACAACTATGGATGGCGAAGAGCTCACTCACCCTGTGAACTCTGATGTAGTCAAAAGATACTATGCCTGACAAAAACCTGCTAAGTCGAAAACCTGAAAAGGCTGCTTAGGCAAGAATGGGTATCCTGGTGGATTGAAAACCCGAAAGGACGGTCCAGGAAAAAGTTAGGGATATTAAAGAATGATAGCTCGCTAAGTTGAAAACCTGAAAGGGCGACTTAGGCAAAAAAAAGTGTCCCATTGGATTGAGAACTTGAACGGACGATCCAGGCAAAAATTGAGGACAAAAGGCATAGACTGCATCAGTTATCACTGATCAACACAGAAGAGGCAAAGGCGAAAGATCAATCCAGCTGCTCCTTTCAGAAGCGAGGTTTTGTGGAGTCATTGTTATTAAGGATAGAAGTGGTCATTATGATTCAATGTAAACCTTCTCCCTGTTGCCATTTTTAAATTTGTAAGATTCTATGGAGCTACACCATTTGTGCGCTACCATTCTTGAACAAATAAAAGTTTGCCATTTTCTGTTTTTCTCTGATTTTCTTTGTTATGCAAAATTTCATTTATTTGTTAATAATGAAATTTTGAACTTAAAAAGAATTTTCAACATATTGAGAAACACAATTTTACTTTGACATGTGGAAATATTTCGTTACGAAGAAGTGCTTAATTAAAGTCAACCTCTAGATATCCTAATCAACGCTTTTGAAGCAAACAATCCATATTTACTTTGATAAATTCAAGTCTCATGTTCACTAGACTCTGAAGTCTAATCTTCAAGGCTCTGAATTCTTATAAAGCTTCTAATCATCCCAAATACAAAGTTAATGATTTAAAGAACAATGGTTGAAAGAATATTCTTGAAAACCTTACATTCAATCGGCAAAATCAAATGTTCCCTTTAAAGGAAAAGTATGTTGGAATTATTAAGGAATGTACTACCAACAATACTCCATATTTCATAGGTCAACCTCGTACCACCATTATAACTGTGGAATTGAAGAAATTTCCAATTCTATTTTCCAACGGTACTATTCATCATCTATTTAAATAGGACAAAGAAATTGTGAAAGAAGACATAGAAAAGTGACATACACTAGGCATAAAGAAGAATTTACATCCGTTTTTTTTACATTTTACATTTGTTATTAGAGGGTATAAATCCAAAGGGTGAGAAATATCTGACGAATTTACACATGTTTAAAATGAGTGTAAATAGAGGTTATATTACATCTTTTTTTATAGAGAAAACGGATGTAAATTGTACGTATATACATTTAAATCAAACAAATCTACACCCCATTTAATAAAAATGAAATGTAAAATAAATAATGCTTACTATGAATGTCAACAAATTTACACCTTATTTTCTTTAAATAGGGTATAAAAATATGGTATATTACACCTTATATTTAATTTCATCTACATCCTATTTCATACAACCAAATGCTTTTGTATACCGCTGAACATTCAATAAATAAATTCCTTATAACGTGTATAAAAGAACTCAATTTATTTTTTAAAATTATTTTTAAAAAATCACTAAACCAAAATTTGTATACAACATTTATTCAATAAACAACATTCTATGCTCTGTGTTCCTCACCAATATCCTTTACAACCATGAAGGAGAAACCATAAAGTTACCTTCCTAGATTTTCCTTATGTATTAATTTTGCAAAATACAACTCACTCTCAAAAGGTCTTTGTATTTGGAACAATCAACAAGGTAACTTTATGCTCAACACAAAGAGCTTTCACCAATTTAACATTATCAGATTGGTCACAATCTTTAGATAGAATACATAGCTGTGTGGAATGCTTCTAAAGCACTTTTGCACTTTCATGAAAAGACTTGTGCAAGGACACCATAAGCCTTTGGCTTTCATTGGCTCATTGATATTCTAAGTGCAACAACAATTGCCTCAACTGCAAAAATGACTTCTTCATCATACATTCTATTAATTTGGTAACCACTAGGCATTATGTAAACGATAAATCAAATCTCCAATATTTTTTTCAATAAAATTGAATCGTATTACAATTTCATATTATTGCGATTGAGAGAGGGGAGATTGAGTATGATTCAAGCATTATGAGAGTTTTAAAGTATTAAATACTAACCTTAACACGGACGATGGCCGAATATCAGCTGGAGAGAAGCTGACGAAACCGAATGAGAAGCAAAATGGCAAAGTACTACAGCAGATGAGAAGAAAGGATTTATTTGTTCTGATGGACCCGATATATTAACATGCTAATATTAAATATATTTTTTTGGTTTTCCAATAATGAGAAGCAAAATGGCGCATGTGCATCATGGACCGGGGCAAAAGTTATTCAGTTCTTGCACATTTTCTTAAGTGTGGTGAAGAACTGAGTAACAGTTTGGTCACCTTGATGAAGTGCATATATCTCTTCCTAGAACTCTGAAATTCAAAAAACTCTGAGTAAATTTTGGGTAAAAATAAAGAGGTATATGAATATATGATGATTTTTTTGTAAGAGGGTCGGGGTCTAGATGAAGGTTAAGGGAAAGTGTACATGAAAATTTATGGGTAAGTGAAATAAATTGTTTGTTGGGTAAGGGAAAAGAAGCATTTGTGTCTGAATGGTGTTTCTGGGTATGTTCAGAGGTGAGATAATAATGAAGGTGTGAATTTTTCTGAGGAAATTATGAAGGTTGTGTTTAATGTATGAAGGAAACTGGGAAAAATATGATAATGTTTTTGTTATGGAATGGGTGTTCTGGATATTTATGGAAAATCAAGAAGGATATAATGAATTTATTTTGAGTGTTTTTGGAGAGTATGAATGTGAGGAGAGAAGCGACAGAATAAGATGAAATAGGAGAGATAAAGAAATTGGAGAAATGAAGAAGATGAAATAGGAGAGAGAAAGAAATGGGATAAATGAAGAGTCACCAATGATTTTTCTTTTCCCAATAGAGAAAGAGATAAAATGAAATCTGGAAGGAAAAAAAAGCAATGGTAAGATGACACACGTTGGAGTGGTTGAGTCAAATTGATAACCCTTAAAATTGGAAAGATGGTGGAATCTGAAGATTAAAATGAATTGTGCGGGAAGATGATCAATGAGAATTGAATGTTTATGGGAAAAAGGGCAGTGATTAATGCATCGAGAAGGCCCATGTGTTGAAAAAAATCTAGAAAGTAAAGAATGCAAATCTTAAAATATGAAATAAGAGCCATTAAATTTTCTCTTGATACCATGTTACCATGTTAAATTGTGATATCCATTTGTCATAATTATTACATGTAGGAAATATAAAAATACAAAATGGAATTCATAAATATTTTCATTGAATTAATTTTCAGTCTAATTAGCTAGTCCCTTAAATATATTAGTAGTAGATGTAACCAACTACGAGAGAAAATAAGTAAGAGTCCTAACTAATTAATAACAAAGTTCAAATGGTAAGCAATCATATATTTTATTTTATTTTGGTTAAGTAATCTAGTGGCTGGAATCCATATTATTAAAGATAAATAAAAATGAGATTTTGCAAGTTCAAACTCGTGTCCCTCCACACAATGTCCCTATACAACTACTAACTGAATTGTCTTAACTGACAACAATCTTATATTTTAACAAGATATTATGTTTTGAGTGAGAATTTGAAACCTTACCATTGTATATTTTATAGTTATTAATTGTATACGAAGAGTACATGCATGAAATGTTGATACGGAGAATAAGAAAAACAATCGGAAAGACAGGAGAATTATTTTCAAATGATGGTGAGAATTATTTAGGTAATGGGACATTGAGGACGATGATGGTGAGAATTATTTAGGTATAACAATGGGATATTGAGGACAACTTATGTCTCTCTCACACTCTCCACTAATATAAGTTGATTCTCGTATGATATAAGTCAATTTTCTCCGTCCTAACACTTTTTCTTCATCGGAGTTAAAATTTTAATCCTCGCCTCCACAAATGATTATTGATTTTCCCCATCATGCATCTGTTTTTTCCCTCATGGCCCGATACTATCATTTCTCTATAGTTAAAGGGTTAAATAAGTTCTCAACCAGAGATCCTTGGAAGAGCAAATACAAACAATGCAGTTGAAAAGCATCCGTTTTGGAAAATACATATTATATTATTTCATATTGATTATTATCCCATCCTATGGGGTGGAAAAACACCCTATGAAAAATCGAAAATGTCCCTCAAATTTCGAAGATACATCTTCATACGCACCACACACCATTTTATGGCGCATCAATTGAGTGTCACCTCAGATTAAAATAAAAATTTATTTCAGAGATGCATATCTAGATATTTTCAACAAATATATTGATATTTGGGCAACCCAATGGACATTCCGAAGAAGCATCTTCGGAGGTTTGGGGTGAGACTTTGAAATTTTTGTGACCTTTGCATGTCTAATATTTATGGAGATGTATCTCCAGAATAATTTGATAAAACATTCAACTGCCTAATCACACAGTCATACTTGTTTTTTACTCCAAACCCTTACCATAAACCATTCCATTCTCAATCCTTATTTTCACTCTAAATCTTCAATCTTGTGTTTCATCACATCAAAGGGAGCAAAAGAAGTAGGAATTCCAGGTAAAAATCATTTTTTTCAATCCTAATTGCTCACATTAATCTTGTTTCAGTCTGAAAAATGTGTGTTTATTCCATAGATACATTTTTGAAGTCTATATAAACTCATCCAAAATGCATCTCTGGTATCTGTTTGTTTTCATTTGTCAACTTTGTTTACAGTATTTATACTTATTGAGTGTTTTATTGTAATTGTTTTCATTAGATATGGTGCTCCCTGATGTTTTCCCCAAACATGTTGCGTCTCTGGATGTCAAAGGTGTTATTGTGAAGGCGGTAGATATTGGCAACCAATTTAAAAATGAGCAAGAGTTTGAATTTCGTGATCACAACCTTCAATAGATTCGTGCGGACGCCTCTGAACTGGGATTTAGTGTGGTAATCGGAAAGTCCGATAATGGTTTGGATAGAAGATGTGCATTTGTGACAATGACGTGTGAAAGAAATGGGAAATATATACCTCCTCTCCGAAATTTTAAACGAGATGACATCGGTTCAAGAAAATTTGAGTGTCCCTTTAAGTTGCGTGGTTATATATTGACAAATAAGAAATGGAGATTTAATGTCATATGTGGTTTACATAACCATGACTTGTGTGAAAAGTTAGTCAGTCATCCAATAGTGTGTCGCCTCATGCCGGAAGAGAAGGAATGTGTTTTAGACATGACATTGAATTTGGTTCAACCGAAAAACATACTTGCAACTTTGAAACATAAAGACCCGAAAATATCTCAAATATTAAACGAGTGTAAAATATTCGGTACCAAACTAACAAGGCACTAAGGGGGGATAGAATTGAAATGCAACAACTCTTGAAATTGTTGGATGACAACAATTATAGTTCTAGGTACTGAACCTGTAAGGATAGAGTAATCGTTAGAGATATATTTTGGATTCATCCTGATTCCGTCAAGTTGTTCAACATGTTTCCTATTATGCTCATCATTCATTCAACATTCAAGACCGATAAGCACAGACTTCGTTATTGGAGATGGTTGGTGTTACCTCTACTGAGAAGACCTATTATGTCGGGTTTGCATTTATAGAGAGCGAAAAAGAGGAGAATGTTACTTGGGCTTTAGAGGTGTGTCGGGCAATGTTGAAGGACTAAGAAGAGATGCCTAAAGTGATTGTTATCGATCGCGGCACCGTTTTGATGAATTTGGTTGCAAAGGTATTTCCTACTTCTTATGCATTACTTTGTAGGTATCACATAACAAAGAATGTGAAAAATCGGGTTAAACTCGTGGTAGGGACGAAACAGATAAAGCCCGAAGATGGAAAAATGGTGAAGGCGGGTGTGGTAGTGAAAAAAAATGGCTGCATAAAATAGTATGGTAAATTCTTTCACTAAAGAGTTATATGTCAATTCTATTATACATTTCAGAAAGGTGTACGAGAAATATCCAAATTTGTTGAAATAGGTTGAAAACACAATTCTTGTCCAAGTGAAGGAGAAAATTGTTTGTGGATGGACCGATCAGGTTAGACACCTTAGGAATACAACAACAAATCGAGTTGAGTCTGCCCATACTATATTGAAGAATTGGTTGTGAAATAGTAAGGGATATTTGTGTAGAAATTGGGACTTTGTGAACCAAATGATCCAGAACCAACATAATTAGATACATACATCATTTGGTTGGAGTATCACAATTCTGAAACATAAATTTAAAGACAGCAATCTTTATTCTCAGTTGGTCGGTAACATATCTTGATCGTGTTTGAATTTTTTTTCACGAAGTTAAACGAGTTGATAAGTGTATGTAATTGTGTCATAATATTAATGTAATATATACAATTTCTAAATATTTTAATATATTTTTTTATCTTTACCCAAACATTTGTTCACTTACCAAACAAAGTCATGAATTAGGTTTTATTTTATGCCTGGTTTATTCTGGCTGGTTCAAGATAAATTTCGGAGATGTATCTGTGAAATAAGATAATAGGGTGTGGTATAAAAAATATATCTTTGAAACCAACATTGATACATGAGAGTTTTTTAGGTCCACATTTGTCTACAACTTCTATAAAAAAGAGCTCTTGTTTTTTATTTCACACAAACAGAAAACGTCTCAAATGTCACAAATATATATCATCTGGTATGTCGCAAATGTCCCTTTCTCCAACGTGACACCTGGGTGAAAGTTTAAGTTCAATGAGTACACCTCTTTTGCAGATTTGAATACGAAATACATAATCTTCTAAATGAAAAATTGTCAAGCTTGAGTACCGCTCACCGCCGATCGACAATGAAGGAAAGATTGAGTTCAACAACTTTGAACTCAAGACAGATGCATATAGAAGAGTTATGTGGAATATATTTTTCCAAAGTTTTGCTCGAGTTGGAGGCGACGATTTCAAGATCGGTCAAAGATATTGTAAAAATGTTGAAGTGTCCACCAAAATATTGAAATATAATTTTTTTATTTTATGTTGAAACCACCTATGTAATGTTGATTTTATATTATGACTGATAATTTTATTTTGTCAAAATATAAATTTCTGGATTCTGCCTCTGATCATGTTGCACATATGTTCCGAAAATGCATTTATGGATAGATTTCGGAGATGCATCTTCAGATTTAAAAAAATCAAACTATTAGGACATCACTAAGAATGACTTTGATTATGTTGGTATTAGATGCGTTTAGAGATGCATCTCCAAAATTTGAGGGCATTTTAATATTTACATGTGGTGCGCTATTGATATATAGGATGCATTAAAAAATTCTCTAAATTTTCTTTTGATACATGTGATATCCATCATAAGATTGTTACATGTAGGAAATAGAAAAATACAAAATGAAATTAAGAAATATTTTCATTGAATTAAATTAATTTTTAGTCTAGGAGAGAAAATAAGTAACAGTCCTAACTAGTTACATGAATAATAATCTAACTAAGTAGGAGGTAATAGTTCTGACTAATTCATATTCCTCCGTCTTATAATATGTGATCTATTTGAAATAAAAAAGAATATCCTGAAATGAATTGATTCATCTCAATTTACAATATATTTTTTTAATACTTATTTAAAAATATTTATTAAAAATATCATTCTCTCTTTTAATTATTTATTTTTTTAATATGTGTAAAATGATAAATTGGATCATTGATGAAAAAAACAAACGATAAACAATGATATTAAGATATCACATGTTCAAATATATGCCCCTACATACATGTCCATATATAACTCCTAAGTGAATTATCACAACAATTTTATAATGAGTTTAATTACTATCAATTCATCAACATCACACGTTTGTATTACTTTATAGATTTTTAAAATAAAAGTCAAACTTATTTCAATATCCAACGGTTATGATTAACTGATAATATAAAATTCTTTTACACTATCAATATATTTCAATTAAATCCTTTTATAATTTTATACTTTAACAAATTTTGAGTGAGAATTTGAAGCCTAACCATCGTAGATTTTATAGTTATTACTTCTATACGAAAAGAACAGACATGGAATATTATTTAGGTATAACAATGGGACATTGAGGACGACTTATGCCTCTCCCAAACCCGCCACTAATACAAGTCGATTTTTTCTCCGTCCTGCACTCTTTCTTCACCGGAGTTGCATCCATTTCCGCCGATGCGGTTACTATCATTTCTCTATAGTTAAATGGTTAAATAAGTTGTCAACCACAGATCCTTGGAAGAGTAACTACAAACAATGCAGTTGAAAAGCAGCTATTTTACATATTATCCTCTTTCATATTGGTTTAGAGTCAATTTGTTTGTAAAGTTTGCATTCATGATCAAAGATTTCATTTAGGAGGAATAGCTATTTATCAAGAGATTCACGTTTATATCACCAGAGGCACAGAATATGCAAACCTCTTAATAAGAGTAATTCAATCTGTACAAAGATATACAAACCTGCTACATACAATTTACCATCTCAACTTCACTACCAATCCGTCGCAAACTCGAGGTTGGATACTCGTCGAAGACGTCGAAGAAAGAACTGCAACTCTATAAACTAATTTCACCAAATTGCTACATTCAAGGTTTATAAGACTGAAAACTCAAGGAACCCCTTTATCTTAGGTGAGAGTCATAAGGGTCGAAAAGGGAGTCGGGAATGATCAAAGGTAACTTATCTATGTACATGAAAAGTCTTCGGAGATTCTCCCTTGTCACTGTTTCCATGTCTACTACATCTCGACTATCGGTCAATACCCAGAGATCGCACGAGTCCACTCTTTTAAGACTGTCACGACAAAACGGGCAAGATTGTGATCTTGCTCTCCTGCCAAAAAAAATACATGTTAGAATACACAATTCAAAAACAATGATTTGGATATGCAACTAATAAAATAACACTAATCCACATAAAGTCTCGAAAAATTGGAGTTGGGTTTTGGACAAAGAAATCATAAGGCATATTGCTAAACAAATACAAAGAATCAAGATGTAGAAAAAGGAAAAACAAAGCCACAACTTCATACTTGTTAGTACCAACAAGCAATGATTGTAAAATAAGAACGTGTGCGATAGAGAGGAAGAAAGATAGTACCATTCATGGTAACATTTGAGGCACATGGCATGGTTGCAGTTGGGCAATACAATCTTACTATTCATCTCCATGCATATTCCACATTCTTCTTCTCTTTCAAGGTCTATGTCTGAGGAATGTTTGTGCCCCGCATCATCTCTTCTACGATACCTCTCCATGCATACAACCTTCTGTTTTTTATCTTCCGCATCAGTGACACCTTTTTCAAGTTGTATTAAAGACGGATATATGATCGCTGATCAACATAGAATTTCAATACATCAGCAATCCACTAAAACGCAAACTAATTCATTATACTTAACCACTCATGGTCTCAGGTTCAAATCCCGTTAGGCCCTACCAATCTCTGTGTTGGACCATTTCATACAGAATTTTGCTCTGGCTTTAAATGGACCTCCGCTAGTGGACGGTGGGATTGGTTCCCTTGGATTAGTGAGTCGCAAAGCCGGATATCAAGTTTTCAAATGAAAAATAATTCATTATACTTAAAAAAGAAAGGAAGATATACCGTAGAATTCCCTAATACTTGCTTTTCTTTCATGTGTTGACATGGTAGTTGTTCCATCCACATACACCTGCAACATGAGCAAAATTTGTCACCTTAGACTCCTTTGTGGCGTGAAAATCACGTAGCTAATAACTGCTTTTTTTAATTGTTATTTCTATGCTATTTTTATAACAAAAGATGAACAAAAGTCAAATTCTTTTCATGTATAGGCTATAGTTTCATAAGCTGTCTTGAAGAGCTTATCAACATGTCATAAGCTGTATTTATAAACTCTGTCAAACATTCTAACAGGTGTTCAATTGTCAATAGATAAACTCAAATAAGTCGATTCAAACAGACCTCAAATTTCTCAATTCAAAACGAACACAAAAAAAGCAGAACACCAAACCTTGTAAATTAGGATTCTTAATAGTCCAAGGGCTCCAGCAAGATTGCAATCTGTCCATTGTACCAGAAAAAGAAACAAGTGTGCTGCTGGACTGTATGACATTCTCATCTGAAGACACGCGCCATCATATTCCCTAGGAAAATCGGATGCTCTACACACCAAATAACATGAAGAAGTTATAACCTCCATACTCAAAAGCATCATGCATTATTTGCTAGCTATGAAGCATAGACACAAACCCACATACTGATACGTCGACCCGAGTAATAATTTGAAAATTGAATAAGTTGAACGTAATCACAAATGACAGTGTCGTGTCAGAGACCGATTGATTGTTTTGTACAGTAATAGAATGGACAATCACAATACCGAAATCATGAATTTACAGTTTTACAAAGGCACAACAATATATTTATGTTTGACTTGCAAGGAAATTTAAAATAAATATAAAAATCAGGGGTTAAAGTAAAACCCCAGAAAATAATTCCAGAACAAAAACACTCAAACTCAAAATCACGATGATCCAAAACTAAAAATAAAATCTTTCAACAAAGGATGAGTACCCTTTAAACCAAAACTAAATAAAAATTAATTTTTTTTAAAAGGGTATAAGAATTGAAGAAAAAAAACTTACAAGGTATTGGCATGATGAATATCAGCTTCAAGGAGTTTAAGAGATTCCTTGAAAGACCTTCCCATGGAAGAAGAACCTCCACTTATGTACATATCTCCTCGTACTCCCTCCCAGATTATTGTCAAACCAAAATAGTAGTAATAGTTTGTTTTATCGATCAAAAAACAACAACAATTTTCATACTAGTTTTTTCTCTCTCTCTCTAGTGTAGAATCTAGAATGCGCCTTCTCAAGTTTCAATAGTGTCCAAAAGCTATTTAGTAGACACGTGGCATTTTTCTATTTATTTAATTTTGATTATTGAATATGTGAGGACAGACTTATCCACTTTGCTTTGCTTTTAGGCATTGATGGCTTTTCGGATTACACCACAGCTTATACTAACGCATTCCCTTTTTCCCCACCTATCCCTCTTTTTATTCGTTTTTATGTCACCGTTTCTTATTTTATTTTATTTTTATATAATTTAGATAATAAAATTTTCTATCAATTTTTTTTACACTAATCCCAAATCATGACCACTAATTAAGTATTATTTAATATTTTTAGTGGTTTGAATATTTTTTTTTATATTTGAATTATTATGAAAGATTAATTATTTGGATTATAATTTTAAAAAATCTGCGGCAATGATGGAGAAAAAAATTTCTCCAATAATATTTTCGAGCGGCAATTTGGAATATATAATTATATAATTTATATATTTTTTATTAAAAATAATATCTTATTAGAAAATAAAGAGTTATTAATAAATTATTTTATTTTTAAAAATTAAAGATATTATAAAATAAATAATCATTAATGAATCATTTTATTTTATTTTGTTTTATAATTCATCCGTCTTAATATAAGTTTCATAATTGACACTTATTAATGTATTTAAATTATTAACTATTAGTATTAATTATTGGTGTATTCAAAATAACATTAATATTAAATTATAAAATAATAAATTAAAAGTATTAAAAGATAAAATTTAAAATTATATTAGTTAGAATGCTAAAGTAACAAATATTTTTTTCAAATACGACAATTATTTTGGAACTTTGTTTAAGTATTCCAATATCAAACTCTAAAAAAATCATCAAATACATGTCGTGTTTACACCAACTCGCTCTTTTCTTTTCTCAATATTTTTTTGTCTTTTCCATTTCTCATCACCCTATGATATGGATGGTGATGACGAGGAGGTAATGTAAATATTATTGTTGGATAATTTTAAGTTTTAAAATTATTTATAATTGTGGAATGGTGATGAAGACATCATTAGGAAAGGGAAAGCGTTAAGAATAATAAGTCAAGTGAGAGTTGGAGTCTCATATTGATTATAAATGTGGATATTTGATCATTTTTAAATGGAGAATCCACGCACCTATCACCTTAAAATTTTATGTGAATATGTGACGTCTCTTTCACTTGTGTGTTGCTATTAACCCAATATTGATGTTTCTCCTCATGATCTAAAAGAAAGATGAAGATGTTGTCATAATTTTTTTGGATAATTGCTTAATATTTTGGTTTATTTAGATTAATAAATTTATTTGTCTACTTTTGTCGGATAATTACATTGACATTTGGAATTATCATTTAATTCTATTTTACTTTGCATTATGGAATTCTAATTTGCTATTTGTTTATGCAGTTTGAGATGTTTTGGTTATGAGTTTCCGTGTGATTATGCATGGTAGCAACATAGTTTGTTGAGTATATATTTTATTTTTGTAAGAAAAAATTTATTTGTAACTACAAATTCTTTTGCATTTTTTTTTTGTTACTGATGCAAGATATGTTTTTATTTATAAAAAAATATGCAAAATATATGTGTGTGTTTTTAAAAGGAATACTCCATAGCTCCAACGTAATACTCCCTCCAACAGGTCCCCCCTCCCCCCACACTACTTTCACCAAAGCTATTTATTTATCTCTTAATCGCTTCACTTCTCGATCCTCAATATGCATGGGTGATGCCTTAACAGTTAAATTATCTCTTACTTGTACATCATCCATTTAGATCATATGTGATAGATCATGAACATACTTTCGAAACTGAGACACATGAAACATATCATGGAGGTTCGAAAGAGATGGGGGTAAGGCAACTCGGTAGGCAACAACTCCAATTATCTGGGTAATCTGATAAGGACCAATGAAGCGAGGAATGAGCTTCTTAGAATTCAACGCATGACCAACACTAGTCACATGAGTGACTCTCAAAAACATATGGTCACCCTCTTGGAACTCAAGGGTCTCCATCCTCTTATCATGGTAGCTATTTTTCCTGCTCTACGAGACCTTCGTCTTCTCTTGGATCATATTGGCTTTCTCAATAGTCTGTTGAACAATCTCATGTCCAAGCACCACACTCTCTCCAAACTCAAACCAACACAATGGTGTCCTACATCTCCTGCCATACAAAGCCTCAAAAGGTGTCACTAGAATGGAAGTTGTTGTTGTAACTAGACTTAACCAACGATAGATAATTGTCTTAAGCACCTCCTTGATCCAAGACAAAACCCTGTAACAAGTCATCCAAAGACTTAATAGTCCTATTAGTTTGACCGCCTGTCTGCGGATGGTAGAGAGAACTCAACCTCAACTTAATGCCTAAAGCATTCTGCAAACTCTCCCAAAATCTAGATGTGAATCTCATATCTCTGTCAAAAACAATACTCGACGGAATATCATGCAACTTCACGATCACACTAATGTAAATATCTGCTAGTCTCTACAGCGGAAAACTGATCTTAATCAAAATAAAGTGAGTCGACTTAGTCATTCTATCCACAACAACCCAAATCACATCACTTCCCCTCGGAGTATTACGAAATCCATAGAGATGTTGTCCTATTCTCGTCCAGGTATATCCAACGGTTGTATCAGTTTAGACGGGTTATGATGCTGAATCTTCGACTTCTGAAAAGTCAAACAAGCATAAACAAATTGTGTGATGTCTTTTTTCATTCCCGATCACTAAAGCATATTCTTAAGATCTTGGTTCATTTTAGTATCCCCTGGGTGAATACTCAACCTTCTTTTGTGACTTCCCTCTAAAATTGTTCTCTTAAGATCCGACATATCAGGCACACGAACTATACTCCAGAACTTTAAGATTTCATTCTCACCAACTATAAAGTCATCATCTCCATTCTAGTCCACTGATGACAAACGATCAACCAAGCCTACATCCAGCTTCTGACCTTCTCTGATATCATGAAGAAAATTGCTATCCAGCTTCAACATGCCTAACCTCACACTATTAGGAGTCACCTTGCAAACTAAGCTCGGATCTATGAATTATTCTATCAAATCTAATTATCTAACCATTAATGTCGACATGTGCAACTACCTCCGACTCAAAACATCTGCTACAACACTGTCTTTACCATGATGGTAATTCAAACAAAAATCATAGTCCTTCGAAATTCTAACCACATCCTATGACTTATATTGAGCTCCTTCTGATCAAACAAGTATTTCAAACTTTTATGATCGTTGAACACCTCGAACCATACCAATAGTGCTTCCACACTTTCACCACAAACACCATTGCTTCCAATTCTAGATCATATGTAGGATAGTTCCTCTCATGAATCTTCAATTGTCGCAAAACATAAGCTACCACTCTACCATCTTGCATAAGTACACCACCTAAGCTCATCTTGGATGCATAACACCATAAAAGGTTCCTTCGCATCTGGTAAAATTAGAACTAGCACCATCGTCAACTTCTTCTTCAGTTCTTGAAAACTTTCTTCATACTAGACATCCCATGCAAAAGCTTGACCCTTTCGAGTCAATTGAGTTAAAGTAAGAGCTATCTTCAAAAAAAACCTTCGATAAACCTTCTGTAGTAACCGACCAACCTTAGAAATCTTCTTATCCCTGTAGCTGATATAAGAGTCTCCCATTGTAACATGCGTCTACCTTGGATAGATCCATTACTATCCTCACCACTAGAAATTACATGACCAAAAAAACTTACTTCCTGCAACCAGAACTCACATTTGGATAACCTGGCATACAATTTCTTCTCTTTCAAAACTAAAGCACAACTCGAAGATGTTTAGTATGACCTTCATTCGATTTAGAATACACCAAAATATTATCGATAAACACTACAACAAACTGATCCAAGTAGGGATGGAAGATCATATTCATATACTCAACAAACACACCAGGGGCATTAGACACACCGAACGACGTGACTGATTACTCATGATGGTTGTATCATGTTCTAAATGCAGTCTTTGGGATATCTTCATCTTGCACTCGGATCTGATGATAGTCTGATATCAAGTCGATCTTACTAAACACAGATGCCCAACCAATTTATCCCTAAGTTCATCAATCCGGGTACTTATTTTTAATTGTAACCTTATTCAGTTGTTGATAGTCAACACATAGCCTCATACTACCCTCTTTATTCTTTACTAACAACACTGGAGCTCCCCACAGTGATACATTTGGCCTGACAAACTTCTTTTCAAGAAGATCTTATAACCGACTCTTCAGTTCACCCAATTCTGACGCATACATCTTGCAAGGTGCCATCGACACAGGTCTGGTACCCGTTACAAAATATATGACAAATTTCAATCTCTCCCTCTGGCAGTAAATCAGTAACGTCATCTGGAAACACATCTGGAAATTCATACACTATAGGAAGATCAACCATTTCCTCTTTACTTTCAACTTTAAAAGAAGCAAACATATCAAACACTTTATCTTCGTTTGTCAAGAGCCCTTCCACTTGACTGACAAATAGGAACTTTGAATCTTCCTCTTCAACAAACTCAGGAAACAACATTGATTTCTCATAGCAGTTGATATGAACACGGTTGAAATCCAACCAATTCATCCCCATAATAATGTAAAGATGACTCAACGGTAAGTAGAATGAGCCAATACCATAGTCCTTACCATAGAAATTCAAAGGGAAATTCAAACAAACCAAAGAAGTAGTCACCGATCCATTTGCTGGAGTATCGATTACCATACTACCATTCATAATATACACCACAAGATTCAATCTTTTCACACAATTAACATATATGAACGAATGAGTTGCACCCTTATCAATGATAGTAATTAAAGTAATATCATTAATAAAACATGTACCTCAAATCAAGTTATCAGTCTTTGAGACATTCTTCCAACTGAGAGCAAATACTTTCCCACCAGCTTTTGCATCTGACCCCTTCTTGGGCTTCTGACATTATGGACTAATATGACCTAATTCCCCATAATTGAAATAAGTCACCACAACACTCTTGCATTCAACAGCTCAATGTCCAGGTTTCCCACATTTGAAGCATGCCACTATAGTACACTCTGAAGCACGATGACCTAGTACTCCACACTTGAAACACTTAATAAAACCAGGAGCACCTCCCTCCACTTTGACCTTTCCCACCATTATTTTTCTGTTGGAACTTATGTTTACCTATAGCATCTAGATACGATTTCCCGTAATTCTTATTATTGCTCCTCTTATCACTAACACTTTTGTAATGAGTATATCTAGCACGGTTATCTTCATCATAGATACGACACTTATTAACCAACACATAAAACTGACGAATCTCTTGGTACCCAATGAATTGTTTGATTTCTGGACACAAACCACTCTCAAACTTGATACACTTTGATCTTTCAACTCTTACGCCATTGTAATGAGGGTAGAATCTAGATAACTCTTTGAATTTAGCAGCATTATTCGCAACAATTATGTTCCATTGCTTTAACTCAAGGAACTCAATCCCTTTCTTGCTATGAACATCAGTCGGGAAGTACTTCTCAAGGAAATTGGTTTTAAATTTCTCCCAGGTGATTTCGGTCCATGCAACTTTCAACCTCTGACGAGCATTGTCCCGCCAATACTCTGCTTCCTTAGCCAGCATATGAGTATCAGACAAGACCTTTTAAGCATTTGTGCAAGCTATCACCCTGAAGATTTTCATAATATCTTGCAACCAAACCTGGGGACCCTCTAGATCATACCTTCCCTTAAAGGTTGGAGGATTCTTTCTGTGTAACGTGCTCAGCCCACGGAATTCGCCACCTTTAGCATGTGGATTATGTTGAGCTTGCAAAGCTTGTCCCATCACATGAGTCATAGCTTCAAAAGCATCAGTGATTGCATTATCGTTTCTTCTAGTCGTTTCTCTATATACCAACAAACAACCATTAGAAGAAACATTGCATCGACAATGTTTACACACTTTTCACATACTAGGAAACATATCAAAATAACAAAACCCTGTTGGACGAACCGACTTGCTTTGTTACCAACTATGTAACACCATATTTCCTTAATCACAAAATAATACAACAATTTAGAGTATAAATTCACCCAATGGGGTCACACATTCTCAAATAAACACCTATTATGAATTTTAAACGACTCATAGCGGAAATATCAAACATCAAACAACACATTCACATGGTCTCATAAACAAAATTACTCAATTAAAACATCAATTGCAAAAAATGACTCAAAGGCGTGTTACTGATTTTTCCATGTCTCCTCCACCGCCACCGCGACACTATTCACCAACCGATTTTTAGCCATCCCTCCTGATTTTTTTCGATTTTTCGACAAAAAAATCAATTTTCCTGATTTTCTACTTTTCAGACCAAAAAGGTATTACGGGAATTCATCGATAAACAATACACTCCCCCATTTGCCCTAAAAATATCCCAAATTAAACGTACAATGCATCACAACAAGGACCAAAAAGGTTTGACAACAATTCATCGATAAACACATTAACAGTAACATACATCACAAAAACTCCAAAAGGGAAAATCATAACGTTCACAGAGTCATACAAGTTTTCATTACTGTAATAACAAATAGAATAACAAATCAATCGGTAACCTCAAGGGTTTTGACCAAACCCCTTTGGTCACCAACAATGCCACAAACCATGAACATTGATATTGCAGAGATATGAGGGTAAGGACCCCTCACCATCCTGATTGTTTAAGGTCACCCATGAGTAAAGAAATTCCTCCCCCTTACTTTGAAGTTTGATGGTTGATAATTCTTCACTTTTTTCACGATCACTCATATGATGCTCTCTTCCCTATTTAAATTCGCCTCTTTTCCCAAATTCCAATTTTTCACGTATATACTCTCAAGCCCTCACGTTAGTTTATATGTAACCCTAAAGTTCCAAATTATTTTCACCCACACTAATCTGATTTTAATTAATATAAAATAATTATTTATTTATTTTATTTAAACAATTTCATACTAAATAAAAATCCAAATTATCTAATAATTATAAATTACTCATTTTCTATTAAATCTGATAATTTATCTAATTACCTCTAATAATTAAATTATATAATTATTTTTAAATTAAATAATTCTATTTTATTTCTTTACTCGCAATAGTCTATATTATTATTATTTATTAGATTATTAAAATACCATTAACTCCCATAAAACACATGAAATAACATATAATAGTAACATCTCAAGCAAGACACACACACACACACACACACATATATATATATATATATATATATATATATATATATATATATATATATATATATATATATATATATATATATATATATATATATATATATTCACTCAATTAAATCTAATAATTTAAATAAATTAATAAACCAAATTCGGGGTGTTACAGCAAGGGAGAACCCCATACTCCAAAAGCCATGATCTCCTTCTCAGAGAAAGACACAATTGGGATCTACCCCCATAATGATGACCTCATGGTTATTGTCGTCAAGTGCGTCGAATGGGAGATAAAAAGGATTCTCGTCGACCAGGGGAATTCTGTAGACATGTTTTATTAGGAGGCGTTTAAAAGACTTCACTTCGACCAAGAAGATTTGAAGCCTTTCAAAGGATTGTAGGTGGGATTCTTTGGAAAATAGGTACATGTAAAATGACACGTCACCTTGAAAATCACTTTCGGAGAACAGGATCAAGCCAAAGAAATAAAGGTCAGGTATTTGTTCATTGGTGCATGAAATATTGTCTCCCCAATGGGCGAGTGAGAGTTATCTAAGGTGACTAGAGGATAGCTGTATAGGTGTTTATTTATTTTCCCTTATTATTATTTGGACACTTTGATGATTTTTGTATGCGAGTATTAAATCTCTATCAATTGTAAGGACAAATTTATTTTGTGGGGTGCACTCTTTTCCCTCCACTCTCTTTATGATGTGGGGTTTTAATGAAGCCTCTAGATGTGTTTTAGAGAATTCATGTTCTCCATTAACTATCTTCTTACTGTAATTTCACAAGTTATAGATGTCGCTCGTTGATGCAATCAAATTGTTGGGTCTCTATGGGAGATCCTTGTCATCCATTGAGGTAATAAATATGATGGGTCTCTACGTGATATCCTTGACACCCATTGAGGCGACCAAATTGATGGATCATTAAATATAATCCTTTCCTTCTATTAAGGCAATCCATATGTTGGGTCTCCATGTGAGATCCTTTCTGCTTACTAAGGAAAACAAATTGATGGGTCTCTACGTGAGATCCTTATCACCCACTGAGGCGATCAATATGATGGATCTCTAAGTAAGATCCTTGTCGGCCATTGACGCGATCAATTTATAGGTGTTATCTCATACACCAAGTTAAGATCTCTGAACTGCTCAATCAAATTCATTTCTCTAACCATTAACATAAACATATGCAAGGAATTCCTACTTAATGTGTCTGCTACCACATTAGATTTACTAGGATGGTAACTTAACTCAAAATCATAGTCCTTCAAAAATTCTAGCCACATTTTCTTCTTCATATTTAATTCATTTGTATCAAACATATACTTCAGGATCTTATGATTACTGAAAAATTCAAACCTCAAACCGTACAGATAATGTCTCCAAACTTTAAGCATGAAGACTACTGCTACCAACTCCAAATCATGGGTAGGATAATTTCTCTCAAGAGTCTTGAGTTATCAATAAGCATAAGCTACATCTTGACCCTTATGCATAAGCGCACCACCTAAACTCATCTTAGATGTGTCGCATCCGCGAAAAACAACCGACGGGCTAAAACAAAACAAACAGAGCCGCCACCGTGCATTATTTATCCCAAAAGAGGGAAAGGAAACGCTCGAAGTAAACCTGGAAAAGACGTGGTCTCGCGACCAAAGAGAATAGGATCGGGAGTCGGTTATGCGAAGGGAAGGTATTATCACCCCTACGCATCCGTCGTACTCGACGGGATCCACGCTCAAAAGGAAAGAAAAAGGTTGCTAAAACTGCTCACAAACATCACACACACACACACTAGAAACAACACAGGTGGGGGAAGAGAGGAACGGGCTCGCTAGGATATCGCATCCTATGCCTACGTATCTCATCTGGAATGAGAATCAGAGCTACCGTAGTTCGGCTCACGCACGCCGAAACAAAACACACGCAAACAGGCAAACATGGAAACTGAATGCCAATCGCTGGACTTACATCAGACTCCGAACCAAACAAACCCACACTGGAAACCGAATGCCAATTGTTGAACTTATATCGGACTCCAAGCACACAACAAAAGGATACGAAATGCCAATCGCTGGGCTTACATCCATCTCCTACACACACAAGAAGATAACAAACAACAAGTTACTAAGGAGTCTGGCACTCGAGCCTAGCAACTGTCAAGCAAACACGCACAAAAAGAAAAAGAGTGCCCGGAGAGATCTCGTACGACCTCCTGCCTACGTACCTCATCTGGTATGAGGATCAGGGCAACGTAGTTCCCCTTAACAGGGGAGAAACTTTCTCCTAACCAGAGACTGGGAAATGACTAACTAGAAGGGAGACTAACTCGAGCCTAATAGTTATCATGTATTCCTCAATGGTCCTAGGTTAAGTTTTCTATCTAACTTGCACAGGCAGCAAGCTAATCCTAAACAGGCAAAGCAAAGCATACAAGCACAACAAGGCAAACATACACAATTAGCACACACTATATACAGACAAAGTGGGCTCACACAAGGGTTAGGCTGCAAAAGCACGCCAACTGTATCAGGGTGATGTTAGCTCTTAACCCTAACATTGAGAGTTAGGGTGAAGCAGATGAAATAGGAAGTGAGGGGTGTGCCTCACAGCTCTTATCCCTGGCCTGGGAGAGCTTCAGACAATAGAAAGTGTGGGTTCAGAAAGTGGGAACCCTTCTACACTTATGACTGACTCAACATACAAAGATCTTGGGTTAATATCCACAATGCATCAACACCAGTTGTGTGAGCAAAGGGATGACTCAACTGAATAGCAGGAGATGGATTGCACATCTCTTGTATCTGCCAATTGCCTTATCAAAGGACTTTTCCTGCTTGGCACAAAGATAAACAAACACAAGCATTGCCTCTTAAGGAGGACTTCAGACAGGTGCCTGACCAAGTAACAGGCCAGGTCTTCCAGACTACATGAAGTCAGTGGGTTATACCTCAATTGAATAAGCAACCAAGCAACAGCAAAAGCAAGTTCAAAGAACTTAAGCAACTAATGTACCTGAAAACAATCTAACTCAGTCAGTACACAACTCAAACAGTCAAACAGACAAGCTAATGGTCAACAGTTAACTGTACACAAGCAATGCATCAAGCAAAGCACAAGCTCAACTCAAATGACTTAGAAGCCACCTACAAAACAAACTCAAGATTATTTCAACATTGACCAATTAGTCAACTCAAGCAAGTGAATCATTTCCCTCATAGCCATATGCTCTTTGTCCTGAAAACACAACTCAAACATAAGCAAACCCCTAGGACAAGGCCTAGGGTCAAAGAGGGAGAAATAATTCAAAACAGAACATGAAAATTGACAATAATCAAGTTCAATCAAATTAAAACATCATCCAAAATGTCCCATGTTCATATCATGCACCAAAATTATTTCACAATCCAAATATGGTAAAGCATGCAAGTTCAAAGCTCATTGGACCAAACAGAATGAATCAATCCAAACTAACTAAAAAATAATTCAATAAATCTCCAGAAAAATCATGGCTAAACAGCACACATCACATGATCATCATACCAAAATTCAAGTCATTTGGACAAGTGGAAGCAAGGCAAATAAATTCCATAAGGCAAAACAAGGCAAAACAAGCTCAATTAGGGCACAATTTCATGCATCAACTTCACACAAGCCTAAAACAGAATCCACACATGGTAAATGTCTCAAACCAAAGCCAAGATAAACTTCAAAGTGTCTAGAATCCATGGGCAAAATTTCAAGTCCATATGATACACATCAAGCATTTCACAAATCTTCTAAGTTCATGACTCATCAAAAGTCCACAAATGACCAATCAGCAAAGAAAAACTCAAACAAATCCAAATTACATCCAAAAATTCTGCAAAAAATTCACAAGCAATCCTAACATCCAGAAGTAGCATCATGCAAAAATTCACATCATTTAAAGTTCATTTGGCATGGTAATGAAAATCAACAAGTCAAGCAAGCCAAGGTGTGACACACATTGTCACACCTACATTAATCATATCATAACTCATCAAGCAGAAATGAGAAAAATACAAACTCTATACCAAAATGTCCATTAAGGTGTCTATTTCAAGCATGCAAAATTTCAAGAATGTTGGATAAAATCTCACCATTTCACAATCAAAATGGCAAGGCATGTCAAGAAAACATATGTACACACAATCCCTAGCCAAAATAAAAATCCAACAGTGCACAATTTCTGGAAAAATCATCAAAAAATAGAAGACATCATGAAGATCATTGTGCAAAAAACCTCATGCCAATTGGATCAATATTCAATGAGTTATGGAATTTTAAATGGAAGAGAAAAATAAAAAAAAACATGGAAAGGCATGGTATGAACATGTGAGAAATGATGAACTAAAAATGCACATGGCCAAATATGGATGTCCAGCATGGGGAATCGAAGTGAGTCCGGTTTTGAAATTGAGCGCGCTACAGTGTGAAGTGCTGCGTTTCACTAATGGACCAGTACACGTGGTCCAATACATGAGCACCTAACAACCAAACGCATGCAGCAAGGCAAAAAACGGATCAAACACGTGAATCTGGAAATAAACCTAGGGTTCATGCAATGTTCTTCACGAATTTCCAGCTCAAGAACAAATTATCACCAAAATGCACAAAACCTATATCATTAGCTTCATCTTTCCAAGCACATCACTAATCTAACATCAATTTATCCTAATTCTCACTAGCATGCTTGGATCGAGTAAAAGAAAATTCACACATCAATCTTATATTCAACATATCTCACTCAAATCTTGATGAAAATTAATGCCACAAAGCTCAGAATACTCATGGATTCAAGATCTACAACATGCATATCCTAATTGCATGAATCATCAAAGTCGAATTCTAACCTCAATTGGATGGCAGAAGTGAAAATGTTGGATTCAGGCCTTGGCAAGCAAAAACAGATGATCTAACACTCTTGTATGATGCTTTGGATGAATGCTTGAGAGTTAAATTGGCACGGTCTAGCTCAAATCTCCATTTGCCATTGATGAACACATGCTTCAACAGTTCCAAAAGCTGCTCGAAAATGGAGGATTCTTGCTTCCAGTGGCTTCAAGAACAATGCAAAGCTTGTGAAGAATTTTGGAGAAAAGTGAGAGAGAACAATTGAAGAGTTTTTTGGATCTAGATCTCAATTTTAGAATTCTATTATGCTTAGGCCAAAAACGGTTATGATTATGGTTATATAGGGTCTGTTAATGATGTTGGTAATCATGATTAGCCAAATGCATGTGTATTAGTGAAGTTGGAATGTTATGTGCAAATTAGCCAATCCACCCTATGCATACAATGACCAATGTAACAGTGCTCATTTCTGTCTCAATTCACTTGGAAATGTGGTTTGGAGGCAAATGCAAGTGAAACCAAGTGAATGCAATGCCTATTTTTTGAATTGGACTTTTCCCTCCAAAATCCAAATGAAAATTCAAATATTTTTGCAATGGAAATTCATGGATTATGATGCTTGAATTGGATAGAACATTTCAAAACAAGAATGTGGCAAAAAATCCCACTCCATTTAGCCTTTTGGTTCAAAAGTTATGCACTTTTGAAGTTCAAATTTTCTTGACCAAGATTGATCCATAACTTGTCAACCACACATGGGAAATTCATGCTCTTGGACTTTTTGGAAAGGTGAGAGCAAGATTTACAACTTTCATGTTGGACAAAATTTCATTTGAAGCATTTTTGGACATGTAATTTTGAGGAGAAAACCTTTCCATTTTTGGTAATTTTGAATTACAAGTCACTTTCTATTTTTGGAAAGTTTTCATCTGCCTTTATTTTCTTCAATGTTGATGTTTGAAATGTCAAATGAAACTTGTTTGGACATGAATGAAGTGTTTCTAACCCTCTCCCACCTCCAAATCCATCATTGACTTGTGGTTGACTTTTTCAGTTGATAGATGAATTTCAGCTTGACTGTTGAGCTTGAGCCTCAATCTCCTGATGACATGGCTCCAACATGAAACCCTAGCATCCACATACTCATTAAGACCACATGATGATCCCCACCTCAATGAAAACCTCATCTCCTTGACAAAACCCTGATTGGCACAATGCAGATGATTAGGGTTGACCAGAGGTCAAAACCTTAATCCCAAGGAATATGATCAAGCACAATGAATCTCTTGGTAATGATAAGACCATGATGATGATGATGATGTACCATTTCAACCAAGATAATGTCCACTCTCCTTGAGGAACCAAAAACCCTAATTTGAAGCACACCCTCAGATGGCTAGTGATCAATTCAATAGGACCCTCAAGCTTGAATCTTTTGACCTCTTGATCTTCTGAAAAAGACTTAGGAGGATGACTTGCTCAATGTTTCCACATGATATGCAAAGATGCAATGACTAATGACCTAAAAGATGAAATGAAATATGCTAAGCTAGTCCCAAGAGAGGAGGGCAAATTTTGAGGTGTTACAAGATGCATCAAAATACACCATAAAATATTCTCTCGCATTTGGAAAGATCAAAACTGGCACCGACGTCAACCTCATCTTCAGCTCTTGGAAACTTTCTTCCCACTGAACATCCCATACATAAGTTTTCCCCTTCTGAGTCAACTGAATCAAAGGCAATGCCAACTTCGAAAATCCTTTGATGAACCTTCTATAGTAACCATCCAAACCCATAAAACTTTTGATCTTAGTAACCTATTTAAGAGTCTCCAACTGCAAGACTACGTCTACCTTAGACGAATCAATTGATACCCCACCACTAAAGATTACATGACCAAGCAAAATAGCTTATTTTAACCAAAACTCACACTTGGACAACTTAGCATACAACTTCTTATCCTTCAAGGTTGTCAACATAACTCGTAGGTGTTCTGCATGCTTTTTGTCTGACTTGGGATACACCATAATATCATCAATAAACACCACAGAAAACTAATCTAAGTAAGGATGAAAAATTCTATTCATGTACTCCATGAATACTCATTGTGCATTAGACACACTGGAAGACATAACTGAATACTGAAAATGACAATAACGAGTTCTAAATGTTGTCTTAGGTATATCCTCTGACTTCACTCAAATATGATGATAACCTGATCTCATATCATTCTTGCAAAACCAATAGCTCTGACCAACTGATCCATAAGGTCATCAATCCTATAAAGAAGGTAATTATTCTTAATAGTAACCTTATTCAACTGTCGATAATCAACACATAACCTCATGCTCTCATCTCTCTTCTTAACCAGAAACACTAGCGCTCCCCAAGGCGATACACTAGGACTGAAAAACTTCTTCTCCAACAGATCTTCTAACTGCTTATTCAACTCGATCAACTTTAATGTAGAAATGTTATACTATGTCATCGACACATGTCTAGTACCAGGTGCTAAATATATGGAAAAAATCCATTTCATGCTCAGGCGACAAATCACTAATACCCTCGGGAAAAACACCAGGGAACTCACACATTAGGGAAAAATATCAAGAATCACGACTTTGCTATCCATTCTCAAGGAGGCAAACATCATGAGCACTTGTCCATTCCTCTTCAAGGACATCTCTACTTGATTGGTAGATATGAATCTCGAATCCTTACTCTCTTTGAACTTGGGAAACCACACAGTCTTATCAAAATAATTAATGTGAACATGGTTGAACTCTAACTAGTTTATTACCAGAATAACATCTAGTTAACTCAGGAGTAAACAAATCAAGTCAACTCCAAAATCTTTACCATAAATGGATAGGGGACAATTAAGACAAACCAACGAAGTAGTCACAAAATCATTTGTTGGGGTATCAATGACCATACTACCCTTCATAGGAGACACTACCAAATTCAACTTGATAACACAGTCATGAGATATAAATAAATGTGTCACACTTGTACCGATGATAGCAATCAAAGAGACACCATTTATGAAATACATATCTAGAATCAAATTATCTGATCTCGAAACCTCAACACCACTAAGAGCAAACACCTTCCCACTAACTTGAGCAAAAACTGACGCTTTCCTCGGCTTCTGGCACTGGGTACTGATGTGACCTGGTTCTCCACAGTTAAAATAAGTCAAAATCGCACTCTTGTAATCAGCGGAATGATGTCCCGGTTTTCTACACTTGAAACATGTCAGGCTTGTGCTATTGCACTCAGAGGCATGATGACCTAACCCTTCACACTTGAAACATCTCAAAGAAGCAGAAACGCCTCCCCACTTTTTACACTCCCACTTGCGGACTTCTACTGGAACTTTTAGTTTCCCTTACCAACTAGAGTCATATATGGCTTACCACGATTATATTTCTCATTCTTCTTCTTACTCACACTCTTGTAATGAGCATATATAATTCTATTATCCTCATCATAAATTATACACTTGTTGACCAACACTGAGAAACGACTGATCTCCTAATATCTAATGAGATGTTTGATCTTGGGACGTAGACCACTTTCGAACATCACACACATCCACACCATTATAGTGAGGACAAAAGATGCACAACTCTTCAAACTTGGATAATCATCCAGATTCACATTACCCTGCTTTAGCTCCAAGAACTCAATCTTCTTATGGATACGAACATCAGATGGAAAATACTTGTCCAGAAACCCAATCTTGAAATTAACCTAATTAATTTTAGCATTAGCAACTTCCATCCTTTGGCAGGTATTATCCCACCAATATTCAGCTTCCTCAAAAGCATATGTGTTCTAAACAACACCTTATGTGCATCAGTGCACGCCATAACTGGGGAAATATTCTCAACCTCCTGAAACCAAGTCTGGGCATCTTCAGGATCATATCTTCCCTTGAATGTAGGAAGGTTATTCTTCTGAAATTTCCCCAGCCCACGAAACTCACCAGCTCTTCCATTATGATTCTGATTAGCTTGCAAGGCTTGTTTACTTGCGCCATTACCTGAGCCATCGCCTCTAAAGCATCTGCAATCGCTTGATCGTTTCTACCACCGGTCATTTCTTTCTGCACAACCATCTGAAATTCTGGTATCAGATATGAGATGTCGAAGGTAATGTCACGACACTAATATCTGAACAATACAAACAGGATAAAAGATAAAAAACAGTAATGCAAGAGACACAAGCAATTCTTAACCCAGTTCGGTGCAAACTCACTTACGTCTGGGGGCTACCAAGCCAGGAAGGAAATCCACTAAACAAAATCAGTTCAAAGACTCTTAGTAAACAACTTCAAGTTACAGTCTTTTCACCTAATCTCTACCCGTGTTACTTCTACCTAAGAACTCTTAGATATGAGATCCTACTCACTCCCCCTCAATCACAACAGTGATATAAAACAAGAGTTACAATGAAAAGAAGACACTCTTCAAAGACACATACTTGATCTTACTTAAAAGCTTCAATCAAGTAAACACACACTCATGCTTCAAAGCTTAGAGTGGACAAATTACAACTCAAAAATCAGACAAATTCAATCATCTATGGATGAATTGAATGGCTTAGAATTCACACGACCACACAAGACTCAAACCCTTATTCTCTCTCAATATTTCGTTCGTTATTTCTTGTGTATAAAACCGAGTTTTCCATGTCCTTTATATAGAAGCAATTGGCTGGGCTTGGACATCATAAAACCCTAAAACTATTTTCCATTCATATCTTCTCATGACAATTGATTATATCTCTTTGGAAAATAAGTCAATCTAGTTGTAATTACTGATTGATAGCGTGTTCAATCATACATAGATTAACATTAAAAACGTAATCACATAATACATAACATTCAGACTGGATGTTTTGTATACAGATGTAATGACATCGGGTCTGACATCTCAGTAAAATCCTGCATAATCACATTTTAAACATCCTGCAGGTACAGGTTATCTTATGTCAAGACAACACATGTGACAACCTATGAACACTCTAGGTTTTATCAAAATTGCTGCCAACACATAGAACCAACAAACTCCCCCTTTGGCAAATTTTGGCTAAAACATATATCAGTCCATTTGTTCACAAGAGTAAAAACATATCAGCAGTTAAGCAACAGCAGAAGTAATAAACAACATATTTACTAGCAATAATAGCAACTAGTAAACACACATTAAACACATATGTGCTTCTTTTCCCCCTAAGTCTGTTCAACACAGACATCTCCTTCAACAACACCTGTAACATCCATCACCCCATCTGACATCTCCTTCAACATCACATGTACAACACAGAACATCATTCTGTTTAACATCAGCTGTCATCTGTTTATAGCCTAGCTACTTCATAGCACATATTAACTGCAACTCTCCTCTACAGCTCTCCCTTTAGCTACTACTTCTCCCCATTTTTAGTCAAAATAGACCAAAGAGACCAATGAGATAAAATAAATGTCTATTTGTCCAACAGAGAATGTCACATAGAATGTTATAACATATAGAATGTTAAAACATATTGTCAGATGTTACATAACCATAATTATACACAGTTATATAAGTTGAGATAAAAAGAAATCCAGAGAAATCACAAAGAACCCAAAAATTACATCAAGGCATCAAAATAAGACTGCAAAAAAAAACATCAAGGCTTCCAGAACAGCACATCATCATAACAGGGGGACCATCTTCACCACAACTCAGTTAAAGGAGCTAGCATCTTCATCAACTTCAGATCCAGAACTGCCACTTGATTTATCTTGAGATTCAGACCTCTCACTTGAGGTGTGGGCATTTGTGTCCTTGGCTTGACCAACATTATCCATGTCTCCTTGCTCCAAGTTATTAATCAGAACCTCCAGAGTTTCTTTCCTAGCTTTAGCCACCCTAATCCCAGTCTCCAATTCCTTACAGGTCTCTTTCAGTTCAGCGATCAGGCCACCTTAAGAGGCTGGCTTCTTCATAGCAGATGTCATGACAATGTCATTGACATGACTGCCTTCAAATAACTTGTAATGAACTGACAATGGAGGTTTTCTTCTACTAGGGATATCACTTGTGCTTAGTATTCTAGGTTGCTGGCTTAGGATTATCCCACAAATTATTGAGGGAAAAGCAATGGGCAGCTTCACTGCATTTGTGGAAGCATGTTTGACAATTTGTTCAAACATGAACCTTCCATAATCAAAATTAAGCTTGGTTCCAATAGCAAATATGATCCTCCCAAGATCATTAAAGATTGTAGAGATGTGGTTTGTTGGTACCCAGTTTGCTGACCCTATCTTATGCAAGATAGCATATTTCACAGTTAATTTTCCAGCAGAGAGATGCTTTTTGCTTGGCCACTCCTTGACCTGTCCAGCAGTTATTTTCCTATAGACTTCATTGTCTGTGGCCTCTAGTTCAACAACACCTTATACTCCTCTTCCTATGAACTTATTGATCACAGTTGGAGAGAACTTCACACACTTTCCTCTAACAAACACCTTACAAAACTCTTTGTTGTTCTTGTAAGCAACATCCTCAGGGATGTTCACCACAAACTCTTTAACAAGACCTTTAAAACATTGAGATAACCCACTAACTATTTTCATTAAACCAGCAGACTTAATCAGGTCCATGACCTCCTTAACTTCCACAACATCCTTTCCCAGTTCTCTTTCCACAACCACTCTCCTTTGGATTACAAATTTCCACTTGGCTGCACCATCTTCTAGATGGAAGGAAATGTTATCCAAATGCACAGCAGCAACCTTAGCAGGGGATTTTCTAACAGTTTGCTTTTTGACAGGAGAGATGTTTGGGACATCGTCTTCAACATCTTTCTCTGAATCAAAACTTTCTCTTACCTTTCTCTTCTTTACCTCCACTTTACTCCATGATTTTGAAGGGCCTACAGCAGTAGCCTTCTTACCAGTTCTGGTTGTCATCATCTCAGCCATAGACCTACCCTTTATGGTCTTCATTCTCTTAGAAACACTTGGCTTCAAGTGATGAAGCAAGCTATCATCTTCATCATCTGAGCTCTCTTCTTCCAAGTCAATCACCTTCTTACCAGAGTCATGCTTCTTAGACTGAGAAGCATCTACAGATTTCTTACATGGCAAGGTTTGCCCTAAAGAACACAGTCCCTCAGTAGCTATATCTTTCTCAGACCTAGATGATTCATCATCTTTCTCATTGTGAGGTTCCACCTCAGGTGAGAGGTCCCTTCTAGATAGAGGAGTTGAAACTCCCTTTATTGAGTGTCCTTCATTTAGGATCCTCGTGACAAGATTTCTAATGACACGATCAGTATGATGCATGTCATCTTTAGAGGTAGGGTTATCAGGAATGTTACCTTGAGTATGTCCAGCAGTGGAGGATGGATCAGGAGCGTCACCTGGGATGACTAATAGGGGAATCACTTCCAAAATGTCCTCATGAAGAAAATCCACGGATGGTGTTCTTGGTTTGTGCGCAGGTTTGGTGTTTTTAGAACTAGAGGATGAAGGATGTTGTGACATCTTGTTGAGCTTATGAAGGAATTTTTGTTGCCCTAGCAGAGATGGTCGATAAAGTTTGAGGAAGATGGAAGTGGTTGAGTTGAGGTTGCGTGTGAAAATGCTATAGATGGTAGTTCCAATACTAGGTAACGATTTACCATAAATGGGGCACTTTCTTTTAAGTGGGCAGACAATATTTTTATTACCCTTTCCACTCCAAATTAATTGCTATAAATTCTCATGGATACAAATCCCTAATTTCCCTCTTAAACATTCAAATTAATTAGCATCCAAAGCCTTTGTAAATATGTCAGCTATTTGCATTTCAGTAGTAACATGCTCCAGGGTTATGATTTTCTCTTCCACTAGTTCTCTAATAAAGTGATGACGAATATCAATGTGTTTTGTCCTGCTGTGTTGAATAGGATTCTTAGAGATATTTATAGCACTCAGGTTGTCACAATACAATGTCATGACATCTTGTGTGACATTGTATTCAGTCAACATTTGTTTCATCCAAACCAGTTGAGAATAACTACTCCTAGCTGCTATGTATTCAGCTTCAGCAGTGGATAGGGACACACAATTTTGTTTCTTACTAAACCATGATATTAAGTTGTTCTCCAAGAAGAAACATCCTCCTGATGTGCTTTTCCTATCATCAGCACTTCCAGCCCAGTCAGCATCACTGTATCCAGTCAGCATAGATCCAGATCCATGACTATACAACATCCCATAGTCACTAGTGCCATTGACATATTTTAGTATCCTCTTCACTTGGTTTATGTGACTGACTTTTGGTTCAGCTTGATATCTAGCACAAACACCTACAGCAAAAGCAATGTCAGATCTGCTTGCTGTGAGATATAGCAGACTTCCTATCATGCTTCTGTAGAGACTTTGATCTACACTAACACCATTTTTATCTTTGGAGACTTTCAGATGTGTAGGAGCAGGTGTCCTTTTATGACATGAATTCTCCATGCCAAACTTCTTAACAATGTTTTTGGCATATTTGCTTTGAGATAGAAAGATAGAATCTTCCATCTGCTTGACTTGTAGCCCAAGAAAATAGGTCAACTCTCCAACAAGGCTCATTTCAAACTCATACTGCATTTGTTTAACAAAATGTTCGACCATCTGATCTGACATCCCACCAAACACAATATCATACAAGTATATTTGAGCCACCATGAGTTTTCCTCCTTCATTCTTAACAAATAGGGTCTTGTCAATACCTCTCGTCCTGTATCCATTGTTAGTGAGGAACATTGTGAGTCTATCATACCAAGCTCTAGGAGCTTGTTTCAAACCATAGAGGGCTTTCCTCAACTTTTACACATGCTTTGGAAGATTTGGATTTATGAATCCTTTAGTTTGTTCAACATATACTTCCTCATTTAAGTAGCCATTCAAGAAGGCACTTTTTACATCCATTTGGAACAGTTTGAACTTCATAATACATGTCACTCCAAGCAATAGTCTAATGGACTCAAGGCGAGCTACAGGGGAAAATGTTTCATCAAAATCCACTCCTTCAACTTGAGTGTATCCTTGTGCTACTAATCTTGCTTTATTTTTAGTAACCACCCCTTGTTCATCAGATTTATTCTTATATACCCACTTTGTTCCTATGACATTTATTCCTTCAGGTCTTGGAACCAGTTCCCATACTTCATTTCTCTTGAATTGACCTAACTCTTCCTGCATGGCATTGATCCAGAACTCATCAGTCAAGGATTCCTTGACATTCCTAGGCTCAATCTTGGACACAAAACACCCATGTGAGATCACTTCCCTTGATATAGTTGTGACCCATTTATTTGGGTCTCCTATAATGAGATCTTTAGGATGATCCTTTTGAATTCTGATGGAGGGTCCCTTGTTGATTTTGTCAGCTTCAGGTTCAGCTTGAGGAGGTTCACCCTCATTATTTTTGTCTGGGAAATCAGCTGGGGATCATTTAGAAATGTCTCAACATCGTCTGTGACATCAATCTGTTGATCATCAACCACAACATTGATAGATTCCATCATTACTTTTGTTATGGAATTAAAGACTCTCTATGCTCTGCTGTTTGTTGAGTAGCCCAGAAATATTCCTTCATCACTTTTGGGATCCATCTTCCTTCTTTGTTCATGATCAGTCAAGATATAACATTTACTACCAAACACATGGAAGTATTTGACTGTAGGTCTTCTCCCTTTCCAGACTTCATATAAAGTAGTAGGAGTCCTTTTTTTCAAGGTTACTCTGTTGTGAACATAGCAGGTTGTGTTCATAGCTTCAGCCCAGAAGTGGTAGGGCAATTTCTTGGCATGAATCATAGCTCTGGCTGATTCTTGGAGAGTTCTATTTTTCCTTTCTACCACACCATTTTGCTAGGGAGTAATGGGAGATGAGAACTCATGACTAATTCCTTCTGATGCACGGAATCCAGCAAATTTATTGTTCTCAAATTCCTTCCCATGATCACTTCTGATTTTGATAACTTGACTTTCTTTTTCTCTTTGGAGTCTTAGACAAAGATCTTTGAAGACTTCAAATACATCATATTTTTCTCTTATAAAATTGACCCGGGTGTATCTGGAGAAGTCATTCACTACTATATAAGCATACTTCTTCCCACCAAGACTTTCCACCTGCATGGGTCCCATCAAATCCATATGGAGAAGTTCCAGCGCTCTGGAAGTGGTGTCATGTTTGAGCTTCTGATGTGACATCTTTATCTATTTTCCAATCTAACATTCTCCACAAACTCTTCCTTCATCAATCTTCAAGTTGGGAATTCCTCTAACAGCTTCAACAAATATAATCCTCTTCATACCTTTAAGATGCAGATGGCCCAATCTTTGATGCCATATCTTCACTTCTTCTTCTTTAGCTAGAGTACACATTGAAGAATAACCAATTTCTTGAGAACTCCACATGTAGCAGTTGTCCTTAGACCTGACTCCTTTCATGGTCACTTCATTTTCTTTATTAGTAATTAGACATTCAGTTTTAGTGAAGTTTACAGTTAGACCTTGGTCACACAGTTAACTTTGCAGCCAGTCCCTTAACAAGTAGGACATTATCAAGGTTAGGGACTCCAGGGCAGTTAAGCTTACCAATCTCCTTGATTTCACCCTTTGCTCCATCACCAAAGGTTACATAGCTGGTGGCATGAGGATGAAGGCCAGTTAGCAGGTTTTTGTTTCCAGTCATATGTCTGGAGCACCCACTGTCAACATACTAGTCTTCTTTGGCTGAAACTCTGGAGGAAGTGTGAGCTATCAAGTTTGTAACAACAGTCCTAGGAACCCATTATTCTCTATTGACAGGTATGTGATGTTTGGGTCTAGGTTGATGATGAGAAGGACTAGGATAGCCATATAACTTATAGCAGAATGGTTTTATGTGGCCAAATTTTCCACAGTAATGACATCTCCATCTTTGATGTTTCCATTTCTGTTGTCTTCCTTTATGATGTTGTGACATCTTTGGTTTGCTACCAGTGTGACTGCACTCAAGTTTGGATTTTGGTTTGCTACCAGTGTGACTGCACTCAGGTTTGGATTCATTGAACCCAATGTCAGACTTGTCTCCTGTCATTTGTCCAGTCTGGAGAATTTTGTCTAAGGTGTCAGATCCATTTTTTAGCATTTTGACATACTTTGTCATCTCATCCAGTTTGGAATTCAAAAACACTGCTTCAGTCTTTAACTTAGAGATGGTTTCCAAGTGTTCTACCTTCTCATTCTCTAGTTGTGTTATCACTTTCTTCTGACTTTCAACTTTTTGACACACTTCTTCACTTCTGTGACACAACTTTCTGTAGGTAGTGGCTAACTCATCAAGGGTTACTTCATCATCACTTGAGTCTTCATCAGAACCTCATCTTCCAGTCAATGCAGTCACAAGATTTGCAGACTCCTCTGTTTCACTTTCATCAGACCAAGTAGCAGTAAGACTCTTCTTCTGTTTCTTGAGGTAGGTTCCACATTAAGCTCTAATGTGTCCATACCCATCACATTCATGACACTGAACTCCTTTTCCTTCTTTGGTCTTTTCATCAGATCTTGTTCTTCTTCCAGCATTATTGGACTTACTGATGTCAGATGAGATGTTCTTGACATTAGACTTAGACCTTACATCCATCTTTTTCAGAAGTGTGTTGAACTGTCTTCCCAGTAATGCTACATCATTTGCCAGATCATCATCAGTATCTTGACCACTTTCTTCCTCTTTCTCTTCAGTGTTTGACATGAAGGCTATGCTTTTGACTTTCTTTTCAGATCCATCACACATTCCCATCTCAAATGTTTGGAGGCATCCAATTAGCTCATCAACTCTCATATTGGAAATGTCTTGAGACTCTTTTATGGCTGTCACTTTCATGGAAAATCTCTTAGGGAGTGACCTGAGTATTTTCCTCACTAGTTTTTCATCTGACATCTTCTCACCCAGGGCTCCTGAGGAATTAGCAATTTCAAGAATATTCATATGAAACTCATGAATATTTTCATCTTCTTTCATCCTTAAATTTTCAAACTTGGTAGTTAGCAGCTGCAGTCTAGACATCTTTACTCTAGAGGTGCATTCATTAGTGGTTTTGAGAATGTTCCAAGCATCTTTAGCCACCTCACAGTTGTTTACCAATCTGAAGATATTCTTTTCTACTCCATTGAATATAGCATTCAATGCTTTAGAGTTCCCAAAGGCTAGATCATCCTCCTCCTTGGTCCATTGTTCCTCAGTCTTCTTATCAGTTGTAGCTTCTCCATCCTTAGTAATAACTGGATGTTCCTAGCCTGTTAAAACAACCTTCAAAGCCTTATTATCCAAAGATTTTAGGAAGGTTACCATTCGAGGTTTCCAGTAGTCATAGTTGGATCCATCCAGAATAGGTGGTCTGTGAACAGATCCTCTATCTCTCTCCATAGTACCATAAAGTAACGTTCCTAGATCTCACCCAGAACCAGAGCAGGATGCCTACTCTGATACCAATTGAAATTCTGGTATCCGATATGAGATGTCGAAGGTAATGTCACGAGACTAATATCTAAAAAATACAAACAGGATAAAAGATAAAGAACAATAATGCAAGAGACATAAGTAATTGTTAACCCAGTTCGGTGCAAACTCACCTACGTCTGGGGGCTACCAAGCCAGGAAGGAAATCCACTAAACAAAATCAGTTCAAAGACTCTCAGTAAACAACTTCAAGTTACAGTCTTTTCACCTAATCTCTACCCGTGTGACTTCTACCTAAGACTCTTAGATATGAGATCCTACTCACTCCCCCTCAATCACAGCAGTGATATAAAACAATAATTATAATGAAAAGAAGACGCTCTTCAAAGACACATACTTGATCTTACTTAAAAGCTTCAATCAAGTAAACACACACTCATGCTTCAAAGCTTAGAGTGGACAAATTACAACTCAAAAATCAGACCAATTCAATCATCTACGGATGAATTGAATGGCTTACAATTCACACGACCACACAAGACTCAAACCCATATTCTCTCTCAATATTTCGTTCGTTATTTCTTGTGTATAAAACCAGGTTTTCCATGTCCTTTATATAGAAGCAATTGGATGGGCTTGGACATCATAAAACCCTAAAACTATTTTCCATTCATATCTTCTCATGACAGTTGATTATATCTCTTTCAAAAATAAGTCAATCTAGTTGTAATTACTGATTGATAGTGTGTTCAATCATCTCATCAATAATACATAGATTAGCATTAAAAATACAATCACATAATACATAACATTCAGACTGAATGTTCTGTATACAAATGTCATGACATCGGGTCTGACATCTCAGTAAAATCCTGCATAATCACATTTTAAACATCCTGCAGGTACAAGTTATCTTATGTCAAGACAACACATGTGATAACTTGTGAACACTCTAGATTTTACCAAAAAATTTGCCAACACATAGAACCAACACCATCCAAGACAGGTTAACTAATTGTAAACAGTAAAGCAAATAGTCGTTAACAAACACAAGCATCGTCCGTGTTCAAACACATGTTGCACACTAGTGTATAAACAAGTTAACAAAACATAGGCCGAATGGACAAACCAGACCCTAATACCAACTATGTAACACCCTAAACCCCAAACACTTGATTTATAAAACATGTGTAATAAAATACTAAAAAATGGGTGCCACATTTCTCAACATAACATTCTCAAATCACAATAGGAGCAGAAAATAAACTTCAACGCAACTTCAATTGTCTCATAAATAGAAATCAACTTCATTTTATCATAAAATAGATAATTCAACAACTCCCATAAAAATAAAATAAGGTATTCTCGACCCAGTGTTACACTATTAGGGCGACACACGAAAAACTAAATAATGCAAAACGATAAACAACGAAGAAGGGCAACTATGTCATCCTCCAATACAAGCAACAACTAAAGTTCCTCGGTCTCCACCTGAGTATCTGCACTAGAGGAAATAGAACAACACATAAACAATAGGGGGTGAGAATATATTCACATATGTTAACGATGTATAAAATAGCAAGGAAAATGCAATTAGCATAAACAATCAATCATACAATCCATCAACAATAATAATCATTCATAAATTAAATTATGTATGTAATGTATTCATCTTCTATACTCATGCATGTGGTACTAAATTTTGGATATTCAAAGGTGTGCTACTGAAATATCCAACTCGTCACTAGACCGAAGTCCTACTCGCCACTAGACTGAATTCCTAATGTGTCACTGGACTGAAGTCCAACCTATCTCCGATATACATGATGCATGAATGCTACATAAATATATGTAATACTTGTCTCAAACTCCAACTTCAATACCCGTCACTAGTTCCTCTCGAACTTAAAACTCAACATAATTCATCGTCAATGTAAGGCCACATAAATTGTTCCACTGAACCGAAACATCTAAGCATAAACTCAACATATTTGCTCATCGTGACGCATTCATCATAAACTTATCATAATAATTAAACAAGGGTTGACAGTCAGTTGTCACACCCCAATGAATTTTTGAATTTACAGACATATCGGTTGAATTGATTCTCAAATGTACGTGAAATTAGCGTGTGGAAAATTTTAAAATTGAGCTTGCAGACGCCAATTTTGTTAATCTACGGTTCGTGTAGCTTAACCTAGCGTGCTCATTTTATTTTTTTGACTATATTTTTGGTTGCATTTTGATCAACTTGAGCCCTTTTAACCTGTCATTTTTTATTTCAAAATTTGATCAAAAGTTGTATGTCTATGAGAAGTTTATTTCGTGCTGATCATTTTGGTGTATTCATTTTAACTTTTCGAATATTTTTGCGCCTATTTTTTATTTATTTTGAGTTTTTTTTCTTTTTTTTCAATGTGTCCAAATTAATTAAATAGGATTAGTTGTAGTCTTATTTCAATTTTATTCTAATTATTTTAAGATATGTGATATATTAATTTTATGTCATTTTTTACTAAACATATCTACAGAGGGTATTGTTGATATTGTTAAAATTTATTAACCCTAATTATATATATATATATATATATATATATATATATATATATATATATATATATATATATATATATATATATATATATAGAGAGAGAGAGAGAGAGAGAGAGAGAGAGAGAGAGAGAGAGAGAGAGAGAGAGAGGCAGACCAACACCCAATCACCACGCGACGCTTGCAAAGAAAAGAGGTTTCAGGTCATAAAAATTAAAAAGATAGAAATGAGTTCTCTCTCTCTCTCTCTCTCTCTCTCTCTCTCTCTCTCTCTCTCTCTCTCTCTCGTTTCAGAAGAAGAAAAAACTGAGAACACTCCCCTTATTTTTTTTCATTTTTCGAGTTTGAACAACATTCTTCTCCCTTCACCGCTTCCTCCACCATCGAACATCCAATTCCGCCACACCGAAATTACTTTCTTCCAAAAACCAGCATCTTAAAGCCCCTTTCACAACACCTATAAACCACCCTAAGTTGTTTTCTAACTCACCTCACTTCGGACCCTCTTCATCATAACACAAAAGAAAGAACTGTTGGTGTAAGCCCTAAAGGTCAATACTTTTGGTACTTGTATCGAATTATTTATTAATAATAAAAGACTTTTTATTTATTATGTTTGTTTAATAAAGTCCCTAGAATATCTAGTTCGTTTAATGTGTCAAGTGTGACTTAATCATGAGATCACATGAAACATAAGGACATTATTCTTAAAGTATTCGTAGTCGAACTTTATTGTGAAGTGGGATAACATTAAAACATTAAGACTATTATGTATATAGACTGATGATCACATCTCATGGATCGTGGATAAGGAGTTTCAAGTCTTAAACATAGGTATGAATATTAAGAGTAATATTTATACTGGATTGACCCGCTATGAGAATACTATATAGAATGTTATGAAAAGTGTCATAAGTTATTCTCATGGTGATAATGGTGTATACCACCCTTCGACCTGAAACCACTATGGACCCTAGATGTAGAGTCGAGTGCCTTATTGCTGATTAAACACTGTTCGTAACTGGATAACCATAAAGACAATTGATGGGTACTCCACGAAGCATGCTAAAGGACATGAGTGACCTAGATGGAATTTGCCCATCCTACGTAACAGGATAAATGTCTATGGGCCCAATAGTGAACTGGACAAGGATGACACGGTCTATGCCTTGTGTTCAATATAGACATAAAGGCAAAAGGGTAATTGTACACATAATTATCACAAAAGGATTTGTCAGATCACATGACATTTTCGTGTCTTGGGTAGCAGTGATGTGTTGCTAGATATCGCTCACTGTTTATTATGTTAAATACGTGATTTAATATAATTGCCAATGCCACGAAAACCTACAGGGTCACACACAAAAGGACGAATTGATGAGAGACAAAGTGACTAAGGAATACCGTAATGTACGGTGCACTTAAGTGAAGTGTAGAACATTGTAAGGTACGTTGTACTTAAGTAGAATACAAAATATGGTAAGGTACCACGCGCTTAAGTGATTTTGGCATATTATAAGATATGGGCCTCATACACTTGAGTGGGCTTTTTAGCTTGCAGCCCACACAAGTGGTTCTATAAATAGAACCCTTGTTTAGAAGCATTTGAACATTTACAATTTCGTTTCTCTCTCTCTCTCTCTCTCTCTCTCTCTCTCTCTATCTATCTATCTATCTATATCTATCTCTATCTCTCTCTCTCTCTCTCACTTAAAGCCTTCATTCGTAGCAGCTAGCACTGAGATTGAAGGAATCCGTTCATGTGGACTGAGTAGAGGCGTTGTCATCGTTCAACATTCGTGATCACTCTGTAGATCTGGATCAAAGGTTACAATTGCCACAAGAGGTATGTGAGCAAATTCTTTACTTTGAATAAGTTTTGAATGATAGCAAATTGTGTGATCATTGTCTAATTGGTGGTTGTGCATTATTTTACATGATTCATTTGTGTTTTTAGCCTATACTATTGTTTCATGTCTATACATAAAGATCCACATTAATACATCTCTTAAAAGAACTCATAAAAACTATTTTGTGTCAGTATGTATCAATACATGTTCATATGCATCGATCCATAAATTTGTTGTAAATCACAAAACGTTTTTGCTTCAGTATGTATCGATCCATACGAGTCTTGTATCGATACATAGTCAGTTAAAATGCTTTATGTATCGATCCAAACGAGTCTTGTATCGATACATGCTTAGTTAAAATGCTCTATGTATCGATACATACGAGCTTGGCATCGATACATGCTTACATTAATTCTCTAAAATTAATCAAGTTACAGTATGCATCGATGCATAACCTTTTGTATCAATGCATAAGTCTGTTTTGTCTACTAACAGCTTCTGTCTTTCATATATAAGAAGTATTGTGACAGCAGTGCAAGTAACGAATTCAGAAGAGAAAAACAGTTGAACACAAGATCAAAGGAGTGTGTAGCAGCAATTGTTTTTGAACAGATAGAAACCTGAAAGAGACTTCATCTTCTTCATCTTCTCAATCTCTTTTCTTCAAGAACATCAACACATAATCATTCTTGTTCTTTGGATTAAAGGATCAACGAGATAACGTTCAGTGGTACGATCAAGGATCTAGCCGAGGTGTTCAGTGGAACGATCGAGGATCTAGCTGAGTTGAAGATTGAAGGGGGTTTCGAGGAAAAACCAACTGGTTTGTCCTTCAAGAACTGGAGTGTTCTTGCGGGTTTGTCAGTCACGTTTGTAGAACAGATTCAGCCGCAACGTAGGGTTTGGAAATCGGGTGATTTCGCAAACAGGTCGTGGAACCGGTGAATTGTTTGCAATTTCTTGCAGGAAATTCTTGATCGAGCTCAGATCAAGTGGAGGTTTCATACAAGAAGAAGTTCTTGGGATTTAGAATTCTGCCTTTGTATTGTAACCTTGTATCAACGAATTCGGCATTATTGATAATTACAGTTCTCAATTTCATTTGAAATTGAGAGGGAGACGTACCCACACGCGAGGACGACAGTGGGGAACTTCCTTACCAAATCTCTGCGTATCGTATTCTTTCCTTATCTCTCTTTACGTTTTCAACAGTTTTGTAAATTCAGTTAGTGTGTTGTGGCTGTATTTTTCATGATACAATAGTGGCAAGAAAACTTCTTTAACTAAAGTCCACCATTGTTCATCATTGATCACATACACACCAATTGTTTGACAAAACTGTCAGCTGAGTTTTATTCATTGGAATTAGGATTTAGTGATAAGTGCATTCAATTTGATAAGATTCTGGTGTTAATAATCTTTGTCGTTCTAATTCAAATCCAGCAATAAATTCGCGTGTCCGGTTTTCTAGTAGCGGTTCAGAATAGACGGAAGTCGATTCGGGACTGAAATTTTCCGCTAAGTTTCAATAACTCTGATAAAATTTTAAATCCATTTATTTTCAAAGAGGTGATCTATTCACCCCCCTCTCGATCACTAGCCACACCGTCTAACAAGTGGTATCAGAGCGCCGGTTCGCTGGTGCTCTGTGGCTGCCTGTAACGATATGGATTTTGAACCAAAGGGGGCGTATAATAGAGCGCCGATTTTCAACGGTGAAAATTACGGCTACTGCAAAGACTGCATGCGAGTTCATATAAATTCTATGGATAGGCTAGTATGGGCTGCCATTGAAAATGGTCCTTTTCAAATTACCATGACAAATGCGGCTGGCGCCATAGTTCCTAAACCAGAAGCTGATTGGAATGAGAAAGATGAGAAAAAGTGGTCATGTGATTGAAGAGCTCGAAATATGCTAATTTCAGCACTTGGTGTTGATGAGTATTATCGGGTATCCAATTGCACGACAGCTAAAGAAATGTGGGATGGTTTAGAAGTTGCCCATGAGGGTACTACTGAAGTAAAACAGTCCCGTATTAACACACTCAATCAAGAGTTTGAGCTCTTTCGCATGAAACAAGGAGAATCTATCTCCGACATGCAAAAGAGATTCACTCATCTCACTAATAGGTTTAATGCACTTGGAAAACCTGTTTCCAATGAAATTGCTACTAATAAAATTCCGAGGTGTCTTAGCAGGGAATGGCAACCTAAAGTAACAGCTATTAAGGAAGCCAACGATCTAACGACACTTTCGATTACAACTCTGTTTGGAAAGCTGGAAGAACATCAGCAAGCATTAGAAAGTCTTGAAAAGTTTGAGAACAAAAGTAATAAGGAAAAGGAGAAGAAGAGAGACAAAGAGGGAGAGAAGAAGCCAATAGCTCTTGTGGCCTCTAGCTCTAAGTCCTCACGAAAAGAGCAAAGTGACAATGATTCTAGTAGTGACAAAGATTCGGATGATGAGGAAATGGGACTTTTTGTAAGGAGATATAATAGATTCATCCGAAAGAACGGAGTCAAGCATTCCGACAAAAATCTCATGAAGTTTCGAAGACAATCTACAGATTCAAAACAGGAAGAGAATAAGAAGAGTAGAGGAAGAGGATCTTGTTTTAATTGTGGTAAATCTGGACATTATAAAACAGATTGTCCTATGAAGTATAAGGATCAAGGAAAAGCTCCACCAAAAGGGTACAGCAAACAAAGAAGAGCTTACATTGCATGGGAAAGTGACAATGATTCATCAAGCACACAAAGTTCAAGTGATAGTGATGAAACCGCAAATTTGTGCCTTATGGCTCACACCAGAAATTTGTCCTACCACAAGAAGAAAATCAATGATAAAAAGGATGAGTGCCTTGCTTCCGTAGATAGGAGATGGGTTCTTGACAGCGGTTGCTCAAGGTACATGACCGGTGACATATCGCTTTTCATAGACTTCAAAGCAAAGACGAAGGGATATGTTACTTATGGAGACAATAACAAAGGAGCTATACTTGGCAAAGGTAGTGTAGGTAATCCCTCTACCACTACTATTTCTGATGTCCATTTAGTAGAGGGGCTTAAACACAATTTGTTAAGCATAAGTCAATTGTGTGACAAGGGCTATAAAGTTTCTTTCACAAAAACTTGCTGCATAATTGAACATGCTGAACAGAATGTTGTGTTTAAGGGTGTAAGAGTAAACAATATCTATATGCTTGACCTTTTTGATGTATCTTTAACAAGTACTAAATGTCTAGTTACCTTGAATGATGATTCTTGGCTTTGGCATAGACGCTTAGTGCATGTTAATTTCGATTTGCTTAATAAGGTTGTATCTAAGGATCTAGTAGTCGGTCTTCCAAAAATAAAATTTTCAAAAGACCACCTATGTGACGCGTGCCAAATGGGAAAACAAACAAGGGTCTTTTTCAAATCTAAAAATGTAATTTCAACTTCACGACCCCTTGAGCTTCTCCATATGGATCTCTTTGGACCTTCTAGGACAAAGAGCTTAGGTGGAAATTATTATGGTTTTGTAATTGTTGACGACTATTCTAGATTTACTTGGACTATATTCCTTCATAGCAAAGATGAAACTTTTTCTGCTTTTAAGAATTTTGCAAATCTGTCCCAAAACAAAATGAATTCCAAAATAGTTACAATTCGTAGCGATCATGGTGGTGAATTTCAAAACTATCACTTTGATAAGTACTGTGCAAAGTATGGTATCGAGCATAACTTTTCAGCTCCTCGAACTCCACAACAAAATGGCGTTGTGGAGCGTAAAAATCGTGTTTTAGAGGAGTTGGCAAGAACAATGCTAAATGAGGGTGGATTACCAAAATATTTTTGGGCTGATGCAGTTAGCACAGCTTGTTATGTTTTAAACAGGATCTTAATTCGTCCTATTTTAAATAAAACCCCTTATGAGCTTTTAAAAGGAAGAAAGCCAAACTTGTCACATCTTCACGTATTCGGTTGTAAGTGTTTTGTTTTGAATAATGGTAAGGAAAATATTGGTAAGTTTGATGCAAAAGCGGATGAAGGTATCTTTCTTGGATACTCACATTCAAGTAAAGCATATAGAGTATATAATAAGCGTTTACTTACTGTTGAAGAATCTGTCCATGTTTCTTTTGATGAGTCTTATCCGAAAAATGTCGGAAAAGGTATTTCTTTTGATGACGCAGGTGTATCTACAGAAGACATACTCAAGGAAGCTGTTACGGAAATTGATCAGTCCAGAACAGCTGCCCATGAGAAGGAGGAAGATACTAGTCATGAAGAAGATGAGGAAGAAAGGACAGCTGAAGTGAATGACCTTCCACCAGCTTGGAAATCTTCAAAAGACCATCCTATCGACAACATCTTGGGAGATATTTCAAAGGGAGTAATGACTCGTTCTAAGATAAGTAATTTTTGTTCTCACTTCGCGTTTGTTTCACAAGTAGAACCTAAAAATGCCAAAGAGGCCTTGATTGATGAATTTTGGCTAATGGCCATGCAAGAAGAGCTTAATCAATTTAAAAGAAATGACGTTTGGGAACTTGTCCCTCGTCCGCGAGATCATCATATCATAGGTACTAAATGGGTTTTTAGAAATAAGCTTGATGAAAACGGAGTGATAACTAGGAACAAGGCACGTTTAGTAGCACAAGGGTATAACCAAGAGGAGGGCATAGACTATGAGGAAACTTATGCTCCAGTTGCTCTCCTTGAAGCTATACGCCTCTTACTTGCCTATGCGTGTTCTAATAATTTTAAGCTTTACCAAATGGACATAAAGAGTGCGTTTCTAAATGGTGTCATAAATGAAGAGGTGTATGTCTCACAACCTCCTGGTTTTGAGAATGCTGAAAATCCAGATTATGTTTACAAATTAAAACGAGCTTTGTATGGTCTTAAACAAGCCCATCGGGTTTGGTATGAAAGGCTTAGCAAATTTCTAATTGATCATGGATATTCAAGAGGTAAAGTGGATAATACCCTCTTTATTAAACACAAGGGAAAGCACATTCTTTTAGTTCAAGTTTATGTAGACGATATAATTTTTGGTTCAACTAACATACACTTGGTCGAAGAATTTTCTAAGGTTATGCAGGGTGAATTTGAGATGAGTCTTATGGGGGAGCTGAATTACTTCCTAGGACTTCAGATAAAGCAACTAGATGAGGGTACATCAGTATGTCAAACAAAATACTACAGAGAACTACTCAAGCGCTTTGGAATGAATGACTCAAAATCAATTGACACCCCTATGCCTACCAACGGAAATCTAGATAAAGATGAGCATGGTAAGAGTGTAGATGTCAAAAAGTTCAGAGGTATGATTGGATCTCTTCTGTATCTTTCTGCTTCTAGACCTGGCATCATGTTCAGTGTTTGTATGTGTGCACGATATCAATCAAATCCTAAGGAATCACACCTGAAAGCTGTTAAGCGCATATTTAGATATCTTCATGGAACATCTAAATATGGGCTTTGGTATTCCAAAGTGTCGCATCCGCGAAAAAACAACCGGCGGGCTGAAACAAAAACACAACACAGAGCCGCCACTGCGCGTTATTTATCCCAAAATAGGGAAAGGAAACGCTCAGAGAAACCTGGAAAAGACGTGGTCTCGCGACCAAAGAGAAAGGGTAAGGGAGTCGGTTACGCAAGGGGAAGGTATTAGCACCCCTCACGTCCGTCGTACTCGACGGGATCCACGTTCTAAAAGAAAGAATAGGTTGCTAAAATAAACAGACAAACATCATACACACACGCTAAGACAACACAGGTGGGGTTAAGAATAAGAGAGCTCGATAGGACATCGCATCCTATGCCTACGTATCTCGTCTGGAACGAGAATCAGAGCTGCCGTAGTTCGGCTCACGCACGCCAAACAAGCAAACACAAACACAGGCAAACATGGAGCCTGAATGCCAATCACTGGACTTACATCAGCATCCGCACCAAAACGCACACCAGAAGGCAAACGTGGAGCCCGACCGCCAATCACTGGACTTACATCGGCATCCGAACCAAAACACACGATCAGATAACGAGCAAACACACACAAAAGAAAAAGAGTGCCCGGAGAGGTCTCGCACGACCTCCTGCCTACATACCTCGTCTGGAACAAGGATCAGGGCGATGTAGTTCCCCCGAAAGGGAAAGAAAATCTAGCCAGAAACCAAGGGAAGACACACTACCAGGGAGCTGGACTCGAGCCTAGTGTTGTCATGCATCATTGCCCTACGTTGAGGTTTCTACCTACTTGCACAACTGCAAGCTAATCCTATCCAGGAAAACAAGCATGCAAGCATCAACAGATCAAAACAAGCATTTCAAGCAAACAGAGCAAACAAATATTCACAAAGCACACACTATAACCAGTCAAGTGAGGCTCAAACAATGGGTTTGACTGCCGAAGCAAGTCATCTGTACATGGGTAGTATTCGCTCTTAACCTTGCCATTGCGGGGCTAAGGTGAAGCAGATGAAAGGTGAGTGAAGATTAGACTTCACAACTCTTATCCCTGACCAGGGAGAGCTTCAGACAAAGGAGCGTGGGTCCAGAATGGAGGGACCCTTCTACGCTCAAAGACTCTGACTCGATTGTGCAACAGCACGAGATCTTGGGTTTGTGTCCCAATGCATCAACACACAGCCGTGTGAGCAGAGGGACGACTCACAGAATAGCGGGGGATAGATTGCATATCCCTTGGATTCCGCCAATTGCCTCATAGAGGTCTTCACCTGCTTGGCACAAATGTAAACAACCACAAACATCGCCTCTTAAGGAGGACTTCAGACAGTTGCCTGGCCAAGTAACAAGCCAGGTCTTCCAGACTACATGAAGAATAGAAGTCCTACCTCAAGTGGTTTAAAAACCAAGCAGCAGCAAGCAAGTTCTTAAAGAACTGTAAGCGACTAAATGTACCTGAAATCAATCAAGTATCATCAGTACTCAGACAGACAAACAGTAAACAGCAAATGGTTAATCAGTTAATCTGTACAAGCAACACAAGTTAATGCACACAAGTGCAAGCTATAAGCCCAAGCTCAAGCATCACAACCTACAAAACAAAGTCAAGTTAGTTTATAAACATCAACCAAACTCAATTCAAATTGCCTTGAAGCAATCTCCTTAAGCATTGTGCATTTCATCCTGAAAATCCACACCAAATGTGAGAAACTAGACCACTAGGCCAAGCCTAGGGTCCAAAAGGGAGAAAAAAATCTAAACAGCAAGCCAAACCAATCCAAAATCAAATTAAAACCATTCAAAAGCAAATGCAATTGGTCCCATGCTTATACCATTCACCAATATCAATTCATGCACAATATACCACAAACTAGGTCAAATACAACACCAAAAGTCCAAACAGAATGACTTCAATCAAAGGCATACCAAAACAATTCCAAAAATCCTCAAATAATTCACACCAAAACAGGACATATTCAACAAGTAGCATGTCAATTTTCAGCTCAATTGGACAAAAGAAAGTAGGTCAATAAAAATCAAGAAATCCAGACACAATTATTCAAGCCAATTCATAGCACCAACACATGCATTCACTTCAAAAATTCACAAAACAGTGAGAACATATTAGAAATGAATGGGACCAAAACAGTGATGTCCTACAATGTGTCTATAATCAGCATACCAAATTTCACATTCATCCAAAACCATATGAGAATTTCACAAGAGATATACAAACATGTGTTACACAATGTTGCAAAATGAGCATACAGTGAAGAAAATTATCAATCAAATGGAAAATGCCATAGAAAAATCCAGAAACATTCACATGTTATCTTGACATATCAATGATCATCCATGCAAAATTTCAACTCAATCAAACAATCATAGGTCATGCAAATAAATTCATGAAGTTGACCTAGCTAGGTGTGACACAAATTGTCACACCTAGATTCAACAAATCATATCTCAATCATCAGGTATCCAAAAATCATAAACTTTACATGGAAATCACCATCAACATGTCCAGAATGAGAACAAAAAGTTTCAATCATTTCTTTAAATGTATGAGCATTTCATGATAGATATGGTGAAACATGCAAAAAATGTACACAAGTCAAAAATCCATAGGCCAGGTCAACATTTTTCCATGCACAACTTATGTAACCATGCCTATAAAAAACTAGAGAGAATTTGGGATCTATCAAAAAAAGTCTCACTATTTTTGGATTAGTAATTAATTTTCTATGATTTTTATAAGTTTTGAATGAATTATGAAATAATTATTTAGGTGTTTTAATTAATTAAACAGATCCAATGGCAATGTTGTAATTCTCGCTAGCCATGCCCAAAACTCTGCGTTTTACTAATGTGGTGTCAGCGTGTGGTTGGTTGGATTTTGGCGCTAAACACATTTCGAATTTGGCCTTGCACTTTGACGGATCAAACACACAAAAATTCCAGAACTCCTTCGTTCTTCTTCTTCACTTTTCCAGAAACGCAAGAACATCAAGAACATCAAACCTCCACTAAAATTTGCAAATGGATATCCGTTGGAAAGGTCTAAGTGCCAGGATTCCAAATATGTAAATGATTTTACCTAATTCTAACTGTACACTCCGGATCGATCCAATTAGGTTTTGCTCTCAAATCTTAAAATCATAATAACTCGTTCCACAGTTAACCAATCCACAAACTACGAATTGCATGTTGATCTACATTAAACGCACTTCAAAAAGCATATCACAATTCAAGAAACCATGAGATTCGATTTTAGGTACCTTGAATGGAGCAGTGATGAAACCGTGCGCTTTTGGATGGGATTCTTCAAAACAGATCGAGATTAAGGCTTGGAGAAGTGAATGCAACTTGTAGCTTGATCCAAAACAGCTCCACGCAAGAGAAATCTCAATTCACCATTGATGAACACATTTTGAACAGTGGCGGATTTGATGATTATGGCCAATGAAATGATGAAACAGTTGAAGTAGAGAGATCAAAGAACACGAAGCAAAAGGAATTTTGGATTTTGGTGGAGAATTGGAAGAGTTTGGTTCAATTTTGCTTGATGAATGTTCTTGATGAATTTGGAGAATTGGAGGGAAAAGTTGTTAGAGATTTTGTGAAATTGTGATTCTGATCCAAAGTTAGTTATGATTAGTGATATATACCTCCACTTAATCACACTCTTAATCATCCAATTAACCAAAATGAAATGTGATTAGCAAAAATGCATTTTACTAAACAAGGGCAAAATTGGTATTTCACATCAGGCCTTGTGACAGCTGTATGACAGCTCACACACTTTCCAAATACCAGTTGTGATGTGTTGGCACTTGTCTCATGGCAATTGGACTTGTAATTCTCATTTTCACCATGTCATGCCACAAAATGCATTTTCAAGTACAATTCCAAAATGACTTGGTAAAATATTGAACCTTAACATGTTATGACAGTTGAAACAATTTCAAATTTGCATTTGTGAGGTGTTGCAAAAACTCCCATGCCAAAATTCCAATTATTTCTCAACTTGGACCATTTTGCCCTTGGATTTTTAACTGTACACTTGAAAATTGACTTTTTGCATTGACCATTTTTGATGAATTCCAATTATGCACCATGAAATTACATGTCAAATGGAGCTTGCACATAAAAAGACCACTCAATTTGGACACTCCATGTGGAAGTTATGCCACTTTGATTATGGGTCATTTTTGAAATTGAATGGACCATAACTTGCCAACCATGCATGGGATTTTCAAGTTCCTTGACTTTTTGGAAAGGTGAGACCAAGATCTACAACTTTCATGTTGAACAAATTTTCATTTGAAGCTTCCTTGGACATGTAAATTTGAGGTCAAAAAACTTTCCATTTTTGGAAACTTCCATTACAAGTCACTTTCTATTTTTGGCAATTTTTGTTCTGACTTGATTTTCTCCATTCTTGAGCTTTGACATGTCAAATAACACTTGTTTCAACGTGAATGAAGTGTATCCAACTCTCTCCCACCTCCAAATCCATAAAATCAAGCACAGTTGACCACAATTGACTTTTTCAACTGATAGATGAATTTGGCAATGCATAGATCAAACTGAGCCCCAATTCCCTGATGAAATGGCTCAAGGATGAAACCCTAGCCTCAATAAGCTCCATATAATCACATGATGATCCCCATATCCATCATAGACCCCATCTCCTTGTTATGCCCTGATTGGCCCAATGCAACTGATTAGGGTTGACCAGTGGTCAAAACCCTAATCTCAAGGTATCTGATCAATCTTCTGAATCTCTGGATGATATCAAGACCATGATGATGATGATGTATCATTGCAAACAAGATGAAGACCAATCTCCTTGAGAATCAAAACCCTAACTTGAATCACCACCCTCAGATGATTAATGATCCAATCCACTGAAATCCTAGCTTGCACCATGACCTCTTATCTTCTGATCCAGACTTGGGGGAATGGCTTGCACAATGTAACCACATGATATGCAATATGCAATGCCTGATGACCTAAAAATGTTATGCAATATGTTAAGCTAGTCCCAAGAGAGGAGGGCAAATTTTGAGGTGTTACAGCTGCCCCTATTCAATCCACTGTGAACCTGTCGATATGAGTAGCTTCGGCTTTCAGATGATCAGGCTGAAGAGTGATTGAATACCAAGAACAGACGAACAATTTGCACTCTGATCGGGAAAATAATTAACAACGCCCGTCAGAATCGGCGAAGAACACAATCTCAAAACAAAACCCATCTGGTACGGATAAAGTCAGCCTGATCACCGAAACAGCAACATCAACCTGGATACCAAAATAAATGGTAACGCAGGGATAACCATGGCCTTAACACCACTCATCCGCTCGGGATTATTATTCTCTCTTCTCTTTTATGCTTTTCTTGAACCCCGAAATTTTTCTTTCGCGCAAATGATCCCAGACCACTGCATTTGAACCCCGTTCTCCTGTTTTCCAAATAATGAACCCCATTCTCCAGGTTGAACCCCAGTCGCCTGACGATAACTCACGATCGCCATTGTGAACCCCGTTCTCCAGAAAATGCCTCAACATTTCCCTTTCTCCATTGAACCCCCTCTCCAGAAAATGCCTCAACATTTCCCTTTCTCCATTTGAACCCCGATCTCCAATTTCTTGTGATAATTCCGCTGGCAACGTCGGAAATAACACCAAACACCACTCTGAGGGCGACATATCAGAGGGTATACCTTCACAAAAGGAAGGTAGCATGTGCATCTCTTCTTCCAAAGACACTCGTAACGACCTCCACTGGCATCCGCCAAAGTCTAAGGTGACACATGAACAGAAGATAATCCTGAGGACCTCATCCCGGACATAATCTTCAACTCCAATCTCCATTTGAACCCCAGAAAATGCCTCAGCATATACTCTTCTCTGATTGAACCCCGATCTCCAGAAAATGTCGCAACATCTCCTTTCTTTATTTGAACCCCATCTCCAGAAAATGCCTCAACATCTCCTTTTCTCCATTTGAACCCCGGAATCGCGCTGATCGCGTAACGTCTTCTGATATTATTTCCATCTCTGTCCGACGGAAACATTTCCTCCAATATCGCACTACTGGGGGAACATTGCTGATCTGACGTCCTGATGCTAAACTCCTCGGAGTACCATCTTCACCATCTGATGAAACCAAACCTTCAAGCGATAACCACGGCTTGAATCGCGCTGATCGCGTAACCTTTCCATCTCTGCCCGACGGAAAAACTCCTCCAGTATCGCACTACTGGGGAAATACCTTTGATCAAATCATGAGGCCAAACTCCTCAGAGTAACACCTTGTTCTTCGGGCCAAACTACCTCTCAAACGATAACCACGGCTTGAGACTAGCTTGTGCTTGCAATATGATGCATGATCGATTTTTTCTGCGTAATGCTCCATAATTATGGAAATGCTACGCGCTTTATTATTTTTCTATGCAACATGCTATGCTATTTTTTCATGATGAATGTATAAAAAGTATCCCCCTCAAGGGATTCTGCTGAGGAGCTCGAGACACTCTGCTGAGGAACTCGTCAATACTCCAATCTCCACCCTGCTGGGGAATAGCACTGCTGCTGGGAATAAGGCAACCCTTGCTGGGGAAGAACCTCCTTTGCACCCAATCCGCTCGGGAATTGCCGGGGATAAGAACCACCAATGCACTCTGTGGGGATACCACAATCTCTGACTTGCTGGAGATATCAATCCCGACTCTGCTTTGGGAACACCTCACAGATACTTGCGACTTCACTGGGGAAACGCTTACAGATACTCTGCTGGGAAACAGCCACCTCCAGGCCTGGCGACTGGGGAAGCATCGATCTGACACCTGCTGGGGATAACCATCCTGACCCTGCTAGGGAAGCGAATGCTACTCCACTGGGGATTACCCATGCAATCCACACGTAGGATACACTCAGCTGGGGATGCAGATATCGGTCCGCTACGGAAACTCGTCCAATCCACTGGTAGGATAAACACTGCTGGAGATATATTTCATTGAAACCCGCTCCACTCGGGGAGTAGCAACCTTCAGACCGGGTGGCTGAGGAAACACCGTTCTAAACCTGCCGGGGATAACCATCTTGACTCGGCTGGGAACCACAGACCTCGGATCTACAGGGGATTTGGTCCTCTAATTCTGCTTGGGGACCTAGCTGGGAAATGAGAAAAATTGGTACAGAACACCCGTCGACTCATCGAACCATGGTATCAACCTCCCAATCTCGTATCAGCTTTCCACTTTTGAGAATTCCCAGACTCGTCTGGACCTTTTCTGCTCCATCATCTTGTATTCCCAATCGCTCCGCGCTCGACAAAGAACGAACTCCTGGGACTTATACATACTTTTCAATCTTTCGACTTTGAAGAGTCTTCTTGATTAATTCCAAAGGTCGTCGGACGTCTCTCGTCGTCTATTCACCGTTCTCCAACTCGACTGTCCCTGATCAGACTCTGCGGGGAATTTCCATAGACTTTCCAATCTTCCGATTTTGAAGAGTCTTCTTGATTAAAATCAAGGATCGTCGTACGTCTCGACGTCTTCTCGTCGTTCTTTCGTGCACTCGTCCCTGAGCAAACTCTCTGGGGATCTGTTACAAAGTTTCCACATCACAACCTGCAAGTGAGTGAAGAATATCTAACAGTACCTGCAAAACAGACCGTCAGATAAAACCGTGCCCCAGGCGTGTCAAGATTTCAACACTTGGGTCACTCAACCTTCCGAATAAGATTTCAAGCTTTCAATCTTATAAACATGCATTGGAAGGGAACCTGTACGTCTTAAAATGCAAAATTCTTTATCAAAAATATCTGGATGTTTTTGCAATCAAAGCGGTAATGAAAAACAAAAACAAAATTATTTGACTGAATATGCATTTTATTGATTGGAAAAGTGTGGCTCAAAACCGAGCAATACAAAGGAAGCAATTCCTGAAAAGAGGTAATTGCGCACAAAAGGAAAAATCTATCCTAATGGCAATGTGAAACCCGTGATCTCATCGAGTTCCAACTCGGTTACACCCCATATGTCCTCAGACTCTCCGTGCTTTCTGCCTTCAGAACAAGACGATTCCGACTGATCCCTACCGGGTATTATCCATGATGCTTTAACCAAAGCGCAAACGATCATGCTGGACGCAATTGTTCGTTTCAATCCCTCTTTTGCCTGGACCGCCCTCTCGGGTTTTCAGTCCACCGGGATACCCTTTTTTGCCCAAGTCGCCTTTTCAGGTTTTCGACTTGTCGGGCGTACCGTTTTTCTTTTTATCCCTAATTTTTGCCCGAACCCTTTTTTCTGTTTTTGGTTCGCCGGGATGCCCATTTTTGCCTGGACTATTTTATTCTTTTCGTCCAGCGGGTCTCTTTACACGAAGTATTTTTTAACTGCGTCCGCATTCACAGGGGATGGAAAATCTTCGCCATCCATGGTCGTTAGCAACAAGGCTCCGCCAGAGAAAACCTTCTTGACCACGAATGGACCTTCATAATTCGGTGTCCATTTGCCCCTTCGATCGTTTTGAGGAGGAAGGATCCTTTTCAGCACCATATCACCTACGTGATATACCCGAGGTCGCACCTTCTTATCAAAAGCACGCTTCATCCTTTGCTGGTATAACTGCCCATGACAGATGGCTGCTAGCCTCTTTTCTTCAATCAGGCTTAACTCTTCATACCGGGTCCTTACCCATTCAGCCTCTTGCAACTTCACGTCCATCAGGACTCTCAAAGAGGGAATCTGAACCTCAACAGGTAATACAGCCTCCATTCCATATACCAATGAGAAAGGAGTTGCCCCAGTAGATGTGTGTACCGACGTTCGATACCCATGCAATGCAAACGGCAACATCCCATGCCAGTCCTTGTAGGTTACCACCATTTTCTGCACAATCTTCTTTATATTCTTATTGGCTGCCTCAACCGCCCCATTCATCTTCGGACGATAGGGAGAAGAATTGTGATGCTCAATCTTGAATTCCCGACACAATTCTGCCATCATCTTATTGTTCAAATTAGAACCATTATCAGTAATGATTCTCTCGGGAACCCCGTATCTGCAAATGATGTCTCTCTTGAGAAACCTGGCAACAACCTGCTTCGTCACATTCGTATAAGAGGCTGCTTCAACCCACTTGGTGAAGTAATCAATAGCCACTAATATGAATCTGTGCCCATTCGAAGCTGTAGGCTCAATCTTCCCAATCATATCAATGCCCCACATAGCAAACGGCCATGGAGACGACATTAAGCTCAACGGATTTGGAGGCACGTGCACCTTGTCAGCATAAATCTGGCATTTATGACACTTCCGCACGAAATTGAAGCATTGGGCCTCCATTGTCATCCAGTAATAACCTGCCCTCAGCAGCTTCTTTACCATCGCATTCCCACTGGCATGGGTACCGAACGATCCCTCATGAACCTCTTTCATCAATTGGCTTGCTTCTCTATCATCAACACATCTGAGCAAGACCCAGTCAAAATTCCTCTTATACAAAACCCCATCCTTATTCAAGTAGAACACCATGGCTAACCTCCGCAGAGTCTTTCGATCCTTCTTAGATGCTCCCTCAGGATACTCTTGAGTCTCTAGATAGCGCCTGATATCGTAATACCACGGCTTCTCATCATCAGACGCTGTATCAACAGCAAACACATAAGCCGGTCTATCCAGACGACCTACTTCAACACTAGGGAACTGATTCCACCACTGCACCTTAATCAAGGCAGCCAGTGTAGCCAAAGCATCTGCCAAAGGATTCTCCTCTCTGGGCACATGATGCATCTTCACTTTGGTGAAAAACGTCAACAATCTCCTCGTATAATCTCGATACGGCACTAAATGAGACTGATGCGTATACCATTTTCCGTTAACCTGATTTATCACCAGAGCTGAATCTCCATATATGACAAGGTTCTTGATCCTCAAATCAATCGCCTCTTCAATCCCCAATATACAAGCTTCATATTCAGCTACGTTGTTGGTGCACTCAAATGTTAGCCGAGCAGCAAAAGGAATGTGGGATCCTTTCGGCGTAACCAAAACAGCACCAACACCGCTTCCATTCACGTTAACGGCCCCATCAAACATCAGAATCCATTCGGATTCAGGGTCAGGCCCCTCCTCCGGGATTGGTTCCTCGCAATCTTTCGATTTGAGAAACATGATGTCCTCATCAGGGAATTCAAACTTCATCGGTTGATAATCATCAATAGGTTGCTGAGCGAGGTAATCAGACAATACACTCCCCTTAATCGCCTTTTGAGAGGTATATTGTATATCATATTCCGTCAAAATCATTTGCCACCTCGCAACCCGTCCGGTCAATGCTGGCTTCTCAAAAATGTACTTGATTGGGTCCATCTTGGAAATCAATAAAGTGGTATGAACCAGCATGTACTGCCTTAGTCGGCGAGCAGCCCAGACCAAAGCACAGCAAGTTTTCTCGAGCAGTGAATATCTTGTTTCACAGTCGGTAAACTTTTTGCTAAGGTAGTATATGGCATGCTCTTTTCGACCAGACTCGTCATGCTGCCCCAATACACACCCCATAGATCCCTCGAGAACCGTCAGGTACAGAATTAACGGTCTTCCCTCCACAGGAGGCATCAGAATCGGAGGCTCCTGCAAATACTCTTTTATTTTTTCAAATGCCGCTTGGCAATCCTCATTCCACCTGACCGTTTGATCTTTTTTCAACAACTTGAATATCGGTTCGCATGTGGCTGTTAGATGAGATATGAACCGTGAAATGTAGTTCAATCTACCTAAGAACCCACGAACCTCTTTCTCCGTTCTCGGTTCAGGCATTTCTCTTATTGCTTTTACTTTAGCAGGATCAACCTCGATTCCTTTCTCACTTACAATGAACCCCAACAATTTACCGGACCGCACTCCGAACGTGCACTTGTTCGGATTCAACCTCAGTCTGAACTGTCTCAGCCGGTCAAACAACTTGGCCAGATCTACCAAATGCCCCTCTTCTATTTGGGACTTTGCTATCATGTCATCAACATAGCATTCGATTTCATGATGAATCATATCATGAAACAAAGTCACCATGGCCCTCTGATAAGTAGCACCGGCATTCTTGAGACTAAATGGCATCACCTTATAACAAAAGGTGCCCCACGGTGTGATGAACGTTGTTTTCTCCATATCATCTGGCGACATTTTAATTTGATTATAGCCAGAAAAGCCATCCATGAAGGAAAACACCGAGAATTGAGCTGTATTATCTACCAACACATCAATGTGAGGTAATGGAAAATCATCTTTCGGACTAGCTCTGTTCAGATCTCGGTAGTCCACACACATTCTCACCTTCCCATCCTTCTTCGGGACTGACACAATGTTCGCAACCCATGGCGGATAATTAGTGACAGCTAGGAAACCAGCATCCCACTGCTTCTGCACTTCCTCTTTAATTTTCATTGCCATATCAGGTCGAGTTCTGCGCAACTTCTGCTTCACTGGAGGACAATCTGTTCTCAACGGTAGCTTGTGCACAACAATATCGGTATCCAACCCTGGCATATCCTGATAAGACCAGGCAAAGATGTCGACATACTCTTTTAACAATGCCACCATATAGCTCTTGACACTTTCCTTCAAAGCAGCACTACGCCAAACAAGACCTTAGACAGCGCTTTTTTTAGCCTTAGACAGCGCTTTAAAGCGCTGTCTAAACCTCCGCTGCTAAAGGTTTAGACAGCGCTTTTTGAAATCTTAAAAGCGCTGTCTAAGCCCCCCCCTTAGACAGCACTTTGGCCTAAAGCGCTTTCTAAGACCCTCCTATTTTAATTTTTTTAGGTATACCTTAGACAGCGCTTTAGGCAAAAGCGCTGTCTAAGGGGGGGCTTAGACAGCGCTTTTCATAAAGCGCTGTCTAAGCCCCCCCCTTAGACAGCGCTTTTGCCTAAAGCGCTTTCTAAGCCCCCCCTTAGACAGCGCTTTTTCCAAAAGCGCTGTCTAATGTATACGAAAATTTTTGTAGCTTTTGTTTTAAACCACATTTTTTCCAGGTTTATAAACCAGAATTTCTACCTGTTTTCAACCAGATTTTGACAGACAGAATCACATTTTATACATGCCATTTTGGCCTTTTTTCTACCAATTTTTGGCTAACAAATATATATATACCAATTCAAACCAATTTTGCCTTAAATGTATCAAAATATATACAAATTTATGTACACATTTACAAGTCATTACCTATACTACAAATTTATGTACACATTTACAAGTCATTACATATATTACAAATATACTACAAAATTACACAAATTTATGAAAAAACTTTGAGCTCTATCATGAATTGACACCACTCCTCTTTGATTTCGTCCACTTGATCCTTTGTATAAAATGCACACTTGAATTCCTCAAAGTACTACATATGAAGCAAAAAATATTTTGAATTAATTCCAACTATTTAATTATATGAGATATGTGTAAATATAAAATTAACTCATAAGTTAGTAATACATACATCGGTGGGAATCACTAATCGGCCCAAAGCAAGAGTATCCCGCATAAACCTCAACACGAAATACCCGCAATCTATTTGATTACGTTGTTGAGGACACTACATGAAAAAAAAATATGGATTATAAATCCTAAGTTTTATCAAGTGTCATCACTAATATAATAAAAAATGTGGTAATTAAAAATATACCGCCACTTTAATCCATGTAATGCGGTTGGCGCCCCTCCTTGAGGTTTGGATATCTCGTTGGGCCCGAAAAGCTTGTAGGATGCTAATAAAATAAAAATGAAGCAATTAGAACAATTAACATAAACTAAGAAAAATTTTGAACATTCTCACTTACGTGTCAATTAGGCGCTTCATATCCGGGTATGTTGTCCAATCATTTCCTAACGAGTCAAGATAATACACAATTTCTCGGATAGGATTGATTGCGAGCAACAACCAATGTCCACTGTAATGATTAGGCAAATGTTAGATGGTAACTTGGAAAATAATTATAATATATGAATTTAGAATGAAATGCTAACCCGGTATTAAACGGTATAAAAAACAACTTCTCCGCATCTTTATTGTCATTGAGGATCCGAAGAACGTACTCCGTCACGGAATCCGGGTTATTTAAGATTGCACATAAGTTGATGCTCGCTGGTGCTAAGAATCCGAATGACTCGTCCAAATCATTGGGGCGCATCATTTTGTCATACAAAAACCTAATATAAAAACATCATTAACACCTCTTTTGAAACATAAAGTAAACCGGATTAACATAAAGTAAACCGAATTAATAAAACAAAGTAGACCGGATTTACCTAATATATGTATTGACAACGTTGACGCCGATTTCTTCATGACCAAAAACTTGCATGAAGTCTTCATTACCAATCATTTGGTCGTGAGCAAAGCCGAAAATCCCTTCCTCCATATGTATAGTCCGAACACCTCCGGTCGGTATATCGGTCATCTCTATAAATGTCCTGAGGCACGACCTATACTTGGTGGTAGGTTTTTTCCTAGCTACGGTCTTCTTAGCACCAGAACTTTTTACCCGTGCGGAGGCGTTCTTAACCTCCTTTATTTGTTGTGCGGAGGCATTGCTAACCTCATTTTCTTGAACCTACATGTCATATAAATAGTTAGATCAAATTAAGAATGTAACAACTTCCATGAATATATGTCATATAATTGTATATTACCTCTTTTCTTGATTTGGATTTTGTGGGAGTCTATTTAACATAATCAAGGAAAATATGTAAGTAAAATTTTAAGCATAAATTTTAAACTTTGAATATACACATTAAAGTTAACATAAGTTTTAAGCATACCTCATATCCTACGCATATGAGGTTTGTCGGCCATGCAACAAACGAACCTACTGCTTCGTGCACCGTTGTTGCATCCGAATCATCGCTAGGATATGGTAATAATGCATTCGGGTCAACTGCAATATCAACTGATACCTTCAAACATCCAGCAGGGAGCTCTCTAGTGTGGAGTAATACTCCGCTAACGTTATGCACTTTTCCCTTGCCAACCATCCGATAGTGTGGTGACGACAAATACAGCTGACAATGGGAAATGCCCTAAAACCAATAATAACAAGAAATCGTTAATGTGTATATATGTCAAATACATAATTTAAGCAAACAGTTCAATTTAAGACAATTATATGTAATTACCTCTGGAATGTTCGGCTGAAAGGTACAGTTGATACTGTTTTTGTCCGAAGCATCTCTGTATACCGTTGAGGCGCTAGCCTCTCTTTCTCTCCTCAATGCATCAAGCTCAGCTTGCATGGCTTCCAATCTTGCATGAAGCTCCCGATTACTAGGAGCCTTTCCTTTTCTAACACTGAGGGAGGTCGGAGTGACTCCAAATCCCTTACCCCTCACCCGACCAGAATACTCAGGGACATCTAATGCCCGACTAAGTATGCTCTTAGTATCATCGGGAGATAGAGACTGAGATAGCTCCTCCTGAAAAATCAGATGAATACCGTATACTTGTCAAATATGTGTATAAAAATGTTATTCAATTAATGAAAAAATATTATACTTACACATTTCTGGTATACGTTTAAAACTTCTTCTTGTGGAACTCCAGATTTGCCCACACGGGCTTCCTTCCACAAAACATGTGCAGGAAGAGATGTTTCTGAACTTTCCTCCTTCTGCAGCTACACATTAAGTCATACAATTTGATCAGATAAAACTAATATATGATGAACAAATTTGTTTTCGCAATTTATAAATACTTACCATGGATTGTTCTAAGCGTCCATATCCGACACGTCCTTTTCGGTACGGATATGCGGGACTCGATGCTCTTTCCCGATTCGTAGCACTTATTCTTTGAAAAGTCGGGTCTTGTCTTTTGGATTTGAAAGCTTCCCATTCTTCAGCCGATATCAAACTTTCATATTTTCTAGGAAGCTCCGCATCCACAAAATTACCATCCGCATCCTTAAGGAACTTGGATGATAAAAATGTCCGAAACCCTCTAAGAAGCTTTCCGGCCAATTTCATGCAAAACCCTCTTCTTTCTTCTTCGATGTTAAAACATCGCTAAGAAAAACATACAGATTGATAGTTAGTATCGGTAATTGAAAAAAACATAATTGATACGGTATAATTAAGGGCCAAATGATTGTACCTTTATCTCACTCCAAATTTTTTCTTTGGACTCTTTCAACTCTTTATTTCTCCAATCATCACACGTAATGGGAATTTCATTCCTTACTAGTGCACCGATGAAACTAGTTAAGGTATGCCCATTAGGTTCTATAAGTTGTCCCTGGTTGTTCCAAGAGACATCTAGTATGATGCCTCGAGATCTTCCTTGGACCACCCTTCGCATTACTGTGATGCCTCTTCGGATTTCTTCTTCCGCGGATACTTTACTAACTTCCTCATGTTGGTCATCAGCCATGTCTAACCTGTAATAAACCAAGGAAACCATCAAATATCAAATATAACTTATAATCAAAACAATTGAAAACAAAAAAATAAAGAAATCATGCATTATCAGATATAACTTATAATCAAAGCAATTGAATACAAAAATATAATGAAATCATGCATTACCACATATAACTTATAATCAAAACAAATGAAAAAAACATAAAGAAACCATGGATAATTTACCTAAGTCACTAACATCTCTTTCTTTTCTTTGTTGGAATATTAATCACTTGTTTCTTAGCAATGCGTACGGATGAATTGATCCAAATTCCCTCATTATGATCGTTTCTTATATATGACTCATCCGGTATAAGATCCTCAACTTCATCATTTCTATTCAACTCATTCCGTCTAATGCATGACTCATTCTCAACATCAATATCACATTGATCGACACCGCTATCATCAGTCACTTTGTTAGAGAAAAGCACTATAGACCATTTTGTACTCTTCGGGTCATTCACATAGAACACTTGTTTAGCTTGAGATGCTAGAATAAAAGGTTCATCTTTGTACCCCACCCTAGTAAAATCAACTTGCAAAAATCCAGACTTATCCATTCGTATGCCACTACTACTCACCCACTTGCAACCAAAGATGGGAATCTGAAACTTCTCGTAATCAAACACCCAAATATGCTCAATAACTCCAAAATATGACAAATTTGCATATTTGGGGTTTAAGTCCTTCATACTTGATATATGCATTGCTTCAGCTAGCACGGTGACACCACTATTTTGCATAGTACTCTTATCATCTTGTTCTTTGGTATAAAATGTGTATCCATTAATTGAATATGCGCTATGAGAAAACACATGCAAACTTGGACCATACGCCAAACATCTCAACCTTTCTGTTACCGAAGAAGGATCTGAAGAGCGCTTCAAATAAATATGATCCTTCAACCATTGTATGAAACTTTGATTGTGCTCTATAACTATCCAATTTTCATTTCTGTTCGGATTTAACCTTCGGAGTACATCCTTGTGCATTTCAACATATGGCTCAACCTCATTATTATTGTGCAGAACATACAAATGAACTTGATCCCGTTCATCCCTTGATATTGTCACAATTTTATTCCCAATTAATTTTTTACCTTCCATTTTGTCGAAAATCTGAGCTCTGGGGAGTCCAATCGATTGAACGTTAGACAAATATTCAGTACAAAACTCAACAGCTTCTTCAACAATGTATCGTTCAACAATACAACCCTCTGGTCGACTTCGGGATTTCACGTACCCTTTTAATATTTTCATATACCGTTCAGCAGGGTACATCCATCTCATATAAGCTGGTCCACACAACTGTGTCTCTTTCACAAGATGAACAACTAAATGAACCATTATGTCAAAAAAAGACGGAGGAAAATACATTTCAAGCTCACACAAGGTAATTACAATCTCTTTTTGTAGTGTTGGTAAGATCTCGGGATCGATCACCTTACTACAAATTGACCTAAAGAAAAAACACAATTTAGTTATGGCACTTCTTACTTTTTCTGGCAAAATAGAACGTATACCTATCGGTAGAAAATGTTCCATTATAACATGGCAATCATGTGTCTTCAAATTCTTCAACTTGAGGTCTTTCATAGAAACAAGTCTTCTGATATCAGATGAGTATCCTTCTGGAACCTTAACTTCACTCAGAGACTTACACAAAAATTTTTTCTCCTTTCTAGATAAAGTAAAAGCAGCAGGTGGTAGATATGTTCGTCTTCCTTTCTTCACGGGTGCTAATTCAGTTCTCATTCCCATTTTTAACATGTCCTCCCTTGCTTTAAGGCCATCCTTAGACTTGCCTTTTATATTGAGTAATGTACCGATAACACTTTCAAATACGTTTTTTTCAATATGCATAACATCGAGAAAATGTCTCACGTACAAAGACTTCCAATATGGCAATTCAAAAAATATCGACCTTTTCTTCCACCCACCTTTCACAATCTTATGTGCAAAAGGCTTGCCAAACTCAGTACGCACATCTTTCACCTTTTCAAAAACTTGTTCACCTGACAATGCGGGTGGAGCTCTACGATGTTCGGTGTCTCCATTGAATGCTTTTCTCCACCCACGGTAGTGATGTTTAGAATGTAAGAATCTACGATGACCGAGAAACACATTCTTCTGGCAAAGTTCCAATCGAATCGTATCGGTTCCGTCTTCACAAACAGGACACGCACGTTGACCTTTAATGCTATACCCAGATAGATTCCCGTATGCTGGAAAATCATTAATTGTGCCAAACAACATCGCCCTCAAATTGAAACTTTCTTTCCTATATCCATCATAAACCTCCACACCGTTCTCCCACAAAATCTTTAAATCTTCGATCAGAGGTGTCAAGTATACGTCTATGTCATTCCCTGGTTGTTTAGGCCCAGAGATTAACATAGATAACATCATGTACTTACGCTTCATACATAGCGACGGAGGTAGGTTATAAATCATAAGAATCACAGGCCATGTGGTATGTGAGATACTTTGAAGACCATGTGGGTTCATTCCATCAGTAGATAATGCCAATCGAAGGTTTCTTGCTTCTGATCCAAACTCAGGATAATCATTATCAATCTTCGACCACTGTGGTGAATCAGCCGGATGCCGATACATTCCATCAATAATTCTTTCATCTGCATGCCAAGTAAGATGTCTTGCATCGGTTTCACTACGAAACATGCGCCTAAATCTCGGAATTATCGGAAAATACCATAAGACTTTTGCGGGAGATAATCTTTTCTTATATCGAGACAAACCGCATTTAGGGCACTCAGTTAACATTGCATATTCGTTACGAAACAAAATGCAATCGTTAGGACAAGCATGTATCTTATCATAGCTCATGCCAATAGAGCACAACATTTTTTTTGCCTCATAGGTTCGATTAGGAAGAACATTATCATCCGGTAGCATTTCTCTCATAAGGGCCAACAACTCTGTGAAACTTTTATCCGACCATCCATTACCCGCCTTTAAGTTGTACAACTTTAATACAGCAGAAAGTCTTGAGAATTTAGTGCAACCTTTGTACAACGGTTTCTCAGCATCGCTTACCATCCTCTCAAACATTTCAGGACAATCATGAAGATCTTCTTCCAGTGCTTCTACAATCTCTTCAACTCGATCACAATCGTATGTTTCCGTGTCTTTGTCGTATGAAGCATAGGTCGTACTACTTTTTCCACTCGATTCAACATTCTCGTTAATTTTCTCACCATGAAATATCCAACACTGATAACTTTGATCAATTCCATGCCTCAGCAAATGCGATTTCAATCCATGTGCGTCAACCTTACCAATATAACAACAACGCAAGCAAGGACAATGCATTCGTCTGGGGTTTTCAGCGTGTTGAACAGCATACTTAACGAATTCCAAAACCCCACTCTCGTACTCTTTGGTCATTCGATCGGCACAGATCCATGTTTTATCCATGGTTTTCCTTTCAAATTGCATGTACATATACATACACAATTCAATATACATACATACACAAACTAACAACTCCCAAATCACCAACTTTCATTAAACATTGCATTTGTGATCATATAAATTTAAAAAACTACTACAAACTTAAAAATTCATTTCGCTAAAAGAGTCTAACTAATTTCTTTTTCTTAAAATGGTCTAATCAACTTGTAGTTATCCATGTGAATGCAATCAGCTACTATCAGTATTCTTAAATATATGTCCCTCTTGAATATCTTCTCCTTTTTTACAAAATTCTTTTTAAATTTCTTTGTACATATACTATTAATTGTGTTGTATTTGTTCCTGCAATCTACACTAAATACTCTCGTATAAACATTAAATAATTTTGTAATATATTTTTACAATTATACAAATAGTCAATAAACTAAATATTTAAATAACATTTTTATTGGTCAAGATTTCAACAGGGCAATAGCAAAACCATTAACAATGACAGTTGTGGTGGATAGTAAAAATTTGATCAAGATTGCAACAGGGCAATGGACAAACCACAAGCATTGAGTGTAGATTCAAACAGGGAAGCCATATGCTAACACCAACCCATACACATACATTCAGCCATGGATCTAATTACATCCCTCAACATGATTCAAGCAGAGCAATTAACATACGCAAAACATACAACTGCAACAAGTATAAAAAAAAGAAACTATTGCAGTAACAATCCAAGTTATTTGAACTCATGGCATTACAATCAAACAAGCACATTTTTAACACCAACATTCCAGTTCAAGCCAAAGTCAAACAAGCAGGCGTTGTGGCATTGCATAACTAGTAAGCTAGCTAACTAACACATTAGAGCAGAACGTACCGTGAGAGGCGAGTGCGGCGGTCGAATGTTTCGGTGACGGCGGAGGGACCCTCGACGGCGGATAAAAGGGTTTTCGGAAGTTGAAGGAAAATAGGGTTTTCGTGTTTTGGAGTGGAAGGCGTGATGTTGTGTGATGTCGTCTTTTAGAGTGGAAGGTTGTTGGAGATTGAGGGGAAGACGAGTGCGGCGGAAGCGCTGTGAGGTGAGTGAAGAAGAGGCAAAACAAAAGAACAGAGAACGAAAGCGCTAAAGTCTGAAATTTTATTTTTATTAGACCTTAGACAGCGCTTTTGTGGAAAGCGCTTTCTAAGGGGGGCCTTAGACAGCGCTTTCTAAAAGCGCTTTCTAAACCCCCCCTTAGACAGCGCTTTTGGTTTTAATTTTTTTTTAAAATTTAAAGACTTTAGACAGCGCTTTTTCAAAAGCGCTGTCTAAGGTCTATGTTTAAAAGCGCTTTCTAAAAGCGCTGTCTAAGGGGGGGTCTTAGACAGCGCTTTTCAAAAGCGCTGTCTAAGACCCCCCCTTAGACAGCGCTTTCATTATTTTCTTGGAACATTTTCAGCGCTTAATTTTTATTTTAACCTTAGACAGCGCTTTCTTTTAAAAGCGCTGTCTAAGATGCGCTGTTAATAGTCCTTTTTGGCGTAGTGCAGCCCCGATTTTCACCTCTTTCTTAACCTCATCGGTACCCAGATTCACAACCTCAATCGGCTCTTCGTGCGGCTGAATCACCTTCTCCTCTTGTTTCAACAACCTGGCTAATTCCCCTGGCAGTTCACAATCTTCTTCGTCTTCTTCCTCAGCAAGATAGATTGGATTGTCGAAGTCATACGAGGGCGTAACAGGATTGTTATCAATGAGATCCGGAGAAGAATCGCATCTGCATGAATGTTGATTCATGCATTGCTTTAGAACCGGTGTGACAAATTGAAAAAGAAAAATGAAAACATTGCCATTTTTATTTGTTTTTATTTTTAAACTTCAAAAATAAATGAAAAACAGGGAACACCGCTTTTAATTGAAAAACATCCATTTATTCATGATGCGAATTTGCAAATTTAAACATGAGGTGGCCCTTACAATGAACCATTACGTGTCGGGCAACACGTATGGCTTGCATGTATATAAACTGAAAACAAGAAAAATATTACTCTTCAAGGAGAGTGACCCGGATGATCTCTTCAGCCTTCTAGTTCTGGATTCCCATCCCTGGTGTGCACGGCTTTATCCACCGGTCCATGTCACAGTCGCTATCAGCATCTTCACCCATCATGCAGATGTGATCCGGATCCAGCATTCCGGCACTTGTGAAGGTGACTGACGTACGACGTCCTCTGCCCTGTCCTGAGCCTCAACCCGACTGGTACCCCACTCCAAACCGATCTTTCTTTGCAGGGACATCCATCATTCTGCCCCAACCGGGAGCCTCTCCATTTTTCACCACCTCGGCGGCCTGCTTGTACGAAGCAATGGACGGTTTTTCCTCCTCTTTGGCAAAAAGAGCATTCTCTACCTTAATGGTTTCGAAAGCTTGACTGGGCGTCTCCCAGATTTCACCGTCCATCTCAACATATTTGAATGAGGACAAGTGGCTGACAAAGATGTCCTCCTCTCCGCACACAGTGACGACTTGGCCCTCCCAGATATACTTTAGCTTCTGGTGCAAAGTCGAAGTTACTGCCCCAGCAGCATGGATCCACGGTCTACCCAACAAGCAACTGTATGCCGGCTGAATATCCATGACATAGAAAGTCGATTTGAACACCTCTGGGACTATTTTCACCGGCAGCTCAACCTCTCCAAACACGGCCCGCTTCGACCCATCGAAAGCCCGCACAATCAAATCTGTCGGAGTCAGAATCAGCCCATCACAGTTTAGCTTTGCCAGAGCCTTCTTCGGCAACACATTCAAAGAGGAGCCGGTATCAACCATCACATGCGAAAGCACGGCTCCTTTACATTCCATAGCAATGTGTAGTGCCCTGTTGTGATTCCTTCCATCCACCGTCATATCCATATCAGTGAAACCCAGCCCATGGCTGGCATGCACGTTAGACACCACTGTCTCCAACTGATTTATCGTTATCTCTTGAGGAACATAGGCTTTCTTCAATATTTTCAGCAAAGCCTCCCTATGCCCCTCAGAGCTCAATAGCAATGATAGAATTGATATTTTGGAAGGAGTCTGCTGCAAATGGTCCACCAATTTGTACTCTGACTTTTTGATGATTCTCAAAAATTCTTCAGCATCATCATCAAGTTTTTCATCCGACCCCGCAGGCGCCGGTGTCACCACAGGAGTACCATCATTCACTACTGCCTTTCCTTTTGCCCTGGCTAAAGCCTCGGCCTTTTCTTTTTTCTCTTTTTCTCCCTCTCCTCCCCTCAGGGCCTCCGGAGCAAATAATCTCCCACTGCGAGTGAAACCGCTGGTACCGGCATTATCCACCTTTGAAATGGTGGTTTCACTTGCAGCCTGTTCCTCTAACTTTTCACCATTACAATACACTTCCCCACCATAATGCCACGGCACGGCATCATCTTTGTCATATGGAATCGGTCCAGGTACCGTGATGGTAACTGGAGCCGCTTCAGCAAGATTAGACAAATCCACCGGATCAAAGTAAATTGTTATGGTGGAGACCTCATCCTTCCCAGAATCCGCCTTCTCAATCATAATATCCCCATTGTCCATCAGACCCTGGACAGTCTTCCTCAGAAGTTCGCACCCATTAACAGCATTAGTGCACTCAGCACAATCATCTTCACAGCCCGGATGAACTCCATTCTTCAATAACAGCCCCTTGACCTCAGCCAACGGAGTCTTCAACTGGTCAACAGACAACAACCCAACTCTATTCTCCTCAGAGATAACATTCACCCCCCTTTGACCATGCGCGGGCATGGGATTAGCATTAACGTTGGGAGATGGTGCGAAGTTGATAGCTTTTGAATCCACCAGGTCTTGAACTGTGTGCTTAAAAGCTTTACAGTTCTCTATGTTGTGTCCGGGAGCACCCGAATGGAATTCACATTTGGCATTTTCATCATAGCTGGTTGGCCTTTGATCAGGTCTCAAAGGTGCCAGAGTCCTTGTCTGTACCAACCCCAGATCCATCAGCTTTTTGAACAGGAAAGAATAAGTCACCGGAGGCCTATCAAACTGTCTGTCCGTTGCTCTTCCCTTCATCTGATAACCAGCCCTTTGAGGCCTCTGCTGGAAGGGTTGTCTCTGTTGTTGAGGTTGCTGCTGTTGCGGTGCAGGCTGATGTTCAGCAGGAATAGTTACCGCAGCGGTGTGCTGAAAGTAACGATCCCTACTGGGTCCTCGTTGAGCGTAGACAACACTAGTATCTCCTTCCTTCTTCCTTTGACCATTATTACTGAACGGCTTCTTCGACCCAGACGACGAAGAAGAGGAAGTACCTTGGATCTTACCAAGCTTCAACCAGCTCTCTATCCTTTCCCCTGCCACGACAATATCAGAAAAGTTGGTCACCGGACAACCAACCATTCTCTCAGCAAATGCCCCCTGCAGGGTTCCCATGAACAGATCCGACATTTCTCGGTCAACAAGAGGAGGTTGCACTCTGGCAGCCAACTCTCTCCACCGTTGGGCATACTCCTTAAATCCTTCATTATTCTTTTGAGACATACCCTGCAGCTGGGTACGACTCGGAGCCATGTCGGCGTTGAACTGATACTGCTTGAAGAACGCGTCCCCAAGATCCTGCCAATTCTTAACATCCGAGGACTTCAGCTTGGTGTACCATTCCAGTGAGCCTCCAGACAGGCTGTCCTGGAAGAAGTACATCCACAGCTTCTGATCCATGGTGTACGCAGAAATCTTGCGGACAAAAGCCTGCAAATGCGTCTCAGGACAAGAACTTCCATTGTAACGGTCAAAAGTAGGCGCTTTAAACTTCTGCGGGATCACAATCCCCTCAACAAGTCCCATATTAGACATGTTGATCATCCCCGGAGTGGCATAACTTTCCAGCACCTTAATCTTTTCAGCCAACAGCTGAATCTCCTTGCTTTGAGGCTGGACCCCATATTGCCCCAAGGGCTCATTATGCATTGAAAACTGGTCTGCTTCCCTGTCTTCCTCTCTGTCCTCATCAAACCCGTAGAATGGAGGCAACAGACCGTCCTTCATATTCTGCCCCAGACCGGGCCCACCAACACCAAAACCAGCAACATTGTTCACAACACCAACAGTTGTTCTCTTGCCGCCATCTCTAGACCCCAGCCCCTGGTTGGAGACACCATCCAGGTTAACCCCACTGTTCGCTGCTGAAGCCCGCTCGAGCTTTTCAACTTTATCAACCAGCGCCTTCTGACCAACTGCAAAGCCTTGCATGATGTTGATCAGCTCAGTCATCTTATCCTTCAGCTCGAGGATATCTGTATTTGGAAGATCCATGAGTCTAGGAGTATTGCGTCTGGTGAAGTATCTGTGAGGACGAGTTGAGTGCAAAGGTACAGTTCTGCGAGCGCGAGCAATGATTCCTGCATCAATCAAGCACGTTAGAAACAGATACCTGCAAAACAAAACACAAGTTATTATGATCAATGCATGAATGCAGTGTTTATCCATATGAGGAACACTTTATCTCTCGATCCTGGCATCATCGAGACAAATAATAATCCGGCATCAATATTTTGATAATCAGCATTTGATTTTATCGTGCAGATCGGAGATATGTGATTCAGCATGATACCCCCAACCATGTGTGTGCTTGTGTGAGTGCATACGGTAAAGCAGATAAAGCTTGAAGATCAATCATTGACTGAAAATAACCATCACATAGCCAAAAGTGCACAATAAGTGCCATAGTCATACATGAAATCAGATACAAATCTCCAGAATCGGGAAAGAAATACAAGCAAATGAATTCCGTCAACAAGCCTGACGGTAATCCAACACAAATGAAAGATCTAGCCTGATGAGGGTCCCACAAATGGCCCTATCTCAGCTTCCATCCTTGCGAACTCTGCGGCGAACCTGAGCTCTGTATTCTCCTGTTGTAATCTCCCCACCTCCTTCTGGTGAATCTTCACCTGCCTGAAGTAGTGATCTCTCTCAGCCATGTAATGATCCCTCTCAGCTATACAATGATCTCTCTCGGCGACAATCTTCGCTTTCTCCGCTTCCTTAACCTTCAGCTTTGCCTCCCACTCAGCAATGAGAACTCTGACTCTGTCGTCTCTCTGATCCTTCACGAGAATCTGCCTCCTCTTCTGATCCTCAATAACCTTTGCAGCTCTGGCTAGCTTCTCCTTAGTGATGTCGTGCTCTCTGGTAGATGACGCCAAGGCTTGGTTAATTTTCCCATAGTAGGCAGTGTCTATCTCAAAGCGCTTTGCTTCCATGGCATGTCGCTTGTCTTGATCTTCCATCTTCACTTTGATCTCCTGGTTGGCTATCTGAACCCGAGCAACAGTCATCTCCAATTCCGCTTTCTCTGTAAGCAACTGATCTCTGGCCCTCTTCATCTCAAGGAATTCTTCCATACTGACAGAAGAACTTGGACCCTCAATCATAAGACACCCAAGATCACCTCCAGGAAATGGTAGATGTGTAATCTCAATCCTCTTCCGCAACCAATCCTCAAATAATGGAAAATACCGACAGTTGACCTTACCATAAGGAACCTTGCCCTTCCTCTGAATATCACGCCACTCATCCAACACTTGCCTCAGCTTGGCCTGATTGCCATCAATCGGGAAGTAAAAGGACTCCTGAATCTCTCGACTGAGAGGAGGACCCTCTACAGCAAACCCCATCTGTCTCCTGAGAAGCACCGGGTTGTAATTGATGCAACCCTGAACTCCCACAAGAGGCACATTGGGTAAACTCCCGCAACTGTATATAAAATCCCGGCCTGCCAAACCATTATGAGTCCAAGCAATATCATCAGCCCGCAAACCCATCAACCTGAAGGACCATTTGACCGAAGGATCAAGATGAGCAAAAGCACCTCTGGAAGGCAAATACCCCATAAACCACCTGAAGAGCAGTTGAGCACAGCACCTGATCAAACCCCCACGCCGCTTCTCGTTTCTGTTATGAACCGAGTAATAGACATCTCCGATCAGAGTAGGAATAGGGTTCCTCTGTATGAACAATCTGATAGCATTATGGTCCACAAAATTCTTCTGATTAGGAAACAGAATAATCCCATAAATGCTCACAGCAATCAAAGTACAAACCGTCTTCCAATTACCCATAGCAGCATGCTCCTTAGCGTTAGCCTCCAAGAAACTCAAATGAAATCCAGGTAACTTCCCCTTTTCCTTCAAACCTTCCTTGACCATTTCCGGACTCAAATAAAGAGCACGGGAAATCCCAAGGACATCTGGCTCTGCCCTAGTAACATGGAAAGGAATCTGATCACGGATCTGTATACCCAAGATGCTAGCATAATCCTCCATCAGAGGTCCCAACAAATAATCTGGAAACACAAAGCATCTCAGCCCCGGGTCATAGAACTGGAGAAGTGTATGAATGGCGCTTCTGTCACTGTCAGTGAGTCTGAAAACCATCCTCAGAATACTACCATATGCCTCTCTGAACATCCCCACATGGTCAGGTGTAATCAATTCTATCATCTCTTTCAGCGCACCAATCTCTGGGTCGAAGAAACTATAGGCCACATCATGCTTCAAACCGGTCCTCATATTTGAGCAGAAAGTCTCTCAACCAGGATCTCGATCAAAAGTGTCCCTGCATATGGGTAAACATGTGTTAGATGCAATTAATGCAAAATGTAATGATGCTGATGAATGAATGCAATGCGTTGCCATCCTCCAAGCCTTCTGATCATCTGTTGCTCTGAACCACAGCCCGGATCTCTGAACTGATCACAACCATCTGATGGAAAATGTAACCGCAAATCTGACTCACGGGTTCCGAAATAAACGGAACACAGATACATCATCATCATCATCAGTCTCTGAGCAGATACCCATAACCATCTGAATCGGCCCGGGGAATCCTGAAATAAACAGATCCCCACTGATAAAATCGGCCCGGGGAATCCTGAAATAAACGGATCCCCACTGATAAATAACTCGGACAGCACTCCGGCGTCTCGGAAATAAATGGCCATAAATCCGACTTATAAATAGAACTCTGATCCACGGAACAAAAGTCACCATCTGAGTCACCATCTGAACATGCATCTGAAAGAAACACCTTCCCCTCACAGGTAAATTCTAATCAGGTCATCCTAAGGCGGATAATAGTCTCGACAATCGGGCAGAGATACTCAATGGGTTTGCCCTTTCGGGTGTGCCATTGTAGCTCCCTTAAGATCGCCTAAACCAAAGATCCGGGAAATGATCGGTCACCAGAGTCAACAACTCAAATGAAGTGACTAAGCCAAAGTGGAGTACCCCACAGAGGAAAGCACTATCAAATGAACCTCGTCCGGCTTGTGGTACATCCCGCCGCCAGGTACATATTGACCTAACATGAAGGAGGCGACATGAGACCACACTAATCCTAGGTGTATACTCGGGCCTGGGTTTTATCCCCACTCAGAACACCCACCCCAAAACAAAGGAACCACCTGCACAGAGGACGGCAACATGATAGTATGATGCATGCAAGTATTTATGCAAATATATACACTGTTAGAATAATAAATGCAATAAATAACAGCACAACAAGCAACCTAAACTATCCTAGAACGCTAGGAAGGACTCGCTTAGGGACAATGGACCAGCACAGGTCAACATCGACTTCCCCAGCAGAGTCGCTAGTTGTCGCATCCGCGAAAAAACAACCGGCGGGCTGAAACAAAAACACAACACAGAGCCGCCACTGCGCGTTATTTATCCCAAAATAGGGAAAGGAAACGCTCAGAGAAACCTGGAAAAGACGTGGTCTCGCGACCAAAGAGAAAGGGTAAGGGAGTCGGTTACGCAAGGGGAAGGTATTAGCACCCCTCACGTCCGTCGTACTCGACGGGATCCACGTTCTAAAAGAAAGAATAGGTTGCTAAAATAAACAGACAAACATCATACACACACGCTAAGACAACACAGATGGGGTTAAGAATAAGAGAGCTCGATAGGACATCGCATCCTATGCCTACGTATCTCGTCTGGAACGAGAATCAGAGTTGCCGTAGTTCGGCTCACGCACGCCAAACAAGCAAACACAAACACGGGCAAACATGGAGCCTGAATGCCAATCACTGGACTTACATCAGCATCCGCACCAAAACGCACACCAGAAGGCAAACGTGGAGCCCGACCGCCAATCACTGAACTTACATCGGCATCCGAACCAAAACACACGATCAGATAACGAGCAAACACACACAAAAGAAAAAAAGTGCCCGGAGAGGTCTCGCATGACCTCCTGCCTACATACCTCGTCTGGAACAAGGATCAGGGCGATGTAGTTCCCCCGAAAGGGAAAGAAAATCTAGCCAGAAACCAAGGGAAGACACACTACCAGGGAGCTGGACTCGAGCCTAGTGTTGTCATGCATCATTGCCCTACGTTGAGGTTTCTACCTACTTGCACAACTGCAAGCTAATCCTATCCAGGAAAACAAGCATGCAAGCATCAACAGATCAAAACAAGCATTTCAAGCAAACAGAGCAAACAAATATTCACAAAGCACACACTATAACCAGTCAAGTGAGGCTCAAACAATGGGTTTGACTGCCGAAGCAAGTCATCTGTACATGGGTAGTATTCGCTCTTAACCTTGCCATTGCGGGGCTAAGGTGAAGCAGATGAAAGGTGAGTGAAGATTAGACTTCACAGCTCTTATCCCTGACCAGGGAGAGCTTCAGACAAAGGAGCGTGGGTCCAGAATGGAGGGACCCTTCTACGCTCAAAGACTCTGACTCGATTGTGTAACAGCACGAGATCTTGGGTTTGTGTCCCAATGCATCAACACACAGCCGTGTGAGCAGAGGGACGACTCACAGAATAGCGGGGGATAGATTGCATATCCCTTGGATTCCGCCAATTGCCTCATAGAGGTCTTCACCTGCTTGGCACAAATGTAAACAACCACAAACATCGCCTCTTAAGGAGGACTTCAGACAGTTGCATGGCCAAGTAACAGGCCAGGTCTTCCAGACTACATGAAGAATAGAAGTCCTACCTCAAGTGGTTTAAAAACCAAGCAGCAGCAAGCAAGTTCTTAAAGAACTGTAAGCGACTAAATGTACCTGAAATCAATCAAGTATCATCAGTACTCAGACAGACAAACAGTAAACAGCAAATGGTTAATCAGTTAATCTGTACAAGCAACACAAGTTAATGCACACAAGTGCAAGCTATAAGCCCAAGCTAAAGCATCACAACCTACAAAACAAAGTCAAGTTAGTTTATAAACATCAACCAAACTCAATTCAAATTGCCTTGAAGCAATCTCCTTAAGCATTGTGCATTTCATCCTGAAAATCCACACCAAATGTGAGAAACTAGACCACTAGGCCAAGCCTAGGGTCCAAAAGGGAGAAAAAAATCTAAACAGCAAGCCAAACCAATCCAAAATCAAATTAAAACCATTCAAAAGCAAATGCAATTGGTCCCATGCTTATACCATTCACCAATATCAATTCATGCACAATATACCACAAACTAGGTCAAATACAACACCAAAAGTCCAAACAGAATGACTTCAATCAAAGGCATACCAAAACAATTCCAAAAATCCTCAAATAATTCACACCAAAACAGGACATATTCAACAAGTAGCATGTCAATTTTCAGCTCAATTGGACAAAAGAAAGTAGGTCAATAAAAATCAAGAAATCCAGACACAATTATTCAAGCCAATTCATAGCACCAACACATGCATTCACTTCAAAAATTCACAAAACAGTGAGAACATATTAGAAATGAATGGGACCAAAACAGTGATGTCCTACAATGTGTCTATAATCAGCATACCAAATTTCACATTCATCCAAAACCATATGAGAATTTCACAAGAGATATACAAACATGTGTTACACAATGTTGCAAAATGAGCATACAGTGAAGAAAATTATCAATCAAATGGAAAATGCCATAGAAAAATCCAGAAAAATTCACATGTTATCTTGACATATCAATGATCATCCATGCAAAATTTCAACTCAATCAAACAATCATAGGTCATGCAAATAAATTCATGAAGTTGACCTAGCTAGGTGTGACACAAATTGTCACACCTAGATTCAAAAAATCATATCTCAATCATCAGGTATCCAAAAATCATAAACTTTACATGGAAATCACCATCAACATGTCCAGAATGAGAACAAAAAGTTTCAATCATTTCTTTAAATGTATGAGCATTTCATGATAGATATGGTGAAACATGCAAAAAATGTACACAAGTCAAAAATCCATAGGCCAGGTCAACATTTTTCCATGCACAACTTATGTAACCATGCCTATAAAAAACTAGAGAGAATTTGGGATCTATCAAAAAAAGTCTCACTATTTTTGGATTAGTAATTAATTTTCTATGATTTTTATAAGTTTTGAATGAATTATGAAATAATTATTTAGGTGTTTTAATTAATTAAACAGATCCAATGGCAATGTTGTAATTCTCGCTAGCCATGCCCAAAACTCTGCGTTTTACTAATGTGGTGTCAGCGTGTGGTTGGTTGGATTTTGGCGCTAAACACATTTCGAATTTGGCCTTGCACTTTGACGGATCAAACACACAAAAATTCCAGAACTCCTTCGTTCTTCTTCTTCACTTTTCCAGAAACGCAAGAACATCAAGAACATCAAACCTCCACTAAAATTTGCAAATGGATATCCGTTGGAAAGGTCTAAGTGCCAGGATTCCAAATATGTAAATGATTTTACCTAATTCTAACTGTACACTCCGGATCGATCCAATTAGGTTTTGCTCTCAAATCTTAAAATCATAATAACTCGTTCCACAGTTAACCAATCCACAAACTACGAATTGCATGTTGATCTACATTAAACGCACTTCAAAAAGCATATCACAATTCAAGAAACCATGAGATTCGATTTTAGGTACCTTGAATGGAGCAGTGATGAAACCGTGCGCTTTTGGACGAGATTCTTCAAAATAGATCGAGATTAAGGCTTGGAGAAGTGAATGCAACTTGTAGCTTGATCCAAAACAGCTCTACGCAAGAGAAATCTCAATTCACCATTGATGAGCACATTTTGAACAGTGGCGGATTTGATGATTATGGCCAATGAAATGATGAAACAGTTGAAGTAGAGAGATCAAAGAACACGAAGCAAAAGGAATTTTGGATTTTGGTGGAGAATTGGAAGAGTTTGGTTCAATTTTGCTTGATGAATGTTCTTGATGAATTTGGAGAATTGGAGGGAAAAGTTGTTAGAGATTTTGTGAAATTGTGATTCTGATCCAAAGTTAGTTATGATTAGTGATATATACCTCCACTTAATCACACTCTTAATCATCCAATTAACCAAAATGAAATGTGATTAGCAAAAATGCATTTTACTAAACAAGGGCAAAATTGGTATTTCACATCAGGCCTTGTGACAGCTGTATGACAGCTCACACACTCTCCAAATACCAGTTGTGATGTGTTGGCACTTGTCTCATGGCAATTGGACTTGTAATTCTCATTTTCACCATGTCATGCCACAAAATGCATTTTCAAGTACAATTCCAAAATGACTTGGTCAAATATTGAACCTTAACATGTTATGACAGTTGAAACAATTTCTAATTTGCATTTGTGAGGTGTTGCAAAAACTCCCATGCCAAAATTCCAATTATTTCTCAACTTGGACCATTTTGCCCTTGGATTTTTAACTGTACACTTGAAAATTGACTTTTTGCATTGACCATTTTTGATGAATTCCAATTATGCACCATGAAAGTACATGTCAAATGGAGCTTGCACATAAAAAGACCACTCAATTTGGACACTCCATGTGGAAGTTATGCCACTTTGATTATGGGTCATTTTTGAAATTGAATGGACCATAACTTGCCAACCATGCATGGGATTTTCAAGTTCTTGGACTTTTTGGAAAGGTGAGACCAAGATCTACAACTTTCATGTTGAACAAATTTTCATTTGAAGCTTCCTTGGACATGTAAATTTGAGGTCAAAAAACTTTCCATTTTTGGAAACTTCCATTACAAGTCACTTTCTATTTTTGGCAATTTTTGTTCTGACTTGATTTTCTCCATTCTTGAGCTTTGACATGTCAAATAACACTTGTTTCAACATGAATGAAGTGTATCCAACTCTCTCCCACCTCCAAATCCATAAAATCAAGCACAGTTGACCACAGTTGACTTTTTCAATTGATAGATGAATTTGGCAATGCATAGATCAAACTGAGCCCCAATTCCCTGATGAAATGGCTCAAGGATGAAACCCTAGCCTCAATAAGCTCCATATAATCACATGATGATCCCCATATCCATCATAGACCCCATCTCCTTGCTATGCCCTGATTGGCCCAATGCAACTGATTAGGGTTGACCAATGGTCAAAACCCTAATCTCAAGGTATCTGATCAATCTTCTGAATCTCTGGATGATATCAAGACCATGATGATGATGATGTATCATTGCAAACAAGATGAAGACCAATCTCCTTGAGAATCAAAACCCTAACTTGAATCACCACCCTCAGATGATTAATGATCCAATCCACTGAAATCCTAGCTTGCACCATGACCTCTTATCTTCTGATCAAGACTTGGGGGAATGGCTTGCACAATGTAACCACATGATATGCAATATGCAATGCCTGATGACCTAAAAATGTTATGCAATATGTTAAGCTAGTCCCAAGAGAGGAGGGCAAATTTTGAGGTGTTACACAAAGGAAGTGATTGTAGCTTAGTAGGTTACTCCAATTCTGATTTTGCTGGCTGCAAATCAGATAGGAAAAGCACGAGTGGTACGTGTCACTTGTTTTCAAACTCATTGGTAAGTTGACATAGCAAAAAGCAGGTCACTGTGGCTCTGTCAACTGCAGAGGCTGAGTACATTGCAGTCGGTAGTTGTTGCGCTCAGATTTTGTGGCTAAAGCAACAACTACAAGACTTTAACATTCAACTCAAATGTATTCCAATAAAATGTGACAACACTAGTGCCATCAACCTTACTAAAAATCCTGTTTTACACTCACGCACTAAACACATAGAGATTAGACATCACTTTCTTCGCGATCATGTTGAAAAATAAGACGTTGTATTTGAGCATGTTGATTCTAAAAATCAGCTTGCTGATATTTTCACTAAACCTTTGGTAACGGAACCATTCTTCAACATTCGTCGCGAATTAGGGATCTTAGATCTCTCTCCATTGTTGTCTTAAGCATGTTTGTTCTTATTTATATCATGCCTCACCTTGGTTGATGAAATTTGCTTTAGATTTCACTTATTCCTCACAAGGTTACACCAACAAAGGTAATATCACTCCTTTCTATATCTCTTTTAGAACTATGTGATTGTGTATGTTAGAACAAAATTCCTCACTCTCGTTTATGTGAATTTCTTTGCATATATTGTTTGAATATTAAAATCTGATTTGTGAATCATACTTGGGCATAATTATCATGACATACTTCATAATGCATATCCATACTGCATAAAAATTAATTAAAATTTGGTTTGGCATCAGTATGTATCGATACAAACATGTATGTATTGATCCATGTCTTCTTCATTTCAAATCTGTCAAAATTGGTTCAGTATGTATCGATCCATCCGTCGTTTGTATCGATACATAGACCCTTTAAAAACAAAAATACGTGACATGGATCGATCCATGGCCATATGCATCGACATATACTGATTTATATTTGGATTAAATGCATTTTTTCTCACTCATGGATCGACACATCAGCAACTCTTATCACATCTCTTCACAAACTTGGTATCAGTAGTTCCCATACCTCCCAAAACCTGCTACTAACTCTAATTTCCTTCATCATCATTCTTTCTAAAACCCTAAATTCATCTTCAACCGTTCATCACCATGCCTCCAAGAACCATTCCAGCTAGAGCAAAGGGTAAAGGAAAAGGAAAGGAACCGGTTGGCACTTCTCAGCAATTACCAGAAATTCCTCCAAATGCCTTAGATTTGCTTCATCCTGCAATTGCTACTGAGTTTGAGGATTCTTTCAAGACTAGGTTGGTTATGAAACCCCATGTGTTCGATAAACATGATGCTATTCATCTGCATCTCAATGATGTGGTTGAACTCCTTCATGCACAAAAACTTGGGTCATTTTTTTCTACAAAGGATGATTACCATGAGGATTTTATCCGTGCATTTTATGTTGGCTTACAATCTGGTAGAGGATATATGTTTAAGTGTTCTATCGGTGTCAGAACCTATACTTTTGAAGTTGCTGATTGGGAAACAGTGTTTCAAATTCCGCTTCCGTCGCTTAATTTCAAGACCTGGCATGACCTGCATTTTGATACTGGCTTTAACCTGAAGGAGTTTACTCCATCTATCTTGAAACTGGACAGACCGTTGGGTGAGGATGAACATGTTACGTCTGGTATGATAAAGAAAATTCCTCGTATACTCCATTGGATTATCTCGCACATTCTGCGTCCAGCAAAAAGTGGACATTCTAGGTTAGACAGGGCAAGCATTCATCTTCTGTATATTCTTCAAAATAAGGTTCCATTGAATTGGGCAAATTACTTTGTGAAGCGCCTCTTTTTCGTGCGTAACAGTGCCAAGAATGTTGCTCTTGGGTATGCGTCTCAAATCATGAAAATTCTTAAGTTTTGGAATGTTGCAATCCCTTTAGTTCCTCTCATATCATCATCTGCTGCTCAAGAGTTTGACTCTTCCACTTTATCTCATATGGGACATCGATGGGACAAGGACCGTCAATGTTTCTATTTCTTTAAAAGGAAATCCAAAACAAGAATCTACAATTTTGATGTGCCTTCTGAACGCATTCATGTAGTTGAAGATCAACCTGATGAAGAAATGCATGATGTGAACGAAGCAGATGTGCCTGCAGCTGATGACAATGCTGGTTGGGGTGATTGGGTGCCACAAAGGTGGTCTCCAACCAACTATGTACCTGAACCAACGACTCCTACGTTCTCCGGTGGTACTTCATCTTCAACATCCACTGCGCATCTTGCTCAAATGCTTCAACAGATGGAGCTTGCCAACCAAGAACATCATGAAGAGGCACGGTCCTGGCACATACAACAAAGTGAGTGGCATAAGGAGCATCGTGAGTGGCATGACGATCATACACGAATGTACCATAACCAACACTCTTGGCACACGGACCTCGTTAAGTGGCACCAAGTCTTCTACAATGAAATGTCTGGTTTTATGGTCGACTGTCGTGCCAATCCTGGTATTATGGACAGATTCAGAAGTGTTGAAGTTCAGGACCGGTTCCGACACTACACCTTCATGGGCCACAATCCATATGCAATGCCTCCTCCTCCGCCTCCGCCAAGCTTCAGAGATCCTGATAGAGATGACGAAGAGTCCTGTGGTGGCTATAATCCACATTAAACCATCATCATTTCATCTCATTGCATTTCATTGCATATTGCTTAAGTTCTTTTTGGATTAGTTGTACAATATATGTCTTGGCTTATGTAATTTTCAAACACTTCCTACTACTTAAATTCTTATTACTTTCTGTTTACTTCTGTTGTTATTGCCCACATTTGTCATTCTTTGTGAGTGATTCTTTACTTTTTAAGCTTCCTTCTTTGTGATTGTTAGCTTCTTTATCATTTTTGTTGTGCCCTGCTACAACATGTTGCCTTGATAAAACTGTTTTTTCTTCTTTTTGATGTTGACAAAGGGGGAGAAATGCAGATGTTGACAGATATGCACAAACTCAGGGGGAGAATCACACATCTTGCTAAAAATTCTCCATCATCAAAAAGGGGGAGTTTGTGAGCAAATTCTTTACTTTGAATAAGTTTTGAATGATAGCAAATTGTGTGATCATTGTCTAATTGGTGGTTGTGCATTATTTTACATGATTCATTTGTGTTTTTAGCCTATACTATTGTTTCATGTCTATACATAAAGATCCACATTAATACATCTCTTAAAAGAACTCATAAAAACTATTTTGTGTCAGTATGTATCAATACATGTTCATATGCATCGATCCATAAATTTGTTGTAAATCACAAAACGTTTTTGCTTCAGTATGTATCGATCCATACGAGTCTTGTATCGATACATAGTCAGTTAAAATGCTCTATGTATCGATCCAAACGAGTCTTGTATCGATACATGCTTAGCTAAAATGCTCTATGTATCGATACATACGAGCTTGGCATCGATACATGCTTACATTAATTCTCTAAAATTAATCAAGTTACAGTATGCATAGATGCATAACCTTTTGTATCAATGCATAAGTCTGTTTTGTCTACTAACAGCTTCTGTCTTTCATATATAAGAAGTATTGTGACAGCAGTGCAAGTAACGAATTCAGAAGAGAAAAACAGTTGAACACAAGATCAAAGGAGTGTGTAGCAGCAATTGTTTTTGAGCAGATAGAAACCTGAAAGAGACTTCATCTTCTTCATCTTCTCAATCTCTTTTCTTCAAGAACATCAACACATAATCATTCTTGTTCTTTGGATTAAAGGATCAACGAGATAACATTCAGTGGTACGATCAAGGATCTAGCTGAGGTGTTCAGTGGAACGATCGAGGATCTAGCTGAGTTGAAGATTGAAGAGGGTTTCGAGGAAAAACCAATTGGTTTATCCTTCAAGAACTGGAGTGTTCTTGCGGGTTTGTCAGTCACGTTTGCAGAACAGATTCAGCCACAGCGTAGGGTTTGGAAATCGGGTGATTTCGCAAACAGGTCGTGGAACCGGTGAATTGTTTGCAATTTCTTGCAGGAAATTCTTGATCGAGCTCAGATCAAGTGGAGGTTTCATACAAGAAGAAGTTCTTGGGATTTAGAATTCTGTCTTTGTATTGTAACCTTGTATCAACGAATTCGGCATTATTGATAATTACAGTTCTCAATTTCATTTGAAATTGAGAGGGAGACGTACCCACACGCGAGGACGACAGTGGGGAACTTCCTTACCAAATCTCTGCGTATCGTATTCTTTCCTTATCTCTCTTTACGTTTTCAACAGTTTTGTAAATTCAGTTAGTGTGTTGTGGCTGTATTTTTCATGATACAATAGTGGCAAGAAAACTTCTTTAACTAAAGTCCACCATTGTTCATCATTGATCACATACACACCAATTGTTTGACAAAACTGTCAGCTGAGTTTTATTCATTGGAATTAGGATTTAGTGATAAGTGCATTCAATTTGATAAGATTCTGGTGTTAATAATCTCTGTCGTTCTAATTCAAATCCAACAATAAATTCGCGTGTCCGGTTTTCTAGTAGCGGTTCAGAATAGACGGAAGTCGATTCGGGACTGAAATTTTCCGCTAAGTTTCAATAACTCTGATAAAATTTTAAATCCGTTTATTTTCAAAGAGGTGATCTATTCACCCCCCTCTCGATCACTAGCCACACCATCTAACAAGGTAATGATTCTATCACTGATCATGCTCATTTGTAAGGATCGCTAAAGGAGAAATTTTAAATTCCACTGCGTTTTGGATCGCTCTTCTCCTTCAAGAACCTCTCTCACCTTCTCCGAAATTACAACGTTAATCTTTTTTTCTTTCATCCATAAACCTCCATGAAACCACCATGAGCTTCTCTCCGATGTCCCTCTGTATGTCGGCCAACAACCATGGGAACCGCTCACCACTTCAGATATGAGATTGTTGAATACACGATGCCGGTAGGAAGATGTCCTTTAGGATCTAGACACCTGCGGATGATGTGCCTAAGACTGCTTATGCTATGTCTTCTCTAAAAGCAGTTATGAAGTGGGAAGAGGACGTTTTGGACTTAGAATGTGACATGGACTTATTCAACATTGTTGTATTTTAGTTTTAATATGGGGTCCATGGAAATCAAAAGCTTGAATTTTTTTAATTCCAAGCTTGTACTAGCTTCTCTAGAGACTACTGTTTCAGGTGCATGCTGCAATGTTGGGATTTATTGGTCATGAGTATTTCCGCAATTGGACTGGAAACAGAGTAACATGTTGCGGTTTAGTTCCTGCTTGGTCTGAAGGAAAGTCTATCATAGTGTTCAACAACAACCTTGCAACGAAACCAAAAGACACTCCACATCCAAGCTTTCCACCACTCAACAACAATTTAAATAAATCAGAAAAGCATCGACAATAACTCTCGTTTTCTTTGACAAATTCATTCGCGTAGCGTTCTGTATTTTTCGGTTTGAATTTCATTTATGATTTATATTTGGATTATGTTTCATTTTGGTTTGGTTGTGTTGGTTTCTTTTCCGCATTTTCATTGTCGGTTTACGTTTTGCTAGTTTGTTTTAATTTCGGTTAAGTTGTGATTTGGTTTAATAGGTTTTGTATTCGTTGTAATTAAGATATATGTATGGTTGCGGATTTTTGTTTGTTTTCATTTTATTCGCATTGTTTAAATCATATATTAATCTGCGAATTCGACATCATTTTTATGTCGTTATGCCGTTGATTTTTCATTCGATATATTGATGACATGTCGCTTGTATTTATGTTGTAGCATTGCATTTTGCCCAATTTTGGTTGTATTATGTTATAAACCGTGCACATTGATTTTCATTTCTTTTTGCTTCGCATTTCAATTCATTAAGTTTGGTATTCACATGATTTTAATCCATCTTGCAATGATCACATTAAGTGTAGCAAGCTAAGGGGTTGATTTTATTGGTCTAGGTGCAATTCTTTATTTGGTTGTTGTTGCATTTCGACATTGTACACACGTCTGATGGTTAGCATAGCGACAATCTGCATTTCGTGCTCCTACCAATTCGCATTTCGATTTGTAAACTTTATGTTTCCATTTTTTTTATCTTGTTGCTTTTCGATCTTATTTAGCATTCTATTTTTCACTAATTATACAACGATTTAACGTCGTTACGTTTATATTGAGCTTGAAACCTTACTTTCCATAGTTTTACACGTCTTTGCATTATGTGACATTTATTGACATCCTTGTATCATGATTTTGATTCGTGCACGTTTCACTTTTACTTTACTTCTTTCAATTCAATTACAATGAACGTGTGTTGGGTAGATGTCGTGTGTGCTACTATCTCGTATATTTTGACTTGCTCTTGGGCCTTCTTACAATGAGATATTTGTGTTCAGGTACACTTGTTTGATGGGTTTTCTTTTAATCGCTTTATCTTATATCCCCATTCGACAAAATATACCCCCATTCCCATGATGTGTAATAATTTGATCGCTTTACTTTTTATTGCTTTATTGTTTAGTTAGTTTCTAACACAAGAGTAAAATCAACATTTTTCAAAAAGAGCAAAAAATAAAATTTCGATCCAATGTTGAGTATTTCTATAAAAAATCAAACCATTTCAATCCATTTCTACCATCCTCAATTCTCAAATATTTCATCTTCCACTATTTTCAGACTCTCAAACCATTTTGTTAAATCACCTTTCTGCAACAACAATCAAATGCTTGATCCAACGTCAAACCATTTTAGCAATGAAAATAAAAACACTCAATTCTTATTAAACACTTTTCAATAAATGTGAAAAAGGACCACGGTGGATACCACGAGCTCCAAAGGCTAAGATTCGAGATGGATATATCGCTCATCCTAGCTCTCATCATCATTCAAAACTTTCAATGCGACTTCTTCGAAACTTTTCTCAATCAAAATCTCAAAACATCTATAAAATATCAAATTATCTTGCAAATAAGATGGAAAAGGAATATGGTGGATACCACAAGCTCCAGAGACTAGGATTCAAGATGAATATCTCGCCCATCAAAGTTCTCCCCATTACTTAAAATACATCCAACCAATCAAACTCTTTCCTCGCCTCCGTGAGATTGATCCTCATACCCTTTTCATAAATGAAATCTATTTTGTCTCGAGACGGTGCAAAAATAATATTTCGTCCACTTAAATGTGAGAGCAAGCTAGAGGTGTTGCTCGTGAATGTTGATTTGTAAATCCATTCGATTGTGATGCAAACGTTCCATTCTCCACTTGTTTTGGGTAGCAAGCAATGTTTTTCTGTCGATTGACACAACATAGATTTTGCTAATATCGACAAGCAAAACAAATATTTTCTACCCAGAACTATGTAGCCTTGAGTTCTCTAGAGATACTTAAGAGCGAGATTCAAAGTTTCGTCAGGCACCATAATTAAAAAAATAAACGTTTTTGTCTTATTCCTCTTTCCTTTTAATAATTCGAGAAACCTAACATTTCAAAGTTAACATTAATACAACAACTAACCAAATGGTTCCCGTTAAGTACAACAAATATGAGGGGTTCTAATACATTGCCCTTGCGTAATCGACTCCCGGACCCTGATTTGGTTGCAACGACCAATATCATTGTCGTTCTTTTAGGGTTTTATCGACATTTTTCCTTTTCCTCTTTGGGAATAAATAAAGTTCGGTAGAGACTCTGTTAAGTCCATCCTGCAAGCATGTGATTGCGTTTCGCAAGACCGTGCTCTCATTTTTCGAGATACAACATCAACCCTCCAGACATTACGGTTATCACGCTCACCCGTCATCGCCCTCTCTCAATCGATTGTCATCACGCTGAATTATGGGAAAGTGAGCTCGTCTCTAAGGTTATGACAGTCTGCTTGTCGCCTCAGTGACACCTGTCAGCATGTCCCCAAGGGACATCTTCCCTAGCGCAGTGACGGTTGGCCTGTCATAAAGGTGACGCTCGTCACCGTTGTACAGAATGCGAAAATAGTGTTTTCTCCATGGCTGCATTTCCAAACCTTCGATTTTAATTCTAGAGAATCCCATACGTACAACAAATCATCATACATCAATCATATAACATTTAGCACATCAATAAAATATAAATTAATCATCTATATCATCAATTTTCCACAAAATCATCATTATCTTCATCACTTCAAAGCATATAAACATGAACATCAAAATTCAGAATTATGCCTACAGATTCATACGAAAATCAGTAATTAATAGAGTACGGAAATCACATCATATCATAACAATCTAGAGAAGTTTTGCACAAACTACCTCAAGACTCAAATTTCTCAACAATAAAGGAAAAGGGAAAGGAAAAAAGGAAAAAGAATAAGGAATCTTCTATATCCTTCATGCTTAAACACTCATATCATGAACAATCTCCCCCTTACCTTGAATTTGCGGAAAAGCTCGAAGCTTTGACTATGAAGGATTTTCTCCTACTTTTACTTTACTAGGATTTTGCTCTCAACTCTGTTGACAATTATATTCACCTAAAAACTCCCTCATTCTATTTCCCTTCTCTATTTAAATAAAAACCTATTTTATTTTTATTTTAATTAATTCTATCAACTTCCTCCAACTCTTACTAATTCTATTCACCACTCTAATTTAATTAAAAAACCATTTTTCTCCCCAAAACCACATATTCTCACTTTCTACACTATTTTAAACAAATAAAAGTATAGGTAATTTCTATTAAAACTCAACCACCTCAATAATACAAATTAAATTAAAATTAAAATACTCTAAAACTCAAATAAAATATTAAAATAAAAATCGGAGTGTTACAAATAGAGCTTTGGTCAATTAGTCTCTAAGTCAAACATATATTTTTTCCATAACTATCTCGAACAAAGATAGAGTTTTGAATTGACTATCCTCCAAACCAAATCGGAATTTTATACCGGACTGATTACATACCAACCCGAGATTTTGTACAGGTTGATTTCGAACCGATTGAACTTTTGTGCAGGGTTGAACTCAAGAACCGATGTGAAGATTTTTCAATGGTTATTCTTCACAAACCCAGAAGGAGAATTTTTCCTCAAGAAGTGGAGCTCATGAACCAATTGAAGACTAACACTAATTCTTCAAAAAGGAACTTTTAACAGGTTTAGCTTCAAACTTAAACAATTACTTCCAAAGGAAGAATAATTCACTCAAAAGAAAAAAGAATTCTTGGTGAATTTACAATAATTTCCTTTTCAAAAACAACTTCTTCACTAAACTCCATATAGTTTCTCAAAGCGCAGTTGCTAAAAATATGTGAGAGAAAGAAAATAATTTAGAGAGATATTGAGAAAGAGGGAGGTGAGATATCTCACATTTTTCGAATGAAAATAAGTGAAGAGGAAAGCCTCTATTTATAGGTCAAAGGATAGTTCAAATTAGAAAACAATTCATAGGCAAAATTAATGTCTAAATCAATTAGCTAATCAATTAAGAACATGCAATAATTAATTATTGTTGACTAAATTGAAAGGTTTTAATGGAGAGTTGTTATTATTCATTAAAACACTGTCATAATCGATTATAGAGTTGTTTCTATCTTATCTCATCGATTAGACAATTTAGAAACTCGTGATAATCAATTTGATAGTTCCCATATCATCTAGTTATGCTCCAAAAGCATTTTTGGAGCTTTTATTTAAAAAGTAGAGGCTTCGAAAATAGTTTGTGTGTGTGTGTGATTTAGCCATAATACTTCTAAAAAGGCCCTTGTATTTTTACAAAATACTAATCACTTGAACATACACGATTAAACGAGCTTTCACATTTTCTCTCTTTCACACTCTGAAGCTTCAAGCCCTTACCAATGATATAGGCACTTCACTTGTGGATGAGACTTGAGGTATCTTCAAGTTATATACCATCATTAGAGGATATCATTGGTATCATCAAACCTTAAATCATCATCTTTATTCGAATGAATAACTTGATCAACTATCTTCTGCATCTTTGATCGTTTGAACCAATTTTAGCACTTGCTTGTTGTTGTCATCAAAATAACTTAAAGGATGTTACATCTTCGAGTATTGTCATCATCAAAACAATAATATTATCAAGGATAAACATATCTTACTTGAATTTTTATCACTTGTTAATTAAATTTGCAAACACATAATTCTATGAGTTCCATTATGTTATCTATGGGTGAAAGTAAGTTAAGATCTCTATTAAAAATGTGCAAAAATATAATTAATTAAATTATATTCCTAAATTGAATTGCCCTAAACTAAAAAAAAAATGTGACCGCGTAAACAATTCACTTAGTTAAAAATCAATTAAAATTATTTAGTTAACTGTTTTCAAAAAAATTATTCACATATACTTTTCATAACAAAAAAAATATATAAAAAAGATTTATTATTTTTTTTGAAAATTAATTTTAAAAACATATGTTTTCCAAAAAATACAACCTTTTTTAAAACACAAAAGTTTTAAATAATATATATATATATATATATATATATATATATATATATATATATATATATATATATATATATATATATATATATATATATATATATATATATATATATATATATATATATATATATATATATATATATATATATATTAATTTCTAAATACAAAAAATAAAGTTCTTACAGTTTTTACTTAAAAATATATAAATTTTAGAAAGCGAGTCGTAGGATTATAAGTTAGCAATTGAAAATTTTAGAGAATGTAAAAGTTATTTTCTACTAAATTAATTTTATTTAATAAATAAAAATAGAGATTAATTGTTATGCACGTCTAAAAAGTTTTACACTCTCAATGCATCACAATTATCTATTTGTATTATTTTTTAAATGTTTAAAATAAAAATTAAATATTTTAAATAAATCAGTGGCTGTGATTAACTGATAGTGTAAAAAACCTTTACACTATCAGTGTATATCAATTAAATTCAGAAAAATAATAATTAAATAAGAGATTAATTACTATACACTGTCAGTGTAAAAAGTTTTACACCGTCGATTCATCACCATCATCCGTTTGTATTACTTTATAGATTTTTAAAATAAAAGTCAAACTTCTTTTAATATTCGACGTCTATGATTAACTGATGGTGTAAAATCTTTTTACACTGTCAGTGTATTTCAATTAAACTCATTAAATAAATATAACGGTTAGTAGAAGAAATTTAGTTATCTTTCAAAAGTTAATAGGAGAAAATTAGTATTTACTATATAATTAAAAATTAAATGAATATAAAAAGTTAGTGAAAAAAGTTATATATTTTTTAATAATTAATAAAATAAAATAATATATAAGATAATGTTTTAATAATTTAAAAAATGCTATTTAGTAAGGTGGGTGATAATAAATATATATATATATATATATATATATATATATATAATAACATATTTATCCTTTATTTTGGGATGGGATCAAAATTTTGATTAAGACTTAACTATTTTTATATATAACTCATTTTAACTAAACTATAAACTGTGTTTTGTTTCGGTAACCATTAACACCTCTAATCCCTATATATAACTACTTATATTATGTTATAGTAAACTCCCTTAGCAATGAAATTTCCCTTGTAATCTAAAATTTTATATTTTACATAGTTTCAGTACAAGTAATTATCTGTGTCGTATTCTGCAAGTAATTAACCGCATTCTGCAAGTATAATTCATTTGTGTCATATTCGGTAAGTATAATTCAGTTGGTACCTACCTACAAGTCTACAGAGACGTTAGAACACAAAATTCCCAATTTCTTCGTAATATAGATGCATGAGTCCAGCTACTAAATTATATAACAAAATATTTTCTAATTGGGTCGTATTTATAATAAGCAATCTTCAAATTTGTTCACATTCTAATTAATAACAATAAATAAACCATCAACATTATCCCTCTCCCTAGAATGATAAAAAGACACATCCTAGACAATGACATTGTTCACAACTAATGCCGCACGTAATCGAACATAAAAAGGAAGAAAAGATGGCCAACCAGAAATTGTTTTTTAGTTGATCATGATGACATTGTGAGTGTGAAATTTTTCACCCATATGTGTGTTAGGTTTACAAGTGTTCTCTAAAAATTTTCAACATGCCTTGAAATGTAACAATCCCTGTCAAAGTTCCATCTTCCTGCACAACCCACACATAGCTCACACGGTGTGCTAGTGCTTGAATCATAACAGCAACCAAAGAGCTCCAAGGGTAACAAAAAATAGCCTCTGACCTTCTCACAACCCTCGAAGAATATCCTCCGAGTTTCCAATTCTTCCCTGACGAGCAAACATCTTCCTCCGATGATGTCGAGGAAAACGATGACCATGAAGGAAGTCTTGTTTCCTCCCCAAGTAACTCCACGGCCGCGCCATGATTCTGCTCATACAGCCTCTCTTTTACCAGCTGAACTAAATCGTTCGGGGGACCACCGCAGTCGATGTAAAACAGTACATCACCAGCGGATAGAGTTGCCAGTGCAGGGGCAACAGCTTCATCGCAAGAGTTCAACAAAAAAGGTGAGATCTCTCCAATGAGCTTACCCTGCGGATCAACAACAGCAACCGACGATTGGTGTACAATGGCAGACTTGAGAAGCTCCAAAGCAGAGGATGCTGGGTCATCATAGTAAAGAACAAACAGATTTTGTGTGTCTATAATACCGAGCGTAATGATGCTATCGGTTGCGGGTGAAGGGGAAAATACCCTAATTGAGTTAAGAAGGTGGCGCATTACATCCTCTTGAGTAAGCCAACAGTAAGCACGATCGTCATTGTGCAAAATATTGAAGTCCAAAGTTTCATTCTCTTTTTTCTTCCATCTCTTTTCATCCAATATTGGAATCACCACATTCTGCACCCCTTCGTACATTGCATCTATTGCCTCCAATAATCTGCATGCAACATAGCAAAATAACATTATTAATTCAATAAATAATACTACATTCCATTGGTAAAAGGGGTGATATGCGAGCTGGCATGATTGGACAAATTGCATAGAAATAATAATTAAAAACCTTGAATTTGATCCTCCAAAACATGAAAATTGGTGAATACCTATTGAATCATACAAAATACCTATTGAATCATACATTGTAGGAAGTACTAGTAATAGCGAAACCTGGCATTGGGTTGAATATGGCGAACGAGTGAAGAACTATCTCCGTCAAAGAGAACTGAAACAGGAGACTGAAGAGCTGCGTAAGGGGAAGATAGATTATCCGGTTTACAGAGAAAACAAATAACATCAACCATACAAACCCTTCCAATACATTCACAACGAAAATCAGCTTCCCTTTGATTAGCAATTAGGGTTTTGGGTTTTTTATCGGTGAGAGAATGGTGACAATTCCAAACGCTTAAATAAGAATGACCGAACTTTTTGATGGCGTTAATAGCGTCGGCTATGGTGTCGGTGATAGAAATGGACCGGAGTGAAGGTTTGCCAAGACATAGATCGGATACTTCATGCCCGGATACAGATAATCTCACGGCCATACACAGAAACGACAACCACCCACCGTAGCCAAGCCAAAACCCAATGACAACGGAATGGGAGAGAATACAAAGTTATAGAAGACGGTTTTGATTTTGTGAGAGAAACCGATTTTCGTGGCGGAAAGTGAGGTGAATGCCTTCGGATTTTGGCAATTTGTAAGAAAGACAAGTTAAGTAAGAGTTTTTCTTTTAATTATAAAAATAATATTTTTTTAAAAATTTATTTAATAATTAATAATAAATATATTTGAAGCATATTTACAAAAATATTTTTTACATATTATATAATTCATTTATTTTAATTATATATAAATTAATTATATAAAATTAACATAAATTAATTTTTTTTATCTTATCTTATCAACATCAATAAATTTAAAATGAAAACAAAAATAAGTATAGAGAATTTTATTTTAATTTAAAATAATAATATTTATAAAAAAATTATTATGTTATATGTAAATTAAAATAAATATCCTACAAAAAATATGATTAAATATTCATATAAAATTTGTTGATTTTTCTAAATATTTATAAAGTTGATTAAGATTTTGTACTATAATGTAGTTTGATTCGTTTTGTAAAATACAAATTGCTAATTGAACGGAACAACGCTGTTTTGTTCGAAGATGACTCAAACACATCCGAATCAAATATGATTTTTGTGCCTTTTGGTATTGTTTTGTTCAGTTAGCGGTTTTTTATTGGATCGGTTCAGTTTTGAACACCTCTAATCAAACTTAATATTATGACACTTCCAATAACTCTTTATTGTATATTCGTATAATAAAATAATTGTTAACTTGAAAATTATTATTATATAGATCATGTTTGTAAAAATGAACATCAATTGAAAATTATTTGACATAATGATGAAATGCATAAAAATTAACATCTCACAAAACTTCATCAAAACTATTAATTTTGATTAATCTCTTTAACATATTAAATAATTATTTATTAATTTTAAATTTTATATATGATTTATATGATAATAATCTTCAATTCAACAATAAATTTTGTAATACAATTATATAATAAAGAGTTACGGATGTGTCACAATTGACGAATGAGATATTGTTCTAAATGTCAAAAAAAATAGTGAATACATTATAAAATTGAGTTAATGGTAAAAGTGATAGGTGGAGAGAAGAATATATAGATGACATGTTTGATATATGCAAAAATATAATACACTATATTTTGTATCTTAAAAATATAAAAAAACAAAAAAATAGAAAAACACTATAATCCTAAAAGTCGATAGAAGAAAGTTTTAAAAAAAGAAAAATAAACAATTGAGAGTAGTGTGGATAATTGTCTCATATTAGTTGGAAATGTGGAGACTTAAGTATTTATAAGTGAGAAAACTCATCCACCTATCACTTTAGGCTATGTTTGAATTGATGGAATCTGATGGAACATAGTGAAATGAGATGGAATAGAATGATATTCTATTATTTAGAGCGAAGCGGAATTGAGTGGTATATATTTCATTCCATTTCATCACTTACTAACTTATTTCTTTCCCTAAAATTTGGACGAAATGAACAACTTGTCTTATCCGTTCTAAAATTTTCAAACAATTGAATGAGACATTCGTTCCTCTCTGTCCCATTCCGCTCCACAATATTCCACTCCATTGATGTTATGATATCCAAACATAACCTTAAGGTTTTAGATGAATATGTGGTGTGTCTCTCATAAAGGTGGTGCTCTACAAGAAGAAATCTCACAATATTTAATGCTTCTTAGTGAAAAACTCTTCAAACACATGGTATCAAAGTCTTTGGTTCAAGGAAGAGACTGACTTACTTGTATCGAAAGTTAACGGCGCCACAACCCACAAGGGTGACGAGTAAGAAACGTTGTGCTGAAGAGTGTCAACGATGCCACAAGGGTGGTAAGTAAGAAACGTTCTGCTGAAGAGTGTCAACGACGCCACAAGGGTGGTGAGTAAGAAATGTTATGTGCAGTATAAGAGTTTGTGAAAGTAAGAAGAGATTCCACTTAAGGGAGAGCATTGCTGACTCACACTTGAGGGAAAGTGTTGAGAATGTAGCAAGTGTGAGTAGTATTGATAATAGTCTCACATTTGTTAGAAATATGGAGACTTGAACATTTATAAATGAGAGAACTTACTCACATATCGCCTTAAGATTTGTGGCGAACATGTGGTGTGTGTCTCATAAATGTTGCTCTAAAAGAAGAAGTCTCAAAATGTTCAATGCTTCGTAATAAAAAATTTCCCCTACACAAAAGTGGTAAGTGGAAAGAAGAAAGATATGAAAATCATTTTAAACCACTATATGAGTTTTCTTTATTTAATTGAGTAATTGAAAATGAGGGTTTGCATTTTTAAAGTTAATAATTGTTATTTAATTAATTATAATTACTTATAAAATTATTAATAAATAAATAATATTAGAAAAAATTATAAATTATAATATTGAATAATAAAAAAATTAAAAATAACAAAGAATATAAATTTTCTACATACATTTTGGGATGCTTGGAAGTTTGTACCTACAATTTTTTTAACAAACATAAAAAAGTTAGAAATAAGATGGTATAACATTAGTAATGAGAAAAATTTAAGAATAATAAAGCAATAAAGAATATAAATCATCTACATCCATGTTGTAAACTTCTAAATCTTGTATCTATAAAAAAAATCAAAATTAACCAACATCAACAAAATTAAATTAGAAGAAACAAAAATGATATATAATTACATAATTAAAAGAAAGTAAGATTAATAAAAATAATAAAGAGTAGTAATTATTATTATATATAAAATAATAGAAAAGAAGATATGCAACTAAACCACAATTCAAAAAAAACTTAAAATAAAAGCTCTTATACAAAGAGAAATAAAAATTAAAAAAAAAGAGAAATCATTTGTAAAAGAATAGATGTTGTTATGAATATGGATGAAAGTTTTATGAGAAAATGGTTTAATGAAATTATTATAAAGAGTGACTTTGAGTAGTTATACCTATAAAAAATTAAAATTAACCATCAACAAAATTAGAAGAAACAAAAATGATATATAATTACAATAAATAGAAAGTAAGATAAATAAAAACAATAAAGAGGAGTAATTATTATTATATATAAAATAATAGAGAAGAAGATATGCAACTAAATCAAAATTAAAAAGAAAAATCTCAAAAATAAAAACTCTTATACAAAAGATTAATATTCAAAATCAGAAAGAGAAGTCATTTAAAAAAAAAAAAGGTGTTATTATGAGTGTGGATGAGAGATTTATTAGATAATGGTTTAATGAGATTATTATAAAGAGCCACTTTGAATAGTCAATGGATGAAGGAAAATTCTTAAATAGAAGTCAATTATATAACTACTAAAATAACATGATATCAAACTATCTTAATTGTCTTTTTGTTAACAATAATTACACCTAAAAAGGGATATTTAAGTCATTTTATAATATCCAATTTAATCACACAAGTTACTCAACCATCTTATTACATGTGTCACTTATTCTCTCTCATTCCCTTCAAATTGTTTCATCCCACTACGCCAAATAAGGGAAAAGAGGGCGCTTATTTTGGCCTATAGCAGCGCTTTTAAGCGCCCTCTAAAGTGGCGCTGGCATAGGTAAAGACAGCGCTTTGTTTTCCTGGAGAAAGCGCTGTCTAAAGTGGCCACATTATAGTGCGCTTTCAGAAAAAAGCGCCCTCTGGAGTGGTCCATAAAGGGACACCTTAGAGGGCGCTTTCTGGAAAAAGCGCCCTCTAAAGTTGTCAATGTAAAGTGTTTAGAGGGCGCTTTCAGGAAAAAGTGCCCTCTAAAGTTGTCAATGTAAAGTGTTTAGAGGGCGCTTTCAGGAAAAAGCGCCCTCTAAAGTTGTCAATGTAAAGTGTTTAGAGGGCGCTTTCTGTAACACCCCGAATAAAATAAGAGAATTATTTAAATTGAGTTAATAATATATTTATTAATTTAATTAAATAAATTGAATTATTGGATTATTATTATTATTATTATTTGGAATAATAATTAGTGGAAAATATATAAGTTGGAATAAGAGAAAAGGGTTTTCATTTTTGGTAAAGAGTTTTCACGTGAAACAGAAAGCGGCTGAAAAGTGGAAAGTGGAGAAAGGGCAAAGAGGAAGAGCTAGAGAGCAAAGGTTGGAGAACGGAAAAGCTTGAAGCTTAGAGATTGCCGGATTATCTCAGGTAAGGGGGATTTATCGTCGTTTAATGGGTATTATAGATTAACATGTCATGGGTAGTGATAAACCGTTGAAGTGACCCTAATTGAGATGTTGAATGCTGAAATAGTGTGATGAATAAGTTGTATTAAAGCTGTAATTGAGTCCGTAATTGTGTGAGTCGTGTTCCCCCGAACGTATAGCTTTTTACGGAAATTGAATCGGAGGTCCGGAAGTCCTCCAACGGCGGAAAATGCGGAGAACTCTGCATTCTGCCTTGTGTTAGCGCAGGAACTGCTGTTTTGTCTGCGTTAACCGGTTAACCCAGGGCGTTAACCGGTTAACACTGTTATATTTTGTGGAAATGTGCTGTTTTGCCTGCGTTAACCGGTTAACCCAGGGCGTTAACCGGTTAACACTGTTGCGTTTTGCCAGAAAGTGTGTTTTGTCCTGCGTTAACCGGTTAACCCAGGGCGTTAACCGGTTAACACTGTTGGAAATTTGAAAAAATTGATAATTTTAATGTTGTGAACCTAATTGGTGATTGGCCTATTATAGTTAATTGTGATGAGTAATTTTGTTGGATTTATGTTATGAAGTGTTGATACAAGTATGTTGCTGAGTTGTTCCGTGTACGGAAAGTTGTTGAAAATACTGAGTTGTAGGCTTGGTGAGCCAAAGTTGATTATAAGCTGATGTTGTTGAAAACATTGTTGTATTGCTATTATTATTATGTTGTCGACAGTTTAAAGTCGTGTATGCCATGTACATTCATATGCATTAAGTCGGAGCTTTGCTCACACCACGTTGGCCTGGATTGGCAAATTTTAAGTTGAAAGTTGAAGGCTTATGCCTTGATGCCCAATAAAATGGCAATGATTCTAAGTTGGGAGTTTTACTCCGAATGGTACCACATGCATGACGAGTCGAGTCTCATTAGAGTTGCATTTTGTTGGCTTGTTGTATGGATATTTAATTTAATTGAGGAGTGGAATTGTGTTGATATTAAGTATGATGTTTGAGTTGATGTGTCGTTACTGGATGTATGTTACGATTAGGGTGATGAAATGTGTGAATTTACTTAGCATTACATGATGATTTATAATGCTTATTATATCGATTGAGGAACTCACCCTTACAACTATTTTTCAGGTAACGAACAAATGAGTTGAGTGGAAGCTAATGCTTGGAGTCTAGTGTAGTCTCCTAAGTGGGTCATGCTCTGATAGATGCAACATCGGGAGGGAACATTTTTAATATTGTTGTTGATGATTGTTGAACCAGTTTACATGTAGTATGTTGCATGTTTTGAATGATCGATTTGATCTCTATCCGCTGCGTATTGTGCAAATGTTTTATGTTTTGAGTTAATGAAAGAGCATGACAGTTATTATGGTGTGAAATGTTGTGTGACACCCTTGATTGCATATTTACTCTGATTGATATGTGTTATTTTAATTATATACTCGGGGTATTTTAGAAGGGTGTTACATTAGTGGTATCAGAGCAGGTCGGTCTGTCCGGCCAGTTGTCGTGTCGTTACTGTCTAACAATTGTGTATTGTTACTAATCTAACTTTTAAGTTGTGTTGTATTGATAAGTTGAAATGGCTGGAAGGAATGACGCTGCAATGGCTGCCGCAATGCAAGCGATGGCACAAGCTGTGCAGAACTTGCCAAATGCTGGTGGTGATGCTGGATCACGTAGCTTGGCGACTTTTCAGAGAGAGAATCCGCCGGTGTTTAAAGGGAAGCATGATCCAGATGCAGCCTTGGGATGGTTGAAAGAGATTGAGAGAATCTTCCGTGTTATGGATTGCACTCCAGCTCAGAAGGTTCGGTATGGTACTCACATGCTAGCAGTCGAAGCTGATGACTGGTGGCTAGAGACTCACGAGAGGTTGACCGTGGCAGGTGAAGTCATTACTTGGGATGTATTCCGCAGGGAATTCATGAGAAAGTATTATCCGGAAGATGTCCGTGGTAAGAAGGAAATTGAGTTCCTTGAGCTGAAGCAAGGAAACATGTCTGTCACTGATTATGCTGCGAAATTTGTGGAGCTGTCCAAATTTTATCCTCATTACACTGGTGCTGGTGCTGAATTTTCAAAGTGCATCAAGTTTGAAAATGGACCGCGCTCTGAAATTAAGAAGGCTGTTGGGTATCAGAAGATACGCATTTTTACTGAATTGGTTGATAGCTGCAGGATATTTGAAGAAGACAATAATGCTCATTACAAGATTGTCAGTGACCGCAGGGGCAAGCAACATCAAAATCGTGGCAAGCCGTATGATGCCCCAGTGGGAAAAGGGAAACAAGGAGCTGCTCCGGCTCAGAGGACTAGTAGGGGAGGTGCTCCTGCTGGTATAGTTTGCTTCAAATGTGGTCAGGCTGGTCATAAGAGTGTAACACCTCAAAATTTGCCCTCCTCTTTTGGGACTAGCATTAACATATTACATATCATTTTTAGGTCATTAGGCATTGCATATTGCATATCATGTGGTTACATTGTGCAAGCTATCCTCCCAAGTCTTGATCAGAAGATGAGGAAGTCAAAGTGCAAGCAGGGGTTTTATTGACTGATCATTGGCCATCTGAGGATTGGGTTATGAATTAGAGTTTCATGGTTCTCAAAGGATATTGGTCTTCATCTTGATTGAAGTGATACATCATCATCATCATGGCTTGTCATCATCAAGTATTGAAGCTGATTCCTTGAGATTAGGGTTTTGACCACTGGTCAACCCTAATCAGTTGCATTGGGCCAATCAGGGCATGATCAGGAGATGGGGTCTATGATGGTTATGGGGTTCATAATATGGTTATTTTGAGCTTATTGAGGCTAGGGTTTCACCCTTGAGCCATTTCAGTTGAAGATTGGAGCTCAGATTGATCTATGCATTGCCAAATTCATCTGTCAGTTGAAAAGTCAACTGTGGTCAACTGTACATGATCTGATGGATTGGGAGGTGGAAATGAGTTGGATACACTTCATTCATGTTGGAACAAGTGTTATTTGACTTTTCAAAGCTTAAGAATGAAGAAAATCAAGTCAGGACAAAAACTGCCAAAAATAGAAAGTGACTTGTAATGGAAGTTTCCAAAAATGGAAAGTTTTGGACCTCAAGACCACGTGTCCAAGGAAGCTTCAAATGAAAATTTGTTCAACATGAAAGTTGTAGATCTTGTTCTCACCTTTCCAAAAAGTCCAAGAACTTGAAAATCCCATGTATGGTTGGAAAATTATGGCTCAGTGAATTTCAGAAATGACCCATAATCAGGAGGCCATAACTTCCACATGGTTTGTCCAAATTGGAAGTTCTTCATATGCACAAACTCCATTTGACATGTACTTTCATGGTGCATAATTGGATTTCTTCAAAAGTGGCCAATGCAAAAAGTCAAATTTCAACTGGACAGTTAAAATGGACCAGGGGCAAAATTGTCCAACTTGTGAAATAATTGGAATTTTTGAGTGGGGATTTTTGCTACACTTCATAAATGGTATTTGAAAGTTGTTGGAATCATCATACCATGCCAAAACCTTGAGGTTTAAAAATTGGCTTGTAAAATGAAGTTGCAAAAATGGACAAAGTGCAACCACATAGTGAATTTCCAAAATACTCATCCAATGAGAGTGAACCAAGTTGCAACAGCTCACACATGTCATTTTGAGAGTGTGTGAGCTGTCCATGAGGTGGCAATGAGCTGGCATGGGAAGTTCCAATTTTGCCCTTACTTGAAATTAACCATTTGCACTAATCATTCCATTTGGTTAATTAGATGGTTTAAGTGGTGATTAAGCAATCATATATAATCCTAATCACAATCTAATCATAACAGAATTACACATTTCCCAAAATCAGATCCAAATTCATCACATTCTCTCAAATTCTCAAGAACCACATAACACTTCAATTGACCAAAACTCTTTGAATTCTTGATCAATTCTCGAATTTCTTGTTGTGTTGATCTTGCATCATCATCTTCTACATCTGTTTTTGCATCTCATCATCAATTGCACCACCAATCGTGATTGTTCAAGTTTGCAACATCAATGGCATTCGGAGAATTCGAGCACTAGGAGCAACATTAATTGGATTCGAGCACTCTACTCACCTTCCACAAGCTATTACTCCATCTGTTTGAGGCTAACACGCGCAAAGCTCGTCAAGAACAGCACTGCCATTGCCAGGTATTCATTTTTTCGAATGTCACGGTTTGTTCAATTGTTATGTGCATTGTATAGTGCGTTGAATGTAGAGCGTCGTGATGCTTTTAGTTTTGATTATGGATAACTGTAGAGGATGAAATCTTGATTTGAAAGTATGAATGTAAACCCTAACCTCATCGATTCGAAGAATATAGGAACAATTAGGTCAAATTATTGTCATATTTGAGATCTACGTGTTAAGACGATTCCAACGGATGTTCATTTGCTCATTTTGGTGATGGTTTGAAATTCACGTGTTCTTGGTGTGCCTGGGTTAAAGAAGATGAAGTTCTGGAAATAAAACCTGTTTGATCCACATTTCTGTTTAAATTTTCAAATAAGATGTTTCCCGCTCCCGCGCAAGTTATTTACCATTGTGCCATTAATGAAGTCAAATAATTCATAAAAATTGTTAAAAATCATAAAAAGCTTAGAAAATTCATAAAAAATGTTTTAAAAATCAGAAAAATATGTGGATTTTTTTGTTGACTTCCTAATTGACTCTAGAATTTTATTGACCTATTGATTGAAGTTGTGCATGGTAGAAATTTAGTTTGACCTAGGGTTGATTAACATGTGTGCAATTTTGATACCTTTCACCATTTTGATTGTGAAATGCTCATGGTTACAAAGAAATGCTTGAAATTTTTTGTGATGATTGTAGACATGTTGATGTTTATTTACATGTAAATTTCATGAATTTTGGATTCCTGGTGTTTGAGTTATGAATTTTGGAACGTAGGTGTGACAATTTGTGTCACACCTCATTATGTCAACTTGCTGGATTTATTTGAATGACTTAGGCTTGTTAGAATGATATGAAATTTTGCATGGATGTTCATTAACATGTTAAGATGCTATGTGAATTTTTGTGGAATTTTATGTGGCATTTTCAAATTGATTGGTATTTTTCATCTCTGTTGGTCAATTGTGCAAGCTTGTGTGACATAGGTTGGTAGATCTTATGTGAAATGCTCATATGGTATTGAATGAACATGAAATTTGGCTTGCTGGTTATAGACACATGATAGAACATGATGCTTTTGGTCCCAGTCATTTCTTTGTTGTTTTCATTGAATTATGAATTTTTGAAGTGAATGCATGTGTTGATGTTGTGATTTGGCTCATATAATTGTGTCTGTTTTTGTTGATTTTCATTGACATGGTTTCCTTTATCCAATTAAGCTAAAATTTGACATGCTAGACCTAGGATATGTCATGTTTAGGTGTAATTTATTTGAGATTTTTTGGATTTGTTTTGATATGGATTTGAATGCAATAGTTCTGTTTGGATGTTTGGTGTTCTATTTGAACTAGTTTGAATTGTTTTGTGCATAAAAGGAACATGATGAATGATATGGACATGGGACTAATTGTGTTGGCTTTTGTTTGACATTAATTTGACTTTGGTTAGAGATCCCTTGCTGTTTAGACATTTTTGTCACCTTTGGACCCTAGGCTTGGCCTAGCGGTCTAGTTTCTAACATTTGATTGAGTTTTCAGGATGAAAAGGTGCAATGCTTATGGAGAATGATCCAAGTCAATTCAATTGATGTTGTTTGATGTTTGTACACTAACATAACTTTGTTTTGTAGGTTGTGAAGATCGGGCTTGAGCTCATAGCTTGCCTTTGTTGTGCATTAGTTTGTATAGTCTGACTGATTAATATTTGCTATTTATTTTTGTCTGTCTGAGTACTAACTGTGTTTGACTGTTTCCAGGTACTTTTAGTTGCTCAGTTCCTTGTGAACTTTTGCTTTGCTTTGCTTAAGCAACTTGCATTGAGGTATAACTTCCTAACTTCATGTAGTCTGGAGACCCGGTCTGTTATTTGACCGGGCAAACTGTCTGGAAGTCCTCCTTAAGAGGCAATGTTTGTGATTGTTTAATATTGTGCCTAAGCAGGTAAAGTCCTCAATCAAGGCAATTGGTGGAAGGTAGGGATATGAAATCTATCCCCCACTATTCAGTTGAGTCTTCTCCTTGCTCCCATTACATGGTTGTAGCATTGAGATCACAAGCCCAAGATCTTGTGCAGTGCACATTGTGTCAGAGTCTCTGAGTATAGAAGGGTTCCCCCATTCTGGACCCATGCTCATTTGTCAGAAGCTCTCCCTGGTCAGGGATAAGAGCTGTGAGGTTTCATCCTCACTTCACCTTTTCATCTGCTTCACCTTAGCCTCGTAATGGCAAGGTTAAGAGCAAACACAGCCCATACAGATGACTTGCTGAGGCAGTCAAACCTATTGTGTGAGCCCACTTGTTTGGTTATAGTGCGTGCTATGTGGATATCTGTTTGAGATGCTTGTTCTCATTTGATGTATGCTTGAATTATTTTGTATGCTTGTATGCTTGCTTCTTTCCTGGATAGGAGTAGTTTGCTTATGCAAGTAGGATAGAAAACTGAACTTAGGGTAACGATGCATGACAACACTAGGCTCGAGTCCAGCTCCCTGGTAGTGCGTCTTCCCCCGGTTTCTGGCTGAAATCTTTTTCCCTTTCAGGGGAACTACATCGCCCTGATCCTCGTTCCAGACGAGGTATGTAGGCAGGTGGTCGTGCGAGACCACTCCGGGCAACCTGTTTCTTTTTTGTGTGTGTTTGTTTGTTATCTGATTGTGTGTGTTGGTTCGGATGCCGACGTAAGCCCAGTGATTGGCTGTCGGGCTCCACGTTTGCCCTTTTGAGTATGTTTTGGTTCGGATGCCGACGTAATTCCATCCGGTGGTTGTCGGGCTCCATGTTTGCCACCCTTGTTTGTGTGTGTTGTTTTGTGTTGTTTGACGTGCGTAAGCCGAACTACAGTGGCTCTGATTCTTGTTCCAGACAAGATATGTAGGCATAGGATGCGACGTCCTATCGAGCTCCCTTCTCCTAACCCCACCTGCGTTCCCTGTGTGTGTGTGATGTTTAGCAACCTATTCTTTATTTTAGAACGTGGATCCCGTCGAGTACGACGAACGTGAGGGGTGCTAATACCTTCCCCTCGCGTAACCGACTCCCTTACCCTTTCTCTTTGGTCGCAAGACCATTTCCTTTCCAGGTTTCTCTGAGCGTTTCCTTTCCCTATCTTGGGATAAATAACGCGCAGTGGCGGCTCTGTGTGTGTTGTGTTTTTATTTGAGTCCCGCCGGTTGTTTTTCGCGGATGCGACAAAGAGTAATGTATGCACTGCTGAAGTAAAGAGGTGTTTTCGCTGTGGTAAGACTGGTCATGCAATAGCTGATTGCAAGCACAAGGAGATGATTTGTTTTAATTGTGGCGAAGAAGGGCATATTGGAAGTCAGTGTCAGAAGCCAAAGAAGTCTCAGACGGGGAAGGTGTTCGCATTGACCGGAACTCAAACCTCCAGTGAGGACAGACTTATCCGAGGTACGTGTTATATTAATGGCTTTCCTCTTGTAGCTATTATTGACACAGGTGCGACTCATTCCTTTATATCTTTGGATTGTGCTGTGAAACTTAAGTTAGAGATATCTGAGATGTTTGGTAGTATGGTAATTGATACTCCTGCGAAGGGTTCAGTGACTACTACTTCGGTTTGTTTAAATTGTCCTTTGAGTATTTTTGGTAGAGACTTTGGGATGGACCTAGTGTGTCTTCCACTAGTGCAGATTGATGTTATTCTGGGTATGAACCGGTTGGTGTTTAACCGAGTTTCTATCAACTGTTTTGATAAGACGGTGGTCTTTCCTGAGATTGAGGAGGGAAAGAGTTTGTTTCTATCAGCAAGGCAAGTGAATGAGGAAGTAGCTGATGGGGCAGAGTTGTTTATGCTGTTAGCGACTTTGGAGGCTAAAGATAAACTGGTGATTGGCGATCTAGCCGTGGTGTGTGATTTTCCTGATGTGTTTCCGGAAGAGGTGAACGAATTACCGCCAGAGCGCGAAGTGGAGTTCTCGATTGATTTGGTACCTGGTACTAGGCCGATATCGATGGCTCCGTACCGTATGTCTGCTGTTGAGTTAACTGAATTGAAGAGTCAGTTGGAAGATCTGTTGGATAAGAAATTTATTCGTCCGAGTGTGTCACCGTGGGGTGCACCAGTGCTATTGGTTAAGAAGAAAGAAGGTACTATGAGGTTGTGTGTGGACTACAGGCAACTGAATAAAGTGACGATCAAGAATCGGTATCCTTTGCCGAGGATTGATGATTTGATGGATCAGTTGGTTGGTGCAAGTGTGTTCAGCAAAATAGATTTGAGATCTGGGTATCATCAGATCCGTGTGAAAACCGAGGATATTCAGAAGACTGCTTTCAGAACAAGGTATGGACATTATGAGTATTCTGTAATGCCTTTTGGTGTGACTAATGCGCCTGGAGTATTTATGGAGTATATGAATAGGATTTTCCATCCGTACCTAGACAAGTTTGTTGTGGTGTCTATTGATGATATTTTGGTGTATTCGAAATCTGAAGAAGAGCATGCTGAACATTTGAGAGTGGTTTTGGGAGTTCTACGAGAAAAGAAGTTATTTGCTAAATTGTCCAAGTGTGAATTTTGGTTAGGAGAGGTGAGTTTTCTTGGTCATGTGATTTCAAGAGGTGGCGTTGCTGTTGATCCTTCTAAGATAGAAGCGGTATCTAAGTGGGAAGCTCCGAAGTCTGTTGCTGAGATTCGAAGTTTCCTTGGTTTGGCTGGTTATTATAGGAAGTTCATTGAGGGATTTTCTAAGTTGGCGTTACCATTGACGATGTTGACTAGGAAGGGGCAAGCGTTTGTTTGGGACTCAAAATGTGAAGGAGGTTTCCAAGAGTTAAAGAGAAGGTTAACTACTGCTCCTATTCTGATATTACCGAGTTCGTCGGAATCATTTGAAGTTTACTGTGATGCTTCATTGTTGGGTTTGGGTGGCGTGTTGATGCAGAATAAGCAGGTTATAGCTTATGCTTCAAGACAGCTGAGGGTTCATGAGAGGAACCACCCGACGCACGATTTAGAGTTGGCGGCTGTAGTGTTTGTTCTGAAGTTATGGAGGCATTACTTGTACGGGTCAAGATTTGAGGTTTTCAGTGACCATAAAAGTTTAAAGTATTTGTTTGATCAGAAAGAGCTGAATATGAGACAGAGAAGATGGTTAGAGTTTCTGAAGGATTATGACTTTGGTTTGAATTACCATCCGGGTAAAGCAAACGTAGTGGCTGATGCATTGAGTCGGAAATCATTACATATGTCTATGCTAATGGTTAAGGAATTGGATTTAATTGAGCAGTTTAGAGACTTGAGTTTGGTGTGTGAGAGTACTCACAATAGTGTTAAATTGGGAATGTTGAAGTTAACAAGTGGTATTCTGGATGAGATCAGAGAGGGTCAGAAATCCGATGTGCTTTTGGTTGATAAGTTGACTCTAGTGAATCAAGGTCAAGGTGGCGAATTCAGAGTTGATGAGAATGATGTTTTGAAATTTGGTAATCGGGTGTGTATTCCGGATGTTATCGAACTTAAGAAGAGTATTCTTGAAGAAGGACATCGTAGTGGCCTGAGTATTCATCCTGGAGCTACGAAGATGTATCATGATTTGAAAAAGTTATTTTGGTGGCCGGGAATGAAAAGAGAAATTGCGAGTTTTGTTTATTCCTGTTTGACTTGTCAGAAGTCAAAGAGTGAGCATCAGAAGCCGTCTGGGCTAATGCAACCATTGGCTATTCCAGAGTGGAAGTGGGATAGTATCAGTATGGATTTTGTTTCTGGTTTACCGAGGACAATTAAGAATTTTGAAGCTATTTGGGTGATTGTTGACAGATTGACAAAGTCGGCTCATTTCATTCCGATCAGAATGGACTATCCGTTAGAGAAATTAGCTGAGTTGTATATTGAGAAAATTGTAAGTTTGCATGGTATTCCGTCGAGTATTGTTTCGGACAGAGATCCTAGATTTACATCGAAATTCTGGGAAGGTTTGCAGAAGGCTTTGGGAACTAAACTGAGATTGAGCTCTGCATATCACCCGCAGACTGATGGTCAGACTGAGAGGACGATTCAGTCATTAGAGGATCTTTTGAGAGCTTGCGTTTTGGAAAAGGGGGGTGCTTGGGATTGTTATTTACCTTTGATTGAGTTTACCTACAACAATAGTTTTCATCCGAGCATTGGTATGGCGCCGTTTGAAGCTTTGTATGGTAGGAGATGTCGGACACCGTTATGTTGGTATGAGTCCGGTGAGAGTGCTGTGGTTGGACCGGAGATTGTTCAACAGACTACAGAAAAGATTAAGATGATTCAGGAGAAGATGAGAATTGCTCAGAGTCGTCAGAAGAGTTATCATGATAAGAGGAGGAAGTCACTTGAGTTCCGAGAGGGAGATCACGTGTTTCTTCGTGTTACTCCGATAACTGGGGTTGATCGAGCTTTGAAGTCAAAGAAGTTGACACCTCGATTTATTGGTCCTTATCAGATTTTGGAGAGGATAGGAGAGGTAGCCTATCGTATCGCTTTACCGCCGTCACTTGCGAATTTGCATGAGGTTTTTCATGTGTCTCAGTTGAGGAGGTACATTCATGATCCGTCGCATGTGATCCAAGTAGATGATGTACAGGTGAGAGATAACCTGACTGTTGAAATATCGCCTATGAGGATTGAGGATCGAGAGTTGAAGCAGTTGCGGGGTAAAGAGATTGCCTTAGTGAAAGTAGCTTGGGAAGGACCAACAGGTGGCAATGTGACTTGGGAACTGGAGAGTCAGATGAAAGAGTCTTATCCAGAGTTATTTGCTTGAGGTATGTTTTCGAGGACGAAAACTCTTTTAGTGGGGGAGAGTTGTAACACCCCGAATAAAATAAGAGAATTATTTAAATTGAGTTAATAATATATTTATTAATTTAATTAAATAAATTGAATTATTGGATTATTATTATTATTTGGAATAATAATTAGTGGAAAATATATAAGTTGGAATAAGAGAAAAGGGTTTTCATTTTTGGTAAAGAGTTTTCACGTGAAACAGAAAGCGGCTGAAAAGTGGAAAGTGGAGAAAGGGCAAAGAGGAAGAGCTAGAGAGCAAAGGTTGGAGAACGGAAAAGCTTGAAGCTTAGAGATTGCCGGATTATCTCAGGTAAGGGGGATTTATCGTCGTTTAATGGGTATTATAGATTAACATGTCATGGGTAGTGATAAACCGTTGAAGTGACCCTAATTGAGATGTTGAATGCTGAAATAATGTGATGAATAAGTTGTATTAAAGCTGTAATTGAGTCCGTAATTGTGTGAGTCGTGTTCCCCCGAACGTATAGCTTTTTACGGAAATTGAATCGGAGGTCCGGAAGTCCTCCAACGGCGGAAAATGCGGAGAACTCTGCATTCTGCCTTGTGTTAGCGCAGGAACTGCTGTTTTGTCTACATTAACCGGTTAACCCAGGGCGTTAACCGGTTAACACTGTTATATTTTGTGGAAATGTGCTGTTTTGCCTGCGTTAACCGGTTAACCCAGGGCGTTAACCGGTTAACACTGTTGCGTTTTGCCAGAAAGTGTGTTTTGTCCTGCGTTAACCGGTTAACCCAGGGCGTTAACCGGTTAACACTGTTGGAAATTTGAAAAAATTGATAATTTTAATGTTGTGAACCTAATTGGTGATTGGCCTATTATAGTTAATTGTGATGAGTAATTTTGTTGGATTTATGTTATGAAGTGTTGATACAAGTATGTTGCTGAGTTGTTCCGTGTACGGAAAGTTGTTGAAAATACTGAGTTGTAGGCTTGGTGAGCCAAAGTTGATTATAAGCTGATGTTGTTGAAAACATTGTTGTATTGCTATTATTATTATGTTGTCGACAGTTTAAAGTCGTGTATGCCATGTACATTCATATGCATTAAGTCGGAGCTTTGCTCACACCACGTTGGCCTGGATTGGCAAATTTTAAGTTGAAAGTTGAAGGCTTATGCCTTGATGCCCAATAAAATGGCAATGATTCTAAGTTGGGAGTTTTACTCCGAATGGTACCACATGCATGACGAGTCGAGTCTCATTAGAGTTGCATTTTGTTGGCTTGTTGTATGGATATTTAATTTAATTGAGGAGTGGAATTGTGTTGATATTAAGTATGATGTTTGAGTTGATGTGTCGTTACTGGATGTATGTTACGATTAGGGTGATGAAATGTGTGAATTTACTTAGCATTACATGATGATTTATAATGCTTATTATATCGATTGAGGAACTCACCCTTACAACTATTTTTCAGGTAACGAACAAATGAGTTGAGTGGAAGCTAATGCTTGGAGTCTAGTGTAGTCTCCTAAGTGGGTCATGCTCTGATAGATGCAACATCGGGAGGGAACATTTTTAATATTGTTGTTGATGATTGTTGAACCAGTTTACATGTAGTATGTTGCATGTTTTGAATGATCGATTTGATCTCTATCCGCTGCGTATTGTGCAAATGTTTTATGTTTTGAGTTAATGAAAGAGCATGACAGTTATTATGGTGTGAAATGTTGTGTGACACTCTTGATTGCATATTTACTCTGATTGATATGTGTTATTTTAATTATATACTCGGGGTATTTTAGAAGGGTGTTACACTTTCTGGACAAAGCGCCCTCTAAAAGTGTTAGTTATTTAAAAAAAAATTGTTTGAAAAACAGTGAATATTTAATTGGTAACCTGTTCGCATGCTGCAAAAGTGTAAAATTCATATTGATTTCATCCTTTAATCCAATGTTATACACCATTAATCCATTGATATATACAACATGAATCCATTTATATACAACATTAATCCTCCATATATACAACATTAATATATGATTCTTTGATCAACAATATACAACAACATATTCATGATTTAGTAAAAGTATAACAACAATATACAACATATATACAACAACAGCATACAACAACATTCCATACATATATGTACAACAATATACAACCTAACTATATGATTCTTTGATCAACAATGAATTGACACAATTCATCCTTTATTTCATCCAAATGAGCTCTTGAGTAAGATTTGTATTCCTCAAAGTACTACAATTAAGAGAATAAAACATATTCATGATTTAGTAACAAATTAGATGAAATATCCGATAATATTAAAATAAACCCTAAGTTATTATTCCATACCATTTTTGGGATGTCTATACGATTCAACGCAATGATATCTCTCATAAATCTCAATACAAAAAATCCGCAATCGACCTAATTATTTTGCTGAGGACACTACACAGAAAAACAAACAATATATATATAGTTAATTTCTTACAAACACTATTATAAGCAAAAAAACAAACACTATTATAAGCAAAAATAAGATACTTAATATATACCTGAACTCTGACCCAGGTAATATCCTTCCTATTACGATAATTCTTTTTCGATCTAAATTTTATTATTGCCCTAACAAAATAAAAACGTATATTGAGATCAATCTGACAGACATAATTAAATATACAAATACACACGAATATTTAGGGGAATTTCACTTACGCGTCAACCGTCTTCTTCATACTCGGATATTTACTCCAATCACCCGATAACGAATCGAGATAATACACTATTAGTCTCGAAAGATCCATAGCAACCAACACCCAGTGACCACTGTAAAATAAAACAAAAATTTAGATGAATGAAAATTTTCTACGTAAAAGATATACATAGATTAGAATTAAATTATTAGAAATTAAGAAAATCTAACCCATTGCCAGAATTAAACGGTAAAAATACAAACTGGGTGTAGTATTATCGCCGGCCGCCATGAATCTATCGACTAGATCATTCTTTACGGATGTTGGATTTTTCGTTATTAACGTTGCGTTGATACGGGAAGCAGCAATAAAATTGAAACGGTTACACAATTCAGTTCCCCGCATCAATGTTACATACATATACCTTAAATAGAAACATAATAAACATTAGACTACTCATTGAAATGTGTAAATAAATTGTTCAACTAAGTAAATTATAGATTGATCGGAGTACCATATGTATGTATGAATGACAGCGATGCCCAATTCGTCGTGTTCAAAAAGTTGTTGCATGTCCTCCTTTGCAATTATTTCGAAATGAGCAGCTCCGAAAACACCTTCATCAAAATCTATACTACGAATGGCCCCGTGCATAATATCGGACTCATCCACCATTTTCTCAAGACGCATCATAATTTGAGATTTTGTCCCGGACGTCGTTGGAATATCCTTAGCAGCGCTTTTCAACTTTCGACCGTGAACCTAAAAATTCATATAAAATAAATCATGACTTTTTGTGATGCAACAGAATCGTTGCGTATATAATTCAATGGGTATATATATTTGTACCTCTTTTTGAGATGCAACCGACTCGATGCGTCTTGAAATCCCTTTACCAACTTTATGTGTGGGTCTTGTAGGAGTCTAACATTACCATGTAATAAGGATTGATTAAATATCATAATTGTAGCTGAATTGAAATGTGAATACTAAATATTCATAATCATTTAGAACATATATACCTCGGCATCAGGGAAAATTAGATCTGACGGCCAACCAACAAAGGATCCGACTGCATCTCGCATCAACGTTGTCTCTGAAACAACGTCAGGTAATGGTAGAAGGGCGTTCGTATCTAATACAAGGTCAACCGAAACTTTCATATATCCCACCGGGAGGGGATTATGGTGAAGTAATTCACCCGAAGTATTGTGCACTTTTCCCTTGCCAACTATGCGATAAGTTGGTGACGATAGATACAGCTGACAAGGTGAAATGCCCTAAACCAATAATAAATGTTATTGTTAACGTGTATATGTGTCAAGTAAAAAAGTGCTATTTTAATTTCATAATAACATATATAATTACCTCGGGAAATTTCGGTTGACAATTGATACTAGCTCGGTCACTAGTATCTTTTGCCTCGGGAGCGCACCTTTCCTCTCTATACCTTGCATTCTCGTTTTGCAGTTGGAGTACTTGTGCCCTTAACTCCGCCAAGGTCTCCATCACCTCTTTGTTGGTAGGATTTTTTGTTTTTGGTTTTTTATAAAATGACGACGGAGTCACACCAAAACCCTTACCCCTCACACGACCGGAATACTCAGGAACATTTAGTACTCGACTAAGTACGCTCCTGCAATCCTGGACCTCGGTTGAAGGTAAGGTTTGGGATAAAGTCTCCTGAAATATTATTAGAGGAGATTAAAAATTAATTATATGTCTAACAAAATTTTCGATATAATTAAAGAAATAATGTTACATATACTTACACATTCGTCATAAACATTTTGGACCGCTTCAACGACAGCCCCATCCTTCCCAACCCGAGCAGCCTTCCATAATACGTGCTCCGGAAGAGATGTTGCGTCACTTTTCTCCTCGGTTAGCTACACATTGAATTAGATTATAAGATCATCAATTATAACATATTGTGACAATGTATAAGCTCATAGCATTTGAATATACTCACAATTCTTTGTTGTAACCGTGCATATCCCGTACGCCCTTTTTTGTACGGATACGCGGGTTTTGATGCCCTTTTCCGATTTTTGTCGCTTACTTCCTGGATAAAAAAGTTTAAGGCATATTAGAACCAAGTAACTTAACAATTGTATAATACCATAATTAATAGACATTACATGGAATTTTTCGTTTCTTCGTTTGGCGACAAAGTTATCCCATTCATCGGCTGAAATAATCTCGGCATACTTCATTGGCCGTTCTGCTTCAACAAATTTTCCTTCCTCATCCTTGAGAAATTTGTTGGACAAAAAGGATCGAAATCCTCGGAGTCTTTTTCCGGCCAATTGAATACAATATTTTTGTCGGCTTTCATCGATGTGAAAGGATCTCTAAAAAACATACACATGGAGTGTGTTATTATAAAGTAATATTATAACAATATATGGTCAACAAATAGTCAACAAAAAAAACATATAACAATATATGGTAAGTACCTGTATCTCCGACCATATTTTTTCTTTGCCAACCTTCAAGTCCGGACTTCTCCAATTATCACATGTAATCAGAATATGTTGTCGAACAAGGAAACCAATGTAACTTGCCAACATTGAACCGTTAGGCTCAATTAGTTGGTCTTCAGCACTCCAATGTACTTCAAATTTTACACCCTTATCTCTTGCACGAATGATTGACTTCATAACAGTCAATCCTCGTTTGATTTCTTTTTCAACATTGTTACGTGATCCATTCGCGTCATGGGTATCGTCTTGGTTAGCCATTTTATCTGTAATATAGAAATGATTCAATAAGACCCAAGTAAGACAATGATTCAATACGTGAACACATTCATATACCTTCCATTTCTCTCATGTTACAACAATCTAAACTCTTTTTTTTTTATCATTATTGAATACAAACTCACACACACCTACTGCATGCAAAAGACCAATGCAAACTTATGGTGTTTGGAACATGAACAAACTTGCATCCATAATCATCAAACTTCCAAGCATAAGCTCAAACACACTTCAAATGATATCAGTTTTCAATCAGAAATAAAAAAACTCAGTTTGCCCTAAACAACATTAATCAACATAATGCACAAAATGTAAAACTAAGTTTAGAAAATGCCCTAATCAAACACATGAAGAAAGTGAACGGTAACGATGGAGAAGAGAAATACCTTCAAGGTGACGGTAACGATGGAGAAGAAAGTGAACAGTGACAGTGGACGTGAACGTGAACGCAGCAGCAGAAAAAGGCGACGGCGACGATGACGGTGAGGGAGGGAGAACGAACGGAGGACGAGAGTAATCAGAGTAGAGAGTAATCGCAGTAGAGAGAAAACCCAGTTACGTAAACGAAATAGCTTATAGAGAGGGAAAATAAAGAGACATGCAGTATATGTTATAATTTTAATGTTTACTAAAGGGGACCTTAGAGGGCGCTTTTGTAAAAAAAACGCCCTCTAAAGGGGGCCTAAGAGGGCGCTTCTGAAAGCGCTCTCTAAGGCTTTCCAAAAGCGCCTTCTAAATTGGAAATATACATGGACTTAGAGAGCGCTTTTTTAAAAGCGCCCTCTAAGGGTAACCTTAGAGGACGCTTTCACTAAAGCGCCCTCTATTGTTGTCCCTCCATTTCCTCATTATTTTTTTTTTGCTTCACTTTAGAGGGCGCTTTGTTACAAAAGCGCCCTCTAAAGGGGGCCTAAGAGGGCGCTTCTAAAAGCGCTCTCTAAGGCTTTCCAAAAGCGCCTTATAAACTGGAAATGTACATGTACATAGAGAGCGCTTTTTAAAAAGCGCCCTCTAAGGTTACCCTTAGAGGGCGCGTTCAATAAAGCGTCCTCTATTGGTGTCCCTCCATTTCCTCATTATTTTTTCGCTTCACTTTAGAATGCGCTTTGTTACAAAAGCGCCCTCTAAAGTGCGCTGTCTATTCCAATAGTATGCTCCTTATTTTTTCTCTTCACTTTAGAGTGCGCTTTTGTAATAAAGCGCCCTCTAAGGGGCGCTGTCTATTCCAGTTTTTGGCGTAGTGTCCTCTTTATTAAGATACTCAAATTTAAATTTTCAAATTGGATTCAATTTCATATTATTATTTTTTTTCTCATTTCATTCATACTTTCTCTTCATTCCTCCTCTCATTTTTTACCATGTCATTTTATTTTATTCACACTTTTTTTTTTAAATTTCAAATCTCTTTCACATTTCTTTTTCCCAAACTTTCATTTTTAATTTTTAAACACTTCATTTTTTTTAAGTATCAACTATCTTCCTATTAAAACTAACTACTACCGAACTACTTAAATTGCTATCTCCTTTATATTAACTTACATTAATAAAAACTTTTAAAAAATAAATAATGAATGTCTCAATTTTTTCCCAAGTGGCACATGACCTCATTCCAATCATTATAATTATAGCATGTGATTATCATATTAAATATTATTAAAGATTAATTGTTATACACTGTCAGTATAAAATTTTTTACTATGTCAATACATCACAATCATCCGTTTGTATTACTTTTTAAATATTAAAAATAAAATTCAAACCTTTCAAATATATCAATGCTTGTGATTAACCTATCGTGTAAAAAAAATTTACATTGTCAGTGTATATCAGTTAAATTCATATTATTGATGTATAAATGTATACAATATTGATATTTAGTATTATTTTTACGATATATTTAATCAATTCTATTTATTTATTATTAAAAATATTAATTAATCTATTTTTAAATTTTAGTAAAATTAAGAATTTATTTTATGAAATTAGATAATATTCAATAGTCAGACACACAACTAACTTTTCATCTCATAGATCACTATTTTAATTAATAATTTTTATTATTTAAGATAAACAATTCTTATTTTCAAATGTCAAAATTTCTCTTTTTCTCACAGACCATTATCAATAAAATACATATTTTATTTTAATTAACAATTATTTTTATTTGAGATAAAATTGTTATTTTCAAATGCAAATTTTTCTATTTTTCTCACGGACCACTATTATCAAAATAGCTATTTTATTTTAATTAACAATTGTCTTTATTCGAGACACAAAATTCTGATTTTCAAATATTAAAATTGAGTTTATATTATTATTAGAGATTAATTACTATGCGCGGTCAGTGTAAAAAGTTGTACACTATCGATTCATCATCATCACCCATTTGCATTACTTTATAGATTTTTAAAATAAAAGTCAAACTTGTTTAAATATTCAATGGCTATGATTAACTGACGGTGTAAAATCTTTTTACATTGTCAGTGTATTTCAATTAAATCCTTATTATTATTATTATTTATTTATTTTATAATTAAATAGCTCAATTCAAATTTATATGTATATCTAAATAAAATCTATACAGTATTAAATAAATTTATCCGTGCGGACGACTATTTTGCTAGTTACAATAATGAAAAAAGTTTTTTTTTATTAAATAATTATGAGTTAGTGGGGTAAGTTAGTTATACAAAGGAAGAATTATTAAATTGAGAATATGAAGTAAGAGTGAGTGGAGTTAGTTGGTTATACAAAGGATTAGTAAAACTACGTGTCTTATGTTTTAAGTAATTCTTCAATTAATTAATTATGAATAAATAATTAACTTTTTTTTATTTAAAATCTATTAATCTTAAATGTCATATTTTTAGCCATTTTTTAATTAATAATAATTATTAATGAATAATTGAGATGTTACTTATTTTTAATAGGTTGGAAACAAACTTTCCGTTGTTTTTAATTAAATGTATTTTTAATAAATCAATTATAAATAGAGAAAAATAATATGCACGGACATTATAAAGTTATACTATCAACCAATTATGGATGTGTGTCTCGCAAAATCACAAGTTTATTTCTAAAATATTGATATGAACCAATTATGGATGCGTATCTCGCCAAATCACAAGTTTATTTTTAAAATATTGATATGACATTATAGAAATGTTATAATTTTATTGAATGATAATGTAAAATTAGTTTATCCTAACTGTGTATTACTTTTAATCTTTTATAAATAAATAATTGATCATTTTTATTTATTTAATTAATTAAATTATGGAATGTGAATTAGTGAGAAGCTTAATAAATAAATAATTAATCATATTTATTTATTTAATTAAGTTATGGAATTTGAGTTAGTGGAAAGTTTAATGAATATTTCTTTAAAATGGGTAGTTAGTAGAATAATTGTGAAAGAAAAAATATTTTATTAATTAAATCAATTAAAATTATATAATAGTAATATTAGGTAAATAAATAAATAAATATTAAAATTATACAATTATCTTTTATTTTGACGCGAAAAGTTAACTTTTATGTATAAGAGTATGATTCACTTATTTCAACTTTATGTTATTTATATAATATGAATTTAAATTAATTTTAAATTTTAGTATATTTATTATATATTTTTATATTTAGGAAATAAATATTTTATTGAAAACTATATATTCATCTAATCAATATAAAGTCTTTTATATTGGCTACTAATTATTATCAATATAATTTATTTGAATTAAATTTTATAATTTACATATACTTTCGGTAAAATATTTATTTTGTATTGTTAGCTAATTACAATCATCAAGTATTAAAAAGTTAGTATGAAAAAAGAATTATTTGGTTTGATTGTCTGATTGATAAAATACAAAAATACAAACAAACAAAAAATCTTTGAGCAAACGTTTTTGTTTTTCTGTCAATATCTACAACTAGTGTCACTGTTTTTGTTTTTCTGACATAAAATAAAATGTATCCTTCTTATTAGTATTCTTTATTTTGTTTTTTTTATATCTTTTACTTTTTTAACAGGATTTATTTACCATTCATGTTACTGTGTTTATTTATTTTAAGAAAGGTTTATTTATGTTATACCCTAACACAATAACTTAAAATTGTGTTCTAGTTGTCTATTATTATTTTTATAATAATTTTTTTTAGTTAAATTATGGAAAATACATCCTCATTAAGGTTTGAAAAAACAAAATACTTCATTGATACTTTATAATAAAATTTACATTTAACGACAAACTGCATATGTTTTTGTTGTCAATTTTGTACTTTGTTTCAAATTTTCAATAAATAATTGTAAATCTAGCAAAAAGCATGCCCACACAACATACATACTTGTCTCCTTGGAGTCCATAATTTAAATGGTCCCATTAATGTCTACAAACAAAATAAATCTGGAATGTATTGGTTCTGTAATATTTATTCTGATAAAATATAATTGAGTATAAATTATTTATATTTGGATATGCATGATAACACACATCATAAGATAATTTAAGATAATTTTTTAACCTAGTGTTTGAAGACAAAACAAGATATGGAAATAACTTCCGACACTTATTTGATCATGTCCTTTTAGGTGTACATTTTTATATTAAATTTGAGCTGGAATACAAATCAATATGATAGGATAAAAAATTAACTATTCATTTATTTTATAAAATATAATAAACAAATTATTTTACAAATCAAATCTATGGTTTTTTTTCAATAGATATGAAATCTAATGCCTATGTGAACAACATATAACTTTCTTTATTGGAGTAGATAAAATAATTATTCATTAGAGCTCTCTATGAAAGCACATATACATATCTTGGAGGTTCCTTTTTCCAAATTTATTGGGATATAGCGGAGTCTGATGTAATCAATTCAATACCACAATTTTTTGATCAAACTTTGATTTTACCTAACCTGAATTCACTTGTAACATTGATACCTAAGTACGAGGGTGTTAAATCTATTATGTAATTTAGACTTAGTCCTTGCCAATTTTCAATTTAAAATTATCACCAACATCATTTTAGACAGGTTGGCTAATCATACCCCTAAAAAATTTAAAAGAACCAAAGAAGTTTTATTTTATATATATATATATATATATATATATATATATATATATATATATATATATATATATATATATATATATATATATATATATATATATATATATATATATATATATATATATATATATATATGAATGCATTAGAATTATATCTGAAGTTATTATTTTGTTGGAAAAGAAATTATTTGGATGGAGTATGGTTTTGAAGATACACATAAGGAGAGCCTCTGACACCATGATTGACATTATCTTACCGAGCTCCATAATCAATTTGGATTTGATAAAAAAATCGTGAATAGTGACAACGCCTCTACTCAATCCACACGAACAGATTCCTTCAGTCTCAGTACTAACTGTTATGAATGAAGGCTTTGAGTGTGTGTGTGTTTGTGTGTGTGTGTGTGTGTGTGAGAGAGAGAGAGAGAGAGAAACGAAATTTCATCTAATGAAATGCTTCTGCACAAGGATTCTATTTATAGAACCACTTGTGTGGACTGCAAGTTAAAAAGCTCACTTAAGTGTATGTGTCCCATATCTTATGGTATACCAAAAAATCACTTAAGTGCGTGGTACCTTATCACATTTCGTATTCTACTTAAGTGCATTGTACCTTACGATGTTCCACAGTTCACTTAAGTGCAATGTATCTTACGGTGTTCCTTATTTACTTTATCTCTTATCAATCCGTCCTTTTGTGCATGACCTTGTAGGTTTCCGCGACATTGACAATTATATCAAATCACGTATTTAACATAATAAACAGTAAGGGGTATCTAGCAACACATCACTGCTACGCAAGACACGAAAATGTCATGTGATTTGACAAATCCTTTTTTGTGGTAATACTTGTGTCTACAATTACCCTTTTGCCCTTATGTCTATATTGAACACAAGACATATACCATGTCATCCTTATCCAATTCAACGTTGGATCCTTAGACATTTATCATATTATGCAGGATGGGCAAATTTCATCTAGGTCACTCATGTCCCTCAGCATGCTTCGTGGAGTACCCATCAGTTGTCTTTATGGTCATCCAATTACAGACAACATTTGATACTTTAAGAATAGTGTCCTTGTGTTTAATGGGATCTCATGATTAAGTCACATTTGATACATTAAACGAACTAGCTATTCTAGGGACTTTATTAAACAAATATAATAAAGAAAAACACCATTTTATTACTAATAAATAATTTGATACAAGTACCAAAAGTATTGGCCTCTAGGGCTTACACCAACAATCTTCCACTAGCACTAGAACCAATCATGCATACCCCTAATACCCATAGATCTAGTATGGCCATCATGCTTCTGTTGCACAAGAGGCATTGTCAGTGGGTTAGCAATATTGTCAAGTGCATGTACTCTGCATATTTTCACATCTCCTATATCTATTATCTCTCGAATGAGGTGATAACGTTTAAGTATATGTTTGGATCGTTGGGGAGATCTAGGCTCCTTAGCTTGTGCGATAGCACCATTGTTATCACAATAGATATAAATGGGATCCACAATGCTAGGAACTATACCAAGTTCACTGATGAACTTTTTGATCCAAACAGCTTCCTTTGTTGCACTTGAGGCAACAATATACTCGACCTCGATTGTAGAATCAACAACTGTATCTTGCTTTGAACTTTTCCAGCTCACAGCGCCACCGTTTAAGCAAAATACATAACCAGATTGTGATCTAAAGTCATCCTTATTTGTCTGGAAGCTAGCATCAGTGTATCCAATTACAGCAAGCTCTTCCTGGGCTCCATATATCGAGAATGAGTCATTAGTCCTTCTCAGATACTTATGGATATTCTTAACAGCTACCCAATGAGCATCATCGGGATTAGATTGGTTCCTACTCGTTGCACTTAAAGCATACGAGATATCTGGTCTCGTTGCACTTAAAGCATACGAGATATCTGGTCGAGTGCATAACATGGCATACATGATAGATCCTATAGAAGATGCATATGGAATCTTATTCATGTGATCCCTTTCTTCCTTAGTTTAAGGGGATTGTGTTTTTTATAGACACAAGCCATGTTGCATAGGTATGAATCCTTTCTTGGAATCATGCATATTAAAGCGTCTCAGCACTTTATCTATGTATGTACTCTGACTTAGGACAAGCATTTTTTGTGATCTATCTCTGTAGATCCTGATTCCTAATATATGGGCTGCTTCACATAGGTCCTTCATAGAAAATCATTTCCCCAACCAAGTCTTTACTTGTTGCAGGGTAGGGACATCATTTCCAATGAGCAATATGTCATCTACATATAATACCAGGAAGACGATCATGCTCCCATTAACCTTCTTGTAGACACAAGGCTCATCTTCATTCTTGATGAATCCATAGTATTTTACTGTTTCATCAAAACAAAGATTCCAGCTTTTGGAAGCTTGCTTCTATCCATAGATTGATCTTTGTAACTTGCATATCTTTTGGGTTTCTTATGGTATGTCAAATCCTCCAGGTTATGTCATGTACACATCCTTAAGAAGATTCCCATTAAGGAAATAAATTTTGAAATCCATTTTCCATATTTCATAATCATGATATGCAGTAATAGCAAGTAAAATTTGAACAGATTTAAGCATTGCAACTGGTGAAAAAGTTTCATCATAGTCAACCCCGTGAATTTGTTTATATCCTTTTGTAATCAGTCTTGCCTTATATATATGTACCTTACCATCCATATCAGTCTTCTTTTTGAAGACACACTTGCATCCTATAGGGTTAACTCCTGTAGGAGGCTCTACCAAGGTCCAAATTTGGTTTGTATACATGAACCCATTTTATATTTTATGTCTTCTAGCCACTTCTCAGGCTCAGGACCAGTTATGGCCTCTTGGTAGGTCACTGGTTTATCTTGATTCATGAGTAATACATCACCTTGATCAGTTATGAGATATCCATATCTCTCAGGTAGGTGACATATCCTGCTTGACCTACGTTGGTCTTGTTCTACTTGAGCAGGTTGCTCTTTCACAACTACTTGTGTTTCCTGCTCTAATTCTTCCATAGGTATATCAATGCTTTGTGATTATTGAATTTCTTCAAGCTCTACTTTCCTCCCATTGATTCCTTTGGAAATAAAATCCGTTTCTAGGAAGACTCCAGTTCGAGCGACAAACACTTTGCCCTCAGAAGGATTGTAGAAGTAATACCCTTTTATTTCTTTAGGATACCCCACAAATAAGCATTTGTCAGATTTGGGCTAAAGCTTAGTTAAAATTTATCGTTTCATATAAACTTCGAAACCCCAAATCTTCATATAAGACATGTGTGGTTTCCTACCACTCCATATCTCATATAGTGTCTTCTCAACCTTTTTGGATGGAACACGGTTAAGTGTGTAAGCTGCCGTTAATAATGCATGTCCCCAAAAGGAGTTTGGAATATCGGTGTGACTCGTCATGGATTGGACCATGTGTAACAAGGTTCAATTTCTTCTCTCAAATACACTGTTCCATTGGGGTGTTCCAGGAGGAATAAGTTGGGATAGAATCCCACACTCTTTCAAATGGTCATCAAACTCTAGACTTAAATATTCACCACCTTGATCTGATCGAAGAGTTTTAATATTCTTACCTAGTTGGTTTTGTACTTCATTCTTGAATTCCTTGAAATTTTCAAAGGACTCTAATTTGTGTTTCATTAAATACACATAACCATATATACTAAAATCATCAGTAAATGTGATGAAGTACTGAAAACCTCCTTTGACTGGTATGTTCAGTGGTCCACATACATCAGTATGTATGAGGGTCAAAAGATCATTAGCTCTTTCACCTTTTCCTGTGAATGGAGACTTTGTCATCTTTCCAATTAAATAAGATCTGCATGTCTAATATGATTCATAATCAAAAGAGTCCAAGAGTCCATATTTATGGAGTTTGGAAATGCGTTTATCATTTATGTGGCCTAATCGACAATGCCAAAGGTAAGTTGGATTTAACTCATTAGGTTTCATCCTTTTAGTATTAATGTTATAAATATGCATTTCAAGATTGAGGACATATAGTCAATTGTTCATTTGTGTAGTAGCATAGAATATATCATTCAAATAAATGGAGCAACAATTGTTTTTTATTATGAACGAAAAACCAAACTTGTCCAAACAAGAAACGGAAATAATATTCCTGTTAATTGCAGGTACATAATAACATTTCTCTAACTGAATTATTAAACCACTAGGTAAAGTCAATACATAAGTTACTACGGCTAAAGCAACAACCTTTGCTCCATTTCCAACTCGTAGGTCAACTTCACCTTTTGTCAAATATCTACTCCTTTTTAACCCCTGCATATTGGTACAAATGTGAGAACCTCATCCAATATCTAATACCCATGATGCAGAAGTAGATAGATTAATTTCAATAACAAAAATACCTGAAGTTGAAGTCTCTACTCCATTCTTCTTATCTTCCAGGTACTTTGGGTAGTTTCTCTTTCAGTGTTCGGTCTTACCACAATGGAAGCAGATGCTTTCCTTTGTTATGCTTCTACTAGGCTTTAAAGCAGGAGCAATGGGTTTGGGTTTGGCAACCTCCCTGGCTTTCCCTTTACCACCCTGCTTGGTGAGCCTTTTGTTCTGTCTCTTTCCATTTCCGATCATTAGAATGGACTTCCCTTTTGACTTCAGATTCTACTCAGCAGTTCTTAACATGCCTAGCAGTTCAGGAAGAGTTTTTTCCATATCATTCATGTTGAAATTAAGGACAAATTAACTGAATCTATCTGGCAACAATTGCAAGATCAAATTAGTCGCAAGTTTCTTTTCGAGGGTAAAACCCAACCTCTTAAGGTTCTCCACATACCTAATCATCTTGAGCACAAAGAGACCTACAGGGGCTCCCTCAGCTAACTTGCCTTGAAAAACAAATTTTGAAACTTCAAACCTTTCATGCCTTGCCTACTCTTGATAGAGCATCTTCAGGTGTTCGATCATATCAAACACTGCCATGTTCTCATGTTGCTTTTGTAACTCTGAGTTCATGGTAGCTAGCATTAGGCAAACAGTTTCATTGGCATCATCGACATGCTTCTTATAAGCATCTATTTTTGCCTTAGGTGCAGAACTAAGAGGTTCCTCTTCAGGAACATGTTTCTCTAAGACATACAACTTTCTATCATGCTTGAGGATAATCCTCATATTTCGATGCCAATCTAGAAAATGTGTTCCAGATAATTTTTCCTTATCAAGGATTGATCACAAAATGTTGTTAGAGGTGTTTATTGTCATGGTAATCTACATGAAAAATATGAAAATATAAGTATCACTAAAATAACATATTTAATTAGGCCTTTAATTAAATATGCTCCCACTATTTTACTCAAAACAAATGACCCTCACCATTTGATTCGGAAAATCCCGTTGGAAGATTTTCTAATGGGTCGAGATCCACATTTCACTTTGTTTTAAGTTTGCATAGGCGGATTACACAAAACTAGGTTATTTATGTAGGAACTCTTTCCAATTGTATCTAATATAACTCTCGAATATTTTAGTTTGGTGAATAACTCCTTATTCCAATCCATCATATGGATCATTTCCAACTCTTGCTTCTAAATGTATATAATCTTATTATACTTTGTTTAGTTAAGCTTGACCCATTGTTTTAGCAATTGGATATTACAATTATCCTATCGCACCTTACTAATATAGAACATGCACCCCGCGTAGGCGAAACCTACATTATTCGATACTAACGGAACTGTTTCTGCGAATTATGATGTTGATAAGAGTGATCTTTTGCTTGCTTTTGGGGTTCGGTTTGACGACCGGGTTACTGGGAAGCTTGAGGCTTTTGCTAGCCGGGCGAAGATTGTTCATATTGATATTGATTCTGCTGAGATTGGAAAAAACAAGCAACCTCATGTGTCGGTTTGTGGGGATTTGAAGTTGGCCTTGAAGGGGATTAATCGTATTTTAGAGAGCAATGGGATTGCGAGTAAGATTGATTTTGGAGGTTGGAGAGAAGAGCTGAATGAGCAGAAACTTAGGTTTCGATGAGTTATAAGACGTTCGATGAAGCTATTCCTCCACAGTATGCTATACAGGTTCTTGATGAGCTTACCAATGGGGAAGCTATCATAAGTACTGGTGTTGGGCAGCACCAAATGTGGGCTGCTCAATTTTACAGTTACAAAAGACCTAGGCAGTGGTTGACATCTGGCAGTCTTGGTGTTATGGGATTTGGATTGCCTGCTGCCATGGGAGCTGCCGTCGCTAATCCTGACGCGATCGTGGTTGACATTGATGGTGATGGAAGTTTTATGATGAATGTTCAGGAGCTGGCCACTATAAAGGTGGAGAATCTTCCTGTTAAGATATTGTTGCTGAACAATCAACACTTGGGTATGGTTGTTCAGTGGGAGGATCGGTTCTATAAAGCCAACAGAGCTCACACATATCTGGGAGACCCGACAAATGAGAAGGAAATATTCCCAATATGTTGAAATTCGCAGAAGCTTGTGGTATAGCGTCAGCTCGTGTGACAAAGAGGGCAGACCTTAGAGCAGCAATTCAGAAAATGCTGGATACCCCCGGCCCTTACCTTCTTAATGTCATTGTACCCCATCAAGAGCATGTGTTACCAATGATTCCCGCTAATGGATCCTTCGAGGATGTCATAACCGAAGGTGATGGCAGAATAAGTTACTGATTTCCCAAGGTAGGTTTATCCTGATACTGATTTTGTATAATAATAGTAAGTTATGATATTATGATTTTTGTTCATTAGTGTTGGTAATAAGACAAACTTGTTTGTTTCTGGACAATTCCAGTTCCCTTATAAATATTCACTACAGCTGTTTAAGTAGTATTGCTGAAATTATTGTTGTTCATTATAATTCTCCTGTGTTGTTTGTTTACTGAAATCGTTTTTTTCTGCGTGATTATTGTTGTGCAAATTGAAGCTAGTTAGTTTATCGTGGATCATTTGTTTTTTTTTCTCTCAACCAGAGTAAGAAACTTAGTTACAGTTTTGTTTTTTATAATAGACGTAATTTGATGTAGTTGCTGGGTTAGAAATAATGGCAAACAATATATAATGCGTTTTTCATCCTACTTAAATGGAATGAGAGAAAAAATGGGTGAGACGATCCATATCCGTGTAAATAATGTAAAAAGAGTGTGTTTTTTTGGGATTACTTTTTTCCATAAGGGTGTTCCCCTACTCTTGTGAAAAGTCACTATTGCATCTATTGTCTGGAGACGTTTCTTCAAATGTATCTTTTATACACACATTTTAGTATTTTGTAAATGAGACATTCTTATTTTACTCAAAATATTTGCTCGAAAATACATATCAGGATTGGATTTCGGATATATACATTCCGAAGAGATGTTATTTTGCTTTGATGTTAATTTTGTTTACAGTAATCGGATTGTCGACATTTCATGGATTAGATGGAAAAAAGGACTGGAATAAGATAATTTCTTGTATTAAACTATAATCTAATTATCATATTATGTTAATTTGTCAGTAAAGTACGTGTAGTACAAACAATTTTTAAATCCATAAATTTAGTAAATGTATCCCATGTAGGCAGAGCAAAATAACATCTTTTATACATGTGCATTTTTGAAATCAGGATGTGTATTTTAGGATAAACTTTTTGAGCAAAATAAGTGTCTTATTTGTAACTTTTTTTTGTTGGTGTGATTTTAGATTTTTTTGGAAATGCATATTTGAATCTATATTTTTGGATTTTCAAAGTGTGAGTCGCATTCTGAAAGAGTAATGCTTGTTTTCTTTTTGTCGTCTTGCTTTTATTTTTTTTCAATGAGATTGAAAAATAGGTAAAACCAAGAGAGAATAGAAAGGTTAAATTTTATGGTCAGTTTAAGCTTCATGTTCGAAACTTTCACCTGTTCACATATTTGAGGATGATATGGTGTGAATACTTTATGCTTCACATTATATTTAGCCAACACACTTTTCAAGTATTTGTTGCAAAAATGCGCCCCCATCACTGATCAGTACTCTAGGGACTCTGAATCTAGCAAAAATATTCTATTTCAAAATATTAGAGACAATTTGAGCATCATTCGCGACACAAACTACTACTTTAACCCATTTAGTAACATAATCAACACAAATCAGAATGTAAACATTGGAGTTTGAAAGAGGAAAATGACCCATAAAATTAATTCCTCAATAATCGAAAAGTTCAATCTCTATAATACCTTTAAATAACATTTCATCCCGTTTTGAAATGTTAAATGTTTTCTGACACTTTAGAATTACTTGTTGGGAGGACAACAATTAACAATCAAATATCATCTACACACAACTGTAAAAACTAGTCTTTTGAGATGGGGAGGACCATAATGAACGACCAACTATCATCTACACACAATTCTAGAGATTAATCATTCAAACTAGAGAATACCACAATGGACACCCATGTATCATTTACATGCAATTGTAAAGACTAATTAATCATGTGAGTCATGAAGACCATTATAGGAAATCAATTATCCACTGCACTTCATGCATATGTAGAGACTAATCCCTTAAAATAAAATAAAAAATCAATCCTAATCATCTTCTACATGTAACTCTATAGACTAATCCTTTAATTTAGTAAAAATCACAATAAACAACAAAAATGTCTCAAAAAAAGTTTAATACTAAAGCAAGAATTATAATCGAATAAAAGAATCTATAGTTCAATTGAAAAACACCATTAACATTTAATCCAAATCTAAATGACTTGATACATTAATTTGTTAAGAAATATTTGTTTATATTTCATTTTTAAGAATATATAAATATATTATTTTGCTTATAAAAGATATTATGGGCGTAGTAATACATTTTTCATTAATTTCACATGTTTTGGATTCAGAAATGGTTGGTTACAATTATTGATGATGATTAACGCTTGATTCACACCAGACTCATTTTCTCATTAACCAAACAGACGAATTTATTAGGGTTCCAAATTTCTCAGCATCACCTTCCTTGCTTTGCCTGCAATGTCTGACATCGAAAATCACGCGTATCACGGTGCTTCTTCCCCCGAAAAGGTGCTTCGTTTTTCCCCTTTCCCTAATTTTTTTGCCAAATAGTTTAATTTCAAACTTACATAAAGATCCCTTTTAGTTTTAGGTCATTGTTTTGCTTCAGCTAGCTTGATTCAGTTTTCAGCTTTTCTTAAAAGTGTTTGCAATGTGATCTTTTTTTTGTTCTCTTCCAATTATTTAAGTCCTTTTAAGTTTATGGATGAGTCTCTAGGTTAATAGTTTATTTTTTAGTTTCATTTCATTCATTGATTAATCTAAAACATATTTCAGTGTTTATGACATGAAATTTGTTTGGATTGACTTATACAAAAACAAATTGACTGTATTTTATATGAAGACGGACACTAGAAACACGACACCGATACTGACACATCGACCCCAATAATAATTTGAAAAAAATAAATAAATTACACGTAATTGTCGGTGTCGGTTTCAGGCACCGACACCGACACAGATATACCTTTTTTCAGAAATGTCGGTACAGAAATAGAAATAGCTATTTGTTATACAATTAGTGCTTATTCAAACCGGGACATAAGGGTGTTGTTGGTTTAGTTGTTTAGATGACTTGTTCACATTAGTTTTCCTGCAATTTTGTTTTATGATATTAAAATCGACACTGTATATTGCTTTTATACTCTGATTATTTGTTATGGTTAACCTCTTGATATGTGAGAGTCAGATGAGTTGGCTGAATGTTTTTAAATACCTCAGCCAAGTTCCCGGGGATCTGGTCATGAGAGCACAAGGGTGAGAAGGAGAGATGGAGACAGGAAAACTTTTCATGACAACCGTGACCGTCACAGAGATGATAAATATGAGGGTTTTAGAGGAAGAGGAAGATATGATGGTTATAATCGTCAACGCAGCCGTGATTATGATAGGTTGGAACATTCATCATTCTTTTCTCCCTCATTTCAGATTAGATTTTCTAAAGCAATGCATAGATTAGACCCTTACTATGTACTGTGTATCATTTCATACATTGGATGGATATTAGATATATTCCTTTTGTAGGCATAATGACTATGATCGTGATAGAGATACAAGGCACAGATATGGGGCACATTCAAAGAGATCCAGGAGGGAATCTAGATCTAGATCACGGTCCAGGTCCCCTTCTCAATCAGAAGGGTACGTGACTTCTATTTTCAGTTTGTCCATTGTTCTTGTGGGATATTGACTATCTCCCTGTTCTTTGGAGGGGAGGGTTTTATTTTCTTTTTTAAATTAAGGAAGCTATAAAATGTTTTTAAAAATCAATTAAGTGGGATTGAATTATTATATGGTCATTTATCATGTTATTCTTTCATATTTTTTCCCAACATCTCAAATATAATACAAAAAATTAAATTAGCCCCCCAAAACCCATCTCCCAAATGTACCCTTAGGCTTGTTGACTAGTAAACTCACATGTACTTTTATCTGTTAGAAGGCGAGACAGGTATTTATATTGAAAACAACTTATTAACGACAAAGTTTTATTTTCACTCTTTTCTAAATTTCTCTCGGAAAAAAGAAGTACCGAAATAGAGCAAGCTTATTTTGCATGTTACATTTTTTTAAAATTAAATTCTGTAGCGGTGCAAGTACAATATTATTTTATTTTAATTTAACCCTTGGGCTCCCATTTTCTTTTACAGAAAAAGGACCTCTGGTTTTGACATGGCACCACCTGCTACGGGTGTTACACCCGCTGTTTCAGGTTTTTACTTGACCACTTAATTTAGTGCAGTACGTGTATGGAATCCTCATTTAATTTCATATGCAAGCTTCAGTTTTCGCCCCTCATATTCAGTCTGTATTATGTGTTACCATAGTTTAAGTGTTTCTGCTGATATTTTCTTTACATATTTAAGGTGATAAATTTATTTTTGAAACTAAGAATCATTCTTGTGTTGTTTTGCTGTTGTGTGTGGTTTTGTGTCTGGCTTATTTTTATGGTTGGGTAAGAAGGCAATGTTTGGCTGCATGTTCTACCAACCTATCTACCAGCGTACACCCTGTAGCATATTCAATGGCTGGCTTGTACATTCTGTTGCTGGACCTTTCATTCTCAACTGGCAAAAGTTGCCTATTGGTAGACACTTATTTCCCCAGGATCTGCAGTGGTTGAACTCATTTCTAAATTTTTAAATATTCAATTCAATCGTACTTTATATTAGGTATGATATATTTTCTTTCATTTTGGCTTTTATCTGTCGTGAAACGAATGCTTGTAATAGGTCCCTTATTTGTTTGGTCTAGTGAAAAACATTAAATTCATGCATTGTTTTTCTCTACAATTTATTATTTGTATTATCGTTTTATTAAAAGTTAATAATGCAGGGCAAATGCCAGGGATTGCTCATACAATTCAAGGAGCTACACACAATTTCTCACCATATGGGATGTCACAGGTGCTAGTTTTTCATGATTGTTGTGGCACCAGATTTTCCAGCTATTTTAATTCTACGAACACACTAGATGATTTCATTTGTCACAGATTGGAGCTCTTTCCTTAATGCAAGTTCAACCTATGACACAGCAGGTTTGTGTGAGTCCTGATGCGTTTGTCAATTTATGCACATGTAGGCTTATATGTCTGGATGACAGTTTCTATTTTTGTGTTCTAAAAGGCTACAAGGCACGCTCGGCGAGTGTATGTTGGCGGGCTCCCTCCTTTTGCTAACGAGCAGGTTCTCTTTGTGGACATGTCACCCATATAAGATCTAAAATATTTTCTAATGATTAGCAACTCTTTTAAGTGGTTCATTCCAGTTCTATATAAAACATTTATATAATTTAAGTAATGTTGCAAATTGCTATTAAATATAGACAATACACCCTCTGGTTACTATTATAAACAACAAAAACTTTTTTAGATTAATTGAATAATTGATGCATCTGATATATAATAATGACCGGAAACATCATTTATTCAATGAATCTAAAAAGTTTTTTTTTTGTGCTTATAATAGTGACTGGAGGGGGTATATTATTGTAAAAAGATTTTAGAGCCGTAGTATATGGTTATGGTAACTTGGGGAGTGCAAAAGAATTGCAGCTTGCAATTAATTTGGAGTCATTAATATTATTAGGGTTATATTGATCATCTATAATGAATGCTATCTGGAATTAGACCTTTTCAGGGGTAAATGTTATTATATTCATGCTCCAAGTAATTCATATGAATGTATCTTCTCCCTTCCGTACCATCTGTACTATTAATGTTCTTCCATGCTTCTTTTTTTGTGGTATGGGAGTGTGTTGTATTGTATGACATTGACAGTAGTTAATGTTGTGCTGATTGCCTAGTATGTTTTGCTGCCTGCTCCATTAGTAAAATTTGGTTATATTGCAACTAATGTAATGTAAAAATTGTTTGTTTCCCTTTGCATTTCGGAATTGTTGAGGTTTTTTCTTTTTCTTTTTCTTTTTAATTTTGTAACAGGCAATTGCATCTTTCTTTAGCCATGTCATGATTGCTATTGGGGGAAATTCTGCTGGATCAGGTGTAGTGTAGTATTTTCAATAATTTATTTTCTGATTTTACCAGTATAAAACTTGACATACTCTACTCAAATTCAACAACTTATCAAAGAATGTTGTTTCATTAACTTGACCTTTGAATTACCAGTAGTTGTGCTGACATTTGAGTATCTAGGTTTTTTAATCAAACTGTTTTATGTCGTGCAAGCTTTACTTCATGTTTAGTTGTCTGCTTTTCCATATTTGTGTTAATTTTATTTATTTATTGCACAATGGTAGTGTCTTGAGTCAAACTATAGTTTATTTATTTAAAGTACATATGTTATTTGCTTATTTATTTCCAAGATGGCTTAGTTGATTAGTTTATTCAAGATTTCCTGATTTATAGGTGATTCGGTTGTCAATGTCTACATTAATCACGAGAAGAAATTTGCGTTTGTGGAGATGAGAACCGTTGAAGAAGCTAGCAATGCAATGGCTTTAGATGGAATAGTATTTGAGGCAAGCATATTTATATTATTGCAAAGGCATCATAAGTTTTGATATTAAATTGAGATGAACAATAGAAGGAATTGAATATGTCAATTGTTATTACAGTCCATCTTCTGAATTTTCATTAAAATTCATAACTGAAGGCTTGGGATTCTGGAAGTATTTGTCATTCTCAAGGTTATGACAAATTAAGATTAATGGGACATATATGTTATTAAAAAAACTGATAGACCAGTGCAATAAATCCACAAACTTCCTTCACTGTTTTATTTTAAGAATAAGAATAGGTCAATGTACAACACTTGTTTTTCTCTTGGTCCTGTCACCGTAAACCAAAATCAACCTCAAGTATGGCTTAAATGCTGCTTTCATGTTCATTGAAAAGTAGTGACAGCATTAGTCAAGCCAAATTACATGGCTAAAATTTGTATGTGTTCTCTTCTGCAGTCAATCGCAGTCGTAGCGGCCGCATGTCGCGGAAGTTATGTGCTACGCATTCCGGCACCACATGTTTTAGGATTGCGACTGTAGTGCTGTCCATGGTGGCATAATTACCAGAATGGCACATTCCAGAATCACGAGAAGAAGCCGCTACAAATGCTTTTGATGCATAATATCAAAACTGCCCTAATTTTTAACTGTTTCGGGTTAATTTAATGTTTCTTTTTATTACTTTTTTCATTGGATAATTTTTATAAGTATTTATTGCGTACTTTTTTTTTTCCATACTCTTCTGCGCTCTGTTTTCTTACGAGAGGAACTTCCACTTGCAACTTGTTCTTCTCCCTTTTCCCTCTTTTCTGTGGCTGTTCCCTTCTTCTCTCCTGTCCCTTTCTTTTCCCATTCCCTGGTTTCTGCACCAATTTCTTCTCTTGCCCTGTTTTTCAATTTCTGCACCAACAGTATCCTTTTATGGCATCATCATACTCTCAACAACCACAATCAACACTTTTTATTTTTTATTGTGTATCATAGAAAATGTAGGTAATGTTTGCCCGACTTCAACGTAGCGGCCATACCGCTACCCGCTACACTGCTATAGCATTTTGGGGGTCGGCCGCCATGCTGTGCTATGTGCTACTGACTACATAGGTATTCTCAAAATGCTGTCTTTGGGACTTCTTTAGGCTTTACTCTGGTTTGAAGGTATTTTGACCCGAAGTGTATCAGGGTCCATGCAACTCCTTTAACAACTCCTCTATCATATGAATCATGTACATGTTGGGAACTATGGCTTTATCGAGGGTATGATAATCTACAAAAAAAATCTCCAGCCTCCATTCTTCTTTACATGTAACATTTTGCCCACCAAATGTGAATTTTCATTTTTTTGACTGAGCATGTATGACCTAACATTGATTGGACACGTGCTAGGAAGTTGTTGAATGACATGTTTGTTGCCCCTCTCCTCTGTGGAATTTGGAAAACACCCTCTAGTTCTTGCAACAGTGCTGCCATCTGATTTTTGTCTCAGATAGAGTTTATCTCCATGGAACATTTGATTTCTCGCTAAACACTATGTTGCTCAAGCTGTTTCAGTGCTTCCATTCCCAAGTTGTCCCATAATTTTTGCTTCATTTACTTTAAACAAGGATTTCAAACTCTGTTTTCACGGTGAGGGATCTTCTCACAGCTTTATTTTCTTTCCCTTTTCTTTCAGATGACAGACCCAAGATCCTCCAGTTTACCTTAACTTCCCCCTAGGTTTTCCCACCATGATACTCTTAAGGATTGTATCAACTCCCCCAAGATTAAATAAATGAAAATCTGCTACAATTGTAATATCTTGCACCACCAACTCTATCTGGTCACTATAAAGGAAATATAGTGCCTATCTTTTATCTTAACCGCTAAGATGTTAGTTTCAAACATTTCAAGTTACGCGGCATAGCTTCAAATATAAAATTATAGCTTGCTCAACTATCTATCATCTCTCTAACTGAATTAAGAAACCATTTAACATAATATTCTTCACTTGTGCTCTTCATTTTCGTTACTTTTGGTCTTGCAACACCATTTAACGAGAAAAATGGTAAATCAGGATAGTTACATTCTTGGTTCCCCCTTATTTTCAATTAATTCAGCCACTTTAAGTTCTTCATCTTCATCCGCTTCTTCATCTTCACCTTGTGTGAGATCAGTTTCCTAATCATGTACCTTACTATGCTGGATCTGTTTCCATTAGTTAGTTTAGTTCTGTTTCTCAGTCTGTTAGAGCAGTGACAGGTATCACTTGCTAATTGACTTATGTTTCAGTTAGTTAGATAGCTCAAGAATACCCACACAGGCACACACACACAGATCCGAAGCTCTATCATTGTAATCAACCAGAAACGGTTTGTTCAATACAAAGAATGAATTCTTCATCTTCTCTCTAAATTAACCACACCTAGAATAAAAATTTTCAACCTTCATTTTTGAGAACCTATGCAAAGGGCCATAGGGTTGAAGACAACCCACCCCCTTTTCATACAACACATCCTTGGCATTTGATCAGTAAAGTAATATGCCTAATACTTTTATTTCTGCTGAGATCCTTAGTGATTGCATGTAATAAAACTACTACGTGGTTATCCTTTTGACCTTGTTTCGGATTATTGTGAGCGGGTAGAACAGAAGATGAATACCTGTCCAGACTCCAAAGTCCAAACCATTGACTTTCTTCCCTATTCCAAATATTTTGGTGTGATCGACAACTGCTCCTAAATCACCATTGTATTATACATAAGGGGTAATTGCCTCTGCAAACCTGGTCAATTTTAACCCCATGTTTCTTCCATACAATTCGACTTCAATGCAATGACCTAGATAGACTGCTTTCTGCATATTACTTGGTTCATGCATCACCTTGTTTCACATAACATTAGTCAAAACATTCATTAAATAGCCCAGAGCTTGCATGTCCAATATGTTTTAGAACACTAACCACTGATGTTTCTCTTGTGATATCTAATCTCAGGGTGTTGCTGTGAGGGTTCGTAGGCCAACTGACTATAACCCTTCGTTAGCTGCAGCTCTAGGTCCTTGCCAGCCCAGTGCAAACCTCAACTTATCTGCTGTTGGACTTACTGCAGGGTAAGTTGACCATGTACTTTGATGGCCATGTGCATGTTTTACATGAATTTTACAAAATGTTGGAGTATACCTTATGTTCTGACCTATCTGGAATGTTCCCGCTTCCCAGTACAATTGGTGGAGCCGAGGGACTTGATCGCATCTTTGTGGGTGGGCTGCCATACTACTTTACTGAAGCACAAATGAGAGAATTGCTTCAAGCTTTTGGGTATGATTGTCATGAATATGTTTATTTACGTGTTTACTCTTTTCTGTATTCTGTAATTTTATATGATTTTCCAACCATGCCTATTGATTTACTTAACAAGCATAAACCCAACACATTTATGTTGTGATATCATTTGACCCAATGCAGTCCTCTCCGAAATTTTGACATAGTTAGAGATAAAGAAACGGGAAACTCTAAAGGATATGGTTTCTGCATTTATCAGGTGAACAAAGTTGTATTGTAGAGCATATAGATCTTAATGATAATTCACTTTTCAAATGCTTCTTTTTTGAGTAATTACCTAGAAAGGTTTTTTGGTAATTTCTTAACAGGATATAAAGTGTCTTTGTATTTTTTTATTCAAAATGATTTTCTGGGTAATCCTTTTAGGATCCAGCAGTAACAGACATTGCTTGCGCCTCTCTTAATGGCCTTAAAATGGGAGATAAAACATTGACTGTAAGGCGTGCTACTGTCAGGTTAGCCTTTTTACTGAGGAGTCTATCTATTACTTCCGTGGCACACACAATTTCAAAATTTTCTTCCTTCAATATGCTCATTTGCTATAGAATATGACTCAGTTCCCCTTGTTACTGATTAATCCTAATTCCCTTAGATGCATCATACATGGAAGAGACCATTCTATGATACTCTCAATCTTCTTTATGTTTGTTTTAACATCTGTTAATCTTGTGTGCTTTTGGTATTTCATGGTATTCCCTCAATTATTTCCCACTGTTTGTGTTTATCATTGATAATATAATGAGCATGGAGCAATATTCATGAATAAACTTTTATTATCTAGGTGACTAAATTGTTTTTTTTTTACTTCCTATTGATTAATTCAATTCATTGTAATCTACTTGTTGGGCAGTGGACATTCTAAACCAGAAGAGGATAACATCTTTGCACGGGCACAACAGCATATAGCTATGCAGGTGAGGCACAAACTTTTACCTTCTGTTTTTCTACTTGTTTGCCACTTATTATTACTCTTGATTATTTACATCTCTCAATTAACAGAAAATAGCTTTGGAAGTGGTTGGACTAAATATTCCAGGAGTTGAAAGAGGCCCATCAAACGAAGAAAGCCCCACTAAAGTTGTATGTTTAACTCAGGTAATTCTAGTTTCTGTTACATGCAAAATTTTGTCAAACGAAAATACTCAGAGTTTTGACAGCTTGATTTGCTTTTAATTTAAAAAAATAAATTTATTTGCCCCCATTTTATTTTCATGTTGTCATAATTTACGATGGTAACATTTAGTTTGATTGACCCTTATTGGGTTTTCACCTCACCCGTTCGACCTGATTTTCTTTAAAGGCCGTCACTACCGAACAGTTAAATGATAATGGAGAATATGAAGAAATATTGGAAGACATGCGGGATGAGTGCTGCAAATTTGGTATGCATGTTGTGTAATATCACGTGTCCTGTTACTTTCATTTTCTGCTTAAAGCTGTGCATATGAAGTCATTATATTACATTTTCTCTGGTTTAGTGGGTTCTATTTGCTAACCTCATCCCAGTTTTGAATACTATACTTGGGTCAGAAAAAGTTAGATTGTTCAACTAAACTCTGTATCAAAGTGCAGACAAGTATTCATACTAGTTCTGTATTTCAGTTATGTAGTTAATTCTCTCTTGGGAATTGTAGAATGAGATTGATAGCAATTCAGTATGATGGTTGTAAGACAAAATTGTTGGAGAAGCTTGTCTTTCAGAGTATCTTGATGAACCATTCCAAAGGGAAAGAGTATTTAAAAAGTTGTAGGTGTTGTAGGAAGTGTTCTCATCTACCTACTTTATTTTTATCATCTACTTTACTGCAAGATCAATAAGGGAATAATCAACAAATGAATGTTCTGCGGAGTTCCCACCAATGTCTTTGTTCATGAATTTCTGATTTATATACTTTTTTCTTCTACCTTATTGAAATGTATAGGGACCTTGATGAATGTTGTTATTCCTCGTCCAAATCCAAATGGAGAGCTGTCTGCAGGTATTGGAAAGGTATGCAGTTCATTTATGATGCATCTGAGTTCTCAATTTGTTGGCTCAACTTTAGTAGTGCATGTGTTACAAATTTCATGCCCCTCAAGCCATAGTGATTTGGGCTTATATTTATGGTCTTACAATGTCTTCTCTAACAAAACAAATAGAGTTTGAGGTTATTCTTAATCTAAAACTAATAAGTAGTTTGAATGTGTTGTTGTTTTATGATGTAGGTGTTCTTGGAATACTCAGAGTGTAGTTCTTCTTTAGCTGCAAAAAATGCTCTAAATGGTAGGAAATTTGGGGGCAATATTGTTACTGCTGTTTATTATCCAGAGGAAAAATATCATAGTATGGAATATGATTTATAATCATTTGTAGAACTGAAGTTTTTACATGTAATTTTGGTTCAGGTTTATCACTATAATGATGCCATTTTCATTGATATGTACATGTTAAATGACTCTCGTTTTAACCAATAAAATGATTACAGGTTTTTCAATTGTCTTTTAAGTATGTACACTAGTACTTCCAATACGTTAAGTTAATTTAGAATCCGTTCTTTTTAAAGTTTTTTAAGTGTTATTTTTTAGATTTTATTTTTTTATTTTTTTTAAGTATCATTTCAAAATTCAAAATAGTGTTTTGTCAAAATTATCTCTAGTTATTTTATAGTTATCTATAACAATGTATAAAGTTAATGAATGGTATAGTCTATTTTTCTATCACTTTCACTTTTTAATAACTTGCATAGAAGAAATCATTATTATTATCTTTTATATAACTTTTTATTATTAATTTCATACATAATTTTTTACATATATTTTAGGTGTTTTTATTAAAAAACGGATAGACGGGTACGCATCATAGTCTCTGTCTCAACACTAAGTTAAGGGTAAAAAATAAAAAAATTATAATTTAAAAAGTAAGAATAATAAATAGTTTTATATTAAAAAAATTAAAAAAATGACACTGAACATACAGAATAATAAAATTGCAAGTAGTGTATTAAATTACACATGTCGACGTGATTGGATAACGACAAAATAAGGTGATGCATCCATTGAATTGATTGAGATTCTTGTGGCCTGTGAGATTCAGAGACGAATGACGTTTTAACTTACTAACAGATAAAATTAATAAAATAGTGGGAGACAATCTGTGGATGATGAAACGTGGTTTTGGAAGTTGCTGAGTCAGACAATTGTCACATGAAAATGGATAAGATTTATTCGCAACTCCAACTAACACGTTCTCTTCCATCACAACATTCTCATGCTATGTGTCCACTTCTTTTTACTAATCTTATTTTTTTATTTTAAAATGATGTTGGGTATTTGAAAATTCTATACATGAAAAACAGAATAATACTTTTACTCAATTTATCTGATTAAATATTGATACATTTCTTATTAGAGAAAATGAATGATATACTTCCGGTGTAAATCAGTCGATATATCCCGTCAAATCAATTATTAAATTTTAAATTATTTATATAATTTGACAGTTTAAAATATTTTAATTGAATGTATATGTAATATTTTTTCACAGACAATATACTATCATTAAACTTTTTTTATTAAAATAAATATAAAGTCAAATAAATAGGATTAGTAGACGATATAATTAAAAAAAAAACATCTTTTAAACTGTCTAATTAATTTTTTATTACATATTAATTAATATGTATAATAAAGTGCCTATTGTTTTTTAAAAAGTTGTTGAATATATTAAAAAATATTTATAAATATCAACATTTTTTTATGTCTTTAATTAATTTTTATGAATGTTAATCTTATCCAATACTCTCTCCATTGCTTTTTAATTAAGTGTCTCTTTTTTTAAAAAAATTTATTCCTTATTAAGTGTTACTTATAAAATTCAAGGTAGTGTTAATTGCATTTTGTCAAAATTACCCCTAGGTAATTATTAGATATAGAGAAAAAAAGTAAAACGAATATAATAAATAGTTAAAGATATTATAGGTAAAATGAGAGACGTACATCCCGCCAAATTATATATTTAATTTTAAAATACTTGGATGATGGTGTAAAATTTTTTTACACTGACAATGCACTACCTTTAATCTCATTTCTCATTAGAGAAAATGGATGATACATCGACGGTGTAAATTATTTTTACACTGTCAACCAACCAATAAAAATTATGTATTCTGCAAAATCAATTATTAAATTTTAAATTATTTATATGCTTTGACAGTTTAAAATATTTTATTAGATACATGTGTAATATTTTTTTACCATTGAACTCTTCTTATTAAAATATATATAAAGTCAAATAAATAGTATTAGTAGGCGACACAATTAAAAAAAAACATCTTTTTGATTTTAAAATAAATGATTTAATTGATAAAAAATTATTATAAATAAGAAAAACAACATTAATTTTACTGATTTTTTATTACATATTAATTAATATGTATAATAAAGTGGCTATTGTTTTTAAAAAAGTTGTTGAACATATTAAAAAATATTTATAAATATATCTTTAATTAATTTTTATGAATGTTAATCTTATCCAATATTTTTTTTTCATTTATTTGTTGTTGAAAGGATGAAATATAAAAGTTACTCAAAAAATAAACTATCAATTCTGAATCTGACCTGCATATAGGAGTACATTAAAAACATAATGATTAAGATATTTTACTTTTTCATCTTTATCTTTTTTTATTTATTGGATTGGATAGAACCTCCACGTCACCTCTCACATTTTCAAGTCAAAAAGAAAGAAAACTCACACATTCCCTTTCTATATATATCTTACATCAAAGCCTCATTATTCTCATCCATTATCCATTTTCAATCTATCTCTCACCAAATTCTCATTCTCCATCTACACCTTATTTCTTGGTATGCTTCTCTATTTCCATTTCCTTATTTTTCATACTTAGAATTTTTTTTTTGTTCAAAACTAAGATGTTTTTTTTTAATGTTTTATTATGCAGCTAATTGTCACTTTAAACAAAGATTTGAAGCAAACTTTTTGACACAAAGGAAAACAAACATGTTGGGAATTTTCAAGGAAAAGTTGGTGAATGCACCAAAAGAGCTTAACAGTCCAGCTTCTCAGAATTCAAACACTAAGAAAGCTAAACCAAGTCATGAAATTCTTAGAGATTTCATGTCATGCAATTCCTCTAATGCTTTTTTCATGACATTTGGAAATGATGCTTTATTGGCTTATTCCCCTTCAAACACACCCTCCATTTATCAAAGGTATGAGGGTATTTTAGGAATGAAATTTCCAAAAAGAGTAAAAGTGCTTATATCTTAGATCATAGATATATGTTTATTGAATTCTATTGCTAACACATTTTTTTTTTCATGTGTCACATAGGTTGTTTAGTGGTTTGGACAACATTTATTGTGCTTTCCTGGGAAATCTGAACAACCTCAGTCAATTGAACAAGCAATATGGGCTGTCAAAGGGAAGCAACGAGGCCATGTTCATCATCGAGGCGTATCGGACACTTCGCGACCGAGGTCCATATCCTGCTGATCAAGTTCTCAAAGAATTTGAAGGAAGCTTTGGATTTGTGATCTATGACCATAAAAATGGAACAGTTTTTGCTGCATCTGTGAGTCACTTTTTTCTCAATTAGCCTATGTTGTTGGAAAATAATCACTTTTTTGGGACTTATTGATTAACAATTGTTAATGTTTTGTTTTTGTGTTTGATTAGGGTTCTGATGGCCAAATTGGACTGTATTGGGGTATTGCAGCTGATGGGTCAGTGGTAATTTCTGAAAATTTGGAGCTTGTTAAATCAAGTTGTGCTAAATCATTTGCACCATTTCCAAATGGTATGTAAATATTTTGATTAGCAAAAAATTGATGTTTTTTAATGTGAAAAATTGTTTAAGGACTAATAATAGAATTTAATGCATAAGTTAATGGTGTTGAAAATTTCAGGGTGTTTGTTTCATAGTGAGCATGGTTTGTTGAACTTTGAACATCCAACAAAGAAGATGAAAGCAATGCCTAGGATTGACAGTGAGGGTGTTATGTGTGGGGCCAACTTCAATGTTGATTCTCAATCAAGGAATCAGATGATGCCACGTGTTGGTAGTGAAGCTAATTGGTCTACTTGGGGACAGACATGATTACTAGTGTCATCATAAATGAATAATCTAAGTTAATTGAGCAACTTAATAGTGTGATGAGGGATAGCTTCTTTGCATTTATTAGTCCTTTTGGGGCAGCTAGTTTTTCTTGTATTGTTTTGTACATTTTTGTGATTTAATGTTGAGCAATTAGTGTTTATCATTTCCAATATAAATAAGATGAAGTTTTTAGTTTTGACTAATGTGTGTCTATTATATTTAAATTCTCTTGTGTCTCTAAGCACTTTAACCCTAATAACTATTCTCCTTTGAATCCAAGCTTGTCCAAACTATAAACAAAACAATTACCTCTTCTATATCCTACTCTAACCACTCAATCTATTGCCCAATAAAATTGTACTACATTGTCTTATACTACCTTTCATCCTATTTATAAGAGAAAATTTAATTTTTAGATTCATTGAATAATCAATGAGATTGTGTTATGGACCAGTACATTGGTTATCCCGATACATTGATTATTAAATGAATTTAAAAAATATATATTTTTTTCGATTCAGGGATTATTTGTTAGACAAAGCAGATATAGTTAGATCAAATTCAGTTACTTGCATTGCAAGTAACAACTCATCTTTGTTATGTAGTCCATATAAATGCATTGCTCAATCAATGATAAGTCAAGATATTCCATTCTATCCTAACAACTGATATCAATCCCACCAAGGGACTTGTGGTGCTTCTCTAATAACCATAGTTTTTATAGATTTTGGGAGGGAAAGTTAGTTACGACGGTTATCTTCATCGTCTCTATTGTTTCTCTCTTCGAGACTCATCCATGACGAAATCCACCAAGTTCGTCCAACATACAATTCCCAAGTTTGATGGCTTCTATGAACATTGGACAACGTTGATGGAAAAAAGTCTTCTCTAATCAAAAGAATATTGGAATCTAATCGAGAATGACGTGGACAACTGTTCCTTCTAGTGCTACATTGGACCAATACAAGCTTGCATATGAGAGCAGACTCATAGATCTCAAGGTCAAGAATGACCTGTTTCAAACAATTGATCACACTATTTTTGAAAGAATTCTTGTTCGTGATACGATTAAAAAGACATTTTGGAATCAATGCGAAGGAAGTATCAAGACTTAAACAAGGTTAAATGAGCTCAATTCCAAGCTCTGTGCAGAGAATTTGTGATTATTGCAATGAAAGATAATGAATTTGTCAATGATTACTTTGCAAGAACCTTGACCATTGTCAATAAGATGACTTCTCATGGTGAAAGATTAGAGCAATCCGCAATTGTTGAGAAGGTATTGCATTCAATGACTCCCAAATTCAGCCACATGGTATGTTTTATCGAAGAATAAAATGATGTTACCACATTCACGCCATTGATGAACTGCAAAGTAGCCTTCTAGTGCATGAACGGAGAATGAAGGCCTGTCAAGAAAATGAGGAAGAACAAGCATCGAAATTCTCAAACTCTGGACGTGGATATGGGCGTAGCAGAGGACGCGGAGGACCACGAGGGTATGGAAGAGGAAGACAAAACATAGAATACATTGAATGCTTCAAATGCAGAAAATTAGGACACTATCAAAAAGCAACTAACCACAAACTACACTCCATAGAAAAATGGCGTGTCAAAATGATTAGAAGTATGCCAAATGGAAGAAGTGTACCTAAGAAGTTATGGCCTGAAGAAACAAAATGTGTTTCCTACATGCTTCATAAGAGCCATGCTCTATCTATCTGTGAAAGATGTTACTCCATAAGAACCTTGGAGTGATGTAAATCCATATGTGCATAATTGTAGAGTATTTGGTTTCCTAGCCTTTGTGCACATCCCTGATGTACAAAGAAAGAAGTTAAATGCTAAAAGTATCAAGTGTGTGCACCTGGGAATGAGTGATGAATCCAAGGCAAACAAGCTCAATGATCTAGTTGAGAAGAAAAGTGTAGTAACTAGAGATATTTGTGTTTGAAGAACTTTAAGGTTGGAATTGGGGCAAGCAAAATTAGAAGAAGACTGCAGGGTTAGCTAAGCAATATTTTTGAAACACAGTGGTGATAAGATTTTGATTGTAAGTTTGTATGTTGATGATTTGATCTTCACTAGAAATGATGAAGAGATGTTTGAAAGATTTAAAGAGTCAAATGAAGAGGAAAGTTGCATGACATACCTGGGAAAAATGAGATATTGTGTAGGAGCTGATAGAAGTGTACCATTGAAACTCTGAAAAGCAATTTGCAGATGTGATGATCAAACCTCTTAAGTTAGATTCATATTGTAGATTGAGATCAAGGATTTGGAGTGTGTGACTTAGTTGAGATTAAATAGTTTTCTATTTTGATTGTTGATTTCATTTGTCGGTTGTGTGTTTAATTTGAACATTTCTAATAATTTTATATCAGGGGAATGTATGTAGGCAAAACTGATATAGTTAGGCAAAGTACAATTACTTGCTTTGCAAGTAACAATTCATCTTTGTTATGTAGCTTATATAAAGGCATTGTTCAATCAATGATAAGCCAATGATATTTCATTATATCCTGACAATCCCACTTATAAATTTAGAAATAACTTTCAGATTTTAATCCTTTACGTGTTTTCTGTGATTCAACATAGCTATTATTCGATAAATTAGTGATGTAGATAATTTGAATATTGCGTTTGAACATATTTATAAATAATCTTCTAACCACCTATAAATTTACATATTTGTGACAAAGGAATCGGAGAAAACAATGATGTAGATATGATATTTGATATCCCATTAGATTTGTTGGGATCTAAATTTTGATAATTTATATCTATCGTTGAGAACACATATCGAAAATTTCTAGAAAACATGTATGATTTTTTTATTAAAAAAAGACTATTTTATCTTCTTCGAATGCCATCCTTAAAATAATCAAGGATTAAGTTAGATTTATTTCCTGATGAAGAGAAAACATATTTTCTTCATACTCATCAAACTTAGATAGTGATCAAGTAGATGATCTCCAAACGCCAATTTTTTTTAACACAATACTACTTTTAGATTTTCAAATCACAATTTAAATTTTAAAGTTGGAGTGTTAATAATATTATTAAGAAATCTATACCATTTCTCATAATTATGCAATGACAATTGACTAAAGGATTATCTTTGACATTTTTCAATGCAAGAATTGCTTTTAAATTTCAGCTTATAAATGTGCCTTTATAATGTTGGAGTATATCTTCTACCATCGGTGTTCTCGCATCATCAATTATATATTACAATTTTTAAAATTACTTTGAGAGAAAGATGAAAGATATTGATGATACAAATGTAACTTCAAATGTAATATACTCTCCGTTTTTCAATAGGTGTGATATTTCATATTTTTATTTATCTCAAATTATTTGTCTCTTTAGAATTGTCTCTTTAGAATACCAATATATATTTATTATTTCTTTCCATTAACTTATTTTTATTTATTATATTTTAATTATGTAACTACTCCACTATCTATTATTAATAAGGATATTCCAATAAATGACATTTGTTTTATTATTGAAATCAATACAATTAAAAAAAAGTGTGAAATTTTAAATAAAAAAAACCTATTATGAGACGAAAGGCGAAAGGAGTAAATTTTGTTTTCTTAATTTATAATAAATAATGTTGACTATAAATTTGTATAATATTTAGTGATTCTATGGTTAAGATTACTAAATTAAATTTATATAATACATAAGTGATCTTGATAATCATTTAAAATGTTAGAAACCTATGTTGAGATACTTGAAATGTTTTAAGGTCTGTAAATAAATAACTCAAAAATTGTTTTATCTTCATAAACCCTGCAGTACATAAAGAGACATACACAACTCTTCCTTCCACTCATCATTTGTTCTATGATGTAAACCACCCTCACTTGCAACATCAAAGTGTTATGAAGAGTTTAATGTCAATGAAATGTCTTGATGACAACTAGAGCTAGTTTTTTCCAGTTTTATTCGATCAACAACAATGACTGCATAAAACACAACACACCTGTCACTGTCAGGTAAACCTACACCTCTTCTTCCCTGTACAATTCCAGTCAGCATTTCATTTTCATTCAGTTTCTTTACTTAACCACAATCATGTGTTTCTTCCCTCAACCAAGAAGAAACTCACATCTACATCTCTACCTGTACAATTCCAATCAGCATTTCATCTATATTTAGTTTCTTCAGTTAACCACGATCATGTGTATATTTCCTCCACCAAGAAGAAACTCACAGGTGACAATTTTGCAATGAAGCCCGCTATGCAACTCGAGTCCATCTTCCACCACACATTGGACAGCCGTACGCCCAGCGGCTCACCCACCAACTCTCCCGGTTATTTTGACTAGGAAGGTTGGTGGAACCTGAGGAAGCAAAAGCAGAAGTCTGCCGTAAACATCTTATGCACTGCACCAAACACAAGTTAAAAGAAGCAGATCATTTATATATCCGATCAGTAACAATACAAAATGGTGGTGTGGGGGGGTTAATTTTTTTAGTGCTTCTATTGCATATGCGTGTTTATATAGTGAAGGTAGACATGTCGAAGAACGAAAATAGAATAATATCCACGTGGAGGCAGAAAGAAAAATAGGAGTTTGGGAAGAAGAATCAGGAGAAGTGTCGTTTTACTAATTTTCAAGCATCATCGAAAGAATAACTTTATTTACAAATTTGATCCTGATTGAACACAGTAACAAGTTTGACAAAACTAAAGTTTTCAGTTAACATCAAAGCTTACATTGGTTGGCACTTAGCAACTTGTCTTCTATCTATTGGTAGGGATATATATACAGAGAGAAAAATGGCACCGGCTATATTAGAGATTAAAGGAAAACTTGGGCGGTACTTAATAACAACTAAAAAGCACTTGTTGGTTACTATGCATACACACGTACAAGAAGAAAAAAAATGAAAAACTGTACAAGACTTCTTTTCATACCTTGTACCAGACCCCTTCAAGGCCAGTCTTCCATACTGCAGTAACAACATCTCTTCGAGATCCCATAATACCAAGATAAGCTCCCAGACTCTCTGAAGTGTTCAACCCAAAAGCTGCATCTCGTTCGGACATCCTGCGCTTCCTTGGCCACAAGCCACTGGCTTCATGATAGATATCACTATTTTCCACTGAACTGGAATCAAGTGGATTTAAAAGTATTGGTGCATCACTTGCATCATCCTCATCATCTAGATCAGTCCAAGGTCCAACATATGAATTCTGTCGGTGCCACTCTTCTGCTGGAGGATGGAGATCTAGCTCGCGTAGTAGAAGACCAGCGGCATCTGCACCTCTAGGGCGAGGCATATTCTGCATAGTCGTTTTGTATTTAATTATGGGGCAGGCGCCACTCTTAGGAAATTTAGCCACTCAGTCCAAGGAAAGAAACAGATCTTAATTCATCCAAATGAAATACAACAAACAAAAGCATGTACTATATCAAGAGCTCAATTTTCATTCATATTAACTGTTCCTACATGATCTATAACAGTGTGCTTTATGATTAAATGAGAAACAACATGCTAGTTTAAGACAACCGAGCCCCTTTCTATCCCTATTTCATTCATTTCTATCATTCTTGCATCATATTTTCAAATCATGAATTGAGTGGCATCTTAAACTAGTGGAAATAATGCATCATGCTTGTGAAATAAAACTCATAACTAGTTCCATTTGTCTACTAGACACACTAACTTTGAAATGAGAAAACAGAAAGTTACCTGCATATGTGGGCCAAGGGATGCTTCCACAACCTCTGGCAGTACAGTGTAGTTCCCATCAATATAATGCAAACGAACCTGAATGTTGCTGCTCCCCACCTGAGAAACTGGCAAGGGGTGTTGCAGACCAGAAGTTCGGCGACAGAGGTCCATAACTACTAGAAAAAGAACCTTGACCTGCATTACTAGTGCTTTAAAACCTCAAGTGAAATAACAGTTCAACTGCTGTAAGCAAAGGAATGAATTGCCATGGTTTCCAAACATTTATGTCAGTCACAAATAACAAAAATAAGATATTTTAGGCAAGTTGTAACTAAGTTATACCTCTTCAAAAGTATACCCCTGACCTGCATTTCCAGTACCAAATCTTGAACGCCCTAGAGACTGTTCTTCACCTCCTCTTGACCTAGGCACAAGCTGAGCTCGTCCTGTCTGATTGTCATCTGACCTAACCACACTTGACACTGGTTTTGCAACCTCCTCCACCTTGCCAGGAACAGAAGCATTATGTTGAGGCTTTTGTGTATTGTTATCGGCAGTTCTTGTTAGAAATTGGGTATGATAATCCTGGATAACTTCGAAGAATCGTGTTCGTACACTTTCCGAACAAAGTATTTCGACCCTATTCTTGCCTGGGTTCACGAAATCTTTGTGGGGATAATTCTTGAAGAACAATTTATTTCTGGCAAAGAGAGATGTTCAGGAATGTAGAGAGAAAGTTTGATTTCGTTATCACTCTTCAAACTGAGGCCAAATGACTCCTTATATAGGAGATGAATAACAGAAACTGAAAAGACACAACTGTTCAGAAACGGTTACGTCGGTTGGGAAAGGATTCGAAATTCAAAAGAAAATTTCGAACGTTGGAACCCCGTTTCAATTATTCGCATTCAATTATACGTTGACTCGACGAGCGTGCACTCCGCACTACCCCTAACTCGTTTCCAAGCTTTAACGCATAATTGCATCGGCCTATAATAAATCACATTACTACTAAAATACATTGATGATACTAAAATCACCAACAAATCCCCCCCATTTTAGTGTAATCCTTGATTTACTCAGTATATACAATTATATATACAAGGGTATAACACACAGGTATAACGATCAAACAAATGCATAAATGAAAATGTCTTGCGATTGAATTTTCATCTTAGTACAAATACACATTCCAAATACTCGAAAATCGGGATGTCATAGCGATTGAACCCGTCAATCCATTTGAGTGTCTGAAGATATAGTACACATATGTTTCTTACAATACTCTACTATTCATACTTGACACTTTACAAGCCATGTGTCCTTATCCATTAATAAGCATATAGGAAGCCAAGTCCAAGCTTCTTGAAGCGGCAAAACTTCATGCTCACATAGGTGATTCTTTTAATCTTGCACCTGCATTTGCAATTTTCCAAAAGAACCATTAAGAAGATATAATTCAACCTAACCATCACTTGCAGGTCTGAGCACATACCTTGGGAAGATAAACACAATTGCTCCAATCTCTAACTATGATCTTTCCACATTGAATTCTGCTTCTAATATTGTATTAGAAGGGAATTGGGTATACCATAGCTAACAGATTTAAATGGACTTTAATCCCATCCCAATTACCGACTTCTTCACTAAGTCTCTAGCTAACCCCTTCGTCAAGTGGTCAGCTAAGTTTTGTTGCGACCGAACAAACTCAATAGATATCACCCCATTCATGATTAATTCCCTAATCATACCATGTCTAACACCCAAATGTCTAGACTTTCCATTGTATATTTGACTATAAGCTTTAGCCAATGTGGCAGTACTATCACAACGGATAGAAATTGGTGATATCGGTTTAGGCCATATCGGAATCTCATATACCAAATTCCTTAGCCATTCCGCTTCTTTACCAGCAGCAGCTAATGCTACAAACTCAGATTCCATTGTGGAACCAGTTATACATGTTTGCTTCTTGGAAGCCCATGAGATGGCACCTCCCCCAAGCAAGAACACCCATCCACTTGTAGAGGATGAATCTTCAGCATTATTTATCCAACTAGCATCCGAATAACCCTCTAACACCGAAGGAAATCCCATATATGACAATCCATAATTTATTGTACCCTTCAAGTACTTGAATACCCTAGTTATCGCATGCCAATGATGTCTACTAGGATTACTAGTAAATCTGCTCAACTTTCCAACCGCATAAGCAATATCCGGTCTAGTGCTAATCATAGCATACATCAAAGAGCCTATAGCTTTTGAATATTCGAGTTGATCCACAGGTTTACCTATATTTGGCATAAGCTTTTCTCCCGGATCCATGGGAGTACTTACTGGAGAACAACTTTCATAATTGAACTTCTTGAGTATTTTCTCAATGTAATGAGATTGCGTAATTACAATCCCCTTATTCTCCCGTTTAATCTTAATACCAAGAATAACGTCCGCTTCTCCCATATCCTTCATGGAGAACCTTGATGACAAGAAATTCTTCGTTTTATCAACTTGATTTTGGTCGGTGCCAAAGATCAACATGTCATCAACATATAAACAAATGAAAACTCCTTTACCGGAAGTATCAAATTTGCTATATACACATTTGTCAGCTTGGTTTAGAATGAAACCATTAGACAAGACAACCTCATCAAACTTTTGATGCCACTGCTTCGGAGCTTGTTTCAGCCCATACAATGACTTAATTAGCTTACACACTTTATGCTCATTACCAGGCATTACAAATCCTTCAGGTTGCTTCATATACACTTCTTCCTCCAAATCACCATTCAGAAATGCTGTTTTGACATCCATTTGATGAATCACTAGATTATGAATAGCCGCCAAGGCAATCAACAATCTAATAGTAGTGATACGGGCAACAGGAGCATAGGTATCGAAATAATCAATCCCTTCCTTTTGTCTGAAGCCTTGGATAACTAATCTAGCTTTAAACTTGTCAATTGTACCATCGACTTTCATCTTCCTTTTGAAGATCCATTTGCAACCCAATGGTTTGCAACCTGGTGGTAAATCAGATAATACCCAAGTATTATTTTCCATGATAGAACCAATCTCTTCGTCAATTGCTTCTTTCCAAAAAGCAGAATCTCGAGATTTCACAGCTTCATCATACGTTCTTGGATCCTCCTCTATATTATAGCAATAATAGTATTGAGTGTCAATCTGATCCTTTGATACCTCAACTAAATATAGTTGAAAATCAGATCCATAAGATCTAGATTTTCTAGCTCTTTTGCTCCTACGAGGTTCAAGTGTCTCACTTGGCACATCATTTGAATGATCATCCTTTAGAGATTCATCTGAATTAGGTATAGAGTGCTTTGGTCTAGGTATAGAAGAGAAACAATTCTCATCAAATATGGCATCTCTCGATTCTATAATCGTGTTAATAGAAATCGAGTCATTAGGTTCTATAACATAAAACCTATAGGCCTTGGAGTGCTCAGCATATCCAACAAAGATGCAAGCTACACCCTTTTCACCCAAAGTTTTCCTTTTTGGGTCCGGGAGTCTAACCACGGCCCTACAACCCCAAACACGTAGAAATGTTAAGTTGGGTCGTTTCTTATACCAAAGTTCATATGGGGTAGTCTTGTTCCTTTTATTAGGAACCCTATTTAACAAATAGCAAGCCGTTAACATAGCTTCTCCCCAAAACCCTTCACTCAAACCAGAGTAAGATAACATGGCATTCACCATTTCCTTAAGCACTCTATTTTTCCTTTCAGCCACACCATTTTGTTGAGGTGTATATGGTGCCGTAGTCTCATGAATGATTCCTACGGATTGGAAAAATACAGGATCATAATATTCACCACCTCTATCTGTACGTAATGTTTTAATCAACACATTCTGTTGCACTTCAACTTCAGTTTTATAAATTTTGAATTTATCTAAGGATTCGTCCTTAGCGTGCAGCAAATAAACATAGCAGAATCTAGATGCATCATCTATGAAAGTGACAAAATATTTTTTATGTCCTAATGATGGAGTAGCATGCAAATCACATAAATCACTATGTATCAACTCAAGAATGACAGATTTCCTTGTTATACTTTTAAAAGGTTGCCTAGTGATCTTTGTTAACATGCAAGTTTTACAATTTTCTACATTTTTATCAAAAACAGGAATTAAATCATCTTTAGACATTTCATGCATTCTTTTATAATGTACGTGTCCTAGACGAGCATGCCATAACGATGAATTGATAACATTCGAAGAGGACATAAATACAGAGCCAGAATCATTAGGAACTCCATTCAAATTCATCATAAACATACCATTATTATAATATCCAAATCCTACAAACACACCAGACTTCGATAAAACATATTTATCGGATTCACACACTTGCTTGTATCCAAGCTTATTTAATACAGGACCAGAAATTAAATTCTTACGTAGTTTAGGAACATACAAAACATTAAACAAAGTAATAGTCTTTCCAGAACTGAATTCTAGCACCACGTTTCCTTTGCCTTCAACGGGAGCGAAGTGATCATCTCCCATGTAGAGGACAGAACCATCTTCCACTGGAACAAGAGTCTTGAACCAGAAACGATCCTTGCAAACATGTGTTGTAGCGCCAGAATCAATCCACCACGCGATAGCATCATCCTGCACATAGAATGCTTCAGAATTTAGTGAAACCGAATGTTTAATCAAACTATTCAAATCACGAATTGATTTCTGACCTTGGTTTTCGGATTGGTCCTTAGACCCCTTTCCTGAACCACTTGCATTCGCGTTATCATGCTTTTTGCCGGAACGACAATCCTTCTTGAAGTGGCATGTTTTGCCACACTTCCAGCATTCTAGTTTCGGTTTCTTGTTAGCACCGAAACTGCCCTTATTGTTCTTGAAAGCACGCTTTTTTCCTTTGTTTTTGTTGTTACCGTTCTTACCACCCTCTTCGACCATATTAACCGAGGGTCCAGCAATTTCTTTGCCTTTTCCTTTGTCATCCTCCTGCGCTCTTAGAGATTCTTCTATGCGCAAGTGACTTCCAAGTTGGATCAAAGACAATTCGTCTTTTCCATGCTTCAGATTGTGTTTGAAATCCTTCCACGAAGGAGGCAACTTGTCTATGATGCTTGAGACAGATATTGTTTCATCCATCTTCAATCCGTGTTGTGTGAACTGTCCAAGGATTCGGAGGAGTTCATTGAATTGTTCCATGACAGACCTCGATTCAACCATTTTGTAATTGTTGAAATCGGTTACCAGAAACTTTTTACTGGATGAGTCCTCTGCCATGTACTTGGATTCGAGACAATCCCACAATTCCTTTGCAGATTCTATGTTTTGATAAATATCAAATAAGGGATCAGACATACCGTTAAGAATGTGCCCTCTGCATATGTAGTCGTCGTTCTCCCATTTTGATCTACGTCTCAGATTTTCAACTGTGTCTTCCTCCAGAAGTTCTGGAATCGGTGTAGACAGGACATGCACCACCTTCAACGTTGTCAACATGAAATGCATCTTCTTCTGCCAACGCCTGAAGTCTTGTCCTTGAAACTTGTCCAATTTTCCGAAGTTTGTAGTCATCTCCTTGACGGTGATTCCTCCAGCCATGATTATCAGAAATTACTTTGTTCGTTTGTTAGAAATTGGGTATGATAATCCTGGATAACTTCGAAGAATCGTGTTCGTACACTTTCCGAACAAAGTATTTCGACCCTATTCTTGCCTGGGTTCACGAAATCTTTGTGGGGATAATTCTTGAAGAACAATTTATTTCTGGCAAAGAGAGATGTTCAGGAATGTAGAGAGAAAGTTTGATTTCGTTATCACTCTTCAAACTGAGGCCAAATGACTCCTTATATAGGAGATGAATAACAGAAACCGAAAAGACACAACTGTTTAGAAACGGTTACGTCGGTTGGGAAAGGATTCGAAATTCAAAAGAAAATTTCGAACGTTGGAACCCCGTTTCAATTATTCGCATTCAATTATACGTTGACTCGACGAGCGTGCACTCCGCACTACCCCTAACTCGTTTCCAAGCTTTAACGCATAATTGCATCGGCCTATAATAAATCACATTACTACTAAAATACATTGATGATACTAAAATCACCAACAGTTCTCTGCACACCACTCATATAGCGAGGAAGTTGTGATCGTCGAAAGAAAAAGCAGAAGAGCAAAAGTTGGCATAATCTATGAAGGAAATGACAGTCCCCCATAAGTCGAACTGCAGGTGAGCCAGGAAAAGTTCCTCTATTAATGCTTGTGGGCATAAAAGATGAAGGGCCGCAGACGGGGGGATTAGGAGTCGGATTGGACACTCCATCAGAAGTGTTGCTATCCTTGGCAACCGCCCCTTGCACCAAAGCTTTCATCTGTGTGCTTCCACTAGAACTGGTTGTCCCATTTTCACCCCTGGACGACAGTTTTTGCCTTTATTTGATACATAAAATAAAAAATAATGCTGATAGTCAAAGCAATTAAAATATCCAAGGTAAATAAATTTCTATTGAAACATATATGAGATTTATATACATATAATAGGTAGGTATATACATATATGAGGTTTATATACATATAATAGGTAGATTTATATACACATAATATTGAAACAATTATGAGATTTATATACATATAATAGCAGAAAAATCTCTTAGAGCTGCATTTTGAAACTGTCTCATCTCAACAAACCATGGCGGCCACCGCTGCAAAAGCCGCATTCATCACCGTCCATTCTTCTTCACAATCTTCTCCGACCCCAAACAACGTTTTTCGATCCACTTTACCATTCTCCTCACACCCAAACAACCCCTCCAAACCCCATTTCCGTCCACTCCGAATCTCATCTTCCATCTCCAACCCTACACAACAACAAATCACGCCCCTACCCTCTACCCAACATTTCACTTCCCGATTTGCCCTTGACGAGCCCCGAAAAGGCGCCGATATCCTCGTCGAAGCTCTCGAACGTCAAGGCGTCACTGATGTCTTTGCTTACCCCGGCGGCGCGTCGATGGAGATCCACCAAGCACTCACGCGCTCCACTTCAATCCGTAACGTCCTCCCCCGTCACGAACAGGGTGGAATTTTCGCCGCCGAGGGTTATGCTCGATCCTCAGGCCTTCCCGGTGTCTGCATCGCTACTTCCGGCCCCGGTGCTACAAACCTCGTCAGTGGCCTCGCCGACGCCATGCTTGACAGTGTTCCTCTTGTTGCCATCACCGGTCAAGTTCCCCGGAGAATGATCGGAACTGATGCTTTTCAAGAAACTCCAATTGTTGAGGTAACTAGGTCAATCACGAAGCATAATTATCTTGTTCTAGATGTAGATGATATACCTAGGATAGTGAATGAAGCGTTTTTCTTAGCTAGTTCTGGAAGACCTGGACCTGTGTTGATTGATATACCTAAGGATATTCAGCAACAGGTTTCAGTTCCTGATTGGAATCAACCTAATAGGTTAACAGGGTATATGACTAGGTTGCCAAAAGCGCCGTCTGAGGCACATTTAGAGCAGATTGTGAGGTTGATTTTGGAGTCTAAGAAACCTGTTTTGTATGTTGGTGGTGGTAGTTTGAATTCTAGTGAGGAGTTGCGGCGTTTTGTTCAGTTAACTGGGGTTCCTGTTGCTAGTACTTTGATGGGTTTGGGTTCATACCCGACTTCTGATGAGAATTCGTTGCAAATGCTTGGGATGCACGGAACTGTTTCTGCGAACTATGCTGTTGATAAGAGTGATCTTTTGCTTGCTTTTGGGGTTCGGTTTGACGATCGTGTTACTGGGAAGCTTGAGGCTTTTGCTAGCCGGGCGAAGATTGTTCATATTGATATTGATTCTGCTGAGATTGGGAAAAACAAGCAGCCTCATGTGTCGGTTTGTGGGGATTTGAAGTTGGCCTTGAAGGGGATTAATCGTATTTTGGAGAGCAATGGGATTGCGAGTAAGATTGATTTTGGAGGTTGGAGAGAAGAGCTGAATGAGCAGAAACTTAGGTTTCCGATGAGTTATAAGACGTTCGATGAAGCTATTCCTCCACAGTATGCTATACAGGTTCTTGATGAGCTTACCAATGGGGAAGCTATCATAAGTACTGGTGTTGGGCAGCACCAAATGTGGGCTGCTCAATTTTACAGTTACAAAAGACCTAGGCAGTGGTTGACTTCTGGCGGTCTTGGTGCTATGGGATTTGGATTGCCTGCTGCCATGGGAGCTGCCGTCGCTAATCCTGACGCGATCGTGGTTGACATTGATGGTGATGGAAGTTTTATGATGAATGTTCAGGAGCTGGCCACTATAAAGGTGGAGAATCTTCCTGTTAAGATATTGTTGCTGAACAATCAACACTTGGGTATGGTTGTTCAGTGGGAGGATCGGTTCTATAAAGCCAACAGAGCTCACACATATCTGGGAGACCCGGCAAATGAGAAGGAAATATTCCCCAATATGTTGAAATTCGCAGAAGCTTGTGGTATTCCGTCAGCTCGTGTGACAAAGAGGGCAGACCTTAGAGCAGCAATTCAGAAAATGCTGGATACCCCCGGCCCTTACCTTCTTGATGTCATTGTACCCCATCAAGAGCATGTGTTACCAATGATTCCCGCTAATGGATCCTTCGATGATGTCATAACCGAAGGTGATGGCAGAATAAGTTACTGATTTCCCAAGGTAGGTTTATCTTGATACTGATTTTGTATAATAATAGTAAGTTATGATATTATGATTTTTGTTCATTAGTGTTGGTAATAAGACAAACTTGTTTGTTTCTGGACAATTCCAGTTCCCTTATAAATATTCACTACAGCTGTTTAAGTAGTATTGCTGAAATTATTGTTGTTCATTATAATTCTGCTGTGTTTGTTTACTGAAATCGTTTTTTTCTGCGTGATTATTGTTGTGCAAATTGAAGCTAGTTAGTTTATAGTGGATCATTTGTTTTTTTTTTCTCTCAACCAGAGTAAGAAACTTAGTTACAGTTTTGTTTTTTATAATAGACGTAATTTGATGTAGTTGCTGGGTTAGAAATAATGGCAAACAATATATAATGCGATTTTCATCCTACTTAAAGGGAAAGAGAGAAAAAAATGGGTGAGACGATCCATATCCGTGTAAATAATGTAAAATCCGTGTAAATAATGTAAAAAGAGTGTGTGTATTTCTGGGATTACTTTTTTCCATAAGGGTGCTCCCCTACTCTTGTGAAAAGTCACTATTGCATCTATTGTCCGGAGACGCATCTTCAAATGTATCTTTTATACACATATTTTAGTATTTTGTAAATGAGACACTCTTATTTTACTCAAAAAATTTGCTCGAAAATACATATCAGGATTGGATTTCGGATATATACACTCCGAAGAGATGTTATTTTGCTTTGATATTAATTTTGTTATATTGGATGACAGAGCTATGGAATTGCTTTGTTATATTGATTTTTTACCCATCATCTCATTGTAAACTTTGCCGAGCTCTTGATCATCAACTCTCCATTACCCTTAGCCTCTGGGATTTTGTCACCCCACCCCCTCACCCTCACTCATACATGCCATTTCTTAATTTTTTTAATTCTCTATAATATCCAAAATAAGAACATGGATCTTGTCCTGCTTTTTGCATTCAACCATCTCTTGTGTTAATGGTAAGATAAATAGATGGTTGAGATTAATGAGAGAACGGCAGCAAAAGGCAATTGGCAGCAAATGATCCTGATCCCCATTATTAATACTTGTCTTTGGAGTTAATAGTAAACCTCTTCCAGAAGACCAAGGCATAACCTCCCATGCAACAATGGTAGATAGATTGACAAATGGTACAGCGGCTACATGCAAAATACCACTTTCTGTAATGATAGCATCACCAGCCACAATGCCTCTGGGCCCACAACCCAATTGTCCTTTAGTGAAAAACCATTTGGGTGATGTTGCATTCTGACTAGGGAAAATTTTACCCTATACCCCTACAATTGTACCCATACCCCTACATTTAAATTTTTTTGACCAAAATACCCTCATATAAATAGGGTATATTTTCCGTTTCAAAATTTTTTTACCATTTTCGTTGAAGACTTCCGGAGAAGAAAATTTTTTGGCGTTTTTGCATTGTATACCGGAACACTTAAGAGTAAGTCTTCCGGTTTGAAAATTGTATACCGGAACACTTCTCTTAAGTGTTCCGGTTTGTTGTTTTTTTTGGACACTGAACCGGAAGTCTTCTAGAAAGTCTTCCGGTTTGTATACTTATATACCGGAACACTTTCTTCAAGTCTTCCGGTTTGGATGATGTGTACCGGAACTCTTCTTTGAAGTGTTCCGGTACGTTTTTTTTTTTTTTTTTTTTTTTTTTTTTTAATTTTTTTTTTTACATTATTTTTGCAGTGGTTCGAAGAAGAGGTGCAGATGGCCGGATTCCAGTCCGCACGTTAGACCGGGGTGCATCTTCATCTGCAGCTGCAGCTGAGCCGACTGGATATCCAGGAGGGCCGTACGATACATCGCTTTTGGTGAAGTACGAGCATCATGTTGCTCGACATATATGGTTCGGTGAGGTAAGTAAACGGACTATATTTGAAAATGAATAATAGTTGAATATTTTATAATTTGTTTTCTAATATGTGTTTTAATTGTTTTTAGGAAAGAGGACCAAAGAAAGAGTTGAAGGTTGCCGGACATGGACTGAAGTTGAATTCTAGGGTTCCATTGGCTCTTCCACCACAGATGGAGAGTTGGGTATCTAGATCCGGTTTAGCTTCACTGCAGAGAACGAGTCTGAACAAGATAGACACAAATCTTGTCTCTGCATTTGTGGAAAGATGGCATCTAGAGACATCTTCATTTCACATGCCGTTTGGTGAAATGAGCATTACTTTAGATGATGTCGCATGTCTACTTCACTTGCCCATTAGGGGTATCTTTTGGAGTCCTCAGGATGTGACTGAAGAGCTCACAGCTGACAACCGATTAGAAAATAACTTGTCATACAAAGTTGACCTATCCTTGTCTATTAATTCCAACCCCAACTCTCTGCGAACCATTGACCAACCATCCTCACCATATCCATGCAATGATGCAATGACTCTAAATCCACAATTACCATCTGATTCAACATTAACTACATCTTCAATGTATGACCTAATATGATTAGGAAATTGAACAATGAATTGTGGTTGCTTCTTTGATAATTTGATCTTCTTCGAAGTCTGTGATGGTTGAGATTGCCTTTGTGAAGATTGAGATGCCTTATCAACATACTCATGATACGAAGGGTCCCTATAAACATCATAATCTGCTGGTTTTTTCCCTTTCTTCTTCACTCCTCCTTTGGTTTTTATTTTCTCAGGTGGTGGACACAATGTTGTCATTGTTGGGTATGCTAGTTCACATACCCTTCTCATCTGTGGTCAACCTACCAATAAACGAATGACCTTCTAATCTATCAGGTAAACCATGATTATGTAACCCACATTTTACATCAATCTTCCAACCAGATCCATCTTTCGCCGGAGTCGACCTGATTTTAAATGGACATCCACATTTCTTGGACGCACTTTGGGTACCACTATCACTAATCTTGTGTTTCCCACCTTTATCACAGCCAAATATTATTTTGTTACTTCTCCCTCTCTTCCCCGTTTTAGTATCTGAACGACTGATAATAACAGTTACTTTATTGTCGATTCCAACCTCTTTAATCCATCTGATAACCTCTTCTCGTGTACCAAATCTTTCCGTCGTCATAAACGCATCAGTAGTATCTACACATATTTTGGGAAGATTTTCCATTTCTGTAAAAAAAAAAAATATATATATATTAAAAAAAAAAAAAAAAAAAAAACACGTACCGGAAGACTTAAAGAAAGACTTCCGGTACACAAAAAAAGCAAACCGGAACTCTTCTCCAAAGAGTTCCGGTATGCAAATTTTTTTTGAAATTTTTTTATGTGAACCGGAACTCTTTCCTTAAGTGTTCCGGTTTGTTTTTTTTTGTGTTCCGGAAGTCTTCCCATAAGTCTTCCGGTTTGGAAAAATACATACCGGAAGTCTTTTTGCAAGTGTTCCGGTGCGAGGGGTGTGAAAGTGTAATTTTTGGAATTTTCAACTGAATGGTAAAAATGAAATGGTAAATTGGTTAAAACCAATTAAGGGTAAAATGAGAATTTTTAAATTTTTGTAGGGGTATGGGATTAATCGTAGGGATACAAGGTAAAATTTTCCTGACTAGGAGGCCATTGTGACCAATGAAGTTGAACTGAGCCTGATGAGAGTACAGAACATACACAGAAAAAATTGGGCCATCTAGCTGAAATCAAAACAACCCCATGTGTTAGATACACAAGCATCTTACAATTTAATACATAGTTCTGCACTATTAATTAAAACAAAAAAGATGACGACGACGACAACAACAACAACTAAGCCTTATCCCATTAGGTGGGGTCGGCTATATGGATCAACTTTCGCCATAATGTCATAATGTTCTATCAAGGACCATACTTCTATCCAAATCATTAATCTCGAGATCTTTCTTAATAACTTCTATTATGAAACAAAGAGAGAATAACATAGTTCTAATTTAAGGTTCTGTTATGAACGACCAGCATCATCAACTTACAAAATTTGTTTTAGTAACCCAAGAAGGGAGACATTGGATATAATACAGAGAATGGATCACAAAATTTGCAAGTCATACTAGGATGACAAGTGTCATCATGACATGAGTTCTGGTAAAAATAACGCTCCACTTTTGAAGTATATGGGCTTGATAATTAGGCACCATCCAGCCACTAAGACAGTTGAGTATCATAAATTTGTAATATACAAATCAGATAAATTTGTAAAGAACATTAAGTTTACTACTTCATCTCAAGTGATCAGTCTTCATGGAGACATTATCAACAAAAGTAAATTCACAAAAACAACATAAAAAATTGCTAAAGGCTAATGTGCAACAGAAAATACAGAGAGCAATCAGAAGGCCCGTGTCAATGGGTGAAACAGGATAATTAAAAAACAATCAGTAAAATTAAAAAGAGAAACCGTGCAACAGTCAAACTCTAGTCCCAATACACAACCATACACATGTCCATACACCTATATCCCTCTTCTTTCATGAAATAATAATTTTCGAAACATGAAAAGTGGCAATTAGGATAGTAAATGCAAAAAAAAATAGACCTGAAGTTTGAGATTGTTGTGAAATAAAGTTTTCCTCAAACATTGACTTTGAATTGGCAGGAACACCTGATTTGGATGAAATCCACCTATACTATATATCATAAAAGCAATTAATTCAGTTTAAAAAAAAAAACAGGTCACATTGAAAACTGAATTATATAGTTTGACATATATTTTTGTATTAGAATATACCCAAAAATGTATTGTTTAGCCAAATAAGTTTCAGGTATAATTAGAGTATGGTGAAAATTTGAACATAGCATAGAGGAGAAGTTAACCACATACCGGAGACACCGCTGATAGCCACTTTGTAGCAACTGAAATATCTTGCCGCCACTCATGCTCACACTGCCAACAGCTAGTGTCCAGTACAAAATTAGCTGGCCCCTGAATGGGAAAAAAAATATATAGCCATATATGAGTAATGAAGAAGCAAGTGAAGAATAAAGATGGGCAAAAGGGGCAGGCACAATACAAGCACTAGGTCACTACATTAACAACCTTCAAGGTTAATACATAGCTAACTCTCCCATTAAGGGATTTGAAAATTGCATCTCAGTTTGCATGAAGCTATCACACATAGCTAAATCACCCGTCACAGGATTTTTTTAAATAAAAATACCCTCAGTTCACAGGAAGCTATGGAATGTGGGGTAAGTTATAGCAACAAACTCAGTTACTGACTACATAGGTATTCTCAAAATGCTGTCTTTGGGACTTGTTTAGGCTTTACTCTGGTTTGAAGGTATTTTGACCCGAAGTGTATCAGAGTCCATGCAACTCCTTTAACAACTCCTCTATCATATGAATCGTGTACATGTTGGGAACTATGGCTTTATCGAGGGTATGATAATATACAAAAAAAATCTCCAGCCTCCATTCTTCTTTACATGTAACATTTTGCCCACCAAATGTGAGTTTTCATTTTTTTGACTGAGCATGTATGACCTAACATTGATTGGACACATGCTAGGAAGTTGTTGAATGACATGTTTGTTGCCCCTCTCCTCTGTGGAATTTGGAAAACACCCTCTAGTTCTTGCAACAGTGCTGCCATCTGATTTTTGTCATTAATGCATGACTTTTCCAATGCTTTAGTGGTGCCCAATAAAATTGTACTACATTGTCTTATACTACCTCTCATCCTATTTATAAGAGAAAATTTATTTTTTAGATTCATTGAATAATCAATGTATCTGAATTGTGTAATGAACCAGATACATTGATTATCCAGATACATTGATTATTAAATGAATCTAAAAAATAAATAAATTTTCTCGATTCAGGGACTATTTGTTAGACAAAACAGATATAGTTAGACCAAATTCAGTTACTTGCATTGCAAGTAACAACTCATCTTTGTTATGTAGTCCATATAAATGCATTGCTCAATCAATGATAAGTCAAGGATATTCCATTCTATCCTAACAACTGATATCAATCTCACCAAGGGACTTGTGGCGCGTCTCTAATAACCATAGTTTTTATAGATTTTGGGAGGGAAAGTTAGTTACGACGGTTATCTTCATCGTCTCCATTGTTTCTCTCTTCGAGACTCATCCATGACGAAATCCACCAAGTTCGCCCAACATACAATTCCCAAGTTTGATGGCTTCTATGAACATTGGACAACGTTGATGGAAAAAAGTCTTCTCTAATCAAAAGAATATTGGGATCTAATGGAGAATGGCGTGGACAACTGCTCCTTCTAGTGCTACATTGGAGCAATATAAGCTTGCATATGAGAGCAGACTCATAGATCTCAAGGTCAAGAATTACCTGTTTCAAACAATTGATCACACTATTTTTGAAACAATTCTTGATCGTGATACGACAAAAAAGACATTTGGGAGACTTAACCAAGGTTAAATGAGCTCAGTTTCAAGCTCTGTGCAGAGAATTTGTGATTATTGTAGATTAAAGTAATCTGCAATTTACTGAGAAGGTATTGCATTCAATGAATCCCAAATTCAGCCACATGGTATGTTTTATCGAAGAATAAAATGATGTTACCACATTCAGGCCATTGGTGAACTGCAAAGTAGCCTTCTAGTGCATGAACGAAGAATGAAGAAGATGAGGAAGAACAAGCGTTGAAATTCTCAAACTCTGGAGAAAACATCGATGTAGATATGACATTTGATATCCCATTAGATTTGTTGGGATCTAAATTTTGATAATATATATATATATATATATATATATATATATATATATATATATATATATATATATATATATATATATATATATATATATATATATATATATATATATATATATATATATATATATATCGTTAAGAGCACATATCGAAAACTTCTAGATAATATGTATGATTTTTTTTATTAAACGACTATTAGAATGTCATCCTTAAAATAATCAAGGATTAAGTTAGATTTATTTCCTGGTGAAGAGAAAATATATTTTCTTCATACTCATCAAACTTAGATAGTGATCAAGTAGATGATCTCCAAACGCCAATTTTTTTTAACACAATACTACTTTTAGATTTTCAAATCACAATTTAAATTTTAAAGTTGGAGTGTTAATAATGTTATTAAGAAATCTATACCATTTCTCATAATTATGCAATGACAATTGACTAAATTTGACATTTTTCAATGAAAGAATTGCTTTTAAATTTCAGCTTATAAATGTGCCTTTATAATGTTGGAGTATATCTTCTAACAATCGGTGTTCTCGCATCATCAATTATATATTACAATTTTAAAAATTACTAGAAAGATGGAAGATATTGATAATACAAATGTAAGTTCAAATATAATATACTCTCTGTTTTTCAATAGGTGTGATATTTCATATTTTTATTTATTTCAAATTATTTGTCTCTTTAGAATACCAATATATATTTGTTCTTTCTTTCCATTAACTTATCTTTATTTATTATATTTTAATTATGTAACTACTCCACTATCTATTATTAATAAGGATATTCCAATAAATAACATTTGTTTTATTATTGAAATCAATACAATTAAAAAAAAAGTGAAATTTTAAATAAAAAAAAAACCTATTATGAGACGAAAGGCGAAAGGAGTAAATTTTGTTTTCTTAATTTATAATAAATAATGTTGACTATAAATTTGTATAATATTTAGTGTTTCTATGGTCAAGATTACTAAATTTATATAATACATAAGTGATCTTGATAATCATTTAAAATGTTAGAAACCTATGTTGAGATACTTGAAATGTTTTAAGGTCTGTAAATAAATAACTCAAAAATTGTTTTATCTTCATAAACCCTGCAGTACATAAAGAGACATACACAACTCTTCCTTCCACTCATCATTTGTTCTATGATGTAAACCACCCTCACTTGCAACATCAAAGTGTTATGAAGAGTTTAATGTCAATGAAATGTCTTGATGACAACTAGAGCTAGTTTTTTCCAGTTTTATTCGATCAACAACAATGACTGCATAAAACACAACACACCTGTCACTGTCAGGTAAACCTACACCTCTTCTTCCCTGTACAATTCCAGTCAGCATTTCATTTTCATTCAGTTTCTTTACTTAACCACAATCATGTGTTTCTTCCCTCAACCAAGAAGAAACTCACATCTACATCTCTACCTGTACAATTCCAATCAGCATTTCATCTATATTTAGTTTCTTCAGTTAACCACGATCATGTGTATATTTCCTCCACCAAGAAGAAACTCACAGGTGACAATTTTGCAATGAAGCCCGCTATGCAACTCGAGTCCATCTTCCACCACACATTGGACAGCCGTACGCCCAGCGGCTCACCCACCAACTCTCCCGGTTATTTTGACTAGGAAGGTTGGTGGAACCTGAGGAAGCAAAAGCAGAAGTCTGCCGTAAACATCTTATGCACTGCACCAAACACAAGTTAAAAGAAGCAGATCATTTATATATCCGATCAGTAACAATACAAAATGGTGGTGTGGGGGGGTTAATTTTTTTAGTGCTTCTATTGCATATGCGTGTTTATATAGTGAAGGTAGACATGTCGAAGAACGAAAATAGAATAATATCCACGTGGAGGCAGAAAGAAAAATAGGAGTTTGGGAAGAAGAATCAGGAGAAGTGTCGTTTTACTAATTTTCAAGCATCATCGAAAGAATAACTTTATTTACAAATTTGATCCTGATTGAACACAGTAACAAGTTTGACAAAACTAAAGTTTTCAGTTAACATCAAAGCTTACATTGGTTGGCACTTAGCAACTTGTCTTCTATCTATTGGTAGGGATATATATACAGAGAGAAAAATGGCACCGGCTATATTAGAGATTAAAGGAAAACTTGGGCGGTACTTAATAACAACTAAAAAGCACTTGTTGGTTACTATGCATACACACGTACAAGAAGAAAAAAAATGAAAAACTGTACAAGACTTCTTTTCATACCTTGTACCAGACCCCTTCAAGGCCAGTCTTCCATACTGCAGTAACAACATCTCTTCGAGATCCCATAATACCAAGATAAGCTCCCAGACTCTCTGAAGTGTTCAACCCAAAAGCTGCATCTCGTTCAGACATCCTGCGCTTCCTTGGCCACAAGCCACTGGCTTCATGATAGATATCACTATTTTCCAATGAACTGGAATCAAGTGGATTTAAAAGTGTTGGTGCATCACTTGCATCATCCTCATCATCTAGATCAGTCCAAGGTCCAACATATGAATTCTGTCGGTGCCACTCTTCTGCTGGAGGATGGAGATCTAGCTCGCGTAGTAGAAGACCAGCGGCATCTGCACCTCTAGGGCGAGGCATATTCTGCATAGTCGTTTTTTATTTAATTATGGGGCAGGTGCCACTCTTAGGAAATTTAGCCACTCAGTCCAAGGAAAGAAACAGATCTTAATTCACCCAAATAAAATAAAACAAACAAAAGCATGTACTATATCAAGAGCTCAATATTCATTCATATTAACTGTTCCTACATGATCTATAACAGTGTGCTTTATGATTAAATGAGAAACAACATGCTAGTTTAAGACAACCGAGCCCCTTTCTATCCCTATTTCATTCATTTCTATCATTCTTGCATCATATTTTCAAATCATGAATTGAGTGGCATCTTAAACTAGTGGAAATAATGCATCATGCTTGTGAAATAAAACTCATAACTAGTTCCATTTGTCTACCAGACACACTAACTTTGAAATGAGAAAACAGAAAGTTACCTGCATATGTGGGCCAAGGGATGCTTCCACAACCTCTGGCATTACAGTGTAGTTCCCATCAATATAATGCAAACGAACCTGAATGTTGCTGCTCCCCACCTGAGAAACTGGCAAGGGGTGTTGCAGACCAGAAGTTCGGCGACAGAGGTCCATAACTACTAGAAAAAGAACCTTGACCTGCATTACTAGTGCTTTAAAACCTCAAGTGAAATAACAGTTCAACTGCTGTAAGCAAAGGAATGAATTGCCATGGTTTCCAAACATTTATGTCAGTCACAAATAACAAAAATAAGATATTTTAGGGCAAGTTGTAACTAAGTTATACCTCTTCAAAAGTATACCCCTGACCTGCATTTCCAGTACCAAATCTTGAACGCCCTAGAGACTGTTCTTCACCTCCTCTTGACCTAGGCACAAGCTGAGCTCGTCCTGTCTGATTGTCATCTGACCTAACCACACTTGACACTGGTTTTGCAACCTCCTCCACCTTGCCAGGAACAGAAGCATTAGGTTGAGGCTTTTGTGTATTGTTATCGGCAGTTCTCTGCACACCACTCATATAGCGAGGAAGTTGTGATCGTCGAAAGAAAAAGCAGAAGAGCAAAAGTTGGCATAATCTATGAAGGAAATGACAGTCCCCCATAAGTCGAACTGCAGGTGAGCCAGGAAAAGTTCCTCTATTAATGCTTGTGGGCATAAAAGATGAAGGACCGCAGATGGGGGGATTAGGAGTCGGATTGGACACTCCATCAGAAGTGTTGCTATCCTTGGCAATTGCCCCTTGCACCAAAGCTTTCATCTGTGTGCTTCCACTAGAACTGGTTGTCCCATTTTCACCCCCTGGACGACATTTTTTGCCTTTATTTGATACATAAAATAAAAAATAATGCTGATAGTCAAAGCAATCAAAAATAAATTTCTATCACAATGAAAAGCAAAAGGCCCAAAACTTTGCGCCTAGGTAGATCCATAGTGTCGAGACTTTAGAAGTATGAGCCAATACATTTATACAATTTTTTAATGAAAACCTAACAAACTACACGAAAGCAACAATCAAAGCCTTTTTTTCAGTTATATGGGTCTGTTAGAATTCTTATTTTCTCATGAATGTAATGAGAATTCTCAATTGAATTCTCTTAATTTCAGTTTTTGCATTACTTAACTTTGATTACAAAGGATTGAGATCTATTTAATAGAACCATATATCTCAACTGAGTTAGTTACAAGTTTCCTAAAATCTAGGGATTAGTTTCCTAGATTTTAAGAGTTAGTTAGGGACAGTTAGGTTGGCTATAGTACTGTACAGCTACTGCACAGTAATTACAGTGTGGACTGGTTAAAACCAGTTCCTTTAATAGGATCAAACTACACATCATCAATCAAATAATGCCATAATGTGCTACTAAGAATTGTGTCTGCTGCTGATCGACCATTTAAATTCAAATCATTCTTAATGGTTTAACTGTTTTCTATTGTAAGAAATATCTATTTCTCCCTCCGTCTCATAAAAAGTGTCTCATTTGCACTTTTTTTATGTCTCAAAATAAATGTCATTTTAGAATAACAATACAACATTTATTATTTTTTTCCACTACTATACCCCTATTTATTAGCTTTCACTCTTTTCAACAACTCCACTGACTATAATAAATAAGGGTATTTTAGTCAATTATACCAATTTTATCATCAAAATCAACACATTTAATCATTTTCTTAAGAACCGCGCATAGCTCAAATAAAACACTTATTATGAGACGGAGGTAGTAATAAACAATATATCATATTGTTGCAGACCTACCCTGACTTGTTGCAGGAGCTGTTGAATTTTGGGCAGGACCAGTGACCTTATTTCGGTTGCTTCCAGTCCCCGCAGTCACACCATGACTTGCCAGTGTACGACAGAAACTTGCATACCGCCGCAACCGCGTGATAAAATGTGAAGCCAGATCAAGAACTGAATCAACATAGGCCTACATAATATTGAAACAATTATGAGATTTATATACATATAATAGGTAGGTAGGTATATTTATCTACATGATGTATTAAATATGCAACAAAATAAGTTCTTTTACATGTACAATGATGTTAGGACATCTAGGCGTATTCTACAAGAAAGTGGGTCCATGAGGGAGAAAATGAAAGTTTGTTAGTGAGGTGGTTTGTGGGATCATGAGATTCTGGGTATTATACATACATGAGCAGGAGGGTGTAAGGGTGTTGATAAATATTGTTAGAATTGGTCAGGAGAGTTTTCTCTCTGGTTGTGAGCTTTGCTCTGGAATAGGATCTTTGACTCTGGTTTATCTTTTGCATTGTTTTATTTTCCGTTGTAGAGCCTTTGGGCTCCTTTTTCAATTTTCAGTCATAATAAACAATTGTTTTCCTCTTTGGATTTCTGGGTTCAACAGCTATGCATATATAACCATGCAGTTAGCAACTGTCAACTGCTGCAGCAGAGAATTGTGCCAAGATCTTCCCGTCAAACAAAATATGAAGCATGTGGTTACAACTGTAACAAACCTGAATACATGGATTTAATGCAGGTTCAACAGCTACTGCTTCAGGATCAATGCTGGATAATGTCTCACCAGATACCTGCCATGGATCAGGCACTAAAGCTGAAGGGTCATTTAAAGCAGACTCGATTCCCTTTCCGAGCATATCCAACAATAACCTAGCTTGCATATCCAGAATCACTGCCCTGACCTCTTGAGCATTTGATCCTTCAAGTAGCCTACACTTTATTCGGTCTAGACTCTGCAATCATACAAAACATGGTTGTGTTAAGCCCTAAAACACTCCAGCAATAAACCAGAAAGCTAAAATGTAAAGTTAATGTTTAACAATATAACGAGATATTGTTGAAATATATATTATCTACAGATATCCCATATGAAAGCCATAGAAAGGGGTTGGTGAAACTTTGTTTGTCCCTCAGAGATTAAAGTGTCACCATATTAAGACCCCTTTACTTCTCTGGTTTCCTATTTTCATTTCCACCAAAAAGAATAAACCTTATAGATGATACATTCTAGAAACTTTTGAAAATGTTTTTTTTTAAAAAGATCCAACAACAACCGAACCTTATCCATTTAAGTGGGGTCGGTTACACGGATCAAATTCCGCCATAATGTTCTATCCAATTCGAAAATTTCAAAAATGCCAATAACATGTTTTTCAGTGTTTTCAAAAATGCAATCTCCTTCCATCATCTCTCTACCATAATTATTCACTTCAGTAGCCTTTTCATCCATGGCCCAATAAAATGAAAAATGAAAATATTTTTAGAATGCAAACAGACTCTTTGTTCTTCAAAGGACTTCTCATTAAATTAGACATTCAAAGATCTAAAAATGCCACAAAATTCACCCTTTTATTACTTCACCACTTTAGCTTTTGTATGGATAAATCTTGAGACAAATGTGCATCTTTGAAGGACCAATGTGATGAAATTTTTTGGAGGACTGAAATGGTGACACTATAACGTTTGACAGACTAATTTAGTAACATAAATCTAATTTGACAAAACTCAATCTTTGGAAGACCAATTGAGGTTTTACTAGTGTTATGAGATGAAAATGCTACTAACAAGCATTTGCTACAGGATACATATTCCAAATAATATTATATTCATAAAAAACTATCAATAACTTTATAAATACATGAGAAACAACAGAAAATAATAAAACACCCCTGGAGTTAAAAGACAAAGAATATAACTAAGCAAGCTAATGGTGATAGTTTACGGAAATATACATGACAATACTGTTGTCTGTGCTGAGCAGTAGGAAGGGAATGGAAATCTGCATCTAAGACTGCAATAACACTATTAAGTGAAACTGAAACCAAAATAAAATAAAAACCTCATTAGCATACAGAATCAGTCGAGAGTAGCAATTGTGCAGCCACAATAGAGTGCATGAAATAGTTAGCATCTCTAAATTTCCAAGCACAAACACCAAAAAAACACAAAATAGTAGCAAGACTTAAGGACTGTTTTATTTGATTTTGTAAAATTGTTTTTTAGTTTTTAAATTTTGAAAACAATAAAACTTGTTTGGTAGCCTAATTTTACAAAACTATTCTCTATTTAAGAGTTTTAAAAACTAAAATAGGTTTTAGATGTTATGGTGTTTAGTTTTGGAATTTGGAAAGAAAAACAAGGAAAAGTTATACATTTTTCATTAATGGCAAATTTGTAATATTGTCCAACTTTAAAACAGTCTTTAAAAGTATGATTACCAAACATGTTTTATTTTATTTTTTTAACTCAAAACTATTTTTTAAAATTGATTTACAAAATAATTTATAAAAACTAAAAACTAGAACTCATTCAAACAATGCCTTAATAATTTGCACATCCTTACCAATACCATCCTCAGCAGCACTTTGTGTACAACCCACAGCATCCCACCAATCAATTCCAACCAAAAGGCTCCACCAGAACCTGCTTTTCCCAACAGATGTTAGCAGAGAAATAAACCATTGACCAAAAAACACATCAATCACAACTTTCAGTAAAATTATGGGCATAGTTAGAAAAGATGAACATGCCACATCCTAAAGCATTTTAATCAATCACCTTTCAGCAATTTCACGTTCCCAAGTTGAAGAGTTTGCTTTCACTTGACCAATTGGAATAGCAGGAGGAAGAACCCGAATTATTTTCAATATGGTCTGACCCTTGCTTGTGTCATGCCATACAGAAGCTGAACAACAGCTTGTTGCAGAAAAAGCAGGAGCAGCAATTGCAGCTCCAACATCAATCTGATAGCTGGCTACAGGTGTAAAATTTAAGCTAGAAAAAACGCGGACTCCGCCCCGAAGAAAAGCAATGGCCATTTCACCACCATGAGCTGAGTAAACAACTCGTGAGAGTGCCCTAATATCACTTGGAAGATCAAAAGCATTGACATTGTCCCCTTTTGAGTTATCAAAACCAGACTCAGATGCCTTTTGGACATTAGCATTCATTCCGACTGGAGGTGTTTGACGATTCTCGAAATCATTTGTTGGTGGAATACTCATATCCACTTTGCACTGCCAAACAGCTTGCATAGGAAGCTTTCCACCAATACTTGAAGTAGACTTTTCAAATACTGGATGGATGACAACAGGCTGCAACGATGATTCCCAGCGTTGCACTCTCCACCCTGTGATTGATGGCCCCTCATCTAGGTCAAAAGGGGACATGTACTGCCCTGCAAAGATAATGCTCAATGATCAGTCCACATGAAACCCCAGGCAAAAAATTCTGACAAACATGAATCACAGGCAGTATTGTTGAGATATGTAGAAAGCTAGATAAGTGTGTGCGTCCTACTGATATATCACTCAAGTTGGTCTCAGAAGGAATGCCAAGTTGCACTAGGATGATATTCCAAGAGCAGAAAGACCATTAGTGAGAGGGAATATGTCACATAGTATCATTTGATATTCAAATTTTGTATCTTGTATTGTGGATACTGAAGTCCTATTGTTTTGTAGCTGATTAATTCTATTCAAAGGAGAAGTAGTTTTGATGATCAATTTGCCGGTTTCATATTTCATATAAAAACCTGATGTTCTGCAAAATATAGACATCTCAGGCTTTAATTAAAAATTATTCACGATCTTTTACAGGAATTCATTTTATTCAGATTAGCAATATTTGGGTTTTTAGCATTTTATCTTCTCTGTAAATTTAATGGTTCGTCAACTGATTAAGTGTTAAGGAATATATCATAGTGCCTGTGAAAATAATAGGTTTACGGATAAATGGTCTTAAAATCTTGAACAGCTTAACACAATATGGGTAAAATAAGGCTTCAGAAATCTTAGTGCCATTCAATAGGAATCAGTTATAAATACGGGTAAGATAATGATATATATAATTAATAATGTACAGAGAATATTGAGATTGAAGGAGGGGGGATTTGGGTTTGTCAAGTGCATACCCTCAACTATCACAACAGCTACCACAGAACCACCATGAATCGGATCAAAGGCTACCGTTGATACACCAGAACCCCAGGCAGGGGTTGCTGTAGATTTAGCTGTGGCTTCAGGACTCATATATGCTGAAAAATTTGAAACTGGTGAGCAGTAAAGTCGTATAGATTCACCAAGCTTTTGGTCTGTTTGGTTTTTCCCTTGGTTTTCTTCAGATAACAGATAATCTTGCCAACAAAATAAATATGCTGCTAAAGGTGCAAAACCACTCCAGTTGGGTGGGCTACGAGGTGGGACACCATTATTAATACTTGTCTTTGGAGTTAATAGTAAACCTCTTCCAGAAGACCAAGGCATAATCTCCCATACAACAATGGTAGATGGATTGACAAATGGTACAGCGGCTACATGCAAAATACCACTTTCTGTAATGATAGCATCACCAGCCACAATGCCTCTGGGCCCACAACCCAATTGTCCTTTAGTGAAAAACCATTTGGGTGATGTTGCATTCTGACTAGGAGGCCATTGTGACCAATGAAGTTGAACTGAGCCTGATGAGAGTACAGAACATACACAGAAAAAATTGGGCCATCTAGCTGAAATCAAAACAACCCCATGTGTTAGATACACAAGCATCTTACAATTTAATACATAGTTCTGCACTATTAATTAAAACAAAAAAGATGACGACAACAACAACAACAACTAAGCCTTATCCCATTAGGTGGGGTCGGCTATATGGATCAACTTTCGCCATAATGTCATAATGTTCTATCAAGGACCATACTTCTATCCAAATCATTAATCTCGAGATCTTTCTTAATAACTTCTATTATGAAACAAAGAGAGAATAACATAGTTCTAATTTAAGGTTCTGTTATGAACGACCAACATCATCAACTTACAAAATTTGTTTTAGTAGCCCAAGAAGGGAGACATTGGATATAATACAGAGAATGGATCACAAAATTTGCAAGTCATACTAGGATGACAAGTGTCATCATGACATGAGTTCTGGTAAAGATAACGCTCCATTTTTGAAGTATATGGGCTTGATAATTAGGCACCATCCAGCCACTAAGACAGTTGAGTATCATAAATTTGTAATATACAAATCAGATAAATTTGTAAAGAACATTAAGTTTACTACTTCATCTCAAGTGATCAGTCTTCATGGAGACATTATCAACAAAAGTAAATTCACAAAAACAACATAAAAAATTGCTAAAGGCTAATGTGCAACAGAAAATACAGAGAGCAATCAGAAGGCCCGTGTCAATGGGTGAAACAGGATAATTAAAAAACAATCAGTAAAATTAAAAAGAGAAACCGTGCAACAGTCAAACTCTAGTCCCAATACACAACCATACACATGTCCATACACCTATATCCCTCTTCTTTCACGAAATAATAATTTTCGAAACATGAAAAGTGGCAATTAGGATAGTAAATGCAAAAAAAATAGACCTGAAGTTTGAGATTGTTGTGAAATAAAGTTTTCCTCAAACATTGACTTTGAATTGGCAGGAACACCTGATTTGGATGAAATCCACCTATACTATATATCAAAAAAGCAATTAATTCAGTTTAAAAAAAAAACAGGTCACATTGAAAACTGAATCATATAGTTTGACATATATTTTTGTATTAGAATATACCCAAAAATGTATTGTTTAGCCAAATAAGTTTCAGGTATAATTAGAGTATGGTGAAAATTTGAACATAGCATAGAGGAGAAGTTAACCACATACCGGAGACACCGCTGATAGCCACTTTGTAGCAACTGAAATATCTTGCCGCCACTCATGCTCACACTGCCAACAGCTAGTGTCCAGTACAAAATTAGCTGGCCCCTGAATGGGAAAAAAAATATATAGCCATATATGAGTAATGAAGAAGCAAGTGAAGAATAAAGATGGGCAAAAGGGGCAGGCACAATACAAGCACTAGGTCACTACATTAACAACCTTCAAGGTTAATACATAGCTAACTCTCCCATTAAGGGATTTGAAAATTGCATCTCAGTTTGCATGAAGCTATCACACATAGCTAAATCACCCGTCACATGATTTTTTTAAATAAAAATACCCTCAGTTCACAGGAAGCTATGGAATGTGGGGTAAGTTATAGCAACAAACTCAGTTACAGGCAGAGCAACTTAGCAATTAAATCTATGGCCATAGGAAACCTATAACAGAATATTTAACAATTATACGAAACAGCTATGCTAGAAATTTTTTTATAGTAGTATCCGCTTAAGTAAAACTGGCTTACTTGAGATGGCTGAGTCCAAATAGTTACCCTCCCATGGAAATTTGCTATCAATAATGCACGGGAACAACAGGCAGGGGACCATTCAATAAACTGGATGGAATCACGAGGAGAATCTGCAAAAGGTGTTAGTGCAACCAATCAAATTTCCAAATGTATGAACGCATTTGCCTATATAGTGAAGAAGTTCAGTTCAGAGACTAAAAGCTCAGGGGAAAATGCCAAGAAAGAACATCAAAATATTATTTTTCATATGATGATCAGTCAGTGAAGCAAATCAAAGGAAATATCCCATACTTGATGGCAATGAGAAATTAACAGATGAGGTAATTGCATATTCGATCTCTGCTAGTGTTATACAGGATCTCAATTTCCTTAGTTTTCTGGATTGTATCATTTAGATTCAACTCATCTTATTTCTTATTTTACCAATTTTACACATAAAATGTCATTTATCAAACCATTCAACATATTATTATTTATTATTATTACTGTTATGATGATGATTTATCATATATTTTCATCATAAAAATCCTTCGGGACTTTTCTTTTAAAATCAATTATATTGCCCCTCTGGTTGTGAAACAGTAATTTCATAAAGATTTGATTACAACTTCAAAAGGAGTCAATCTGACACCTGATGCTTATAAGCTATCCAGATCAAAATCCTCTAAAGGTTTAATCCAAAATATGATTGCCAAAAAATTCTGACAACTAAAAGATTCCTTCTCTTCTATCAACTTGATGCCCTATGCTTAAACATAATACTCCTAAATCCATATTTAGCTTATGTAGGATCACATTGTTGAAAAGCCTCTAATTTATCAAAACCTTGATATTGGTAATGAAGTTGAAAAAGACGTTCCAAAATTTGGTATTGTTTGCCCAATTTTAGCACTGCTGCCAAGTGAAGAATAATATCAAACAAAACCAACCCTTACAGTAAAAGTGAAATAGTCATGACATCAAAGTACCTGCTATGACATTGAATACCGCACATTCAGTTGGCCTCTCTGGGATCACAATATGTACAGGAATCCAAAATGATGGACTTAGAATTGAGCTATGGAAAAGGAAACACTAAAAACCATTACGAAATTGCCCGCATAAATAAACATACAGAGTATCAGCAGCAAGCCAAACTAATGGATACAGATGAGTGAGTAAGGTTAAGACATCATATGTGTGGCTGTTTGTCAATATAACCTCAATGATTTGAACAAATATTAGAAGCACATTTAATAAACAATATGAACTTTGGACATTGTTAAGCTAGCTTGTTTTCATATGAACAAGTTTTTGCTTGCCATGAACTCCGTTCATTCAGATTTCCTTGTAGGCTGTCTAACAAATGAAAGCATATGTATAATATGCAAAACTGACATATATGTAGATGTTGATCAGAAATTCAGGCTACAGCCTATCCTTTAGCGCATTGTTTAATGAACCTTGTGCGATATTACTAGAATTATAAACCATACAGAACATAACTTAAAGTAGTTTGAGATTCATTTGACTAGAAAGGAGAAAACTAATTAAGATCAAGAAAAAATATAATATAAGCTAATCAGAGAAAGAAATTAAAGACACTGTACCGACCACCTAAGATAAGCATACCAAAAGATATATCACATAATACCTCTTCCCAGTGCTTCTTCTGGTTTGGATCTTACAACAGGATAGATGTGATTGAGAAAGTTTGAAATATTAACCAATCAAATCTTCTTGAATTCATCCATAAATTGTTAATTGCCTTGGACCCCCAAAATCATCCCAATCTAGTAAATTATTTTGCTCTTAGATTTTGCGACTAACTCAGTCAGACAAAACTCTACTTATTCAAACTTTTAGAATTTGCACCTAACTCAATCAGACAAAACTCGCTTGTAAGACAAGAGTTGCTTGAGTCTTATAAACACTACCTTAGTCATGTCTCTAACAAATAGGGGACTCTCAACACATCACACTCAGAATTGGACATCTAAAATGTGGACTAATAATGCAGATGGAACAACATAAAATCTTAACACACCTTCTCACATCCAAACTGAAGATTTGGAGTATGGACAAATGCAGGTGGAATAACAAAATCTATGATAACCTTTGATATCATCTTAGAGTTTGTGTTGAGTTTAACTTAACTACACAAATCAGACAAACCATAAACCCTAAACCCTAAATCAAGTAGAGAATATGAAAATTGACCAGAACACCCGTGGTTAAAGTGACTATTTTACCCTTGGTCCCATAATTTCATTATTTTTGACAAATAAGCGGCTTCCAATCAATATTTCGGCCGGGATATTACAATAATCTATGATAACCTTTGATATCATCTTAGAGTTTGTGTTGAGTTTAACTTAACTACACAAAACAAGACAAACAAGATGAGGGCTGCCCCTTACTTATAATCATTACTACAGTCATATACTCATATCATATCTATATTCAACATTTAGCAATATCCAACAATGAAACTCAGACACCCCGAACACGACACCGACACAGATACGGCGACACCAATAATAAATTGAAAAAGTGAATAAATTAAACGCAATCACATATGTCATCCGATACAGAGACATACATGCATTTTTTCAAAGGTGTCGGTGCTACATAGTTATCCAGAGATATTCAGAAAACAGGAGTAGTGAGTGGATATTAAAAACAGACTGACCTTGGATCACTGATACAAGCTTCAGAAGCACACGCTATAGCATTCATTTTTCCACACCAAGCAACGGCACTGAAATAAAAACACATATCAACGGTAGCAGCATTACGATAAGAATCAAAAGAAACAAACAATTCATAAATGTAAAATTGAAATAAAGAACAGAAAACATGTGAACCTGAAATAGCGACAAATTTTAGGAAAATCCATCTTGTGAAGTAAATAGACGTCTGGCTGTTCAAGGCTAATTTGAAAAACGGTGGCGGGAGCTTTCGAGAATGAGTATTGCTCTTGTTCTTCTTCTACTTCCACCTCCATTGGATTCTTTTCTTCTTCTTCGTGTTGTTCTTGTTCGGGATCATTCACTGTTACTTCTACTTCGTCTTTCTTCTCCTCGAAATCCTTTGAATTTGGACTTGAATTTGAATTGGATTTCGAAACCTCTTCGTTTTCGCGATTCTCTTTTCCCCCGCCAATTTGATCCATGTCTCTCTGATTTTGATGTATAGAGGAATGGGATGAAGGCAATGGAAGAGTGAAAGAGAAGAGAGAAGAAATGGATGGTTGTTGCAATGGCGGAAGCAAAAACCGTTATTGAAAGTGACAGATGAAGAGAAACTGAAGTACTGATTAGACTCTAATTTGTGGGTTTATGGGAGCAGTACTCATGTAAATTTGTAATGTCAGGGCTAAATTAAATTTATCATAAATTTCGACCATTCATAAAATCCAACTTTTTTTTTTTTTTTTTTTAACTTTCCAATTAAATTTTGCATCCTTCTAGAAAACAACTAGACATTTTGCACACACAAAATATGACTACAATAGGATATTTTTCATCAATATTTGTGATAAAATATTTGTCAAATGTATATTATTTATAAATTATTAAAAATATATATAATTTAATTTTAACAATAAAATTCCAATTGAAAAAATAAAATTAATTAATATGCACGGTCGATGTACTTCAATTAAATTCTAAAAAAAAATCATCATTTAATTTAAGTGGGATGAGACATCAAATACTATTGAAATTACATTCTCTTTTTTTTCACTAAACCTAACTAAAGAATTAAGATTAATTCATTGATGTGAAAATATTTTAAATTAATATATATATATATATATATATATATATATATATATATATATATATATATATATATATATATATATATACTTATATCATATTTACATCAATGATATAATTGTATATTATCAATGTTTTGATTTTATAAAGTTCAATTATTAATATAAATTACAGTGTAAACATATTTAGTTAATTAAAAATGATATATTTGGAGAGTTTTTTGCCCAGGGTAGTGAAGGAGACTAGAGTAAATTTGAAAAGCTATAGTTTTTCCTTTCATCATTGTGAGAGACAACTTTTTATGGTATTTTTTTCTAGCACTGAACTTGATACAAATATGAACATATTTGGAGAGGTGTTCCCATGAAAAAACTGAGTGGCCATAATATGAGGTAACGACAGTTAGTCTGATGAATGTGAAATAACAGGTGGATGAATCGGAAGTCAGATTCATTGAGAGAGGTTTAAAAAGAATGTTGGAAAATGCTCAAACAGTTTTTTAATGTCGGATATGTATGACCAAACGACAACAAAATGCACCCATAATAAAAAGAGAAGATGGTTGGACATATCATCGGTCATGATGTGAATAACATGTCTTCTAGATCAACAAGCATCAAGAAATTCATCAATTGAATTGAGACAAACCTAATAGTATAGTAGAAGCCCACACCTAGTCTTAATTATTGACATGGATGAATCATGATAATATATCAGCTCATGCCATAACAAATAAATTAGAAGCTGAGATCATATAAGGGCAAATATATTCATGTTCTTTCCTAAATACTTTTAAAAGGAAGGACGTTTATTCGTCAGAAGACAAAATAAAATATGATTTTGAATTACAAAATAAATCAAATATGACTTTAATGGATATTCAAGACACGGGAATCAAAGGAAAGAGGTATTACAAGTGGCATTAATCATACAATATTACAACAAATAACTCTGCGGTTGTCTAGAGGGTTATTCACAAGGTCATCAACAAAGGAAAGTTGAAGTTTTCTGATAATGGGTTGTCAAAAATGGTCGTTGACATCAACCCTTTCTCATCCATGAATATAGTTGTGGTACCTTTCTTAAAATATGTGTACTTCAAGATGACTAAGACATATAAGCAAAGGGAAAAACAAATATGGCAGCCTAAAATTAGGTCGTCCAAATCCTTATACAAAAACATGATGACGAATGATATATTTATGTTCAATAGGATATCAATTGAGTTAATCCAAATGATTGATATTTATATAACTGGAAAGCCGAATAGTATAAGATAACTCATTTAAGATCTAGTGAAAATGTATATTTATGTGCCCGATTCTGGATTGTAAAGGGAATCTAGTGTCAATGTTCGGGAAAAAGTCACATAGTTGATCAAAGAGACAAGAAATCAACCTTATTAAGAATTAAGGAAGACAACGTGCCCAAAAGGGAAAATGGAGGGTAACTATAATTACCACGGAGGAAGGGCTAACTTATCTTAAAATTACCATCAAAGACAACAAAAATGAAACAAGATCTACATATCTTTACTAAACTTCAAATCCAGGGAAGGAATAATATATCATCATGTTAGGTGATATATGAATTCAACAAGGAACTCCCTTTGGTTGAAGTAGTTTTATAATTTGGTGATTATAGTAAGGTCAAGGCCCTAACTCCTGAAGAGAAAAACCACAATGTGAAAACAACACATGAGTTTATCCATGATGTGGTCGAGGCAACACCCAATCAAGGGCTTAAGGACCAAAAGTTGGTAGTTGACGAGCAACACTTCTTGAGCATGAGGAGGAAGTCGATTGCAAAAAAATGATAACACAAGTTGGTTTATCAAGGTTCAATGGACTCAAGGGAAGATGAGTATCTTTAAGATGATGAGAATTCCTTGTTAGACATAGGGCTTAATGAAGACGCTAATAGTATCATGGCCCAAAGGAATAAGCACAAAATGTGTTAAAAGGATCCCAATTTCAACATACAATCTTTTAACAAAGTTTTCAATAATTAGTTCATCACTAGAGATAATGGATTTACTTGATTGACTAGAGACATTAGGAGTCGAATCCATAATGGTGGATGATGATATGTTCCATGACAATGAAAGCAAAAGGAAACATGAATAACAAGCACCATTTATGGGTTCGGATAAATATGGAATGGATGAATCAGAAATCACCAAACCAAACGACACTTACAACCTTTGATAATCTAATTGAAGTTAACCAAGGAACCCAAGAAGAACCCAGGATAACTAAAATTAGTTGGTTCTATGAAATTTCTCCTAGGGTAAATGTTATGGACCGTCCAAAGGCCTAATAAGACCGGCTCACTCATATCACCTGCTATGTTAAGCTCAAGTTATAAATACAGTTACAATAGAGTTCAGGTACACAATCTATAATCTCCACTCTTACTATGATTATCTTGAATCATAAACTAACTTGGGCGTTGAAGTGCTAACCATCCAGGCACCCTCTCCCTTTGGCCCACTGTACTAGAGATTAGCAACACCAATTCAATATCAACGTCTCTGATTTAAGATGCGTCACGATCGCAACCTTCAATCCTAGAAGTCACGTCATCGAATCGCATATAAAGCTTTCTTCCACTGCAACTTCTACAATCTTCTCCATTTCTGGTTCCCAGGAAAAACATTGGCGCCATATATGGAAGTTGACTTATGATTCCTAGGTTTTCCATGTAAATCATGTTTGACTCACGAACTTCATCGAGCAAAGTCATAAGTTCCAAGTCTAGATTCTCGTGGTTCAAATTCAAATCTCCGACTTAGATTTTGTAACCTCCTTAGATTAGCAAATCAAGAGGAGATCAATTTTTGATTCTTACGATCTCCACAAATTTGCGTTCATTTTCTATCTTCCCCGTTCATAACTCTATCAAATATGATAATCAAGAGCATTCCTTGAATACAAAGATTTGTCATAGCCAATTCGGTTAACTATCGTCTCCGCTTCAATTTTTCGATGTCAAGATCCCCGATTTACTAGAGAATTCCACATAATAACGAAAGAAAGGGTCTCAGGTCCAAATCTAGGATTATGCTGAGGTCTGTAGGCAATTTCTATGACAGTCAGACTGAAGCCTCACAATCCACTATATGGCCTATCTGCGCATGGGCTTCCCTTAATCACCAGGATGATCAAGGGGAAGATATATGGCCGATATCGCAAGTTCGTAGCTAATGGTGCTCTTGTATCACAAGTTTGTAGCTAACATCAGGCGTCGATCGAGTACAGAGGTGCATCTTACAAGGGCTATACAATTTCCACTTGATGCACCAAGATCTCCCCCCCCCCCCCCCACCACCAGACCAAGAAGGTGTCCATCGAGCATACCCGGAGAAGGATATCACATGCTCTGCTTGCAATGAGATCGGTCGATAGAAATCTTTGGCCACCTCTTAGAGTCTTTGTTTCAAAGGAAATACTAAACAAGCCTATATGGACCCCGACTATACAAATTCACCACAGAAGCACCCCTGGCGACCAAAAGCGCTACATCGAAACACCAGACATGGCGATTCGACAAGCCAGAAATTCAGAGGCTAATCTAAATCCATATTCCTTGAAGCGCTCGGCCTCCGAAAAAAACATCAACATACAACACACAAAGAATGGAACCTCAGACACATCCATCGAAGGTCAAACGTCTATGAAGTCGGAGACTCCATCCACTAGATCAGCCGGAAGTCAAGCTACCCGAACAACACATATGAGGGAGAACGATCAGTATATAATTGCGGTCGTTTGCAATATTTAATTAATATATTTGTAACTATTGCATAGTTAAAATCATTGATATAATAATTAAATACAACTTAGATGTATATTGTTATTATATTCTCTCTACTCTGTTTTCTATCTTGTTCCCTCTTTAGGGCACCAAAGTGTGAACGCACATAATAGCAAAACGGAATACGACCAACGTAGTTGACATCCAAAATAAATATTTCAGGGGTGTTGTTGGAGACGCTTTGCACGTTTGATTATAACAATCAATACCCCACAGTGTCGAGCACACATAAAGATTTCATAGGAGTTGTTGGAGACGCTTAATATGTTTGACTACAATAAACAATTTCCCCAGGGATGATGTCATAGACGCTTTATACATCCGACTATAGCAATCAAATACCCTTTATTCAAATATTACATACATTTCTATGTAGCTGCCCTCCCATTAGATCTAGCTTATCCAAGGGACGTGAGTGGTGGAGCCCGATGACGTCCACCTCGATTCGAGTTTTACCTTAGGGAAGGGATAAGGACCATCTACCTTTGGTCGGGGAATGATCCAATATGATGTGGAGCATAGTTCAAATCATAGTTCCATTTATACAGTCCCATGCTTCATCCCTATGAATATGATTCAAAGCATGGCCACATCAAGCTGGTCACATGCCTCATCTTTACGAATATGAATCAAAGCATAGTCACGTTAAGCTAGTTCCATGTGAAATCATTACATGTGCAGTTCAAAGCATAAACACGCTTAATGGGTCTTAGGCCTCACAATTACAAATTCAACATACGAGTGTGTCAAGCTGGATCAACTGTTTGACGTTATAAACACAATTTAAAGATCGACGACATCAATCAATCTAAAGCAATACATTATCTGCGTAAGCAAATTTCAATTATATCCACATGTAGTTGGTATGAAATCTTACCAAAAAAACACGTACATCTCAACGCGACACCCTCATAGATAAATCTGCTGAGCATGGCCTCACGAAGAACTTTAGGTTATTTACACTTTAAGAAAATATTGTTTATCGCTCTTTGTAGTAAACAAATTCTATAAGTTTTAGGGGTCAAAATTGAACTCTGATGTTCCTCGACTCCCAGTCAGCTAGAAATTACAACTAAAAGGAGCACCACACGAAACTAAAGCACAAACATGCAAAAGATAATAATATAAATAAATATTATTTACAAGCTGAGGCATAAAAGCCCGACAAAGTCTTATAGGAATAAAGTAAGGATAAAGAAAGAAAGGGGGGAAAAAAAGGTCCTCAAACATTGGCATCGTCCCCGACGTCTTCTCCAGGAATGGCTTGGAAGGGATATAATTGGTTGACAGTGACAGAAATGCTAGGACAAAATCCTCGCGCTTTCTCCAACATCTGATCCCGAACCCGGTACACGGATTCCATAACCCATTGAAGGGACTCCTGAGATTTCCTTCGGGTAGCAACCAAGTCTTCCTCGAGGCCTTTTAGAACTTTGGCCAACCATGCCATGATGCAATCAAATCATGACCAAAGATTGTACCAAGGATTAGGGTTTCAAGAAGTGAACATACCAAGTCAATGCAATGCAAGCCCAAAGTTTGATCACCATATATGCCATGGAAGAAAACCTTAGCCCATGAGACTTGCCCAGCCAAACAATCAAAAAACTGTGAATCAATGATATTTGTTTAAAAAAATGGAATGAAAGAAATTACCTAAATTCCTAGGAGAATGCAGATGAATTAAATGTCAAAAAAGTCAGATAAAAAATGAAAAAATGGGGCAAATTTTAGGGTATGACAATGAGATCTTATCAATAAGTGCTCCTCCACTAATAACATCTATAATATTTCTATCTGTATGTAGCATTCCCTTATAAAAGTACTAGATTAATAATTGCTCAAAAATCAGATGCTGAGTACAACTCGACACTAACTGCTTGAATCTCTCCTAGTATTTAGCCAAGGATTCCATGTCAACCTGTCTAATATCACATATTTCTTTTATGATCGAAGCAACTCTTAAATCAGGGGAAAATATCTCTAGGAATACTTTCTTCAAATAATTCAAGCTTGTAATAGAATTCGGTTCAAGATAGTATAGCCAATCTTTCGCAACACCTTGCAATGAGAATGAAAAGGCTCTGAGTTTAAAGTGATCTTCGGGGATTCCTTGAGGCCTCAATGGTGTAGAACACATAATCTAGAATTCTTTTAGATGCTTATGCAGATCGTGACCTGCAAGATCACTAAACCTTGATAACAAATGTATTAAACCAAATTTCAATTCAAAAGACGCAAAAACTTCAGCATACTCAATACAAAGTGCATTATAATTCAAATATGGTGCATCAAGTTCTCTTAAAGTTTTTTGTGTAGTCATGTTATAATAATTAAACTCAAAATCAGAATCAAACAAATTATGAGAGAATACGTAATCATAATCACTATCGCTAATGGGTGGACTAGTAGTCATGCATCATGAGTCAACAATGCAACAAATATGAAAGTACCAACAATGTCTATATTAAGAAAAAATTGGAAAATAGAAAAATGATTAAAATAAAATAAAATATAAAAATCAAATAAAGATTATACAATTATTATTTTTTTGGATTTTTTTAAAAATATGAAAATAAAAAATAAATAAAATAAAATAGAAAAACAAGGAATTTGGGGTTTTTAGGTTGGTGATCCTTATTTTGTCCCAAAATAGCATTTTGAATCCTGATTCTTTTCTGATAAAATGACACAATTTTGATTAAGAAAACTAGGTTTTTTACTCTAGATCGCAAATTGGCCAGAAACGCAGGAATATAGGGGCTAGAATGCAAGAACACAACATCTATGACTCTAATGTTGGTTAAAATCGCAAGAGAGTCCCCGACAACAATGCCAATTTTGATCCGTTGTCGCACACGGATCAAAAAAGAATTACTAAAGGGTAGTATAAGGAAGCAACACTCTAGCCATGCAAGGAGTATTGAATTATTTTAACCAACCGGTTAAAACAAATGGGGGGCTAGGCTTTTGATTATGATTATGATTAAGAGAATTTGATTATGAATAATATTAACAAACTAATCTACTATTTTGGTTTCTGACTTATCACTGGTTACTACCTTACCAATTCCTTAAGCGAATTCGATCCATATTCGATTACAATATCGATTGAACAAGCGCAATTGATATTGTATGGTTTATGATCCTATTTTCCTAATTAAGTAAATGACTAAAGATTACATGAATTAACAAAAAAGCTAGGTTTAAACGCGATTATGGTTAAGGAACATGAATCAATTGAATATAATAAAAACTACTATATGACATATCGAATTAAGCAAATGAAGTTCACAAAATAGAGTTAAAAGGGAAAATAAATTGAATTGATAAAGGTAAAACCTTAAAGTCTTGATGAAAACACGATTCAGTAGATCAACCATATGAAATTTAGCTCTCCATAGAATTCTTGAAGGAATTCGTCTTTCAATCAAGTGTATTAATCTAAATATAAATTGGACAGTTTACGGAGATAAAATATTCAATAATATTAGGCGATCATAATATTTTTCTAGAAGCCAATTATATTTTATTGAACACATATATTTGACCAAATAGTAATATTATTGGGTCATATGAGATCACACAAATAGTAACATAAGGATTAAATTGTGAGGTTATGGATTGGAAGAGAAATTAAGAGGTTATGGATTGGAAAAGAAATTATCTTAAAAAGGATGATTAAGTCACATAATGTATGACATTATGGACTTAATCAATCCTTCTCCATTTAACCCTATATAAGATAGAGTTTACATGGGAAATATTCACTATTCTATCATCATTATTTCAAGAGATAAATTCTAATTTTGGAGAGTGTCTTCTTTCATTCTCTTCTTCCTATCTTTCGGTTCTCCCTAACCCCAAAAGTAAGGAGAGAAACTTATTCCCTTCTTCCGTACTAGCATACATGGTGATCTAGTTGTTGCTCGTAGACCAACACTAGAGGAACTACGCTTGACGTTCTCGAAAATCTCCATTGAAAGCTAGCATCTTTGTGAATTCACGCATCAAAGGTATATATTCTTATACTTTATATTATTCATATTGATATATGTATGATAATCTTGGAGTTAGATGTAAAGAATGAGATTTCGTGTAAACTGAATACCTAACGGTAACACCGTGTTTTAGGTTAAATAGTAAAAGAAAAATTGGACCCTAAGAGCAACCTACCCGACAAACATACATTCGGCCAAAAAAACTAATTATTTATTAAGTTTGACACGAAAATAATAATTCGACTCTTTTGCACTCCGAATTGACTTTTTCCTTAAACATGAAACTTGTAGCTTATCCTCTTAGTTTTCCAACACATACTAGAATGCGTCAAAAGGCATCTTGTAGCTCAAGTTCTGATTGCACAGTGAGAAAGTGTCAAATTACGACTTAATCAAAAAATAAATGATGGAAATAAAAGAAGAGTGAAATTAAATTAAAATTTGAAAACCTACTAAAAACAATAGAAATAACAATAGAAAGTAAAAAAGTGATCTTAGTACAATAATAAATGAATGTGCATTAAAATGTATTGATCAACTGTCTATCATAATTTTTTATCAAACCAAATAGAAACAACCTCGATGTGAATCAATTGACTCGTCCTTAAGCGAGTTAATAGTTTTGCGATATTTAAAAAATCTATAAGAATATATATTAAATTTGAAAATTAATAAAAAAAAAAGCAGGTTAAAGGAGGATGTTCATTATTCATCCATCCCAAGAGCATTTGGATGAGATAACATATATCTCTTCCACTTTAATCAAAGATTATGGATTCTAAACCATCATTGAGAATTCAGGAATGTTAAATCTATTGAAAAACAAGTTATCTCACTCATTATGGTACTCCTTAATTTGAGGAATTAATCTTACAATAACACAAATAAGGCACATAGAATATCCGGTTTATACAACAATAAAAGTTGGCTAACCCAAACTATATATTAAAAGGTTTTCATTTGACGTTTTAAATAAATTTATGAGCCTTTTGTTTCAGTTTTATTTTTAAAATTATTTTTATAGTCTTATATATTCTTGATAAAAAGTCTTATATATTCTTGATAAAAAGTCTTACACACTTGTTTTAAAAAGTTTTGAATAAAAGATTGATTTAAATAATTTTTCATAAAATGTTATTTTAGATAATTTATCCTTTTGCTATCATCTTTTGGATATCAAAATTTGAAAAAATCACTTAAATTTGAAGTTATTTTAAATAATATTTTATAAAAATTATTTTTAAGATATATTCTTTTAGTAAAATTATACGAATTTGACTATATTTTAATATTTAATAATATATATTTATATTACTTGATGTTAAAATTAATTTTTTAATTTATAAAAGATTAAATTATAGTTTTGGTCTTTCCATTTTCTCTATTTACGAAATCAGTTTCTCCATTTTATTTTAAAACAATTTTGGTCAATTAAAAAAAAGATGATGTGTAATTTTTTAATATTTTGGCCCAAATTCAATGACTTGGAATATATCAGTTGTATTAAAAATAACATGTCATTAATACTTATACATTAAATAAATAAATAAAATATAAAAAAAATTAAAATAAACATAAAAATTAAAAAAATCAAATCAAATTTTCTTCTACATCCATTTATCTTCAATATTTTAGTTCTTTTTCTGCCATTCTTCTGCTATCTCTTTCTTGATGGATGGTTTGATTACTATTTACTAGGAATTTATCAAAGAAGCATTCAGTATGTCTTGGAAGATTCTCTACCCCTTCCCTCCAAACAAAACAAAATTGATGTCATTCTGAGATTTTTCTTACAATCTTTGCTTTAGTAGTGTCATTTAATGATGATACCTCTTATTATATCACTTCCCATTTTGTATTACATTCATTCTTTGCATGCATCCCATCTCTTGTGGGTATGTTCTTTTGCTAGTGCAATGAATATTTTCTAGTATGAATAAACACTTGTAAGATTCAAATTTTTGTAACTCGTCTTTAAATTTTGATGATAATACTAAAACATAGTTGATGTTCTACCAATGTATTTTTGATGATAATAGAAGCATAGATATTTTTCTAAACTTTATTTAAGATCTCTATTTTTCAAGTTATATTTTCAATCATTTAAAAAAAATAGAAGTAGTTCAATTTATTGTTTTTATATTATTTAGGATTTCTACTCAGACATGCTTATTATTTCAGTATTAGCATGTAGAAAAATATGTGGCAAACTCCTTTCACTAATTAAAAAAAATATATGTAATCTCGAAAGCGAAGTTGATTTAACCTCGATTACAAATGTGATGTAACGAATGACGTCATAAAAAGCTACCACTTTAACTTTCGATTTTAGAATAAACTAAAAAATAATTGAAATGGTCAATGGTTCGATCTCAAATAATAATTTTTTTATATTTTTAAAACTATTATCATATACATTTCGATTTATTATCAAAATCGATGAGATACATATATTCTTACTCGAGGTGTAAGTTATATATATATATATATATATATATATATATATATATATATATATATATATATATATATATATATATATATATATATATATATATATATATATATATATATATATATATATATATATATATATATAAAGTGGAAATCAACTTAATCTAATGATTAAATTTTTTTTTTACTTAATTAACCATTATATTAAATTCAATTCAAATGTTATGATTTGGAGTAAGTTAAAAAAATATATTTTTAGAATAAATTGATCATATATATATATATATATATATATATATATATATATATATATATATATATATATTATATATTATATAAAATATTAATAAATTAATTTATTTACAAACTACATTATTTATACATATATTACTTTGTTTACACATAATATTATATTTGTTTTTCATCGTTGTCGATGATCACAAATGCTGAATATCCACTACAAGAAAAATTAATATTAGTTGTGTAATTTTGCTGGGTGAATTTCACCTCGCAAAAAAATAATGGTTACGGAATGATAATCACCTCGCAGCCTATTTATCCAAATAAAAATAATAAAAAATAATTTTTTAAATATATCACCTCGTAAGTTATCGGGAGGGAAATGAAATCTTTTAAAACAATATTTAAGAGGTGTTATTCACCTCGCAAATCAATTTTCAAAATTCAAAATTTAAACATTAAGACAAGTTAATTCAATGCAGGCTTTAGCACTACAAAGTTCACATGCATTATGGCGTGTTAAACATCCACTAAACTGACATGCGCAGATTCCAAAAACACTACAATGGTCATCAACAAACTGAGTGTATTTATTAATCTGCTTTCCCTTTCTTCAACGTCACAATCGCGTTCATATCCAATTTCTGCTTTTCCAGCTTCAGCTTCTTCTTCTTCCACAAATGACACAAAATTATTGCAAAAGCTCACAAAATGTTTCATCTCTTAGTCTAAAATTATGTCATCTTCTCCATTTCAATATCAAACTTTTGATTAAGGGTTCATTGTTATTATAAGGTACACATTTCATTTTCAATTTTTTCTTACCATTATTGAGTTGTTCTGGTTTAAATGTGTTTGTTGATGTTTCTATCCTTGCTTATATTATTTTAAATTTTATTTTTGCAGATATTGTTTATGAGAATATTAATTTTGTTTATGTGTTTATAATGTTTAGTTGTGATTTATTATTTTTAATATTTAGTTAGTATAATAGGATATAATTTTTTTTTAGTTTTTTATAATGTTAACAAATTAAAATAGCATATATATTATTAAAAATATATATTATTGATTTTGTTTTATTTTTTTATATTAATTATGTATATATATGTTAAATTAGTATACATATATATATATATATATATATATATATATATATATATATATATATATTCTTTTGTTGTTACTTCAATTAAGTAAATTATTATTTTTTATATTTTTATAACAAATAATAAAAAATTGTAATATTTTTAATTATTTTTAAGTATTCAACGGATTTTTATTTTTAATAAATTCTGAATTTAAATATTATTTCATAAAAAAATTCTATTATATTATTTTATTAAATTTATTACAATTAAATTTGTATAATATAAATATATAAGAATACGTTATTATTTAATAAAAAATATTCTATTATATTCTATTATTACAAATTTATTATAATTAAATCTGTATAATATAAATATATAAGAATATTTTTTATTAAATATGTTTAAAATTTGCCAAGTCATTTTCACCTAACAATTACATGAAAAATTGCCAAGTATTTTTCATCCAGCAAATTAATAATTTGTGAGATGAATTGCACTCAGCAAAATGATACACACTTGCGCTCTTGTCCACCTACTCTCTGCACGCCTGCATTATATACTTGGGAAAGTAAGTTGCGAAGTGATATTCACCTAGCAACTTGCGAAGTGATTTTCTCCTAGTAACTTGCATGATAATTTTCTCTCAGCAAAAAAGTTGCAACTAATGTTTTAGCAAGGTGAATGGAACTCATAAATCTCATATGTTGCGAGGTGATTTTAACGTTTGCGAGGTGATTAACACCTAGTAAATTTAAGATTTTTTTGTAGTGATTTTAGGGGAAGAGAAAATGTTAGGGATACTCATTTTATTGATCTTGAGGAAGATCAAATGTATGATATAAAACAAACAAAAAAGTTAGATAAATAAAATAAATATTCAGTTATATTATAATTTAAGAATACAATTCTTGAAGCCAAATAACTTTCTGTTTTTATAATCCATTTTAGAGAAATTTTTCCATATAAAATTAACGTTTTTTTAAGTTTCAAAGTTTTCATGTCAAATATTTCATTATTAAAGTTTAATATTCATAATGTTTTTATAATAAGTGTTTTAGGTTTACACTGATCATTAATGAGAGTGTATTGGACGTTGATACTCATTAAATGGACGATAAATATTTGTTTAAGGACGGTGAAGAAATTGAATAAACACGATCATATTTTACCTCGGTTATTACACAAAACCGAAGTAAAATATGTTTCTTTTTAGATAAAAAATATAATAAAATATGTTTCATCCCAAGCGCCACATACTTCTCGATTTCTATAAAAATCGAGGAGAAACTTTTTTATATTAAAAAAATTATATTGTTTACACATAATATTAAAATAAATTGTTTAAACAAATTCAGATTTTGACAATGGATTTTTGGAGAACAATAAATCTTTTCAAATTTCTGATAAGTTATCTATTCCAACTAAGAGAATTTTTTTTCTGTACTTGCAATTCATCCCAGAGAGATTTTATTATTTTGAGCAAATATTTTCATTAAAAATGCTTTCACATGAAAGAGAACAAAATGATTTTGTATAGGAAGAAAATTTTCAATGTTGTCAACTGAGAAAATAAATAAATTTCTCAATGTTTTCTTTGGTTGACAACATAGGAAGGTTATTCCAAAAATGCAACATCAACATCAACATCATTATGTTATAATGGATTGTAATAGTAGAAAAATGTTTTGTTCAAGATAGAAGAACATTGAAGCATTTTTCTGTCTTGCAATCCATCCTAAAAAATGATGTGTACACGTTTGTAGCGGGTACATATAATAAGTTAGGTTTATGATAAAATCTGACTAATGAGAAATTTTCTAGTAAAATCTGATAATCTAATCCATCAGTTATTAAATATAACCGAAGAAATAGATCATTAACTTAAAAATAAAAATAAAATAAAAAGAAACACACCATTTTTAAAGAAATAAAAACATAAAAATATAAACGATTGTTGTTGGAATTCGAAGCATGTGCTGAATTATTTTTCCCCTTGGTTGTATTTAGAAACCAAAGGAATATGTGGTATTTATTAAAAATATATAAAACATGACACACCTTAACCTTTTATCTGAGTTTTTTATTGGCTGAGGTGAAAATTTTGTCATAAAATATATTATTTGTAGTACTCTCTCTCTCATATATATATATATATATATATATATATATATATATATATATATATATATATATATATATATATATATATATATATATATATATATATATATATATATATATATATATATATATATATATATATATATATATATATATATATATATATATATATATATATATATATATATATATATATATATATATATATATATATATATATATATATATATATATCATATTATTTATTATTAAACATTTATATATTTCCTTAACTTATTGTTTTTTTTCGTATAGAAGAATTATTTGGGATCTTAGAGAAATCATGCAAGCTGTCACAAAATAAAAAGAAATGTTTTTTACACGGTTATGGAGGATTGGTAAAATTTTCAGGAACACATTTTCTACTTCTTTGTGTTTTAAACGTGATATTATATTGAATGTAGCATCAATTAGAATTGAAAGTTTATTGTTACCGGGAGGAAGAACATCACATTCCAAATTCAAGATCCTAGTTCCTTCTCTAGAATCATATATTTGTAATATTGAGAAAAATTATGACCTTGCTGATCTCTTGCAACTAACAAAGCTCATTATATGGAATGAGGCTCCTACGAAAAAATAGTTTTTGTTTTAAAGCTCTTGACAAGTCGTTGAATGATATCATGAATGATGACAAAGTTGCATGTAAGAAATTTTTTATTGTAATTTTAGACAAATTCTACATATTATACCAAGAGGTACTATCTATGATATTGTGCGTGCAACTATAAATACTTCATATATTTGGGATCATTGCATGGTTCTAACTCTAACAAAAAAAAAATGTGGTTGAGAAGTGGTTTAAATTCAAGCAATTCGAAAGATATTCGCCTATTTTACAAGTAAGTGATGAAAAAATCTCGGAACCAAATGATGAATATGTTGAAATTAATATTTTGGGAGATTTACTAATAACATTTTTTGTTGACCCAATTAAGACGGTTGTTACACGTACTTACCTAAATCACCTTCAAAACTACACAAATGATGTTTTCGAACAATTGACACTAAAATTATTGAGTTGTCTAAAAATTCCAGGTTTGCCAAACCACTCAATAAAATTGAAGATTGACACAACTATAATATTGATAAGGAATTTGTATCAATAGAAAAACTTGATAATAGTTGAAGGTTAATAGTTACTAGACTAGCCAACCATATCATAAAAACAAAGATAATTTTAAGTAAAAATATTAGAAACACAGTTTACATACCCATAATGTTTTGGTCTCCTCCTCAGTCTCATTGGCTATTCAAACTTATCAAAAAATAATTTCCTATTATAGTCTTATTTGCCATGACAATAAATAAATCTCAAGATCAATCATTATATAATTATTATTTTTATATCAATGATTGATAGTTTTTTTTTAAAATATCAAGTTCTGTAATTTTGTTTTAAAAAACCCATAAATATTAATGAAATTAGACGTGGCTTAAAGTGGGATTCTCGTTCCAAATAGCAGCGCTGGAAAAAGAAACACGCACAAAACATGCATTCACATTATAGATTGGTGATTGAAAATTGTTGTGTGCGCATGAATGGTTGAAATTGTGGGAGTTTTTTCTTAATTTGAAACAACAAAACAAAAACATGTGGCCATGAGTTGTGTCTTGTGTCCCTCTTTCCTAAGTTAAGTTCATTGATTTCAATTAGTATTATACAATTAATTAATCAACCGCATTTGAAGCTCATTTTCTACCTAGAATTTTGCATGTTCTCTTTTATCTTCTATAAAGCATCATCACCAACACATACTCTATTCAACTCTATTAGTTTATTAAAAGGCTATAACTATATCAAACTCACAAAGCAAATGCACAATGGCATCGAGATGAAGTTGTGCTAAAACAACTTTCTGTTGAAAAAGAAGAAAGAAACGGTGCTGCTTATAATTCAATCTATTTCACTTTTGTTGGAAGTGTAAATGGACTAAATCGTTCAGGATTTATGAGAACAACGACACCATATATTTATACAAAACTTATGGTTTAGGGTTTAGGATATAAACACTACTATAAATAATGTTTTTTATAAAAAAATTTACCTCTTGAACAATAAATAACCGGGAGTATAGGTCATGGGTGCGCATGTTTTATTTAAAAATAATAATAATTAATCTTTTCTCTTGATTTTTACGAAAACCGACACAAATAGTTGATTCGATTCCGAACTCCTGCAATTTTATATTTTAAATAAAACAAAAAACGCGTCTTTATTTTTTTTATAGATTTTACGTCGGTATTATACCTCGGTTTTTAATTAAACCGAGATAAAAACTCTCTAATTTTTATTCCTTTTAGAACCAAAAAATGCGTCTTTATTTTTTTTATAGATTCTATGTCGGATATTTTAACTCGGTTTTTAGTAAAACCAAGATAAATACTCTCTAAATTTTGTATTCCCTTAGAGTTAATGTTAAGTCTAACTCATTCACTTTTTGAGCCATAGCGAACGAGAGAACATCATTCTTCTCCAAGGAGGAAGGAAGCTCGAACCAACGCTTTTCTTTACAAGTCTCATCACATTTCCGATATGAGAATGGATTGATGCAATTTCTTGATTTTGCTGGAAAAAATCTTCCTATAAATAATGAGATTTTTCGGTGTCCTTGTAGAAAGTGCTTTAATACAGAAAAAAATACAAGGGATGTTATATTTAATCATTATGGTTGTGATAAAATTATTCAAAATTACACAAAATGGGTATGACATGGTGAAATGACAAAAAAGAGACATTTGTTACATACAATTGAAGATGATGAATTTATGAATGATACTTGATCAGTCACCATTTGTGTTAGTTTTAATGTCATTTGAATGTCAAAAGTATGTGAATTGCCGTGAGTTTGGGCAGTAGTTTAAGTTTATTTTGGTAAATTTTTACAATAGCTTGATTTTCTAGTGTTTTAATAATTCTAAGCTATTTTACACGCTTGAGATAGTGTTTGATGTGTTTACAGAGCTGAAAGATCAAGAGTAGTTGGACCAGAGAAGAAACTAGACGACAACATATCAGCAAGAGGAAAAATGAAAAAATTCCAAATTTCCTGCTCATACGCGTATGAGGCCTCTCATACACGTATGGCCACTCATAATCATCCCCAGCATACGCGTAACAGTAGGAGGGGGTAAAAATCAAACCTCTGCTCATACACATATGGTAAGGTCCATACGCATATGAGATCAGCCAACCAGCCCCCATAGATGCAGCAGAAGCCTTACGTGTATGACTCCAACTGAGTCATACGCCCTACCCTGGACCATACGTATATGAGTAAGTGTAAAAAAGTGTCATACGCGTATAGGAGGTGGAAATACGCGTATGACATGACACAGATCTGAAAAAGCCCAAAATTTGCCTATTTAGCTGGAAAAACACAAATTTTCAAGGGCTGGATGATTTCTTACTACAGAAAACGCGTTTTAAAGGCTGGAGCACTAAAGAATTCGTGGTGGATCAAGATTTTCATGAACTTTTATGATTGGAAACCTATTTTCATCCATTTATTTGTAATGTTTGTACATTTTTTCATGTTTTTCTTTATGACTATGAGTAGTTAAACCCTCCAATGCTAGGAGGTGTCCCTGATTCGAATTTATAATGCAATTTTAGATTTTTTACCTTGTAATAACTTTGATTTTATGATATATGACTTATTTACAATTTGTGCTTAATGTTTTCTCTTTCGGAAAAATTGAGATTGATTTGTGGTTAATATTTAGGCTTGACCGTCATTTTTAATGCTTAGTTGTGAATGATTCATAGTAGATATCACATATGCCTAGGGATACCCTGTGGAAACCGATATATTCTTGATTAAAATAATGCTTAATTTCATATGTAATTCACTGTGGACATATGGATTAATTTGAATGATTAAATGTTTTCTCACTAAGGACTTAGGGATAAACACCCTTAAGAACTAGTAGTCAATGTTATTGAATTAAGTTGTTGCAGGGTTAATTTACTATTGTTGATTAATCCAATCATATACCTTCCCTAGCATGTTCACTCATAATATCTTTTAATCTGCTCAACTGCTCTTTTTACCTTCTATTGAATTTTATTTTCAATTGTTCAAACAAACAATCCAAAACCCTTAAGGCTTTTGTTTAAATAAGATAGAACCAGAACTTTAAATCGTCAAGCAGCCCTTGAGATCGATACTTAGGGAAATTTCCCTTATTACTACATTGGGAGATTAATACACTTGCTAATTTACCGATCAATACTCTAGAAGACATGATTCGTGATATTGGAGTAAATGCTTTCAAGAAAGTTAATATGGTATATGCTTTGCAAAGAGACATGGAAGATTCGTTGTATCCAAGATGTAAAAGTTTTACAAAAATGTCAGATGTGTTAAGACTATTTAATCATAAGGCAAGAGATGGGTGGATGGATAAAAGTTTCACTGATTTTCTTGAATTGTTGAAAGAAATGTTTCTCGAAGGTAACACGTTGTCGAACCGTAGTTATGAGACCAAGAAGATATTGTGTTCAATGGGTTTTGAACTATGTCAAAATACATGCATGCATAATGATTGTATCTTATATAGGAAAGAGTTTAAAAACTTGAAGGAGTGCCCAAAGTGTGGTAAGTCACACTACAAGAAGAAGGACAATGGTGTTGATGACAATGCTAGTGAAACTAGCATGAGTGTTCCTTCTAAGGTGATGTGGTACCTACCGATAATTCCAAGGTTCAAGAGATTGTTTGCTAATGTTAATGATGCAAATAATACTATATGGCATATAAATGAAAGAGTGTGTGATGGAAACATTTGCCATGTAGATGATTCATTGTAATGGAAGAAAATTGATTCCTTATTTCCAGATTTTGCCATTGAACCGGGAAACCTTAGGCTTGGACTTGCTACCGATGAAATGAACCCTTTTGGTAATTTGAGTACTAACCATACGTCATGGTCTGTTCTTCTAATGATTTATAACTTATTTCCATGGTTGTGCATGAAGTACAAGTGTATGATGCTATCAATGATGATTTCAGGTCCAAGACAACCATAGAACGACATAGATGTTTATTTAACGTCATTGATTTAAGATTTAAGACTTTTGTGAGAGAAAGGTGTTGATGTTGATGGTTCGTATACATGTGATAAATTTAGGTTGTGCGCCATGTAGTTTTACACAACCAATGACTTTCCTACATACTGTAATTTTTCAGGGTACAGTGTGACGTATTTAAAGCCAGAAAGTGATTTTTTTAGGTTTAAACTTGATTTTTGACGATAAAACATGAATTAGGAGTGAGAGAACACACTAGAAGCAAGTTGGAGATTATTCTTTAAGGATTTTCACCATTGAATCCCTTTTCATCTTGATTCTTTGTAATGTTTCTTTTCATTAGTATGAGTAGCTAAGTATCGATCAAGTTTATGACGTCGTTGCTGGAGACTGCCAAAGATTATAGAGTTTACAGTTTTATTTTTAGTTGAAATTTTGTTGCTTTGCAATAAAATTTTATTTTTAATTTGAGTTTTATTTTGCTATTAAAAAAAGTATGATTATTGTTGCTTCATGAATTCTTCTATACTTTGCGACTAATAAAGTGTCTGAGTTTTGTAGTCATGAATTATTTTTATACATTACCACTTGTATCTCCTACATGTTGATCGCCTGATTCGGGAATCACTTCGGGAGAGACGACTAAAATTTGTAAAGCATGTAAGAGACAGATAAGAATTCTTATGAATGAATGTAAGAAAGCTAACTTTTGTCCAGATAGATTAATTTGGCGAGAGTTAAGATTGGAAGAAGAATATGTGAAAGAAGAAGAAAAATGTATGACATCAGCTGAAAAAGATGCATTAAGAATAGAAGAATTTGAGGTAAACAGGAAAGATGGGGAAAGAGAAAGAAGGCAACTTGAAGATGATCTAGTTTTGGATGAAAATCCAAATTTAATAACTTGTGCATATGTAGACATCCAACAAGAAAATCTTCAACAAAAGAGTATCCCTAAAAACTATTTTAACAAGGCAGATGACAGACAAGAAATTGACAAAGTATTGGATGTCATTTATGCCTTGTTCAGTAAAATCAAACTAAAAATGATTTGTAAGCAACATTATTAATATCTGAAGTTCGTGGAATTGCTACCAAACAAAAGAAAGAAAAAACATGATGTGTTATTTGTGTCATATATGCCACCCTAACATGGAATGAGGCGTCAAGCTAATGACGGTAAATGAACGCTTCTTAGGAGGCAAACCAAGAAAGGTATTTGTAATTTTTTTATAGTCTTTAATTTTATATTAATTTTTTAGTTTTGTTTGCTTTCAGTTGGTTTATTTTCTAGTTATTTACTTTCATCTAGTAATATGATAATTATAGCTTTAGTGGTTGTGTGAAAAGTACCCAGATTAAATGAATGTGTATCCTCTGTGCATGTTAACTTGCCAAAATATTTTTTTATATACTTCTAAATGATCTGATTGGTTTAATTGAGTTGGACTGAAGGTTGAGCATATTTACCATAACTGATTGAGAAGCCACATCGAGCAAGAGGTACTGCGGAGGTTGTCAGCTCTACCCAACATGGTGAGAGCAGAAAAAGTCAAACACAATGTACATTATAAGAGAGCATTCAGGTATGTATTTATCATTCAAAACTTGCGTATATTCTTTTCTGACTTTGTTTACATGAATACACACACTGAGGCAGGTATGTCTTTATCAATCAGAGTTTGCGTATGTTCTTTTCGAATATGATTGCATTATTACACACACTGAGGTACGTTATTTGTGTTCACCCCTGAGCCTTTCTAGCCGTCACATATATTATTATTCATTGTTAACCCCTTTTGAACTTGTATCCTTTTGTTTGTGTAAGTACCACATTATAAACTCATGGCCCAAACACTTCCTCACCCTGTTTAGAATAATTGTGTTTTATTCTCGGATCTGTGTTTCATTCTAAGTTTGGGATTGCTGTTGGAATAACAACATTTAAGTTTGGGGTAGCCGTGCAACATTGATAAAGGTGAGTGCACCTGAAGAAAAAGAGAGAAAAGTTGAAAAATTAACTCAAAAAAAAAAATTATTATCATTTCACATAAATCACCAGAAGGACAACCTAGTGGATACAAAGAATCAAAGAAAAATCCAAAAACTGAGTAGTCCATAAATGCTAACCCTAAAAGAGAAGTACTAGAAAAGTTCCAACAATGATACATTATAAGGAACACAGTAAAGAGAATGAGCGCAGTAACTCTGAACCAAACCTACTCATCCATATAATATATCACTGTAACCCAAGCCCCATTACAACCTAAAAGACCTCAAAAAATGTATGTGGTATGCATTTTGGTATGAAAAAAGAATTTATTCAAGCTTATGATTTGGTATTGTGAATTGTGAGTGTATAATCCCAAAGAGTCTTGGTGAGAGTGTGAAATAAGCTGACAGGTGAAATATTACTTCAAAGTGGAAGTGTGGATGAACAATTGACCTTGGTAATCCGGTAAAAACCGAAGGTAGCAACAAATGAGAGTCATGGAAGATCTTAGAGGTATTGTGGTACGTGAAAAGTTTTTCTTTCATTTGAGGGTGACATGAGTTCTTTATTCTTAAAGTTGCTTGAGGACAAGCAATAAACTAAGTTTGGGATTACAAAAACTTGATCAATGCTTAGCTACTCATACTAATGAAAAGAAACATTACAAAGAATCAAGATGAAAAGGTCTTCAATGGTGAAAATCCTTAAAGATTAAGCTCCAACTTGCTTCTACTGTGTTCTCCCACTCGAATTCGTGTTTTACCGTAAAAAAATTAAGTCTAAACCTCAAAAAATCACTTTGTGGCTTTAAATACGTCAAATTGGGCTTTATTTGCGATTTTGGGCACCCATACACGTATGGGGCCAGGCCATACACGTATGGGGCCAGGCCATACACGTATGGGCAACAACATGCATTTTTTCCAGATCTGATACGCGTATGAGCAAGTTGATACGCGTATGGACAGACAATTTCGGACTAGCCTTTAGTGTCTTCATGAAAGTTGTAGCCATGGGTGTTAGCTTTCATTTTTTATCAATTCCACGTTATTCTGAGTTACAACGCTCTAGTTATGATCAAAATATCACACGCCTATCATGATGTAAAACATGCTGAAAAATAGATTTTCCCAATTTTTTTTGAAAATTCTCCGTGTTCCTTTTCCGACCATATCATTGACTTCCTCTGACCTACAAAACACGTTAATCTTCCCAAAAATATAAAAAATATTAGGAATGATTAAAACATAGATAAATACGAAATTAAAGAAACTGACATATAAACCACTCAAACTATATGAAAAATGAAAATAACTAGCCTACTTTTACCTGTTAAAATGATAATAACTATAGCACAAATGGTGACTGATCACAGCATTAAGGGATACAAAGTGTTTCCTATATATGAAGTTGATACATGTCACCACCAATTTCAAAAAATAAAAAAGATAGCTTATCTTGGGCATCGAATATTTCTAAGACCTAATCGTCCATATCGTATATTGCCGAAGGCTTTTAATGGAGAGCAGGAGTTTGATATCGCTCCAAAGTCTTTAACCGGTAAGGAAGTTTATAAAATACAACAACACATTAATGTTATCTTTGGAAAGAAATAAAAAAATCCCATGGAGAAAAATATTTGGAAAAAGAGGTCGGTGTTCTTTGATCTTCCATATTGGTCTAGTCTTGATGTAAGACATTGTCTTGATGTGATGTATGTGGAGAAAAATGTATGTGATAGTTTGATTGAAACACTTCTCAACATTAAAGGTAGGATAAAACATACTAAGAAATTCTGCGAAGATATGGTTGTGATGGGTATACGGAAAGAGTTAGCCCAAAAACAAATAGGAAATAGAACCTATTTTTCCCCAACATATCACCCTCTGTCTAAAAAAGAAAAGAAAAAAAAATTGTGAATGTTTGCAGGTTATCAAAGTTCCTCAATGGTACTCATCAAATGTGAAGAAACTTGTGTTAATGAATGATCTCAAGTTAGTTGGCTTAAAATCTCATGATTGTCATGTCCTGGTGCAACAACTTCTATCAGTGGCTATTCGTGGAATTTTACCAAGAAATGTAAGGGTAACTATAACCAGATTGTGTTTATTCTTCAATGCTATATGTAGTAAAGTTATTGATCCTGAAAATTTAGACGACTTGGAACATGGAGTTGCAATTATCTTGTGCCAATTAGATATATTTTTCTCTCCATCATTCTTTCACATAATGGTTCACTTAGTTGTTCATCTAGTAAGGGAGATTATAATTTGTGGTCTGGTTTATTTACGGTGGATGTATCCGGTAGAGCATTACATGAAGATTTTTAAAGGGTATACAAATAATCATCACCATTCGAAAGCTCCAGTGGTAGAAAGGTACATCACAGAAGAAGCTATTTAGTTTTGTACAAACTATTTTTCCGAAGTGAACTCTATAGGAATTCTTGAGTCTCGTCATGATGGATGTTATAATGGTAGAGGTATTCAAGATTTAAATGTTAATACATTTGATTGAGAAGTAGTTCTTCAAGCACAATTGTATATATTGAATAACCTTAGAGAAGTTCAACCTTACTTGATCGCTCACAAAAGTCTTACAAAAGAAATATTCCTTCGGATGAATGAAAGATGGTTATTGACAGAGCATAACAAAACTTTCATAAATTGGTTTAATGAAAGTGTTTATAAAGAGAGTAGTTCATCAGATACAATTAAATGGTTGTCACGTGTGCCTAAGTTTAATTTAATCACCTGGAGTGAATACGATATTACTAAATATTCATTATGTACAAAATCAAATGATGATCGTAGCACCAAGCAAAATAGTGGGGTTATGGTTGAGGCTGAATCCATGTATTTTTCTAGTTCGAAAGATAAAAATCATGTACTAGAATCTAGAGTGTACTTTGGGGTCATTGAGGAGATTTTGAAGATTGAGTATGTTGCTTTTAAAGTGCCTTTATTCAAGTGCAAGTGGATCGACAGTAAAACGGATATAGAAATCGATGAATTAGGATTCATAGGGATTGATATTCAAAAGGCAACTTATAGGAACGACCATTCATCTTGGAAATCCAAGCAAAACAAGTTTTTATGCCACTGATTCTGCTAGCAATAGATGGTCAATTGTTCTTCAAGGAAAACATCTTCCTAATAGTACTGATAAAAATCAAGATTTTAACTATGAAACTCCTTGTTTAGTAACACATGTACGCCAATCATATAAAGAAAATGATTCAGATGATGTGCATGTTATTCGTCGTGATCATGAAGAGGGGATATGGAAAAACTAGTAAGTAAATGTTTTATATTGCTTAGTAATTTATAATTATTCATTTTACTCTTTTTTATTCTCTATACTATATATTTAAAGTTGTTGTTGATTATCCTAATTGGTTTCAAATTTTGTTCAAATTATAGCTGTTTAACGACCAGTGACAAATCCTATTGGACAACCTACAAAAAATTTCATTTTGGTTATTTCTTTTGTTGGTTAATCATTTGTTTTAGTTTTGTTGAAAAATTATAAAGTGTTTGTCATTTTGGGTTTGCATTTGGTGTTAACGATGGACATTTATGGTACAATGTTTTAGATTGAGAATTTGGCAAAATGTATAATGTTATGTTTCAGGAATCTGCAAAATATGGTTCTATATTATGTAATATGGTTTTGTAATCCAGTTGCATACGATAGTAATAAAAAACCTAGCCCCTCGGTTTTTATCTAAAATCGAGGAAATAACATAGAGATATTACCTCGGTTCTACACGACATCGAGAGTTAATATTGGATGCGCCTTACCCCTAGTTTTTTTAATAACCGAGGGATAAAGTGATAACTTTTCGTGATGCCCTTCGTTACCTCGCCTAAGTAATCAAGATTAATGCATTTCACGTCTGACGTTAGATGTGCTTTTTGTAGTAGTGGAGTCATCTCTCTTATAAACCCAATATTTTCTCCATTCTTATTCGATGTGAGACTTTAACACTTTCACATTTGAAACTCAACAATCTCCCTACTAGTGTGAGTCATCCATTTCACTAGTTTTGATCTACCTTAGAATCCACTTCCACTCCCCCACTGAGGCAGTCAGGCTCTGATACCACGTCCGGGGAGCGCCGGAAATGTCAATGGGATAAACGTCTAGAATCTAAGAGACCTTGATACCACATATTCACTCAAAATTTTAAGGCAATAGAATATGTTGTTGTTCTTGTTATTGTAGTTAGTTTCACATTAATATATTATTCACATTGAGAAAATACAAGTATTCTATTATCTTACACAACTTAATGATTAAATGTATTGTTAAATTTATATTAAAGATTATTTATGTAATGTTTTCTTTGTGTTAATTTATGTTTTTTTTTTGGTTTTTTGATTGAAATAATTTCTAAAAATACATTTTTGAAAGTTTGAATACTTTTAAATACCTTCGAAAATGTATTTTCGAATTTTAGAGATATTTTAAATTTTTGACAAAGGTGCGTCAACGTCCTTTAAAGTGGCAAAAGTAAGAAACTGATTTGTGTACCCCATTTTACCATTTTACCATCCTCTTGTTTGGAATGTATTTACTCAAAAAGAAAAGAAAAATATATGTCACAATAATGATAGTAATAAAACTAGTGAAAAAAATATTAAAGTGAATTTTAGTGCTTTCATAGAAAAAAATCACTTGGATTCAATAATTTTGGAATTTTTGAAATCAACAACATTTCAATACTACCATTTTTTTTATTACATTCATCATTTTGACTGAAATCACCTTGAAAGGATCAATATAATCCAAAAGCTACAATTCTTGATTCAATGAAGAAAAATCACATTGAAAGGATCAATCTAATCCAGAAGCTGGTCCTCGTGTTGATCCAATGAAGAAAAATATTTTTTTTTAGCTTTTTTCACAAATAGAAGAAAATGGTGGATGTGTCACTTTCTACAAACATTGTTGACATCTGTAAAACCACATAGCTTGAGGTTTATGACCATTTCCATTCAGCCACCTTTCTATTAATATAATCATCATTACAAGCCGGCTTTTATGATAATCACTTATTCTTCAAAGTCAAATTAGTTTAGTTATATACTCACTAACATTTTGTTTTCACATTTCAATTTCACTTTTTCACACCTTTCTTTGTCTTATTCTTAAAAGGTTTGTTATGTTTTCTTTGTCATAAATTGACTTAGAATGTGATTATGTATCTTAGATTACAGAATATTATAGTGTTATAGAAAAATCATTATGAGGTGTAGTAGCTGTTTTAGAACATTTTCTGTAAAGAAGGAAAAAGAACATCCTTCTAATTATATTTCCAGTGAAATTGAAGGTAATATACTTTTTTTTGTTGGTGTTGATTATTAGTTTCTATGATTTTGTAGGGAAATTATAGTTTCCTTTTGTTTGGCAGGCTATTCTTTGGATAATCTTAAGCATTTTTCTGATAAAGAACTGAGATTGGCAACTGATAATTATCATTTAAGCAATAAGATTGGAAGAGGAGGATTTGGTACTGTTTACAAGGTATTTAGGTTAACTCATCCTTCAATTTTCAGTTTTTATTTTAGATGAACCGGAAGTTGAGTTACGGTGCCAAACTGCACGTTAACCTAGACCCCACAAAGGGTGTTGGTCGATTAAGATAGGGGTACGGTGGTCATGGAAGTCGAAATCCGCTAAAGAGTGCGTAACAATTCACCTGTGGAATCAACTAGCCCCGAAAATGAAGGCTAGCGTGTGACCTATACCTGACCGTTGAAGCAAGGGTCAGTCTGATAGGAGGGTGTGGCGGTCGCTACAAGACCCAAGGCGCGATCCTGGGTGGGCAGAGCGATCGTCGGTGCAGATTTTGGTGGTAGTAGCAAATATTGAAGGCCGAATAGGGGAAAGGTTCCATGTGAACTTGCACAATCCCTTAGTGCCGTTTAATAGTGCTCTAAGCGCGTACACTGAAAGGGAATCGGTGCTATGTCATCTGTAGTTTTTTTCATTATTGTTGAAAGGAAATTAGGGTTTACAGCTCCCTCCGTTCGTTCCAATAAAATGAAATTGCGTATATATATATATATATATATATATATATATATATATATATATATATTGTTAAGATGTTTTAAATTTGTAAGTAAATATGAATGTGATAATTTTGGTAGGGGACATTAAAAAATGGAAGAAAGATAGCAGTGAAGCCTCTTTCTGTTGGATCAAAGCAGGGAGTTCGCGAATTTTTGACAGAAATTACAACCTTATCAAATGTTAAACATTCAAACCTTGTTGAATTGGTTGGATTTTGCATTCAAGGGCCGAATCGTACCGTAGTCTACGAGTATGTCGAAAATGGAAACCTTCATACCGCATTACTTAGTAAGTTTCATATCATATCATGTAACATATCAAATTCATCGACATCTGAAATATGAAAAATGAAACATTTCTTTTCTTTTTCCATTTTTCTAAGGCAAAAAGAGTTCGAGTATCAAACTAGAGTGGAGAGAAAGATCTGCTATTTGCGTTGGTACCGCGAAAGGTCTTGCATATCTTCATGAAGAACTTGCACAACATATTGTACATAGAGACATCAAAGCTAGTAATGTACTACTTGACAAAGATTTTAATCCCAAAATTGGTGATTTTGGTATGGCCAAATTGTTTCCAGATGATATCACTCATATCAGCACAAGAATCGCCGGAACAACGTATGCATATTTAGTTTTGATGTTTATATTTGGAGTATGAAAATGATTGATAATTTACACTGTTTTTTTGGTTTTCTTGATTTAAACAGTGGTTACTTAGCACCAGAATATGCACTAGGTGGACAGTTAACCAAGAAAGCTGATGTATACAGCTTTGGAGTTCTTATACTTGAAATAATTAGTGGCAAAAGCAGCTCAAGAACAAATTGGGAAGGATCACATAAATTCCTCTTAGAATGGGTACTTAAATCTCAATTTCCTATATTATAAGTTTTACAACATTATTCATATAATGTTTTTTAAGGTCCACAAGTTAATATTATTTTGATTATAACCCTAGGATTACTTCTCCTGGTTTCATATTTGAATTCTGTTGTTGCTAACAATTTCTATGTTGAATCACCAATTTATACGGAACTTTGCTCTGATTTCAATTGAAAGTCGGTTATAGAGCTGGATACCGAATTTCCAAAAAAAATAAAAATATTTTGATTATGAAATCTTAAAGATATCCTCATGAACAGATAGTTTGTAAGATATGACTTAAAAATGAGTAAAACTTTTAATAAGTAATGTGTAGTCCAAGTTTTATAAATCAGTTTTTGTAGGATTAAGCTCGGTCAAATCTAAATTTTAAGATAATATTAGAGTTTATAGAAGATTTGACGGATACCCGCCAAAAAAGGGGCGGGCTGGAAACTTTGGTTTGACCCGTCAAAAAACAGGATGGGGCCGACAAAGTAGATGGGCCGAGATGGAAACTTTGGCTCGGCCTATCACTCATAAAGTCTAAAAATGACAAAAAGTCATGTCTGCCTCGTTTATGTCCGCATCCGTCAAAGCCTGCCAAAAAATAAGATGGGGCGGGACAGAAACTTTGGCTCGGCCCATCACTCAGAAAGTCTAAAAATGACAAAAAAATCATGTATGTCTTGTTTATGTCCGCGTCCGTCAAAGTCCGCCAAAAAATGGGATGGGGCGGGCCGAAAACATTGCCTCAGCCCGTAATTTTTGCTGGCTAAACGGACGGGCCAGCAACCCCTAGTTAAGAGTCACACGGAAAGAAATATAAGTTGAAGATGCCTTAGTAGGTGGTGAACAATTTTCACTTAAAAAGTCGCTTTTGTTAATATTTAAGTGAAACTTATATATATTGATATGATTATATGTTGTAACAGGCATGGCAACTACATGAAGATGAGAAATGGTTGGAGCTAGTAGATCAAGAGATGGAAGAATATCCTGAGAAAGAGGTAATCAAGTACATTAAGGTTGCTCTATTCTGCACACAAGCAGCAGCAAAAAGAAGGCCATTGATGACACAGGTTGTTGATATGCTCTCTAAGGAAATTCAGCTGAATGAGAAACAACTCACAGCACCAGGATTGTTCAATTATGATGTTGGAGAATCCTCTCAAAAGAAATCAAACCCTGAATCTTTAGTTTATCACACTAGTTCTACTCAGGCTAGTATTACTCAAGTCACTCCAAGGTGATGATGATGACGACTATAACTTTGTGTAATTGCATAGTTGTAAAATGAGAAGAAAAGAAAATTAATTTTTTTTCCATAGAAATTAAGAGATTATACTAAGATCTTTGATTTGAGTCCTAATGATTCTTAATAAATTTCACATGTTATTACTTTTGTGATTGAAAATTTTTTTTGAATGTAAAATGGATAAATATAAAAATTAACAAACTAGATAATTTATAATAAATTTTAACTAACTAACCAAAACTAACATCTATATTCTATTGTATGTAGCTTAGTGAAATCAATGAAAGATAGATTAATTGAGTTGTTTGAGACTCACTCCATTTCTTTAATTTGTATGTCTTATAGTGTGCTTAAAAGAGCAACAATCAAGCCTTATTAATACCTATTAATGGAGTCCCCTATATGATTCAAATTATGTCATGATTTTCTATCCAAGACTATGTATGTATCCAATTTGTCACTTAAATTTCTTTAATAGATTTTTTCTTATAATTTTTCAATGTGTTCCTCTATAGTTATTTGATTTCTCTTATCAATTTATATAACAAAAAAGTTGGTCCACTTTCTCTAATATAATCCTTTCATTTTAATTTGTCTAATCTTATCACACATCCATCCATAAAAACATATTCAAGAAAATCTTTATTTATTTAAATGCATCAAGTTTGTACATCAGCTTATATAAAGAAAAAGTTCCAAGTAAAATTAAATTTTAATACAACTCATGTTATTTATTTTTCCTTTAAGCCTTTTTAAAAGAATGCCAAATGTATATTTTAGAAGGGTTAATGCTTAAACTTTTAAATAGGCCTTAGCTTTTTTAGAAGTATGCCAAATATTTATTTTCAAAGGCTAAATGCTTGGACTTTTAATGAGACCAGTTGCTAGAGGGAAGTTTTAAGATGATCCTCAGACTAATAATAAAATTTAAAGACTTCTTTACACATCCTATACGTGCATAATTTTTAAAAATATTTATTTGTTTTTGAAGATGTATTTTCGGACGCATCTCTTACTTACTCAATAAAAATCATTTTAAAAGGTATTTTATAAATTAATTATTTTTATTCTAGAGATGATCTCCAGAATATTTTAAAAAATATCTTATGTATTTCAGAGGTGATTTTATGATGAGGATCCATTAATTCTATTATAGATTCTGTCTTGAAACTGGTTCAGGAGAAGTTCCGGAGATGCATCTCTGGAACAAGATAATAGAGTACGGCTTCAGAGATATATCTTCGGAATTAACATGTCAGTCATTGAGTTGTCCATATTAATATATGGTTTCTATAAATTAAAGTGTTCTTATGTTATATTTCACACAAATTGAAAATGTCTCAAATATCGGCACTAAACATTGACTGGTATGTCGCAAATATCTCCTTCTCCAACGGAGCTCCCAGACGCCCGTTCAAACTCAACGACTTCACATCCCTCGATGATATCAAAGACGAAATACATTATCTCCTACCTTACGAAAATAATCGAAAGATTAAAAAGCTTGAGTACTGTTCGCCATCGTTTGACAACGGAGGAAAGATTGAGTTTAACAAATTTGAATTCAACACACAAGCGGATGTAAGGCTAACGTGGAATACATTTTTTCATTTCAAAACAAAATTTCCGCACGAGTTGAAAACGACGATTTCAAGATCCGTCGAAGATATTGAAACGTCTACCTAGATATTGAAGTGTAATGTTGCATTATATGTTGAACTCATTTATGTAATCCTAATTTTATTTTATGAATCTTAATTTCAATTTGGAATTATTTTTTTTTCGGGTCTAAGTGAAAAAATTCTTTGTTTTTGGGTCTAGTACTTATATGTCTGGTTTATGAAAATGTAACACACGCTCTGAGTGCTTCCGAAAATGCATATCCGAAAATAAATAACATTTTTGAAAATTTGCATGGCGCGGTAGAAATTTATAGGATGCGTAAAGAAGCTTTCCAAAATTTTGAAGTTATTAGAAGCTTCACTCAGTTCCTATTTCCATTCCTAGAAGCAACCAACTAGGAGGAGGGGGTGTTAAAATGGAAACTAGAAAAAGAGAACAACGTGGTGATGCTTAACTAGAGATGATCAAAATCTGTCACCATTAAAATATGATATCATGGCAGCAAAACTCACAAGATATCACAAGAAATCAGTTTAATATTATGATAGGGATAAGAGAGAAAAATATAAAGGAGTCGTATTTTTTAAGATTGGGGGAAAAGCTTGTATATACATAATGAAAATTGTAAACATGGGAAAGACCAAAAAGGCCAGAATGGAGATCCGGCAACTTTTGGACCAGCTTCCCTCTTCTTAATAAGATCGGTAAAAATGTGCCTATAGTGCATTACTTGTATTATAAACAATGACTGAGATCAAGCATACACCACCAACAACAAAAATTGACACTTTGGAGTATGGAAATTTATCTCAGGTCCCAAAAATCAGCAATCTTGTCACCACCATATAGTCAATACGCATCTATTTATAACCATGAACACTGAATCTACATGTCATATTTGTTCATAGTATATTTAATTCATTAAAAACCTTAATGTAGGTACTAAAATGCAATCAATAAGTATTACGAACTAACGACAGGACCAAAAGATTCATTAAACACAGCAGGTGCAAAAAGGGATATCAGACAAATGATTGAGAGAAGGAAACAAGGCAAAATTATGCTGCAGGTTGCTCCTCAGTTGCAGAGGCTTCTTCCTTGTGTTCCTCTGCAGGGCCATTGGAAGTGACATCCTTTGGTTGGGATCCTGATGCACCTTCCACTGTAGGAGTTGCTTTAGGCAATGTTTCTTTAACATCCTTACCGACTTTGGCATCTTTACCAGGAGCAGGTGGTGGAGGTGGAGGAATCATGTGAGGTGGTGGTGTATGCTTCAGCTTTAACAGTATTTGCCGCATCCTGGAAAGATCTGTGGGCTTGCCAGGCTTAGGGCCTTGGATAACAGTGATCGATGGCTTCTTATCCTGATCTTTTTTGCCTCTCTTCTTTTCAATGCTAGGAACCTCACGAGGAATGAGCTCTGCAATTGTCTTCCAATAAGCTTTGTCTGCCTCTTTGTGAAACTTCTCTTGATTAGCCACAAATAACTGCACCGCAGAAAAATTTTCATTTTGTATTCAAATTACAAGAGCATGAGAAAATAACATCAACCAAAAAATGATCAATTGTGATGCTAGTAAATTTTACCTTCTCCCTTTCTCTATTTTGAACCTTGTTAGTCTCAACATTAAGCTTCCTTTTCTCATAGAATGCCACCTTATACTCCTCAGCTTCCTCGAGAATCTTCAATCTCGTTTCTTTTTCCTTTTTCTCCTTCTCCTCTAGCTCAATGGCATTTTGACTGCACAAGGAAGGCCAACGGAGTTCAGCAAAACTTACAATACATCCTAAATCTTTATTGGACTAAGATCAGAAATTAAGAGAACAATTGTTTTTCCATTATGTTTAAGAATATCCATGCCTTTAATAACTTTACAAACAGGGGATTTAGATTAAGCGTTATTTTATTTTTTGGCTCAACTTTATTAATGTTATTAACTATCATAGTCCAAAGAGAAGCTTTGGAGCAATAGTTGAAGTTGCTTCCATATGACTACGAGATCACTGGTTCAAATTGTGCAATCAGCCATTGCAAATACTAGATAACTGCTCATACTAAACACATAATGGGTCTCATCCTCTACTATTGTGACCGGAATTTTATAACAATGAGTTTCCCTACATTAATCATAATCATACTATGTCTATATCACATTGACTGGTTATTTTAATCTTTGCAAGTACCAATTTGCAGCCATTTTTGGAAATCTATAGTACTGAAACTCTAAACATTTTATATAGGTTCCAACAAAATACATAAATGTTTGCTGATAATACATGCCCCATGACATTAACACAAATATTTCATATAAAATTTAGATTCCTAATTTTTGTATTACTATGTGATCCTACACAAAAGATTGATTGAACAGTATACAATTAAAAAAAAAAATTTAAGCATAGACCAGTCGCACGGTGTGATATTGTCAAATATCACAAAGTTTTCAAATCAAACAGATGAGCAATATTAGAGTAAGAGAATTTGTTTTTACTCATGAGAGCATGCTAACAAACAGTCTCCAACAACACACTATTATCAAATTAAATTCATGCAAGCCCCCACTAAATTATGTGAACTCCACTCTCAATTTGGTCAAACCCACTCCCTACCCAGGGAAACTCATAAGAATTTCACCCAAAGATAAAGACTGTGTCCAAAAACATATGTTAAAAAGTATTTTTAACTGTATAAACCGAGGAGGGGAAGTTCCATTATCTCTAAAGGTAACGTAAAACAGACAGGGTATTTAGGGAAGCATAAACATAAACCGGGGAGGAATATGTTGGAGGGCCATGAAGACCTGATTGTAGAATTTCATAACATGTGTTTCCAGTTAATTTTGTTTTTAATTTTGTAACACATTACACTCAAAAATATCAGTACATTTGCACAACCAAATTTGTCCAACATCTATTGCTCCTCCTTACATTACATCAGAGGAAGAGAGAAAGAGACCGAAAAATAGAGAAAACTTCTACCAAGATTATCTATTTTAAAAGCCCAACGGATTAAATCTTAGAGAAATGAGATCTCTCTTGCTATACTTTCTTTAAAACACCCACAAAATTTAAGAAATGAGTTCAAGAAGATCTTATGCGATCCTCATCAAGATTGTGAGCCAGCCAGCTTTTTGTAAATTGCTTGCTGATCCAAGTTCAACACTGGTGACATGTAAAACCCATGAATGTCACCTTGAATATAATTATCCAACTCCAAATGGCAAGGCGTCAAACAATGACTACCCTTCAGTTAACACGCAATCCAATAAAATGAGCAATACACAAGTAAAACCTAAAAATTGCTTAATCTGCGATGAAAGTTTTTTATATGTAGAAATTCAACTTGGTACTCGGAGTTTACAACACTCACATATAAGCAGATTGAAATCCAAATCTGGCTGCTAACTCAATTATAATATATTTCACCATAGAATTTATCCTAACAGATACTTCACTGCAGATCAAACTTCCATACGAAAAATATTAACTATTATTCCCCTCTATTATTACAATTCAAACTTCTTCCACTTCATCCACCGAAAAATACCCTTGAAACATGGGGATATAAATCAATTCCTCCCTGGCATAGAATTTTCCTAAATTTCTTAGGAAAATTATATATCATATCTTATCATAGCTCAACTAACTACTACAAGTGAAATTGCAATAAACTAAGTTCATCAATTCGTTTGTTCCTACAGATAAGATAAAGCACATCGATTCCTGATTCCTAAATTCCTAATCATAACTGCTTACAACTAATCGCAAAATACGCTATGATTGAACTTCTAGGTCAAAGCAAAGTCATCACAGTCACAGATCTAAGCAGATTCAAACGAGATCCAACAAATTCACAAACCAGAACAAAAAACTGCAACCTACTTACCGGCGCCACTCGCGAAGAGCGTAACCTTCCTCTGACTCCATCTCACCAGGTGGAGGAAGAATCGGACCATCAGAAACAAAAACACCGTCACTCTCACCGTAACCGTTTCCGTTATCGTTCCCGTTCTCTACTGAAACCGATTCAAATGGAGACGGGGAGTAACCTGGATTTGGATCACTGAATCCGAAGATGTCCGGGGAAGCCTCAGCGGCGTGATCGACGGTGACATCACCGTCGGCGGAGAAGTTGGAGTAACCGCCGAAACCGGAGTAGGTGTCGTCCTGATCGGAGGTAGCGAAGTGGTGAGTTGAAGAGGGGTTGACGTTCAAGTCATCGGTGAATGCGTCGAAGGAAGACGACATAGCTGCGGAGTTTTCTCTCTCTAGAAAACTGTTTCTCACTCTTTCTTTCTGTGAAATGCAAATGCGGAACAGTGCTGGCTTTGTTGGACGGGTTGAGCACTGCCTCTACGCTTTTCTTTGACTAGTTTAATACTTTAGGATGAAATAAAAAGAAAAATATACTGAAAAATATCCATAAAGCAATAAAAAAATAAGATTTAATTGAAGTATCGTTACTTAATAATAATCGTTGGAATTTAAAACAAATTTGACTTTTATTTTAAAAATTTATAAAATAATACAAATTGATGATGATGATAAATCAAAATAATGCAAATGGATGATGTGATAAATCGATTTTATAGAATGAGTAGTTTTACTTCATTCAGCCAAAATGTAAAAATTTATTTAAAATACAATAGTTATAACATTGTAAATTTATATAAAACAATTGTAAGGAAAAAAAGCTTTAAAAACAACTTCATATTACTTATTTTAAAGAGAAAATATATTAATAAGTTAATATACAATTAAAAAAAGGTTGTCCACATTTTAGAAGCCTAACACAAAAAGTATCATTGAAAAATAAATGCAAGAGCATTTAATTTCTACGATTTCATAAGGGTTTGTTTGAATGAGTTTTAATTTTTAATTTTTAAAAAAAAAATTTTAAAATAATTTTAACAAATTGTTTTTCAAAATAAAAGAAAAAAAAATCATTTGGTAATGACAATTTTAAAAACTGTTTTAAAGAGTAGAAAATAGAAAAACATCTTTAGTAGGTTTACTTTTAAAAAGTCACATCTCTAGTATTAAATTGTAGAGTTAAACTTAATTCTTATAAAATTAATAATTTTTTTAAAAAAATTACATTTTTTCTTTAAAAGTTACATTTTTTAGTTATTACAAGTTTAATGCAAAAATATTTTAGTCCCTCTTAAAACAAAATATATTTAATTATTTTTCAAAATTTTAAATAATTTTATGCAATCATCTTTAAATCATTATAAAAAATTTATTTTTGAAATGAATTTGTTTCTATCGGGTTCAGAGACCCAAATTTGCAGTGACTTAGTTTAAATATAGAGCTCTCTAAAAATTTCAAAATTTCAAGAAGATTGTAGACCGTTAGATCAAATTCATCTATGATTGATAGTGTCATACGTGGATCTATGTTTTGCAGATATAAAGTTGATAATCCCACAAAAGATCTTCTATGAAGTTTTGATGACAACAACATCAATAATTGTGACGAAGTCCGTGACAATAGCTTTTAACCTCGATGATGGTGATATAACTAGAGAAATATCTCATGTCTCATCATCAACATAATGAGACTCAAGATTAAAGTGGTTATAAGATATGAGGCAATCTAGAAAAGAATCTTAAAGTCTCAAATAAAGTGTGAAAACTTGTCCAATCATGTCTGCGTGTTTGTTTAAGTGATTCGGGTTTTATAAAAGTAAGGAAGCAACTTTGAAGTACTAAGGCAACTCAGTCACACTATAAAATATCTTTTTCAAATGATTTTATCTTGAAAATTATTTTCTAAGGCTTTGTTTAGATTGATGGAATTGGATGGAGCGGGGGCGAAATGAGATGGAGTGATGATATTCCATTGTTTGGATCATTTAAAATTCGATGGAGCGGAGTAAAATGGAGTGGTATGGATTCCATTCCATTCCATCACTTACCATCATATTTCTTCCCCTCCAATTTGGGCGAAATGAATAGTTTGCCTTATTCCGTTCTAAAATTTCCAAACAATGGAATGACACATTCGTTCCGCTCTGCTCCATTCCACTTTGTCCCACTCCGCTCCACTTCATTCCGCTCCATTCATTTTATGATATCCAAACATAGCCTAGGGAAAGTCAAATGATTAAGAAGTTGTTCAATCACTCTCCAAGTAATTTTTGAAATAACCAATTGATCGGTAACTTGTGTCAATCGATTGAGATATTTTTTCTAAGTCAGCCAATCGATTGGAACATTAAGCCAATCAATTTGAGCAGGGTCAAACAATTAACCAAGCAATTAAGACAACGCATTAATGACTTGCAATGACTCTATATCCAGTATTAACCAAGCAATTAACCCTTACTATCTTTATTTTCTCTTATTTAGTGTTTTATTTCTGTTGCTACTTACTCTTAAGAATATACTAACCCTATTTAAAGCTTAATTCGAGAAAAATATATAAGTAATCGCAAATTTTGAATATCACAATTCACCCTCTCTCGTGCTTTAAGTCACTCTTCCAACATCATCATCATGACATCAAGTCGCAAACATCACTCATCCAACTGTAAACCATAAGAAGATTCTAAATTGTGAGACTTGCGATAGGCTTTGCTAGAGGGACACATGATCATGGAAAATGATTGAAGCATGAGTATCAAATTATATAACGAATAATCTTCTAATACCCATCTTACCTTAAAGGTTATATGCCCCCAAAACCCTTTTTACTATATATAAACAACTAAATGATCATATTAGGGTACACATTTTTTAAATCTTAAATACCTCTCACAATAGTCAGTAATTTAGGCGTCGAAGTATTTGCATATACCCTCTCGACGACGGACCAGAATTTCAAAATACAATTTGATTCCCTTAGTTCACCATCAACCCAAGTCCACTCTTTCAAAGAGTGGGCTTCCTATATCTCATACTTGATTAGAATTAAATATTTTTTCGTGTCGGCCAAAGGCCTAGGGACTCGCCACTCTCTGCCAACCAAATGCCAATAACACGAGTTCCACTTATTCCACTTGATCCATCAAGCTCAATGTATAAATACATTCACAAAGAATTTTCAGGTACACATTTTCTAATCTCCACTCTCATTATGATTTTCTCAAACCCTAAACTGACTTCGACGTTGGAGTGCTAAGCATGCAGGTACCCCCTACCCCTCTAAACTGTCGTATTAGAGATTTGCAACATCGATTCAAGATCGACACTGATGAAAGACGATGACTCAAGATCAACGCTTTCGATTCAAGAAACACCATGATCGCAACCTTCAATTCACAAAATCATAGCGTAAAGTCACTCGTGAAGCATCGCTCCGTCGTGATTTCCGCAATATCATCCATTTCTGGTCCCATAACGGAACAAATATTAATGTTTTAAATGACAAAAACTCAAAATGAAAATAATTAAAACATGAACTTTAAAATTAGACTTTCAACTTATTTTAAAAATATATACAAAATAATTTAAAAATATAGATTGATTTAATAGTAGAGATTAAAAATATTTGCATGTAATTTTGTAAGACTAAAAATATGATTTTTTCATGATGATAATAACAAACGAAACTTTATAATTTTAAAAGAGAAAAATTATTTAACTTTAAATTATAATATTCTATTATTTATTTATTTATAGAGATATTATAAATAACTAATGTAACAAATGCTCCATGAAATTTAGCACAAATTGATCATGGTTTATAAAAACTTTTACAAACTTATGCAAGTATACATACAAGTGCATTACATTTATTTTTTATTTGTACTACTTAACTTTTCATTCACGTGACTAAATTATAGAAAATAATAAAATGGGTCATAATTACATATGTGTCATTAATGGAAATTATCACTTTTCTCCGTGTTTTTTATTTGAGATTTAATATACAAAAAACCAAAATTGAAAATGGAAAACATGTTTACAATAAAAATAAAGAAGTTTATAAAAACAGTTTTCTAAAACATTGTAATCAAACAAATTTTTAATTTTATAAATTTTTAAAACAAAAAAATTGTTTTTAAAAACTAAATCAAACACGCCCTAAGTCTTTACAACTTCAAGTTCTTTTGCTTAATTAAACTTTGTCAAATCCATAATTTAAATTTTGTCTAGAACTTTCAACTAAAACTTGAGACACTTTATATTATACTTAGTTTTTAATGACGAGACTTTAGATATATTCTTTTATGTTCAACTCTCATTATCAAAACTCCTGAAAGACATTACCTACACAGCATATATTTTTTTCTTATCAATGGTTAATCATAAAATGTTGTTTGAAATATTTGGTTACATGGTAATCTACATTTAAAAAAAGTATTAAAATATAAGTATCGTTTAAATATATTAAATTAGGTTTTAATTAAATATGTTCCTACTATTTAACCGAAACCAAACAACCATCAATATTTAATTAGGAAAATATTGAAATATTTTTTAATAGGTCAAGAAAATATAAGTATTAAAATATTGATCATAACTAATGAAATATTGAACTAAAACTTGAGACACTTTATATTATGCTTAATTCTTTAATGACAAGACTTTAGATATATTCTTTTATGTTCAACTCTCATAATCAAAACTACTAAAAGACTAATGAAATATTGAACTAAAACTTGAGACACTTTATATTATGCTTAATTCTTTAATGACAAGACTTTAGATATATTCTTTTATGTTCAACTCTCATAATCAAAACTACTAAAAGACATTACCTATACAACACATATATTTTTTCTTGTCAAAGATTGATCATAAAATGTTGTTTGAAATGTTTAGTTACATGGTAATCTACATTTAAAAAAGTATTAGAATATAAGTATCATTTAAATATATTAAATTAAGTTTTAATTAAATATGTTCTCACTATTTAACCGATATCAAACAACCATTGATATTTAATTAAGAAAATATTGAAATATTTTTTAATAGGTCTAGAAAATCCATATTTCACTTTGTTGTAAGTCATCAGCAGGCTGGTTACACAAAAATGAGTTATTTAGGTAGGAAAATTTTCAAGTTGTATCAAATAAATCTCTCAAATTTTATCACTCGGATGAATAATTACTTATTCTAAATCATCTCATAGATTGTTCCCAAATCTTGCTTCTATATGTAATGTGATTAAATGTAATTAATAAAATAAAAATGGTCATGGTGCTCTATTTTATTTTGTTTTAAAAAATCATGAAAATAATAATACATATTCTCCATCTCATTTTTATAAATAATATCATGAAAGCAAAACGACAAATATGACTGCTTCATCTTATTTGAGTGATCATAATTCCAATTAGAAATCTAAAGGAAAAATACACTCTACTAATACAAAATGACCCAAAAAGATTTAGGTACAAAAAGTGAAGACTTAATATTATTTTGTATAAATATTTTGTAGTTTCAAAGATTAATTATGAAATCAGAAAAGGTTGTACAAAACACAAATAAAAAATTTATATTTTATTAGGAGAAATGATTCCACTTTAGAAGAGTTATATGGATAAATCTCAGTAAATAAGAAATGGGTTCAAGATTTGCCTCTTGTGTCAAAAGGTTTAGAGAACTTAAAAAGGAATAAAATAAAATTTGATTCCATGTAAATTCTATAAATTTAATTATGCTTGGTAAAGTCATGTGTAGGGAAAAAATTCGGAAAACTTCAGATATTCTTCTAACAAGTGCTAAATTATCACAATTTATTTTATTTTCTCTAAATATCTGCTCAGGATGAAATTTGTAAGAAAAGGGAGATCAAAAATCAAAAAGAGGAGGTTTTAAAAGCAATCCAGACCCAAAACACTTTTCTGGTGAAAAAGAGTCCAAGGACTGAAAAATCTTGCTCCCTAATCGATTAGCCTTATGGTTAATCAATTAGGCCTTATTTAAAATTCAATTAATTCAATATCTAATTGATTAGGCTAAAGATGTTATCGATTAGAAGTTCAGAATCTGAAACGAAACTTAATAAATCTCAAAAGCTAATGGGAAATTGATTGTATTTAATGCATAATCGACTATTTCCGCCTTTAATCGATTACAAAGTGATTGTAAATATGTTTTCCCTTACTCTCTTTTATTCATCTCATATTTTTGTGTCTTATTATATTCCTTCTTGTCCTTTGTATGGTACTTTCTTCTTTGCTCTCATCATCATCAAATGGCACCAAAGAGGATTTGTAACCTTGCTAACTCTTCATCAAGTGTTAATGAGTCAAGCGACTTCACTTATAAAAGCCAATAGAGTTTCTACACCAGGCACTTCCTCGACCGACATCTTCTCAAACCTCTCTACCTTAACAATGTTTTTATATAAAGTTTTATTTCTTCATAAATGTTTATGGACAAAGCTCCAAGATTCCATCAGCAACAAGTAAAAAAAGTGTTTCCCTGATTGGTAAAGATGTTTTATGTTAACCTCAGCTTCAATGAAGGGGTAATCACGTCTAAGGTATGTAAAACCCAAATTTCCCCCACTGTTTAGGATTTTGAGAAAAAAATTACTTAAAATTTTACGGCACCTTCTACTCTCTTGATGCCTCATCTGTTGCTGGTGACTTCAATATGCTTTTTGCTACGTAATCCATGGTTAGTGATCTTGCAGTGGGTCATAGACTCCATCTCTCTGCGAGGTATATGACTATATCTTATTGTGTCATTCTATATATGGTGTCCCATGTGCTATTTCAAAGAAAATCGAAGCACGGGGAATTATTGAGGATCGATGTTCTGATCATCTGGCTACCAACCCACACCATTGAGATCAATTGGGATAATGGGTTAATTTAACATATGTAGGATTTTCAAAGGACGAGTTGCGCATGGTTACCATATGGGAGTTTGATAACGAGAATAATGATTCATGTTAGAGTCAGGTTATAATGGGAATTATATGACTCAGCCTGCTGAATGACTGGAAATAACTCTCAAAAGGAGATGCATATAAAAAAATAATGGAATCATATTGCACGATCCAGAAAACTTAGAAGTTTTTAACTTTGAGGTTCCTCGCTCTCCTTCAATAGAACTTTTATTGTCTTCTATCCTTGCAAGCACCCAAGACAACAACAAGATACTTTAAAACTACGCCAAATATCTTTGTCGAATGTCTACCCAAGTAGTCTTCCTTACAAATCATTTTATTAACTCTGGTACACCAATTCCTCCTCGGTTGTTCAACATTAATGATGATGGTAACAATGACTGGTTGTCGTGTTAGACTTGTTTTCCTTTTTTTAATCTATATGCCTGATGTTTCTTTCTTGCTCTCTCGTTTTATAATAAATGTTTTTTCATATATGATATTCAATTTCTTTTGCGCCTGAGAATTTCATATTTGTATTTTATGTGGTATTTATTTATTATCTCTCTATGTCTTTACCGGTTTTTGATAATGATAAAGGGGGAGAAGTATACTCTCAGAGGGAGTAGAGAATACTCTCTTTATTTGTGAGGGGGAGCTTAACAACTCCAGTATTTTATCTATATTTTCTAATTTACCACCTCCATGGGAGAGGCATTTTCATCATCATAAAGGGAGGTAATACGACTCTAAGTTTTGTGCAGGTTAGTGTCTTCTAATGTTTTCGATGATGAAAACTAAACAAGAAAGAATAAACCAAAATCATCATCAGTAAGGAAACAAGCACAAGTCAAAGTTTTCAAATTTCTAGTTGAAAGAGCTATACAAAGTTAAATCAGGTAATATAAAAGAGCTGAAGTTGTGAAAGTTTGTTTGATCCCGCACTTAGTGTATTATCTTATAGTTTGATCAATTAAATGTAAATTAAGCAAGAGTAAGCCTTATAGTACTGAGGCGATGCGTGCACATACACACACACACACATACACACACACACACACACACACATACACACACACACACACACACACAAATCCTTCATATTTTTCTCAAATTTTCTTAAAACCAATTCAGGCAAGTACTTAATCAATTAAGAAACCTTCTAATCAATTAGGAAAATAAAACCCAATTGTCAATCAATTAAGCTCTTCATCTAATTTATTAGAGCAAGAGTAATTTCTCCTAACTGATTAGATATCCTTGTTAATAAATTAAGTGACATATCATAGTAAGGTTTCTTTTTTAGGGTTAACCTAATCGATTAGGTTAGTGTTCTAATCAGTTAGGAAGCACCAAAGGCCTATGAGTTGTTGCCTATTTGAGCCCAAACAAATTCCTATATAAAGAAGTATTTTCTTCATTTCTCAACACACCAAGTTTTTGACTTATTAACTCTTCTATCTCTCCTATTCTTCTTTTTTCTATAAATTGTATTGACTAGTCATTGCCTTAGTGATAAGAGTGTGAAAATCTTCATTTTAGAGTTGTGGTGTTCTATTTTTATGTTGAATTTATTTATTCAAGAGTTTATCTCTCTTGTGATCTTGTAATAGATTTGAAGGTTGTAAGTTAAATCCATGAATAGCCTGGTTTAAGGTTGTTGGTATGAACTAGTGTAAAAGCTCAAGTTGTTTTTGTAACATTGTTGGTTGATCCTATGCAAAAAATAAAGTTGTTTAAGGTTATTGCATTGATCCTATGTAAAATCTTACTTTATTGTTTAGTGAAAAATCTCAAGCGAAAAATATTGGAGACTGGAGTAAGACACGTGATTTAAGGCCGAACTGTCGCAACCTAAAAAAATAGAAATGCGAAAAAACAACCGGCGAGAAAGAAATGACAGAAGAGTCGCCACCATGCGTTATTTATCCCAAAGGAGAGATAGGAAACACTTGAAGTAAACCTGGAGAAAAAGGAAAGGAAAAGACAAGGTATCGCAACCAAATCTTGGGTTCGGGAGTCGATTATGCGAAGGGAAGGTATTAGCATCCCTACACATCCGTAGTACTCTACGGGATCCACTCTTGTTGTTCTTGTCTAAAGAGTGTGTGTTTATCTAAGGTACTATTTACTAAAAGAGAAGGTCAAAAGAAAATGACTCGCACGGATGTCGCATCCGTTGCATACGTATCTCATCTGAACATGAGAATCAGAGTCTTCGTAGCTCGGCTACCTATGGGTCAAAGAGAAGTGTGCTCGCTAAGACATCACGTCTTATGCCTACGTATCTCATATGGAATGAGAATCAGAGCAAACCGTAGTTCAGCTAACTACGGGAACAAGGGTCTCGATTGCAACTAGGGCAAGAGAATCGGAAGGTCTCGATCGCAACGAGGGCGAGAGAAAAGAATCGCAACAAGGGAGAAAACAAACAAAGATTAGTTGTTAGTTGTCAATCAAAAAGAACTCGGTAAGACACCGCATCTTGTGCCTACGTATCTCATCTGGAATGAGAATCAGAGTTGTCGTAGTTCGGCTACATAGGGGTTGCCATCTGAACATGGACTTACAAAGAAGGACACCAGTTGTGTCAAAGGAGAGTGGGCAATGTGTTCACGTCCTAGCAGTAGGTGTCGTAGCTCGCTGAATCGAGTCTTAGGCAGTTACCTCTTTGCAATAGAACAGAGTGACATGCCACAGGATCGGAGACGCACGGAAGGTCTAAAAAAATGGGGAAGCTTTGCCCTAGTGTTGTCATGCAATATGAACTTATGTGTTAGGATTTACAAATGGGAATATCTACCTAATGTTAGCATGCAAAGAATGAGGGAATTCTACCTATGTTATCATACAAAAGAATGAGGGTTCTACCTAATGGGTGCTACCTAAACGGAACAAGAATCGATGAATGGAGCAAGGAGAGGATAAGGATAGATGGCGATGCATGAAGCAATCGACTTATAGGTGGTAGATGGCGATGCCCGAAGCAATCGACTTACAAGAGAAATGGCGATGCATGAAGCAATCGACTTACAAAAGAATGGATGAATATGTGCTGGTTCTGTTAGGTTTTGAAAATGATTACTCGACGTTGGATCGAGGTTTTGATCTTGTTTTAAAATGGTTATCGAATGTTTATTTTATTTCTTGTATTAACAGGTGAATAAAGAATAAAAGAATAAACATTATACACTTTATGGGAGAGGGGTACATTTGTTATGAATGGGGATTGTTCATGGCAATCAAACAATAATAATATATGCCTCATACACCATACAAGTAGGCCACAATTATTAAACAATAAGATATATAAACAAGTATATGATCAAATCAAATAATCAAAGAATGAAATGAATGAAGCAATAAACAATGTATGATAAGTATAAACATGTTAAGCAATCAAACGATAGAAGTATGGATGAAAGAAACAAGTATAAAAAATATTAGATGAATCAGACAGGTGAAACTACGCATACAAAGGATCAATGAATAATTTAATCGGGAAATGATGCAAGGATCAAATAAAATCAATATGTGAGGCCTCTAATACATTGCCTATGAGATGAACAAGGGATGATCAAAAGATCTCTTCAATTGCCCCAAGCAATCCCTATGTCAAACATCAATCATAAAAAAGTCAACCGAAAAGTCAAGTCAACTTAAAAATTATCAAATAAATAGTAAATTAATCAAGAAAATTATGAAAAATTAAACTAACTAAGGTGGGGTCAGGACATCATCATCCCTCAAAAAGATTTCAAAAATAATGAAAATTAGTGTATAAATTAATTGAAATAAAACAGAAGTCAAATGAAAAGTCAACCAAACAAACTAGGTCAAAAATAAATCTAAAATAAATTAAAAATGGGAAATAAAATTCCAATAAAAGGTCAAGTTGACCATGAGACATTGGTCAACCCTCATCCCAAAAATCAGAAGTTAAAAATAATTCTAAGTCATGGAAATAAAATAAATGAAAAAATGTGTGTCAAAATGAAACATTTGAAATAAATAATTGAAATAAAATATTATCATTAAATAAAATATGAAAATAAAAATTAAATTAAATTAATAAAATATTAAAAAATGTAAAAAGTATTTTTTGATATTTTTATGAACAAATAAAATATTTTTATTAATTAAAAAACAAAACAGAAAAATAAAAAATGAATTAAAAAGAAAGAATGAGAATGCATGTGTATTAGAATAATGGGCCATGAAGGGGGTGCTGGAAGTAGCAGGCGCGCTAGGCCCACATCCCAGCAAAACATTCCCAGTGTTACAACATAAAGAAAATGTTCACCTTAATAATTATGTCACACATATCAATTGATCATGTATTTTTTTTAATCACTAAAGACAAAAGCGAACGGATGGCTGTGATGGGGAATCGAACACGCGATCCAAAGGCCTGGAGCGTGACACCTCAACGCTTCTCCCATGCAACCAAACCCTAACTATATGCAGCATGAAAAACGCGATAATGGTAGGGAATTTTCTCCAACTTCCAATCCAAATATCTCACAACTCAGGGCTCCAAATGAGATGATATAAAAATCAAAGTTTAAGTATGGAACATGTAGAACACAATGGTGCTTTGTTTCATTAAAAATAATGGCCCTAACATGTAGAAAAGCAAACAACAAGGGGGCTTCATGCACCCAGATTCAACAAAAAATAAATGTTACAAAATACAATTTAAAAGCAATGTCTCATATTGAAGGGTTCATGGACAAGCATGGCACAATAACAACATAAAAAATAAGCATGGAAATAATGGCAAACAAGCATGGCATAAATGAAAACTAAAATGAAACATGGATGGATAGCATGAAAGAAACAAGTAGTAAGCATAAGCATGGCATGGTGTGAGTGATAAAATATTTACCTAGTGGATGCAAGGTCCACTTCCTCTTGATAGTGGAGGAATGGAATGAGGAATGAGGTTGCTCTTTGTGCTTTGAGAAATTTTAGCACTTGTGAAAATGGGAAGGAATGAGAAATCTCTTGCTTTCCTTGCTCTGAACTTTTTGCAGCCACCACTACTTCTGATTAGGGTTTTTAGGAGCTTATATATGTAGGGTTTAATGTGTCTTAAATGGGCTTGAAAGGTTTGTTTTGATTATGAACAAAAAGTGCAAAAATGAGGTGTGAAAAGAAATGGCTAAATGTGGCAAAACTTAAGTGATTGAACCAAAAGCAAATGGCCAAATGAGGTAAAAAGTGTGTGTTGGTCATTTTTGGTTTGTGCAGCATGGCATGGAAATAAGTCCAACAAGGTGACTTTAAGACTTTATAACTTGATGAATACATGTCCAAATAGCAAGGCAATGCAAACAGTAGAAAGAGGGAATGGAGCTTAACATCTTTCATGTTGAACACAAGTTGAAATGATGAGTGGAAAGAGGTGAAAAATGGCCATAAAGTTCAGGTTCCATAGCTGCAAAATGGTTGGACCAGTTTGGCCTAAATGCTGTCAAAAAATCGAGTCTATGATACCAACTTTAGATGAGTGTATCTTTCAAACCAATGATCCAAATGGGATGATTCCGAAAGGATGTGAAAGAGGATATAACAAGGTACAACTGTCATGAAGAAAGTATTTTCAAAAGATGCCTTGAAGTGCAAGAAAACTGGCCCATAAGTCTTGACAAATTTTGCAAATTTTGGACTTAGAAAATTTTCTAAGTGTTCTAAAATAATGTCTTACTTTGACCAAGCATAACTTTCTCAATTTTAATACAAATGAAAGAAACTTTATATCTCTAGAAAGCTTGGAACAAGAGGAACAACTTTCATGTTGGAGTAATTTTCAAATGGAGCTTGCATCCTGATGGAATATAGGCTTAAAGTGGGTGCAAAAACCATAAAAACTTGCCCTAAATGGAAAGTCAACTATTTCCAAATTTGGTAACTTTTCCAACTCCTGATTAAATGATGAATCCATGATCCAACCTTGATCAAATTTCACATGTAGGCTCCCTTAGGCATGAATTTTGAGATTCCACTTTCAAAATGTCAGGAGTTGACTTTTTTGGCCCCACAGTTGACTTTTCCCGAACTGTCTGATTTTCGATTCCATTGATCAATTGAAGCACCTCTGGCTCAAATAAAGAGCTTATTTTTTGCATGTAGATCCTTGTGGACATGTGTAGGGCTATGGAAATGAGTTTCACTCAAGGAATCAGAAATAAATCGATTTTATACCAAACCCTAATTTTAGGGCAAAATGACTAGGCACTGATTGCACTGATTGCCAATGGATCTTTGTGAGATAATTGTGAATATTCCTTGGCCAAGATGCCTATCTAATCATGACATGAATGAGCCCCCTTTTCTTCCCACCAAACATTGCCTGTTTGCAGATAGCCACGAAACCCTGATTTTTGATTAAATGCAGATGCACACTCTGAGAGCTTTGAATCTTCCATTGATGAAGCTTAGGACCATAATAAGACATATGGAACCCCTTGAGACTTGTATATTTGGATAATGAAGTCCAATTCTCAACTTTGCTTTGTGTGGGCTCCTTCTGTTAAGGAGTGATCAATCAAACCCTGATTTCCCAAGTCACCGATGCAGTATGCAATGAGTATGACCTAGTATGATGTTAATGCGATGTGAAACATAATCCCATGCTCCCATGAAAAAGTGAAAGGTAAATTTTGGGGTATTACACGAACCAAGATAATCTTTGGCATGATCTTTCTTACCCTGTCTTTTTATATTTAAGGTCATTATTTTTTACGTTATTGTTTATCTTTTCCGCTGCTTATTCCTTTCTTATTTTCCGTTTGTCTTTGCTTATCTCTACTTCTAATATAAATTGTTTAAAAAATTAATTAGTTTAACAAAAAATATATAATTTGAATATCACAACTCACCCCCTCTTGCGTTTAGAGTCACTTGTTCAATAATATATAAGGCAACACTTTCATCTAATGTTTGTTTCATGTGTATAAATTTTCTAAAAAGTCTATAAGTAACTTGTATGTTAAAAGAACGAGCAAAAATACTTATATTATGTGATCATCTAGACTTAAGATGCATCTTACAACATAAAATATGACATAATGAGCATCAAGTAACTAGGAAACACACTTGGTAAAGCATCATAGGCACACATTGTATAAATACCATACACAATTATCATTTGGCTAAGTGATTATATAATTACCTTTTGTTCAAGTTCTTCACTAAGCTAGTCATCACAAAAAAAAAATCTCATGTCACAATTGAATATGCCTTATCTATAACACTCTTAAACAATTCAACACTTTATTAGATTAGGGTATGTAAATCTACTGGTACTTCTCATTGCTACCTAGATCGTTTCAACCAATTCTATAGATGGAAGAAAGGAATTAAGCACAAACAAAATTAAATAATTATAAAAGAATATTAATTTATAGAGGAAAATTCTTAGAGGACCACGTGGTTAAATTTATTGGGACAAATTGATGTAAGAGAACCTAATCTAGGGAAATTAGCCATTTATCATTGAGGGATTCATGGCTAATAAACTTAAAAGCAAGAAAATAAACTCACAACGACTAGGGATAGTTCCATGATGACGAATATCATTTTTCCTACTCCTTAGACGCAGAATATACATTTTCTCATGAAAATTCATAACCCTTATGACTAAACACGTTTGCCATTATATAGAAAAAAAAATCCTAAAATTGCAAAATTGTGCCACTATCAACCCTAGATGCATCACAATTAAGTGATTTACTGACATGAGATCTTAGAATCTTAAGAATTATGTTGCTCCATGTTTAGTAAATGTCACTAAATCTCTTGGAAAAGGATGAAAATAGTGCCAATAGGCATGTTGAGTGCCAATATTTATCGTTTTCTTCTATAATATCATTTTGAATTTTGACAATGTTGCTAGTTGTCATTTCTATGTAATTTCCTTCTTTTTATTCCATTTATCACGTATTATTCATCTATTTGCTTTGTCATCGTAACTTCCATAGTAAAATACTATAGAATTTTTTTGTTTGGATGATTTTGACTTAGATTAGTCTTTTCCACGATTCTTCAGAATCTTTATTAAAACCTACGAAAAATAGAAATGAATTAACAATAAAAGTATTTAAATAAAAGGAAATCAATGCTAAAAATATGATATGATGGACTATTATCACAACCCCAAATTTAAAACGTTTCTTATTCTTAAGGAAAATACTTAAAAATTTAAGTTTTAAGAGAATACAAGAATGTGTTTGCTTCGATGATAATTTGTAAGCTAACACCACTCATCATTTATTCACTTCCATGTTCTTGGTGAAGTTCTCCTTCCGCTCCCATACCTTAGAATGGATAAATTTAAAATAATTTCTCTTGTTCAGATCTATTCAACTTTTTTCTCTTCTCACAAATTCACACAAATAAAGAATGATCACTTAATTAACATGTACATGTCATTTTATCATAAGCTTGAAATTTTTCTAAACAGTCCATCAAATCAATATTACACACACTTTTGAGGTCTTAAATGTTGTAAAATATCTTGGATTATGGTAGGGTAGTTTTTGAGAAAGTAGGCTAATTTTTGGAGTTAGGCACTGAATCCTTAAGGGATTGATCCTAAAATATTTGAAACTTTTTCTTTGATTTGTGGTACCCATTCATTTTTTATTTTATCTCTTTTTTTTATCGATTGGTACCTATTTTCTCAATAATATTCATAGTCTCTTTTATGGTGTCTACTCTTAAGACCGTCATCCCAAACCTAAAAAGTCTCCTTTCAATAACAACTTTCAAACTTTGAATTTTTTATACTTCTAATTTTATTTCTCGTGACTACCTAACTCAAAGGATATAAAGCTATAGAAACAATTTCAAATATATAGAAAATTTATTTGGTTTAAAAACAAATAATATGTTTAGGCTCAAAGGGGATAGAAAAAAATATAGTTAAATAATAATAGTAATAATAGGCTAGCCCCAAGGGGGCTTTAGGTACCTAAAAATGTTGCCTTGGTGTGTGCATAATAAGACAAATAACTATAAATAGGTCATGCAAGTTCTAGAAATTTTCAATAATACACATATACAGTCATATTCACAATATTCACAATGATTATTTGGCTCAAACCTTGTTTAAAATCTGAAAGTGAAAAGATGTTTGAGCTAGATTACCATCTTTAATCATTATCATTCCTTTAGTATTTTTGAAATTTAATTAATCTTAAGCATTCACAATTTAGTACCTAGTTTCTTTCATAGTCCACTCTTATTTTAACATTAGTAATGTAACAACAAAATTTTAATAACATAATTAAATTTTCAAAGCTCAAGCAATTTCGGTTAAGTTGTTTATTTTGTGATTGACAGTATTTTCTTAAAACAAGGGAAATAACAAGATGTTGGACAAGATGCCTTGACATGCTTGCACAACATCATGGCGTGCTGTGGTTTTACATTCTTGGGAGATTTGTTTTTTAGAGTGCGATTAGTGAAGATTCTTTGATGATTTGACTCACGCATTTTGTAGTTCAAAGTGCTTATTTTAGAAGCTTGAAGATCAGTTCCAGCTGTGTAATGTTTCTTAAGAATGGATGTCAAAATATTTAAGGAAACATTGGATTTGATTTGATTTGATTCTGCAGAAGATTGTGTAGAATGTATGTCAAAACATTTAAGGAGACATCATATTTGATTTGATCTGGTCTGATTTGATTTGATTTGATTTGATTTGATTTGTTTTTGATCTGCTGATTTTTTAGCCCGAAGCTCATGCTATTCTGGGGCTATTTAAAGGACGATTCTAAACTTAAGAATACAATGAAGATGCGTATGAGATAGTCTCTGTTAGAGTTTAGTTTGTTCATTGTTATTTGTGAGTCATTCTTTTATCACTTAGATGCTTGAATTGGACTGAGATTTTGAGTTGTAATTGTGAATCACTCATAAGCTTTTAAGCAAAAGTAGATTATGTTTCATTGGAAGTGTATCTTCTGTTTATTATTAAAATTTGTTATCACTTTTGTGTGATTGAAAGGAGGTGAGAAAAGTCTCATATCTAGGAGAGTCTTATATAGAAATTACAAGGGTAGTGATTAGGTGAGAAGTTTGTAAAACCAGTGGTTGTTTAGAACTTCAAACTAATATTATTATAATGGATTTCCTTCCTGGCTTGAATGCCCCCAGATCTAGGTGACGTTACACCGAACTGAGTTAACAATTGACTTGTGTTATTTACTTCCTGCTATTTACTTTAACACTATAATTGTTTCGGGTGTGACATGTCCTGATCTTGGTGTCGTGACATCGTATACGACATCTGTTATATGCATACTTGTTTCTGGTGTGACATGTCCTGATCCTGGTATCGTGACATTGCACACGACATATGTCATCTGCATACCTGAATTTCAATTGCATCAGAGCTAGCACCCTGTTTTATTTTGGGTGAGTTCCAGGGAGATATTTTCTGGTACTATGGACAAGGAAGGAGAATTTGTCAACATACCACATATTCTGGATGACACCAACTATGATTACTAGAAGGCGCGTATGATAGCTTTTCTAAAATCTATGGATAGTAAAACTTGGAAACAGTTATTAAAGGTTGGGAACATCATGTGGTATAGGACAAAGATGGGAAGAACACAACTAATTTGAAGCCTGAAGAGGACTGGTCAAAGGAAGAAGATGAACTTGCTCTTGGAAACTCCAAAGCTTTGAATGCCTTGTTTAATGGAATTGACAAAAATATATTCAAGTTAATAAATACTTGTACATTGGCCAAAGATGCACGGGAAATCCTCAGAACCACTCATGAAGGCACATCAAAAGTAAAAATGTCAAGACTTCAACTTTTCACCACCAAATTTGAGAATCTCAAGATGAAAGATGGTGAGTGTATTCATGATTTTTACATGAATATTCTTGATATTGCCAATTGACCTAGTGCCTTAAGAGAGAAGATTTCAAAGGAGAAGCTTGTTAGAAAAATCCTCGGGTCTTTGCCTAAGATGTTTGACATGAAGGTCACAGTTATTGAAGAAGCACAAGACATCTGCAACATGAAAGTAGAGGAGCTTATTGGGTCACTTCAAACTTTTGAATTGGTTATTAGTGATAAATATGAAAAGAAAAACAAGAGCATAACTTTTATCTCTAACATCGAGCATGAAGAGGATGAATGTGACTTGGAGACTGATGAAGGAATTTCTAATGCCATTGTACTTCTTAGGAGGAAATTCAATAAGGTGTTGAAGAAAATGGATAGGAAGTCAAGACCTAATGTCAAGAACATGTCATTCGACATCAGTAAGAACAGTGATTCTCGGAGAAAAGGAAGAACAAAATAAAATACCAATCAAGGAAAAGGTATTCAGTGTCATGATTGTGAGGGTTTTGGTCATATTAGATCAGAATGTCCCACGTATCTCAAGAAACAAAAGAAAGACTTGTCTGTTTCTTGCTCTGATGATTTTGAAGGTGAAACTGATGATGAAACTGCTAAGCATGTTATAGCTTTCACAGGTAGATATGAATCTTATGAAGATTCATGTGATGAGGATATCTCATATGAATAATTGGATGCTTCCTACAAAGAGCTTTGTGTCAGAAGTGAAGAGGTGTGTAAGACAAGAGAAGAGCAGAAGAGAATCATAATCCAACTACAAGCTGAGAAAGAGAAACTTGTATCTACTGTAACTGATCTTGAAAATGAGGTAACTCTATTATCTTCTAAACTTGAAAACACGACCAAATCCATAAGAATGTTGAACAATGGGTATGATATGCTAGATGGAATTCTTCAAGTTAGAAAAGAGGTTGAAAACTTAAAAGGTATAGGTTTTAATTACCAATATCAAAATAAACAAGGAAAAGCCAACGTGACAAAATTTATTCCTCCAGAAAGGAACTATGAGCCTGTGATGTCCGACCTAATGTTATAACATTCTGCCAGACATCAGGAAACTCAAACCAAAGTCAAGTTTTTGCCTTGGAAATGTCATTACTGTGGTAAATATGGACATATAAAGCCTTTCTATTATAGTCTGTATGGTTATCTAAAACATTCAATATATCTTAGGGATAATCATGTAATGATCAAAACTAGAAAGAGGTGGAAACCTAAGGTTGTCGTCTCTAGTCTTATATCCCATACTTCTCTTAGAGCTTCATCTAGAGAAGACTGATACTTTGACAGTGGATGTTCTAGACATATGACAAGGGTCAAGAAGTATTTGATGGACATTAAATCTTATTCCTCTAGTTTTGTCACGTTTGGTGATGGATCTAAAGGTGAAATCAAGGGTATAGTAAATATAGGTTGCACTGGTATTCCTATACTAGATGATGTTCTACTTGTGAAAAGACTGATTGCAAATCTCATCAGTATTAGTCTATTATATGATCAAGGTTTAAAATTCAATTTCACTAAGTCAGAATGTTTGGTTACAAATGATAAGAATATTGTTCTAATGAGAGAAGTCAGGTATAAAAACAATTGATATTTATGGATACCACAAGAAACTACTTGTTCTTCCACATGCTTAATGTCCAAGGAAGATGAAGTCAAGTTGTGGCACCAGAAGCTTGGACATCTGAATCTCAAAGGTATGAAGAAGCTTATGTATGAAGAAACTATTAGAGGTATACCAAAGCTCAAATTGAGGAGGATAAAGTATGTGGTGAGTGTCAAAGTGGGAAGCAAACCAAGATGTCAGACCCAAAGTTGCAACATCAGACTACTTCCAAAGTTTTAGAACTTCTTCATATGGACTTAATGGGGCCCATGCAAGTTAAAAGTCTTGGTGGAAAGAGGTATGTCTATTTGGTTGTTGATGATTTTTAAATATTTACTTGGGTGAATTTTTCAAATAAAAACAAGACACTTTTGAGGCATTCAAAGACATTTGTCAACATCTTCTAAGAGAAAAAGGAAAGTGTGATTGTTACAATCAGAAGTGACCATGGGAAGGAATTTGAAAATACAAAATTCTCTGAATTTTTTTCTTCTGTAGGTATTGGTCATGAATTCTCATATGCTATCACTCCTCAGTAAAATGCAAGAATAGAACTTTACAAGAATCAGCTAGAGTCATGTTTCATGCAAAAAATCTTCCTTATCATTTTTGGGCTGAAGCAATGAACATTGCTTGTTATATCCACAATCGTGTTTCTCTGAGAGCTGGTACTTATCTACTCTCTATGAATTGTGGAAATGAAGGAAACCTACTGGTAAATATTTTCATGTGTTTGGAAGTAAATGCTACATTTTGGATGATTGTGAACAGAGGAGAAAAATGGATCCCAAAAGTGATAAAGGGATACTTATTTGTTTCTTTATAAACAGTAGAGATCATAGGGTATTTAAATACAGAACCAAGGTCATGATGGAATCCATTAATGTTGTGGTTGATGATTCAATTATTGTGAAAGGGACCGATGTTGATGAAGATGTTGGAACATCATTGCAGCAAACTGATGCTTCAGAAAATATGGAAGACATTGAGTCTAACATTGAGCCAACAAGGACTGAATCAGATAACCCGCAAGCCAATAAAGGTCCCTATATCAAAATTCAGAAAGATCATCTAAAGGAACTTATTATTGGAAATCTTAATAAAGGGATAACCACTAGATCCAGAGATGTGATATCCAATGCTTGCTTTGTCTCAATGTTTGAACCTAAAAATATGAAGGAGGCCCTGACTGATGAATTCTGGATCAATGTTATGGAAGAAGAACTAAGGCAGTTCAAAAGGATTGAAGTGTGGGACCTAGTTCCTAGTCCTGAAGGGATGAATGTTATTGGCACAAAATAGATTTACAAGAACAAATCTGATGAAAATGGAATTGTGATCAAAACACAAGGTTGGGCTTGTTGCTCAAGGATACGCTCAAATTAAACGGGTTGATTTTGATGAGACTTTTGCACTTGTTGCTCGTCTTGAATCCATAAGATTGCTCTTAGGAGTGACATGTATGCTGAAATTCAAGTTATTCCAGATGGATGTGAAAAGTGTCTTCTTGAATGGGTACTTAAATGAAGAAGTATATGTTAAACAACCCAAGGGATTCATAAATCCTAGCTTTCCAGATCATGTTTTCAAACTGAAGAAAGCTCTATATGGTTTAAAGTAAGCACATATGGCTTGGTATGAAAGGTTAACTGATTTTCTTGTCAACAATGGCTATATGAAAAAGGGAACAGACAAGACCTTGTTTGTTAAAGAAGAGCATGGTAAACTCATGATAGTCCAAATATATGTTGGTGACATTGTGTTTGGAGGTATATCAAACCAGATGGTTCAACATTTTGTCAAGAAAATGCAATCTGAAGATGAATCTTATTGGTGAATTAACCTATTTTCTTGGTCTTCAAGTTAAATAAACGGATGCTACTATCTTCATTTCTCAAAGCAAGTATGTTAAGAATATAGTGAAGAAGTTTGGCCTAGAAAGTGCTAGTCACAAAAGGACACCTGAAATAACTCACTTGAAATTAACTAAGGATGAAAAAGGTGTTGATGTGGTTTAAAGTTTGTACATGAGTATGATTGGTAATTTTTTGTATCTTACAAATAGCAGACCAAAAATCACTTTTGTTGTAGGAGTATGTGCTAGATATTAGGTTGAGTCTAAAATCTGTCACATTACTCAAGTGAAGAGGATCTTGAAATACATCAATGGTACTAGTGAGTATGGCATGTTGTATTCTCATAGTTCTAATTCCATGTGTGTAAGGTATTGTGATACAGATTGGGCATGTAATGTTGATGATAGAAAAAGTACTTCTAGAGAATGCTTCTTCTTGGGAAACAATCTTATCTCGTGGTTCATCAAGAAGCAAAATTGTGTCTCCCTGTCTACAACTGAGGTTGAGTATATTGTAACAGGAAGCAGTTGCTCTCAATTGATTTGGATGAAACAAATGCTAATGGAATATAATGTCAAACTGGATGTCATGACATTACATTGTGACAATCTGGGGGCAATCAATATATCCAAGAATCTCATTCAACATAGCAGGACAAAGCATATTAATATTCGTCATCATTTTATTAGGGATATTGTTGAGGACAAAATTATTACTCTTGAGTATGTGGCCACTAAGAAGCAACTATCAGATATATTTACTAAAGATTTGGATGTAAATTAGTTTGAGAAGTTAAGGGGCGATTTGGGAATTTTCATGTTTGAAGAGTTATAACAATTACTGATGTGGAGGCGTGCAAACAATATTTTCTCTTCCCTTCATTTAGTGGTGCATGAAACTCCAGTTGATAGTAAGAAAAATGACTATGATGATAAAAGTATGTATGTTAAGGAGGAGAAAAATTTGTCTGAAGAAAAAGATATTACTGGTGCAAAGAAGGATAAGTCTATTAATATTGTAAATGTTGATGATATAAATTCTAATGATGAGCCTATTGAAAAGAGATTGGCTCCTAGTATTGCTAAAATATTAAGGAATAGAACAAGGAAGGATGTTGCATATGCAAGCAAGCCATCTAAGGCTCCTAAGAAAAATGTTGTTATTGGATCTGCCAAAGGTTGAATCAAGGTTGTGGCTCCTACTAAGAAAAGGAAGGAAACACCTTCAAGTGACTCAGAGTATAATGTCAAACAGAATATTCAAGACATCATGCCTCTAAAGAAAGATGTTGGGAAAAAGGTCCCTGCTAATGTGCCTGAAGTTCCCATTGACAACATCTCTATTCACTATGTTGAGAATGTTGAAAAATGGAAGTTTGTGTACCAAATGAGGTTGACTTTGGAAATAGAACTTGGGAAGGATGCCCTTGAATGTGAGGAAGTAGTAAGTCTTATTGAGAATGCAGGATTAATGAAGAGTGTTGTTGGGTTTGGTGAGTGTTATGAAATGCTAGTAAAGGAGTTTATTGTAACATTCCTCAGATTGTGACAATAAAAAAAGTAAGGAGTACAAAAAGGTGTATGTGAGAGGTAGAAGTGTGGAGTTTTCTCCTGAGGTGATTAACAGGTTTATGGGAAGGTGTGAGGATGAACAGGCTGAAGTAGAAGTAACTGATAACACTGTTTGCAAAGAAATCACTGCCAAACAGGTGTCATAATGGCCAAGAAAGGGCAAGCCACCAACTAGCAAGTTGAGTGTGAAGTATGATGCACTTCATATGATAGAAGCTACCAATTGGATTCCTATAAATCATACCTCAACCATAGCTACAAGTTTGGATAAATTCATTTACATTGTTGGAACCCAAAACAAGTTTGACTTTGGATCTTATGTCTTTGAGAAAACCCTAAAGCATGCTAGTACTTTTGTTGTGAAAATGCCTATTGTGTTTCCCTCTCTAATTTGTACAATAACTTTGGGTCAGCATCATGGGTCTTGATCAATTATGATGCAGCAAGTAAGAGGGAATCTCTTTTATCCTTGTATTATAGGTTATTTGCAGGTACATATGTCCCAAACATTGTCATGACATCTGGTAAGGAAACTGCCAACTCAACCTCAAAGGATGAGAATGCTGATGCAGATGCTGCTACTGAAACAGATGCCAGTTCTGACATCTGATATGGTTTTATTATTGCTTTTGTATTTGTTTTATGGGTTATGCCCTACATATTTAAGAGCTTTTAGTGCTTTTGGTCTGTAACATGATATTTCGTATGCTCTGCTACCTCTATTTTCAGTTTTTCTCGACTACTTCTATGGTTCTTTGTTAATTTTTTGCTAAAAAGGGGGAGTAATGGTGTGGTTCTCTTTTGCCTATGCCTAGTTATGCTTTTTGCCCCTTAAGGGGGATTACTAATGAAGGGGGAGTAGTTCTTGCATATGTTATGCTATTTAGGGGGAGCATATGTGTTTTCTCTTCTACCTTAATGATGACATGCTTACTTAGTGATAGTTCATGTGTGTTGTTTGGTTGTTGTGAAGTCGGACCAAATGTCTTGACATTCTGTCTGGGAGAATTTATTTTTCTCTGCAAAAAGTTTGTGCTGTGAGAGTTTATTTATCTCTGATGTGACATTCTCTATGAGGTTGGTTTTATCTTGTTCTGTTGCGTATGCCTCTGATGTATCCTGAAGAAGTTTCAAGTTTGTTTGTTGTGCATTTTCTTTGAAGAAGTTCTCTTGAGTTTATTGGTTTTTACAAGATATATTTTGCAAAGGTTGTTTTAGTCAAAATTTTCCAAAGGGGGAGACTATTAAGTTGTTTGTTTTGTCATTGGCAGCATTTTGTTAAAACAAGTGAAATAGCAAGATGTTGGACAAGATGTCTTGACTTGCTTGTACAATATCGTGGTGTGTCATGGTTTTACATTCTTGGAAGATTTGTTTTTTAGCGTGAGATTAATGAATATTATTTGATGATTTGATTCATGCATTCTGCGGTTCAAAGTGCTTATTTTAGAAGCTTAAAGATCGGTTCCAGCTGTGCAATGTTTCCCAAGAATGGATGTTAAAACATTTAAGGAAACATTATATTTGATTTGATTTGACTCTGCAAAAGATTGTGCAGAATGGATGTCAAAACATTTAAGGAGACATTAAATTTTATTTGATCATATTTTATTTGATTTTATTTGTTTTGGATTTGCTGATTTTTTAGCCCGAAGCCCATGCTATTTTGAGGCTATTTAAATGACGATTTTAAACCTAAGAATACAACAAAGCTGCACATCAGATAGTCTCTGTTAGGGTTTAGTTTGTTCATTGTTATTTATGAGTCATTATTGTATCACTTAAATGCTTGAATTGGACTGAGTTTTGAGTTGTAATTGTGAATCACTCATAAGCTTTTAAGCAAGAGTGAATTTTGTTTCATAAGTGTATCTTTTGTTTATTGTTAGAAGTTGTTATCACTGTTGTGTGATTGAAGGGAAGTGAGAAGGGTCTCATATCTAGAAGAATCTTAGATAGAAATTCCAAGGATAGTGACTACGTGAGAAGTTTGTAAAACCATATGTTGTTTAGAACTTCAAACTAATACTATTATAGTGGATTTCCTTCTTGGCTTGGATGCCCCCAGATGTAGACGACGTTGCACCAAACTGGATTAACGGTTGACCTATGTTATTTAATTTCTACTATTTACTTTAACACTGTAATTGTTTCTGGTGTGATATGTCCTGATCTTGATGTCGTGACATCGTATATGACATTTGTTATTTACGTACTTGTTTCTGGTGTGACATGTCCTGATCCTGGTGTCGTGACATCGTATACGACATTTATTATCTGCGTATCGGAATTTCAATTTCATTAGTGGAGATACGAAATAGTTAAAATTTTGGTGTTGTGAGTACTACTTCTTAACACCACTTACAAAATAAAAACAAAATTAACACAAAAAAACTACCATAAAGGAAAAGAAAAGCAAAAAAATAGTTAAAAGAGAAAAATAAAATCTAGAGTGAGACGTTTTAATCACATCTCACCAGAGCTATTTTTGGGCGGTAACATATCATTTCTCTCCCTTTATCCATTATCAAAATATACAATTATCCTCCTTTCTCCAATAGATAGAAAATCACCTCGCCTGTTTCCCCTCATCCCAAATCATTCAAAACATTGAATGCAGGCTCATCCTTTGATATATATTGTAATTTCTCAGAATGAGGGATCCATGACTATTGGGTAGGTGTAAAACCTTGGCTATAAGAATCATCCATGTTTATGAATCTGAAGGCATGGGTTGGATGGGTGGTAGTAGGGGAGCATGTTGATCATGCTCCATCTGCCGAGCTTCCTGCTGGTGCTATTCTCCAAGTGGTAAAAGTGATATAAACAATTAGTTGAAGTATGTTTCGGTCATTGGATTTTTTGGTGTGACCCCAATATCATTAGGTTCGAAAAGTACCTCTTGTTTATCACACATGGAGGTTATAATGTTGAGATTCACAAGGATTATGACAGAAGATTGGACTAGAGCAACTATACATCCGAAATACCCTTCATGCATTAATGGGATCTCCACTTGCAAGAGTTAACACTATGTGCACCTTTGGAATGTTTCAATCATTATGGTTATATGTGCTCGCAAATAATTCAAACCCAAGAGTGTGGTTGGTGTTGAAATACAAAATTGTATTAAAGGGTGGTTGGTGGATTCATGGTAATGGCTAAGAAATTAATATGAAAAATAGAGGTTAAAAGATTTTGAGAGTCAAAATAATATAGGAGAAGAGAAGAGAGTGAGTGAAGAAAAATGGAGAATTTAAATGTCTATTTATAGACTCGACAAAGATCATGTTCCTATGACTAAATACCCTTCCGCAAATGCAACTTCCAAGACACTCACAAATGGAAACTAATGCTCTAATTACGTTGGTGATATGGAAGCTTTAGCCAATAGAATGGAATGTGAATTGGGTTTATCTTCTGCTCTTTATTCTTGAGAAAAATATTATTTTGACTTTAAGCCTATGATTGTATTGTATTGATGATGCACAAATTATGGTATCTTCTATTTCATATTTCAGAGGATAAAGATCTTCAACTTATTTACGTTTTAATCTGTGTGGAAGTGGTGGATCCTCTTAACCTTTGTGTATTTGTCGCACCTACTTATGACAACATTCTAGATTTTCTAACCAAAGTCGTAACCATCATGCACTTTGATGATCATCTTTTCCTTCCAGAATTTGAGCCAAATACCAGTTGATTTTAGATCAAAATTTTATGCAAAAAATGTCTTCTTAAAATGATATGAAATTCTAATTATTCTTCAATGTCAACAATGATAAAGTCAACTAGATAAATGAAAGTCCCAACTTTCACTAATACATATTCCATTATTTCATGAAGTACTACAAAAGGAATTATCTACATATGTTAGCATCATGTTAGTGGATTTTACTTTTCGCCTAGACTTCTAATCATAGAGAGCGGCTTATAGAGCTTATATGTATCCAACCTTACCAAATATAATATGTATCCAATTTATTATGGTAACAATAGTATCATGAACTTAGAACTCACTTGATAGGATGACTTTAATTTTTAAGTTGTCTAATGTTCACTTGCCACATATGTTTAGATTCTCATATTATTCCCATGTTTAGGGATCTAAAAGCCTAGGCTTACATTATTTTGAGACTTGATTCATACTAGAATAGGATCATAGCTACTCTTAGAACACCGATTAAGACATTCTTAAAATATTAGTTAAGTTTTTCTAGGAATTTTTAGATAGATTAATTTTTGAAATTCAATAAGTAGAAATAGACATGATCAAAGGCTTTCATAATATTTGAGTGAATAGAAATTAGGTTCATAATAAGAAATCTATGAGAAATTAGTTCTCACCTCATTTTATTTATTATTTTTATTTATGGACGAGATTTCTAGATCGTTAAGATAGATCAACCAAAGAATCAAATATAAAAGATTAGATGATTATGTTAAAATTGGGATCATTGTATTTTGGTATCAGAGTTGGTCGAGAAGACTGTTTTCTGGGTAGCTAGGATTTATATATACTTATTATTTGATTTATTGGTTCTTGTGCAATCTAAATATCATATTATCAAGCATTAAGTTTGATCAGTTTAATGGACTTGTTTGATATGAAGGTGATATGATTTCATTCGAGTAGGACTATCATATAAGATTATTGGGGAAATGATGTAGCAATATAGATTGTTCATGATCAAATAAAACATTTACGAAGTTTCTCTACGAGAATGATGCAACGATGGACTAAGCGAAACCAATGGACAAGACCCTTACCCTAGAACCCATTATCTAAGAGAAGGAATCTACAATCCTAGATATGGATTAAAAAGCAAAGGTTCAAAAACTCTTATTAACGGCCGAGACCTCCTAACACACCACTTAAGTAACACCTAATGTAACATATGCTCCAAAAGTATTCATGAATTTCATGAATCATGTTAGAATTATCATGATGAGTTCATAATAATCAATTTCGATAAAATTTAAGATTTCCGTGGATATCTACAGATATATAATAAGCCATCAACAAGAAGTATGTAGAACCTTTAAAAGCAGAGGTTGACACCATGATATTTAGATAAGCATGTCATTAATGTAAATGGATTATCCCATCATACATGTAACCTTGTAGAGAGGCATAATCACCACCACTATATTGTAATTAAATAGTAAGACCCAAAAAGTGCAATGAGGAGAGTAGCTCATAAAATGTGAGATGGAATGGAAGAGAATTAAACTCGAGATTTCCTGTCACCACAACTAGTGAAAGTTCTAGTTATGAGGGGTTATTTTTAGTCTGAACTTGTAAGGATGAGAGTGTAATACAAATACATGCATTTAATAAGTAAGAATATGAACTAGTGAGGGATAGGGTGAATAGTCTCGGCCAACAACTTTAGTAAGTTCCTCTTGGATTGCTCATGTGTAGAATGTATGAATTGTTGGTACTTATTTTCTTAAGTGATGCATTTCCAAACTTAGGTATTCTTCACTTTTGAGTTAGGTATAACAATATCTACTTTCAAATAAGAGAAGTGTAATTTACTAAGTTGTGATACACGATTCATATTACTTATAGTACTTGAAGTCGGACGAAATGTACTTGAACGCGTCGCACGATTGAACACATAACATAGTCGTCACCAAACTTTATTTATCTCAAAAGAAGGAAGGAAAAATATAGATAAAACCCAATGAGAACAGAGAAACGGGTAAAGAAGTCGGTTATGCAATGGGAAGATATTAGCACCTCTCACATATATGGTACTTCATGGGAACTATTTTGAAGGCTCTTGCTTGGATGGATGTTGCTATCTTCATGTACCTATAAAACATAAAATGGGTTAGAAAGAGAGTGCTCGAGAAGGATAGGGGCTATCATGCCTACATATTTTCATAGTGCAATGAGAAAGCTAGAGTGTCGTAATTCGTGGAACCAGAGAGAGAAAGGGGGGAAAAGAAAGAAAAGTGTTCGCCAAGGATTCGCATCCTCGTGCCTACGTATCCTCATAGTGCAATGAGGAAGTTAGAGCTCCGTAGTTCGGAGGACAAAGACTGAAAGAGAGAATGATAAGGGGTGGTGTTTAAATCGAAAAGGAATGGATTACCAAAGCACATAGACTGACATGGTAAGAAAATGGTGTCAAAACCAAAAAAGGAGGTGTATAACCATAAAGGTCTCAACCTGAAAAGCATAAAGATAAAGGTGTATAACCACTGAAGGTGTCAACCTGAATTGTGGCGTCAAAACTAAAAAAAAGATCTTACCAAAGCACGGGGATCGACATGGTAAGGAAAGAAAACAGGAACTTGTCAAAGCACTATAACTGACATAACAAGGATCTTACCAAAGCACTGGGTCTGATATGGTAAGGTAATGTTGTTTAAACCAAAAAGGGGGGTGTATAACCACTGAGGGTGTCAACCTGAATTGTGGTGTTTAAACCAAAAAAGAAGAAGGGGTTAACCATAGAGGTGTATCCCAAAGAGGAAGTTGCAATGGTGTTTAAACCAAAAGAGGAGGTGTATAACCATAAAGGTGACAACCTGAATTGTGGTGTAAAAACAAAGAAAATGGGGTTAACCATACAGGTGTGTCCCTAAATTGGAATGGTGTTTAAACCAAAAGAGGAGGCGTATAACCATAAAGGTGTCAATATGATTTTATGTGTCAAATATAAGAAAACGGGGTTAACCATAAAGGCGTGTCCCTGAATTGGAATGGTGTTTAAACCAAAAGGATCTGAAGGAAGAGCCACATGGCTAGTTACAAACTTGACAGTGAGTTGACTTGAATTACACTAAAGTCTATGAATATAGGTGAATACTCTAATCAACTGAGTCATTCATCCTGTACCTAAAATATTCAGAATGAGGATAAAAATTCTCCCTTTCACCCCTTCTCTATTGCTTAAGGCTCATGGCATGCAATCCTTGTCAATGTCTGACAAGTTGTTGAAACAGGTTCATAAGGATGAACTGTGGGGATAAGGCAAATGATTGATGCTTGACTGGTGCTTGAGGTCTTGTATTTGTTGAGAGGCTGAAGCTCCAAAGTAATAGAGATAAGTCCCATTAAGTGATCAAGAGACTTATGGTGACTTTGAAAAAAACAAAGGGAATGTGTGCAAAGTCAAAGGATCTAGCTGATCAAATAGAATTTGATCAAGCTAAATCATAGGCGATGAGAAGAATAGAACATACAATGCATGATCATGATACATACTAACCTATGGTCTCATTGTTAGGTAACCCAAGAGAAAAACATGTGGGTGCAAAGTGTACTGAGCTTATGTCTCATTGTTAGGTAGCCCAAGAGAAAGTCATGTGTGTGCTAATATGTGCTAACCTAAACAGATGAATGTGATAAGCAGATGCATAAAACCAATGAACAAAAACAAATTCGCAAAGCCAGAAGCTCAACAATTCAACAGTAAGACCAAGTCATAGTGAAAGTGTCCATAAGGTTCATGAGTCCCTGATCACTCAAAGCCAAGCAAAGGGTCTAAGGCCTAAGTCTAAAGTCCAAAGTCCAAAGATGAAGGTATCATTACTCCAAGTCAAGCATATGTCTTTAAGGATTAAGTAAACTCATTTTATCATGGTTTGATTCATTGAGAAGGTGTCAAGCAAATCAAACACAATATAAGAATCAACAAGATGAATAATACAAGTAAGATGATGAATAAGACATAAGAGTAAACTTTATAAAGTAAATGCATAAAAATAAATGACTTGAATTAAAATGACAATAAATTAAAGTCAATGATTGATGGTGAGAGTTAGTAGTTAATTGATTATGTCGGGACAATTAGCGCTATGTTAAGAAATCGTAAGTAGGCTTATGCAGAAGCCATACATATCTGAGGCTGGTCAATACCAATTTATGTGTCAGGCATGTTAGAGAATTAACACAAGTTAATCTCCTAAAACATGTAACACAATGGTCAAAGTAAAAGAAGAAAGTAGATGAATAAAGTCAAAGTGATACATGAATCAATTGTTTGACTTAGGATCTACCATCACACAAGTCAAGGTACCCAAACATGTGGCTCAATGAGGGATAACCTATCATAGATCCAAAGTGTCAAAAATGATTCAGTGACCATTTATCAACATATTTGGAACAAAGAAGATTGAATCAACCTCAAGTCCATATATGGATGACTTGAAATGTATCAAAAGCATCAAGTGTATCAAAAGTCAAACAAAAATATGAATAAAAATGATTAAAAAGGGAAATTAAAGAGAAAATCCCAAACTACGATCAAAATGATTCAAAAGTGGTTGTAAAAATTACACAAATTCCCAAATATTATGCATGAATAGATCTCAAAGGTTGGATGCAAAAAGGTTTGAAAATGGTTGAAAAATAAATTAGAAAAGAAAGTTAAAAAGAAAATGAAATAAAAATAACTATAAATTCAAAAATGACTTAAAAAATTAAGAGAAACATGTATGTGATACAAATATATTTAAAGACTTTGTGTACAAAAAAAGGATCAAAATGAATTAGAATGAGTGAGAAATTAAATTGAAAAAGAAATGAAAATAAAATAAAATAAAAATAAATAAACATGAATAAGGCGCCAACGGCTAGGAAATAAAAAAAATACGCTGGAAGGATTTGATTGAATGGAATTTGAATCTTGGCACATCATCTTCAACCTTTAGCTCGATTTCTTCAATTCACGAACTCGTATTTTTAGCAACACCCAAGCATGGCATTAGCTTCGCAACACTTCATCGTTCATATCTCCTTGCATCAGAGCCATTTATTGGCTCTAAACAGGGAGAATTTTCTTAAGAACTAGAAGAATCCTTGTTCTTCAAAGTAAAATTAAATGATGGATACTGAAAATAAATTCCAAGTAAGTGAGGGCTTTTGATCAGTGGAGTGAGGGGAAGATTGTGGTAACTTGTTTGCTCAAGAAATTTACTCGTAACTACCTTCTCAGTTGGAGCTTCGAAGGTCAATAGTGGTGGATCTGGATATCTGGTTCCAAAGATATTCAAGCAAAAGTAATGCTTCAAGTAGCTTTAGAGGGTGCCGATAAAGGACTCTGGGTGAAGATCTGAAGTGAAAAGAGCTCGAATCGAAGAAATGGTTAACTGGTTTTTTGAGGAACCGGGCTCAAATGGTTACAGAGTTTATTTGGCTTTCAAAGATTGCAAATGAATGCAAAAAATTCCTTTATTTATAGGGAATGTGTTTATGAGCTCACACATGTGAAATGGATCTGAATTCGTGTGAATGAGATAAGAAATTTGCGATTTGCAATCCGTGTGAGAACAAGGGTGAAAAGTGTGACTTGGGCGTGAAACCTGGTCATTTTACACTATATTCTATGCGTTTTGTCAAGACAAACAAGTTTGCACATGTGTGGTGGTCCCAGATTAAAGAATGACCTATAATTGTAACTTCTAGGCATCAGGAAAAATAGAGTTCAACATGCCATGTTTGAAGCTAGGCCAAATGAAATCCACTTGTGCGTTTCCTGATTTTCTTTGTGCCAAATGCTAATTTCATGGCAATGAATTAAATGCAAAAAGAACCAAATCAAAAGGATGCTTGAGGTGAAAATGGCAAGTGTTAAAAGTTGAGGTCGTGACATGCATTCTAGGTTAGACATTTGGTTAAGCAGTCTTGGCACACTTTTGGCATTTTGAGGTCCCAAGTTCATGACACCATAACTTTTGATTCCCTTGTGAATTTTAATCTAAACTTGTTCCAAATGATCTTTGGCACGAGCTTAACAAGATGCAAAAGAAATGGGATCAAAAGGGTACTTGAGCTGAAAATGGCATGGCTGCCAAGTGGGGGTCATGACAAGGTTTTGACCTAGTTTAGCCACTTAACCCTTTCCATAGTTGAGGTCCTTAGAGGTTGAATAAATGTTTGATCATTGAAGCAGAGTTGTAGAGGAACTCCTTGGGAAAATTTACATCATCTCCAACCTTCAGCTTGATTTCTGCAATTCATGAACTCGTGTTTTTAGCAACACCCAAGCATGACATTAGCTTCGCAACACTTCATCGTTAATGTCTCCCTGCATCAGAGCCATTGATTGGCTCTGTGCAAGGATAAAGTTTTCCAAAGAACACGAAGAACCCTAGTTCTTCAAACTAAAATTAAATGATGAATACGTAATATAAATTCCAAGTAAGTGAAAGATTTTGATCAGTAGAGTGAGGTGAAGAGTGTGGTAACTTGTTTGCTCAAGAATTTTACTCGTAACTACCTTTCTAGTTGGAGCTTCGAAAGTCAACAATGATGGATTTGGAGATCTGGTTCCAAAGGGATTCAATCCAAGGCAATGCTTAAGTTAGCTTCAGAGGGTGCCGATGAAGGATTCTGGGTGAAGATTAGAAGTTAAAAGAGCTTGAATCGAAGAAATGGTTAACTAGTTTTTTGAGGTATCAGGTTCAATTGGTTGCAGAGTTTATCTGGCTCTCCAAGCTTTTAAACGAAGGCAAAAGCTTCCTTTATTTATAGGGAAAGTGTTGATGAGCTCACAAATGCAAAATGGATCTGAAATCATGTGAATGGATTAAGAAAATCATGATTTGTAATCCGTGTGAAAACAAGGGTGAAAAGTGTGACTTGGGCATGAAACTTGGTCGTTTTACACTCCATCCTACGAGTTTTCTCAAGACAAACAAGTTTTCACATGTGTGGTGATCCCAGATTGAACCATGAGTGATTACAAGTTTCAGGTCACGCGTGAAATGCAGAGTCCATGGCACCATGTTTGAGCTTAGGCCAAATGAAATCCCAGATTGAAGCATGAGTGATTACAAGTTTGAAGCTTAGAAATAGACATTGCGGAAAAATAGATTAAAGCAATATGGTGCAATAAATAAGACTTATAAATAAAAGAAGTAGTGTGAGGCAAGATAAATAAAGAGCGAGTAAATAAATAAAGTGGTAATAAAATGCAAATTATGATAAAAACCTGCTCCAAACGGAGGCTTGAATCTGATATAGAGTAAATTGTTAAAGACTTCTAAAGGAATATAAATAGCGGCAAGATTAAAATGAGGGAAAATAAAGTGCTCCAAACTTCGTACAAACTCAATACTCTCTGGTGTTATAACCCCTCGATGTGACAAGTTATAACTTTGATCGGTGATTTTCGTGCTCAAGATTGTGTTAAGCTTGGACAATTTGAAAAATGAAGTTTGAATCCTATTTATAATGTTTCTAAAACCTAAAATGTTATGCGAAGCTTTCTCATTTCGTGGGAGGTAAAATAGGGGAACATGGGAAGAGTGGAAGACCAAGTGAGTCCATTTTCTAACCGCCTGCCTTTCACAAAGGTTGGCGAACGCCATGTCAAGGTGGCGAACGCCATCTTCCCAACGTGTGGAAGAGTGGGTCAATCCACCCGTTGGTAAGTGGGACACGTCATTTCTAATATTGCCTTCCCCATGGCGAACGTCATGTAGGTCGCCTTATGTGCAATTTCCATTTTTTCATTGTTTCGCATCTGAATTATTTCCTTTCTTCGCATATGGTCCCAATATGGTTAAATACCTGAAATATAGACAAAGTACCCACATAATACTGGAAATAGAGATAAAACGATAAAAAGAACATGTACAAAACGAGTCAAAATAACAGTGTAATTTGTTGTTATCAAGATCAACTGGGATCTTCAACCAGTGTTCATCTGGATGATGAACACCAACCTATAACCTTTTAAACCTAAGAACCCTAACCCTAAACACTTTACCCATATGAACCTTAACCCTAACCCTAACATGATGAACCATAACCCTGAAGAAGATGAATTTTCATATTCTTCCTTTGTCTCAATTCTTTATGTATTTATAGGTTAATTTAGGTTTTAGGTTTTAAATTCTGATTGATTAGTTTTAGGAATTTTTAGGTTAGATTAATATGATTCAAATTGTAATCTCTAATTTCATTTGGAAATGGAATTAGGGTTTTGAAATTACTATGTATCTGGCCCAAAATTACTTGTAACCACAAATTTGTAATATATGTTGTAATCAATATGGAAATATTTGATTTGAATGATTTGATCCATTTCTGATTCGCTGTGCGCACAGATTAGGGTTTCTAATTGGTGAGGCTACTGAGGATGAACATGTGTCAAGATTTTTGACCTGGTTCGGATGATGATGATGATGATGGGTCATGGGTATTGTCTGACCCAGTTGGAATTTGGGTCATCCAATTGACCCAGTTGAAACGGGGGAGCGAACTGGGCTAGGCTCAATTCCAAATTCAAACAATCAATCCAATAACAAAACCGAAAATAAAAATACAAAAAAAAACAATTAAAAATTAAATTACACATAATTAACCACTTAATTTAACTATAGTATAATTAGCTTAATATAAACTAATTAATCCAATGATCTGAATAATTTTATTAAACATTAAACATAAACTAATTAATTTTGACTAATCAACATTTTACTAACTATAAACTAATTAATCTAATAATTCAAATAAATAACCTAATAACCTCAATGTTTTATTAATAAAATTCAAATAATTTTATTAATCAAAACTTAATTAACCCTCTTACTAACCCTAAACCAAAAATAAGTAACCGACTAATCCTAATTAAAAACCAAATAACCCTCAATAACTAATGATAAAGTTATCTTGTTAGTATTAGTTAGCCAAATGGGGATCAGGGGTTTAGAAAAGTCAAAATGGTCCCCTTTGACTTTTTAGGTCATTGGGGTGGACTTGTAAAGGCTCTGGTCATGTTAGTGTTAGCTAAAAATAGAAAAGGTGGTCAAAATTTGCGGTACGACAGTTACAAAAGTCAAAAGTTAGTTATTCTAAATGTTTTCAAAGTTTGTCTAGTGAAGTACGTTCCACATGGAAGAGGTGGAAGAAAAGTTTCAAAGATGGTTTCCAACCCCTGTACTCACATTAAAACGTGAACACCTTCACAAAATCCCAAGCGTTGGGATGCAATTGGTAAGGTGCGATCTTCAGATGCTTCAATAATCCTGCTTCAAATTCATTAAAGGGTGACCTAAAGCTCAACTTAGTGAATAGATACTTATAAGAGGGGATGAAAACCCCGTAAAAATTGCTATAAATCTTTTTATCATAATCCACAGAGACGAGCACTCAGTCGAGAGAAGGACCTATCTCGGCGAGAGAGTTGTCTACTTTAGCCACGCTATCAAATACATACACCATCCTGAGAAATCCACAGTCCATCCAATGATACATATTCACATCATCCAGCTCTCGAAGTGAAAAGGAGGACATGCAACTCAATCGATAGAGAACGCCGACCTATTGCGCTCGACACTTTAAGAAGTTCCATTTGACGCCTAATCTCAGCCTCACTAGGATCACAACCTTGTGTAATTATAGGTTTGTTAATAAAGTGTTAAAGTTTTCGCTTATCACAAGTAGTAATCTCAACAGAATGGTGAAAGCCAACAAATGGGATGGAAGTGACAGTAATCCATGAGGGGAGCAAAAGTAACACTCTCTAATCAAACCACATTAGCGAAATTCCCATCATTCCCGTCAGAAAAAAACAATTAGTTTCTTAAAAGACCCGATTAAGATTCAATTAGTAGGGGGTGAAAACCCATCTACAAAGCCTTGTGATCCTTATGTAGGGAAAGGAAAATCAAGTAAGCAATGACCTATATGAAAATAAAATGAGAAGATGAAAGCCAGATCTCGCCTCCAAAATAACACAACACTTGGTCATACCCTAACCTACCAAACTAGATGGGCATGCTTAAAATCTAAGTGAAGCGCATCAGAGATGAGAACAATTTAATGTGCATGTTCCTTTCTCTCTGTCAGTCTGGTACACCAAGTCTCCCCCACGAGCAACTCAACAATATTAAACCGACACAGATTCTGGAAGACTTCCAATTCAACACTCCACAGAAAGTCTTGAGGGAAACTATTCAGCGCCAATTATAATTCCAATAAGTTAAGGCCCGTTTATTACTCCTAAGAAGGTCCAACAACCAGCTTGATCCAAGGATATAAATAATTCTGTGTGTGTAAGGCATAAGGTACATTCATATTCTCCATACTTCACTCTACGAATTGTTGAACTTATTAATTGAGTTGGACGTTTGAGTGTTAATCTTTCAGTCCATCACTGGGATCCACCGCATCAGAGACTTGAAACACTACATAATGAGTCCAACATTATAGTACAAACATAATTTTATTCCGATCCAAAACACTAGCTAACTTTCCAAATTTCTTCTGACCACCATTTACTTGATACCCCTATTTACATATTTTTAACTTTTTTATTTCTCTATTTCAAAACTCAGTTTTTTGGTTCCTCAACTTTATTTTCTTTAGGATTTCGTTTGGTCCCCCTCCACTTTTGCACACGTGGCAATAATGACTAGAATAAAAAATTCGTTTTTTTTAAAACGTGTCAGTAATTACATGGATAATATATTAATTAATATTTTTATAAAATAAATTAATAATTAATAATTTTAATTAATTATTTTTAGAAATTTAACAATTGGAAATTGGAAATTGGAAATTAATACAAATTTTAAAAGAAACACTTTTGGACTTAAATCCTACTTTTATATAGGAGTCCAATGCACATGATGGCACTTAGCCTTGTGTGGATTTGCTTTATAAACACACATGTTATTTTTATGCAAAAAGATGTGGACTTCAATGGTTAATAAATAACTTTCTAACTTTCCAAACCATTGTCAGTTCTTTCGAGTGTGGTTGGTGCTTGTGCTAATTCAGAGCTTGGAAAACAAATGCATTGTGTAGTCATAACCCTTCGCTATTAGTCTTGTTTGTTTATAAGTAATGCACTTGTAGATATGTACGCCAAATGCAGTGACCTTGTTGCTGCTAAATATATATTTTGTGAGATAAGAAGAAAGGTTGTTGTTTCTTGGACTTCGATAATTGTTGGCACTGCTTAGCATGGACTGGCTGAGGAAGCATTGGCTTTGTATGATGACATGGTTTTGGCTAGAACGTGGTCCAAATGTTTGGAAGACTCATTCGTCAAGATGAAACAAGAGAGGGACTTTTGGGAATAGTGTTTTATGCTTTGAACCGAAAATATATAGAGTTGTAACTTGATTTGAAAGACAAAGATTTATTTATTGAGGTTCTTGAAGCAGTGAAGAAAGAACTAGATATTTCATTCGAAATCCTAAGAAAAGTAAAATTGAAAGACTAAAAAATTGATTTTAAAATGTAAAAACTAAAAATTAAAAAATAATACATTTAAATCTTTTAAATTTAAATTCTACATTTAATATTCTCCCTTTTTTATATTATAATAAAAAAAGTTTGGTAAAGTAATTCATAATTAGTGTTTATCAAATTGATATAAATACATTTTTTTTAAAGATATGTGAAAAAAAGTAAATAAGTGGTAATATTTTAATTATTTTGTTTACAAATGCCAATTGTTATGAGACATCGACATCCTTATCTAACTGTGTGATCAGAAGTACAGGTATACACACATTGGAAACCATTTTCTTTACGGATCTATCATGTTATCTAAGAAGCTAAGAGTTTCAAAACAGTCTAAAATCATTTCTGTTTCAGAAATTTGAAGAAAAAGAAGAAGCTTAGGTATGGAAAGTAGTTGCAAGGTGTGTGTGACTGGTAGTGCTGGTTACATTGGTTCTCTATTAGTCAAAAAGCTTCTACAAAAGGGCTACACCGTTCATGCTACTCTTAGAAACTTGAGTACTCATTCATTCTTAGAAACTTGATATCTCACTCTCCTCAATATCATTTTCTCTACAAAATTTAATTCATGGTGGATTGATTCATTGCAGAAGACGAATCGAAAGTAGGTTTATTGAGAGACCTTCCTCATGCGAATACTAGACTTGTGTTATTTGAAGCTGACATATACAAACCAGATGAGTTTAGGCAGGCAATTCAAGGCTGTGAGTTTGTCTTTCATGTTGCTACTGCCTTTCAACACCATACTCATTCTCAGGTTCATTTCTTTCCTTTCGCAGCATGAATAATTTGAAGACTTTGATCAAATTTTAAAACTTATATTTTCAAAATTTCAAAATATATACTCAAATGTATTTCAAAATTTCTTTAAACATGACACTATAAATAATATTTATAAAAATTTATATCATTTTTTTAATTTTTTAAATTATTGACAAAAATAATAAATGAACACTTGATGTATAACCAACCAACTTATATTTTCATAAAATGAATTGATATTAAAATAATAGTACAGAAAATTAGTTATTATTAAAAGTTCTTATATTATTTTATTTATACAAAACAATTTAATAAAACTCTTTAAATTGATTAAGTATTATAAAATCTAATAAAAAGTATTAATTGTTTTTAAAGTATTTATCAAAATTAATAACTAAACAAATAAGAATTCTTAGACTTATGAATATTCTCTTATTTTTAAAGAAAAATTACACTCACATGGAGTTTGTTAATATGACATTGACACTCTTTTCATTTTAAAATATGAACTAACCTCCTCTGAGGCTATATATATTGGTATAAATTTTTGGTGGCAGACAAAAACCGTAGATAAATGTCATATATGATTACTGTTTTTGGATGTCACTAAAAAATAGAGGAGGTGTCAGAGTCATTTTAATAGACCTTAGAAAAAGTTGGTGCATATTTTAAAACTAAATGGGGTGTTGATGTCATTTTAATAGACTTCATGGAAGGTGAGTGCAAGTTCCCCTATTTTAAATACAAAAGTTGGTTTAGAACGCAACCTTATAGAAAATACTCCATTAGAGAAAAAGTGATAGGAAACACATTTATATTGGTCAGAAAAGCGAGAAATGTGCCTTGTAAACGTAGAGTGCACCTTGTGCACCCATACCACACACCTCGCGACCCATCTAAATGGATCTCATAACACACATGTGTTTCGGGCATATGATCCACGCGCCTCGGACTCCAGCCAATATCCACGTGCTTCGTAACTCAACAAATGTACACCTCCCACACCTCCTTACATGAGGCAATGTTGAAATGTCATATTTTGTTTAAATTTTGAAATTTGGAGGCATACTTCCTGAAGTTTTCCCCTCAACTCAAAATCAATAGTGATGTTACTTTATCCTCCAACCACCTTCTTCTCTCATCAAAACTTGAATCACTCCTCAACAAACTTGATCAAAGTAAAAAATGCTTGAAACTTGATATGCACAATGATTTGGTAATACATCCACCAAATTCTATTTCGAAGCCACATTTGTTAAATAAGCGACTCCAAACACAAGAGAGGAGGCGGCGAATTGTGATACTTGGTTTTAAAAAAAATCATAAAACAATTGATTTTAGACTGGTTGATTTTAAGAATATAGTAGAAGTGTAGATTAAGTAGCGGAAAAGGTAAATGCAGAAAATAGAGAGAGATATTTTAGATAGATCACACCATCAAATTATCCTGGTCCGGACTTAAACCACACGGCTTACTGTAGTCCCAAAAAGCTTTCTCTTGAGATTTCCAATATCAACAACTTGAGATTTTACACAGGTTCAACCCAACAACCTTACACCAAACTTTTTATAGGGTTAGCTTTCAACCTTCAAGTCTATTACAAAAAAAACAAGAGGACTAAGCTTTTGAATAAGAAACTTCATAAGAGTAGCAGATAAAAACAAAACTCTCATATCAAATCACTAAGGAAATTTCTAGTGAATAAAATTGATTAAAAAAATAAGAATGAGTGAGATAAAAGAGTAGATAGTCCAAAAAATTAACCCCTAGAGGTTGGCCTAGTTGTGAAGGCTTGAGTCTTGAGAGTGTTCTACTCTAAAGGTCTCATGTTCGAATCCCGATGGGTGCAAACAATTCATGCATTGGGCCATGTCCATACAAAGCTTTACTCTGGTTTTAAATGGGGTTTTAGCAAGTGGACAATGGGATTTCCCCCCTTGGATTAGTCGGTCGTAAGTCCGGATACTAAGATTTATAAAAAAAGATAAATAAAAAAATTAGTGATTTGGAAGTGACGAAAGCAACCCTTTATATAGAAAAAAAATTATCCCAAAAAGGCAATAACTCATGGGCTTGAAAGATGTCTAATCGATTAGCAACGACGAGCTGAATGATTAGGCTAAACCAAAAAAGGGAAACCCTAATTTCTTTGTATTTTAATTGATTAAAGGACTTCTTAATCATTTAGGAGCCAAATTCTCTCCTTAACTATTAGATGAAGGTTTTAAGCAATTAGACAATGAGTTTGACTTTCCTAATTGACATTAGTTGCTTCTTAATCGATTAAGCACTTGTCAAAATTGATTTTAGAAGAAATGATAAAAAGATGAAGAGTTAAAACTAGTTTTAGTGGGTGTGTGCATCGCGTTCAAGACTTACTCATGCTTAAATTACATTCAATTGCTTAAATACATGATAAAAACACTAAGTGATGGATCACATGAGCTTTCACATCCTCAATACCTTTTGTATGATTGATTTGACTCTTTTTAGCTCTCCATGGAGGAATTTGGGTACTTTGCTTTGAGCTTTCTTCTTGACTGATGATACATGTGATTTAACTTTTTCTTGTTTAGTTGTCATCATCAAAACCTTTAAAACACTTTAACATGTACAACACATAGAACAACAACCTTATTAACCGCAATCTTTTTTGAATTGATCATGTCCCATTTAAAATGAAAATGAATATTCATGTGTTTTATCCTCTAGTGATATACTTGATAATTAGCCAAGTGAATGACATTTTAACTATCACAATATATCTTCACACATTTTTGAGTAATCTATAACTCTATAACCATACCTATTAACAATATGGCCTCCATGACCCCTCAACAAGGAAAATATGTTTTGCTTTAAATGTAGATAAAACGACTACTACTTATTGATTTGATTTCTATATTACAGTTATTCTAAACAACATAAACACAAAATTCAAAAGAGATTTTCTAGTGTCCATTTTAACAGCATAGTTCAGATCCACAAAACCCTATAAATTTATTTATCTTGATTTGTCTCTTAGTATTTTAAGTCACCATTCAATGAACCATTCAAGATCTCAGTATCCACTTTAAATCTTCATGGTGAGCTTGACCCTGATTTGCCAAATATTAACTTACTATACTAATTGCATATGATAATTCTGATCTACTACAAACCTTACCATAAATGATACTTTCAAGCTCACTTTCATGTGGACTACTCTTCATCATCTTATTATCTTCTTCAGTTTAAGGAAGACGCTGACTCTAAAGCTTAACATGATGATCCAAATGAGTGTTGACAGTTTTAGAATCTTACACTCTAAACCATTCCACCATGTTTTTCAAGTAACTAGATTGAGACAAGAACAATTCACTCCTTTTGTTGTTTCTTGAGGTACCCATCCCTAGGATCCTCTTGGCTTCACCAAGATCATTCATCTCAAATTATTCATTCAAATTATCTCGAGCTTACTAATCTCTTCCTTGCTATAGCTTGCCATCAAGATATAATCAACATATATAATATGATAGATGATGATTTCCTCATTCCTCATCATTACGTATGCTCAACTATCATGATTATTTCTCCCAAAAGCATGACTAAGAATAAATTCATCAAACTAATGATACCACTGCCTTGGGATTTTCCTAAACCCATACAAATATTTATTCAATAAACACATCCTAGACTTGTATTATATAAAACCTTCAGGTTTCTTTATTTAGATTGTCTCTTTAAGGTCTACATGTAAGAAAGTCGTTTCGACATCCATTTATTCCAAGTCAATGTCATAGTGATTTACAATTTCTATAAGTACCCTTATATAATAATGTTTTACCACAAGTGAAAATATTTAATTGTAATCAGTTCCCTCCATCTGAGAAAACCCCTTTGCTACAAGCCTTTCCTTAAACCTTGGTTCTTCAATCCCCATAATACCTTCATATTTTGTGAACATATAATTTTATTCAAATACACTTTGTTTTTTAAGTAGACTCACAAGATCCCGAGTATGGTTCTTCATCAGCGAATGCATCTCATAATTTAACGCCTTCAACCATTTTTACTGTCTTTGGTTTTCAATGATTTCTTAAAGGTCTTTGGTTTTGACTTTTGCAACTTTTGAGCCATATTCAAAGCATAACAAATAATATAAACACAAACATATCTATGAGGTGGTATAATCTCCTTCGTCCTTATATCACGTGCCAATTGATGATTTAGAGCCATTGTAGGCCGCCCCTTTCTAGAAGTAGAAGTCGGATCCTCATCTTCCTTATTGTACATTCTTTAAAAAAGTACAGATGCATGGCAACCCTACGTTGGTAGGGGTTGATAGAGGCTTTAGTGTTTCTAGATGTTAGGGCAAGTTTATGAGGGTGAGGAGCCCTATTTTTGAGGTGTTTTCTGTGGGGTTAAAGCAAACTCAAGAGGATGAAAAGTTCTGTTATAGGGGGATTTTTTTAAGGATATCACAATGTCCTCATAAATTCCAAGATAGAGGTATTTATAGATGCTCTCTTGGGCCTAGATTGCAGAGTTAGTGGGCGGTTACGCCCTTGCTCCATGACTAGGAAAATGGTCAATGGAATATTTGTTATTCCTAGAATCATGGAGGAAGTAGTTTCCTATCTTGAATGACTCTCTTCAGTTAGTCATTGTGGGCCCATGTTACCACCCTTATTTACTAGGTTAGTGAATAGTGGAAGCCCAACTGGGCGATCTGTAACTCAAATCTAGATGGCCCTGTGGCCTATTTTGAGCGACATTTGGTTTTGTAGGGTACCTCTCCCCTCTTAGGGGCCTAATGAATTTATATAATTACACAGTCTCTCAAGCACGAAGGCTTGAAAAAGAATAAGTTATTAATTAACTTCGCGTTGGGGGAGCTTAGGCCTGTAGGCGATGCGCTCATACAAGCTAGTCTGTCGGGACTCTTAGTCAAGTCCTTCATGTAAGGCGTTTAGATGAGTTTGTTTGATGAGAATCTTAAGTAAAATCCTCATGAGTGGTGTTTACACAAGCCTATTTTATGAGACTCTAAGTCGAGTCCATCTGACGAGGCATTTAAATGAGCCTTTTTATGAGACTCTTAGTTCCTCTGGCAAAACGTTTAAACCTATCAAATGAGACTCTTAGTCAAGTCTTTCAAGCGAGAAATTTAGATAATCATGTCTAATGACACTCTTAGTTGAGTCTCTCAGACGAGGCGTTTAGATGAGTATGTCTTATGAGACTCTTAGTCCCTCAGGATAGGAATTTAAATGAGCTTGTCTGATGATAATCTTAGTCGAGTCCCTTAAATGAGGAGTTTATATGAGCATGGATGATAATGTTCTTACTCTCTCATGTGAGGGGTTTAGATGAACCTGTTCGATGAGACTCTTAGTCCCTCATGAGAGGCGTTTATATGAGCCAATCTAATGAGACTCTTAGTCGAGTCCCTCAGGCAAGACATTTAGATGAGTCTGTCTGATGAGACTTTTAGTCCCTTGGGTGATGCATTTAGATATCCTATGTGATGAGAATCTTAGTCCCTTAGGCGAGGCATTTAGAAGAGCCTGTCTGATGAGACTCTTAGTATCTCAGGAGAGGCGTTTAGATGAGCCTGTCTGATGAGACTTTTAGTCGAGTCTCTCAAGTAAGGTGTTTAGATGAGCTTGTCTGATGAGACTCTTAGTCCCTCGAGTGAAGCCTTTAGATGAACCTGTCTGAGGAGACTTTTAGTTCTTCAAGCAGGGCATTTAGATGAGTTAGTCTGATGAGATTCTTAGTCCCCCAGGCGAGGCATTTAAATGATCTTGTCTAACAAGACTCTTAGTCCCTTCGGCGATGTGTTTGGATGAGCCTATCAGATGAAACTCTTAATCCCTTATGAGAGGCGTTTAGATGATCCTATCTAATGACACTCTTATTCCCTCAAGCAAGGAATTTATATGAGCCTGCTTGATGAGACTTTTAGTCAAGTCCCTCAGGAAAGATGTTTAGATGAGTTTTTCTGATGAAAATCTTAGTCAAGTTCGTTAAGAGAGATATTTAGATGAGTTTATTTGATTAGACTCTTAGTCCTTAAAATGAGGCGTTTAGATGAGGTGATCCCCGCACATATAACCCATTCTTATTGTCTATGAGACTGGCAAAGATCTTCATAGGAATTCCAACATTCATGTATTACTTTAAGAGGCGGTAAAGTTCAGCAATGTATTACCTCGTACGGTGCAAAGGATCTTCCGGTGGAAGTTCAACAATGTATTACTCCGTCAAACGACAAGGGTATTCAAGTGGAAGTCTAGCAATGTATTATGTCGGAGGGTGACAAGGATCTTCCTATGAAAGTCCAATAGTGTATTACCTCGTAGGTTAACAAGGATTTTCTAGTAGAAGTCCAACATTGTATTACCCCGTAGAGGGACAAGGATTCCTCCATGAGGACCCAACAGTTATTTTAAGATTTAACTAGTCCTTTTCAGCACGTGACGTTGTGTAAACTGAAACAAGGCAAAGATGTGGAGCTTCCTTAAAAAACTTACCCCTATAAGGAAAAAGAGAGTCACCTCATTTTTCAGAGCAGACTAAAAGAGTTCTTAAAGAAATTACAAACGACAGTGACATTAACTCGTATTATCAAACAATAAAAATAATTAATCAGAACATACACTTGTATTTATCCATCCTCTTAATTTTATCGATGATCTCACTTGATAAATCCATACTTCCACAATTAGCTTCGTCAACTCGTATTATGATATCAATGTTGCAAATTGACACATTTCGTCTCTTTGTGGGTGACTTGTTACCTTCCAACTTCGTGTGTGACAACTCCAATGTTTTCTATCATCATGATTAACCCTATGTTTACTCCCTCCATCTCATGAAAAGTGTCTCATTTGTATTTTTTCTTTGTCTCATTATAATTGTCCATTTACAATATCAATACAGCATTTGTTATTATTTCTACACTATTATACTCTTATTTATTAACTTTCACTTTTTTTAACTACTCTATTAATTATAATTAATAGGGGTATTATAGTAAATGATATTAATTTTATCACTAAAATCAACACATATACATTTTCTTAAGAACCACACATTATTCAAATAATACACTTTTTATGAGACGGAGACAGTAATAAATATGTCATGTGATCAATCTTGTCAATTATATTAATTATATTAGTTAGTGGAGCCCGCTTGTCGGTTAATTGGATGAATTATGAGAAATAATAAATTAGATATGAACTTAGTCATCCCAACTATCTCTCCTGCTTAATAATAGAGTTATTATGTGCCTACAGGTGTCGATCCCAAATCAACAACTAATAAATGTAACAATCATTGGGATAGTTGAGTTTCACATTACTAAGATGGCAATTAAATATTAAACACTTTGAATTGAGCTTTACTGAGTTGCCCCTTAAAGCAACCACACATTAAAAGTATTTCCATGCATTTCTTTATATATGAAAAGTATTCATTAATATTTAAATTGTTTGATATGGAATAACATATCATCAACCATTACTTTACTTGGTTCCCGTAATCAAGCAAAGCAACCTGATAATCTTGGAATTTACTAATGTTAAAGCCAAAGTCAAAACAAAAGTTAGACACCCTACATAGTTTACCTAGGAATACCTCAACTTGGTTTGTTGGAGAGCTAAAAATTAAGTTAACCGGGGCTCCATGTATGTTTGGCTAGTTTAACTTGATTACATCACTTCATTATAAAATTACCATGATTCACCTTTAACTCATTGCTAATTATATGGCAATAGGATTTAACTCTATGAAGATACCAAACAAATCCTTACTTAAATCCAAGGACTAGTCTCACCATTGATTCTTTTTATGTATTTGAAACAAAAGGAAACCTGGCTAAGACTTTTACTTCAGTTGTATAAACAAATTTAAATATATATAATTACTAACGACTAAGGCATGATAACCGCACAAAAAAATAAAAGATAAAACAATGTAAACACTTGCGTTTTTTCTTCTAAATTAATTCTTTATCGATTTTCGATATTGATAAGTTCAAACGATTCACCTCATACCTTTTCAGACATATGACCGCTGGAGCGAGTAGGGATTTCTCTACTGAATTGTAAATTGGTGCTTCGATCAAGATCATTTTTACTAGGGTCTCACAGTAGTTGATATATATATATATATATATATATATATATATATATATATATATATATATATATATATATATATATATATATATATATATATATATATATATATATATATATATATATATATATATATATATATATATATATATATATATATATATATATATATATATATATCAACCTTACACTACAATGGATTGTCAAAGGCTTTGGTGTTTCAGGATGTTCGGGCAAGTTCACGATTATGAGGAGCCATATTTTATAGATGTTTTATGTGGGGTTAGAGCAAGCTCACGAGGGTATGAAACTCTATTACAGGAATATTCTTTGATGAATATCATAATGTACCCCTCAACCTTAAGACTTAGGAAAATGATCAATGAAAGATTTTTGTTCTTCGTAGAATCATGGAGGAAGTGGTTTTCTCTCTTGACTAACTATCTTCAGTTAGTTATTATGAGCCAACATTGTAACGCCCTGATTGCTTTCAAAATTATCGACCGATCCCACAAACCAACACATTTCTTTTTAGCATGTGTTCTCTCTCACGTGTTTTTTGGAAACTTCCCAGAAGGCCATCCATTTAAATACTACTCCAAGTCAAGCATGCTTAAATATGGAGTTCATATTTGTTAGCCTACCGAAATGAAGATGCATCTTGTTAGTATAGTTTGTATCAATCAATCCTTATAAGTCTTCCTTCAATCATGCAGTCTCATACCTGCATAGCCTTAGGATTCTCTCATTCCAATGTGAGTTCAGGCGACCACTCCCGCCCTCTTCGGCCTTAGGTGTTACAACCACTCCCCGCCCTCTTCGGTCTCGGGTGTTAAATTCGCACCAGCTTTCGCTTAGTTTATCCCTGAACCACATCATATTGGGAGAGGTATGTTCCGTTACCATTTGTAATGCCCCAGACTACTTTCAGGATTACGGACTGACTCCACAAACTAACACATGTCTTTTTAGCATATTTTGTCCTCACTCACACACTTTTCAGGAAACTTCACATAAGGTCACCCATCCAAATACTACTTCAAGTCAATCACATTTAACTATAGGGTTCTTATTTGTCTGGCTACCAAAAAGAAGATACATCTTGTTGGTATAGGTAGTAAAAATCAATCCATATTAGTTTTCCTTCAACTATGCAATTGAAGGAGAATAGCGATCCAAAACGCAGCGGAATTTAAAAATGTCTCATTTAGTGATCCTTACAAATGGACATGATCAGTGATAGAATCGTTACCTCTTGTGGCGATTGAAACTTTTGATGCAGATCTACGGAGCGATCACGAACATTGAATGGTGACAACGCCTCTACTCAGTCCACACGAACAAATTCCTTCAATCTCAGTGCTAGCTGCTACGAATGAAGGCTTTGAGTGAGTGAGTGAGTAAGTGAGTGAGAGAGAGAGAGAGAGAGAGAGAGAAACAAAATTACAACTGCATAAATGCTTCTGCACAAGGGTTCTATTTATAGAACCACTTGTGTGGGCTGCAAGCTAAAAAGCCCACTTAAGTGTATATGGCACATATCTTATGATATGTCAAAATCACTTAAGCGTGTGGTACCTTACCATATTTCGTATTCTACTTAAGTAAACCATACCTTATGATGTTCTACAATTCACTTAAGTGCACCGTACCTTACAGTGTTCCTTAGTTACTCTATCTCTCATCAATCTGTTTTTTTTTTGTGTGACCCTGTAGGTTTTCACGACATTAGCAATTATATTAAATCACGTATTTAACATAATAAATAGTGAGCGGTATCTAGCAACACATCACTGCTACCCAAGACACGAAAATATCATGTGATCTGACAAATCCTTTTGTGATAATACTTATGTGTATAATTATCCTTTTGCCCTTATGTCTATATTGAACACAAGGCATAGACCGTGTCATCCTTATCCAATTCAATATTGGGCCCGTAGACATTTATCCTGTTACGCGGGATGGGAAAATTCCATCTAGGTCACTCATGTCTCTTAGCATGCTTCGTGGAGTACCCATCAACTGTCTTTATGGTTATCCAGTTACGGACAATGTTTGATCAACAATAAGGCACTCGACTCTACATCTAGGGTACATAGTGGTTTCAGGTCAAAGGGTGGTATACACCATTATCACCATGAGAATAACTTATGACACTTAACATGACATTCTATATAGTATTCTCATAGCGGGTCAATCCAGTATAAATATTACTCTCAATATTCACACTTATGTTTAAGAATTGATAACTCCTTATCCATGATCCATGAGATGTTATCATCAGTCTATATACATAATAGTCTTAATGCTTTAATGTTATCCCACTTCACAACAAAGCTCGACTACGAATACTTTAAGAATAGTGTCCTTATGTTTAATGAGATCTCATGATTGAGTCACACTTGATACATTAAACGGACTATCTATTCTAGGGACTTTATTAAATAAACATAATAAAGAAAAAGCATTTTATTATTAATAAATAATTCGATACAAGTACCAAAAGTATTGGCCTCTAGGGTTTACACCAACAGCAATCTCATGCATGCACAATCTCAAAATCCTCTCATTCCGATGTGAATTTGAGGACCGCCCCCGCCCTCTTCGGTCTCGGGTGTTACAACTACTCTCCACCCTCTTCGGTCTCGGGTGTTACATACGTCACCACCTGCATTTACTGGGTAGGTGGACAGCAGGATCCCAACCAAGGGACGTGTTACTCAAATCTAATCGGTCTCGCCAGCCCCAAAACTCTTTGGTAACTCAACTCCTAACAACACACATTTTACCCTTTACAAAATGGTCTTATTCATGTGTTCATCTTGGCCATTTTGTTGAGGTGTGTCAGAAATAACTTTATGCCACTTTATACCATGTTTTCTATAAAACTCATTAACCTACTCTTAAACAAACTCCAAATCATTATTAACTCTTAACACACTCAGTTTAGTTCCCAATTTATTGGAGTTTCAACATAAATTTGGACTTCTAATAGAATAATATAAATAAGCCTCACTAAAGTTGAATACGAAATAACGTAGCTAGAACAATAAATTTGTATGAAGAAATCAAATGTCTAAGAAGAAAGATGAACTTATGATTAATAAACTTACTTTATTACATTCTATTTGTTTTTATTGTGATATCTAAACTACAAAACTTCAAAACATTTTATAGTAATGTACATGTTAAAAATTGAGTGAACAATACCTCAAACAATTATAAACCTCTCATGTACTCTCCTTCCTATTATTACTCATATTCTAGAGTAAACTTTCCTTTGCATTATTCTTTGCAGTTTCTATCTTTAGATTATTCCATATTTAGTAAACACTAAATATTTTACTTATTCTCACAATTCTCCACCTCGTTCATAATTTGAAATCCTTTAATTTTGGACAAACAAATTACATCTTCTTATTCAGTTGTACTACATGGTTGCCTACGTACCCTGAATCAGGATCAAGCCAATCGTAGTTCAATTTAATCCCTTCATGTGACAACATGTGAATATGTTTAGCAAGTCTTTACAATACTGGAACTTACTACCTGTAACAACCTTGGTCAAAATGTCAGTTGGATTCTCATCAGTATGTACTTTCGTAAGAGAAATATGACCTTCGTCCACGACATCCCGTACAAAATGACATCTGACATCTATATGCTTGGTCCGAGCATGATGGAACTAATTCTTATCCAAATGTATTGCACTTTTACTATCACACGTCAGTCTCACGCATTCTTGCTTAACACTCAAATCACCTAGAAGACCCATCAACCACAATGCTTCTTTTACTCCTTCTACTACGACCATATATTCCACCTTTGTAGTAGATAGTGCCACTGTAGATTGTAACATAGATCGCCAACTTACTGGAGCACCGTGTATTTTTAACACATAACCAGTAGTAGACCTTCATCTATCTCGATCACTAGCATAATCTGAATCAATAAACCCGCTTATTTTTGACATGTATCTCCACCAAAACACAAACTAGTGTTAATGGTACCTTTTAAGTACCTCAAAATCTATTTCAGTGCTTCCCATAGCGCCTTTCTCAGATTCTCCATGAATATACTAACAACACTTATCGCTTGTGAAATATCTCGAAGTGTACACACTATAGCGTACATCAAACTACCAACTGCACTAGCATAAGGTACATTTTCCATGTTTGGCTTATCTTCTACTGTAGTGGGAGACTGATTACTAGAAAGCCTAAAATGTGGAGCTAATGGACTAACCACCGACTTAGCACCTTTCATTCCAAAACTTTCAACAACCCGCTATAAATAGCCTTTTTTACTCAAGAGCAGTTTTCGGTTTGTCCGTTGTCTTCTAATCTCCATTCCCGGTATTTTCTTTGCAACACACAAATTCTTCATCTCAACCTCTTTACCAAGTTTTGACTTCAGCTTATCTATCTCCACTTTGCTTTTTAAGCAATAAGCATGTCATCGACATACAATAATAGATAGATATAATCACCTCCATGAAGCTTCTGAATATAGACAAAAATGTCATAACTACTTATAGAGAAACCTTATTTAATCATAAAAGAATCAAATCGCTTGTACCACTGTCTAGGAGATTGTTTCAACCCATAAAGTGATTTTCTCAAGTGACATACCTGACTCTCTTTACCCTCAACCTTGTAACCCTCAGGTTGATACAATATATTTCCTCATCTAAGTCTCCATGTAAGAAGGGTGTCTTCAGATCTAGTTGTTCCAGCTCAAGGTCACCATGAGCTATTAAACTTAATAGCACCCGGATAGAAGTATGTTTCACCATTGGAGAAAATATCTCATTGTAATCAACTCCTTCCTTTTGTGAAAACCTCTTGGCCACTATTCTAGCCTTATATCTTGTACCGCACGACTTAGTATGATTTTCTTTTCTTTTATACACCCATTTACAACCAATAGCAGACTTTCCTACACACAATGGGACTACCTCTCATGTTTTATTCTTGTGAAGATATTGCATCTCTTCCTCCATAATAACCAACTAACTCTCTATATCATTATCTTTGATAACTTGTTTGAAGGTGAACGACTCATCATCTTCAACCGGGAGTGCATATTCCATCAAGTTTACATGCCCATAATTCTTGAGAGGTTTGTTTGACCCTAACTTCTGAACAAATTTATATTTCCTCTTTGGTTTAGTGACATCCAAATATTCTTGTTGTTTTTGTTGTAACACGTGTGTATTTTCCAATTGAACCTCCTCATCATCACATTCATCCTCTTCCTCGTCTTCATTGGAGATAGGATTGTCTACCTGACCACGACTAGAACTTGGTTGATCTTCAGATTCTATCTCAATAACTTGCTTATTTGATATCGTCACATCACCATCATTAGGTTTCATAGCTTTTGACAAATGTACCATAGATTTTTCGTCAAATGTAACATCCATGCTAATCACAAACTTAGAATCTTCTACACTCCAAAGACGATAGCCTTTGGCTCCTTTTGCATATCCTAGAAAGGTAGCTTTCTTTACTCTATTATCAAGTTTGTTATCTTTAACAAGATAATAAGTTGTGCATCCAAAGAATTTTAGTTTGTCATAATCCACTTGTTCATCTGGACATACCCTATAGGGCGTGTCTCCACCTAAACTAAAATGTGGGGATCTATTTACTACATAAAAAGCTATAACAACCGACTATGCCCACCATTCTCGACCTAACCTATAATTAGAGCGCGCACACCCTAATTTCTCAAGAAGTGTACGATTCAGTCTTTTCGCGACTCCATTTGGCTGTGGTGTGCCTCTTACCGTCCAGTGTCTAACAATGTCTTCCTGATCACAAAACCTCTTGAAAGATCTGTATACTCTATACCGTTATCCGATCGTAGAGTTTTCAGCTTTCTAACCGTTATGTTCTCAACCATTGCTTTCCAGCACTTGAAAATATCAAATACGTCATTCTTATGCTTAGGAAAATAAATCCAAGCATATCTCGAATGATCATCAACATATGTATGATGTCAAAACTAGGATACTTTAGCGTAAATATATATTGGATTGTATCCTTTGAATCTCTATGTGCATCTTAGCATTAGGAAGCATAAAAGTATTTCGAAACAATATGGAAAAGGTCGCATGCATCAAACATGCATGAAAAAACATTTTTTGTGAAAAATATCAGTACAGGCCAAACATAGAACTATAGGTCGACCTATGAAAAAAATATTATGGCTATAGGTCGACACACTACATGTCGACTTATGGAAAAAATGTCTTGGCTATAGGTCGACACATGAAGTCTATAGGTCGACACATATGTTGTTGTATTAATGCTTATGGCCTCTGTTTCATGTGTCGAGTCTTCAGATCGACATATAGGAAGCACATAACTGCCATAGGTCGACACATGACCTTGGACAGATCAACCTATGTATCGAACAAGTCGACACATAACCTGTATAGGTCGGCCTATCCGATATTTTTCTTAAAAATTCATATTTTTCTATCTTCCTTTGCATTTCCTTTTGCCCTAAATCATCCATGCATATAAATACTCCATACATGTATCATTCTCTAGTAAGATTTATAGAGTGAGTAAAACCTACATGAATCCAGGATTTCAAAGCATTTCATCATCTTCAATTCAATCTGTGCATACACACAATAAAACTACACATAATCATTTTTTTGATTGGGTTACATCTATATTAGGATTGATAACGTCCAATTAGGTTTGTTGTACCGAGAATATTGGGTTACGATCTTTTGAGGGATTCAAATAAGAAAATCGGTTTGGGTTTTTCCTTTAATATCTTTAGGGTTTGAAGGTTTTGGACAAGATTGTGAAATTCGGATCTGATCGAGTGAAAGGCTTGAGACTGGGTGTGTCTACAAGGGAGTGGCGTAAAACGGTGAATCGTGTTGACAAATATTGGATTCAACAAGTGTGTGTTTGGGATTAATTCAGTCGGGTGAAAGCTTTGAGACAAGGAGGTCGTGCAAGGAAGTAACAACAACAGGTGAATTGAAGCGACATTGTTGGTTACATGATCATGCGTTTGGAATTAATTCAGCCGGGTGAAAGCCTTAGGACAAGGGGTTCCTTGCAAGGAAGTAGCAACAACAGGTGAGTTGAAGTGGCATGGTTAGTTACTTGATCAAGATTGATCAAGGTTTTGGGAGGTGCTAGAGTCAAGAACAAACTTAGGGTTTATGGGATTTGATTTCTCATCTCTTGTATTCATACATTTGCAAAGTAAGATTTATTATATCAATATCTCAATTCAAATTCAAATTGAGGGCAGACGTACCCATAACGAGTTCGATTGGGGAATTGTCTAAATAAATCTTTGTGTACTCTCTCTCTCTATTAATTTTTTGGTTTGCAAATTGTCGATTACTTTGATCTCTTGATCAACGTTGTTTGGATAATGATTTTTTGAATTCTTTGTTAGTTTGTGTTGTTGTAGTAATCACATACCTTTTGGTAGTGATTGAATTTCTAAGAACTACAAACACTATACTTATATCCAAACTTTGTTGATTGCACGCAAAGTGTTTGACAAGTTGTTTCAACTAGTTTTTTGTGTGTTGTTATTATCGGAGTTAGACTTTTACTATAGTAGAGTATTCAATTTGTTGTTTGAAGTGTTGATAAATCAACTTATGAATTATTATCGTACCATTGGTACTCATACATATATCTGGGATTTTCAATTCTAAATTCGGTTAGACGAATTTTGATCCGAAAAATATTTGAAACTTGTTTTCACAATCTAAAGATATTTAGAAGTATTTCACAATCCTCTTATATCACTAAAGTTCTTTTAAATCTTAGAACAATAAATCCTAAGAATTTCTGTCTCTCTAAAAATATACTCTAGCATAACTAAAGTGATAAAAAAACGCATTTATAATGGTTCAAAAATCACCAAATGCTCTTCACATATCCAAAGAGCGCCTCTTGCATCCATGCCAATTTCAACTTAATTGAATGTATTTAGTATGAATAACAGGATTTTATTTTGAATATATGCACCAATTTATTATGATTATACTTTAGAAATTAAGAGGATTTAATTTCGTAGTTTAAATATATATTTTCATATATTTGAATGTATTATTGAAAAATATTAATCTCATATTATTTTTGTATCTATCATAAATAAAAATAGAGTTGTACTCACCCATATGTAAATGTTTGTGGCAGTTTAAGAGCATTGAAGAAGCTGTAATAGAAGGTGTAAAAAGCATAGCTACGAATTGTATTAAATCAGGAACCGTAAGAAAACTAATATACACCGGCACTGTTCTTTCTTCTTCTCCATTGAAGGATGATGGAAGTGACTACAAAAACTTCATTGATGAAACTTGTTGGACACCTCTACATCTTCCTCTCACTGCTCTCCACAAGGTAGTAATTAATAATTCATAATTATACACCTCTATACTCTATATCACACATCCAAAAACAAGAGCTTATAACAAATCATAGTTAATTATTTTGTTAGGAATATGTTGGTTCTAAGACACTGGCTGAGAAAGAACTCTCAATGAGTTATGGAAATGGTGGAATTGAGGTGGTTAGTCTAGCTGTTGGCCTAGTGGGAGGAGATGCTCTTCTGAGTTACATACCGGTAAGTGTTGCATCGCTTATTGCTCAGGTTAAAGACGATGAAGCCATACATGAGTCTTTGAAGTTCGTAGAAGATATATGCGGGAAAATTCCACTTGTTCACGTCGATGATGTTTGTGAAGCTCATATCTTTTGTGCTGAGAATCCATCTATCAAAGGCAGATTCTTGCTTGCAAACTCATATGCATCATCAGCAGAGATATCAAATTATTATCTTCAAAACTATCCAGAATTCAATTTGAAGGAGAAGTAAGTTTAAATTAATGATAAAGATTGAAAAGTGGAGTATTGAATTATGAGTATCTAATGTGAAAATATTTGATATTTGGTTTTAGGTATTTGGAAGGGCCAAGGAGGGAAATAAAATGGGCATCAGCAAAGCTCATTGATGAAGGGTTTGTTTACAAGCATGATCTCAAGATGATATTGGATGATAGTATCAAATGCGCAAGAAGGATAGGGGATCTTAGTTAGTATGTAATGATATAGAAATTAGTGTTTATCAATCCACCTCTTATATGCTTAAGTCTATTAGAATCTATTGTCGAAGGGATCTTTGTGATATTGAATTTTCTGTCAAAGTAAATTATTGGAAGAATATTTCCAAAAAACCCATTATTTGAAAGGATAGATTGATAAATTCTCTATATAAATTATGTTGTATAACTCTTTTTATATATTGATAAACTCTATAGAATTTTAATGCTTATATTTAAATTGTTTAATAGAATTTTGAGCTTTCATTCGCAGACGTCACCGACATTGTTTTCTTCAAACTCAAAGAATTTATTGGAATCCGATGGGTTTTGATTTTGGTAAAAGAATGGGAGCAGGTGCATGTGACTGTTCTGACAAAAGGGTTTTGCTCAGACGTGTTTGTGAACACTAATTTGATCAATTTTTATGCGAATCAAGGTGGTGTTGAGCAAACACGCCATGTTTTGATGATATGACGTTTCAATAAGCTTCATCATGAATGAACTAAAGACGATTCAATAAGTTTGATACAATACAAACCTATGCTTACACGATAAATCTCTATAAATATGACCTAACTTAGATGACATACAAATTATGCTAGGATGCAACAATTACATAATGAATGCATAAAACTAAGGAAGAAAGAGAGTACACGGAGATATATATTGATTTAGTGTTATCGTTATCGCATGCACTTACTCCATTCTTCAATGATTTAAAACATTGAAAAATAATAAGGTTTTCCACTATTTTCAAGAGTTAATATATAAGTATTTTGATACGACGAACTATCATTAATCTGAACACTAATAGTCACATTGCATTAGCCTACACATAAATCAAATGAAAATTCCTTCTGTTCATGTAGATACTCAACTGTTACATTCAAGATTCTCAATGATCTTGATCCAATAATCTTACTATCCACGATAACTTGCTCCAAGCTCCATTTCTGCAACATCCTCTCTTCAGATCTGACGAAGACTTGTTTGAGTGATTTCCATTAGCCTCGAATAATTAGACAACTCCATAAGACAGCCTTCACATGGTTTCACCAAAGTCTTCAATGGAGTATAAAGAAACTCTTCTCTCTTGATGAACAACACATAACATGAATCAATACCCAAGATTTTTTTTTTCACTTGATACTTAAAAATATAACTTCAAAGAAAAACATTAGATTCCCTAATGTATATTCAGTCTATCTCTCACACTCAATCTTTAGAATTGGAGATTCATAATAATGGCTCTTAACAAAGATTGAAGATGATGAATAGTATCTAAAGAATCTCACACGCGCATCTAACTCTCACAAGATCCACGTTCTAGGAGGTTAATCATAAGGTATCAACAAGGAGATAGATGTTGGTGAATGAAGTCATGATTTGAATCAAGTATGTTCCATGATTCAAGTCAAGTAGAATTGTGATTTGAATCACACTCTCATGAATCTAATCAAGTGAGATTGGGAAAACTCTCAACTTTAAGATGAGTTCATGATTCGAGTCACATTATGCTTGATTCGAATCAAGCATCTTTGCAGCCTTGATTCAAGAATTCTAACTTGTGAATCAAGCGGTAGTTAATACATTGATATAAATCAAATTGATAGACTCAAAAAAGAAACATTTTCATGGATTCAACTCCTAAATCATTGAATGGAAAGGTTCTCAAAGGTACAATATTAATTATAGCCGAAACAAACTAATACAAATGAACTCAAACGAATTACAAGCATGCATTAAAAACAATGATGCACATATATATAATTGACAAATTACAAATACGCAATAAATCAAATAATGCATATACACATAAATTGACAAATCAATAAAACAAAAATGGTATTGACGATGACTGCAATTTCACATATAACTTCACATGTACACTTCACAAAATCTTCAAATCCGAATAGAATTCAGTAAGTGGCTTAGAATCTTATTGAATTCAATAGATTTTTTTCATTAAAAATCACTATGTGAGAAGCATTCCTTGATATCGATCCAAACATCAACTTACATTTTCCATGAACACAATAGATTAATTAATTGATTCTAATTGAGTTGAAAATCCATGAATGCACAAATATGTTGCATCGATGTATGCACCCTAACATATGTTAGCATTTATTTTAAAATAATTAAATTAATGATGGAATTCTAAATGACAATAATGAAATTTACAAGGACGTGAGTGGGAGTATGGCAAGAAATTTGTGTTTGAACTAAGTGTTTGAATTCTTTGAAATTGAAAGTAGGTGGATCACATATCTAACACACACTTCTATTTTAACTTTTTTTAATTTCTCTCTTTTATTTTCATGGTGATAGGAGCTATGATGAGTATACCAAAAATCATTATTTAAAACTTTAAACTATTATATTAATTATACAACACCAAAAACTTAGTTATAATTAAAAATCTAAGTGTTGCAAAAGATACAACAACTCAATATGATATTATCAACAATGCTTCCTTTTACAACCTTAAGATTCCTACTCTGTCTATTCCAAAGATGCAATGCAAAACTTTCTTCTCTAATTTGCTTCATTTTCTTAACCAACCATTTTGAATGAACTTCATCTTTTGGCCCTTTAAACAAACTCTTTATACCTCTCCAATCCACAGGATAAAATGCAGAAGGTGGAACTATAGAAAAATTAAACCCTTCTCTTCCACTCACTCTAGAAACTACTCTAGATATTAAATAAGGACCATTATGCCCCCACTTGTTTCCATCAAAAGTTAGTGCAAATTCCTCAATGAACTTCCAAAGTAAGGGATGGTTTTTATCAAATATCAACACAGCATTGTTCAAACGACTCCATTTCTTTGTTTTCACATCAATGTTTTGTGCTCCAATAGTGTTTCTCAGATTTGAAAAACTCTTCAAGATCATTACATCAGCATCTATATAAATGCCTCCAAATTTATACAAGAGAGAAAGTCTAAGTAAGTTTGAGAGGTTTTGCCCTAGAGAAATTCCACCTGGATTCACATTCCCTTGTTTTAATCGATTAAACCATGTTTCGGCATGAGTGTTTTTGAATAAATAGTTGAAATCAGGTTCAATAGCAATGACTCTAAAGCCATTTTTCACAAAGGGTCTTAGAATTTGAGCTCCTTTTTCTGAATCCATTGACTTTGAAACTATCACCAAACAAGCTTTTGGGTGTGACTTGAACAAGCTTTCAATTGATAAGAACTCTCTCTCACCAAATGCTTTCAAGGGTGAAATCCAAGTCATAAAAAATCTAACATCGCATGAAGAAGAAGAGGAGTTTGAAGTGAAAAATGCATCGAGTCTTTTTTCGAAGAGTGAGAAACTTGTTTCAGAAGGCAAGGTGTTTAAGCCATGTTTGTGTTTATTATGTCTTTTGAATTTGTGAATGTTGATTTTGTTGATGATTGGCGAAGAATATTCTTCTTTGACGGCGAAAAAGACAGAAGAAGAGAGATTGGTTTTGGTGTGAGATGGTGGTGGATGAAGGAGATGCTTGTGTGAGGAATGATCATGATGAGGAATGTGAATGCTGAAAATGGAGAAAGCATTGTAAGCTAAGAGGAAGAGAATGAGAAGAGCAAGGAAAGGTGTAGGTAGTATGAAGAGAATGGAAAAGAGAGCTTTTTTGAGTTTGTGAAAGTGATGATGATTATGTTTGATATAATCTTCCATAAGAGAAGAGAAGTTTTGGGAGAGAAATGGAAAATGGTAGAGAGAAAACATGTATTGTTTCTTCTGTTATATTTATGTTCTATATAGTATTTTCATTCATGTGGTTTTTATGTCTAAATATTTTAGGTTTATTTCCTATTTTATCTTATATACGAAATTAATTTTTTTATTTTAAATTTAAATAATTTTAATTTTTTTCTCTATATTTTAATTAATCATATTTATATTTTTTAAATGACAAATTTTTATGAAATATGATAAATTACCCTATATAAATTTATTATAAAATATTATAGATAAAAATATAAATTAAAACACGAATATCTCAATAATTTTTTATGCAAAATATGAGAGATGAACAAAACTGTTTAAATTTAAAATAGAAAGATTAATTTCGTTAATCAGATGAAAAGAGATTAAAACTATAATTTATATGTTTTTTAATGTTTTATTTTATTTTATTTTATTGAATTTGTAGTACTAAAAGTTATTCTTTGGGAAAAACACCAAACTTTAAAATAATGTTCAACTCAAGTGGTAATTGAATGACTCTTCTAATCCAATTTGCTATATTTTATATGTATTTTAAATTTTTGGCTTCAATATAATTTTAGTCATTTATCTTCTTTTACAAATGATTCCTTTTGATAATTTATTTTATATGTATTTTAAATTTTGGCTTCAATATAATTATAGTTATTTTTCTTCTTTTACAAATTATTCCCTTTGATCATTTACTATATTTTATATCTATTTATTTTTTCAATATAATTGTAGTCATTTATCTTCTTTTACAAATTATTCGTTTTGATCGTTGAGTATATTTTATATGTATTTGAAATTTTTGGCTTCAATATAAATTTAGCTGCTTACGGGATGTGCTAAAAAGTTACTTATTTACAGTTTACTAATGAAGCTATCATAACATAATAATCAATGAATATGTTGTTATTAGCACAAATAAAATTAATAATTTAATTATTTAATAAACAATAATTATATAATCTCTATTATAATAAAAAAATGTGTTTGTGCTAGTGGAGATATTTGAACCATTATAAATAGGTGTACGAAGAATATTTAAAATACTTAAGTATTTTGAGTTGGCATAACTCATTCATTATAAATATAATAATTAATATATTTATTTTATAAAAAAATTATTAATTTTTAATAAATTTATAAGATGATTTAATATTTATAATTGTATAAATTCAAATAGTATTATTTTTAGAGTTCAACAATATTTTTATGATAACACATCATTAAAAGACTTAAATAGTCTTTTGATCCGGTAAATTAGCTAGTTTTTTATTTTGATCTCTGTAAAAAAAATTGTTTGAGTCTCTGTATCTCACTTTTGTGTTATTTTAGTCCCTAAAAGTAAAATTTTCAGGAAAATTTGTAGAAAATCTGCGGATTTTAACTTTAGGGATTAAAAGTAACACAAAAAATGATATACAGGGACTCAGACCAAAAAAAAAATTACGATAACCAAAATAAAAAATTCGTTAACTTACACAGACCAACAAACTATTTTAACCTAATTAAAATAATGGTATCATATCCACCCTCTCCCCAATTAAACTAACCTTTAAATATATTGTTATCTATTATTACTAATGACTAAACTTACACAACTAATAAAAAAATGACATGTTTCATAACCGATATAATAACAATAACTAAACAATTAGCTATAGATGGTAGTGTAGAGGATTATACTAATTTCTTCTAATCTTTGCATAGAAATATGACTTTACTATAATAATATTATGTGACACCATCTTCTACTTCTACATAAAATGTTGAACTTGATTTAAGTTCCCCAGCTGATTATCCAAGTCAATGTATTGCGACATTATTGCTCTTATCTCATAATCCATATATCTTTGCACAAAATCAGTATTGTTGCTATTAACAAACCAAATTATCTACAAAACAGGTGGAATATATCACATTGGACATGCTATATAAATCAGTATTGTTGCTATTAACAAACCAAACCATTGATTATGATTTTCTAACGAAGCCACAACTAAAACATGACACTCCAACTCCTTTTTATTCCATTGTTCTACCTTTTATATATGTTGCTTTTACTCTCAAGTCCTTTATTCATCATTTATTTGTAAGGATATATCATAAGTACAACCTTTATAATCAAACCATATGCAAAATTGAAAGTATATCCTCCATGAAAATCATTTTTTTAATTATGAACCGGTGAAAATCACACTAAGGCTTATCATGTGCCTTATAAAGTTGTGACAAATATCAATCTCAAATATAAAAAAAAAACTAACCTTTGAATCATACTCTTCAAAATCTGAAATAAAACTAAACTTTAAAAAAATGCATACATGATTAAAAAAAATAAGATGTGAAGAGATATACGAACCTAAGTAGTCATTCTTTGTTAGAATGTTCAAAAAATTTGCTACTGCATACATGTTTATAAATTGTCGAAAATCTCGCTATAAACAACATTTGTAGTGTCAGCACACAGATTTCCCTCATCATCTAAAATAAGAATCTTCAATTGTTTTCTTGACTTTACCCTTGAAATAGCCACATAGAATTGACCATGAGTGAATACAGGGCGTTGTAAATACAAACCGACCTGAGAAAGATATTAACCTTGGCTCTTATTTATGGTCATTGAAAAACACAATGCAATTGGAAATTATCTTCTATGAAACTTAAATGAAAAGCTCGGATCAGAAGGAATCAAATTCATCCTCGGTATGTAAATTTTATCACCAATATTTTTTCCTGTAATGACAGTGACACCAATAATATTTGGACACATTTTATTTATGAGCAACCTTGTTCCGTTGTAGAGTACATTGGATTTATCTATGTTCCTCAGAAGCATGACTGGAACACCAATCTTCAACCTTAACCGGTGATTTGGCATCCCTGAACATTTCATGTCATTTAAAAATTTAGGTGTGAATCAATATGCCTACATTGCATAATTTTCATCAAAAAGAACTGTTGAGTCAGCACTCAAATATTCCTTTTCATCACCTAGAACTAACGATAGAACAAAATCATTAACAATATCTACAGAATCATGAGTCGTAAAAAGCAACGCCCTCTCTTCATAGTATTTCAAATTGTTCATGTTTTGTAAAAGCAGTGGATATATAAGTTCAACCAGAGATAATAGAGGGTTATGAGAATTTGTAACCAATAAGTCTTCAGGAATATGAATTGTGATCTCTCCACACTCACTTGAGCCTTGTTTATCATTACCAATATCAAGCTCTAATCTGCAAACTCTTTCACTTCATTAGAATATTCATTGGAGTTCAGAGCGGTCAGACACGTGTTCTTTGACAAAGTCAATATCTTACAATATTTCCATAATTCATATGAGTTTATTGAGGTTGACATTATGTCATGCCTACAACCCTTTCTAACAACAATTAATATATGTCTGAAATCTCCGCCAAAAACAACCACCTTACCACCAAATGGTTTATATTGGTTAGACTCGTCTATAGTCCTCATGATATCCTTCAAAGCACGATCGACAGATTCAGCACAAAATCTATTTAGCATTGGAGCTTCATCCCATATAATAAGCTTAGAATACAAAATAAGGTTACATCTATCAGTGGGTATTTTTGATGTTGCACGTAGATGTTTCAGTTGTTACTAAAGGAATACAAAACGTAGAATGAGCCGTCTTTCCTCTGGGTAACAATAAAGTCGCAATCCCACTCGAAACAACATTTAAAACAATTAAACCTTGGGATATAAGAGCAGATGACAAAGTTCTCCAAATAAAATGTTTTCCTGTGCCTCCATATCCATGTAAGAAGTAAAATTCTCCAGAATCAGTCATCACACAATTAATAATTTGATATGTTCAGCAGTTAAGGTTGACATCAACTACATATGGGTTGCAGCCAACTCTTGCTCGTCATAGTTTAATTCACCGGCCAATAAACTATTTCTAAATTAATCCATTTCTGAATTTGAAGGTTGTGGCATGGACTCAATATTATCAAGAGATTTACCATTCATGGAGAGCAATCTTTCAAACTTAATCAAACAAAGATTTTTCAAATCATCATCGCTAATTTGAAGACCTATAAGAGAGAGAATGGTTTTAAACATACAATAAATGTGAAAATATAAGTAATACATATATTTAATATATAATTGAATAATTGAATACCTGGGTTATTTAGCCTTTTCCTCCGTCATATAAAATTCCATTGCACAAAAGGATTTGTCATTGAATCCATAAACAATAGCATAATAAACAATCTCCTCATCTGATTTTCAGAGGCCAAATGACTGGATTCAATAATAGCATCCACGATTTTTTTTATCGTTTCACAACAATCCAAGTGCAACACGTGCTTCCTTAAATGTTTTGTGTGTTATTCCAGACAATGTCTTAATATCATTGTAACATGTGCACCCCTTCTGTATAGTCAACAATAGTCCCAAATCAAAAACATTACCATATCCTAGGGGAATATAAGTAAGCCTTCCAATAGAGTTACCTCGTTATCTAGGACGTCACTCTCTGACACTTTTATCATACACAAACCTTGTACGAAATTCAGCATAAGTCAATTCCCTTCCATTTGGATATTTTTTGTTTGCCTCAAACCAAGCCAAAAACATTGTGTCAATTTCTTCATTACGGGTCACGACAGACTCAACTGTACTACCTTCTGAAAACATTATAAACGGCTCTTTTTCTAGGTGAAACGAAAGCCTTATAACAGGAGGTCACCTCTGATGTACTCCCTTCGTTCCTTTTTAAGTGTCATTTTTTAATTTTATACACATACCAAGGAAGCTAATCATTATTATTACTTTTCAAACAACAATTCTTGTTTTACTTGTAATACCCCTAATTATTTATTACATTCATTTTACTTTTTGTCTATATATAGTAATTACCTAGGGGTAATTTTGACAAAATTATAATTAATACTACCTTGAACTTTGCAAGTGATAATTAAAAAGAAACGATTTATTTATAAAAAGTGGACACTTAAAAAGGAACGGAGGGAGTATGTCATACTCAAAAATCCTCCAGACAGCCTCACATGGCGCCAAATATCTACATTCATTAGTACTGTTTTATTTCATCCAAAGCTCGACCATTTTCAGTTTGGTTTGATATCTCAATTATGGCTATGTCAGGGCCTTCATTAACATACTTAAACAAATACTTGATAGCATTTCCCTTGTTGCAATACTCAATATTGATATGTGCTTGATATCTAACCAACAGTTGTGGATTGTAAGGAACTACATACCTATTGTCCAAACTTATTCCTTTTTTCAGAACAGGCAACCCAGTATCTCGATGCTTGTACTTTGGATAGCCTTCATCATTTACTATAGTGGAATTCGGGTAATCCTTTGAGCACTTTCCATCTGTCATACATAGGGAATTTATATTGGCTTTTCCACATGGACCGTGTAACATAAACTCGAAACAACACTTGCAAGGATTGGATATAGGCTATGATCAAGTAGTTCTGCATAAATGAATTTGTCGATGTGAGTTCCTATTTTCAGTTAATTTGATGATTCAAGCCATAGCAAAATATGTGTGTGTGGTAGACCCCTCTTTTGAAACTCTATAATATACGTCCCTAATTAACAAAGTTGTATATATTAATTTGTAATACTATTAAATATATATATATATATATATATATATATATATATATATATATATATATATATATATATATATATATATATATATATATATATATAGTTAATTATATAAAAAGTTAAAAGAGATTCAAAAAAATAGTTAGTTACATTACCTGCAACAACTTCTCCGAATTTTGTTTTCTTTTTAAAATCACTCATCATGTGATCAAGCTTTCCCTTAAAGATTCTTCAAAAAAATATTTGGACGATCACTGGCTGTAAGGCCTCTGATAGTAATAAATTTTTTAATTTCTGGCCAATTAGCATTGCATGTGATGGTGATGAATAAATCAGGATGCCCAAACTTTTTGCAAATTGCCATTGCATCTTGACAGTTGTTAAACATGTATCGTGTTCCTCCGATAAAAGATGCAGGTAGTACGACACATTTTCCAATTGCAGATGGTTGATTTTCCCCATTGTGAACTGCTTCCTGCAAACCACTTAATATATCACATCTAATTGATGCTTGGTTCATGTGATGCCAATATAACCTTTGTGACTCAATCATGGAGAAATTGTCGATAACAAACTGCTGAAAGAGTCTGCCAGCATTTACAATACCTTTATGTTCAAATTCTTTCTCCTGTATTCGAAATGTAATAAAGTCTCTAAAAGTAACTTGTAGCCTCTTCCTTCTTCCTTCTTCGATAACAAACTCTCTATAAGGGATCTTTTCATGGTATTGGTCTTCATCGAATGGGAACAACAACGAATATTGAAGAGGTAGGAATGAGACATGAGTTTCTTTGATTTTTTCCAAATGACCAAATGTCTTCCTAACAATAATATCTCGACCAGGATCAAGGTTGTGAAAATCTCCTGTAATTAATGCAGCAACCTCGTCACATGGGGACAAATTATGTGTTCTTGGATCCTTTGTTCTATTTCTAAACAGACTTAAACAAAAATTAGATGTGTTGTTCTGCCGTATGTGGTTGCATACTTTTCTAAGAGACTTGACTAAGACATTGTGTTCATTCACCATCTTCGTGATGTCTCCAACTAATGTTATGTCGAGGTCGTCTTTCTTGTCGTTGGATCTGCATTAGTCGTAATAAAAGAGTCACGTACACACAAAAAATGTATAAAAAATAGTACAATATAATATACTAATTAGGGGTGTTCGCAATGCGGTTTTGGCGATAAAAATCGCCTGAACCACAAGAGAAAAAAACATGTGGTTCGGTTTGGTTCGATTGACTTTTAGAAATAAAACCAAATCAAATCAATGCGGTTTGGGTTTGTTTGATTGGTTCGGTTTTTTATAATATTTTTATTGAGCCATACATACTCCTATAGAGAACATCATAACTTTATGTTTAGTCATTTATACATTACTAAATAACATCAAAACTCATCATACAAAAACGTTTCATTCAATATACAAAAAATCAGATTAAACAAAAATGGAAAAAAAAACATATATAAATAGTAGCATAAAATAATATCAAAGATATTATAATAAAACATAAAAAACATATGAGATGAGAGATTAGAGAAAATGAAAAAAAGAACATAAGAGATGCGAGATTGAGAAGAAAGGTGCGATAAAAATGTAAATGGAAGAGAAAATAGTAACATAAAAGATATAAAAGAAAGAACATAAGAGAGGACTTATTATAGTAGAATAGGTGAGACCTACATGGAAAAGAAGATGAGAAGAATGTGCGATACTACTATGAGAGATTTAAGAAGGTTGAAATTGAAATTCTAAGTGTGAGTAAGAGAAAATCGTTAGTAATTATATGGTTAAGGCATACTAGATTTGAGGTTTGAGTTAGATGTGAGATAACTGAAGTTTGAGTTGTAACATAATGCGGTTTGGTTTGGTTTAGTTCGGTTTACAAAATACAAACCGCAAATCAAACTAAACCGCGCGGTTTTGTTAAAAAATGACCCAAACGAATCCGAACCAAATGCGGTTTTTTGTGATTTCGGTTTGGTTTTGTTTGGTTTGCGGTTTTTTATTGGGTTGGTTTGGTTTTGAACACCCCTAATACCAACTAAGAGTATACATGAAATGACTAAATATATTAGATATCTCATTCTCTGTGTCATAAATATACAACTGGGTGAATTTGGGAGTTACTCCTTCCTCTAGAATCAAAATACCAATTATGTGGAAATTTTGTCCACTTAGAATAAATTAGGGAGGAGCACCACTTGAGCTTGGCTGGGACTTCCCACCCATAGAGGTAAAACAGGACATACTATTATAAGCTCAAATGTTTTCTTTGTAATGTTTACTCCTTGAGTCTTGTCCATTCATTAAGTTAATTAGCAAATTTGGAGGACTAATTTCGTGGAAGCTCAACTACTCCTTTCAAACGTCAAAGTAAAAATGTAAGATTTAGGGTTATATTACCACTTTTGTTAGATCGCTCCTCATACCACATTTGGGCACCACAATAAGAACAGAGATACGATGGATCTCCAAAATTTATCATATTTGTTGAGATTAACAAACCAAACTTTTAGATGACGCATAAAATTATGAAAAATAAAATGCATGCCTAGTACATTTATAAGGTTTTATATGTGAGCGTACCTTCAATTCCAGCCTGCTCAGATTTGTCATTATGGAAAAAAGCCCGCTGCTCATTTATGTTTGTACTTGTTGGATTAAAGACATGTAATATAAGAATATAAATTTTTAACAAACAAAACTTCATACGAAGGAAGGTACTTATTCAATGTTCACGGGATCAACTATTGAATCTGCGCGAAAATTGAATGCGAAGGAAGATATCAATTCAAGAACATGGGTAGGTTGAGATACACTTTTTATAACATGTATGGAAGTTGGATTTATTACTTCGGACATAGGAGTGTCAGACCTTAATTCAGAGACACATATAGAAATAAAATTAGTAAAAAGTTAAACGTATATTCAAGTGTATACAAATATTCAAGTGTTATTTGACAAATAAGAAAGACATTAGAACCATAACGTTATTTTGTTGTTTCCATCGCCTTGTTTCTATTTAACATCATCTTACGCCTTCTAGATGTTGCTGATGTAGAGATATAAAATTTACATGGATCACTTAAAATAAATAAATCCATAATCATAATTATAAAAACAAAAATAATATGATCTTAATTTAATAATAGGGGCATGCCGAACCTGCATCAAAGGTAAGGTCATGTGGATGAAGTCACACCAGTATGATGCTTACGTTTGTTGCTCAAACTACCAGAATCTTTGTCAAAAGATGACATTCCAATGGAATTAGTATTGGTTGTTTCATTTGCAGCTGCAACAAAATTTCAAGAAAAATCAAACGAAGATGTATAGCAATGGAAATAATTTCATCAGAGAATTGAAAGTGATACATATAATATAGTCTTACCAATTATTAACAAAGACAATGGAGTTCTATAAACATGATTTTGTATACTGGTTGAAGCTCCAGATCGAGATGTATGCATAAGCGGTGTATAATTTTCGTCTAACAAAGAATGAGCATAGTTAAGACAATTAAGACAATTGTGATAAAATATAAAATACAAATTTAATCAACTATCAGGTATGTTATCAATAGTATGAAATCAATAAAAATGTTTAAACACATGTGACTGTTTTCTTTTGTTTAATTAGCTTGTTCTTCATTATCATTTTCCTCCTAACTCTGGCATTAGCTGAGTTGTTTTTATCCATAGCTAATAGCTTGAGTCTTTCGCAGCAGTGCAAAGTAGATGTTCCTGTCTGGCAAACCAACTAGACGAACTTGCATAAAATATGCCTTTTAGATGAAATATGCAATGGATGAAAAATTAAGCTCATTTGAAATTATGTATGGTAAATGTGAAATATGTAGCAATAAACACGATGTATTGAATATTTAAATTAGTAGGGATAAATAAATACATACATGAGATTAATGTTTAGAGACTTGATATGTGGATGTGTGTGTGTGGTAGAGACTGATATATTACTTCTCTACTAAATGTCGAGCAAATTTTCATGGTGCTTATTGATATTGTGAAAAAATGAAAATACAAAAGGACACCAAAGTATTTATGTAGTATTTAATGTTGAAATTATCTATTTCTTAGTTAAATGATGGGGAATTTGAATAGTTAGTTTTCATATTCACAATTAATCATATAAAAGTTGTCAATAAATCACCCAAGAATATACTAACATTCACAATTAATTTTAGAATAGTACATTTCATCCATTAGCATACTAATAATTTGCAGTAAAAATACTATGTATCAATAATTGTACCTTTCATGTGCAGTTTCTTTCATATGTGTAAACCTTTGCAAGAATACTATTATCCACCAATAATACTACTAGATCAATGATTTTACGTAACTCTAAGATTAAATGTTATTTATTATTTTCTTTTGTTCATTTCCAAATTATATATTTTATGGAAATAACGTGTCTTGTTGAATTTTATACTATTATAAAGTGTTATGTCGTGTTGATGAATTCTATTATATATTATATGTTGTGTTTCATTGAATTTGAGTGTTATAAATGAGTATGATTGTATTGAATTGTGTTAATTTTTTTAAAACCGACAAAAAGAATCATAAAAAATATATTTATTTATTTGAAACACAACTCGCAAACTCAACTCAACCCAACCCATTAATGAATGGGTCGATTTGGGTCGGTTTTGACAATGAAATTGTGGGTTGGACGACGGACCCAACCCATCGAAGTTTGAACGGGTTGGGTAACGAGTTAAGCCAAATTCGGTCTAACTCAACCCGCGTACACCCCTACACACATGTAGTCTTTTTCTTTCAATTTATTACGAAAGAGAGACACGTTTGAATTTTTTTTAGTAAAAGACAAGTATTTGTGACTTACAAGCTCTTATAACTTGGGTCTAACAATTGAAATTATGACGAGGCCTTACACTCAAGTAGTCTTTTTCTTTCAATTTTGTTATGAAAAAGAAGTCAAAATTATTTATTAGTCATTTTTTAATTTGTTTGAGAAAAGAGACTTGACGTTGGATCAAGCGTTTTATTCGTGACGGAAATATGAAATAGTTTGAAAATGTTTAATGGTGAAATGTTTGAGAAGTTGGATTTGAAATGGGAGTTTGGTGTTGACCAAGTATTTTTGAAAATAAAGTTTGGTGTTGACCAAGTGTTTTTATTTCTTTGGAAAATGTTGATTTTATTCTTTTTTTGTCATTCATTTTTGTTAAATTATTTTATCTAGCTAATAGAAATAAAAAGGAAGAAAATAAATAGAAAATTACAAACAAATGATGGAGTGCATTTGCCAATTGAGAAATAAATAAATAAAAATAAAACAAATAATAATAAAATAGAATTAAACAATAAAAAACATGGAATAAACAAAAATAAATATTAATTGTAAAAAAAAGAGATAAATTTTTTAAATAAGTTAAATTAGAATGAAAGTTCCCTTTTTTTTATGATATATATATATATATATATATATATATATATATATATATATATATATATATATATATATATATATATATATGATAAAAGAAAGAAAAAATAATTCTAAACATCCATTTAAATATAAAGATAAATAAAATAAATAAAATAAATACTTCTTTTAATCATTTTTTAAGATAAAACTTGTAATCCCCTTTTTAACTACTTAATAAAATACTTTGTTTATATTTTATATTTTTTCTTTTTAAACAAACAACAAATAAGATAACATAAAATAAATAATAAATAAATAAAAAGGGAGGGGGGTCCAATTGGAGGTGTGGATCAAGAAAAAGAAATAGGCCTGATGCCCTCAACCTCAAAACAGAATAAAGTAAAATGGATGGGGTCCGAAGGAAAATAGGTTAGGTCAGACTCGGTTCAACCCTAGCCATATAAGCCTCCAACCCACATTTTCTTTCATTTTTTTAATCGAAATTATCTCTATTCTTTCTCAAGTTCTTTGTTCTCTCTCCAAACGACTCATAAGAACATCAACATGTTTATGCAGAAACTGTCCACGCCTTGAAGGTGGGTGGCGACCATGAAGGTCGCAGCACCGCCACTGTCGGAGTTAGCTTAACTCCCTCATAAGTTGAATCTCTCTACCCCAAGTTTAAATTTGAACTAAAAACACACCAAAACAAATTGTATCAACTGAAAAACAAATTACAAAGTCAAAACCCTCAATTTCTATCTCAACAAAAAAACTAAACAAAATAAAACCCAAACTCAACTTTAACAACGATTCAACGCAAAAGGAAACTGAATAAGAATCAACCAGTGAGGAAAATAAGCACAACAAGAAGCATCAAGGTAAAAACACACTTAAACTAGTTAACAAGTAAGTGAAACATCTAATGAAGAGATAAAACGAGCAAATATGTATCGTGAAGGCATTCAGAAACTCACCAATCGGATGTTACCGATGTGAAGTCCACTTAGGTAACTTCTTTGTTCCTCTTTATGTTGCATTCAAGTCATTCTTTATACACTTATCTTATCTTCCTCTATGTGAATCGGCTTCTAGGTTTCTTTCTCTGAGATGTGTGTATTTTTTTTGTCTGTGCTATGTTGTTGTTTTCAGTAGGCTAGAGTTTTTTCTTGTTCTGCTCAGTATGTGTGAATTGGTGGCTAGGTTTTTTTTGTCTACTTTGTTTTTAATTTGTGGTGTCTAAATGTTGTGTTTGAGTGTTGGTTTTATAGCAGTGGGATTTGGGGAATCAGGTACGTGTGAGGATGATGAAATGAGGTATTTGAGGTTTTTCAAGTGTGTGAATTTTAGGGTTGTGGATAAGGGTGAGTATTGTACTGTTGGTGAGTTGTGAAATGGGAATGGAGTAGTGGAATTGGGAGTGGAGTGAACCGAGTGTACTATGTGTGTCATGTTGTGATGAAATTTGAATTTTGTATCTGGAATTGGTTTTTTTACTACATTTGCTTTGATTTTACTGCATTTGCTTCTTTTTACTGCAAAACTAAATGTTGGGGTGAATTGGAAAAATGCATTGCCCTAGCTTGATTTTTTGGGTGCATATTATCTATACTCTTGGTGAATATTATTGTATACCCTAATTGGAATGCCAACTTGAACAACATGTCCTCTCTTTTTTTTTGGCATTGTTTGGCTTTAGTCCTTAGCACACAAATGTTGTATTATTATTTTTGTTTGAAATCTACAACTTTGTGGAGGTTTTCAATTTGCTTTCTAAATGACATACTCACTCCCTTTTGGTGTTAGGTTCTCATTATGATGATGGGCATGATTAGAGATAGCTTGATGTTGAAGTAAGTTGGTGGTCCAATAGACAATGGAAACTTGAAGATCAAGTCTTAGGATTTTTTTTTTGTTTAGTTTGGTAAAAATGGTCATTATAAAAAAAGTTGTGAAACAAACAACTCAAGACTAAATGTAGAAAAAAAATTAGTTCTCTTTTGTAACTTGGAATTTTAGATGCAATGTGTTAATCCTAACTTTATTTAAGAAAAATGAAGGCTTATGATTGCAAATAAAAATGTTTTAAAAAAATCATGTCTTATGTCAAATAGTAAATGGCAACAACATTATTAGAAATGTTTATGATATACCCATGAGAACAAAGGAATAACATGAAAACAAAATTATAAACCAAATAATTGGATCCAAAAGAGTCATACTTAGTTCATAAAGTAGTGTTTCAATGCTTCTCAAAGTAATCATGCAATGGCCAAAATACATAGAACTTAGTTATGCAAAGCATCAATGTGAATGAATAACCCAAAGTAAAACCCTAATGAATTACCTTAACATAAATGCAATGAATGAAATGATGTGTGTGATCAAAGTCATAGTTGACTTTCTCTTGACTTTATTGATGAATAGGAACCAATGAAATGTATGCCATGTCTGATGACGAGAAATTATTGAGAAGTTCCAATGCCATGAATACATGAGTTTGTCCAAATAATTAACACCTTCAAGTTGACCTTTTGGTCCTTGGTTGTTAACTTTGAATCATGCATGAAAATGAAATCTTATGATCAAATGAAATGGTCATAGGAAATAAGATGCATATGAATATACATATGAAAATATATAGATGAATGACTCTAGGATGGGGGGAGATTTAAGGTATGACAGTTGCTCCTATTTAAATAGATTTACTGGATGGCCTGGGTAATGGTAATCCTCATAGAATCTGGGTGAAAGGTATTTAAATACAGAAGACCCAAATTTTATCCCTAGATGCAATGACATGTTATGCTATGAGCGGAAGAACTTCTCTTTTTTTAGTTTGCCATGGATATAATGTGAGATGACCCCGAGCAAGATGTTTTATGATGGATAAAGAATGAAAGGTGGACCTATGGGAAATAACAGAGATATGTGGTGATGGTGATCCACAAGAAATGAAAAGCATGGAAAGGGTGAAAAACTCATTGGGGATAACAATTATGTTGGAGAAAAGACACAGGGGGATATCTTTCAACGAAATAGTCAAACTGGCAAATTTCTAAGAAATATCAAGGCAAATAGAGTATAATCTATGAATGTGCCAGATAAGTTGGTCTTTGGAAATGAATTGTCGTACGGTGTTGGACTTTGAAAATAAACTTCCAGACGATGTTAGACTTTGAAAATAAATTGCCAGACAATGCTGGACTTTGAAAATGAACTGTCAGACAACAATGGACTTCGAAAATAAACTTCCAGATGACACTTGACTTTTACCCATAGGCATCAGTAATATATACCGGCTTCAAACTGAGGTTTCCAACCGACACTAGACTTTACCCGTATGCATCAATAATATATATATCGGCTTCAAACAGAGGTTGCCAGATGACGTTGGAATTTACCTGTAGGCATTAGTAATATATCCCAGCTTCAAATAGGGGTTGCCAGATGGCGTTGGACTTTATGCCAACGAAAATCGGTCTATGGCTTAAGGGTGACACATAAAATTAGACTTTGAAGATGCTTGCGAAAACCGAAATATGGTTTAAGGGTGCCAAGTAAAATTGGACTTTGGGGCCGAGGGATATAGAATCAACAACGAGTCCTAGGTCAATACAAAATGAACATGAAGTACGCTCTGAGCTATGCATGATTTGAATTTGCTTTTATGCATGATATATGATCATGATATACGAATGTTGGCGCTATGCAGACTGAGAGTTTATAGAGGTTGTTTATGGGGGTTGTTTATGGAGGTTCTTATTCCTCAACACCGAAACTCAACCAAGTATTATGTGATATATGTAGTCAGAGGAGAATCTACCAAGCTTGATAGTCGTAATTATCCAATGGGATCATTCCGCAGGATTGATGGGTTGTGCTCCATGAAGATTCTTGTTGTGGTGATCCAGGAGTTCCTTTGCAACCTTGAAACTTTCAGGAAAATAAATGATTTCCTTTAAATCCTCACACATGTAAAAGTGCTTTGTGTTTATCAATATTTTTATTTTCCTTTAAGTTCAATTTTTCATTATTAATAAATAAATGACATTTCACATAACAAAGAAAATAGATAAAAAACACGAATGATAGTAATTGATAGGAAAAATTTGTATTTATTCAATGAATGGTAGCACACAAATGGTGTAGCTTCATGTAATGTTACAAATTGGAAAATGGCAATGGGAAAGGTTTACATTGAATCATAATAATCATTACTAGCCATATAACCACATGACCATCAGGACACTCTTTTTTGCCTAAGTCGCCCTTTCAGGTTTTCAACTTAGAGAGTTGTCATTTTTTATCTATCCATAACTTTTGTGTGGACTTCCCTTTCGAGTTTTCAGTCCACTAGAGCACCCATTTTTGCCTAAGTCGCCTTTTCAGGTTTTTTACTTATTGAGCTTTTGTTATGCATAATATTTTTTTACTGTATCAAAGTTCACGGGGTGTAAGAACTCTTCACAATCCATAGTCATAAGAATCAGAGCTCCTCTAGAGAAGGCTTTCTTTATAACGTATGTGCCTTCATAATTAGGGGTCCACTTCCCATGTTAATCCTTGTATACAAGCAAAATCTCCTTGAGTTTAAGATCTCCTTCTCTGAATTCCGGAGGATGGACTTTCTTGTCAAATGAACTCTTGAGCCATTTTTGGTACAACTGTGTGTGGCATAGAGCGGTCATGCGCTTCTCATCGATGAGGTTCAATTTGTCAAAACTATTATGGATCCACTCAACTTTGTCTAGCTTGGTCCCCATCAAGATTCTCATAGAGGGAATCTCTACTTTGATTGGGAGAACTGCCTCTATCACATATACCAAGGAGAATGAGGTTGCCCCTATTGAAGTGCGGACGAATGTCTGGTATCCGTGCAGTGCAAAGGGTACCATTTCATGCCAATCCTTGTAAATTTTCACCATTTTCTATATGATCTTCTTGATGTTCTTGTTGGTAGCTTCAATAACGCCATTCATCTTTGGACGATATGAAAAAGAGTTATGATGCTCAATTTTGAAGCTCTCGCATAGCTCTTTCATTGTTTTGTAGTTAAGGTTCGACCCATTATCCGTGATGATCTTGCTAGGAACTTCATAATGACAGATAATCTCCTTCTTGATAAAGCGGGAAACCACTTACTTTGTTACATTGGTGTATGAATCAGCTCTACCCACTTGGTGAAGTAATTAATGGTGACCAAGATGAAACGATGACCATTGGAAGCTTTAGGCTCTATGAGACCAATCATATCAACGCCCCAAATTGAGAAAGGCCAATGATGAAATCTTCAAAAGATATCAACAACACCTTTGATTCGACCCTATTTCTGAACCAGTACATGTATTTATCTTCATGAATTAGACTCAACAGATGTTGCGTCTCACTTAAATGACCTATCTTACCCGTCTTATACGTAGATCTTTCCTTGTACACATGCGCAATACTCATGAATTTTTTTGAATCTCTTTCTTTCAAAGCAATAACTATGTACCTGGGAGACATATTGTATTTTGTCATGTAATTCACAAATTATCTTTCATCATCATTAAATGACCTAATATATCATATCCATCTAAATCCTTAGTTAGTTTATGATTATGAAACCCACACCTAACCATAACCTTCCAACCGCTACCACTTGACACATATCTCAACGTGAATGAACATTTAACTTTCCACTACGCCAAAAACTGGAATAGACAGCGCACCTTAGAGGGCGCTTTATTACAAAAGCGCACTCTAAAGTGAAGCGAAAAAATAAGGAGCGAACAACTGGAATAGACAGCGCACTTTAGAGGACGCTTTTGTAATAAAGCGCCCTCTAAGGTGAAGCGAAAAAATAAGGAGGAGATAGAGGGACAACAATACAGGGCGCTTTTTAGAAAGCGCCCTCTAAGGTTACCCTTAGAGGGCGCTTTTAAAAAAGTGCTCTATAAGTCCATGTGCATTTCCAGTTTATAAAGCGCTTTTGGAAAGCCTTAGAGAGCGCTTTCATAAGCGCCCTCTTAGGCCCCCTTTAGAGGGCGCTTTTTTTTCACAAGCGCCCTCTAAGGTCCCCTTTGGTAAACATTAAAATTATAACATACTGCGCGTTTTGTTATTTCACTCTCTGTTATTTTCGTTCTTTTTCACGTTAGGGTTCTCACTGCTACGATTTTCGCTACTTCTAAGGCGTTCTCCTTCCACCTCTGTTAGATCTACGACGTTTCCTTCTTCTATTAATTCGTTGTTAGCTGTTCGATTTTGACACCATATGTATTTTTCTAATCTTCATATTACTTGGTTTCTCTTCTGACGTTCGCTATTGTTCATTTTTGGTTTCATTTTTCTTGGTTCATACATTTATTGAGTATTCTCAACAATAATTATTGTGTTGCAATGCTAGCAATGGAGTTAAATTTCACCAACTGTTCAATTTGTTTCTCGATGTAGAAAAAGGAGGCAGAAATATCTAAAACACCTTCTACCAATCAAAGGTACACTATGCAGCTTATGAGTGTATTTATTCTAGCATACATAGCGTAGCTAGTAACTTAAGAAGTTTAGGTATGGATGTTATTTGATAGAGTAAATTAGAGTCGACTATTCTTCTGTTAGCTTTCAGTTAGACCATTATACAATTCTACATATATATTTTTTAGAAGGTATGGACGTTATATGAAAATATTAAAAGGGTACGTGAAGAACCGAAGTCGACCAGAAGGTTGTATGGTTGAAAGATACATTGTTGAAGAAGCGATTGAGTTTTGTACTGAATATTTGTCTAATGTTCAGTCAATCGGACTCCCCAAGTCTCAGCTTGTCGAAAAGAAAGAAGGAAAAAATCTAATTGGAAATAAAATCGTGGCAGTATCAAGGGTCGAACGGGATCAAGTGCATTTGTATGTTCTGCACAATGAGAATGAGGTTGAGCCGTATGTTGAAATTCACAAGGATGTTCTCCGAGGTTTAAATCCCAATAGAAATGAAAATTGGATAGTACGAGAGCACAATCGATGTTTTATACCTTGGTTTAAGGATCATATTTATTCAAAGTATTATTCAGATCCCGCTTCAATAACAGAAAGGTTGAGATGCTTAGCATATGGTCCAAGTTTCCATGTTTTTTCTTATAGCGCATACGCGATTAATGGATACACATTTTATACCAAAGAACAAGATGATAAAAGTACTATGCAGAATAGTGGTGTCACCGTGGTAGCTGAAGCAATGCACATATCAAGTGTGAAGGACTTAAACCCCAAATTTGCAAATCTGTCGTATTTTGGTGTTATCGAGCGCATTTGGGTGTTTGATTATGAGAAGTTTCAGATTCCTATATTTGGTTGCAAGTGGGTTGAAAATAATAACGGCATTCGAATGGATAAGTCAGGATTTTTGCAAGTGGATCTTAATAGGGTGGGATACAAAGATGAGTCTTTTATTCTAGCCTCTCAAGCTAGACAAGTGTTCTATGTCAATGTTCCGAAAAGTACGAAATGGTCTATAGTTCTTTTTTCCAACAAAGTAATTGATGAAAACACTGGAGATCAAGGTGATATTGATGTTGAGATTGAATCGTTTACCAGAAATGATCAAGATGAGAATATTATATCAAATGATTCATATATTAGAAATGATCATAATGAGGGTATTTGGATCAATCCAACCGTCCGTGTTGTTAAGAGACATGTAGAACATATTCCAACCAAGAAAAGAAAGAGAACTTAGTGAAAAAGGTACAGGTCAAATGATTTTAATTGTTTTCTTTATTACAGGTAAAATGGATTTTATGATTTTAATTGTTTTTATATTTGTCATCTGATTTTAATTGTTTTCTTTATTACAGGTAAAATGGCTATTATGAAGTCAATCATTCGTGCAAGGGGCAAGGGATACTTGAAAGTATCAATTGATATTTGATTAGATGGAGTTGTTCCATTGTCGTCAAGCCTCATTCGCGTAGATGATGATGCTGGATATTTGAAAGTATCAATTGATATTTGTTTAGATGGAGATGTTCCATTGTCGTCAAGCCTCATTCGCGTAGATGATGATGATGGATATTTGAAAGTATCAATTGATATTTGTTTAGATGGAGATGTTCCATTGTCGTCAAGCCTCATTCGCGCAGATGATGATGCTGGATATTTGAAAGTATCCCTCTATGACAATGGAACATGTCCATCTAAACAAATATCAATTCTATCTTCAAAAGATAAGGGACCAAAAATATAAGGGGATTACGCAGCAAATCGAGTCAGTTGCATAAAAAAAAAGGTATAAACACAATTATATGATATTTATGCATAGAAAATGTTAATTCTTGATCTTATACTTCACCTAACTAATTTTATGATATTTTAGGTTCATGCTATTGATATTGAACAAAAAGAGGTTGTTGCTAAGAAGACTGCGGCTAGCAAAAAAAACATACATCTCAGAGATGCTTTTGCTACTTAGTTTTATTTCTTTTTAAGTTATGAATTGGTTGTATATTTAGAATCTTTAGAAGTTAAACGATTATATATCAGTGGATTGTTGTATATGTATGGATTGTTGTATATAAGGCTTGTTGAATGCAATGTGTGAAAAAGGGCTTCAAATTATACAGTTTTAGGTGTACTACTTCAATATACAGGTTGTCTAAAATAAATAAAAAAATATAGCGCTTTTTAAATTTTTTTTTTAAATAACCACCCACTTTAGAGGGCGTTTTCCAAAATAAGCGCCCTCTAAACCCTTTAAATTTCCACTTTAGAGGGCGCTTTCCAGTAAAAGCGCCCTCTAAACCCTTAAAAGTTTCCACTTTAGAGGGCGCTTTCCAGTAAAAGCGCCCTCTAAACCCTTAAAAATTTCCACTTTAGAGGGCGCTTTCTTTAAAAAGCGCCCTCTAAAGTGGCCCTTAAAGGGCTTAAAGAGCCACTTTAGAGAGCACTTTCACCAGGAAAAAAAGCGTTGTCTTTACCTATGCCAGCGCCAGATTAGAGGGCGCTTTAAAGCGCTGTTATAGGCCAAAAAAAACGCCCTTTTTTCCCTTATTTGGCGTAGTGTTCATACTATAAATGTCTTCAGAAGAATTCTTCCTTTTATACTTTCCTCCCCTCTCACAACCCATAAATAATTTATCTTTCCTCCCTCCAATCCCATTTTCGGTATCAAAACGAATAGTAACACCAATAATACCATGTTGTTTACCAATTGACTATGCCCATACTAACATATCACCTCGTGAGGGAAATGTTTATCATTTACAACATATAAAGAATACATTATAAATGTCAGCCATACCGAAAGGCTATTAAATGTCGAACATGTTAAAAACAAAACATGGAAGTAAAACACATAACATCAATGGTAAAAATTGTGTAAAATCTGCAGGGGAACCATTAGGATCTGGACCGCACAAACGAAATATTCTGAACTACCGAATTTTTTACACGAAGCTAAAACTCTGGTATATTGGAGTTTTCAAAATGTCCAGAAGTTTTTTTATCTTTGCTGTATTTTTTAAAATATTCGATAGAAGAAATAACTTTCCCTAAAAATACCACTTTTTTTTTCAAACAATCAGGTATAAATGTATCATATTTTTAAAAAATGCGATAAAAAATCTCCAAAAAATTTTGGATTTTTTTTAAAATATGCGATAAAAATGCAATAATTTTTCAGAAAATACCAAATTTTGCAAAAATATCTGGTAAAATTGCATAAATTCTGCTTTTTTTCAAAAATTTTCATACCAGATTTTTCGACATAACTACCCGTTTATTTTTTATTTTTTATCGATTCTCAAAAGTGATTTTTTTTGACCAAATATAAATTTTGATAAATAAATAATGAGAAGAACATTTTTGCCAATATAAAAATACAGGGGTGTTAAGTTAACTTGGGATGACAAGATATATTCTCATATTTCCATCATGAGCATTTAATTTGACACCCCCCATATTTTATTTTTGCCAAAACTGCCCTTGATTGAAATTTGAATGAAATTTACGTTTGAAATTTTTGGTAGACAAAAATGAAATTTTCGGTACAAACAAAATTTTAATAATGTATTTTAAATTTCCGGTATACCGTAAATTTCACAATTTTCGGTATGTTCCAAATAATTCAGGAAATTTGAAATTTACTAGGTGATATACCAAAAATTTCAACTAAAATAAAATTTCCGGTAGGGTTATTTGTGTGAAATTTTAAACGCTCAGGATTTTGCCGACAGTTTTAGATGACTGTGATTGTCTAGAGTAAGTGCAAACTTGTATAAATAGGTTGACCTATTGTTTGATAAAAACATTTGAAAAAAATCTCTTCTTCAAGTTTTGATTAAGACAAAAGTGTACTTCAACGGAGCTTCACCTCCCGTAGATTTATGACTTCTAGATGACCCCACATCTCTCGCCGGACTGACATCTAAGTTGAATTAATTGTTGTCTGATACCAGAACATAAATGTGAGAAAGACCGAGTTTCGTGAAGATTGGATTGATACCGACAGGAGGGTGAAATACAACCTTGTTGAGTTGAAGACGGATGAAGATGTGAAAGATACATGGAGATCATTTTGCCGTAGGATAACAAATGAGCTGATCGAGTTAGATGCTAAGATTTCAAGGTCTATTGACGACAAAATGAAGATGATGAAACATTCAGAATCATATGCTAGTGTTTAGGTTTTCGCATTTATCATAATTTATCTAAGTTATGTAATTGTTCATCAAATGTTAGTTTATGTTGATGTAGCATGAACGAAAGATAAAAAAATATTATGTCATAAACAATTTTCTGATGAATATATCTTAGTAATATACAAATAATACAAATAATACATAATATATAAAAGATGTCTAAATAAGCCCCCAACTAGCTATGTGTGCAGCCCGAGCTAATCCAGTATAAACCTCACCATCTATGTTCGCCAAACCTATGAGGTTATCCATAATAAATGCAATCATCTAAAGACATTTCTAGTCATCGACATCAGTTGTAGGAGGCGGCGACACATCATCAACAAGTACCCCAACACCAGAAGGCCCAACATCACCTGTCTCCAACATCAACCTCATCTCCCACCTCATCCGCCACCTCATCTCTGGGCTACTCAACCGATCTTACTTGTCGGAGTTGAGTTCTACGAGGTGCACATAATCCACCCTGCTCAGTCAACCATTTCCGATGTAAACCGATTGGAACCACTCGTTCAGCCCGTATCCGAGAAGACTAAGCCTCAACAGTCCTAGCCTGGTCAGTCGCTCTATCGATAGCTCTGCTTGCAATAGTGCCGTCTATATCTCTATATTTCACTGCAAAAGAAGGGAAAATTTTAAAAAAATAGTAACTACCGAAAATTTCAGAATTTCCAATAAAAAATAAAGTTTGTATCCATAACGAAAATTTTAGAATTTCCGGTAAAAACCCAAGTGTTTATAACTATAAAAAATTCTTAAATTTTTGGGAAATCAAATGGGATTTCCTACCGGAATTTTCAAAATTTCCGATAAAATTGATATAATTAATAACGAAAATTTTAGAATTTCCGATACAAAATCTCAATTTTTTTGACTTTTATGGTAAAAAGCATACTGTTTTGAAATTTTCGGTATCGCCCAAAATTTTTCAAAAATCCGTTTGAATCCTATAAATTTAAGAAATGAGTGAAGTGATTTTGCAAGGGTAATGTTGTCTTTTTCATATGCAATGGAGGGTGCGAGGTTTAATTGGCGGTTGGCAGGAGGAAATCTTTTCAATCATACCCTTAAAACCTTTGGGCTTAAACAACGGGCTCAAATGGCCCAACAACGATCTCCAAATTGCTGAAGACGGTGTATTGGTAAATATAAACATTATATCCACCCGATCAAGTTGCGTTTACTGCATCTTCTTCATCTTTTCTTCCGATACTTCCCATCCCTGAACACTGCAACAAACTTCTCTTAATCCATTTTTAAAATCTTCTCTATTTCTCTAAAACCCTCAACCATGCCAGCGGAGACGCTTGCCAACCAGAACGGCGGCGTGGCCGCCACTTCCAATTCATCCGCCGCACCTGTTAAGAAATCGAGGGAGAGTGATCGACGTCGCCGTCGCCGGAAACAGAAGAAAAACAACAAAGCTTCCGATAAGACAGCTCCCAACACCAACGAAGACAGTGACGATGCTAAGGAGAATACTGATCCGAAGCAGGTTTTCATCCTTCTAACTTTTGTTACTTTCATAAGCTTTGATTCTTTTGATTTTCATTGTTAATAGCTTGGAAGTTTGTAGTAGATAATGCTTTTGTCGCCGGAAAGGATAGGTGCTAGCGAAATTTATTGGTTCCGAATTTTGTTGCAGTGAAATTAGGGTTTTCAAACTTTATTTGAGCTCATTTTAGACTAGCTAGAGAGGAAAGCTGTATATGTAGGGTTTGTATTTGTTATAGAGAATTAGAGAGTAGAAAGAAAGGAAATAATCTATGTATTTGGATTTAGCTTGTTAATATGTAGTGGAACATTATTCAATATACTTTGTTTATACTGAAGCTCTTAAACTGCACTAGTTATTTTAGTTCTTCCATTGTGCTTTGTTGTGGAGAATTTCAGAAATTATATGTGTTTAGATTAAATATCGGAGCAGATCATGGTTTTCGGAATTAGTGAAATATCTCAGCTAGTTAGCATTTCAATTTAGTATGCAAACTTATGTAGTTATCTTTTTTTTTAGGTTGTTGAACACGTTGAAGTTGAGTATGTAGCAGAGAACTTAGACCAATATGAAGGCATGAATGAAGAATTTAGAAAAATATTTGAGAAATTTGCTTTCACTGATGTCGCTGCTTCGGAGGTAATGAGCTGGTTCTTGGTTGTTCTTTTCTCATTACAACTTCTCTGTTATATTGTTTATAGATTAAAGGTTTGCTATTGTACTACTAGGAAAATGATAAGAAGGATGATGAGGCTGCAGAAAATGCAGCTACTAAAAAGAAGGCTGACTCTGATTCTGATTCTGATGATGAAGAAAACGAAGATGAGCAAAAAGAAAAAGGTGGCGTATCTAACAAGAAGAAAAAGGTGCAGTAATTCTAGCATGTTTATTTCGTTTAGTGTAATCATATGGAGATCCATTCTAAATAAGTTTAATCTTGTGTTCAGCTTCAACGAAGAATGAAAATTGCTGAACTGAAACAAGTTAGCTCAAGACCTGATGTTGTTGAGGTAAGAATGTTTTATATAGCACAATTAATTTCAAATTGGCGGGTCTTCTCTTCTTTCAAGGCCGTTATGTTATGCAAATGTTATTACCTAATTTCCTTTTCATTTCTAAGGTTTGGGATGCTACTGCGGCAGATCCAAAGTTGCTGGTGTTTTTGAAATCCTATCGGAATACTGTTCCTGTACCTAGGCATTGGTGTCAAAAGAGAAAATTTTTGCAGGTTAGTCAGTATCCTAACTTTTTTTTAGCTTAGTCAGTATCCTAACTTGATAATTATAGGTTAATGATGCAAGCATGTATGATGGTTGTGCCCTGCATGAGTGATGTAGGAATAGGGTGTAAACAATGTCGTCGATAAGGTTTCTCTTATATATGTATGTATGTGGTGCTTGCAGGGGAGCGGCTGTGGCAATCACCAAACTTGGACTTGTAGGTGTTTGGAAATGGGCATCCTTGAGTCATTGCTATTTTTATTGTTTGTTGTATTGAATGAGAATATGAAGCTCATACTTGCATTATGTTATATGATGGGATTTATAAAATATATGACATTTTTGCATAATATTAATGGACATTTTTTATGATAAATTTTCTAATAGTTCTACTTTGAATTTTCAGATGCGTTTCCATTGTGCTTAATGCTCAGGCTGAATTCCTCTTATCTTCAGTTTTTATGATAGATATTAATATTACTTAGCCTAATTATATGTCGACATTTATCAAGTTATTAATCATCTCATCAGTAGTTATGTTCTTGTTTTGACAGGGGAAACGGGGTATTGAAAAACAACCCTTTCAGCTTCCTGATTTCATTGCTGCCACTGGAATTGAGAAAATCAGACAGGTAATCTGACCTGTTTGCATTTAATTTTTTTAATTCATCCGTTTGAATATTTAATTTACTTACAAATTTTATGTGCTACTATCTGTGTTCCTGAAACTGCATTCTTCTGTACTGTTAGATGCTAACACTGCATGAAGTTTTTATGTTGAGTACTGATTATGAACTTATGATTTGTTTGTCAACATTATTTAAATAGGTAGCTCCGAAGTTGTTATATGTGAAGAATTTTGTTTTAGATTCATGGATGGATGAGTTGTTGGTTTTGATAAGTTGTTTGTAGTTATAGCAAGTTAAATTGCGGCTTATATAAAAATAAGCTAGTTACAGAATGTTGGGTCCTGTTAAATTGATATATTATTAACCCGTGCACAGTATAAATATGTAATAATGGGAATGTTGATAGTCTTGTGTCCCTCTGTTGAACTTTCTTTCTTACAACCAAACTTTTTATGACATGGATGTTTTTCTATGCTACATACATACATTTTTATTCTTTAATCACTTTACCTGATTATTTTCTCTTTATCTGTGTCATGCAGGCGTATATTGAGAAAGAGGACAGTAAAAAGTTGAAACAAAAGCAAAGGGAGCGCATGCAACCTAAAATGGGAAAAATGGATATAGACTACCAGGTTTCTTTTGTGTTTTATAAAATTTGATTCACTTGTGATTTTCTGTTAATCCATGTTATAACTTATAACCATTTTACTACCTTCTAATAGTTATGCTTCTTGGTTGCTAGGTTCTTCATGATGCATTTTTTAAGTATCAGACAAAGCCAAAACTGACATCCCTTGGGGAGTTGTATCATGAAGGAAAAGAATTTGAGGTATTACCCATGCTAGAAAGTATTGAAAAAGATTCAGTGTAACTTCTGCTTTGGTTGTGCTTATTTCTCTCTTGCTACATTTTGATTTTGGTTTTGTGGAAGCATTGAGCTGTCTCCTAGGACACCACAATAACTGCTTCTTAGCAGGAACTGATCTCCATTGTGGAACAATATGTATTTGTCCCAATGATTGAGTTGACTGGAATACTGAAATTTTTAGTTTTTCATTATTTGAGAGGTTTCAATTATCATTTCTACTTCTGTAGAGTTTTTTTGATTGTTGTAACTTGTATCCTAAATAAAATCATTAAGTGGCATATATTAAATATATTAATGAAATTATTTGGATTTATTTTGCAAATGTATTTTCCTCATTTGTAGTATTTTGTTTCCCTACCTGATTGGAAAAACTTAGATTGTTGTTGACGTATTTGCACTATTTTGTTCATTAGTTCATTATATGTTTTTACTGTGTTGAATTTTTTATGACATTTGTTGATGTGCAGGTAAAGTTGAGGGAGATGAAACCTGGCTTGTTATCACATGACTTGAAAGAAGCTCTTGGTATGCCTGAGGGTGCTCCTCCTCCATGGCTTATTAATATGCAGGTAAAAACAGTGCCTTGTGCATGTTTCATTAATCCTGTTATTGTCCCTGTGTCTATATTAAACTTGTTTAATTTTTCCCCAGAGATATGGTCCTCCACCATCATACCCCCATCTGAAGATTCCGGGATTGAATGCACCCATACCCACTGGAGCTAGTTTTGGTTATCACCCTGGTGGTTGGGGCAAGCCTCCCGTTGATGAAGTAAAATTTTCATATATTCACAGTTTTATTGTTTGTTTTTGGATTCACCCTTATCTTATTAACCAGCTTATTTGTCTTTATGTAAACAGTATGGGCGCCCACTGTATGGAGATGTTTTTGGTGTTCAACAACAAGACCAGCCTAACTATGAGGTTTGGTTTAATTGGAAGTTCTGCTTTGTAAATAGAGTGGAAATTTCTTATCAATATTATTTTACAAAGCCACCTCTTTTTCTAACTTCACTTGCGGGTTTCAAGAGTGAATGTGTTTCTGAAGCATATGTTTTTTTTTCTTTCTGTGCATATCTTTAGTTTTAGTTTAATTTCCTTTATCTTATTGTGGCAGACATTGCAGAGGTAAAAAGTAAGCGAAATTAGCATTGTATCATATCATCTTTTCTATCCAAAACTTCAAATATATATATTGCTTATTGCCATTTCTTTGTGATTTTTTATGGGGGAAGGGGCGTAAAAAATTTCTTCTCTTTTCACCTATAAGGTGCTGTCCTTTCGTTGGTTGAAAATGCAAAAATTTCTTCAGGCACAAAATAAAAACTACAAATTTTAATTGGGAACTGCATAACTTGTCAACTTTTTATGGTTATCAATTTTATTGTGTTATTTCTTTTCATATTTTACTCAATGTTCTCATAATGCAGGAGGAGCCAGTTGATAAGACGAAACACTGGGGTGATTTGGAGGAAGAAGAGGAGGAAGAAGAGGAGGAAGAAGAAGAGGAGGAGGAAGAAGAAATGGACGAGGAGGAACTTGAAGACGGTATCCAATCTGTTGATAGTTTATCAAGGTATTGTTATTTTACCATTTTAATTTCTTCTTTATATGTAATTGTAATGTAGGTTTGAAGAGTGGTTGTGTCATTTTACCAAAAGAAAGTGTGGGTGTTCTGAAGTGCCTCACCTCAATTTTTCTAGTTGATATTTTTTTTCTGCAATAGGCATTGCTATTCTTCATGAAAAATTAACTCAAATGAAAAAAGCCATTTATCAATTTCCTGGCATGATTGGATGTCTTTCAATTAGTTTGTTTATTGAAAAAGGTTTATGTTATCCTTTTTACCGTTTCTTATAAACATAAATCTACCCATTATGAGGCTTTATACTCTGTAAGCAGGTTTGGTAGAATTTGGTTTGCAACATTCTGCATTTCTTTTTAACAATAATTATAATAGGAAAGTATTGGTTCAGAGTATTTTTATGTTCAAGAAATATTTACCACTTTCGTTGTGTGGAGTTTTAGAGCATCCACAATGGTGCTGCTTAAATGGGTACTTGCCCACTAAGCATTGGGGTCAAATAGGCACCCATATTGTGGTCTCTATCTCAATGATACTAAGCAAGGGTACTTCTATAGCTATTCTCTTGCTATTGTGAGGTCCGCACATCGGGTTTATGATTTAAAATTTGGATGAAATGTAATGATCGTGTTATTAGCAGGGCACCACTTACTAAATTTATTGGAGGGGCATGATGCTTATTAAGTATTGAAGCAGGTCTTTTTTCTTAATTAATGTGTACACACAAATGCTACTTGAGTACTCAAATGAGGGGAGCTCCATTGGTGATGCTGTTATTAACTACATAAAATGAACTAACCTCGTAAATGGAACAGGTCGTTCGAATTGAAATGTCTTGCTGTACCATTCTCTGCTTGTAGTTCTCCCCTGTATGCTTTGCTTGAGTGTGTGTTGTTTGGTTTGGGGGAGGTAGTGTTAAGTTATCAAATATTGGCTGTCTGATTTTGACAACCCCCACGGCCAATTTATGAAGGATGGCGGCTCTGTGGCATTTTATGGCGAATTTTTGGCTTTCCGCCATGTTTGCTATCAATAACAACAATCACCACCAAGCCTTATCCCACTAAGTGGGTTATATTTGATGTACTGTCATTTTAAGCTCATTCTTACCTCTTTTATTGTGTTATTTTGCCCAGCACTCCCACTGGAGTGGAGACACCTGATGTTATTGACCTACGGAAGCAACAAAGAAATAAGGAGCCGGAGAGGCCTCTTTATCAAGTATGTTTTTTCGCATTGAACATTTTTTGACAGTTTTTAATTCTGTTTTGAAGTCTTATAATTGACATTTTTTGGTCTTCTATGAAGGTGCTTGAAGAGAAAGAAGAAAAAATTGGTGCAGGATCTTTACTTGTACCTGGACACACGTATGCAAATTTTGGAGCACCTTTATATAGTGTTTGAGTAGCATTTTTCTCTTCATAATTTTTTGTTTCTTCACAAATTCTGATGTTTCCTTTTCTCCTATCTGTAGTTATGTGGTTGGCACTGGCACCCAGGACAAATCGGGTGCTAAAAGGGTAAGAAGTTTTCTCCTCTGAGGGAACATTAGGGGAAGGGGTTGTTTGTGATATCCGATAATGATATTTGTTTTGAGAGGTGGCATGTTTCATGCTTTTTGGTTTTGGAACTTTCAGGTCGATTTGCTTAAAGGTCAGAAGTCAGATAAAGTGGATGTTACTTTACTGCCGGAAGAGTTGGAAGCCATGGAAAATGTTTTACCTGCGAAGTATGAATTTCTTTTCATATATCTAATTTTCTATTGAGTGGGTTACTTTTGTGTTGAAATGATTTCTTACCTCTGCGGGAGCTATGCAGGTACGAAGAAGCAAGGGAGGAAGAGAAGTTGCGTAGTCAACGAGAAGATTTCAGTGACATGGTTGCAGAAGTATGTTAATCAATAACCCTACAAATTACACGAAGCTTCATATTGGTGTTTTTTAACTACCATCATGATTTGTATCTAATATTTGTCTTTATCTGGTCCAGAATGAGAAGAAGAGAAAAAGAAAGATGCAAGAAAAGGAGGGCAAGTCGAAGAAGAAGGACTTCAAGTTTTAGTTATTTTTGGCAGGTAACTGGAGTTAGCAACTTTCAGATTCGTGTAATTCTCGGTTGTAATTTTCACTTCCTATGACCAGAGAACTTGTTTATCTCACCTGTAATACATAATTGCTTAAAAGTAGCTATATCACTGTATTTAGCAGGAATGTACGGTTACGTAAATGAAATGAAAATACTCCTACAATGGAAACACTAAGCAGAACCTGCATTCATAATTACATTGCATTTATTGTGTGATTGAATAATTCCAATTTGATGTTTGATCAATGGACCGTTTTTAAAGTAGTTCATGTGATACCGAAGTTATAAAAATTTAGCTACATCACAAGCATTCTTTCCTCGTGGTTTTGTTCTTTTCTTACACATAGCTCACACCGATTAACTATCAGGTTTGAACTCACTACCAAATGTTTTTGATCCACTATGTCACTTTCATGTTATGATAACAACTTATATATAAACCGCACATGCTTGTCTATTTTGTGACTAGTCCCATGTCAAAAAGCACTTGCAACAAAATGTAACAATAATGTGATCTTTCAAATCAAAACTTTTCCTTGATAACTTAATGTGACACGAGTATCACGTTGCCGCAAACCCCATGGGAAGTTAGCAATAGTGTCAAAATAACACTTCCGTCTTAACCAAGTAAACAATGGCTATCTTTTGATTGGAACCAAACAAGCAATGATAAAGACGTTAACTTAATTTATTTAGCAGAGGACAGATATAAACGCAAGCTAATACTGACATGCCATAGAGTCTCAATAGATTACCTAGTCTATTTTCATATCTAAACGTATTCATCAAAAGACAATGAACACCGAATTTTTTGATTCCTGCGAATATTTTTAGATTGCAAAACTAGCTCTAACCACGTGGTTGCTTACTCCACATGCTACACAGAAGAGCCGCCAAATCATATAAGACTAAAAGAATATGTTAATTTGATCCTTAAACAACTTTATTTTAAATGGCCACATTAGTTTAATAATTTTTGGCTGGCGTCTAAGTTGGAAATTATAGAGAATAGACTAACCATAGTTAAGATAGTTCAACTTAGATATAATTCGATATGTCATTTTCATATCTGACCGACAAATATTCTTTGTTTTGTCTTTTTCTTTTTGTATTTCACAAGTTAATGATACTAGACCCTTTATCTAATCAACCGACCAAGATTGATTTCCGTTCACATTAATCCTTAAAATGGTAAATGTAATTAACTCTGCTTATTTTTGATACTGATATCTTACCCGATTGCTGATTTAGTTATATACCTACATGTGACTATAGGGTTCCTAATTCTTCATAGTAATCTTATAGCTGCCACCAATTTGGAGAAAATTCATTGATGCACGTTTTTCCTCCATTTAATATTTATAATTTTTAATGTGCAAACTCTATTTTTACCTTTTCTTTAAATCAAAATTTGTATGCGTGGTTTACAAATTAGCATTATTCAATTATTATAATTAGCGCGCAATAGTTTAAATTAAGAGTTCGCTGTTATTTGTATTTCAAAACTTTTTAGTTAGTTATGTTTTGAAGAGAAGTTGAGTTGTGTTTTGATGAGAAGTTGTGGTGGTGATTTCAAAATGAAGTTTCGAGTTCGACAAGTGTGTGAATTTGACTGATGGGTAATTTCGTATGGAGTGTAGAATTCGAAAGGAAATACATGTTACACAAGTTAGTTAGTTAATTAGCTTTGTGCATAAATACTATTATAATCCACTCTTATAAATACTATTATAATTACCACTCATTTTTACTCAAAAACGTCTTCATTCATTTTCTTCTTTTTTAACGTAATAGAAACATCTGTTCTAACAAATTGGCATCAAGGAGTCTGATTGCGATTCAATTGCTTAACAATGGCGAACGGAAGCACAACATCAACATGATTTCCTGTAAATCTATCAGTTTTTAAAGGTGAAAATTATAAGAGGTGTATTGCACAAATGAAGGTCATCTTTAGATTTCAAGATGGGGGAAATTATGCAAAAAAGTGTATCACAATTGGAGGCGAGCGCGAGTGATGTCCAACAGACTGCGTACATGGAACATATGAAGAAAGATAGATAAGTCCTCTTCTTGGTTCACTAGTGTGTGGATCCAAATATCTTTGAGAAGATTATAAAAGAAGAATAGACAAAAGAAGCTTGAGATAAATTAGAGAAATTGTATGGCGGTGATGAGAAACTCAAGAGAGTAATGTTGCAGACCTTGAGGAAACAAATTGAGATGACTTAAATGAAAGATGATAAATAAATTTAAGAATTCTTTTGCGCATGCTAACAAACCAGATGGAGGCGCGTGATAAATCAATTAATGATTGACAGAAGATTGAAAAAGTATTGAGATCTCTGACTGCAAATTTTGATTACATTGTCGTGTTTATTGAAGAGCCCAAGTGCCTAATTGAGATGAAGTCGGAAGAAGTTTAAGCTTCATTAGAAACTCATGAGATGAGGTTGGAGCATACAAACTTAGAGAGGAAAAAGGTGGCTGAACATGCATCGCAAGCAAGATTCATTAAGAAGTTTGGAAAAGAAAAGGCGAAGTAAAGAAAGAATATTGTTAATGATGAGAATTCAAGCAAGAATTCAAAGAATCACACTGATTCAATCAAGAAAAGCATGTACAACAGACTTCAATGAAGAAAGTTGACATGAAAGAGGTGCAGTGCTACAATTGTCAAAGACTTGGTCATTATGCAAGAGATTATAAATTGCCCAAGAAGTTGAGGACAAAAGGAAAGAAAGAGGTTCAGTTTGCTCATGCAAGAGGAAATGATTCTAATGATGTGCTACTAATGGTCAATACTCAAACTAGTGATGATCTAGCTAGGGTGTGGTACTTGGGTTTAGGATGTAACAATCACATGACTGGAAACAAAAGATGATTCATCATGTTGGATGAATCAGTCAAGTAGGAAATCAGATTTGCAGATGGAAGGCATGTTACATCAGAAAGAAGGGGAAACATCAAAATAGTGAGAAAAAATGGTCAAAAAGCAATCATCAAAGATGTCATGTATGTTCCCTCTATGATAAGTAACCTGATCAACATTGGTTAGTTACTTGCAAAAGGATACAACATGAAAATATTGGACAATGTGAAGGAAGATTGATCCTGAAGCACCATTAGAAGACAACAAAATCTTTAAGATTGAGATCAACATGTTTGATCATCAATGTCTTGCTTCGACTCTAGCAGAAGACAAGAACTGGCTATGACACCACAGGTATGGACCCTTGAACTTTAGAAGCTTAAGTATGCTCAATAAGAAGTAGATGGTGTATGGTGTACCTCAGATAAATGAGCCAAGTCAGATGTGTGAAGAATGTTGTAGAGTAAAGCAAGCAAGTAAATAATTCAAGCACGATCTTCCTATGAAGGCCAAGAAAAGGTTAGAACTTATGCATTATGATGTGTGTGGACCTTTTGAAGTTAGGTTGAGTGGAGGTAACTATTACTTTCTAACTTTTATAGATGAGCTTGCAAGACATATGTGGATTTATATAATCAAAAGAAAGACTGAAGTGCTTACACAGTTTAAGAGATTTAAGTTGCATGTGGAAAAACAAAGTGAGTGCAACATTAAGATAATGAGAACTGATAGTGGAGGTGAGTATACTTCAATGGAATTTGCAAGATTATGCAATGATGAAGGCATAAAGCACGGGATCATTGCACAATATACACCTAAACATAATGGGATGGCTGAAAGGAAGAACACAAGTATACTGAACATGGAAAATAGTATGTTGAAAGCTAAAGAAATGCCAACGAGATTTTGAGGAGAAGAAATTTCAATAGTGGTTTACATGATACCTTATGAGGCTCGAACATGGTTGAAGCTAAATGTTAGTCATCTTATAGTAGTTGGATCAATATGCTTCAAGCATGTACCTGAGCAATTGAATAGGACACTAGATGATCAAAGTCAAACCATGGTGCTCATAGATTATCATTCAACTGGTGCATATAATTTGTATTCACCAAATGATGATAAACTAGTGATCAGTAGGGATGTATTGGTGGACGAAAGCAAATGATGGAATTGGACTCGAGGGTCAGTTCGACATGAACATGAGACAATCCTAACAGTGTTTGAAGAAGACCAACAAAATAAATCCACAACCATTTAAAATGAAGAACCACTCGAGAAAAATGTTAGAAGACCGACTAGAATAAGAACTGAGTTGTAAGGCTAGCTGGATATGAGAGATTTCCAGATAAAGCAGTTAACGAATAAGGTGGTGTGATCAAAGAAGTGATGATGGCTGAGTCAGAACCAATTAAATTGATACAACCAATGAAGGACTCGACTGGACAACAACTATGCAAGAAGAGATTGGATAAATTGAGAAAAACAAGACATATGAGCTCATGGGTAGATCTAGCAAGAAGCCAATTGATGTGAAGCGAGTTTTTAAGCTGAAACTGAGAGCAAGTGGTGAAATTACCAAGTATAAGGCAAGACTAATGGAAATAGGCTTTCTACAAAAGCCCGGTATCAACTTCAATGAAGTCTATGCACCTATTGCAAGGTTGAAGACAATTAGAATTGTTGTGTCGACTCCAACATACAAAGGAGGGAAGATACACCAATTGAATGTTAAGTAAACATTCTTGAATGGGCCATTGGAGGAAGAGGTATATCTCAGTAAACCACTAGGATTCGAAATAAAAGGGCAGGAGAAAAAGGTGTACAATTTGAGGAGGGCTCTATATGGCTTGAAGCAAGCCCTAATGGCTTGGAATAAGAGAATCGATAGCTTCCTAATCAAGGCAGGTTTCACAAAATGTGTTTTAGAGCATGAAGTATGTGCCGACGATGTAGACATGGTCAGTCGAATCATCCTATGTATATATGTGGATGATTTCACTACTACAAAAAACTCCTTTTACCTTGGTAGAAAAATAGGTCTTACCTTGGTTTTACAAGCAAGATAACGAAGGGCATCATCGAAAGTGCACACTTTATCTCTCGGTTTAAAAAAAATATCGACAAGTATGTGTAAAGGTCATGGGTACGATTTCCATGAAGACCTTTTTGGAATTCTGAAATGGTGAAAACACATGTCCTATCGGTTTTGACATTTCTCCGACAGGTATACTACTTTTCACCTCAGCTTTCTCATAAAATCAAAGGGTAAAACAATTTTGAATTTACTAAATCTAATGTTGTTTTCTTATTTTACTAAACACTATACCAAACATATAACTTCTTAAATTTGGTTAGGAAAATAATTAATGAATAATTGTGTTATATTTGAAGAAGAACTTACATTGATTAATGATTTTGAAACATCTTGTAACTTATCATTCATCTCACACTCTTTTATGATTAAAATATCTTCAATGTTCCAAGTTATTTAATCAATAATTCATTTTCTACTAGTTCATTCTTGAAAGCACAAAATTTGATGCTTTGAAAAATGAACAAATATGGAAGAAAGTTGAACGAAAACTAGAAGTATTGGAGAGATTTTAACGATAAAAAAACATGAGATAAATGATGAGTTGCAGAATGCTAGAAAATCATTAGTCAATGTAAGATAAGTTTCAGATACAACATAATTTTTCATATGACTACTTCCAAAATCAATTTTATAGGTTATATGTTCAAAGAGGGGTTAGTGAAACAAAAAATTGATATTAAATATAATAAATTAAACTCGACGAAATAAGCTGAAAGTTGCACAAAGAATCATAAAAAGCATAATCTCAATATCAATATTAATCTCAAACTCAAACAGAATAACAAAAACTAAAACACAACATATGGATTTAATAAACTCAACTAAAAAACAACAACTCAGAGAAACATATTCACCTCGGTTGAAAAGACAACCGAGATGAAATGTGGCATATTTTTAGATTAAAAATAAAATATTCAAAAAGGCATGTACTCTGAAGCTACTGGAATTCGAAGCATGTACTATAAATAAGTTTATCCATCCGTTTTCTAAATAACTGACGAAATATATATATATATATATATATATATATATATATATATATATATATATATATATATATATATATATATATATATATATATATATATATATATATATATATATATATATATATATATATATATATATATATATATATATATATATATATTTAAAATGGTGTGTCCAGGAATTTTACCTCGGTTTTTTGATATGTGAGGTGAAATCGTTGTCATAAAAAGTAGTTTTTCTAGTAGTGTTTGTTGATCACAGGATCCAACGAGGAAAGGATTATGAAGTGCAAGGCTGAGTTGATGCAGGAATTTGAAATGTCTGACCTAGGAAACTTGTCGTATTTTGTAGGGATAGAATTTAAAGACACAAGCCATGGAGTGTTCATGCACCAACAAAAGTATGCTCAAGATATCTTAAAAAGATTCAAGATGAGTAACTGTAATGCAAGAGTCACACCAATTGTGACAAGAGAAAATTTGAAAAGAGAAACAAATTATGAGTTTGTAAATGCAACATTATGCAAACAAATCATTGGGTCTCTAATGTACTTATGCAGTACCAGACCTAACATTTTCCAAATTGTTGGACTTTTAAGCAGGTTTATAGAGAATCCACAAGAATGTCTTCTCACAGGAGTCAAAACGATGTTGAGATACATAAAGGGAACAATGGATCATTGAGTGCTAATGCAAAAGCAGAAGATCAACAACAAAACATGCAGAAGTGCATGGATATATAGATTCCGAGTTCAGTGGAGATCAAGATGAAAGAAAAAGTACTACATGCTGCATATTCATGATTGGTGGAACACCAACCTCTTAGAGCTCAAGGAAGTAAGGGATAATGACCTCATCATCTTGTGAAGCTGAGTATGTAGCAGTATCCTATGCAGCTTGTCAAGCCTTATGAATAGAAATGCTGCTAGATGAACTTAAAGTAATGGAATCGAAGAAGATGAAACTATTTATAGATAACAAGTCAAATATAGATCTATTTAATCATCTGATATGCTATGGAAAGAGTAAGCATATAGAAAGGAGGTATCACATTTTTAGAGATCAAGTGAACAAAGGAAAGATCGAGCTTGAGTATTGCAAGTATGAAATGCAATTGGTGTATTTGCTTACAAAAGCTTTGAAGAAGACAAGGTTCAATTATTTGAAGACACTTGTTGGAATTAGGAGTCTAGAAAGTAAAAATAAGGAGTGTTTTTTTTTGTATTTCAAATGTTTCTAACTAGTTGTGTTTGGCGAGAAGTCGAGTTGTGTTTTGACAAGAGGTCGAGTTGTGTTTCAACGTAGAGTCGACCTTGGGTTTTCAAAGTGACGTCCTGAACTCGACAAGTATGTGAATTTGACAAATGGATGATTTCGTATGGAGTGTAGAATTCAATAGGAAACACATGTTGCACAAGTTAGTTAGTTAGTTAATTACTACCTCCGTCCCAAATTATAAGACGTTTTGGACATTTCACACGAATTAAGAAACATAATTAATGTTGTATGGGGAAGAGAAATTATGCATGAGTTTACAATCTCGACCTTTATTTATTACGTATGAAAGATAAAGTTAACATATTAAATGAATAAATAGTAATAAATGATAGATGATATATTACAAAAAATATCATTAGTGTTGCATTGAAATTGAAAAGTGACTTATAATTTAAGACAATCTTTGTTCCTAAAGTGACTTATAATTTGCGACAAATAAAGTAGTAGCTTTGTGTATAAATACTATTGTAATACACTCTTACGAATAACTACCACCCATTTTTACTCAAAAATGTCTTCATTCATTTTCTTCTTTCTTAACGCAATAAAAGCATCTCTTCCAACATTCATATTGAAAAGATTCCAAAGTTTCACATTTATTTGGCATAGAGATTCTAAAGAGTTAATATGTATTGTCATCCTTCACTTTATAAGTTAGTTTTATAGAGATGAATTAAGTCAAACTCTAATACTACTAATCGAATTATGAACCATCCATCATTTATATTCACGTACTAAACTAAAAAATCTAATAATTCATAATAATATTTTACAAAAAGGTAAATGCGATTTTCAAAATCAGAGTGCACAAGTACACACTCTTAACTCTATATGGATATACATCGACCTTGTTTCTCATACTATGCGTTTTAAAAGATTGTTCACGTTATTTAAGAAAACAATTAGTTGTGTTAAAATAAGAGAATTTCTTAATTCACCCTATATATATATTACTTAGGCACCACATGAAAAAACTAAAATGCCCCCAGATTCCGAAGATGCATCTTCGAACGCATCCAATCCTGATTTAACATTAAAATATTCCGGAGATGCATCTTCAAATGTATTTCGTAGATATATCTATGGAACGTATTGAAGCTTAAAACGCGCTAGAACCCTTCTCCTTCCTCATTTCTAAAAAAACTAAAAAGTTCATCAAACTCTCTCAAAATGTTTTCCATCAACCAAGTCCAAAATCAAACAACTAAGCCAAAGGATCTTCAATCAACATCACGGACATCAGAAACACCATTTAACACTAAAGAAATGTCTAAATTTACATTTTGATAAGTTTTTTAAGTTTTTGTTTAAATGAGTAGAAAATGATGATTTATGTATCAAATGAGTAGGAAATGCAAAAATGTTAGTTTATACATACTGTATAACATGTTTGTTTGTTGAAAATCATGATCAAACCGCTTTTTTTAGGTTTGCATGTCTGCATTTCCGCCATTGATGATCTGAAGAGTTGAAGAAAATTCTGGAGATGCATCTCCGGAGTTTTTCAACGTTTAGTTTCCTAGTAACCGGAGATGCAGCTCCCAAAATTCTCAATATGTTTTTTTATTTTATTTTCTTGCTTGTAGTGTTGCTAATACTAGCTGCCTGGTTTACTTACAAATATTATATCTGATAGACACAATAAACTGAAGCACGAGAGGATTGCACAACATGCATCGGTGCAGTGGGAGAAGAGTCAGATTTCAGAGGCTCTAGTTCACTCTAGCCATGTAGAGACATCTACTTATGTGGCTCATATTTCTCCTCATCCTTTCCCATCTTCTTCTTCTTCCTATAGGAGACGATTTTCACCTACCGACGCATCACTACCTCCATCCTCCCGCAAGCGCCAGGTTTCACCTATTCACGCACCAGAGGTATCTGAGTCACCGTTGGTACCGAAGACACCAGTGCCACCTCTGACATATGATGCTTCTGAGCTAGTGCCACCTCCGACTACTAATGTTGTTGAGCTAGTTCCACCTCCAGATGGTGAAGTTGTTGATGCTACTAAGCCAAAGACACCTCAGGCATTTGTAGAATGCCTTATAGAGTTGTCACTACTGCCTCTATACCCAGATCATACTACTAGACATATATGGGACGGAAAGGTAACATTAGTTGTATTCATTCTTTTTAATTTACATTTATTATTATATTAAAACTTTATGACTTTAATTTATTTTTCGACAGGACCGTGATCTGCTGAAGTTTATTAACGACGAGCGAAAGATTATTGGCTTGCCTCAGCCGAATGAGGATTGGTTTCAGGAAGCTTTGTACCTATCTGTAATGAAGAACTCGTGCATGACCGATTATATTACGATCAAGCATTGGATGCTTAATGCATTCGTGAAGAGATAACACACTGAGATCTCGTTATTTCATCTCCCGCTTAGTGAGATGTCTATGACACTCAATGATGTGTAGTGTTTGCAACATCTCCTGATCAGGGGGAAACTTCTTGATCAGAGGAGGATTAGAAAAGACGAGGCACTAGAGTTGATGGTAGTGAAGGAGAATTGCGGTCCAAAACGCAGCGGAAATTAAAATTTTCTCCTTTAGAGATCCTTACGAATGGTCATGATCAGTGATAGAATATTTACCTCTTGTGACGATTGAAACCTTTGGTGCAGATCTCTTTTGACGATCAAAACCTTTGATGCAGATCCACGAAGCGATCACGAACGTTGAACGATGACAACGTCTCTACTCAGTCCACACGAATGGATTCCTTCAATCTCAGTGCTAGCTGGTATGAATGAAGGCTTTGAGTGAGAGAGAGAGAGAGAGAGAAAAAAACGAAAATAATGCAACCGCTATTTAATGCTTCTACACAAGGGTTCTATTTATAGAACCACTTGTGTGGGCTTCAAGCTAAAAGACCCACTTAAGCGTATTTTGGCCCATATCTTATAATATGCCCAAAATCACTTAAGCCCATGGTACCTTACCATATTTCGTATTCTACTCAAATACACCGTACCTTACGATGTTCTATAATTCACTTAAGGGCACCGTACCTTACGGTATTCCTTAGTTACTCTATCTCTCATCAATCCGTCCTTTGTGTGTGACCCTGTAGGTTTTCGTGACGTTGACAATTATATTAAATCACGCATTTAACATAATAAACAGTGAGCGGTATCTAGCAATACATCACTGCTACCCAAGACACGAAAATGTCATGTGATCTGACAAAACCTTCTGTGATAATACTTATGTGTATAATTACCCTTTTGCCCTTATGTCTATATTGAACACAAGGCATAGACCGTGTCATCCTTGTCCAGTTCAATATTGGGCCCATAGACATTTATCCTGTTATGCAGGATGGGCAAATTCCATCTAGGTCACTCATGTCCCTCAGCATGCTTCGTGGAGTACCCATCAACTGTCTTTATGGTTATCCAGTTACGGACAACGTTGGATCAGCAATAAAGCACTCGACTCCACATCTAGGGTCCATAGTGGTTTCAGGTCGAAGAGTGGTATACACCATTATCACCATGAGAATAACTTATGACACTTTGCATAACTTTCTATATAGTATTCTCATAGCGGGTCAATCCGGTATAAATATTACTCATAATATTCATACCTATGTTTAAGACTTGATAACTCTTTATCCATGATCCATGACATGTGATCATCAGTCTACAAACATAATAGTCTTAATGCTTTAATGTTATCCCACTTCACACTAAAGCTCGACTACGGATACTTTAAGAATAGTGTCCTTATGTTTAATGTGTTCTCATGATTAAGTCACACTTAATACATTAAACGGACTAGCTATTCTAGGGACTTTATTAAACAAACGTAATAAAGAAAAGCCTTTTATTATTCGATACAAGTACCAAAAGTATTGGCATCTAGGGCTTACACCAACAGGTAGACCATCTAGAAGTTGACTCAGAGGCTTCATTGAGGGAGATGGAGAGAACTAGAGGGGCTCATGCTAGTTTTGAATTTCTGAAAAAGGTATATACATATGAGCTCTAGAGAGCAGAGCATGCTAGAGGTGATGACGAGCAGATGAGGTTCCATAAAGCATTTTCTATAAGAGCATACCTTCTATATTTGGTTGACACTATGATTTTTGTAGACAAGTGTGCCACTTATATAGATGTCGTCTACCTACGGTACTTCAAGGATTTCAAGTGGATCCATGAGTACAATTAAGAGAACGCTTGTTTGGTATACTTGTACTCGAAGTTATCAGAAGGCTTTAGGTGGAAGATGAAACAGGTCACATGAAATATCACACTACTGACAATGATATTTATTGGTCTTTTAATGTTTCTGTGTCATTTTAATTTCATCTTTACAACACCATTACTAATGTTTCATGTGTTCCAAACTTTTCAGGCTTGGACCCTCCATCACTTCTCGCGCATCTCCAGCTGGACGGGTGTACCGACTCACACTGAGGATATGTCGTATGCTACTATATTTTCCCCACTCAGAGGAAATAGGCGATATAGCCATTCAGACTGTATCTTGACCGCTTGGCTTCCAAGGACATGCACTTCAACAACTATGTCGATCACCGTAAGACCCGACCATTTGACGATATAATGCTATACTCGAGATGGTTAGCTTGCAGATCAGGTATCACTTCTCCTCATATGCCCGAGTGCGTGATGCGGCAATTTGGATACACTCAGACCCTTCCCAGACACCCTCTTGCCTCTGCTCCTCTTGGGATGACACGTAAATAACTGGATTCTATGTTTGATGATTATAAGAGTCATCTGGTACCGAAGGAGGCACGAAGTACAATAGCTAAGAGCGACTAGAGCTACGTCAACATGTACATCATGTTATTCTTCAGGGTGTCACATCCGTATATGGTGCAAGATGATTTAGGAGATCCATCATGACCAGCTTATCAGGAGATACTAGAGGAGTAACATGCATATTTAGATCATGTTGAGGATGTTTTACCTAAATGTCGTCGCATAGTGGAGACTGCGCAGACATATATTGACAGAGGTATCTTCCCTGATCGGTCAAATGCGAGGTAGGTCTTAGATACCATCATGATGGAGGCATGAGAGACATTGATGTACCAGAGACAATGCAAGAGGACAAGGGTATTGAAGGCTGATGAGCCAAATGAGGCAAATAAGATGTAGTTTGACATACAAAGTAGTGTCGAAGTATATAGTAGTTATACTTTGGATTCATTATGGACTGTATTTTATTTTCACTTCATTCTACTTTATCGTGTATTTCGAATTTATTTGTATATGTCATTTTTGGACCATCTGGATTTATATGTCATTTTTGGCATATCGATGATATGGTTTAAATCTTGTCATATAACATGGTACATAACATTTATAAATCTTCATCTGAATAAACATAAACAAAATATAACATGCACTGCTGTGATGGGTTACAAAGATAAATCTCTGTAAAATAAACTGAGATGCATCTCCGGAATAATAAACGTGTAAAGTGCATTTCAAAGTGGATGAATGGTGTATGTTTTAAAATATTACAGAGATGCATCTTCGGATCAATTAACGTTTTGATTTAAGACAAGATATTTATGGAGATGAATCTCAGAAATCTGAGGGACATTTTGAATTTTATGAAAGATATTTTTTCACCCCATAAATAATGTATATGGTCCAAATAGGATGCGTGTAGAAACTTTGGGGGCTATTTATCTAAAACAATATTGGGGCTAACAATTTAAAATATATAAAATTATTAATTTTGTATTAATCTTTTAATTTTTGTCAACTGAGAAAACTATACCAAATTCTTATATTAAAATAATTTTAATATTAGGCTTAATTAAAATATGGTACAAATTCATTGAAAAATAATAATAGAAATATAATCATTAAAGAGGGATTCTTCATTAGCTTGTCTAAAATAAGTGATTTGTTTTCTTAAGACTGTCATTTTAGATGGTGGAAAATATCGGGTTAAAAATATCTTATTGAACTCATTCCATATAGTGATGAAATTAGCTGGGAGGGACCGTAGTCAAGCTCTAGTTCTGTCTAAGATAGAAAGGGGGAAAAGACGTAATTTAATGGCTCCTTGACCGACGCCATTACTCTTTAACGTGTCAACATACTAAAGGAACACAGAAAGATGCAGATTTGGGTCCTCAGTAGGGCTTCCAGATAACTGGTTCTACTGCACGATTTGCAGCAGAGAGGGTTTAAGCTCAAAATTGTTAGCTTGAATATTCGGGGGAGCAATGCTCGAATGAGGCTCGTCCTGAGATGGGAAATCAAAGTCCTTAAGAGGACGCTCATCATTTTACACAATCATATGAATAGTGTATTAGGCACAAAGTTGTTCTAATCGGCATCTAATTCGATGAAAACGCTCGATTTCATCAACCGGTTCTTCTAACTCGTCCCCGGATGAGTGGGTACTTGACATACAACCGAGAAAAGGGAAATAAAAGAATAAAAAGAATGTCTTAGTCTATATGGCGAAGCAACGAAATCACGATATTGACTATTTGGTCTCCGACAACGGCGTCACAAATATGATATGTCCGCAAGTGCACAAAAATATCGTAGTAATATAAAAATAATCGAACCCACAAAGACCAATTATCAACCTATTGTTATCTATCGCTACACTGTAAATCTAATGCTAAGGATAATAATTTTCGGATACAAAAGAAATGAAATAAGCTAGTTTTAAAATTCAATTAAAAGACAAAGACTGTAATGCGGCTCTCGTCAACCAACATCACCCGCAAAGTCGTTTAGTTTTATGATTAAATTGGGATAATATTTTCTAATAAGAAAAATAATCAATTTAAAGGAACCTTTCGCTTTCGCGTAGTCAGAATCAAGTTTTAGCATAAAATCTATATTGCCGCTTTCTTGTGTTCAGTGTGTTAAAATGCAAAACTCTATTTTTGAAAATTAATTACTTTTAATTATTCTAAAAGTTGTTTAAGGTGAGAAAATACATTTAAAAATATTACCGACTTTCACTCGTCTAATATCGGATTTTAAGTGCATAAGCAGCCGCTTTCGCGTGCCCGTTTATGTTTTTAAAATCTCTTTTTGAAAAATTGTTATTTTTATTAATTAATTAAAAGGTGCTTTCGTAGTGCAATTAATTAAAAACTGTTTTTTTCTAAGTCGGATACAAATTCTTTCTTTCGAATCGAAACCAACATGTCTAAGTTATACTTTTGCTATGAACATTTTAATTAAAAGCATAATAAAACGAGGCCAAAAAAAATCCATTTTAACACTAACTTTTACGACTTATATACGAGCATCATCGATACTACGATACTTACATTTAAGGCTCTATGAAATCAGTCAGACATATTACAAACAGAACAGAAACAATACTGGAAATTAAAGTTAAACATACTACTTATAATAATAAAGTAACAAAGACACGTGGAGGTGGTAATAAAGAAAGCAGTAATAACAGTAAAAGTGGAACTTGAAAATGCAATGAACAATTATGTAAATAATAAGAAAAAACTCCAATTCTAATACAATTGAAATTCTGAATAAAAATCCGGGAAGCTAATGCCTTGAACGATCCAATTACAATTTAAAAATTTGTTGAATCTTAATCTAAAGTGCAAATATCTTTAAGTGTGAGAAAATAACCGTTTTAATAAAACTGAATTTTTGCCTAAAATAAATTCTATTTTTTTTGGATATGAAAAATAAATTCAAAGGACCTTGTAATGCCCCATACTGCTTTCAAGATTACTGACTGACCCCACAAACCAACACGAGTCTTTTCAGCATGTTTTGTCCTCACTCACATATTTTTCGAGAAACTTTTTAGAAGGTCACCCATCCAAATACTTCTCCATGTCAAGCACGCTTAACTATGAAATTCTTATTTGTCAGGCTACCGAAAAGAAAATGCATCTTATCGGTATAAGTAGTACCAATAAATTCTTATAAGCCTTCCTTCAACCGTGCAATCCCATTCTTGCGCAACCTCAAGATCTCTCTCATTCTGATATGAATTCGGCGACCACTCTCCACCCTCTTCGACCTTGAGTGCTACATCCAATCTTCACCCTCTTCGGTCTCGGATGTTACACGCCCACCAGCTTCCGCTTTGTTCGCTCCCGAACCACATCGTACTGGGAGAGGTTTGACTCTGATACCATTAAATGAGACAACCTATGTCCCATTAGTGAAATTCTAATTAAAATTAAGAAATCTTTATAAAAAAATACAGAAATTTTGAAACTTTTAAATAACAAGACTGAATTAATTAAAACATACTGCTTCACACACACACACACACACACACATATATATATATATATATATATATATATATATATATATATATATATATATATATATATATATATATATATATATATATATATATATATATATTTCCAATATATTTTACATAGAGCTTGACACCGTTAAGACTAGTGACCCTGCCACATAGATAAAACTTAAAAGAAAGTACATAAAGGAACCAAAAAGAAGTATAACAAAAAAATCTCCTAAGTCCAACGAGACTGACACTTATACTGACTGTACATAATATTACGTAGTAGCGATTGTTGGTGTAAGCTCTAGAGGCCAATACTTTTGGTACTTGTATCGAATTATTTATTAATAATAAAAAGCTTTTTCTTTATTATGTTTGTTTGATAAAGTCCCTGGAATAGCTAATCCGTTTAATGTATCAAGTGTGACTTAATCATGAAATCCCATTAAACATGAGGACACTATTCTTAAAGTATTCGTAGTCGAGCTTTGTTGTGAAATGAGATGACATTAAAGCATTAAGACTATTAGGTATATACAGACTGGTGATCACATCTCATGAATCATGGATAAGGAGTTATCAAGTCTTAAATATAATTATGAATATTAGAAGTAATATTTATACTGGATTGACCCGCTATGAGAATACTACATAGAATATTATGCAAAGTATCATAAGTTATTCTCATGGTGATAGTGTTGTATATCACCCTTCGACCTGAAACCACTATGGACCCTAGATGTAGAGTTGAGTGCTTTATTGTTGATCAAACGTTGTTCGTAACTGGATGACCATAAAGACAGTTGATGGATACTCCACGAACCATGCTGAGGGACATGAGTGACCTAGATGGAATTTGTCCATCCTGCGTAACAGGATAAAGGTCTAAGGGTCCAATATTGAACTGGACAAGGATGACACAGTCTATGCCTTGTGTTCAATATAGACATAAGGGCAAAAGGGTAATTGTACACACAAGTATTATCACCAAAAAGGGATTTGTCAGATCACATGACATATTTGTGGCTTGGGTAGCAATGATGGGTTGCTAGATACCGCTCACTGTTTATTATGTTAAATACTTGATTTAATATAATTGCCAATGTCGCGAAAACCTACAGGGTTACACACAAAAGGACAAATTGATGAAAGATAGAGTAAATAAGAAACATTGTAAGGTACGATGCACTTAAGTGAATTGTAGAATATTGTAAGGTACAATGCACTTAAGTAGAATACGAAATATGGTAAAGTACCACGCACTTAAGTGATTTCTGATATACCATAAGACATGTGCCACATACATTTAAGTGGGATTTTTAGCTTGCGACCCACACAAGTGGTTCTATAAATAGAACCCTTGTGCATAAGCATTTCACTTGATGAAATTCCGTTTCTCTCTCTCTCTCTCTCTCTCTCTCTCACACACACACACACACATACACACTCAAAGCCTTCATCCATAGCAACTAGCACTAAGACTGAAGGAATCCGTTCGTGTGGACTGAATAGAGGCATTGTCACCATTCGTAAGGATCACTAAAGGAAAATTTTTAATTTCCGTTGCGTTTTGGATCACAATTTTCCTTCAGCAATGTGATCAACGTTTGACAAAATGCTAGAAACCTTCAGTATTGATGTTATCGTAACCCGTCACTCCATAGCTTTCCCTCCTGAACGGTCTAGCTCGACGCCTGATCGTCATAGATCAATCCAAAAATGCAAGACAAAAAGAATACATGGCTAAGATTTATGTACAAGTTTAAAAGTGGGAATAAGGTATAAAATAATAATATATATGACAACCACAATTATTCAAACAAGCGTATCTTTATCCCATATTTACCTATACTCCACATCTTCTTATTCTAATGCATCCATGAACTATATACTTACTCAGTCCACTAAACACTGTCAAGGATATCCATCCCATTTATCGAGATCAGATATCACAAGACTACATGCCACCAACATACTCCCAATTACCAAGAGCTACGCCACCTAACTTCATATGGAGTCCAGGTGTTATAAGTCGATCGTCCATGTGGATTTAGGCCAAGAACCTCGTCTTTCCTAGCATGCATAAATAATAATCTCCGTCGGGATTGTAGGCGACCGATCTACCTCGTACATCCCATACCGCACGGCCATGGACTTACAGATTCCTCAATGCAAGTCTATATGATCACTCAATCAACTTGTGGAAGCACTCAAGCATAAGTATTAAGTTAATACTTGGGAAATATCGTTTCAACCTTTCAGGTTATACTTATTATCTAGATACTAGTGCCAAATTCATCAAATATCTTGTCGTATTTCTTCTTGGCATGATCCTTATCTCTATACAATCAGTTCAGTTTATACAATTAACAATGTATGGTTGACTTCCTAAGTAAGAGAGGTGGACCGTAAAGGACATAGTCGACAAAGTCTTTCCTTAGCCAGAATCCAACAAAAAACAACTACTCAATGTATTCAACTTCTCTTCTTTTATTGGGGATCTAACACTTAATATCTAACAATCTTGTTGTTTCTCTCCTTAATAGATAATTTTCTTAGTCTAACAATCACAATCATTCAAGTATAAATCAAATAAATAATTAGACAATTAATTAAACAGTGCAAGCACAATACAACCTCAAATTGTCATAGATTATTCTTATGATAAATAATTAAGGTCGGTGTAACCTCGCTTAGTGATTCGTGAAAATCATTATTCGAGAATAGGCTCTCCTTACTTATTTATCGCTAGTAGGGTTTGTGTAACTACCACAAACACACGCACGCGCGCACACACATACACACACACACACACACACACATATATATATATATATATATATATATATATATATATTAGTTACTTATATATATATATATATTTTAAAATATTAAATAATAATCTCCACTATATTTAAATAATTATTAAATTCAATTATAAATTAGACTATACCCCGTTTGAATTTGTTCGTTTTAGAAAATTATCAAGAGTATATTCCTAATAATATTTTAATTTTATAATAATACCTGAGCATTATTATAGCTTAAAATGGTAAAATTTATCTTGGACTTTATAAGTTCAATATCTCAATGTGGTTTTTTTACCGAGATAACCCAGTTTTTCAAAAAAAATCCCAAAATACCCCTGGTTTCAAAAAAATTCCCAAAATATCCCACTTTTAGGAGGAGTCTCCAATTGAATTGGCGTCTCCTCTTAAAACTTGAATGGAGGCGCCAATTGGATTGGCTAGGGCAGGTGCCCTAGCCAATCCAATTGGCGCCTATGTGTAGGTTTTAAGATTCATAAAATGATAAGATTATGTAGTATCTGTCGTCAACCAGGACACAACAAAAACAACTGTCCCAATCAAGGAGCATCATCTAGGTCTTAAGCTTTTTGTAACATTGTATTTCTGTAACATTCAATCATTATATATCATTAAGTTCTTATTACAATGAGTTTCACAACAAACATCAGTACAAAACATCTGAAAACATAAATAATTCTAACTGATTACAACAATCAAATTAATGTCGTCTCGACCGAACATCATTTCCCTATCATCCTTATTAGTCTTCATTCGCACCCAACCAAAGATACTGTCAAGTCTCTCAATACTTCTGATTTTTTCCCCTTCTGGTATTTTCCCATCTAACCATCGAACCAACTCCCTCTTCAGTTGATCGAACGTGGTGATGTTCAAAAACAGCATCAACATTTGAGGTTTGTCTCTCGCATAAATCACCTTACCGTATCGGCAACGAACACTAAACATGATAGCCAAATGATTATATGAGTTGTGGAACAATTGATCACACAACACATCTATTTATAAGACAAAATAGGCATTTTATGAGGGAGCCGCCAATTGAATTGGCGACTCCTCTTAAAACCTACACATAGGCGCCAATTGGATTGGCTAGGGCACCTGCCCTAGCCAATCCAATTGGCGCCTCCATTCAAGTTTTAAGAAGATTCTCCATATGAACAACTTTCATGTTCATCAAAAATCCATTTGAAACTTGGAAGGTCATCATTCATTTCAAAACATTATAGGTCATTTTGACTGAAACCCTAATTTTGGGTCAACTTCCCAAGGACCTAACTCACTCATTTTTTATTCTTTTGAGGTGGGACCAAGTGAATTGGAAAGTTTGAGATGTCTACTTCACTTGTTATGTTGGATAAAATTTCATAATTCTAAAAGAAACACATGTGATAATACAAAACATTATAGGTCAGATAATAGTTGAAATATGAAAAGTCCAACTTCAAGTACCCATAACTTTCTCATAAAAAATCTAAATGATGCAAAATATATGTCCAAATTCATTGTCTTGAAAAGATATATAACTTTCATGTTGGAGGTTTTGTCATTTGAGGCTTTTATCATTCAAACAGAAGGGCTTGAAGTTGGTCCATTTTGGCAAAATTCACATACACATGTTTTGACTAAAACCCTAATTTTGGGTCAACTTCCCAAGGACCAAACTCCTTCATTTTTTATGATTTTGAGGTAGGACAAAGTGCCTTGGAAAGTTTGAGATGTCTACTTAAATTGTTATGTTGGACAAAATTTCATAATTCTAAAAGAAACACATGTGATAATACAAAACATTATAGGTCAGATAATAGTTGAAAAAATTAGAAGTCCAACTTCAAGTGCCCATAACTTTCTCATAAAAAATCCAAATGATGCAAAATTTATGTCCATATTCATTGTCTTGAAAATATCTACAACTTTCATGTTGGAGGTTTTGTCATTTGAGGCTTTTATGAGGGAGTCGCCAATTGAATTGGCGACTCCTCTTAAAACCTACACATAGGCGCCAATTGGATTGGCTAGGGCACCTGCCCTAGCCAATCCAATTGGCGCCTCCGTTCAAGTTTTAAGAGGATTCGCCAATTCAATTGGAGACTCCTCCTAAAAGTGGGGTATTTTGGGATTTTTTTGAAACCAGGGGTATTTTGGGATTATTTTTGAAAAACTGGGTTATCTCGGTAAAAAAACCTCTCAATGTCTGAACGGAAAATAATATATCTCAATGTATAAATAACATAATTAAAATAATATAATAAAAATAAATGGATATTATAACGGTTTACCGGTTACTTATAAAAATGATTTGGACAGAACTTTGCCGTATAAAACTCCTTTGAAACTTTAGAAAATTTTTGACCACTAAAACCTATGAACCGACACCGTGAGAACCTCGATAACTAAAACTAATATTACTATATGAAGAAACTAAAGAGGGAAATAAATAAAGAGGTAAGAAAGATAATTTGTGAATGAATGAATGAAAATGGGGTGGGAAAGACCCATATTTATACTTGTTGCAAGATATTAAAATAATATAAGTATAACTCATTTTGCTCATACCTTCTAACTTTTCAACTCTGCCTAGTAAATATGTCTTTATTAAATATCTACTACTCTTTCATCAATAGTTTCTATAAACGTTCAAGCATAATAATTGGTGAAAAAGGTATGGGAGCTTGATTTCTTAATGTTTCATGACATAAGATCATGTAGGATATTAATAGAAAATAAGATATATATTTCTTTTATAAAATGAAATAATAATAATAATAATAATCATAATAGTAATAAGGATAATTATTTGATATATTTATTAACTTAAGATAATTTTATTTACTAATTTTGTTTAAAGATTATTTTGTAGAATAAAATAGTAATATTCAAATAAAATCAAATTAAACAATAAGAATAACAAAAATAAAAAAATAATAATAATAAAAATAATATGAATAATTAATTAATTAATTTAAAATTAAATATTGTAAATACTAATTTTAAAGTTTAGTTTGTAAAATAAAACGACGATATTCAAATCGAATAATAATATTAATAATAAAAATAAAGGATAATTAATCGATAAATTAATTATTATAACTGCTAGTTTTAATGTTTAGTTTATAATAATTAACGATGTTAAAATCTCAAATATAATCGTATATATTAATTAAGGTATGAAAAATTAGAATGTTAGAGACTTATTTATAAACCTAAAATTTGTACAGGAGTGTCTTAAATCGTGCAAGAGATAGTGGAAAAAGTGGTGGAAAATTACATTGCCAAGTCCGAAAACATGCATAATTTTTCTGAATTGCAAAACCATGACAGACATCATGGTCCTGACGTATTGATAACCTACCCTTTATCCAGCTGATACTCAAATTCTTCTGATTTTGTCTTGCACTGCTAACGGTCTTCAGGGCGCCATGTCATGACGGGGTCATGACAACAAGGTGGGCGTCATGACAAGGCATAGTGACATTTTTGCTCTTGTTTTTGCTATTTCGCACCGTTTTCTCGCACGGACACTCCTGCGACAAAAATACCTAAAACAAATATCAAATTTAAACATAAAACTATAAAAGAGAAAGGAAAAAGATTCAAAATAATCTATAAATTATGGGAAATACGATATTTTCTGAATTATCAATTAGCAATCATTTTGTTTAAATATATCTTCAGACAATGTAATATAGTACTAATAATTACTACTACTATTAAATTTAATCGTTATTTTATCAATTTTAATTTACTAAACACATATCATTACTTTTAAATTTAGAATTTCTGCAATATTTTAAAAATTAATTCAAAATATGTCTTATCCATGTACTTGAAACTATTTGATTGAAAATCTATTTTATTATAATGCTAATTGCTTTTAATTGTTTAAGTCTTTGATGATAATATTTTTTAGTTTTTCTATTACTATACATGTATGATAGTTTGATTGTTGTTAATCATGATGTAAATGAATTGAAATGAATTGAAATTTATATTTAGAACGAAGTTTGACATAAAGATCTTAGTCAATATTATTGAGATGGAAATTTATCATGATAAAAATATTAAAAAACTTATGAGTCTCTCCAAAAAAAAAACTATGTTGAAGGCATGAGCAATTCAAAGGTTGTCAGTATATTATTGACAAAATCATTTTAAAATTTTGTTGGATGCTATTGCAGTAATGCAAACAATAAGTAGTGTTTGCAAGTGTATGAACAAACTAGACAAGTGTTATTAGGAAGCAATAACTAAGTTTTTAAGTATTTGAAAAGTACTAGTATATCTCATGGTATGGTGATCATGCAATGGTATGGTATGTTGATTCATACAATACAAATTACATAGATAATAAAAGATCTACGGCATGATATGTCTTTATTTTTGAAAGTGGGTCTATTTAAAGAAATGATCAATCAATTTTATAATGATCATGTCTACCACTAAAAACAAAGGATGAAATGGGTGTTGTGTTGAGTAAGATGGAGTGTCGTTGCATTGAAATACTTTATTTATTTGGAAAATAGTCACACATATTGATAAATTTTGTGAATTTTTATAATTCTTAAGATTTCAGTTTATCTTTTTTATTCATTTATTTACTAGTTTAATTTACTGTATTTTTCTATTTTCAAATAGATTTATTAAGAACACAATATTAAAAAAATCACATTTTAATTTCAATAATTTAGCATCGATTCTGACTTCGACGCTAATAGTGTTGCTAATGCGTCTCTACAAGCCGGCACTAATAGAATAAAATCGCGTGCTTACTTTTTTAAGAGGCCATTAATTATAGCGTCGGCTTCAACCGACATAAAAGAGGTTTTTGATTTATTTTAGTTTAAGTAATTCATTTATTGGAATACTAGCGACGGTGTTGTCGTATATTTACTATAGATAGATCGGTTGAATTGATTCTCAAATGCATGTAAATTTAATAGGCGAAAGATTTAAAGATCGGGCATGCAACTGTCAGATTTATTGATCTACGGTTCGGTAATTCAACCTGGTGTGCTCGTCTTATTTTTCGGTCCCGTTTGCATTCACATTGTGATCAGCTTAGGCATTTTCAACCAGAGACTTTTCATTGCAAAATTTGATCTTTATCTTTCTATTTTCCATAAGTTTATTTCACGTAGATCATTTTAGTGCATTCATTTTATTTTTTGAGCATTTCCGCGCTCGACTTTTATTCATTTTAATTTCTTTTATTTTTGTTCTTTTGTAAAAATATCAAGAAAAAGTAAATAGAGGCAAATAAATTATCATTTGACTTTTATTTTATTTGTTAAAAAAAGATGTGAATTATATCTCATTTTATTTTTTAAAACTCATTTTTTTCTCACAAAATATTCAAGGGTAATTTTGGAAATTGATTAATTGTGCAAGCCCTAACTCTAGTGTTAACTCTTGATCATTGGATCAAGATAATCAATGACTCTCAATTACTCATATAATTCACTTGGATCATATTATATTCAAAATATGGTTTTCTGAAGAAAAAAATTGCCAAACGTAGCCTAAGAGAGTGCTCTTACATTATTGAATGAAGACGACCCCACTCAGTAACAGAAGGAAAAAAACTCTATTTTCTTTTTTGAGTGAGCATCCTCTCATCTCTCATACACTTCTCTCTCTCTCTCTGTCTCTCTCTCTCTCTCCACACACACACACACACAAACACACACACATACACACACACACAGACACACACACAGACACACAGACACACACACACACACAGACACACACACAGACACACACACACACACACACAAACACAGACACACACACACAGACACAGACACAGACACACACACAGACACACACACACACACAACACGCACACGCACACGCACACGCACACACACACAACCCAACAAAAAAATTATCTCTGAATCACGTTAAAGTCTCTCTATCACAAACGATGATGGACCCACCAATGAATATACTCTTTCCACATTAACACGTTTATCCTTCCCTCACCCACTTCTTCTTTCTCTTTTCCACTGAAAAAACACTTTTTCTTGACATTTCACCTTCTTAACTTCATCATTTAACATCATCTTCAAAAATTCTCTTAAAAAAACAAAAATGGAAAGGACTTTTCCTCCCACCTTTCAGTAAACCGATCTTACCTCATCCCCCATTGTATTCATCCTACAACCTCACCCTTCACACGACCAATACCCCCAACCTTCAATTCACAAATCAACTCCTCATTCACCTCAATGAAAAATTCACAGCGGAGATACCCTAACCTCCACACTGTTCACCTTGCACCACTACCATACGACCAACAAAACTCCAACGTAAAAACTCCTTAACACATCTTCTCCTTCCTTCGACAACCACCTTGATCCACCGCCTTTATTCCCTCCGGAGACCACCGTGCTTATAAATTCTATCATTGTTAGCTCATCATCACAACATACTCCATATTCTTCCCCGAGTTCTTCACAATAGATCCATCACCAACAATTAACACATCACAACTATCCTCCTTAACCGCATCAATCTACTCCCTCCATCACATTGTTCAAATACCACCCTTTTTTTCCCACCAACGTTAACATTACTTCTTAGCGGACCATCTAAACATCACAACAACAAAAAAATATCTCACATGGCCGAAAGAGCTTTGAAAAAATAAAGAGGAAAACAAAGTGATTCAGCTACACGTTCTGACTGCTACTCTGCTACCATCGTTCATCTCTCTTACAACTCATCAAAATCTTCCCTGCATTAGATAATTCCGATCTCTTCTCCAATGGAGGCTTCTTACCTTCAACTCTCCAGTCATCAATAAAGCACTACTAAGTTAACTCAGTTTCGTCAATTCGATCGGTATTCTCGAGTCACTCACATTTTCGTGTGTTGCTGTTATTTTACTGTTTGTAGTTAAGTTGATTGTATTAATCATTTTTTATTGATTATGTTGGAGGTTGTGTGTATCTGTTTATGTTTAGATCATTTTAGTTGGTTTTCATTATGTTTGTGGTATGCGGTGTTGCTATGTGCTAATGCTTGCGACAATCCGGTCCTTGTAAATGTCGAATTCATGTCGTGATCAAGTGTGCGCAGATTCTTGTTATTTTAAAGTCATCATTTTGAATTAGTTTTGTCGAAAAATTTACACTACACCATTTTCATTTTGATTCAATCATGATATGCGTATTTGGTATTAGTGATCTGCTGTAATTTTGTTAGTGTGCAACCTTTTGACTTGTTGTCGTTATGCTAATACAGACCGATATATGCTAATTGTCACTTTATTTTTCGTCACGTAACGTCTCTTAATCTTGGTTAATTATGGAAATTCCTGCACAATAGAAAATAAATCACAAAGCACAACACTTATATGTATCAAACTTAATTCTATTCATAATTTGGTGATATCAATGGTAGAAAACAGTAATTCGAGCCAATAAGTTCCAAGATTTAATATGGTCAAATACCATCTTTTGGCACTTACCAACTCTCCCCAACTTGAGTCTTTGTTTGTCCTGAATCAAAGTCTTAAAAACTTTTCAATGCAAGAAGTTTTCACCAAGCTTCATGATCAACATTACTTTTCATACAAATGAAGAAAAGGCATAGTTCAAGTGTAGAATGCACATGTGAATGTTATGATTATTACGTTTCTAGAATCAAAACATGAATATGAATTAAGTTCTAAACACAAATCTCATGTCATAGATTCTAAAGCGATAACATAATTCTACTTGAATCACCCTACCACACTTCTTCATAAAATGGATGAAGAACTTTGAATTCAATCATGCGAGAAGTGAACTCTCATTCAATAACCTTGCTAACATCTTGATCAATTCATGTATTCATCTATGCAATTCACTTTGAAATTATTAAAGCATAGATCACTAAGGAAAGGTCATTTCTAAGGATATCAAAACAAGATTGGTCCAAGTTAACGAAGAGCATCTTAAAATTTTACATTATCCATACTTTCATTTTCTTATTTTCTTCCCACGCCTCAATATCTTTTGATGCAACAATATGATCATTTATTTTCTTTTCTTTCCTTTCCTTTTTTTATTTTTCTTTCTCTTTTCTTTTTTCTCATTGCATCTTTCTTTTCCTTTACTCATTTTTCTTCGTTTTCTTGTCCATGAAGCAACCTCTCCCCAACTTAAGCACTTCTCAGTTTCCTTTTTTTAACAAGATACTTTTATTTCTTGGCAAGTAACATTAATTAAGACCGGCTTAAGGGTTTGATTTCAAGGAAAAAGTATAATGGATCAATTGTGAACTTTTTGATTTTTGGATAAAAGACAAAAATTCACCAAGTGGTCTACTTAGTGATTTGTTTGACTTCAAAATTGATTCATTAATGACTTTTGGCTCAAATGGATTTTACAAATGCTCACTCATTCACCAGGTAGGATGAGGCTCTTTTAGGCTCGGTGGTTTTTCTCCACAATAAAAATTATCTTGATTCTTTCTATGCTTCCATAAATTTCAAAACAAATGCAAGTATTTAATATGAATCGAACAAGTTAAAACAAGAATTATCAGTCGTCCAAAGCATATAAGTGAATAATGGACAGTTTCCTCACAATTTCTGGTGTAGACCTAAGTGATTCAAGCATGAAACATGTTTTTGAAAAATGATGCATGAAATTAATTTATATGAAGCACAAAGTTCAAATTCATGCTAACATTCTACAAAGAAATAAACATGTACCTTTCTTATCCGCAATTTACCCAAAGTTCTTATCATCACCACTATATATATTTTTGATTAACTTGAAATTTGATGGAGTCTTTTTTGCTTCTCCAAGTAAATTATACCAATCATGAAAACAAACACACAAAAATTGTTTCACAAATTAAACAAACAAACTAATTATAAAGAACCAACATCCAAAAGTCATGGTGAAAATACCAACAAAATATCCCACATTCAAACAAACAATGTGATCATTACAGAATAAAATGAATCAAAAAGCAATAAGATACATAATGTAAATGAATGAAAGCTTTTAAAAATATCACTCAGTTATGGCAAGATTTCTTGTTGGTCATCCATATTCTAATAAGCCATCTCCTCACCTGATTCTTCACTTGACCATGTCTCTATTTCCTCATATTCTTTTTCTTAATTACTAGCAGTTGTTGCCTCCCCTTGGTTGCATTGCCTATCCTCGGGCCAGTTAATATGTCCCTGGAACACTTTTGGTTCCATCCCCTACTGGTTTTCCTCCTCATATCTTCCCATATGCAATTGGGCTTTATACATAGAATCCTACATAAAGACAAAAGCTATATGGATGGACTCATTTTGGTCACGAGTATGAGAAAAAGCAACTCTCATCCTTGGGTCCCAATCACTAAAACCACGGTTAGTTGTATATGAAGGGTTTATAGGTGCCTGTCTGGTTCCTATGGTTCTCCTAAGGGTACAATACCTTGAGATATATGCATCATTAATAGGTATTATGATAGTCTCGTGAACGCACAGTGGTAAAACCACGCGTATGCTCATACACGATTCCATGATTAAGCTAGGGTATACCAGAGGGAATGAAGGTTTTGCTATTGGTTGACGACCACTTTCCACCACCATTTTAAGTTCATTAGCTACAATGCGAGCCACATCCACATGCATTCCCTTTACAAGGTGAAACATAAGGTTTGCAGTGTCTAAGGTGAAGGTAGAAGTATGGCTTCTAGGTCTGATTTTATGCAGGACTAGAAAGGGGAAAACTTGAGTAACTGAAGATAGGTCATCTCTCTGATATCTAAGGGGTACTCTTAAAGCGTTTAGTTGAACGCTCCGGCCTTCAAGAAAGATTGATGCATAAATTTTTTCAATGTTCAATATCCTTTGGAGATATTTACCACAAGGGCATAAACCACCTTCCTTTACTATCAGAGGATTCCACATAAATTCATTAATTGTGTCTTTGTTGAAGTTGATGACTCTACCTCTCACCATTGATGTAAACAAGAAGGCTTCACCCTCATATGGTAAAGCATTAACATAAGATTCCTGAGCTACCTCATGATTCAAATTCTTGTGCAGATTGATCAAAGTCCCTGATCACACTGAATCACACCTCATTTTTGACTCGGATTTCACATGTTTATTAGGTCTTTATTACCATTTTGTTTGTGTTATACTCTTTTTTATGTTGTTTTCAGATATTTAGCTTTTTCGGGACCTTTTTAGAAGAAACGAAGCAAAAACACCAAAAATTAGGGTTTTTCGGAAAATATTGTACACATGACGTTATGCATGGCGGCCACTATAGGAGAAGCCATAACACATTAGCCCTCAACCAGGAGGTAACCACCACGATCCCATGAACTTTCCCATTCACACACATGGCGGGCGCCATGAAGGGGTAGCGGGCGCCACATTTGCATTCCACGTTCCCACTAAGGAGAAGTTGAAGGGCATCATGGTCTTTGCAAGCTGCCGAATTCCTCTATAAATAGGCCGTTCTAGTTCATTTCCAAATCATCCAACTTAGTTTACAACACTAAGACTATATTATCATCTGTAAAAGCGGTAATTCGTCACATCGAGGGGGTTATCGCACCGTAGTGTAATTGAGTTAGAGCAGTTTGATTTTGCTGTCGTCTTTATCTTCAAAGTCAAAGATTTATTTTCCTTGTACCAGATTTAAAGCCTCCGTTTGGAGCAGATTCTAATTTAATCGCTTTTATTTATTTTACTTGTCATGCTTTACTTATTTAATTTCTTGCTATGCTTTACTTTATTTAATTCATGTCATTGTCTTTACTTTATTTAAATTTCTCGCCATTACCTTTATTGCTTGTTTTAATTATTTTACACGTTTACTTGTTCTTTACGCATTACATTCTAAAACAAATTTTCATCATGATTGTCATACGGTGAACTGACTTGGGGTGTTTTGCTTTTTATCGCAATGTCGCGGATAGCAAGAGTCGCCACCGACTTTTCTTTTATCCAATAAGGAAAGGTGGAAAAGAACAGGAAAGACCTCAATAGATTTTGGGTTCGGGAGGTACATTATACAAAGGGAAGGTGTTAGCACCCTTTGTATCCATGGTTATCCATGGGCTCTTAATTGCTGGATCACTTATATTTTTGTCTGAAAAGTGTTCGTGAATTGTTTAAAAATGTTTCGAAACAGAGAGTTTAACTTTGTAATGATTCTCGTATGAATGTATACAAAGCATTTATCTCGTTTGATTTTGAAAAACAGTTTAGAAAAATATAACTTGGTAATGATTCTAATGTGAATATATACCAAGTGGTGATTTTCTAGGATTTGCAAAGTGTGAGGGGTGGAAAATGTTTTAGGTTATGATCCAGCAATTGAGAGTTATACCTTCCTAAGGTCGTTATGAACGTTTCCTATCCTTATGAGGGTAAAACTGTCCTTACTATTGAGAAGTAAGTAATTTTACCCTTTGGATGTTTAAGGATCATCGTAGGGTCATCGATAGGTCATTGAAGGCAACAGTTGTAAGGATACCTTAGCATTCGAAGGGACGATCATCATTTAACCGTAGGCTACACCGAAGGGTCATCGAGGGACAAAATCGTATTTTCGAAGGCAACATCCGAGGGACTATGATGATTTATGATGAGTTAACCGAAGGGCCGTTGCTAAGTGTATCCCTACATTCGCGGGACATGACCGTAATACCGTAATATCGTAAGGCAATAAAGAGAGGTCCAAGATCACATATTCGAAGGCCATGTTTTACAATTAATTAAGTATTTAAGATGGGTTTCCATCTTATAGTCATTTAAATAATTAAGATACATATCCACATTAAAATTGATTAGGCAATTAGGATGAATCTCCTCCTTAAAATTAATTAGGCAACGTTAAAAGTGATCATGTAATTCCAAATCCATCTCCATAAAGGGGTATCCCACAAGTAAAGCGGAATACCTAGCCGGCCGCTTCTTCGAGAATATGCAAGCTTTAACACAATTTAAACACACGGGTGAGAATACCAAGTTAAAGTGCAATTGAAAATTGCACTACAGAATGAACACAATAGTCATAAGGCCAAATAATGCATGATTACAATAAGGCAAACATAAAACGAAACATAAGAACAGCTACTGGTACGTTCGCCTCTGCTTCGCCTAGCGAAGGCTTAGCGAATATTCGCTACAGGCTCGCTTAGCGATGTGCTAGCGAGCGGCCACGGATTTTGAATTTGGCAATCGTACCGTCTCCGGAACCTGGAATTTTATGACATTGAATTACAGGCACAACATGGATAGCATTCATGATGTTCAGGCATACTTAAATTTGCATGTGAAATCAGATTACATATCAAAATTTAATCATGATGCGTTATGTATGTAACGATTATCAATTGGAAGCATATAACAGTGATAATACGCAAACCTGTTTGCAATTGCTATGTTGAACGGGACTGATCACTCTGGGTATCGGATTGAGCTGGGCGGTGGTAGCTTCGAGGCGGGTGAGCGGCCTTCAGGGTTTCCGTCTTCCGAATCCTCTGGATCAGCAGGGTTTCTGTGCCAGGGTTTCCGTTCTTTTCCGTCCGTCTCGGTCTGTCCATTTTCGTGGCTGAGGTGCCTGGTATTTATAGTAGTAGTGGTGGTGACCTAATGGGCTTAAGATGAGGTCCAAAACTTCAGATTTTCACAAGCTTCGCTAGGCGAAGGAATTGCTCGCCTAGCGAGCAAGCTAGTTCTGGGCTTTTTCTGGATCTGATGCTTCGCTGGGCGAGTGTCATGATGAAGTGTTCGCTAGGCGAAGTAATTGCTCGCCTAGCGAGCAAGCTGTTTTGGGCCACCTTTGGATTGGGCCCGTTGTGAGCTGGGCTTTCGTTCCTTTAGAGTCGGTGCCTTGCAAACAAGTCGGAATGCCTTGACAGATGCCTTGTAGTATCAACGGGCAAATTTTGGGGTATGACAGCTGCCCCTGTTCAATATTCTTGAACCGAGAGAGTAGAATGGTATGTGCCGTTCGTGGTCTGGAGGTGAAAGATTATTGAACACTAGAATGCCCCAACAATTTGCGCTTGTCAATTAGTCTTGACGGAGATGGGCTTAAAGATGCCATCCAGGAAGTTGGATGAGGAGATTTCCAGATTGTGTCGTACGTTAGACGATATCTGGAGACATGGGTGTCACACCGGGTCGTACGTCAGACCGTATAGTGAGTCATCCATTATGCTGTCGACTTCGCCGGGGAGTCGGAGTATGCTATATACTGCTGGGGATAAGGGATCAGAATGGATCATACACTAGACCGTATCTGAATACCAGAGTGAGCTGTTCGTTAGGCGGATGACTTGGCCGAGGATGAAAAATCAGAATGGATCGTACGCTAGATCGTCTCTGAGTTGAAGATCCAAATGGGTCTTATGATAGACTGTATTGGAGTTGCAGGATGAGCCGTCCATTAGGCTGAATCTGATGATAAAAGGGGGTAGTCGTACACTAGACTACACTTCAGAAATGTATCGTACACTAGGTAGCATCTGAGGAGACGAAGGTCTAATTGGGTCGTACCTTAGACCGTCTCTGAGCAGAATGAGCCGTCCATTAGGCTGAATCTGATGATAAAAGGGGGTAGTCGTACACTAGACTACACTTCAGAAATGTACCGTACACTAGGTAGCATCTGAGGAGACGAAGGTCTAATTGGGTCGTACATTAGACCGTATCTGAGCAGAATGAGCCGTCCATTAGGCTGAATCTGATGATAAGAGGGGGTAGTCGTACACTAGACTACACTTCAGAAATGTACCGTACACTAGGTAGCATCTGAGGAGACGAAGGTCTAATTGGGTCGTACATTAGACCGTATCTGAGCAGAATGAGCCGTCCATTAGGCTGAATCTGATGATAAAAAGGGGGTAGTCGTACACTAGACTACACTTCAGAAATGTACCGTACACTAGGTAGCATCTGATGATATCTGTATATGTTGTACTTGCAATAAATGTCTGGGATGAGCTTAAAGATGCCATCGTTAGGAGGATATCGGAGTGTTGCCAGAATGAATGTTCCCATGAATGGTATCTGAAATACGTATCCGAACTTTGTACATAATTGATAAAGGTGTATGTCTGAATGAACCTTTTATTTTGACTATATCAGGAGGATAATTAACCTGCACAGAAACGTTAGCTTCATGCTATGTCATGATGCATGAGATGTTTCGTGTTATGCCAAGAAATAAATGCGAATGTTGTATGCATGCGTATGCTGTGAAATGATGTAATGAATGAGTTATGCGTATGAGAAGTTCTGCTTGGAGACTCTACTGGGGAAAATAAATCCCCATCTACTGATTGGAGATACTTGTAATGATGACCCTTTCTCGGCAGGGGGTTGTTGATTTCGGTCTGATGGTGGAAATATTCAACAGAGCCTGGCTGGGGATGGAAGAGATGATCAATCTGTCTGATGATATCGACTTCTTCTGGGAAATAGCTGGCTTTGCCCGGGGAATAATGCCAATTTCTCCTGAGGAAAAACAAGCTTGCTGGGGAGAATAAAATTGGTAGCGAATTCATTGGAAGTATGGTTAGACCTTCTCCTTGATCCTGAATTCGGGTAGTGATTGCTATTGCTATTCTATGCATGTATTTTGATAAATATTGATCATATTCAAATGCATATATTAATTCAAATCAAATCAATGGACATTTACGCAACCAAAACAGCAAAAATAAAACAAAAGCATCTTTTTGGAAATGAATTGTATTGATTTTGAAAGGGGGCCTACGAACAGGCAATTTGTGTACAGGGAGACAGAAATCCTAGAAAGAGGAAATTGTCAGGAAAACAAAGAGAAAGCTATGCAGAAAAAGTCCTATTGATTTTAATTCCACTACTGTCATTATGTCTTCAAGCATCTCATCACCTTGCTGTCGGATAGAAGTGATTGGCTTGTTCAGTCCCTTGAACTTGGGTGAAGCTGACAGAGAACGGGGCATAGTCATACGCTTTAATCCCTAATTTTTGCCTGGACCGCCTTTTCAGGTTTTCAGTCCACCGGGATACCCTTTTTTGCTTAAGCCGCCTTTTCAGGTTTTCGACTTGCCGGGTGTACGTCTTTATATGTTTATCCCTAATTTTTGCCCGAACCCTTTTGGTTCGCCGGGATGCCCTTACTTTTGCCTAGGTACGTCGACCTAGCGGGTCTCTTTTATGCGTAGTATTTTTTAACTATGTCCGCGTTCACAGGATGCGGGAAATCTTCGCCGTCCATTGTAGCAAGTATCATGGCTCCACCAGAGAATACCTTCTTAACTACAAGTGGCCCTTCGTATGTGGGAGTCCATTTGCCCCTGGGATCACCTTGTGGTAGAATGATACGCTTTATTACCAAGTCGCCAATTTGATACACCTGTCTCTTGACTCTTTTGTTAAATGCCTGGGTCATGCGTTTCTGATATATCTAACTATGACAAACAGCCGCGAGTCTCTTCAATCAAATTTATCTGGTCGAGTCGAGTCTGAATCCGTTCCTCTTCATCTAAGCCCGCCCCTTTCATGATTCTTAGAGAGGGAATCTGAACTTCCACTGGTAAGATGGCTTCCCTTCCATAGACTAAAGAGAACGGAGTTGCCCCTGTCGAAGTGCGGTAACCATGAAGAGCAAAAGGTAACATCTCATGCCAGTCTTTGTATGTTACTGTTATATTCTTGATATTGTTAGCAGCCTCCACGGCGCCGTTCGTCTTTGGCCGGTACGGAGAAGAGTTATGGTGTTTTATTTTGAACTGCATGCCGAGTTCAATTTAGTACCATTATCAGTGATAACCCTTTCAGGAGACAGCAGGTTTCTCGAATGCATATTTGATAAGATCCATCTTAGAAATCAATAAAGTGGTATGATTCAACATATACTGTCTTAGTCGGCGAGCAACCCAAGCCAAAGCGCAGCAAGCTTTCTCGAGCTGTGAGTATCTTGTTTCACAGTCGGTACCTTTTGCTAAGGCAGTGTATGACATGCTCTTTTCGACCAGACTCGTCATGTTGCCCCAGCACACCCTATTGAATTTTCTAACACGGTCAAATACATAGTTAGAGGTCTTCCTTCCACTGGTAGCATCAGGATGGGAGATTCTTGGAGATACTTCTTGATTTTGTCAAAAGCTTCTTGGCATTCATCATTCCATACCATCTCTTGATTTTTTTTCTCAGTAATTTGAAGATGGGTTTGCAGGTAGCAGTCAAGTGTGGAATGAATCGGGCAATGTAATTCGAGTGCCCCAAGAAACCTCTGACTTCTTTCTTGTTTATTTCAGTACCCAGATTTACAATTTCAGTTGATTCCTCATGCGGCTGTATAGTCTTTTCTTCTTGCAGTAGTCGGGCAAGTTCTCCAGGGACTTCACAATCTTCCTCGCTTCCATCCTTGGCTTGGTAGATCGGATTTTCAAAGTCATAATGAACAGTAGCAGAGTCATTACCAACAGGATTCATAGTGGATATGGATCGGCAAATTGTTACGTGAGTGTGTGCAAGAAAACATAGCTTGTTTGAAAAATGACAGGAAAGATAAAGAGCGCAATATTTGAATGCAAAAAGTCCATTGATTTATTGAATATGAATATGCTTATGAAGATGACAAAACCCTTAACAAATTAGCTATTGTGCCCCGGGCATAGACACAACGCTTGGAGAAGTTCAATTGTAAAAAAAAACAAAAAATTTGCAACACTAAAATAGACAATAACAATTACTCCTGACTAAAGGAAATCGGGATAGTGTCTTCAGCCTTCCAATTATTGAGTCCGTCACCAATTGTTGGGAAAATCCAGCTATCCAGGTCGCAATCGCTGTCAGCATCTTCTACAGCATTAATTTGACTCTTGTCAAGGCTGAACCCCAGGCCAAATTTGTCAGACTTGTATGGTACGTCGATCAATTGACCCCAGCCAGTACGACCACCATCTTCAACCACGACTTGAGCGTCCTTCAGAGAAATCATAGCAGGAGGAGCACGAATAACCTTGGGTACACAGGAAGTTAGCTTAAGGACAGGAATGGTCAGAGGAACTACTTCAAATGACTGACAAGGAGTCTCAATGAATTCACCATCCATCTCGACGTATCTGAAGGTATGCACACTACTGACAATGTACTCTTCTTCTCCACACACGGTGACAATCTTACCCTCTATCGGATATCTCAACTTTTGATGGAGAGACGAAGCTACAGCACCTGCCCCATGAATCCAAGGGCGTTCCCAGTAAGCAGGAGTAGGCAGGACGAATGTTCATTACATGAAAGGTAGTGTTGAAGACTTGAGGTCCTATCTTGATAGGGAGGACTACTTTGCCATGGACAACACTCTTCGCACCATCGTAAGCACGTACCACAATGTCACTAGGTTTCAGTTCAACGCTTTTACAATCTAGCTTATCCAGCACAGCTGTCGGCAGCACATTCAACACATGAGACAAAGTGATTCCCCTACACTCAATGGAGATATGCAGGGCTTTATTGTGATTCTTTCCTGCTGGTGTCAGATCAGCGTCGGAAAAGCCTAGGCCATTGTCAACAGCCAAGTGAGCAACATAATTTTCGAACTGATCGACAGATGTTTCCTGAGGCACATGAGCAGTCTTCAAGAATTTTATCAATGCATTGGCATGAGATTCAGAAGATAACAGCAAGGATAACATCGAGATCTTAGACGGGGTATGCCCCAACTGTTCTACCACATCGAAATCACTCTTGCGAATGATTTTCAGCACTTCTTCCATTTCCTGTTTGGCAATATCTTCGGGAGTAACTTCGACCGGTGTCTCTGACTGGGAAGGGTTGACTGGTTCCTTTCCTCGAGTTTCAAGGACAGGAGGTGAGATTTCTGGAGAGAAGATCCTTCCGCTTTGAGTAATTTTACTAGTCCCAACAATGCCACTAGTATTAGCAGCATTATCCACTTGCTTCACGCCATGGACGTAAACATCACCGCCATAATTCCACGGAATAGCTTTGCTTGAGGAATACGGGATCGGGCCAGGTGCAGTGATGATTAGGGGAGCAACCCTGGGCTCAGCAGTAATCCTCACAGGCGCCCTGGTAGCGGTAATCTTCACTGGAACTTTGGACCTAGAAATCACAGATATTTCTTCAATAGAGTTTTCCGCCTTAGGAATCCTTTCGAAGAGAACTGTACGATCGTCCATCAGCCGTTGAATACCATTCTTCAATTTCAAACAGTCCTCGGGCCGGAGTATGCAGAGATTGCAATCTTCAGCACAACCTGGAAATAAACCAGCTTGCAATAAACTCCTCTTTATGATCGGGAGGGGAGATGTTAAGTCCGCCACATTGGAAATGTGAGAACCGTCATCTACAGCATTAACAGTCTTGTCATGGTTAGGCATAGGAGCAGTGATGACATTAGGAGTCTCCGGAGGCTCAAACTCAATCTCTCCAGCTTCGATCATATCCTGAATCTTATTCTTCAATGGCCAGCAATCGTTTGTATCGTGCCCGGGGCTATCGGAGTGATATGCACACCTGGCATTGGGATTATAACGAGAAGAGGAAGTGTTGGGATTCGTAGGAGGATCTCTAAGGGCGATCAACTTTGCCTTTAGCATTCCCTGCAGTGCCTGTGCCAAGGTCATATTGATCCTGGTGAACTGCCTTCTTGGCCTGTCTTGTTTGGGCTGGAAGTTTTGAGATGGTGGTGCTGCAATCGTAACTGCTCCGATGTCATGGTCACGGTTTTTCTTGTTACGACCCTTTTGACCGTACACAGCATTTGATTCGTTCTTCCCCTAGTAGGACTTTTTGCTGCTTGTAGAGGTAGCTGCCTGTATCTTTCCACTTCGAAGGCCGCTCTCCACCCGTTCACCTGTCAGTATAAGTTCAGTGAAACCTGATGAAGAACTCCCCAGTAGATGGCTGTAGAATGGGCCAGTCAGGGTACCCATGAACAGGTCTACTAATTCTCGGTCAGTCATAGGGGGTTTGACTCTGCCAGCCAAATCTCTCCATTTCTGAGCATACTCTTTGAAGCTTTCTTTAGACCCCATAGCCATATTCTGCAACTGTAGCCGAGTAGGCGCTAATTCAGAATTGTACTGGTACTGCTTATAGAAAGCTGTTGCTAAATCAGTCCAGGTGCGGATGTCAGAGCTCTCGAGCTGATAATACCATTCCAACTGAGTGCCAGACAGACTTTCTTGAAAGAAATGGATCCACAGTTTCTTATCAGTGGTATGCGGCTGAATCTTTCTCACATAAGCTCTCAGATGCATCTGAGGACAAGACGCACCATCGTACTTAGTGAAAGTGGGGATTTTGAATTTGCGAGGAATGGTCACATCGGAGACCAGACCCAAACTTTCGAAATCCAGACCGGGCGCCTTCTGACCCTCCATAGCTAGCATACGTTCTTCCAGCAACTTGTACTTATCATCTCTTGGAGAGTACTGTTCATTTTCATAATCTTCATCGTCATCGTCAGGGTTGGAGAAATCAGCATTCTCTTCCTCTGAATCATTCTCCGCCCCCTCTTCTGGACCATTCGGGATTCCAAATTTGATTCCCGTAGCCTGTCCTTTGCGCCTTCTTCCCGGGTTAATGAAACTCACAGCTTTCTTGTCTTTCTTCTTTTCGACCAAAAGAGCCTTCAGTTCCTCCTGCCCCTTGGATAAGCTTAGCATCATCTCCTTGAATTGAGCGTTCTGAGTCTGGAGATCTTTGACAGTTTGTTCGAGATCCATTTTTCTGTTTGCAATTAAGACCGTGAGAACATTGAACTTGTAGAATACCTGTTATGCAGTGTTATGTTATGTTATGCGATGCATGAAATGTTTCCAAGGACTTTTGGAATTTAACTCCGCATACACTACCAAAAAAGAAAGGACTTTTATTAATAATTTTTAATCAATGTTTATTACAATAAATGGTAAAGTACAATAAAAGCTAGGTCTCCCAGGGACGGCTTCTTTTCGGGCGAAGATATGCATTGAGTCTCTGTTCCTCATTAAGCTGGCTGGTGAGCTCTAACACTTTCTTCCTTGCAGCACAGAACTGGGCTTCAAAAGTATCCCTTTCCTCTCTCAACTGGATCCAGGATTTCTTCAACTCTTCAACATCGGTAGGCATATCTGGATATGGGATGATCTGAGGAGTGCTTCCTTCGACTTCTGGTTCAACCGCCAATGGTCCGACCGCAAGATATGGCATGACAAGTTCACGAGCTCTTGCGCGTACCCATCTGAGATAAGGCTCCATAGGAATAGAGTTTTTCGGTCCTAGAATGCTTCTTTTCACCATGCCCCAAGCCCGTACAAATCTTTGACGGAGACCTTGGGAATCGTTGTCATAGTCAAACACAGTGCCTTGGATAATTATCTCATGTGGGCCATCTCTTCGAGCACAACCAAACTGACGTAGGGCTAGAGCAGGATTATAAGTAATACTTCCTCTTATCCCCATGAGTGGTACATTAGAGAATTCTCCACATCGGTCAATGACGATAGCATTTTCTTTGAGATTAGGACACCAACGGATATCTGAATGGGAGAGCGACATTATCCTTCGAGACCATTTCAAACCCTGCTCATTCTTCAAGACTGATGGAGGAAGGTGCGAAATAAACCACCTAGATAGTAAAGGCATGCAGCACATGAGAGTCCCTTGCCTTTTCATAGTACGAGTGTGAAGGGAACGCAGGATGTCTCCAAGCAAGGTAGGCACAGGATTATGAGTGAGAAATATCTTAATAGCATTCACGTCTATGAACTGGTCTGGATTAGGGAATAACACCAAACCATAGATCAGTAATGCCAGGACATCTTCAAAAGCATGGACATTCATAGCTTTTAGGAATTCTCGGGCCTTACCTATCAGAAATTTGGCAAGTAAGCCCTTAACTCCACTTCTTGTTACCCAATTGGTCTCAATGTCAGACTTTGTCATGTGTAAAGCTGCAGCAACTTTTTCGGACTTCGGGACCTTTTCCAAACCACTGAAAGGTATTTGATCAAGGATAGGTATCCCAAGTAGCTTGGAAAATTCTTCTAATGTAGGTATCAACTGATAATTTGGGAACGTGAAGCAATGATGTTTAGGATCGAAGAACTGGAACAGGACTCTCATCATATCTTCTTTGAAACCAGTGGTAACCAAATTGAGGAGAGAACCATGCTTCTGGATGAACTGAGCCTGATCCGGGAGTTCTGACACTAAATCCTTGAGTTGAGGGGAAATGACTGCAAAATTGATCCGGATGGTCTTCCTGGGAGCCATAGCCTTACAAAATAGAGCCAAGTTAAATCCCTAAGTCCTTGAAATGATTAGTGCAATGTCATGATGTTATGATGTTATGATGCTATGATGTTATGATGTTATGTAAATAACAAGCACTCACAAGTCATACAACGGTCATCCCTAGGTTTTAAGGCTTGCATGAGTTCCATAGGTGAGTACCCTCCCCACTGAAGTTTGGTTGGTTCAACCTGTCCTAGTATAGTAACCGGGTTCTAGAAGGATCTCAAATCATTGACTTTCCTTTAAGTCCGCTTCAGTGCAACACCAAGTGGTTGACCGAAGCTTCCCTAAAGTCCAATCTCAAAGAGTGTAGTATCGAGTCTCAACCAACCCCAGTCGGAACCGAAGTCAGTTATCTCACTACTTTCTAATGGCCAGGATGAGTCAATTAGGGTTCTAAAGGTCTGGTTAATGCTTTAATGACACCACGCGGAAGCCAAATTTTTCCTCAAGTGAACATGAGGAACATCAGGACATCCAAAGTGTCACATTAACCGTAGCCATCATTTTGACCATTCCAGTATACGCCGGATAGTCGCGATGATCTATTGCTACTTACCTAAGGTACACTAGATCCGGGTGTAGGATCTTTCACTCAAGCATAGGATACCCAAGCAATCCCTTAAAAGTAAATCAAACAATTCAAATAAGTGATCTTGTTTTAAGGTAACCTCTCTTTTTAAACTCCCCAGCAGAGTCGCCAGTTCTGTCATACGGTGAACTGACTTGGGGTGTTTTGCTTTTTATCGCAATGTCGCGGATAGCAAGAGTCGCCACCGACTTTTCTTTTATCCAATAAGGAAAGGTGGAAAAGAACAGGAAAGACCTCAATAGATTTTGGGTTCGGAAGGTACATTATACAAAGGGAAGGTGTTAGCACCCTTTGTATCCATGGTTATCCATGGGCTCTTAATTGCTGGATCACTTATATTTTTGTCTGAAAAGTGTTCGTGAATTGTTTAAAAATGTTTCGAAACAGAGAGTTTAACTTTGTAATGATTCTCGTATGAATGTATACAAAGCATTTATCTCGTTTGATTTTGAAAAACAGTTTAGAAAAATATAACTTGGTAATGATTCTAATGTGAATATATACCAAGTGGTGATTTTCTAGGATTTGCAAAGTGTGAGGGGTGGAAAATGTTTTAGGTTATGATCCAGCAATTGAGAGTTATACCTTCCTAAGGTCGTTATGAACGTTTCCTATCCTTATGAGGGTAAAACTGTCCTTACTATTGAGAAGTAAGTAATTTTACCCTTTGGATGTTTAAGGATCATCGTAGGGTCATCGATAGGTCATTGAAGGCAACAGTTGTAAGGATACCTTAGCATTCGAAGGGACGATCATCATTTAACCGTAGGCTACACCGAAGGGTCATCGAGGGACAAAATCGTATTTTCGAAGGCAACATCCGAGGGACTATGATGATTTATGATGAGTTAACCGAAGGGCCGTTGCTAAGTGTATCCCTACATTCGCGGGACATGACCGTAATACCGTAATATCGTAAGGCAATAAAGAGAGGTCCAAGATCACATATTCGAAGGCCATGTTTTACAATTAATTAAGTATTTAAGATGGGTTTCCATCTTATAGTCATTTAAATAATTAAGATACATATCCACATTAAAATTGATTAGGCAATTAGGATGAATCTCCTCCTTAAAATTAATTAGGCAACGTTAAAAGTGATCATGTAATTCCAAATCCATCTCCATAAAGGGGTATCCCACAAGTAAAGCGGAATACCTAGCCGGCCGCTTCTTCGAGAATATGCAAGCTTTAACACAATTTAAACACACGGGTGAGAATACCAAGTTAAAGTGCAATTGAAAATTGCACTACAGAATGAACACAATAGTCATAAGGCCAAATAATGCATGATTACAATAAGGCAAACATAAAACGAAACATAAGAACAGCTGTAACACCCTTCTAAAATACCCCAAATATTTAATTAAAAATAATAAACATATAACAATCAGAGTAATTATGCCCTTCAAGGGTGTCACACACAATATTCCACCATATTCAACAATATGACGGTCATGCTCTTTTATTTATTCAAAACATAAACATTTGCATAAAACGCAGCAGATAGAGATCTCCTCAATCATGTAAAACATGTAACATTCACTGGTAAATTATTCAACAACATAAAACGTCCCATCCCGATGTTACATCTATCAGAGCACGACCCACTAAGGAGACTACACTAGACTCCAAGCATTCGCTTCTACTCAACTCATTTCTCGTTACCTGAAAAATGGTTGTAAGGGTGAGTTCCTCAATCAATATAATAAGCATTATAGAATATAATGTCATGTTAAGTAACTTAACACATTAATCACCCTAATCGCAACATACAATCAGTAACAGCACATCAGCTCAACATCAATATACAGCACAAGTATAATCTCAAATCATACTCCATAACAACACAAACACACGTATAATATTGGAATACATCCATTCATATTATACGCCATACATACATTATGCAATGAGACTCCACACATGCGGTACCGACTATTCTTGAACATATAGTTCAAGCTCACCGATCCCTCCAGATACGGCTACTAAGCTCACTAGTCCCACTCATTTGAGACCTATTGACTCACTCACTAATTCCTCACCATGGGAATTAGCTACAGCCCCGAAGGCTAGACTATGCACACTAATCATCTAGCATGCAAACATCAACAACAAACCCACAATGGTTCACTCACTAATTCCTCACCATGGGAATTAGCTACAGCCCCGAAGGCTATGCTATGCACGCTAATCATCTAGCAATGCAGCATCAACAACAATTCACAACGGATATATGCTCACACTCTAAGCCATACAACAGTCCATTCACACATACATGCATAATACATACATTCACATCATTATGCATACCATCATACATCATCAACACATGTATCAACACATCATTATCATGTAAATCAATTAAACACAGTATTAGCACACTCTACTAATACCTATACTGCTCAAAACAGCGGGAAATAATCCCTATTACATCATACGCCAACATAGGCCAACTCTCAATTATGTACACAACATTAAAAAGCCAATTTTTCCACTCTGCAACAGTGTTAACCGGTTAACGCCCTGGGTTAACCGGTTAACGCAGGCAAAACACGCTCACTGCCCAAAACTTAACAGTGTTAACCGGTTAACGCCCTGGGTTAACCGGTTAACGCAGGCAAAACAGCACTAATTCTCAATTCGTAACAGTGTTAACCGGTTAACGCCCTGGGTTAACCGGTTAACGCAGACAAAATAGCAGTTCCTGCGCTAACACAAAGCAGAATGCAGAATTCTCCGCATTTTCCGCCGTTGGAGGACTTCCGGACCTCCGATTCCAATTCCGTAAAAAGCTATACGTTAGGGAAATTACAACACACTCAATTACAGATTCAATTTCGGTTTCAACACAACTTATCCAACTCAATTATTCAGCATTCAAGAATCCCAATTAGAGTCAATTCAACGGTTTATCACTACCCATTACATGCTAACCCATAATACCCATTAAACGACGATAAACCCCCCTTACCTGAGTTAATCCGGCAAAATCTCTAAGCTCCAAGCTCTTCTCCAACCTTTGCTCTCTGGTTCTTCCTCTTTGCCCCTTTTCCTCTTTCACGATCGCTTCTCTGCTTTTCACGTAAAACCTTTTTACTCCAAATGGGCTCTTTCTCTTATTTCCAAGATATATATATTTTCCAAAATAATAATAATAATCCAATAATATTTCCAATTAATTAATTAAATTAATAAATATTATATTAATTCAAATTAAATAATTAGCCTTATTTTATCGGGGTGTTACAACTCTCCCCCACTAAAAGAGTTTTCGTCCTCGAAAACATACCTCAAGCGAACAACTCTGGGTAAGACTCCTTCATCTTACTCTCCAGTTCCCAAGTCACATTACCACCTGCTGGTCCTCCCCAAGCTACCTTCACCAAGGCAATCTCTTTACCCCGCAACTACTTCAACTCTCGATCCTCGATCCTCATAGGTGATGTTTCAACAGTCAGGTTATCTCTCACCTGTACATCATCTACTTGGACTACATGCGACGGATCATGAATGTACCTCCTCAACTGAGACACATGAAAAACCTCATGCAAATTCGCAAGCGACGGCGGTAAAGCGACACGATAGGCTACCTCCCCTATCCTTTCCAAAATCTGATAAGGACCAATAAATCGAGGTGTCAACTTCTTCGACTTCAAAGCTCGACCAACACCAGTTATCGGAGTAACACGAAGAAACACATGATCTCCCTCTTGGAACTCAAGTGACTTCCTCCTCTTATCATGATAACTCTTCTGACGACTCTGAGCAATCCTCATCTTCTCCTGAATCATCTTAATCTTTTCCGTAGTCTGTTGAACAATCTCCGGTCCAACCACAACACTCTCACCGGACTCATACCAACACAAAGGTGTCCGACATCTCCTACCATACAAAGCTTCAAACGGTGCCATACCAATGCTCGAATGAAAACTATTGTTGTAGGTAAACTCAATCAAAGGCAAATAACAATCCCAAGCACCTCCTTTTTCAAAAACACACGCCCTCAAAAGATCCTCTAGTGACTGAATTGTCCTCTCAGTCTGACCATCAGTCTGCGGATGATATGAAGAACTCAATCTCAGCTTAGTTCCCAAAGCCCTCTGCAAACCTTCCCAGAACTTCGATGTAAATCTAGGATCTCTGTCCGAAACAATACTCGACGGAATACCATGCAAACTTACAACCTTCTCAATATACAACTCAGCTAATCTCTCTAACGGATAATCCATTCTGATCGGAATGAAATGAGCCGACTTCGTCAATCTATCTACAATCACCCAAATAGCTTCAAAATTCTTACTTGTCCTCGGTAAACCAGAAACAAAATCCATACTGATACTATCCCACTTCCACTCTGGAATAGCCAACGGTTGCATTAGCCCAGACGACTTCTGATGCTCAATCTTTGACTTCTGATAAGTCAAACAGGAATAAACAAAACTCGCAATTTCTTTCTTCATTCCCGGCCACCAAAATAACTTTTTCAAATCATGATACATCTTCGTAGCTCCAGGATGGATACTCAGACCACTACGATGTCCTTCCTCCAGAATACTCTTCTTAAGTTCGGTAACGTCCGGAATACACACCCGATTACCAAATTTCAAAACACCATTCTCATCAACTCTGAATTCACCACCTTGGCCTTGATTCACTAAAGTCAACTTATCAACCAAAAACACATCGGATTTCTGACCCTCTCTGATCTCATCCAGAATACCACTCGTTAACTTCAACATTCCCAATTTAACACTATTGTGAGTACTCTCACACACCAAACTCAAGTCTCTAAACTGCTCAATTAAATCCAATTCCTTAACCATTAACATAGACATATGCAATGATTTCCGACTCAATGCATCAGCCACTACGTTTGCTTTACCCGGATGGTAATTCAAACCAAAGTCATAATCCTTCAGAAATTCTAACCATCTCCTCTGTCTCATATTCAGCTCTTTCTGATCAAACAAATACTTTAAACTTTTATGGTCACTGAAAACCTCAAATCTTGACCCATACAAATAATGCCTCCACAACTTCAGAACAAATACCACAGCTGCCAACTCTAAATCGTGTGTCGGATAGTTCCTCTCATGAACCCTCAGTTGTCTCGAAGCATAAGCTATAACCTGCTTATTCTGCATCAACACACCACCCAAACCCAACAATGAAGCATCACAGTAAACCTCAAATGATTCCGACGAACTCGGTAATATCAGAATAGGAGCAGTAGTCAACCTTCTCTTTAACTCTTGAAAACCTTCTTCACATTTTGAATCCCAAACAAACGCTTGCCCCTTCCTAGTCAACATCGTCAACGGTAACGCCAACTTAGAAAATCCCTCAATGAACTTCCTATAATAACCTGCAAGTCCAAGAAAACTCCTTATCTCAGAAACTGACTTCGGAGCTTCCCACTTAGATACCGCTTCTATCTTAGAAGGATCAACAGCAACACCACCTCTTGAAATCACATGACCAAGAAAACTAACCTCTTCTAACCAAAATTCACATTTAGAGAGTTTAGCAAATAACTTCTTTTCTCGTAGAACTTCTAAAACCACTCTCAAATGCTCAGCATGCTCTTCTTCAGATTTCGAATACACCAAAATGTCGTCAATAAACACCACAACAAACTGATCTAGGTACGGATGGAAAATCCTATTCATGTACTCCATAAATACTCCAGGCGCATTAGTCACGCCAAAAGGCATTACAGAATACTCATAATGTCCATACCTTGTTCTGAAAGCAGTCTTCTGAATATCCTCAACTTTCACACGTATCTGATGATATCCCGATCTCAAATCTATTTTGCTGAACACACTCGCACCAACCAACTGGTCCATTAAATCATCAATCCTCGGCAAAGGATACCGATTCTTGATCGTCACTTTATTCAGTTGCCTGTAGTCCACACACAACCTCATAGTACCTTCTTTCTTCTTAACTAATAACACTGGTGCACCCCACGGTGACACACTCGGACGAATAAATTTCTTATCCAACAGATCTTCCAGCTGACTCTTCAATTCAGCTAACTCAACAGCAGACATACGATACGGAGCCATCGATATCGGTCTAGTACCAGGTACTAAATCAATCGAGAACTCAACTTCACGCTCTGGTGGTAATTCATTCACTTCTTCTGGAAACACATCAGGAAAATCACACACCACGGCTAGATCACAAATCGCCAGTTTATCTTTAGCCTCTAAAGTCGCTAACAGCATAAACAACTCCGCCCCGTCTGCTACTTCCTCATTCACCTGCCTGGCTGATAGAAACAAACTCTTTCCTTCCTCAGCCTCAGGAAATATCACAGTCTTATCAAAACAGTTGATAGAAACTCGGTTAAACACCAACCAGTTCATACCCAAGATAACATCAATCTGCACTAACGGAAGACACACAAGGTCTATCCCAAAGTCTCTACCAAAAATACTCAAAGGACAATTCAAACAAACTGAAGTAGTAGTCACTGAACCCTTCGCAGGAGTATCAATCACCATACTTCCAAGCATCTCAGATATCTCTAACTTAAGTTTCACAGCACAATCCAAAGATATAAAGGAATGAGTAGCACCGGTGTCAATAATAGCTACAAGAGGAAAGCCATTAATATAACACGTACCTCGGATCAAACGATCATCTGCAGAAGTCTCAGAACCCGATAAAGCAAAGACCTTGCCTCCTGACTGATTCTCTTTCTTCGGCTTAGGACACTGTGGACTGATATGACCCAACTCTCCACAGTTGAAACAAGTCACAGTCTTCAACCGGCACTCTGCAGCCAAGTGACCACCTTTGCCACACTTGAAACACTTCATCTCAGCACTGGTACACTCATGGACACGATGTCCAGCCCGACCACATCTATAACACTTAGCAGGAGCACTAGAGTCTCCCCCACTAGGCCTCTTCATCCCACTCTGCTTCTGGAAACCCTTGCCAGCTGCATACGGTTTTCCACGATCATTCTGATTCTTGCCTTTCCTATCAACTCTCTGTTGATAGCTCTCTGCTCTGGCTTTGGAATCCTGTTCAAAAATCCTGCAACAGTCAACCAAGTCAGAAAACACTCTGATCCGCTGATATCCAATAGCCTGTTTGATCTCAGGACGCAGCCCGTTCTCAAACTTCACACATTTCGAAAATTCTCCAGCAGCCTCATTATAGGGAGTATAATACTTTGACAGCTCTGTGAACTTAGCAGCATACTCAGTAACAGACTTGTTACCCTGCTTCAATTCCAAGAATTCTATCTCTTTCTTTCCTCTGACATCCTCTGGAAAGTACTTCCTCAGGAATCTCTCTCTGAACACAGCCCAAGTGATTTCAGCATTCCCAGCAGTTTCCAACTCAGTGCGGGTAGCAACCCACCAATCATCAGCTTCTTCTGACAGCATATGCGTACCGAACCTGACCTTCTGGTTATCGGCACATTCAGTCACTCGGAAGATCCTCTCTATCTCCTTCAACCACTTCTGAGCGCCATCTGGATCGTATGCTCCCTTGAACATTGGAGGATTGTTCTTCTGGAACTCACTCAGTTGACGAGCAGCTCCCATTCCCACAACATTCGGATTTCCTCCAAGTACTCCAGCTAGCATACCCAGAGCCTCAGCAATCGCAGCATCATCCCTACCTCTTCCAGCCATCTCTATTCTGAAAACCCAAACAAACTAAAACAATAAGTACTGATAGGGTTACACAACACCTATCCCGTACAGGGGAAACAGAATAATTACGACTCGACTCGACCGACTATGCTCTGATACCACTAATGTAACACCCTTCTAAAATACCCCAAATATTTAATTAAAAATAATAAACATATAACAATCAGAGTAATTATGCCCTTCAAGGGTGTCACACACAATATTCCACCATATTCAACAATATGACGGTCATGCTCTTTTATTTATTCAAAACATAAACATTTGCATAAAACGCAGCAGATAGAGATCTCCTCAATCATGTAAAACATGTAACATTCACTTGTAAATTATTCAACAACATAAAACGTCCCATCCCGATGTTACATCTATCAGAGCACGACCCACTAAGGAGACTACACTAGACTCCAAGCATTCGCTTCTACTCAACTCATTTCTCGTTACCTGAAAAATGGTTGTAAGGGTGAGTTCCTCAATCAATATAATAAGCATTATAGAATATAATGTCATGTTAAGTAACTTAACACATTAATCACCCTAATCGCAACATACAATCAGTAACAGCACATCAGCTCAACATCAATATACAGCACAAGTATAATCTCAAATCATACTCCATAACAACACAAACACACGTATAATATTGGAATACATCCATTCATATTATACGCCATACATACATTATGCAATGAGACTCCACACATGCGGTACCGACTATTCTTGAACATATAGTTCAAGCTCACCGATCCCTCCAGATACGGCTACTAAGCTCACTAGTCCCACTCATTTGAGACCTATTGACTCACTCACTAATTCCTCACCATGGGAATTAGCTACAGCCCCGAAGGCTAGACTATGCACACTAATCATCTAGCATGCAAACATCAACAACAAACCCACAATGGTTCACTCACTAATTCCTCACCATGGGAATTAGCTACAGCCCCGAAGGCTATGCTATGCACGCTAATCATCTAGCAATGCAGCATCAACAACAATTCACAACGGATATATGCTCACACTCTAAGCCATACAACAGTCCATTCACACATACATGCATAATACATACATTCACATCATTATGCATACCATCATACATCATCAACACATGTATCAACACATCATTATCATGTAAATCAATTAAACACAGTATTAGCACACTCTACTAATACCTATACTGCTCAAAACAGCGGGAAATAATCCCTATTACATCATACGCCAACATAGGCCAACTCTCAATTATGTACACAACATTAAAAAGCCAATTTTTCCACTCTGCAACAGTGTTAACCGGTTAACGCCCTGGGTTAACCGGTTAACGCAGGCAAAACACGCTCACTGCCCAAAACTTAACAGTGTTAACCGGTTAACGCCCTGGGTTAACCGGTTAACGCAGGCAAAACAGCACTAATTCTCAATTCGTAACAGTGTTAACCGGTTAACGCCCTGGGTTAACCGGTTAACGCAGACAAAATAGCAGTTCCTGCGCTAACACAAAGCAGAATGCAGAATTCTCCGCATTTTCCGCCGTTGGAGGACTTCCGGACCTCCGATTCCAATTCCGTAAAAAGCTATACGTTAGGGAAATTACAACACACTCAATTACAGATTCAATTTCGGTTTCAACACAACTTATCCAACTCAATTATTCAGCATTCAAGAATCCCAATTAGAGTCAATTCAACGGTTTATCACTACCCATTACATGCTAACCCATAATACCCATTAAACGACGATAAACCCCCCTTACCTGAGTTAATCCGGCAAAATCTCTAAGCTCCAAGCTCTTCTCCAACCTTTGCTCTCTGGTTCTTCCTCTTTGCCCCTTTTCCTCTTTCACGATCGCTTCTCTGCTTTTCACGTAAAACCTTTTTACTCCAAATGGGCTCTTTCTCTTATTTCCAAGATATATATATTTTCCAAAATAATAATAATAATCCAATAATATTTCCAATTAATTAATTAAATTAATAAATATTATATTAATTCAAATTAAATAATTAGCCTTATTTTATCGGGGTGTTACAACAGCTACTGGTACGTTCGCCTCTGCTTCGCCTAGCGAAGGCTTAGCGAATATTCGCTACAGGCTCGCTTAGCGATGTGCTAGCGAGCGGCCACGGATTTTGAATTTGGCAATCGTACCGTCTCCGGAACCTGGAATTTTATGACATTGAATTACAGGCACAGCATGGATAGCATTCATGATGTTCAGGCATACTTAAATTTGCATGTGAAATCAGATTACATATCAAAATTTAATCATGATGCGTTATGTATGTAACGATTATCAATTGGAAGCATATAACAGTGATAATACGCAAACCTGTTTGCAATTGCTATGTTGAACGGGACTGATCACTCTGGGTATCGGATTGAGCTGGGCGGTGGTAGCTTCGAGGCGGGTGAGCGGCCTTCAGGGTTTCCGTCTTCCGAATTCTCTGGATCAGCAGGGTTTCTGTGCCAGGGTTTCCGTTCTTTTCCGTCCGTCTCGGTCTGTCCATTTTCGTGGCTGAGGTGCCTGGTATTTATAGTAGTAGTGGTGGTGACCTAATGGGCTTAAGATGAGGTCCAAAACTTCAGATTTTCGCAAGCTTCGCTAGGCGAAGGAATTGCTCGCCTAGCGAGCAAGCTAGTTCTGGGCTTTTTCTGGATCTGATGCTTCGCTGGGCGAGTGTCATGATGAAGTGTTCGCTAGGCGAAGTAATTGCTCGCCTAGCGAGCAAGCTGTTTTGGGCCACCTTTGGATTGGGCCCGTTGTGAGCTGGGCTTTCGTTCCTTTAGAGTCGGTGCCTTGCAAACAAGTCGGAATGCCTTGACAGATGCCTTGTAGTATCAACGGGCAAATTTTGGGGTATGACAATGATCAATATCGTTGTGTTTGTTTGTATTACCATGTCTGGCTAAATCTTTCAAAGGTTAGAATGTAAGGACCGTGTTAAAGAGATGTTTCACATATTGAATATGTAGAAATGTATTAAAGGCTGCTTTGATTTTTAATTCGAGTTTTCTGAAACAAACTTGGTTTGTTTTAACTACTCAAGGAGTGTGAAAGCACCCTGGCTTAGTTAATTAGGAATTTTTATCACTTTAAGGAAAAACGATTTATGAAACTGTTTTCGAACGCGTTGATAGATTTAAAATCAGGAAACTCCTTGGGTAAACTTTCCAAATCAAAATCACTTTTCAACTAAGTTTACGAGTCTTATTTCTTAAAAATAAGTTTACTACTTTAGCAATCTGCGCACCTTTTATAAGTGACAATAAAAGGCCTTAATTTAAGGGTAAACTCGGTTCTGAATACGCGAAAGCGACAGTTCCTGTTAAATGGATTCTTTTCAAGAGTAGAAAATATTGCCCCATAAGTAGTTCTATTTAGACAATCAAAACATCGTTTAATTGACGTGAAATACATTCAAACCTGTCTTTATCTGCACTGTATTTATTATTTCCTTTATTTACTGTTATTTTGCGACATCAATATCTCTTTTGTACTGCCTTAACTAAACATCGTAACAATAGTAATCGATAGATTGACGATTTGGTCTCTGTGGGATCGATATTCTTTTATATTACTTTGACGCGATTCGTACACTTGCGAATAGAGCGATCAATTTTTTGGCGCCGTTGTCGGGGACCAACTTTGTTAAATTCATACCCTGTTGTTACACCTTCTAGACTAAGGCATTATTAGCCGGTAAATGCGAAGAACCCGTAGTACCAAAAATTTAGTAGATCCTTTAGCGGAACCCGAATGTTACACTCGTACACGCCTCTTACTCATCCGAATTAAGAAAGCTATGGCCGAGAATCGCGACCGGAGACCTCTTAAGGAATTTGCCCAACCCTCTGACGAGGAACCTAGTTCTAGTATAGTAAACCCCCTCATTCCTGCCAACAATTTCGAACTAAAACCATCTTTACTGCAATTAGTGCAATAGAACCAATTCGCGGGTCTCGCTACTGAGAACCCAAATTAACATTTAAAAGTATTTATCCAACTGGCCGACACTTTTAAATCCAACGGTGCTTCACCTGATGCGACCCGTTTAAGATTATTTCCTTTCTCCCTTAGGGATAGAGCACGTTCATGGTTAGATTCACTTCCAGCTAATTCAATAACTACCTGGGAAGACCTTAGGAGAGTACTCCTTGCTAGATATTTTCCCCCCAGTAAGACTATTGTTCTTCGAAACCAAATAACTAGATTTACTCAAAACCAAGGAGAATCACTTTTTGAAGCTTGGGAGAGATATAAAGAGCTGTTAAGAGTTTGTCCATACCATGGCCTAGAATAATGGCTGATCGTTCATACCTTCTACAATAGACTCCATTATAACACAAAGATGAGCATCGACGCTGCCGCTGGTGGCACACTGATGAACAAACCTTACCCTGAAGCTTGTGACCTAATTGAGGATATGGCCTAAAACCATTACCAATGGGGAACTGAACGAGCATCAATAGAGAAAAACAAAACCCAAGGTGAAATGCATGAGATAAGCTCTATGGACATAATGCAGGCGAAAATGGACGCTTTAGCCCTTAAGGTCGAACATATTTCTACAAACACTAACACCGCAACGGTAGTCCACACAGAGTGTGAACTTTGTGGATCTAAAGGACATGAATCGGCGGAATGTAACCTTTTGAACGACCTGAACACCGACCAAGTGAATTACGCCCAAGGTAACCCATTTTCAAACACCTACAACCCTGGATGGAAGAATCACCCGAATTTTTCCTATAAAAACCAGAACCCTATCCAAAATTATGCACCTCAAAGACCACAAGGTTATCAAGCCCAAAAACCAAATTAACCTATGCAAGTTGTGCCCTAGAAGCCTAACCTTGAGAAGATCATGGAAAGCTTTATATCAGGCCAGACTCAGCAAAATAAAGAACTTCTAAACCAGAACATTCACGTAAACGAACTGATAACGCAATTAGGGACCAAGGTTGATCATATAATCACTCACAACAAGATGCTTGAAACCCATATCTCACAGGTAGCACAAAACCAAGCCCCACAAACTACACCTGGAGGACAATTCCCTGGACAACCTCAACTCAACCCTCGAGGGCAAGCTAACGCTATCTCATTACGAAGTGGGACCGCTTACGAAGGGCCTCATAACCCAGCAATGAGCGAGTCCAAAGCTTCTAAAGAAAATATACCTACAAACCAAGGAGAAGAACCAGTGGAACCCAAAAAACAAACCGACCAAGAAGGAGAAGCCAAGGATAAAACTTACAAACCACCACCCCCGTACAAACCACCAATCCCATATCCGCAAAGACTTAAACAAACCAAAATCAATAACCAATACCAAAAGTTTATAAAAGTAATAGAGAAGCTTCATGTAGAGATTCCTTTCACCGAAGCCATCACCCAAATTCCATCTTACGCCAAATTTCTCAAAGACATCTTAACCAACAAGCGTAGGCTTGACGATCCCAAACCCTTGGAATGCAACTTTATTTCCGTAAATAAACTTGCTAAGAAGGAGAAAGACCCTGGGAGTTTTTCTATACCTTGCATTCTAGGGAGTCATGTGATCGACAAAGCTTTCCTAGACTTAGGTGCTAGTGTGAGTTTAATGCCCCTAGCTGTGTGTAAAAGGTTAAACTTAGGAGAATTACAACCAACTAAGATGTCCCTCCAATTAGCCGATAGGCCTATTAAGTATCTTGTAGGCATTTTAGAAGACATCCCAGTTAGGATCGGTCAACTTTATATCCCGACATACTTTGTGGTCATGGATATCAAGGAAGACGACGATATCCCTATCCTTTTAGGTAGACCATTTTTATCAATAGCCGGAGCTATAATAGATGTTAAAAGAGGAAAATTAACTTTCGAAGTAGGGGATGAAAAGATAGAGTTTATTCTTTCAAAGTTCCTGATGGAACCAATCATAGGAGACGCATGTTACGCGATTGATATCACAGATGAATGCATAAGGGAATTTGATCAAGAAGAACCTGCGATCGAACCATTTTTAAAACCGAATGAAAAGGATGACGAGCTAAAGGAAACAAAACCTCACACTAACAAATGTTTGGCCCTTACTCCGGACCTTTCACCAAATTCTCAAAAACCAGCTCAAGAACTTAAGGAATTGCCCAAGAACCTAAGATATGAGTTTTTGGATAAAGAAATGAACCGTCCAGTAATAGTTAGTGCCACCTTAAACCATGACGAGACAAACCAACTCTTGAATGTTTTACGAAGATACCCATCTGCCTTAGGATACAACATCTCTGATTTAAAAGGTATAAGCCCATCCGTGTGTATGCATAGGATCTCGCTAGAGGAAGATTCAAAACCTTCCAGAGAACATCATAGAAGAATCAACCCTGTAATGAGTGAGGTGGTAAAGAAGGAAGTCCTTAAACTTCTAGAAGCTGGTATAATCTATCAGATCTCCGATAGTAAATGGGTAAGTCATGTACATATGGTACCCAAAAAGGGAGGCATCACAGTCGTGCAGAACAAGGAGGGCGAGCATGTGGCCAAACGTATAGAAGGCGAATGGCGTATGTGCATAGACTATAGGAAACTCAATAAGGCAACTAGGAAAGAAGATTTCCCCCTTCCATTCATAGATCAAATGCTTGAGTGTCTTGCCATACACTCTTACTTTTGTTATCTGGATGGATATTCTGGATTTTTCCAAATACCCATACACCCCGAGGATCAAGAGAAAACAACCTTCACCTGTCCTTACGGAACATTTGCTTACAGACGAATGCCGTTTGGACTCTGCAATGCACCATCAACTTTCCAACGTTGTATGATGTCAATCATCGCAGATTATCTCGACGGAATTATGGAAGTATTCATGGATGATTTCTCGGTATGTGGGTTTGACTTTGAGAATTGCCTCACTAATCGAAGGATCAATCCTGTTCCTTTTATGTTTTCACATATGTCCGCCATTCTTAAAAAGGGAGGAACCATTTCTTTTGGTGGTTTAATTACTTCTATTGCTAGAGCGTTAAATCTTAACGTTGAGTTAGCCACCTTAGAACCACTTCCTCACCGCACCATTAACTTAATTTTTTTGAAGGATATGAAATTATGCAAGGTGCGGCAAGCAGGTGGTTATAACCTCATGATCCATGGTGTAGCTATACCCATTGTTGTTTTACCTTGCTCTCAGTGTACAGACGTGCGACATGTAAGGAACTGGACGTATGATCTCGATGCTCCACCTTTTACCGGTCCTTTGCCACCTAATATTCCTATGGACGATAGGCAAGGGACCAATGATGAGTATGATCGGCGCGACCAGTCACCTGCTCATGATATTCCTACTGCATCACCTGCACATACTGCACTTTCTTCTTCTAACCATTTTGCAGGTACCGCTCCCGGTTTTTACATCATTGAGAAGACGTGGCGCGAGCACCTGGCTCGAGAGGAAAGGCGTGACACCCTTCTGAATACCATAAACCAACAATTGACAGATAATATGAGTTTTATGGTATCCTCCAAGCAACGTAGTGGGCAAGCACATCGGACTATCATTGAGTTCTTACTTGCAATCACTAATGAGCAGCATCGCCAACGACAGGCTACTGAGCGTCACTTCGCACTTATCGAGGCCAACCAAGGGTCTCTCTTAGGTCGCTCTAGGCAGCTGCATGAAGGACTTAGTACTCGTAGTAGGCGTCGTCGACAAAGGCATCCTGACCAGGGCGATGACGATGACGGTACCGGAGATCACCCATAGTTCTCTCTCTCTCTTTTCCAGGTTACTCCTATCCTATCTCATATCGAAACATTGAGGATAATGTTCGGTTTAAGTATGGGAGGAGAATGTTTATCACTTTTTATCACTTTCCTTTATTTTTAGTATGTTTTGTGCGTTTTAGTTGTTTGCCTTTTCTTTTCAATAAAATAACATGTGTTTGACGAGTCATCTGTGTAGTGTATCCGTATTTCTCCCATTTCTTTAACCTTACCAAAAAAAATGTGAGCAAAGATCACAGTGCATCTTGAATATTCAGGCTATAAGACAGGTTTATGACGGGACGTAAAAGACTTGGGAAAACTTTTTCTAAAAATCGATATTGTCTTAACACCGTATGCTTCATGATTATAAGAGTCGATCTCGATACCCCATATATTGTGGCCCTAATTTTTGTTCCAAATAAGTCCTTAAGTAGTTTATCCTCGCAGTCGGCTCCGGCTTAAGCATGCTCTACGTAGGGGACCGATGAAAATAAGTGAATGATCACAAAGATTCCTGCTTTGTTCTCTAGTTGTAAGAAAATCCGGGCTAGGTGACTCTCACACGATCATATAAGCCAGCAAAATAAAGACATTTGCGAAACATGCAAAAGAAAAATATATATATATATATATATATATATATATATATATATATATATATATATATATATATATATATATATATATATATATATATATATATATATATATATATATATATATATATATATATATATATATATATATATATATATATATATATATATATATAATAATAATAATAATAATAATATGCCTATTGTTGGTTGGTTCAGAGGTATCTGGTGCTGAACTTGGTAGGATGGATTGCGATCCAAACCCCCACAACTACAAATTGAGTTAAATAAATGGGTTACACCAACTTATGTACTAGAGCCCCATGCTTAAGATCATAATCACTAACCGGTCACCTTACTTAGAGTATGTACGGATAACGGGCTTAATGTGATTGCACCTGAATGAAAAGGACTTGAAGAAGATGAAAAAAAGACCTAGGTATGGTTGGGTGATGTGGATTGATTTGTATAGAAACAAAGCCTATGATTGCATTTGCGGGAAGTGTCACTACAATATCCTTAGTTCGATTCGTTAGTACCTATCGATACATTCCTTGAATGAACTGATAATCCTTTTTGCCTTGAATTAACTCTGGTTGATACTGTTTTTTCTTGCATGAGCTATAAATAGTTTTGCTTGAGGACAAGCAAAGGTTTAAGTGTGGGAGAATTTGATCACACTGAATCACACCGCGTTTTTGACTCGGATTTCACATGTTTATTAGGTCTTTATTACCATTTTGTTTGTGTTATACTCTCTTTTATGCTGTTTTCAGATATTTAGTTCTTTCGGGACCTTTTTAGAAGAAACGAAGCAAAAAGACCAAAAATTAGGGTTTTTCGGCAAATATTGTACACATGGCGTTATGCATGGCGGCCACTATAGGAGAAGCCATGACACATCATCCCTCAACCAGGAGGTAACCTCCACGATCCCATGAACTTTCCCATTCACACACATGGTGGGCGTCATGAAGGGATGGCGGGCGCCACCTTTGCATTTCACGTTCCCACTAAGGAGAAGTAGAATGGCATCATGGTCTTTGCAAGCTGCTGAATTCCTCTATAAATAGGGCGTTCTAGTTCATTTCCAAATCATCCAACTTAGTTTACAACACTAAGACTATATTATCATCTGTAAAAGCGGTAATCTGTCACATCGAGGGGTTATCGCACCGTAGTGTAATTGAGTTGGAGCACTTTGATTTTGTTGTCGTCTTTATCTTTAAAGTCAAAGGTTTATTTTCCTTGTACCAGATTTAAAGCCTCCATTTGAAGCAGGTTCTAATTTAATCGATTTTATTTATTTTACTTGTCATGCTTTACTTTATTTAATTTCTTGTTATGCTTTACTTTATTTAATTCCTGTCATTGTCTTTACTTTATTTAAATTTCTCGCCATTATCTTTATTGCTCGTTTTAATTATTTTACACACTTTACTTGTTCTTTACGCCTTACATTCTAAAATAACTTTTCATCATGATCAATATCGTTGTGTTTGTTTATATTATCATGTCTGGCTAAATCTTTCAAAGGTTAGAATGTAAGGATCACGGTTAAAGAGATGTTTCACATATTGAATCAGTAGAAATGTTTTAAAGGCTGTTTTGATTTTTAATTCGAGTTTTCTGAAACAAACTTGGTTAGTTTTAACTACTCAAGGAATGCGAAAGCACCTTGGCTTAGTTAATTAGGAATTTTTATCACTTTAAGGAAAAACGATTTATGAAACTATTTTCGGACACGTTGATAGATTTAAAATCAGGAAACTCCTTGGGTAAACTTTCCAAATCAAAATCACTTTTCAACTAAGTTTACGAGTCTTATTTCTTAAAAATAAGCTTCCTACTTCAGCGTTCTGCGCACCTTTTATAAGTGACAATAAAAGACCTTAATTTAAGGGTAAACTCGATTCTGAATACGCGAAAGCGACAGTTCCTATTAAATAGATTCTTTTCAACAGTAGAAAATATTGCCCTATAAGTAGTTCTATTTAGACAATCGAAACATCGTTTAACTGACGTGAAATACATTCAAACATGTCTTTATCTGCATTGTATTTATTATTTCCTTTATTTACTGTTATTTTGCAACATCAATATCTCTTTTGTACCGCCTTAGATAAACATCGTAACAATAGTAATCGATAGATTGACGATTTGGTCTCTGTGGGATCGATATTCTTTTATATTACTCTAATGTGATTCGTGCACTTGCGAATAGAGCGATCAGTCCCCCACTTCGTTAACTCCAACTGTTGAGCCATTAATTTACGATCTCCTTCCGAGTTTATGGAAAATCTATTTTGAGTCCTAATTTTCCGAAGTTGTAGCTTTTGATTGAAACACTAGAAATTTGAAAGGTTGAAAGTGATATGTGCTAATGGGCATGCAATAGGAACTAAAGTGTAAGAGAGATTTTTGAAAAATGATTTGAATGAGGTCCAATGAACAGTTTTGAAAATTCCCTCTATTTTGCAATAAAAATGCGTGCAAAGAAAAGGAAAAGTGGGTGGATGTTTGGGTGCTAGCAGTAAATGACATTTAATTCATTTACTAAATCTGCAATTCTCATCTAGCGAGACAAAGCGAGAAATCAGTGAGAACAAATAGAATTGTCTCGCTTGGTGAAAAAATTGCTCGCCTGGGGAGTTTTCCAGATTTCTATTTTTCTACAGAATTTTTCACATGAATTTGTATTCCACTTCCACTCTTTTTATATCGACTATGCAAGAATTTTTCTAAAAACTCACAAAGTTAGGTTGCCTCCCAACAAGCGCCTGTTTAACGTTGTTAGATCATTGTCTGTTATGTGATTAAGAGATCAGCTGGTGAGGTTGTTGTGGTGAATTGATCAATCTCACCACCTAGACATTATTTTGAATTTTATTCTTTGGGATTCCCGTCCTCTTTTGAAGCTGATTCTTCCAAATTCTTTACATCGCACACTGTCATTTTTGTAAGCATATTGCTTACTGACTTGATAAGTTTGGAGAAACCATTACTCACTTGCTTGGAAGATTTAGTTTGTTCATGTTTCAACTCTTCTAATGTCCTTCTAAGAATAAGAGCTTTTGTTGACGCGCCTTGCTCATTCAAGCATTCCTCAACCCTTGTTGATTTCTCTGCTTGTTTTGACTGATGTTTTTGCACATCCATGATCATTTCACGAGCCGCGTCCAAGTTAAAACAAATTCATTTTTCTCTTGGATTCTACATTGCTTTAAACAGGTTAAAACTCACTTCTTCATCTTAGAATCAAACCTGTATTATACCATCATTAGCACCAATCATCATTCGTGCGGTTTTCATGAATGGTCGACCCAAGATTAGGGGAGTATCGTCATCCTCTTTTTTCCAGTACCACAAAATCAATAGGAAACAAAATTTTATCCACCTTGATCAGAACATCTTCAGCTATGTCGAATGGTCGTGTAAGGATTTGTCAGCTAGCTGCAATGTCATCTTTGTATCTTCATTTCCAAATCACCTATCTGCATGATTACTAATAATGGTATCAGATTTATACTTGAGACAATATCAATCAACATTTTTCTTATGTTCACGCTTCTTATTATGACAGATCATGACATGACCATGATCTTTCTCTTTTTATGGAATGGTTCTATGAATGATTGCACTACAACTTGCATATAAATGAATAGTCTCATAATCCATATACCTTCTTTTTTTGTAAGAATGTCCTTCATTTAGAGTATGTCAACATCTGTTCCAAAGCTTCTACAAATGGGATATTTATTTGCAACCGTTTGAAAATATCCAGAAACCTTGCATACTGCCTTTCCTTGTCTTTCTTAACATGAGCTTGAGGATACATAAGATCTTTCATTGCCATACTCTTCATCTTTTCTTTTCCTTTCTTATGATTTTTCAGTTTCTACTCATCACTCATTTTTTTCTTATTATTTTCTATTTCATTTTCAACTAATGCTTCTTTATTATTTTTTTCTTCTTCCTTCTCCTCCTCAATTTCTTTTATCTCTCACTCTTGTTTTTCAAACACAACTCTTTCTTTATTTTAACTTATTGTTGATCAACTAATTATTTTGCAATTTTCCCAACTTGTGTTTAAATATTCCTTATCGAAGCATCAAAATTTTTCTGATTCGCAATTGACATTTGCATAAACTGATTCAATGTGTCTTCTAACTTTGAAGTTTTGTCCGAATGTAGACAATTCTGATTGAAGTTCTGATAAGGATTCTGCCTGTTTGACGACCCTACATATTGTCTCAGACCTTGACCATAAATCGTGTTGTTTCCGTATTGATAACCCTAATTACCTTGATATGTTGCTTTCCTTTGTTGTTGATTCCCCATATAATTCACTTCTTCATCAGTTGGAGTACAAAAGCCATTAGAATGATCAACTATGAGAAGTTCATAAAAAGATATTTGTGGTGCATCTGCTTGAATTGTTATGGAAGTTTTGAAAGTTTCTTGGCGAGTTCTTCCACTGTTTGAGTAAGTAACTTATTTTGAGCCAAGATTGCATCATTCGTTCCTAACTCAATAATACCAGCTTTTTCATCGTGATGCACCTCTATTATAGTGGGCTTGATGATCATTAAGTGCCATCCGATTAATGATGGCTATTGTATCCTCTGCACTCTTAGACATCAAGGAACCAGTTGTTGTTGCATTTAACAAAAGTTTAGGATGCGCCTGAAGTCTGTTGCGGAAAATGTGAAGTTGTGTAATATCATTGAAACCGTGATTGGGACATTTTCTCAACATAGACTTGTAATTCTCTCATGCTTCTTAAAGTGTTTATGTAGAACCTTGGGCAAACACGGTAACTGCGGTCTTTGCATCCATGGACTTGTTATGCGGAAATAACCGATTAAGAAGCTTTTCTTCAAGAATGTTCCAGTTGGTCATGATGTGCTCTGGCTGGTCTATATACCAATCCTTAGCTTTACCAATCAAAGAATGAGGAAAGAGTATCATAAATATGGATTTCTCTTTTGCTTCAGAAGCTCCAAGTGTACCGACCAATTCATAGAATTTGGAGAGATGAGTGAAAGGATCTTCTTGATCAAGATTGGAGAAAGGATTCTCATAAATAATCTAAAATAATCATGTCTTCATCTCTGCTTTCCTGGAATTTGTATGAGTTTTAGCTATGTGAGCCAATCGCCTCGGGCTTTTGTGACATGGTATACTTTCAACTATGTATGGGTTGTTATTGATGATATTTCTGGTGTTGTCTTTGACCTCAGCCATAACTTGCTCTTGTTGTGGAGAAGAATTTAATGTATAAGGCTTTCCTTGTTGCTTGGCTAGTTTTTTTTTCCGTCTTCTAGTTTTGTTGTTGTTCCTTTGGATTGTCCTTTTGATCTTTGTATCAAAAAGAAGTTGATCTTCCGTATTTTTACCTCACATACATAGAATTTACAAACTAACCACACAAGTGAGCAACATGATATGTAAAAATATCTGTACAGTATAAAGTTTGCAAAATTTCTTAAACATATATGAATTGTTGCAATGCTTATAACATCTAAAATCCACTCCCGACAACAATACCATTTTGATAGTTGCAGTATTCAAATTAAAAGTAAGTATTTATTTATCATATCCACAGGGACTGATGCGATATTAATTCCATTTAATAGTTTGTATAGTTTAAGTGAAAAGTTGTCGAGTTGTTTGTTTGCATAAAGTACGTAATGTAAAAAAGGTAAATGATAAGTGAAGTTTCAAAGATAAGACAACTTATTTTGATTAGGGTTCATCCACCGATTATGCTTGTATTCTTCTGATCACTTATACAAAGATTAGTCATTTGATCAATATTATCACGTATCGCTCGCTAACAGTGTTTATGTTTAAACCCTGACGAGAGTTAAACCGTATTGTTTAATCGACGATCTCTCAGCCTATTAAATAATACAATAACATTAAGATTCGATACTATGGTGAATGTTAAACCTAAATCTATGTCTAGAGTTTAGCATCTAATAAATGATTATCTTAAATCGAGACTCAAAGAGTATTTCTCAATAACGGTTTGAATCTATAAGGTAATATCAATAAACGAATAATTCATATATAACACCATTATCATAATGAATGCATATTATACCAATGGATTACATCCAATCCCAACAAGTAAGAGATTTAGCTACTCATGGTAGCTTTGATTACAGATGAGAAGAAATAAAGATGGATGAGCATCAATTGTGATTTCCCGACGATTTATGTGTATCCATCTTGTATTCTTCAAGTTCCACTCCTCTTTATGTCTTTCTCTCTCTAATGTTGTATTTTAAAAATTCCAAGAGTCCCCCGGCTGAAATGTTTCTGAACCTATATATAGTGGTTGTGTCGTACTGCTCTTATCTCACGAGCTATTTCCCTGCCTGGCGAGCAACCTTTATTCACTCTGAAGTATCTGTCAGATCATCATCTCAAACCTTCTTGTCTCACCTGAAGAGCTTCCTCGTTGTAGCCTCGCCTGGCGAGAATATAACATTTTGATTTTGGAAAGTCTATGACTTAACTCCCTTGGTGTTCGCTGAAGCTTCATTGGGCGAGATGTCTCGCTTGAGGCTCGCATGACGAGAATGATGATTTTTGCATATGTTTTTCCACTCCTGAGCCTCATTGTTGGCTTGCTAGGTGAGCTTTCGTTTGGGTCTCGCTAGATGCTCGCCTGTCGAACATGTGGGATGTTTTCTTTCTTGCTTTGTGTTCCAATCTTGGTTAATTGTGAAAATTCATGCACAATTGCAAAGAAATCACAAATATCATCTTTTGGCACTTATCATATAGTAATATAAATTGATGTTGATTTTTCCCTTAACCTAGGTTATAATAGGGTGCTGAGTTGTGTGGGTGCTAGGTTATAAATTGATGTTGATTTTTCCCTTAACCTAGGTTATATGATGACAATGGTATTACTCTACATCTAAATTATTGTGATCCTAAAACTAAGCAATTATTTATAGTGTTGTGTTCTTATTACATTTCAGGTTGAGTGAGATTCACTAGGATGCTTTTGTTCTATTAACTATTGGGTGCACTACAACTTAGTTGAATTCAAAGTAAGAAAAATCCAAATGCATCATCTTCTTGAAAATTACCTCTTTGAACATTTGATAGCATCATGTATGTCTAGAAAAATTCTTAGGAAAAATATATTTTATTAACGTAGACTCTGGTAAAAAATTAGTCTCAAGGTTGGTTTATTGGGAGGTGGAGCATTTATTCCATCCTGAATCTCTGTTACCCTTTCTTTCGTGAGTTAGGAGGCAACTCAGAACGTGCTGCAATAGGACTAGAATTCGAAGATACAAATTCACCTTCATATGACCATAAATGATTGTCTCACTTGTTGTCGTTGCTACCAAAATTCCTAAATTAATGAGTAACAAGAAAGAAAAAGAAGATAAGAGCATTACAAACCAAAACTCTAAAAATTCATCGTGATCAACTAAGACCCCATCCCTCATGACAAAAAGTAAAGATAAAAATCAATAATGCACAATGAAACTATATACATTTATATTTATACTAATATCTAGATGTCTAATTTATTTCATGACAATGAATCCACAGGAGGAAACTACAAAGAATCATCTATAGTTTCATGTTCAAGGAAATGTTATATCATAACAATGAACCATATAAACCCTATATGTTCGAAGTTTTCACACTCGGAGCTTCTAACAAATCATATACTTAAACCCAAAAAATTAAGAGTCTCCTAAGAGAAAAATCATATGTTTAAAATTTCACAGATTCTAGTTCTCAACAAAACATTACTCGAAAACCCTAAAATTCTAGTCCCCACAAAAACATTACAAGAAGGAAAATCATTTACACATTAGTAAAATACGTATAAATTGAAAGAAACAAAAGAAATACAAGAAGAACATGTAAAGGAACTCATCAGAAAAATTTCACCAAATGTAATGGATAACAGAAGACGAAGCAACAAGAATAGCAGAGAATGTTGAATTCCAAGAAAATTAAGTAAGAAAAAAGTGTTACTTACAAAACATCCCCAGGCACGAGGCGATAATCATCGATCAACGTCTGTCACCAGTAAACCTAGGTAGTTGCATTTCCCCATGTAACAATAATTACACATATTACTTAGGAAAGATAACACCCATTACCTAAAAACACTAGGAGTGTGATCAAGTTACATTACGTCACGCTAAACGACAAAGTCAAGAAATGAGAATAAACTAAATTGAACTTCACCTCCTGCTTGCACAAGTTTCCACTAATGAAAGATCGTGTTATTAGATAAAGAAATAAATCAAAAGTCCACACACAAAGGTCTACCCCGAGATCCAAGACCAAAGCACGACAAACAAATCACATTAGACCGAGTCTAATCCCCACATCGAAATGAGATAATTGACCAATCAGAAGATCTCAAAACTCGATAAAAGTCAAATGATAAAAGATCGCTAGAGTGTTGGTAAAGATGGTATAAGATCACAAGCCACACCCCCGCTACGCTGAACTAGGATTGGAGGGAAACTGTTCTTTCCTGGTTCACGACCCTTTTCACGGTCCCATGATGTTTGAATCCCAAAAGAACACAGTCCAATAAAATTATGGGCTTTCATACTAGCATACCCTAATGACATCAGTCCAATAACGTTAAGGGACGAAAAGACATCCACAACTGTAAATCAAAAGAACGTTTTAGGTCCTCGGAACAACTATGAACTTGCCTTAAGAAGGATATGATCCAGACAAACGATTAAAGATAGACTTCCCGATGATAAAGTGAATTATACTATGCCATTTTTCTATTCAAATGAGATAATTTTTCCGGAGATTCTAGACCCTAGAAACTCTAGAAAAGGTCCTATACGAAGGACCACAAACGTCAAATCATAATACACACAAATTTCTAACCTAAATATCTTTCATATTTGACCGTCAATACTTTGAACTACCTTGAGCGTCGGAGCATTTACAAATACCTCTTCAATTCTATTTAAAGTAAAAGATAATAGATAATGTATCCTTAAAATTATATAGACTTGACTAAATTCATAATCAACCGAATGTTTTCTAGCACGAAAGATCAAAACATAAACAAAATAATATGCTAGAATGAGAAATAATCTAAACATGTTAATATTATAAATAAAACACTTAATGAAAATCAATACTAGATAGTTTTTTCCCCATACAAAATCAATAAACTGGATATTCACATTACTATACACGTTGCTGTCATTGTGTAATTTTAAATGCTTCTGTGCTTGTATGACACTTCAATTATTCTTTGTCCAAACGTGTCGACTACCGACCCACCGTACTCGAATTAATCTGTCAACACACTCGTACGTGAAAGTGTCCCTCCTAGTATTTTAAAATGTCTCAAATCATTCTATTGTTTATATTAATATAATTATATCATACACATTATGAAATTTAGTAAGCCAGTTATTAGCATTTTATGATATTGTCCAATTGACATCGAGATCTCGGTATTACATTATCGGTTAATTTGTTATGGATGAAGAGCATTATAATCCATAGACACGAGACCTACACGTGCATGCAACATATAGATATACCCAACTTGCAACATGTAATCACATGATATAGGACCATAAATCACCATTACACTACACCTATCTATTCTTTTCATTGTGGCCCCAAAACAAAAACCATGTGTTGCCAACTGTTTTTAACCTAGTTGAGAATCTAAGGTCCCACTATTACCACCCTCCCCTTTCCCTTAATGTTATGTTAATGATCAATTTAGAAAAACAATACCTTTGTGTACTTGTCTTCTTTTTTGCCAACTTTGTGTTTGTATTGGTGGCCGTTGTCCAAGTTTACTATACTTGAAATTATTATAGTATATGGTCTATAACATCATGCTCATCAACTTTCCTTTTACAACTAAAAACATAGAGCACTATCAATGGTTTATGGCTTTCCACGTGTCAACCACCTTCCTTCAACTTACAAGTTAAGTATCTCTCCTACAATTTTCAAATTTCTTTTTATTACAAATTCACGCATTCATAGAATTGATACATGTGTTAGTAAAATCGAGATCTAACGAATTAAATTTTAAATATATATATTTTTAAAAAAATACATATTAATTTAAAATTTTGTCTAATCAATTTTGATCGATTTAATGTAGAATTGTGACGAGAGAAAACTTGATTATCTACTGCATTATATCATATTTACGTAGTCATAACATTGATAACCGTTAAACCAAGATTAAACGATTCAAATTTGATATAAATTTAAGTTTTTAAAACAATAATAAATATTAAATCTAAAAATATAAATCGTCTGATCTTGATTTAACGAAAACAAAATAATTATATAAATGCTTCAAAGTTCAAAATGACTCAAGCGAATCAGAATCCCAATAAAAATGCATTAAAACACTAAACTCCCACAAGTAACAATCAAAACTAAAGCATACCCCTTCTTTCTCTCTTTTTCCACACATAGTTTGAAGTAATTTTTTTTGACCTTGTTATAATTATTATTCCTTTACAGATAGATAAGGCCATAAATAAGTAAGTATTAGATATAGACATATTCTTATAAAGAAAATACATGTTCACTTCTTCTCACCTTCCTAACCCTTTCCTTCTATCAAACCAAACCACTCTCATTCATCAACTCCTTATTAATTTCTTTTCTTGCTCTTGAATCAAAGGACCAAAATTTATCACCTTTTTTTTCCATCTAATTGCACACAAGAAAATCTTTATTTTAGAAGGTTGAACTTAAGATATGGGTTTGAGTTCTAAACAAGTTACTAGTAGAGGGATTGATTGGAACCAAACCTTGCTACAAGATCAAAACTTAGAACTACCAAAAGCTTCACCTATGAGAAAACAACAACAACAACAAAATCATCAATTAGAAGCTGTGAATTGTCCAAGATGTGATTCTTCAAACACCAAATTTTGTTACTACAACAACTACAACAAGTCTCAACCTCGTCATTTCTGCAGAGCTTGTAAAAGACATTGGACTAAAGGTGGAACTCTAAGAAATGTTCCTGTTGGTGGTGTTAGAAAGAATAAGAGAGTCAAAAAATCAACCTCTCCAAAAACTACTATTAGCACCTCCTCAAAAACTACTATTACCACCCCCACCCCCACCACCTCCAATAGCAAAACCACACCTTCTATGTATGAATCTATCATTCATCCACCTTCTTTTTTTCCATCTCAGAATCTGATGAGTGCTAGAGATTCATCAGAAGGTAATAATGAAGAGTTTGGTATTGGCAATGGTATCTTTCTGAGTTCATCTATGGATTTACCTCAAAACCAAAGCCTCATATTCCCATTCTCAAACTCAAGCTCTTTGAGATCATCCAATGCATATAGCTATGGTGAAGAGTTAAAAGTCATGGAAGATTCAACTATTAACAACACTATAATGCCAAGTACTAGTGGTGCTGGTGCTATTACACAGCCATGGGAGAACATTCCTGCAACAGCAAGTAGTGGCATGGAAATGTCAAACTATTGGAGTTGGGAAGATATTGATTCTTTGGTCTCAACTGATCTTAATGTTCCTTGGGATGATTCTGATATCAAGCCCTAATTCGAGCAGACAGTTTCGTCCTGATTCGAGCAGGTTAATTGGTTGAACCATGATCCAGGATTCTGAGAGTTCAAATTTTAGTGTTTGTTAACACATGGTAGTTTAGTTTCCAATGTCTATAGAATAGTTATATTTAATTGGGGTGTTTTTGTGTTTGATACATATTAGTAAGTGTTCTTGTTTTCAGATGGAACATATTATGGACTGGTGTGTATGAGTATATGCACCTGTAATTTTCTTACCAAGTATTTGAAGCTGACTTATTTTAGTTTCAGCTTGAGATTCAAGTAAGAAGGTCTAATTAATTAATGTAATCCATTGTGTTTACCTATTCATTTCTGTTTCATTTCATATGGTAAATTGGTGTTAGACTCGTCATTCAATGATCCTGTCATGTTTGTTGGGACGAGTTAGAGTCTAAACATATTTTTCATATGAAGTGTGAGGTAATGATTAAAACACAATTTTTTTTAGAATTTCAAATCCAATGTGCACCATTGAACTACTCTTTATAGGGTGTGATCTTGACAAAACACATATTAGACATTTAGGTACAATTTTGAACTGATTTAGGATGATTTAGGGTGTTGCATAATAAAAGAATTCATTTGGTATTTCAATCTTCACAAAAAAAACTAATTCTTCAAGAATGATAAAATGCTAAATCAAAATTCTGTTCCTCAGGGGGTAGATATCGAACGCGATGTCCTAGATAATTGGTTCGATAAGTTAAACCAGAATCACCACAAATAACACAGATTCAATTGTACAAGATGATGAAGCAAAAATATAATAAAGAACAAAATAATTGGTAACCCGGTTCGATGCAACAACCCATACGTCTAGAGGGTTGACTTCCTATCCAAGAAAAGAAATTCACTATTAATAGCTTAGTATAATTAGTCTTACAAACAACAATCAACCGTATATTGTTCAATATCTCTTCTTAACACTACCTAATGACTTTCTATTTAAGTCTCCCCCTAAATATGAGAATCTCTCTCACTTTCTTCTAAATCACACAACTCGTGATTAGTGATTACAACTCAAAATCAATATTGAGTATTACAACTCAACTAGACAAACCTACAACTATGTTAAATTACTGAAACACAGTGTGGTGTACATAAAGCAATAACAAGGATTCAAAAAAATCTAGTATTCTAAAGGTCTTTAATGTATTGCTCACTTTCCAATGTAGGTTTTAAGCTCCTTCTATAGCAAAAATGTTCTGAGCTTTTCTCCTTGGAACTTTAATTTAATTTTGTCCAGAATCTTTGCACAATCTAATAGATAAGATTTGTTCCATAAATATCTCCAACAAAAAGATATGATTTTGTTTGTTTCAAATTCAAATTTAAATCTAACTTGATCTTCACAATTGCCTACCAAATCATATAATCATATTGATAAATAAAAGTAATAAAGTATAACTGAATCTTCAAATCGTTTCAAAATGCAGCAATCTGGCATGTTGAGGAAGACCCAAATGTCGTACCCATATGTTGTAACATCGTATCCAACATGTGTCCCTTTTGCACTAGAAATCATCTTGAATTAGCTTGTCAAACTTGAACATTTCTCCATGATGTTGTTTTATAAAATGCAATCAATCTAAAAGAAACAACAATCTCCCCTTTTCCAAATCATGACAAAACAATCTTCAAGATAGATATCACTCATTCAATCAGAACATTTGTCATGCAATAAAAGATTATCAGAGCATACAATTTAATTATCAACAACGAAAATATGTAACATTCATCACAAATGCCACACAACAACAATGCTCCAAAATCAATCAACATGCAATCATTCAGGATGGGTTAGTCATGCATGTAGACATAGTTAGTAGTCAGTAGATTGAAGGATAAAAGCTACTACTAACACTTAGATAAATTAACACACAGTCAATATTGAAGGTCAAATGCCAGGGAAGTTGCTTCAATATGTGTGCACACAGTCAGATCAAGATCATATCAGTCATCACCAGATAGTCCCAATCAACAAAGTCATTAGAATATGTTGAACTCCATACACCAAAAGTCAATAGTCAAATTATCCACTCCACTACACAGACCATTTCTCCCCCTTTTTGTCACAATTTGGCAAATGCGTGAAAAGAGAGAAAGCTAGAGGAATACTACCAAAGAGCTCAAAGTAGAGAACTCTTCCTTCAAAGAATGTCCAATCTTCTAAATCCAAATCTTTTTTCAAATTGATTCGGATTAACAAGCAACATCCAAAAGACATATTTTCTAACCAAATGTAGTACTAGCAGTCTATGCACCAAAATGTCCCACAACATGTTCTAGACGTCTTTCTTTCCACTTTTTCTATAAAAGTAAACCAACGAAAGAAACAACAATCTCCCCATTTGTCTATTTTTAGACAAAGCACAAATTTAACCACTTCTTCAAGAAGGGAACAAGTACCGTAGAATAAGAACACAAGACTGCAATCATCAAAGGAGCACCAAAATATCAGTAACAATAATAACTTGTAGAGGTGAAAAATCTCTAATATTTCTCCATCGAAAACCAGACCAGTTTCACCAACAAGTGCACAAATGTAAGACATAATGTTTGAGACATCTCTCCCAACATTCAGCTTGAAACTAAAATTCAGCAAACCATGAGGAATATCTTCATTCTTAACCTCAATCTCCTTCATCAACCTAGGATAATATGCTCCAGTAATCAGTATTGTCTTCAACAACTGAGCATCACTCTGAAGCTCCATAATTTTATTATACTTCAGTACTTTAACATGATGTTCTTCTTCATCCTCAGTCATAATCTTGTCAATAGAGGTAACCTTGCTTCTGCCCAAATAATCATCAATAATTGGTGGTGAAAACTTCACACACTTTTCTTTATCATACATTTTTCTATACTCCCTATAGCCTTCAATATTACACTCGTAGTAATGTTCAAAATGAATTCCTTAACTAGCTTTTCATGGCAAGGATCCACATCTTTTATCAATTCCATTATATCTTTACAATCAAAAGCTTCTTTTCTTAACTCTCTTTCACAAGAAATTCTTCTTTGGAAGAGATACTTCCAATTATGAACACTGATTTCATAATGGAATGATACATTATCCATGGGTGCAGCAGGAACATTCACAAAAATTATCTTTCCACAAACCTTTCTTCTTGCAAGCCTCCCTTGCATTAATTGTTATAAGATTTCACACATCCAAATACCAAGAGCACCCCTTAACTTTTTAATTTAAGCATTATCTAAGGATTTGGTAAAAATATCTCTTAGTAGCTTAACTTGTAGACCAAGAAAGTAGGTAAAACTTCCTACAATATCCGTCTCAATTTAAGACTGCATTTGTTGAACATAATGCTCCAACATCTTGTGTGACATTTCACCAAACATTTCACATGAATTATGAGAAGGAACACCAATAGGAAGAATTATGACATAATCACTAATCTTCTTTATCTACTTCTTCTGAACCACTATTGGTTGTTCATTGTTGGGTGGACTTCTGACCTGCCCATCAGTCTTCCCTTCAATGACAACTCCTTGCATGAGTCTCTTAAAGCCCATAAGTGGCAATTCTGAAACACGAGTAAGATGTTGAAACGTCTTATATGACAACTTGGTTTGCTTTCCAACTTGACACGCGTCATGAATTTTACCCTTTTCACTTTTGAGTTTTGGTAACCCATTGACACCATCTTCAGATATGATCTCCTTCATGCTCTTAACCTTGGATGATGGTTGAGAAATACACATATAATAGTTATTTTTGGATCTTGAACCCTTCATTAACACCACTTGATCCTTGCTAGAGATAATACATTCTGACTTGTTGTAGCTAACATTCATACCTTGAACACATAATTGACTTATGCTAATCAAGTTAACATTTAATCCTTCTACTAGCAGCACATCATGAAGACATGGTAAATATGGACTCACCAGCTTACCTATCCCCTTAATTCTTCTTCTAGTTCTATCACCAAATGTGAAATAACTATTAGAATAGGGCTTTAACTCTTCAATATGGCTCCTTTCGCCAATCATATGTTGTGAACATCCACTATTAAAATACCAATCCTTTCTAGAAAAAACTCTAAGAGAAACATGAGTTAAGAGACATTTGACAACTTCCTGGGGTTTCCACACTTTCTTAGCTTGAGTTTTCTTCCCTTTCTTTCCTTTGGACTTTGGCTCACTATAATACTAAGAATATCCATAGAGTTTAAAGCAAAAATGGTCTTATATGACCATATCTACCATAATGGTGACATCTCTTAGCATAGTTCATGTAACCCATTGTCATCTATGTAAACTTCAAAACCTAGGAAGTAGTGTAGTTGTCCTAGGTCCTTTAGAGAAAAGCTAATGTTAACTTGATTGGTGAATGTTTCTAGAAATTTGTTGTTACTACTTATCACTATTATGTCATCAACATAAATTAAAAGGAATGTAGTGTGATTTGTAAATCTTAGGAAAAATAATAAGGTGTCATTTTTTGAATTTTGGAAACCCCAAATTACAAGAGTTCTTCATGGACTGTCATACCATGCCCTTGGAGCATGCTTTAGGCAATATATATCCTTGGATAATCTACAAATATGATTGAGATTGTAGTGTCTATATACCCTTCATGTTGATGCATAAACACTATTTCCTTGAATTTTCCATTCAAGAAAGCATTGTTATGTCCAGCTGTCTCACTTGCCAATTAAAATGAACAATCATGGTTAAGATTATTCTCATAGAGCTGGATTTTACAATATGGTTGGATGTTTTTATCAAAGTCAAGTCTAATTGTTTATTGAAAACCTTTTTCCACTAGTCTTGATTTCCTCCTCTCAATTGAGCCATATGAATTGTACTTAGTTTTGAAGATCCATTTTGAATCTATGATGTTTTGTTAAACCTGAAATGGTACTCGTGTTAATGTCTAGTTTGACACTAAAGATTTGTACTCCTTATCCATAACTTCCTTCCATATTGGTCTGTCTAGTGCTCTTTTTTACACGATACGGTTCTTTATATTATGAGTTATCCTTTATCATTCTAACATAGGGTTCATTTTACTTGTGGATTCTAACTTTACGTATGGGTCTCATCCAATGTATGCTGGTATTGTCCTATTGGGCTTGCTATTGAGTTGTTCCAGTTATTGCGGGGTTGTTTCTTTCTTCTAAGTCAAGGAGTTATTTTCTTTTATCTCTTGTGCTATATTTTTATTAGTATTAACAAATGATTCATTTTTCCGACTATATCTTCATCTACATTATTGTCACTTAATTCAATTGAGTGTGTGTTAATGATCACTTGTTGTGGTGTTACATGGTTCAATTGAATCTTGTGTAGTGGCACCTGTAGAACAAGTAGGTAACAAAACTGAACTATTTCTAGTTAGTGTTTTTTAAGGATTTTTTGGTATCAAGGAACATCGTGGAAGGGAAAAAGATTCATTTAAAATCACATGTCTTAATATAATTATTCTTCCATGAAAATTGATGCACTTATATCCTTTTTTTAGAGTTGATATATCCCAAGAATACACATCTAGTTGTATGAAATTATAGCTTGTGTTGGTTGTATGGGTTGAGGCATGGGTAACAGGCAGAACCAAAATGTTTTAAAGTGTTATAGTTTGGTTCCTTTTTTAACATTCAGGGGTATCTACTCTTATTTGGAGTTATCAAGGTATTCTATATATTAAGTAGACAATTATGAAAATGCTTCTCACTAATAATGAAGAGGCATTTTAGCTTGTGCTAACATAGTTAGATCTAGTTCAATTACATGTTTATGTTTCCTTCAGTCCTACCATTTTGTTAAGAGGTATACATATAATAAATTCTAAATTAAATGGAGGATTCTATGACAATCTTTCGAACATGTTTATATTCACCCATGCCATCACAATGAACAATTTTTTATTTTCTTGATGAATTGATTTTCAATCATGTTTTTAAACTTGATAAAGGCATGTATTATTTCTGATTTTTTTTTCTTTAAGGAAAAAATCCATGTAAATATGCTAAAGTCATCAATAAAGTGCACATAATATTTGAAACTAAATGAAGAAAAAATTGAGGTGGACCCCGCACATTAGTACAAATTAAATCTAGGGGTTCCTTATCATGAGAGGAAGAGGACTTAAATGACAATAGGTGGATTTTTCCAAGTTAACAGGCTTCACAAAATGAGAATTGATCACTTGGTGACATCTTAACTTTGCAATCTCTTATCATCTTTTCCAAAAATTTATTGTTGGGTTGACCAAGCTTTCCAGGCCAATATTCTTTGATTCACAACTATTACAAATAATATATTTTATGACAAACCTTTCGCATCAGCCAATAAATAACCGATGTGTATTTCCTGGGTGTACCACATTTTAATTTTTTTATAAATAAATTCCATTTATTCCATCGGTTGGAGTAGGAAATCGAGGGGAAAACTAACTCAAGGACACACTTTCAATCTTAGCAAATGTAGTTTATGTTTTTATTTAATTTTAATGCTTTATTTCATTTTAAAGTGGCACGCCTTCCTTCATATTTTATTTAAGTCCCGTATCACTACTCATGTTACATTAATGATGTTGTTGTTGTTGTTATTATTTTTGTTGAGATCCTAAATCCTAGAGGTTTAATGTTATTGTTGTTGTTTTTTAGACTAAGATTGAATGGTATATGTTGTTGTTTTTGTCGAGATAAGTATGTAATAAGTTTATTGTTTATGTTGTTATAGTTTTGTTGAGATTGAGATTATTGGTTTAAGTTGTTGTTATTGTCGTTTAGACTGGGATTGAATGTTGTATATTGTTGTTTTTGTTGAGTTAAGTACGTGATAGGTTTATTGTTGATGTTGTTGTAATTTTGTTGAGTTTGAGATTATTGTTTTTGAGTTATTGTTGTTTAGTTGTTCTTCTTAGAAATCTTTTGAAAGTTATATGTTGTCGTTTAGTTGTTGTGATTGAGTTTGAGATTGCGATTTAAATATTATTTTTGTTATTCTTTGTGTAACCTTCACCTTGTTTCAAGAGGATACCAGAATGACGGAAAATTCAGTTGTGTTTATCATATCTAATATCGATTGTTTGTTTTACTAATCTCTCTTTGAACGTATAACCCGTCAAGTTTATTTAGAAAATAATAATATGAAAAATTAAGTTTTATTTGAAGAAACAACTTACATTAATCAATGTTTTTCGAGCATTATGTAACTTAATATCCATCTCTCATTCTTTGACGGTTAGAATTTTTCTCAATGCTTTTATTTTTCGTTCAACTCTTTCTTCTATACTTGTTCGTTTTGCAAAACATCAAATTTTATGTTTTGAAGAATTGATTAGTAGATAAGTAAGTGTTGAATGAAGAATTTGAAACATTGAAAAAAAAATTCTAACCATCAAAGAATAAGTTACAAAGAATGAGTTACAAGATGCTCAAAAATCATTCATTAATGTAAGTTATTCTTCAAATATAATATAATTTTTCATATAGTTATTTTCTAAATCAATTTGAAAGGTTATATGTTCATTTAGGGTTTAGTGAAATAAGCAATCCACATTAGATATCTAAGCTCAACTCAAAATTTCCTCTCGGTTTAAATCCACAACCAAGGGAAAATGAGTTTTTCGCCCTTTAAAAATTCCAAAATTCCATGTTAGGGATCAAACCCATGACCAATACACTTTTCCCCCTCACTATAATTATAACTGAAGGGAAAATTGACAAGTTTTCATGACACCCTTCGTTACCTCGCATATGAAAGTGAGGTAAAATCCCTTTTCCAACTGAGGCAAAAAGGGTGTTTCGTAGTAGTGGACATGTAGGTGATGGAATCTTTATTTTCTTTGAGATTATTATTTGATAGTTGGTATAAGTTATCTTTAATTATCCCTTATAACAAGGACTTCCATGCCAATTTGTCCTTCACCAAGAAACAATTTGAATCAAATCAACTAATATATTTCTATCACTATTTAATCTATACACACTCAATAGGTTTTTGGTGATTTTTGGTGGCGATATTGTTAATCTTGTACATTAGGATGGAGTACCCCTAGTACTCCTTGTTGAATGAATTTGCTTATAAAAAATAAAACACATCATGTAGATTAAGATTATTTAATTTGGATTAGTTTGAAGCAATTGTCTTTAGCTTTTCCCCATTTCATATAATAAAGAGTTGTTAGAAGTATTATCACCAAGTTCTTGAAGTTTGTCAGCTTGATTTGTCACATTATTAATGACTCCATTATCAAAGCACCTCCACTACCAAAGTACCATTCATAGCATTGACTATGATAGAGTGATGCTATGAAGGCATTGCCACTGTGTGTTCTTTGTCTATCACCCTCCACATATTGATTTATACATGTGTAGGACTTATCAAAGCGATAATAGCACTGCAATGTATATGCCCAAATTTGTAACATACCTGACACATTGGTTTCGACATTCTGCCTCTTCCTTTCTTGCTTTTCATGCCTATGAAATTTTAGCCTCTTCAATTTCCTCTTGATCAACATTTTTTCCCTTTAGGGCCAGTTTTAACGAAGTTTACAAAGAGATTCAGATTGAGGCCGCTGAAAGTATTATATTGTTCCAATCTTCTCTAAAAAGCCAGGTGATGAGCTTGTAGACCAACCAAACTAAGGATAGATTGGTCAGATAACTTGACTACTACAGGTTCATATTGTGAGTCTAAACCATTCAGTGTCTGAATGATAAAGCTAGAGTTAGAGAGATGTAGTCCTACAAGTTTCAAGTTGTCAGAAATAGTCTTCATTTTGACCAGGTGCAAGATTCAGAGCTTCATCCTAGAGTTGCTTAGATCTTTCCCAGTGCATCGACTGTGTGGAAATATCGATTCGATGGAATTTATTAACTAGCGTAGTAATGCTTGGTCATGTGTTAGTAAATCCTCAAAGTCTATATTGATTTTATTGATTGTGTAAGTTGTGTTAATAAAATGATATAGGTACTCCTTATCCCCGAACATATATCCATTAATTCTGCATCCTTTAATCCATTGTAAAACCAAATATTTGCAAAGTGGATAGTAGTCTCTGCCTAACTTGACATAAACATTGGATGGAAGCTCATTTTTCTAGTTAGTGTTTGCAGCATACATGATTAGGTTGAATGGATCGAGATCCTTCTACTACCTCACCAATCCTAACCATGGCTATGATACCACTTGTTTGAGAGTCTGGAGAGAAAAACGTCATAAGTTTTAATCGGCTAAACGTTCAGGATCCAAGAGAGCTTGACGCCACACATCCATAAAAAACTTTAAGGTATTAGGAGTATGAGTCATTTCTCTGATATATATGCAACATATCCTTCATTTCTAAGCAATGTGTGACTTAACCACTCATACTTGAATCTCAACAATCTCTCCGACCAATGTGAGTCACCCACATCACTAGTCTTGATCCATACTAGGATCCACTTTCGTTTCCTCCACCGAGCCTAACCAAGGCTCTGATACCACTTGTCAGGAAGTTTGGGGAGAGTTATAAGTGCCAATAGGCTAAACGTTAGGATCTTAGAGACCTTGACATCACATATCCACCGAAGACTTTAAGTTATTAGGGGAATGAATCTTTTCTCTTATATATCCAACATTTCCTCCATTTATAGTCGTTGTATTGCTCAATCACTCACACTTGAATTCTAACCATCTTTCTCACAAGTGAGAGTCACCTACATCACTAACCTTGATCTATACTAGAATCCACTTATGTTCATCTATCATACCTAATCAGAATCTGATACCACTTGATGAAAAATCTAAGACTATGTATTCAAAAGAAATCTTAAGACATTAAGGATAGAGTCATTTATGTTATAAACCTAACATTTTCTCAATTTATAATGGATATTAGACTTAAACACAATTAAAAAATATATATACATAGTGTTGTGTTTGGTTCATACGTTTTGTGTTTAAATATACATCAACAATACAAACATGATCCTAAAATCATGCTCATCATAATTACAATTATTAATAATAAGATAAATATAAAAACATAATGAATGATATTCACCTATGTTTAAGGATCATGCTATGTTTTTCTATGAATACAAACGATATGATCAAATGTAATTAATATATGTTTTAAGTGCATGTGGGTTAGAAATTATGATAATTATGAATTTTAATGGTTTGTGAGTGGTTTGTTGTGATGGAGATGGATGAGTATTGAAATGGGGTCTGTCCAGCAAAGCTAAACTGACAGAATGTGATGGAAGATTCTTATGGATATATGTTGTAGTGATGTTACAATGATTTGACTGCCCAATATTCATCACAACCACTTGTTCAGAATCATTCTTTATCACTGGGCCACAAAGAATTCTTATAGCTAAAATATTTTAATAATATATATTATGTGGACTCATATAGTTCACAATAATCACATGATGTTGTAATAAATTAATAGAAATAACAGGGTAGGGTATCTTAGGCCATAGTGTTTCTAAGGTTTGTTTTAGGTTGTCTTTTTCTTCTATTATTGCTGAGTTATAGATTGTAGACCAACAAACAATAGACCTCTGTAGACTACATGAATATTCTTATTCTCAAGGTTTTTTTTTAGATGTAATTTTATCACATTTAGATCTTACTTGATAAAATATCATGTCTATAGAATAATAGAAAAGAGGAAACGGACAATAATTGGTTAAATTAGTATTTTATTACTTTTTTAAATTTAGTATTCTACCCTCTAGTGTTGATAATTAATACTTTATTTTTCGTTTAAAAAATTAACTGAAGTAATAATTATATTTGAATCTACAATATTTTATTTATTGAATATAGAATTTATATTATTAAATTAAAAGATAATAAAGAGGAAAATTCAATACATGAATATTTGGTCCTTATTTTTCAATACATGATATTTAATATGTGTCCATAAAATAATGGATTACCAAACAAAATCTATTTTTTAAGTCTCGTTAACAAAACTCATTTTAACTTCTATAATAGATAGTTGACGATTTTTTTTCTTCTTACCTTTATTTGGATTTGAGATTTTATGAAAGGATAATATTAACTTGTGTCCCAAGGATACATATTAAGTAATTTATAAATAAAAAATTTATATTGAAAAAAATAATAAAAATATTAATTATAAATTTTTTATAAAGATAATACACAAGTTTCAAGAAAATATTTTTATAACTAATTAAAGTTAGCATTATCCTTTATAAAATACTCTAAATAATTAATAAAATATTTTAAATAGTTAACGAAGTAAACATGTATTTTATTAAAAAAATATTTTAATTAAAAAATTCTAAAAATAAAAGAAATATATGGAGTTGTCAAATGATCTTGTCAATTCAAATCATATGATGGATCAGTACATATAAATAGATGAGAGAGTGTCAATGTACCCATTTCATATTTCAATATTGTTGTTTCATTCGTCTCATAATGAATGATTCAATTAACCATTTTATATTGATTAAGAAAATAAATAAATAAAACAGAGAATAATATTCTTAATAAACTATTTTTTAAAATGAGTGTCCATTTGAAATAAATAAGTGTTCTGAAATGGATGAATCATTTTAATTTCTAATACACATTTTTCAATTCAACCATCTAAGAGATGACAATTGTACTAATCCTTATTATGTGTCCGCAAAAATTACCCACAACTGGTAAGGTAAAATCCGTAAAATGAGTACGGATACGGGCACAAACAATTATCCACTAAAATAAACAGATATGTGTGTGGGTACGGATATCTTAGTACCCAGTCTACTCCATGTCAGCACTATATATATATTTTTATTTTTATTATTACGTACACATGTTAATATAAAGTTTTTTTATTAAAACATCACTATTAAATTTCTAAGCGTTTCAATATAAATGTTTATTTATTTTTTTAAATGTTAAAAAAATTAAAATAACATGATAAGTTATAATTGATCAATCATTTTTATTAGAAATACGGGTAAACAGATATGGATATGAGTACATAGGTACTCATAAGATACGAGTATATGTACAAACATTGGTGTCCACGCGGGTATGGACTCGGGTACGAGAATTTTTTTAAACTGCGGACTTGGGGACGAATACTATAGTACCCTGCCCAAATCCTACTCATTGTCATCCCTATTCCTAATAATTGATAAGGGGTAATTTAGTAAAAATATCATTTTTTTTAAAATAGGTGTGAAATTGTCAATTGATCACTCATTGTGAGACTAGAGGAGTATCAAATATTGAGAATAGGGAAATTAATATTAATTAGAGAGTATAATTGATTTTGAATTTTTTTTTTATTCCAAATAAATCAGTAATGATGGGATGAAGGGAATATCTTATTTAAAAAATGAATGTACAATAAAGATATATTATATAAATTTGTATCCATAGAAAAATTATATACACCATCATCATACACTATAGAGTAGTCACTCTTCACAAATATGTCGAGTAGTGACATGAACAGTGAACATGCACATGAAAAGTGAACATGCACATGAACAGTGGCTGTGAATAGTATTTGTGAACAGTGTATGAATAATGAATTTTAATAGTAAATAAAGTTGATTAATGAAATGTAAAAAGTTCGTTAATAAAATTATAAAGTTGATTAATAAACGTTTATATATTAAAAATAATTTTTAGTAGTAAAATATAGTTGGTTAATAAAAAATAAAAATTTGATTAATAAACGTTCAGATATTAAAAATATTTTTTAATAATAAAATAAAATTGATTAATAAAATATAAAATGTTGATTAATGAATTAAAAAATTGATAAATTACCTAATTTTATATTGATCTCCTTTAATCTAAAAAATTATATTTTATTTTAAAAAAATTATTTTATCATTATAATATTTTATTATTCACCATGTGAACAATGAAATACGGTATGGTGTAAAATTTTAGTGAAGAATATCATTTTTCTTACATGCAATTATAAATTTAGTTAAATAGTATTTAAAACATTTATCAAATCGATTTTATTGAAATATCAAAGCTTTTTTTTTTCAAATTAACAAATTATACTCCCGGTCTTATAATGAATAATTTTGAAATAAAAAAATATTCTAAAATGAATTATTCATCTTAATTTTCAATGTTTTTTTTTTCAATTCTACTAATATCTTTTAGTTAATACTCCCTCAGTTCCTTCTTAAGTGTCATTTTTTGACTTTTTACACATATCAAGGAAGCTAATCATTATTGTTACTTTTCAAACATTAATTCTTCTTTTCCCTATATTACCCTTAATTATTTATTACATTCACTTTACTTTTTCTCTCTCTCCAATCATTATCTAGGGGTAATTTTGACAAAATTACAATTAATACACCTTGAACTTTGCAAGTGACAATTAAATAGAAACAAATTTTTTGCAAAAAAGTGACATTTATAAAGGAACGGAAGGAGTATTATTTTTATCATTCATAACATTTGATAAGATATACTTTAATAAAAATCTTATTTTTTCTCTTTTATTTTTTATTTTGTTAATATGTATAATATGATCAATTGAGTCCCCATAATAACTTTAAAAAGGTAGTTTTAGAAGTTAACATGGTCACTCAAAGTGGCTTTAGAGATTAGTTATCACAACTTACAAAATGGTAGGTTTAGAAGTTAAGGTTGTGAGATGAAAACTCACCTTCAAATGGTGGAATAACCGAGTTTTTTTTTATAACAATAACCTAGTTTTCTAAATAAATAAATAAAAAACATGCATTTCAAAATATTTCAATATTTCCTAAATTGTCATGCTTTAATTTTATGACACAAAATGTTATATTTTTCTTACAACATGCATTTGTGTTAAATCATTTCTCTACCTGGGACGTCAAATTATTTGGTGTCTGCCTTTAAATCTATTTCCATGGATATGTCAATTTTTTTTGGATTTCTTTTAAATAACTTTTTTTTTAAATAATCATATTTTTCATTAATTATTATATTATTCATGTTTTAAATTAAACAAATTTATGCGCAACATTGAAGATAGATTAATTGGCGCATGTACTATACAAATAAACACTGAAGTCAATTAAATTGATATCTCATATAGACCAAATCAATCTAATTGGCGTCTATGTTTAAGTGTAAGGAGAAGGTGTCAATTTATATGGATTTAATATATTGTAAAAAAAAATTAAAATATTATATTTTAATACGCATCATTTAGTATAAATAGAGATGTGCCTTCTATCATTTTTCACATCTCTTCTCATTTTCTTCTTAATCTTTTTTTTATTTGTTTTAACGTGAGTAGTAAAAAATATGAGTATTTTTTTTTCGAGAACCAAGCCTCTAATAAAGATGTCTTTTTGGAACATCAGGAGTTTCGAGCAACTTGAGAGGAACTTGATCATTTAGTTACTTTGAGAGATTAATGATGGTGAAAAAATTAAAAGTATTGAGAGACTTGTTTCATACATCTCTATTGCGGATGACAATGATAATATCCAGCTATGCGGGTGCCAGTTAAAGATGACAATGATGTTTGCATCAGATGATATTGTTGTGATTGTTATATGCTCTTAGATATGTTGTGGTATTAAGTCTTTTTATTTGTTGTTTGTGTTGTTGTTTTAGGCGTGTTTATGTTGGTTTTGTCGTAACCAAAAGTCATTATATATATATATATATATATATATATATATATATATATATATATATATATATATATATATATATATATATATATATATATATATATATATATATATATATATTTTTTAACAACATAATAATTTATCATGCAAAGATTATTCCAACATTGGGACAACATTTCCGTGTGTGTCCGGGATGACGATATATACCACACAATCTTACCAATTTGTCAGCCGTATCCATTTCGATTTTAATACGCGTGTTGTTAGGGCGACATTTTTTCTTCCTTCTCATATTTTCTTTGTGCCAAATTATATCTCATTGATATGTAGGTCAATATTCCTCCTTTGCTACCACATGGAAGTTATTGTTGTATACACTTAATACGTTTACAACTTTGTAAACGGGGGATAGATCCAAACATCCTGGCAAACACTTGAACATGCCGCAATGACATGGGAGCAAAGCATACGGAAGACTTGGAGCTTTATGCAATCACACTAACCTATATGTAGTTCGACCCACTAGTGTCCATTTCGCCTCCCCTCATGGTGGTTCATTGTCTCCTCTACATTGAAAATGTATCTATAACGATCAAATCTTGTAACCACATGTGTGCTAACTTTCATAGTTTCATCCTTCATCACTTTCATGCAACTTTCACTAAACAATTGGCCCAATTATAACACTAAACTCCATTTTTTGCCTTTGATTGCAAACAGTGATCCCAATCTCAAATAGGTTGCTCTCACTAATGCGGTTATGGACATGTTTCTAATGACTTTGAAAATATAGTTTATTGATTCCACAAGATTTGTTGTCATGTGGCACCATCGTCGACCCTCGTCAAATGCCCTACTCCACTTCTCTACTAGAATATTATCGATCAACCTTAATGCACCGCATTTGACAATCTAATTTCCTCATGATAGTGTCTGAATGATGACTTATTTAAAGCATACCCCGATGGGGATGGAAATTGTACCCATCTTCGATGGATACCCGCAAAAATTACCCATAATGGGTATGGTAAAAACTCACAAAATGGATACGAGTATGAACACGGGGAATTACCTACTAAAATACACGAATATGGGTGCGGGTATGGGTACCTTATTACCCACCGCACCCCATACCCGCATAATATATATTTATATATTTATATATTTATTATTATTTACACATGTATGTTTATCAATTTTATTAAATACATCACTATTAAAATTGTTTGTATTTTAATAAAAGTATTTGTTTATTTCTTAACTAAAAAATGACATTCTTGAATTTTATTTTAATGTTGCCAAAAACTTAAAATGACTTGATAAATTACAATTTATCGATAATTTTTATTATAAATGCGGGTAAGTGGGTGCGAGTATGGATACTTAGATACCCATGGGGTACAAGTACGGGTATAAATGTTGGTGCCCACGCGGGTATGGGTGCGGGTACGGGTACCTTATTATCCACCGCGTCTCATACCCGTACAATATATATTTATATATATTTATTTTATTTTTATATACACATGTATGCTTATCAATTTTATTAAATCATCACTATTAAACTTGTTCGCATTTTAATAAAAGTGTTTGTTTATTTCTCAACTAAAAAATGACATTCTTGAATTTTTTTAAATGTCGCCTAAAACTTAAAATGATTTGATAAATTACAATTTATCGATAATTTTTTATTATAAATACAGGTAAACGGGTGCGAGTATGGGTACTTAAGTACCCATAGGGTACGAGTATGGGTACAAATGTTGGTGCTCACGCAGGTATAAGTTTGGATACGAGGATTTTTTTAAACTGCAGGCATGGGGACGAGTACTATAGTACCCTATCCATTTCATCCTTATACCCCACGTTCACAACTTTTTCCCGAAGACTCTTGTCTTTTATTCCCCACATGAATTTTTGTGCAATATGCCTAATGCAGTAGACATGGGCAGAAGAAAGATTTTTTCAACTACTGTCAGGATTATTGTATGCACTCTCAATAGATGCATGTCTGTCAGAAACCAAACAGAGGTTGGGTTATGGAACAACCTATGTTATAAGATTCTTGAGAAAGATAATCCAACCACCACCAGTCTCACCTTCAACCAGAGCAAAGGAAATGTGAAAGATATTACGGTTGTCGTCTTGTTCCACTCCCATAAGTAATGTGTCATTGTTTTCCCGTATGACCATGTTCCATCAATTTGAAAAATAGATTTGCAGAATGCAAAACTTTTGATGCATGGTTGAAACGCCCAAAATAGTCGATGAAATATTCTATTTTCACTAACACAAGTTCTTTCATGCATATATGCCGCCAGAGTCTGCATCATTGCAAGATTTCTTGGAGCATATGTCTTAAGTGCCATAAAATAATATGGAATTTCTTTGTATGAAGCCTCCCAATTTCCATATACTCGTTCAACAACCTTTGTCCTTATAATCCATGCTTTCTTGTGCGAGGGAGTATAATTGTATCATGTAATGATATGAGAGATTATTGTACTCACCTTCTATGACGAGTTCTCGCTAACAAGAGGCAAATTGTATTGACATACTATTTCAAAGCTTAGTTTAAGATGATCTTATAGAAGTTTAGTGGTGGTGCAACTGTGAGGTGGATCTATATAACTTATCTCCCATGAATCACTTCTCTTCCTATAAGACGTTTCTAGTTGAAACATACAAAACTCATTACAACACCGAACGACATAACTTTCTGCATATGTGTGATTTATGGTATAACCAGCAGAGTTTTCCATGTGAAACTTGTTTATTGCTCGTGCACAATTTCGTTTTATGCAGAACATGTCTCCGACTTTTAACTCACCTTCCGACTACATATACAGGTTGTAAAAAATATTTGAGGATGACTCATCTTCATTCATGTTCAAGTTTGTCATGTGATAAGGTATACAATATACATGACTTGGAGGTAATGGCTATTGATTGTCATCTTTAGTATTATTGCTTTATCTCACTTTTTCTTTTTCATTGTCCTACTTCATTGATTCGAAGTTTATACTCACTCTACAAGAAAGATAGAGACTCAAAACACACACTTTATTTCTTCCAATTGATCAATTTACCGTAGCACTAAAGGACGTGTGCATGTTATTGGGTTTATCTATTGAAGGTAAGGCGGTCAATGAAATACCAACTTAGCCAATTTAGTATGCGAGGAATTTGTAGGTGCCGACTTGATAGATGATAACCCGAGGGGCGAAGATATTTTACTTACGTGCCTTAAAACTTATTAAAAATATATAATACTAGATAAAAATTCTACCCGACGATAAAAAATAAATAAAACTACATGTTATATTATGCTACTAATTGGTTTATTATTATTTCCCGATAGTATTGGTTGTAGTGTACATATTATGTATTTACCCTTCTTTAGAAACAAAGATAAAATAAAAACATATAGTTAGGGTTTCACTCTTTTGTACTATCTCTATAGATCTTTCTGTAAAAACACAAAGAAATACACATCTACATTTCATGGATGTGTTGTTTACTCCAAGCATAAGGTTGGTTGATATTGTCATCCCTAGCGCCTATCAACCATAACAATTTCACATTCCCCTACGCCAAAAAGTAAGTTAATAACATTATTTCCATTTACTTACTTTAGCCATTATTAATTCTAAATAGTTTATTTTAACTTTTTTTGGTTTAGGTAATCCACCTGTGGGATGAATTATAATTGATGTCCTAAGCAATGCATCACTCAATATCAAAATCTCTTGGATCATCTAATACTAAATGATGTATTTCCAATAAACTAATCATTCCACAATAATTTATGTTTAATATTATCCATTTACTAATCTAATTTATTTTCCTCTGCATTTTATTTGGAGGTCATATTTGGGTCCGTAACATCATCATGAAATCAACGAAGAAGATGCAACCATTTAGACTGCAACAACGATGATCATTAGATTCACCACTGTGGAGATGCACCATAGTCACCGTGTGAAACTGCAGTTCAACATGAGTGTTAACCGACGTTGTCATTCAAATTGAAACTAAATCAACTGATGATTTCTCGACAAGTGTACCGATAATGTCACAGTAATAAAAAGATTGAATCCACAAAGATTGCTATTTAACAAGACAGTATTGTGCAATATATAGAAAATACTAAATGGGTGGCGGGGGTTCAGGTTTGAATTGTGAGAAGAAAATAAAGTGTTCTGTAAATAATATGAAAGTGGTTAGGTTTTGTTTAGAATCCCCTATTTTTGTACTATTTTTGTTCGATGTATTGCATAAATGATATTGTCGCGTCTGGAAAATTACAGAGTCACCATCATCTTATATTCGTTCCTAAGGAACATGAAAATAATGATAAAACCTAAAAGTAAGGATAAGACGTTAGGGGTTCGGGAGTCGATTACGTGAGGGGAAGGTGTTAGACACCCCTCGCCTCCATTGTACTCAATGTGATTCTTCTCTAACTCTAGGGTTACTATGTTATCTATGAGATGTTTATTATTTTTGCGTAATATATTTATTTATAGAGAATTAGGTTATTGTTTTAATAAAAGAAGAATTTAATCAAGACAAAGGACAAAGAAAAAGTTTTTGTTATTGAACTCGCCAGAGTGTTACAACTCTGTGACTACGTACCTTCAAGCAATAAGAAGGATCAGAGTACCGTAGTTCGTATGGAAAAATGTTGTGTGTTTGTTTTTTTTAATTGTGAAAAAATCTCAACGCATTAGGGGCGGATAAAAGTTTGTTTGAAAAATGTCTTAATGTGCAAGGGCTAAGAAAATTGTATTTGAGTGTGTTTGAATTGATTTTAAATTTTTGATTGAAATTATTGATCGGTAAGGTGTGACGTTAGCCAATCAATTTAGTTTGTAAAAATATAGATTTAATTTACTTAGAAAATAAAGTAATGGTCATATATACATAATAATTATTTTTTATTGTTTTTGAATATTGAATTATAAAGAAATAAATTTGATTTTCATAATTTTAGAAATAGAATTATATTTAGAAAAAAAAATATTTCCTAAAGATTTGACCTAAAAAAACAAATATTTTGGTGTTTTTTTTTTAGAATTTAACTGGAATAAGATACAATATTTAAGTGAAAAGAAGATTATATTTTGTATTTTTTGATGAAGTAATTTTTTTTTTACATTTTTGGTAGATTAAATAAATAAATAAAAGGATTAACAATTTAAGTAATTTAATTAAGATAACTAAATAATTTAATTGAAAATTGATTTAAAAATTAAATTAAAGATGACTTCGAAAAATAATGGTCGAATTAAATAATAAAATGAGTTTGTTTGATTTAAATAATTAAATATAATTGAAAAGAAAATATTAAATTAAATCAGGAGTGAAAATAACTAAAATTAAGCTAGGGACTAAGGGTGTAGAATTGAATTGGGGAGTAAAGTGAAAGAGGGTCCAAAAGCCCAAAGCCTAGATAAAAAAAAAGATGGAGGGAGTCTTTTTTTTATTTAGAACAGGTTAATGTTCCTGATTAGAGGTTCTGAGTTGTTTTAAAAAAAATATATGTATAGAAGTATTGATTTTAAAGGTTTGAAATTGTTTTTTTAATTATTTAAAAGACATGAATATGGTTTTAGTTCATTTGAAACAAGTTATTAATAGGATTTGAAACATTTATTATTAGGATTTTAAATTGGTTAAAACAAGATCTTATGATATTTGTTAAAAGGTTTATGATATTTGTTAAAAAAATTGATTTAAAAAGTTGTTTTAGAAAAGTTAACTTAAAAATTGATTTTTAATATTAGTTAAAAAATTAATTTTAAAAATTGATTGAAGAATTGATTATTTTTTTAAACAGCTTTATGATATTAGTTTAAAAAAAGTTGATTATAAACTAATTTGGTTATATTCTTTTTTTAAACAAATTATAATTTAGTTCAGTGACATCGAACACACAATTAAACTCAAGTACCATATAGTAGATCGAGACAAACAAGATTTAATAACAACAAAATTCTATGCAAAAAATGGTACATAAGGATGGAGGACCAACCTACATGGAGGAGGATTTCATTGGTCAAAGGTACAATTTATCTTTCTTTCCTCATTCTGCCTCAAATTTCTTCTAACTCCTCTTCTTGTTTTTCTTTGGTTGCAGAGACGATTGAAGCTTAGATTAAAGTTTATTTGTTGTTTTTCTTCGATGTGAAGACAACAATTTTAGGGTTGTAAGTTTGTAATTGTGGATTCTCTTTCTATGATAATTATAGATCTATTTATATGGTAGAATTAGTTCAAGAATTGAATGTTTGATTGAATTATTTAGGAAAGATTTTATCAGATTCAATCTTATTTGTTTCTTAAAGATCAAGTCAATGAATCGGGATGGATTCATGACCTATGTACAATGTAACAACAAAATATAAATGAAATTGATTTTTTTTTATGATTTTTAATGCTATAATATTAATAATGCAATAATATTAATTAATAATTTAAAAATAATAACTAATATTATAAAATGATAATAATAATAATAATAGGAATACAAAGATTTTGTATTAAATATATCCTAAATTCGAAAATAAATAAAATATTAAATATTGAAAAATAATTTAATAATTCGAAAATAAAATAATAAAAAGTATCATTTTTTATCTTAAAATAATGTAAGTGAAGATAAAGCATAAAAAAAACTCTAAAAGTGGAGAAAATGGGATTGGAACTCAAGACCTCACCTTTTTAACTTCTTACACATACTCTTCTATCAATTGTGTTATTTAATTTATTCAAAATAAAGTGGTACAATAAAACATATGAAAGGTGAGCAAAATTTGGGGTACGACAATTGTCCCTATTTAATCACCTTTGAATTGAGATGATGATGATAGTGAGTCTTCACCTCTCGTGGGGGGAGGGGGGTGATTAAATATAGAGATGGACCCTAATTTTATCCACAAATTTATATTCTCTAGGAATGTATAAGTACTTGACGCCTCTAGTACTCCATTGATATCCAAACCAACTTTTGGTGGAACCCTCGTGAAACTCACATAACCAAATCTGGTGGGACCCGGGTAATACACTTAGTGAAACTCCAATCTTCGAACCACTTCCTTGGGGAATCCATGTAATACTTTGTTGGAACCTAATTTTTTTATAGGTTTTATCCACTCCTGGTGGAACCTGTGTGTGATTTCGATGATCCTCCAACCATTCTTGATGGAATTCAGGTAGGATTCTAATAATCCTTCTGTCGCCATTAACAAAACTCCTAATGAAAGCCCTTGATAAAACTCTGATGAAACCCCTTGATAAAACCCTCGATGAAACCCTAGTGGAACCCTTGATAAAAAAAACCCTTGATAAAATCCTTGATGAAACTCTTGATGGAGCCTTTGATAAAACCCTGGTGGAACGGTTGATGAAACCCTTAAATGTAACCCTTGATGAAACCCTGATGGAACCCTTGATGAAACCCTTAAATGTAACCATTGGTGAAACCCTTAAATGTAACCCTTGATGAAACCCGGGTGGAACCCTTAATGAAACCTTAAATGTAACCCTTGATGAAACCCTTAAATGTAACCCTTGATGAAACCCTGATGGAACCCTTGATTATTTTGATGGAACTTATTTCGTATGAGGGATAAGTTGCTAAGCTGGGAATATGAAAGGTGAAAATCTTCTCACTGACCGGTAACGATAATTCAGGATGAACTATTACTGGGTAGATTCTCTTGAAGACTCGCCGTGAGTGAGCTTGCTGGGGAAATCCTTTTTGTGGAGATATTACTTACTTGGTAAGGCTAATAAGCATTCTTACTTGGGGAATTGTACTGGTATAGCTGGGGATATGAGAATTTAATCGTCATTGGTATAAGAATCGATGATAAATAATTTATCATTGATGTAAGACCCGAGAGTAGTGATAGTGGTATAAGAACCGAAAGAAATAACAGTGGTAGAAGAATCGTAAAACAAGATGCCAAACATTATAACAACCGTAGACTGAAATGACAAATGGTGTAAGAACTGTAAAAATGAAATGATAAACGGTGTAAGAACCGTGAGTAAATGACAACAGCGTAAAAACCGAAGTGAGTGGCAAAGAACCCAGGTGAAAAATGGTGTAAGAACCCGAAGTAAAAATAATGGTGTAAGAACCGAAGTGAGTGACAGTGGTATAAGAGTCAAAGTAAAAACAACGGTGTAAGAACCGAAGTGAGTGACAACGGTATAAGATACAAAGTAAAAATAGCGGTGTAAGAACCAAAGTGAGTGACAACGGTGTAAGAACCGAAGTAAAAACAATAGTGTAAGAACCAAAGTGAGTGATAACGGTGTAAGAACCAGAGTGAATGAATGATAACAGCATAAAATCCAAAATAAAAACAACAATGTATCAGGGTACTTGTATATTTGGGGAAAGATCCCTATTAGAATTCTGTGGGGACTCTTAATTAACCTCTCACTACCATGGTACTCAAGATGTAAAGGCATCATGAATAGGACCAGAGGAAGGAGGATATTATCATGGATGGTACTAGAGCAAGAACTTCAGCTGTGAAGTTCTCTAAGAAGAACTAAGTAAAAGGAGATTGATCAAAGAACTCAATGTCTCTACTAGGGAAGACTGATGTCACATAGGAGGACTATCTAGTGGGGAATTGGATTTTAGGAAAGGTTCCCTAAGGAATGCGAGTGTTGGTGAAAGTCCTAAGAAATTCCTGCCAGGATATAGTGAGGGAATTGTATATCATTAGGGCATGTCGAGGACATTGTTACTAAGTATTTTTTGCTTGGGGAATCACTTCCAAGGATACTTGTTAGGGGATTGTCCTTAAGACCAACTTACTGGAATCTACAGTGAGAAAAGAGTTGGGAAGATCCATTACTAACTTAGTTAGGGATTGATCCAAACACTTATGATGGGTCTTTAGTTTATGCTATGTATCTATGTTATGTATGCATGTTATAACATGTTATGTATACATGTTTAGAGTTTGTATGGCATAATACTCCATATTCATGGATATGATATGCGTGATATGATGCATGAATGTGATGTTATGGATGATTCATCCATGGATGATATACTCTTTTGAATAATAGGGTTTATTTTCTTTCGGAGAAAAGTTAAGCGGGACCCTCAAAAAATGGCTTTTGAAGGTTGAGTTTTGGAATTGTTAATGAGGATGGATTTGGGCTTTTTGAGATATTGGATGAGGTCAAGCTCTTTGATTATGAATGTTGGGTGCCAAACATGATCATTCTTTTTTGGGTAAATTCCAAGTGAGGTTGGGCTTTTTGTAGGATATTGAATGCCAAGTGAGATTGGGCTTTTTATAGGGTGTTGGGCTTTTTATGGTGTGCCAAGTAAAATTGGGTTTTTGTGAGGTGCCAAGTAGGATCGAGCTTTATGAGATGCCAAGTAGGATTGGACTTTTATGAGGTGCCAAGTAGGATTGAGCTTTATGAGGAGGCTGAATTCATGTTGTGGGAATATGCCAGATAGATGAGATGATATGCAGGATTATATGCTAGAGTGAAGCTACATGATTGATGCATGACGATGATATATGCATACGACAACGTGACTTCCCGATACTCTTTTCGAACTTAACGATTGCTGATATATGGCAGAGCTTGTATGTGCATTTTGAAAGTATTGAGAGGGCTTATCCCTGCAGTATCCTATATCTGTTTGTTGGGTCTTCAAAAGTATTCGCCTCAATGTGAGTTTTGAAGCAGCTTCGCTATAACATGCACTTGAGATATCCTACCATTGTATGAGCCTTGGAGATATTCGTCCTTGACTAATCGACTATTAGAATGACCTGCCCCAGATGAACTGTTTTTTGAAGCAGTTTCTTTTGATCAAGCCTTGCAGCGGTTTGCCCCAGATTGATTGGGCCTTTTAGGGTATTTCCCTTGTTTGTAGGTCTTATGAAGAATTTTCCTGAAAAGGAACTTGGATCCCACCATACTTTGATACAACCTTGATATGAACTTCCACAGTATATGAATCTTTGAAAGGTGTACCCCTGATGAGTAGGGTCTGGGAGAGTTGCATGAAAAGAAAATTGGGTCTGACAATGTTGCGATATGACCTTTATATAGATTGTCTCAGTATATGAATCTTTGAAAAGTATGCCCCTAACTAGACGAATTTTAGAGTGATTGGCCTCACCATGGCCTTGAGTTGGTATGTCTCAATATGAGAGTCTTGAAAAAGTAGGTCCCTGGTCATTAAGGTCATAGAGGTGATTCAGCATCGACGAATCAAATCTTGGGATGCTTTTCCCCTAGTTTGTAGGATCTTCAGATGATGTGCCCCTGATTATAAGAATTTTCTTCTGATTGATAGAATATTTAGATGATTTACTCATGATTGTGAGGATTCCTATGTGATTTACCCCTAGTCAAGAGTTTTCTTGAAGCAGTGTTCCTCTGATCAGACCATTGTTGATATTCCTTTGATGCTAAATATTGATTTGCGAGTAAAATGTTCCTTTTGAAAAGTAATTCTAATGTAATGCATATGCAAGTTTTAGAAATCGAGAATTGTTATGGAATCAAGTATGGTGTATACAAATGATATCTGGCCATGAGGATGACACAAATGCAGGTGTGAAAATGAGGTTAGCAATGATTTAACAAACATTTTGAGTCGATTTAACAAACATTTTGAGTCAATTTAACAACGGTTTTGCCGAGTATGCTTTCATAGTGAACCTAGATTCAATTAGGACTTTTAAATGTTATGACGTGGTTTGGTTCACGATTTATGAAACAAAAGGATTGTAAGGCTCAAATTTTGATTAATAACTACCCTTTTCTTCTTGATGATCTCCATTTGTATATCCAATTAATTCAACGAATGCATTTAGTTTGCAAGAGAATTTTGATAGATGATGATGGAGGTAGATGTAATGGTTTAAGCACTGATGAGATTCTTAAGGTGGTAGTCAGCTACTTTTAATTACACGCTTGTTTCCATTTTAATTTTTGCTTTTTAATCCCTATTTTTAGATAGACCAATTATTTTGAATTTGTGGTCCATCGGGATGCCCTAACTTTTTCCTAAATCAACTCATTTTTAGTTTTTGACTTAGCGGCCTCTGTTTGAAACATGACGCCCTAACTTTTGCCAAAGTCAAATTTTTCAATTTTTTTTCTTTTTTTGACTTAGCGGACTCTTTTTGGAATAAGTCTTGTGAGATTTTGCTTATGATTCAGAAGTTCGTGACTTCCATGCTAATAGTGTGAGAGAACAACTATTGTGAGCTTTATTCTTTCACTACTTCCTCGGCGTTGGATGATGTGTGTGAGTAAGAAGATGTGCTTGGACCTCTTATCCATGTGAATAGATGGGATAATTCTCTTGATATCAGAATGCATCATTGACTTAATTGAAAAAAACTACCACGCCCCTGGTTAAGATTAAGGGTTTTTATGGATAGAAAAAGAAACACCGACTTCTGGGTCGAGGTGGTTGACTGTGGATTATCTCCTTATTTCTCCAGTGTTTGGGAAGTGAAAAATGCCTTACATCGTCAGTCAAGTCTTACTAATAAAAGTATATGTCAGCAAATTCAATTGTTTTATTTACATCATTCTCCTCCTAAGTATTTTAATAGGTGAGAAGTGAAAAGAAAATGTGTGATTCTTTTTATTTTTTTATTTTTATGATGGCATAAGAAAGAGTGAAAACGAATGGATCGATTCAAAAAACATGCATGCTCGTTTTATTAGAGTTACCAATAAAAAGTACAAGTTTAAAACAAATACAACCAAGCAACAAAGAAATGATAAAGTCTATTGATCATAGGGGTGAGCTTCTTTGGGGATCCAACTGACTTTAGTAGACACTTTTTGAAGTTTTTGCACCTTTTCAAAGTAGGGGTGATCATTTACTAATGGGACTCATTCTTCGGAAGGAAAATGCTTGTCGATCAGGTCTTGAACTTTGTGCTCATATCAGGCATTCTCGTCATGACTTACAGGATATGGACGAGGAGGAGGATCAAGAGATTGTAGCCTCACTAGGGAATATCTTAGTAAGTGTTGAGGTAGTTTGCCATATGACTTTGGTGATCCAACTTCTTTCTAAGCTTCCTTTTTCATGGCAGGACATACTGATCTCGTGATCGATAAGGCGTGTGAAGTTGCTGCATTTGAGGCATTGGGTAAGCTTGTGGCTGGCATGACGAAGGGTTACCTTCTCTCTTCAACTGTACTCTTACTTCTTGAGTCCCTCATAGTTTCTTGAGACATCCTTCGAGTTCGCTTGCGAGTATAAGGAAGTCTGCTAGCTAGATAAAAATTGAGGTATGCAAAAAAAGATTTTATTATTACTTTGAAAATGCAGATGCATGAAAATGCATGAGGTATACAAAACAGATTTTATTATTATTTTGAGGTATGCTAAAAGTTTTTTTTGTATGCAGAAGTCACGTTAGGATAATGACAAATATGGATAATGAGAAGTATGGGAACCCATATATGGGTTTAGGGATAACGATGGATGTATGGAAACCCAGACAGGTTTAGAATAATGGCGGATATAAGAAAACCTGAACGAGTTTATGGATAATTCTGAATATAAGGATACTTTATTTATTAAGGCTCCTTACAGATAGAGATAATGACCAGCATGGGAAACCCAAATAAGTTTAGGAATAGGATGATGAGATGATAACCTACATGAGGGCTCCTTATGATGGGTTGGTTCTAAGGTTTTACTATCCAATCCCCTCACTTGTAGGATCTAGAATTTTACGATAAGAGTCCTAGAGTTATGAATTATACCCTTGTTTTACCATGAGAAGGAACTAGCCCTTCCAAGGTAACTCTTCGGGATAAGTTTCATCTATGCAGGACCTTAGTAACGACCCTCGCAGGTTGATAACATAAGGTCACCATGGGTGAAACGGGTTCTAGATAATAGTTCCTAGAGTCATAAACCACATCCAAATCATTAACGTAGTTAGGGAATAACCCTACTATGAAAACAAATTTGAGGTGGTTTATTCTAAGTGTAGATTTCATGCCCCGTGAGAGATGTAACATCTCACCAGTTAGCACTATTGTCGCACCTCGAAAAATGGGGATACGACTACAAAGCGAAGCGCAATCGCACGCTCGTAATAATGGACTGAACAGAGTCGCCACCGAACTTTATTTATTCCTAAAAAGGAAAGGGGAAATATCGATAAAACCCAAGAAAGAAACGACAATGATTATGGTCGTCGCAACCAAATCAGGGTTCCGGAGTCGATTACGCAAGGAGAAGGTATTAGCACCCCTCACGTCCGTTATACTCAACGGGAACCATTAGGTCAGTTGTGCGCGTTAATGTTAGTTGGAATGTTAGGCTTTTCGAATTATTAGGTGGGAAAGAAAGAAAGGATGAGAAAAGAATATTTTTGGATTTTTTTTGACGAAGGACTAAACCTAAGTTTTTTATTAGTGGGCCTGACAAGATTTACAAATCCTGCTCCTACGTACCTCAACAGAGAAATCAAGGCTTACGTAGTTCTGGGTAGAAAAATGTTTGTTTGTTGGTCGATTTTAGCGAAAGCTATGTTGTATTAATCGACAAAAACATCATTTTACCCAAAACAGGTGAGGAGTGGACGCGTACCACACATCGAACGGATTTATAAATCTACATTCGGAAAAACGTCATTTATCTCTACTCAACAATTGTGGCCGAAACATTGTTTTGTATCACTCAAGAAAATATATCTTTCATTTATGAAAAAGATTTTGATTAATCGCACGGCGGCGAGAAAAGAGTCTGATTGGTTGGATGTATTTTGAGTGATGGCGAGAACTTGGATGAGCGAGATATACATCTCGAATCCTAGCCTCAGGAGTGCACGGTATACACCATGTTCCATTTCCATCTTTATTGAAAGAGGTTAAGATAGGAATTAAGCATTTTGGAATTTGATTGAGAAAGGGTTTGAAGAAACCTCATTGACAATTTTAGACGATGGCGAGAGCCAAGATAGGCGAGGCATACGTCTCGATTCTTAATCTCAGGAGTGCATGGTATACACCATGTTCCATTTCCACCTTTATTGAAAAAAGTGTTAAATAAGAATTAGGTATTTTGAGTTTTGTTGTAAAAATGACTTGACCCTAGATCAAGTATTGATGGACGTTTAAGAGAAATTTGAATGAGTGTTTGAGAGAAAACAAAGTGGATAAATTTGGATGATGGCGAGAGCTAGGATTGGCGAGATATACATCTCGAATCCTAGTCTCAAGAGTGCGCGGTATACACCACGTTCCACTTCCATCTTATTGAAAAGGTCTTAACTATAAATTAATATTTTTTGAGTTTTTATTAGAAAAATGGTTTGACGTTGAATCAAGCGTTTGATGGAAGTTTGAAAGAAATGGAATAGAATAGGGGGGAGAAATGAATTGATTTGCTTATTGAGAAAATACTCGACGTTGGATCGAGTCATATTTTTGTATTTTTTTGGAAATGGTTGATTTTATTCTTGTGTTGGTACCTAACTAAACAGTCAAACAAATAAAACAGTACAAAATTATTACACATCGGGGAAGTGGGGTACATTTTGTCAAATGGGGATTCAAAATCATGAAATAATTAAGTCGGGCCCAAACAACAAATAATGCAATGTATGAGTGTAAGTGCAAGAGAACCGGCTCATTGTAAGAAAGCCCAAGAGTAAGCTATGTGAGGTTGATGGCGATGCTTAAAAGCAATTGACTTACAAGGGTATGGAAATGGGCTCGACATTGAATCGAGAAAAGTGTGATTTTAATAGTTTAAAGCGGTTTTGAATGGATGATGAAATTAAAAGAAATTAAATCTGTGTTATTAAATAATAATAAAACTATGAGTATGGGAGAAATTATACTAAAACATAAACATGAAAAAAAAATGAATGCTAAAAGAAATAAAATGATATATATGGGTATTGAACCCACTCCACTGAAGACCAAGAAACTACCCTCTCTCCACTAGGCCATTTATGATTAGTCATTATTTACAACAAACACTTGGGTATATAAACCAGAACAAATTGGAATAATTTTTTTTTAAAAAATAAATAAAATAAAAACTAAAATGAAGTAGTCTGTTGGGTTTTCAAAAGAGAAGTTAATTGGTGGAGACAAACATGAATATGTTACGATTACCTATAAACCAAAGTTAATGACCAACTAAGGGAAACTAAATGGTCACTTAAATGGAGTTAATGGTCTATCTAATAATGTTTAATTAAAGAGCAAATAATAAAAAAAAAAAAGAAATGAAAAGGAAGGACGCAAACATTTTCCAGAACTCATCGTCCTCACACCTCTCTCAAACGAAATCTCTCTCTTGCTCTCAATCGGCGTTCCTCTCAAACGCGTCCTCAACCTTCTCTCTCGCCCAATCATTCATCACCTCTCAGGCTCTCTCTCACAATCTCACATCCCAAAGGCGAAATACAACAGAGATTTCAAAGGAAAATCCCAAACGAAAGCTCACCTTTGACGGTGATTCGGCGGCTCAGGTAACGATTGAATCCTCTCACTGATTTTGCTTTGATTTTAGGATTAGGGTTTTCTGTTTCTTAGATTTCGTCCGCCTCTCCAATTTTTTCGTCCTGGTCTACTGATTCTCTTCCTCTCTATTTATGTTCTGCAGCTTTAGGGTTTTCAGTTTGGTATGGAGTTCAAAAGAGTATCTCTGCAAACTACTTTTGATGTGCTCAGAATCGGATTGTCCTGTTTGATGCTTGATTCGAAAATGGTATTCTGAACTCATGCTTTCTTCTTCGTTTTTGTCTTAACTCTGTTTTGGGTATTTTTCTGAATTTTACTGCCTTGCTAATTGCTTTGTGTTACTGCAGTGAAAAAAAATATTGAAGATTCAAGAGCGGTTTGGTTCCTATTCAACGGTCTGGTGGATGATAAGTTCAATTGTGTACTGGTTTTGTTTAGATTTGTTGCTGTAGGATGTGAGTTTTACTGTTGAATGTTGTGATAAGGTGAAATTCTAACCCTTCCTTGTTGATTAACATAACCATCCTCAAATCACACCCTAAAGCATGCGTTGATTTGATTGCAGGTATGATTCTGTGATGGAAGCGGTAACTTTGGCGGAGAGGACGACAATAGCGAATGCTTGCCAACAGTTGGATTAAAGTTACACCAACCAAAACACCCATGCTTAGACCTGCTTCTATCCGACAAGATTGTTGTTGCCTTATTTCAGACAGTAGAAACAATCTAAAATGGAGATTAAGGTCTCTTAATTTAAACCGCCATCTTCAACTCAATCTTTTGGTGAGGATTATAGTTAATGAGCTTGAAATCAGTAGTCACAAAAGCGTCTATATCTTTCTTCTTTGCATTGATTTTTCTGAGTTGGAAAAGGTTTTGGCAGGTTATGAAGCTGCTCCTGCAATTTTGTTGTGCTGAAATGCCATTTCAGACATCAGATCATAAACAATGGGATTTTGTTCGATACCTTCCATCGACATTCCAACTCCAACCATTGTTGAGTTAACACTTGTTCGTGCTTCAATTGGACCAGATGCTACAACATCTAATATCCCATACATCTCAATGTTTCCTGCAAAATTGTGCAGCATACACCAGATGTAAGGAACACCATAAAACTGCTCTGAGGTAATCCATATGGGTTTAACTTCAGCAAACAGATCAAGAACCACCATATTTCCCACAGGAACAGAATGCAAAAGAGCCTTCATTTGAGGAGGTCTCCAGAACGAATCATATGTAAATAGCCATCCCTGCATTAACCAAATAGCATCATTATCACCACTCTGCATTCCCTTGAAAATTGTTGCACCTAATGAAGAAATGTACTCTGGATCATCCACGGGTGGGGTGTTCTCATCAAAGGTATCGCAGTTGTATATGTGGCTGGATCTTATGAACTGGGATGAAACCATAATATGGCTTTGTTATGTTTCATTTATTTTGTAGGTATTGAACCGTGTTGGACATGTTGATCGTGTGGAATTAGATGCAAGGCTATGAAGTGCATTGGATGGGGGGCTGTCTGGAAGGATCCTCTTGAGTTGTGTGAAAGCAAAGTCGGCAGCTGCTTCATCAGACATTTTCTCAATGTCTTTGGCCAGTCGCCCGACAGGCATGTAAACAAAGAACAGGGTGATCAGCAGCTTTGTGAAGATTAAGAAAGTAGCTGCATCCATAAGATGTATCGGCAACAACTCCCAGGAACTCAATCATTGGGCCAAAATACATTTTTAAAAGGTAATATTATTTTATTCTCAACTCCGACCTCAATATCAGCAAACGCAGCTTCTTTCCATTCTGGAAGCTTTGGCTCAAATTTTATGATGTTTGCTTTCAGCACTCCAAGGGGTACGACAATGATAGCAGCATCAGCAACAAATGTCTTCCCATTTTCAGCAGTCACCTTTACTCCATTAAATCACCTATCTATCTTTGTCACCCTGTGTCCCAATATTTTAATGATATGGAATCAGAATCTGCGGCAAACCAACCCTCCATTCGGCACAAATACCATTGAAGCACCTTGTGTGAAAGGCCCTCCAACCTGAGTTCTGGCTTTCTTTCAAAAAACAATTGAAAGTGCTCGTTGACTGGACATGCCTTCACTGTGTTCCTGTCTTACATTATCCGTCTCTTGCAAAATTGTTTCAAAGATTTTACCAACTTCTTTGTATATACGATATGCTTGGGCTGAACTTATGATTTGCTTTCCACTGTTGTTGGCAGGTCTGATGTATGAACTGAAGTGAAACCATGATATGGCTTTGTTATATGGTTTTTCTGCTGGTTTTGAAATGTTTCCTTTTGTGCAGGTTACGCTGGGCCGATGATATTTGGTTCGTCCCACAGCTAGGCTGCTGTTTGCAGTTCGAGAGTTTGGTTTTGAATGATGCAGGCTGCCTGTTGGATCACCTTGCTGTAAATACTTGTTGTAAAAATAATATCCCTGTCATATAAAACGAGTTACAGTTTTGGAATATAGCATCTGGTAGTTTAGGGATCAACATGAGATGTGATTGGTTTAGATTTGTAACAGTAGAACTCCATTAGACATTTGTGCTTTATGATTCTAATGTATCCATGGATAGTTTGTAACAAGAATTGATTGTAGCTCCAACTTTATTATGGAAAGTTCACGGCATCTACTTATGGCTTTGTCTTCTTGCTAGTGTTTATGACAGGATGTGATGCATTGTTATGCTTGAATGTTAAATGGACATAAAAGTTTATGTATGAAAATGAGTTTGGAAATGTTTGAAAGTTAAATATTATTTAATGTTATGAAATGAGTGTATGTACTATTTTGATTTGAAATGCACTATGGATGGGAAATGGATCATGTTTGGTTATAAAATGGATATGGATTTTTAGGAATAATCCAAAACTAATCTAAATGTCAATTAAGAATCAAAAACCAATAAAACCAATTAAAATCAAATTAATCTATAATTTGTTAAAACTACTTTGATGTCAAATTCTAACATTTATTTGGAAATTAAAAATCAATTAGAGTTTGAATCATTAGTAAAAACACAATTAAGATTAAATTGAAATTTGGAATTTAGACTTAATTTGAAATTAAAATCAAATTGAAAATTAAAAAGTCAAATAGTTAGAATCCATTTTATAATCAAAAACACCATGATCAAAAAACTAGATAATGACCAATGTTTATCAAAAAAAATATGGATTTGGGAATGGATGGTTGCCTTCGGTCATGAATGTATGCAAATGAACTTTAGGCCAAGTGCCAAATAAAAATGAAAAAATGAAAAAAATTCAGGACCAAAATCGGGGTATGACAACTATGATTCTACATCTTAACTTACGGTTTTCCTCCAATCTTGGGTTTTAGCTTCACACAAAAATAAAAATACCTCAAACATAATATGTATTCATAAAGGTGCAATAAAGTAGAAATAATAAAAGCAAAATAAATAATCAAAAGCAGAAAAATAAAAAAATAAACCAAACAAACCCTAGAACTAAATAATAGGATTAACTCTCTTTAGAGAGGTATTCCCCAGCAAAGTCGTCAGCTGTCGCGGCTAGAAAATTACAGAGTCACCATCATCTTTTATTCGTTCCTAAGGAACATGGGAATAATGATAAAACCTAAAAGTAAGGATAAGACGTTAGGATTCAGGATTCGATTAAGTGAGGAAAAAATTTTAGGCACCCCTCACCTCCATTGTACTCAATGGGATCTTTCTCTAACTCTAGGGTTACTATGTTATCTATGGGATGTTTGTTTACGTTACCTATTTTTGCGTAATATATTTATTTATAGAGAATTAGGATATTATTTAATAAAATAAGAATTTAATCAGGACAGAGGACAAAGAAAAAGTTTTTGTTATTGTACTCGCCAGAGTGTTACAACTATGTGCCTACGTACCTTCAAGCAATATGAAGGATCAGAGTACTGTAGTTCGTCTAGAAAAATATTGTGTGTTTGATACTTTTAATTGTTAAAAGATCTCAACGCATTGGGGGCGGAGAAAAGTTTGTTTAAAAAATGTCTCAATGCGCAAAGACAAAGAAAATAGTATTTAAGTGTGTTTGAATTGATTTTAAGTTGGCTTAAATGCACCTTCGGTCCCCGTAAGCTAACGAGTTTTTAATTTTGGCCTCTGTAATTTTTTTTGGTCTGAGTCTCTATATCTCACTTTTTATGTTGGTTTTAGTTCTCAAAGTCAAAATCCACAAGTTTCTTGCGAATTTTCCTTCGGTTTTTCCTACAGATTTTATCTTTAGGGACTAAAACCAACACAAAAGTGAGATATAGAGACTCAGACAAAAAAAATATACAAGGACTAAAATAAATAAAAACTCGTTAACTTACACGGACCAAAAGACAATTTAAGCCTTTTAAGTTTTTGATTGAAATTATTGATCGGTAAGGCGTGATGTCAGTCAATCAATTTAGTTTGCAAAAATATAGATTTAATTTACTTAGAAAATAAAATTATGGTCATATATATAATAATTATTTTTTATTGTTTTTGAATATTGAATTATAAAGAAATAAATTTATTTTTCATGATTTTAAAAATATAATTATATTTAGAGAAAGAAATATTTCCCTAAAGATTTTACCTTAAAAAAAGATATTTTAATTTTTTTTTGTAATTTTTAGAATTTAAGTAGAATAAAATACAATTTTTAACTGAAAAGAAGATTATATTTTCTATTTTTTGATGAACTAAAAAAAGTTTTTTCATTTTTGGTAGATTAACTAAATAAATAAAAGGATTAACAATTTGATTAATTTAATTAAGATAACTAAATGATTTAATTGAAAATTGATTTAAAAATTAAATTAAATAAAATAAGTTAAAGATGACTTTAAAATTAATGGTTGAATTAAATAATAAAATGAGTTTGTGTTATTTAAATAATTAAATAGAATTGAAAAGAAAATATTAAATTAAATTCGGAGTGAAAATTACTAAAATTAAGTTGGGGACTAAGGGTTGTAGAACTGAAGTGGGGAGTGAAGTGAAAGAGGATCCAAAAGTCCAAACCTACAAACCTTTAACAAAAATAAAAAAAATGAAATGAAAGGAGTCTTTTTTATTTAGAATAGGTTAATATTCTTGAGTAGTTTTGAAAAAAGATTTTGTATAGAGGCAATGGTTTTAAAGGTTCGAAATTGTTTTTTAGATTATTTGAAACACATGAATATGGTTTGGGTTAATCTGAAACAAGTTATTATTAGGATTTGAAACAAATTACTATTATGATTTTGAATTGGTTAAAAAAAATATAATGATATTTGTTTAAAAATATTGATTTGAAAAGTTTTTAGAAAAGTAAACTTAATTTTTTAATATTAGTTAAAAAGTTGATTTTAAAAATTGATTGAAGAATTGTTTTTCTTTAATAAAAAAAGCCTTATGATAATAGTTAAAAAAAGTTGATTAAAAACTAATTTGGTTATATTTTTTTAAAATAAATTATGATTTAGTTCAATGACATCAACACACACAATTAAACGCAAGTATCATACAATAGATCAAGAGAAACAAGATTTAATAACAATAAAAATCTATGGAAAATGGTAAATAAGAATGGAGGACCAACCTACCGGGAGAAGGATTTTCTTGGTCAAAGATTTAGGGCCCGTTTGAATCAGTTTTACTTTTCACTTTTAAAAATATGTTTTATAAAATTGTTTTGGAAAAGTATTTTTTAGAAGAGAACTATTAAAAAATTTATTTGGTAACATGACTTTTCAAAACTGTTTTAAAAATGAAAAAATAGAAATATTTGTTTGGTAAATTATTTTTAAAAACAGTTTTAAAAATGAGAAAATAAAAAATATAACTCAATTTTTTAAAATTACTTTTTTAACTAATATAAAATGAAAAAGAATTTTAATAAATAATAATTAAATTTTTAATGACTCATATTTAAATATACAAGTGTAAATTTTATTACTAAATAAAATCGAGATAGAAACTTCTTATGATTAAATATATGATTTAATTCCTTTTTAGAGTCAAGTTAATAACTTGTTCAAACAAAAGTTATCAAAATTTTATAGCGTATATCAATATCTGAAGCATACATATGAAATCAAACTAACATAAGTATTTAGAAATAACCACTAAAATTCAAAGTTGCTTGTATGAAAATGTAACATAGAGATAATTAATTCACTTAATTGCTACGGTGTACCCACATCTCATCTCTAATATGATTTCTCTTCTTTGTCATTATAGCTGCACCTTCATTAGATAACCTTGTTAAGTTGTCGACATTGGAACTTGTTCCTTCTATGATAGGACCTTCTTGTATTCCCTCAAGATCGATAGGATCCATTTCTTCCCATATCCTAAACAACTCGTCCGGTAAATTCCACTTGCGTATGTAATTGTGAATAGCACAACACGCAATAACTATGAGTCGTTGCCTAGAAGGCTTATAAGGAGGCATCAACTTTAAAATAGGAAATCTATTTTTCAGCACCCCAAAACAACGCTCAATTGTCATCCTTAGAGACGAGTGTCTATAGTTAAATAACTCTTTCGGACTTCTGGGTTGTCTATCTTGACCTCTATATTCTTGTGCGTGATACCTTTCACCCCTATAAGGGGGAAGAAAACCTCCAATACATGGATACCCAGAATCAACGAGATAAAAGGAACCTTCATCAAATAAAATATATGTTAGTTCAACTTTGTTAATTTCATTGAACATAATTTTATATTGATACCATGACTTACCTCTAGGTGGCCAAGGAAATTCAGCATTTTGATTTGTCAACTCAGTCACACTATAAAATATATTTTTCAAATGATTTTATCTTGAAAATTATTTTCTAAGGAAAATCAAGTGATTAAGAAGTTGTTCAATCACTCTCCTAGTAACTTTTGAACTAACCAATCGATTGGTAACTTGTGTCAATCGATTGGTAAAAAATTTATAAGCCAACCAACTGATTGGAACATTAAGCCAATCAATTTGAGCAAGGTCAAGCAATTAACCAAACTATTAAGACAACACATTAATGACTTGCAACAACTTTATATCCAATATTAATCAAGCAATTAACCCTTACTATCTTTATTTAATGTTATTTAGTGTTTTATTTTCGTTGCTACTTACTCTTAAGAATATACTAACCTTGTTTAAAGCTTAATTTGAGAAAAATATAAAAGTACTCGTGAATTTTGAATACCACAATTCACCCTCTCTTATGCTTTAAGTCACTCTTCCAACACCATCATCATGACATCAAGTTGCAAACATCACTCGTCCAATTGTAAACCATAAGAAGGTTCTAAATTGTGAGACTTATGATAGACTTTGCTAAAGGGACACATGATCATGGAAAATGATTGAAGGATCATATTAAGGTACACATCTTACCTTAAAGGTTATATGCCCCCAAAACCATTTTTTACTATATATCGACAGTTAAAGGATCATATTAAGGTACACATTTTTTAAATCTTAAATACCTCTCACAATAGTCAGTAATTTAGGCGTCAAAGTATTTGCATATACCACCTCTCGACCGCAGACTAAAACTTCAAAATACAATTTGAATCCCTTAGTTCACCATCAACCCAAGCTCACTCTTTCAAAGAGTGGGCTTCCTATATCTCATAGCTGATTAAAATTAAATGTTGTTTCGTATAGGCCAAAGGCCTAGGGACTCACCTCTCTTGTCAACCAAATGCCTAATAACACGAGTTCCACTTATTCCACCTGATTCATCAAGCTCAAGGTATAAATACCTTCACAAAGGATTTTCAGGTACACACTTTCTAATCTCCACTCTCATTGCACTTTTCTCAAACACTAATCCGACTTGGGCATTGAAGTGCTAACCATGCAAGTACTCCTATTTGAATCGTCGTATTGGAGATTTGCAACGTCGATTCAAGATCGACACCGATCAAAGATGCTGACCCAAGATCAATACTTTCGGTTCAAGAAACATTATGATCGCAACCTTCGATTCACAAAATCATATCGTAGAGTCACTTGTGAAGCATCGCTTCATCATGATTTTCGCAATCTCATCCATTTCTAGTTCCATAACGGAACAAATACTAATACTTTAAATGACAAAAACTCAAAATGAAAATGATTAAAACACGAACTTTAAAATTTGACTTTCAACTTATTTTTATGGAATTTTTTATCTTACTTTAAAAATATATACAAAATAATTTAAAAATATATACAAAATAATTTTAAAATATAGGTTGATTTAATAGTAGAGAATAAAAATATTCGCATGTACTTTTATAAGATTAAAAATATGATCTTTTTATGATGATAATAACAAACAAAACTTTATAATTTTAAAAGAAAAAAATTATTTAATTTTAAATTATAATATTCTATTGTTTATTTATTTATAGAGATATTATAAATAACTAATGTAACAAATGGTGTATGAAATTTAGCATAAATTGGTCATGGTTTATAGAAAGAAAAAAAATACTTTTATAAACTTATGCAAGTATGTAAGTGCATTACATTCATTTTTTATTTGTACTACTTAGCTTTTCATTCACTTGACTCAATTATAAAAAATAATAAAATTGATTATAATTACATATGTGCCATTAATGAAAATTGTCACTTTTTTTCCGTGTTTTTCATTTGAGATTTGAAATACAGAAATCCAAAATAAAAAATGAAAAACATGTTAAACCTGTTTTTGTTTTTCACTTTTAAAAACAATAAAAATGAAAGAGTTTTTAAAAACAGTTTTCTAGAACATTGTAATCAAACAAATTTTTAATTGTATAAATTTTAAAAATAAAAAAACTGTTTTTAAAAACTAAATCAAACACACCCTAAGGTTTGAATTCTTTCTAATTCTCTTTCTTTCAACTCTTTTTTTTCTTTCCTCTTTCTGCCTTAAATTTTTTCTAATTCCTCTGCTTGTTTTTCTTTGGTTGCAGGGACAATTGAAGCTTCGATTATGGTTTGTTATTGTTCTTATATGTGAAGAGGAATAACTTTAGGTTGTAAGTTTGTAATTGGGGATATCATTTATGTCATAATTATAGGTCTACTTATTATATTAGATTATTCGCTTATTAGGGATCAAGTCAAAGAATCTGGTTAGATTAATGACATATGTATAATGTAATAGCAAAATATAAATGAAATTAAGTTTTTATGATTTTTAATGCTATAATACTAATAATGCAATAATATTAATTAATAATTTAAAAATAATAACTAATATTACAAAATGGTAATAATAATAGGAATACAAAGATTTTGATTTTTTATACTGATTTTTCTTGATGTTTAGACTAAAATATATTAAAATAAATAAAATATTAATTATTAAAAAGTAATTTAAAAATAAATTTGAAAATAAAATAAAAATAATAAAAAGTATAATTTTTTATCTAAAAATAATGTAAATGAAGATAAAACATAAAAAAGATAAAAAAAACTCTAAAAATGGAGAAAGTGAGATTTGAACTCAAGACCTCAATCCTTGTAGCTCCTTACATTACACATGTTCTTCTATCAATTGTATCATTTCATTTTATTCAAAATAAAATGACACTAGAAAACATATGAAAGGTGGGGAAAATTTGGGGTACGACAAATATCATTGTTATAATTCCACGGCGAATTAACAAAATTGTTATACTCAGTCCCTTGATGTATATCTCACTAATTTATACTCGGAGTTTTCTATCCCTAGTCAACCAGCGTAAGCAAGATTAGGCAATGCAATAGAATGTTAATTCCTGAGCCACTACTTGAGGTCTCATATCCCTATTCAACCGGCATAAGCACAACAATTTCCCTAGGTCCAACACATTGACTAAGGATCTGTATTCTCTATGTGCCCAAAATCAAATTAAAAGAGTACCTCACATAAAAAGAATTAAGAACAAGGTGCAATTGGATAAAATTATAACTCATGCAGTAACAAATCAAACATGTGTCCTAATAATATTAAAATAAGGTCATCAAACAAAACCTAACCTAAAGAGAATTAACTACTCATAATTCAAATTACATTGTCAAATATAAATAAGAGGGTTGTATAAGAGATCCCTTGAAGAATTGACCTCCAATGACTCCAAATGCTCTCCAAATAAGCCTCCTGATGCTGTAAATTGTCACTTCCAGTCTAAAACACAGAAACCTTGAAAGTACAAAACTTCCCCTTTTAAAGTAGTCAGAAGCGCGTTAGAAAAAGCCCAAAAAAAGTACCATCATGCACTTTATAACTTGCATCATGCGTGCGTGCTGAGTTTGCATTTTTATCACACGCGTGATGATGCACATGATTATTCCAGTAGCTTCACACTTTTGCTCTTTTTTCCACCTGATTTTCACCTAAGTCCCTATTTCTTCATAGTTAGTCATTTTTGCATCTTTCTTTGGCCTTTATACCTCATTTTTTCTCCTCTTTAACTTGTTTTGATCATTTTCTTCGATCGAAACACGTAATGGCAGAGTGTCATCACAACCCCAAACTTGAATTGTTGTTTGTCCTCAAGTAACTTGTCTGCACTTCCAATTCCAAATAGAAAACAAGTTGCACAATAACAATTAAACATGACCATATGAAATTTTCTTTACCTGATCATCGTTCTACCTTCCAACTTCAATCCGACAAATTCATAAAACATCCTCAAACTTTGACAAGTTCTCAACTTGTCTCTCATCTCACATTGACTCACTCAATTGATCAGGTAGTCTCTCAATCGACAAGCAAAATAGTTTATACTGAGTTTAATCATGATCTAATATGATTTGTCAAAGAAATCAAAACACACACATTTGAGGGCTTTTTCGGTTGTAACTTGGCTTATGTTTGGGTAAAACATTTTTGGAAAAATAGGTTTTAACCGTTAGAGTTAGGTGCCTAGTTCTCCTTCTTTTATCATACCACTCGGATCCTTATTTCTGGTATTAGAGATATTGTTATTGAGATCCTCAAGATGCATTTTGCATACTTTTATCTCTTTTTTTTTTAACTTCTTTTTTCCCTCAAAATATTGAATTTTTTACCATTTTTCTTTAGTACCCCAACCACAGACTTAAACTTTGCTCACTTCTAAGAGCAACCCCAAAATTACTCTTTTTCATATAACTTAAGAACTAAACATTTCTACCTAACTCCAAAGAGAGGTGATAACACTGAAATTTATAGCATTTTCTGACTCGATACACATGCATTTTTATCCATTTTTACATCAATTTTATGTTTGTATGTAGTGTTATGTTGGTATTTTGATTGTGTTGCAGAGATTTTCCATTTGGAGTTGTCATGAGATAAAATGAAGCAAAATTGGTCCAAAAGTGGAGAAAAGGACACATAAGCATGAAGCATTCAAAAGTGGGCATTTGCCACAGGGGCATGGTGCTCGCCATGGCTCTCTCACTTGCCACACCATCCATGTTGAACTCATGGCGAACACCATGAGGCCATGGCGAGCTCCATGGACTTCGTGCCCAAATTTTTTGCAGTTGCATGACTGAGTTTTCTCCCACTCACCCCCCTTTTCCTCAACTGATTTCTACACGAGTTCTTCATCACTTCAACATTTTACAACACTATATATAGGTTTATTTTTTAGGTTTTTGATATCCAAGTTTTCTAGTATGAAGTAGGCAGATAAATTACTTATGGTAAAAATGCTTAGTTGCTCACACTGAGTGATAAGCACACGATAGTTTTAAGCTTCTGCAAGTTTCATGTTTTGTACTTGGATCAACAGTTAATTAATCTTGCCGTTATTTTCATTTGGAAGCTCTTTCGTTCAAGTTTTTCGCTTTATTTTCCCGCACTGCTTTATTTTTTGAAGCGTTTATATTCTTTAATTTTTCTGCACTTGTTTATTTTAAGTTCTTAATATTGCAATTATTATTTTAATTGTTTTGGCTATTCCTATTGTTATTGTTATTGTTTTTAGTTTCTAAGTTTTATATATCATTGTCACCTATTACCATATATATATATATATATATATATATATATATATATATATATATATATATATATATATATATATATATATATATATATATATATATATATATATATATATATATATATATATATATATATATATATATATATATATATATATCAGTGGCGGAACTGAGGGGGGACGTGGGAAGGCCACGACCACCCCTCAATTTTTTAATTTTTTTAATTTATATATATTAAATTACTAAAACATCCTTATTTTAAATTAAAATTAATTTTTATTTTTTCTTTTTCATTCAAAGTTAGGTTAAAATACAGATAAGGTAAAAAGCTCCTACATTTCCTTTCTTTCTCATATGGATTTGCTACCGGCACCGAAATCAGAATAGATTAAAGTGATCGGCATCTAACAGGTAAAAAACTTTATTCATTCTTCTTTTATAAAAAGTAACAAATTAAAGTGATTGCTTGATTTGTGTTTTTGAGATTTTTAGGGTTATTCTTTCTTGATGTGTTAAAATAATCTATATGAGGTTTATTAAGCCAATTCATAACACTGTAATTTACAAATATAGTTATACACTGTAATAAGGTTTATTTAATCATTGTTGCTGCTAATTTCTAATAGTGAAGTTACCGGTATTTGAAAACGGATTAAAGTTTATTAATTTTTTTCTCTTTTAATTTTTATGTTCTCTAAATTGATTTTTGGATCTGATATGATATTATAGGAAGAGTAAAGATGAATAATAGGAAAATTGATTCTTTTTTCAAAAGGAAAGCATGTGAAATTGAAAGAGAAGAGAGAGATGAAGAAATTATAATCCCGACATCCGAATCTGAAACAGTTCTTGAGAATCCAACAATTGAAGAGCATCATGGTTTTGAAAATTCTTTGGAACGCGATCCTGGAAAGCGTCCTCCGATTTGGCAATATCCACCAAATCAAGTGGATGCAATACGAAGAACTTATCTAAAATGGGGTCCATATCAAATTCATTTAGAAAACTATCCTTTGTCCGGTAACGAGGATCATCCGAGAAGGTTTCGACATACTTGGTTTAACATATTTCCATCATTGTTAGAATATTCACCATCTGAAGATGCCGCATATTGCTTACCATGTTACATTTTTAGAAAAAAACTAAGTGGACGTCCCAGATCACTTGTCTTTATTTCTATGGGTTTTAGAAATTGGAAGAAAGTTAGGAATTGAAAACATTGTTCCTTTCTTAAACACATAGGGAAGGATCCTTGCTCACCACACAACAATGCAATGAAAGCTTGTCAAGACTTGTTGAATCAAGATGGTCATATTAGAAATGTTATTCAAGTGCAAAGTTCAAGTCAAAGAATGGATAATTGGTTACGACTCAAGACTTCAATTGATATTATTCGTTGGTTAACACTACAAGCTTGTGCTTTTAGGGGTCACGACGAAAGTAGCAAATCAAGAAATCAAGGTAACTTTCTTGAGTTATTGAAACTTTTAGCATCCTACAATGATGAAGTTGTAAAAGTTGTGTTGGAAAATGCTCCACAAAATTGCAAGTATACTTCACATCAAATTCAAAAAGAGCTCTTGCAAATTCTTTCTAGTAGGGTGAAAAAGAGTATTCGTGAGGAAATTGGTGATTCCAAATTTTGTATCGTTGTTGATGAAGCTCATGATGAGTAAAAAAAGGAACAAATGGCTCTTATATTAAGATTTGTTGATAAAGTTGGTTTAATACAAGATAATTTTTTTGATGTGGCACATGTTAAAGACACCACATCTTTAACTCTTAAGGAAGCAATATGTGATATACTTTCTCGACATAACCTTGATGCTTCTAATATTCGTGGCAAAGGGTATGATGGTGCTAGCAATATGAGAGGAAAATGGAATGGTTTACAAGCCCTCTTTATGAAGGATTGTCCTTATGCATACTATGTTCATTGTTTTGCTCATCGATTGCAACTTGCATTAGTTACATCATCAAGAGAAGTCAAACCTGTTCATAAATTTTTTGAGAAGTTGATCTTTGTTGTGAATGTTGTTTTTTCTTCTACAAAGCGTCATGATGAGTTACAAGCTGCCCAATTAGAAGAAATTGCTTATTTGTTAGAGATTGATGAGATTGTAACTCGTAAAGGTGCAAATCAAGTTGGTACATTGAAACGAGCTGGACATACTCATTGGGGATCACATTACGATTCAATTTCTAGCTTGATAAACATGTATGAAGCAACTTGTTTAGTTTTTTAAAAAATTGCAAAAGATAGAGGGAGTTATGCTACACGTGGGGATGCAGATAGTTGTTACAATTACTTGAAGGCATTTGATTTTATATTTATTTTGCACTTGATGAAAGAAATCATGGGAATAACAGATATGCTTTGTCAAGCCTTATAAAAAAAATCAAGATGTAGTAAATGCTATGAACTTGGTTCATTCAACAAAACATCTTATTCAAGGTTTGAGAGAAAATGGTTGGGATATATTGTTTACTAAAGTGGTATCTTTTTGTGAAAAGCATGGTATTGAGATTCCTGATCTTAATGATGTTCATTCAACAACAAGATTTGGACGCTCCCGTCTTGAAGAGAATCAAGTCACAATTCAACATTACTTTAAAGTTGAAATCTTTTTCACTACCATTGACAAACAGTTACAAGAGTTGAATAGCAGATTCAGTGAGCAGGCAATGGATTTGTTAACTCTTTCTTGTTCTTTATCTCCTAAGGATGGATATAAAGCTTTTAGCATTAATACTATTTGTTCTTTAGTTGAAAAATATTATCCTATGGATTTTAGTGATCAAGAGAAGAATAATTTGCAATTTCAACTCCAACATTTTCTATTTGTTGCTCGTCAAGCATCAAACTTGAATAATTTATCAACTATTCAAGAACTATGTTCATGTTTGGTTGCATCTGAACAGGCTGAAACTTACTTCTTGATTGATAGACTACTTCGTCTTATCATGACTCTTCCCGTTTCTACGGCCACAACTAAGAGGTCTTTTCAACAATGAAAATTATTAAGACTAAGTTGAGAAACAAGATGGATGATGAGTTTCTTGGAGATAGCATGACAGTATATATTGAAAGGGAGATTAGTGCAAACATTAGTTCGGAGTCAATTATTGACGATTTCAAGTCACTCGGAACGCGTAAAGCATTACTTTAAGGTAGTTTTAAGTCATGTAATTTAAATTTTTAGTAATTAACTTTGTATTTATTTTAACTTTAATGTTTTATTTAAAATACTATTTATATTTTATTTATAATCTTTATTTTATGTTAGCGGTCATCCCAAATTTTTTTATCTGGCTCCGTCACTATATATATATATATATATATATATATATATATATATATATATATATATATATATATATATATATATATATATATATATATATATATATATATATATATATATATATATATATATATATATATATATATATTGCATTGTTACTATTTTTATTCATTATTATTATCATATCTATGTTTCTATTTTGCATGCATAATAATAATAATATGAGTTTTGTTTCAATTATGTTCAGTTAAAATTCCTAGAGCCTAGATGTGAAGACCGCCATTCCGACGAGACTCAGTAAATTAAATTGGCGTATAATTTCAATATTGATTTATTTTTCCATATCTGATTTTTAGTATTTGAGGTTAAAAAGTTTTGCGCGAAAGCCAAAACACTCAGGTATTAGTCAACAACGCGATAGTTTGAGATCGGTCACCCGATCGTAAAAATTGGATATAATTTCTAAAAACAGCGACAACGCTTTAGTCATTAATTAGGATTTATTAATTTTCAAAAATTGTTTTGAAATTGTAATCTGTGGAGCGACAACATGACTTTTACGATTTCGAAGCATAATACGGGCTGCGCGAAAGTCAGCAGTGTTTTTAAGTTAGTAATTTCTTCCGAAAAAACATTTTAAAAAACCAAAATAAACACCAAAGATTTATTGAGTCCTAGAGGAGTGATTGAAAATTACATTCCGGTCTCTCTTTTAATAGTTTTCAGAAATAAACTTTAATTTTATTCCCATTCTCAAACAAAAATCGACCAGTCTTAGATTTACATAGCAACGGTAGAGAGTGATTATATTGACTATTGTTCTCTGTGGGTTTGAAAACCTTTTATATTACCCCGATACATTACATGCACTTTCCGAAAGCATCAAGGAGAAAGAAAACTTCGCATCAAGTTTTTGGCGCCGTTGCTAGGGAGCAATTTAGTCAATATCGTAACTCCATTGTTGCACCATATAGACTAAGGCACTCTTGTTACAATTACTACAATCCTGAGTATATGGATCACTCAAAATTTTTCTACACTTACCACTCTCATTATTTTGAGGAACCACAAGAATCTCATAAATCCGATCTCGAAGTATTAATGGAGGATTTCATTGTGACGTAAACTCTCTCTAGGCTAGAATCTGTGGTGGAGCGCTTTGTGGCGACACAAACTCTCCAGAATGAAGAGTTTAGAAGAAAAAAAGTCTCCATACTAATGAAACCCTTAGGCAACTAAACACTATGGTTGAGTCCCTCGTGACTCACAGCAAGGCATTAGAGACTCAAATCTCCCTGCTTGCAAAGACATCTCTAGGACCCTTCCCTAAGAAACTTCTAGATGTTGTAGCTATCAGTAGTGAAAAACAAATCGAATGTCCTAAGGAGAATAATAATGAGGTTGAGGAGAGTTCTGGTGAGAAAATTCCACCAGTGCCACCCAAAAGGGAGGTTGTAGAAGAGGTAGAGAAGGAGCGTTTTATGTTATTCCTCCTCCATATAACCCACTGATTCTTTTCCTGTAAAAGTTTGTGGAAGCTAAGGTAGACTCCCAATCCAAAATATGTGTGGAGGTATTGGAAAATATCCATACCAACGCACCTTTGTCTGAGGTCCTACATAAAAAGAGAAAATTAGAGGACCATGAAACTAGGGAAATCATTAGTGTTAAAATTGGAAGGTTAGACTTTGAGGTGGTGGATGAAAGAATTGAACCCAAACCTAAAAAGTTGATACTCAGGATAGAGCCAGAACCACCCCCACAAGTTCAGAAGAATGAACCACCCCGCAGAAGGAAGAAAATAAAAGGTAAGGGGTATGAGAGATGGCTTGATAAGTGGCCATGGAAACCGAATATTATTTTGACCAAGGAATCATTCTTGAAAGAACCATCATGAGTGCTTGCATTCCTAAGTTGTTGATCTAACGGCGTTAAAGGAAGCGCTGCGTGGGAGGAACCCACAAATATTTTTCATACTCTTTTAATTTAATTTCTCTATTTTCAATTTTTATTTAGTCTAATCATTTTTTTTCCTTTAATCATTTTTGCTTTCAGCAAGTTTTTATTAAAAACTAAGGTTCACGATATCTCGAGTGGGACAAAAGACACAAAAGGGACCCCAAAAAGCACCTGGAATGCACCTTTTAGGTCCATGGCATTCGCCATGGAGGGGTGTGGCATTCTCCTTGGGCCTCATTAACCTAAACCAACCCATTTAACATTGATGGCATTCGCCATAGGTTTATGGTGTCCACCATGAACCTTGAATGCGTTGAAAACCAGTAAGTGCCATCTTTTTCCATTTAAACATCCACCCTTCCATCTTCAACCCACTCACATTCAATTTTTACCATCCACCAAATCACATTGAATTTCTTCCATTTCCAAAACCTTCAAAATTCCATTTTCCCCTTCCCAACTCTATCACACCACTTCTATATAAACCCCAAACCTCACACAAATCATCCTCACCTCTAACTTCCACCATTCTTACTCTCATAAACTTACCTTCTCAAACACCATAACATTAAATTAACACATGCCCCATAGTTGATCAAAACTTTGTTGATCCACACGTCGTTTACCTTGGCCCTTATATACAAAGGCTTCAAATGTTGTTGCATGGCCATGTCTGGCCTTTCAAAAATGGCATGGTCTTTATTAAATGAGTCGTCATTCATCACATAATAGCACAGAGATTTGTCGGTAGCTATTTCTTCTTCAAGACCTTCATCATCAATCACTTTTGTGAATGTGTCGTACTTTAAGGGACACACATATACCATATTGCAAATGATATCTAATGTTGGCCTAGACCTTGAATCGAAGTTGTTTGTCTCCATATCGACTTCTTCGACTACTTTATCTTTCGTTGTTTTCTCTTCCTTTGTGGGTGATAGAGGGGGAAACAATCGTTGCTTGACTATCCGTCGACTAATTCGGCCTTTATTGACATATTTAATGTTATTACTTCCGCTTGAGCTTTCATCCTCTTGTGCAACTGTCTTATATCTCTGATGTCCCCTCCATCAAGTCTTAGTCCTAGGGTTTTTTTCCCATGTAGTTTTGCAATAAATAAGAGTATTTATTCAAAACTTGGGAGTTGTCTCTATATGAGGAACCAAAATCAACATTCACTACTTTTCATTTTTCCCCACCAGTTTTTGATCTCCTAGCAGGGTGTAACCATTCTCTAGGTGATGCATCCATGATATGGACATAAGTCCTACCTTGGAACTTTGTTGGGCTCTTTCCTTTGTCGGAGAAAGTTTCCATGGGTTATCCTGTCGGACAAATGTTTTGGATTGGTAAGGGTTTATTCTCTCCAGCTCTTTAGGAAATTCTTTGTCAAACACATAATTGTACCTGGGATACAACATTACCTATGAATCTTTCAACCTACAATGATTCAAAAAATTGTCTAACTCCTGTCTATCTTTGGGATAGGTCTTTTCTTCTTAATCCTCACAGTTTAGTTTGTTGTCTTCAGCCCTAGCACCATCGATAGTGTCGACCATCATGATGTCCACTGGCTCGACAAAGAGAGCCTCAACTTTTGTTTCAGCTTCCTCTTCTGGGCATGGTTTCTGCTTGTCAGCAAATTTGAGCTTGCCATCCTTGAGAGCATTTTGTACCAGGTCCCTGAAAAGTACAGATTGAGAAGTTTTATGACCCAAAAAAGTATAAAATTTACAAAAACCATTTTTCTTTTTTTATTATAATGATGGGACTTTAGCCCTTTTAGGTACAATGATTTGTCTATTAGTAACCAACAGATCAAATATTTCATCACACTTATTAACTTCCAAGGTATATATTCTAGAGAATTTTTTGTTTTTTGGCTCTACGGGATTCTTCCCGTTTGAGGGTTTCAGCAACTTGCATGTGTAAGGAGGCCCAATTGTCGCGCCGCAAAAAATACCCGAGCGCATCGCATGCTCGAAGATACAATATAGTCGCACCAAACTTTATTTATTCTCGAAGGAAAGGGAAAATATTGATAAAAACTAGGGGAATAGAAAAAGGTTAGAAAGTTGGTTATGCAAAGGGGAATGTATTAGCACCCCTCACATCCGTTATACTCAACCCAAACCATTTTGATTATTCTTTGCGTGTATTGGAGTTATTATCTAAAGGTTACTTGCAAAAATGAAAAATAAGTTTATTAATTAGTATGCTCGCCAAAGATTCAAACCCTCGTGCCTACGTACTCTCATAATACAATGAGAAAATCAATATAGTTCTTGGTAGAAAATACAGACGCATTGATTGATTTTAGGGAGAAATTATAATCGTATCATAAAAGTGGGTAGACGTTAGATGATTCTGATCCTTGTTCGGATGCTCTAAGCTTTTAGTCTGACTATTAAGGAACGGACTATAACAGTTCTTTTTGTGAAAAAGAAAGAAATTTGTTTGAAAAAGTTTGTGTGATAAAAAGAAAATAAAGGAGTTGATTGAATTGGATTAAAAAAGAGCTTGAATTGAGGAAGTGTTGTGAATGTATGGTGAAAGATTTGTGAAATTGTGTTTAAACCGGGTAGTGGTGTTTAAACCAAAGAAGTAATAAAAGAAGTGTTTAAACCAAACAGGAAATGAAAGTGTGGTGTTTAAACCGAAGAATAAATGTGGTTTTTAAACCAAAAAGGAGATATAAGTGTGGTGCTTAAACCAAAGAGGAGATAAAAGTCTGGTGTTTAAACCAAGAGGGTTGTAGGATTTCGGATAGATTCGGAGATCGAGACCTACAAGAAAGCGGTGTTTAAACCAGGTAGTGGTAATAAAAGTGGTGTTTAAACCGAAGAAGTGGTGTTTAAACCAAAGAGAAAATGAAAGTGGTGTTCAAAGTAAAGAAGTAATAAAAGTGGTGTTTAAACAGAACAGGAAATGAAAGTGTGGTGTTTAAACCGGAGAGGAAATAGAAGTGTGGTGTTTAAACCAAAGAGGAGATAAAAGTGTGGTGTTTAAACCAAAGAGAAGATAGAAGTATGGTGTTTAAACCAAATAAGAAATGAAAGTCATAAAGGTGGTGTTTAAACCAAGAAGGTGGTGTTTAAACCAAGATAAGTAATAAAAGAGGTGTTTAAACCAGGAAGTGTGGTGCAGAGATTGGTATTGTTGATGTTGGTTGTTGAAGTGTATGTGGGAAAGAAAACTTGACAATCATTTGACTCGAATTACAATAAAGTCTATGAGTAGAGGTGAATACTTTGAAATATTGGGTCAAGCGTCATGTATCCAAAGATATTCATAATGAGGATAGGAATACTCCCTCATATCCCTTCTCTACCACTTAAGGCTTGTGGCGTGTAATTCTCATAATAAATGACAAGTGCTGAAAGAAGAACCTTGTTGTGCTTGAATGTCCGGAGTCTTCAAAGTCTTACATAATTTCTTGAGCTTGATTTTGACTTAAGTGATCCAATGTAGTGCCGATGTAGGAGAGTAATCCTATCAAGTGAACCTTGTTGGTGTAAGACCCCAATTTTGTCCCTAAGATCCCTCATGGCATCATAGCATAGCCTCAAGGATTATTTAAGCATCTTGGCTTCATTTCCCTTTGGTTGGGATCTCCTGTGAGTGGTTTGAGATCACCAGGCATGCTTGCATTGTATATCATTTCTTTTCTTGTTTTCATCACTAACCAAAAGCACAAAAATATGTCATCTAACATTTTGTTTTGCAGTCTAAGCAAGCACATGTCAAGCAATTCAAGAGCATCCTTTGTACAAGAGATAATGGTATTTTCTTGAGATGAGAACCACATGATTATCATATTAAGCTTATATGAGCTAGGGTTCATTTTGAAGCCATTTCCCCAAGTGGTAAAGGCTCAAATTCATCAGGCATGTCCAGGTCATCTGAAGACCAAATGGTCAACTATGCAGTCTATTTAGGGCTTTGAGGTGGGGGAAATGATTTGAGACATCCCATTCATGTTCAAACAAGGCCTATTCATCATGTCAAACATCTATCTTGAAGATTTTGAAGCCATGGCAAAAGTTTCCAAAAATGGAAAGTGACCTGTAATTTCAAGCTTCCAAAAATGGCAAGTTTTTGGTTCACATTCAACTTGACTTTTCAACATCAAAGAAGCTTCAAATGGATTTTTGGTGAATATGAAAGTTGAATATCTTTCTCTCCTCTTTTCAAAAAGTCCTATATCATGATCATCTGATAATTGGTTGAGAAGTTATGGCCAAATGATCACCAAGCATGCATGGAAGTTCAACATAGCATAACTTTTGATTCAAAACTCCAAATTGGTCCACTCTTTTTGCAAATTGCTCCTTGTGACCAATGCTTTCCAAATCAACCATTGCCTTACATGAAAGAAGATCACATGACCATTTGTTCATACATGTACATTTTGGAGGGAAAATCAAGAATTCAAATTTGGTTCATGCTACAATCAAATTAACACTTCCATGATGACCATTGGATGATTTGGAGTGATTTCAAGCCCTTGCATAGCACTGTTCACGTGCACATGGCCATGCATAACCTCATTTGCATTTTTTGCACTTTGCTTCATATTCCCTTAACCATGATTAATCAAGCCTAATTTGGATTAACATCATCATTAACACACCATATAAATACCAAAACCCTAACTGTTTTTCAGGGAGAAGCATTTTCAGATCCAAAATTCACATTTCCCTCCAAAAATTCTCTCTCTTTGAAATCAAATTTTCTTCACACAAACCTTGATTCTCTTTGCATATTCTTATTCCTGGAAGAATTCTAAGCAAGATTCATCCATTATTCGTGGCAATTGAGCAAGATCTTGAGCAAAACAAGTGCAAACTCATGAAGATGGAACTTGAAAATTGAGCTAGATCCAAGTTGTTTCCATTGCCAATTCTTGCACAAAGCTTCAAGTCATCAGCATAGGAGTTGATCTGGATCATTTGGAAGCTTGAGGACACGATTTCCATCACTGCCATTTCAAGTAAGTGAAATTTTCGTCCTCTCCTTTTGCCAATTGCTTGCCATGATTATGTAGATCGTGTTGTGCTGAGAATTCTGATATGTTTACTTTTGAATTTGGTTGAGAAATGATCATGATATGTTGAAATAAAGTTTTGATGTTCAAAATGTTTTGCCTCGATCCGTTCGATTCATGAGGTTTTAGGCTAATTGAGTGTGATATTCATGATCCTGGTGAGAAGAGCTTTCGATCCATGTATGATACGTTGATTTCTGGAAATTTTTGATGAATCTCCACCGGATTCCTACCGGGAAAGACGACCGGAACCACTGTTCCGGCGTCTCTGTGTTTGCTAGGGTTTTATGTATCGAAACGCAGCGTTTCGTGTTTTCCTGGCCTGGCGCATGCTGGTTCGAGTCTTGGCTCATGCACTTTTTAAATTTCACTTGTTTTAGCATTTCTTAACCTTGTGCGCAGCGTTTTGATCCAGGCGTCTCTTGATCCTAGCGTGCATCAGTTCGACTCCTTCGCCATGCATTTTCTGAATTCCAATTGAATATTCGCTTGATCCTTGGATACGTGGGTTCGAATCTGGCTTTGTGCATATGTTGATTTTATTCAAATCTCATTTTTCTCATTATTTCATTTTATTCCATTTTATTTTCCTCAACTTTAAAAAATCATTAAAAATAGTAGATTAATCCAAATTGATCCCAATTTTTTTTCACATTCTTGTTTTGATCTCTAGTTTTTTATAGCATTTATTTCATGATTTGTTGGATTCTGGATTTTTAATTGTGATTTTGTGACTGAACATTATGCCAAATTTGACATGTTACATTCATTGCTTTGTGAAATGCTCATCCTTAATCCAATTGCTTTGAAATTTGACATGCTTGATCCTCACATGTGATATGATTTTTGAGCTTTGGTTTGAGGTTTTTATCATATGTTATCACTGTTTTGGACACATGAACATGTAGTGTGACAATTTGTGTCACATTTTGTGCCTTGCATTTGTGCCTTTTCATTCACCTATCATTTGAGCTCTTCTGGATCTAACTTTTTGCATGATGTATGTTCATAACATGATGAATTCACATAAAAAAATTCAATGCCATTGGATGCTCTTCTGTTTTGATTTGGATTTTCTAATTTGGATGTCTAACTTTGTGCATATTGTTTGCCATTGCATGACATGAATCATTTGACACCTTTGCCATGTGAATTGATGATGGTCCTTTTGAGGACATGTTCTTGATTGTTTGAACTTACTTTGTGCAAAAGATTGACTTCTGTTTTGGTCATTTGATTTGGTTTTGAACCTAGTCTTTGTACTAGTTGTTTTGTACATGAACTAATTGTGCTTTGTGTTTCAGGTTTGGACATTTAGCTTTGATGTTTGGTTTGATCTCATTTTGTGAGATGCAAATGCTTTTGAGTACTAACTCTTGCTGTTTTGTAGGTTCTAATTGATGCTCATGAGTTCACTTGATTGCTTGAGCATTGTTTATTAAGTTGTAAATATTGGAAAGTTCCACTGTTGTCTGTTGGTTTTCTGAATGCAATATTAACTGTTTGGCTTTTGTACAAGTACATTAGTTGCTAGCTAGCTTTTGCTTAAGCTTTGGAGTGTGGTTGATACACCACTTAGGTAACCACTCTTTTTCTCCATGTAGTCTGGAAGTCCTGTCACCTTTTTTACAGGCATTTGGCTGAAGTCCTCCTTAAGAGGCTCTGTTTGTGATTGTTTACATTTGTGCCAAAGACCTCTAAATGAGGCATGTTACTTGATAAGTGTTCCTAAGTGAAGAGGCAATTGATAGATAGAAGGGATTAACAATCAATCCCCTGTTATTCAGTGAGTCGTTCACTATGCTCGCACTACGTGCTGATGCTCTTGAACAAGTACCCAAGATCTTGTCCAATGTCTGTCAAGTGGAATAGGATCCCACATTCTGGATCCCCACACTTTCTTTATCATAAGCTCACCTAGGCCAGGGTTAAGAGCATGAGGTCTCATCCTCATTTCCCTATTTGATCAACTTCACCCTAACTCTCAATGTTAGTGGTTAAGAGCTCAAAGATTACCATCACAGTTAGCTTGTTTGTCGAGGTTGATATGACCCCTCTTGACTAAAGCCCACCTATTTGATTGAGCCTCTTGTTTGTATATAGAGTGTGATGCATTGTTTGCTTGATTGCTTTGCATTGTATTTGCTTTTGCTCATTTGTTTGCTTTTAGGAGTCGGGAGTAAGTCCATCTATTGGCATTCTGTTTCCTGTTTGTTTTGAGGAGTTAGATATAAGTCCATCTATTGGAATTCTGTTTCCCGTTTTTGTTTGGAGTCGGATGTAAGCCCATCTATTGGCATTCTGTTTCCATTTTGCTGTTTTGAGTTGGATGTAAGCCCAACTATTGGCATTCTGTTTCCATGTTGCTGTTAGGAGTTGGATGTAAGCCCATCTATTGGCATTCTATTTCCTCTTTATGTGGTTCTCTTATGAAACTTGCTTATTGTTTATACCTTGTGTTGCCTTATTCCAAAGGATGGGACTTACTTGGATCATCCATATGATCTCAAGAGAGCAACCCTACTTGCGTTTACATTCCTTTATCCCCCACCTCTTGCATGCTTAACCTTCCTTTCTAACCCAAACCATCAAAAACTTTTGTGCAAACATTTGACTTGTTTTCAACATTAGAAACCTAAGCCTTAGGATTTTTATTTTCAAACTTTCTTTTCATAATACTCATTTTGAATTGAATCTTTAAGTCAACTTTGACCATTTTTGTACATACTTCTAATTGGTTAATGCAACCCACTCAAATGTGTCTCTTTTGTGGCTCCATGCCCACTTCTTAATCAAATTTTTCATAACCTTTAGCTATTAGGTTTGAGTTATCCTTGTGGTAGATATAATACTCACCTTTGCCCTTAGTGATCGAATTGTAAGACTTCCATGCTTATTATAGGGTTAACCCCTCACTAGCATGTCGAAGCTATTCTCACATGGTGGACTTGTGGTTTTTCAGGTCGAGTTTTCTCCCTTTGATAACAAAAGACCTTAAGGCTTTTGGACCAATCAATCCACTCACTATTTTGAAATCTTTTACCCGAACTACGGGGTTTTGATCCTTATCTTTCATGAGAGGGTACGTGGGCAATGGGTTCATCCATCCAAACACAAAATGTAAATAAACTTGTATATTCTTTTCTCATCTCTTCAATCATGTTTGCACAAAAATAATTTCATAAACAATAACCTTTTGCAACAAGCGTGAAAAGGGCTCCCTAGGAGTACCTAGGATGTTATGGGTGCCTAACACCTTCCCATGACATAACCAACCCCCTTACCCAGATCTCTGACCCTCTTTTACTAGTTTTGTTTGTAAAACTTTATAGGTTTTTGTTCGCTTTCTAACCATTCCTTTGGATAAATAGAAGTGCGGTGGCGACTCGACTTTGTATGATTTACCTTGGATTTAGTTAATATCTCCAATGGTAACGAATACACCATGTAGCGGTGTATTCGTCACTTTATGATTTATTGATTAAATCAAAAGCAAAGCATACAAAGAATCGAGTCGCCACCGCACTTTTATTTATCCAAAGGAATGGCTAAAAAGCGAACAAAAGCCTAAGAAGTTTTACACATAGAAAACTAATGAAAAGATCAGAGATCTGGGTAAGGGGTTAATTACGCAATGGGAAGGTGTTAGGCACCCAAAACGTCCTAGGTACTCCTAGGGAGCCCTTTTCACACTTGTTGTACGAAATGTTATTTGTTTATGAAATATTTATTGTGCAAACATGGATTGAAAGGATGAGAAAAGAATATACAATTTATTATTTTTGTGTTTGAACGGATGAACCCGTTGCCTACGTACCTTTCCATGGAAGGTAAGGATCAAAACGCCGTAGTTCGGCTAAAAGATTTCCAAAATATGAGTGAATTGATTTTAAAACAAAAGCCCTAAGGTCTTTCGTTATCCACGGGAGAAAACTCAACCTTATACAAACAACAAGTCCACCATGTGAGAAAAACTTTAACTTGCTAGAGAGGGGTTAACCCTATAATAAGCAAGGAAGTCTTACAATTCAATCACTAAGGACAAAAGGTGAGATTAACATCAACCAACTAGGATAAATCAAACCTATGACTAATGTATGAAAACTTATCAAGAATGGACAAAGCCACAAAAAACAATTGAATGAGTGAAATTAACCAATTAGGATTATTCACAAAAGTGGTCAAAGTATGATTAGAATTCAATTCAAAAGAAGTATTATGAAAATGAAGTTTGAAAAATCAGAGGCTTAAGGCCTAGGTTTCTAATTTGAAAACAAATGAAAATGTTTGCACAATAGTTTCCTTGTTTTGGATTAACATGCAAATGGAGGTTTAAAGAAGCAAAAGGGTGAAGGTTAAGGGATGCAAAACTTCTTAGATGTTCACCTCTTGAGATCATATGTAGATGATCCAAGTGATTCCTTTGGAATAAGCAACAAGGCAAATAACAGATGGACAAAGTAAATGGATACCGGATGCCAATCAATGGACTTATACCAATCTCCCATAACAAAAATGGATACCAGATGCCAATCAATGGACTTATACCAATCTCCTAAAACAAAATGGATATCAGATGCCAATCAATGGACTTACACCAATCTCACAAAACAAAAATGGATACCGGATGCCAATCAATGGACTTATACCAGTCTCCTAAAACAAAATGGATATCAGATGCCAATCTATGGACTTACACCAATCTCACAAAACAAAACATGGATACCAGATGCCAATCAATGGACTTATACTAGTCTCCCACCATATCATAGGAAACAACTGCCAATCAATGGACTTATGCTTGCCTCCTCCATGGACAAAACAAAATGTCACAAAGTGATGAACAATGTTTATGAAATGATATACAAGTAATGAAGATACAAGGGCACACTCATGCAAATATGCACAGATGAATCAAATAAGCAAACACACAAGTCAATTAGCACACACTATATACAATCAATTAGGCTCAAACAAGGTTAAGCTTTACAGCCAACTGGAATAGGGTATTTTGAGCTCTTAACCCTAACATTGAGAGTTAGGGTGAAGCAGATGAAATGGATATGAGGGGTGTGCCTCATAGCTCTTATCCCTGGTCAGGGAGAGCTTTAAACAATAGAAAGTGTAGGAGTTCAGAAAGTTGGAACTCTTCTCCACAAATGATTGACTCTATAAGATCTTGGGTTATTATTCACCATGCATCAACACATGGTGTGAGCAAGGTGAATGACACACTGAATAGCAGGAGATGGATTACACATCTCTTTTATCTGCCAATTGCCTCATAAGAGGACTTTTCCTGCTTGGCACAAAAATTAAACAAGCACAAGCATTGCCTCTTAAGGAGGACTTCAGACAGGTGCCTACCAATAACAGTAGGTCTTCCAGACTACATGAAGATTAGAGATTATACCTAAGTGGTTAAGCAACCAAGCAAAGCAAAGTTCACAATGAACTTAAAGCAACTTAAGTACCTGTGGAAACACTAAACAAATCAGTACAATACTCAGACGAACAGACAACAGTCAATAAGCAACAGACAATCCCAATGTACAAAATGTGTTAGCCAAAAGGCAAACTCAAATGAGTTAACATCAACCTACAAAACACACAAATGTTAGTAATCAAAAGCAAACATCAATACTCAAATGATGAAGCATCATCAACTATGGAATTTGAATGCTCAACCTGAAATCAAAGCTCAAATGTAAGCAACAAACCACTAGGTCAAAGCCTAGGGTCAAAGATGGAGAAAATATTCAAAACAGGAGCTGAAATTTAACATGAATCAACTTCAATCACATATTGACACATTCCAAAAGGTCTCATATCAAAATCAATCACCAAATGCATTTCATGATCAAGTGAAGTTCAAGGCAATTTCAAAGCTCATATGTGATCAACATGAATGAAAAATTCAAATCAAAACAGACATGATTCAAATAATTCTGGAAAAATTCATGCACATTCAAGACATCTAACATGATCAACATACAAAAAATCAGAAGCATTGGACATCATTTGGCATGGCAATCACATGGCACAAGTTGAACAAGCAAAGGTGTGACACAAATTGTCACACCAAGTTAGCACAAGCATAAAACAGCAATGGTAATTGAGAAAAATGTCAAACCAAAACCAAAATGTCAAGCAATGTATCTAGTTTCATCATGCAAAATTTCATATTCATTGGATAAGGAACAAGCATTTCATGAAAGAATAAGCAAGGTAAGGTCAAACAAGCATATGTACTCAAACATCCTAGCACAAATTAATTTTCCAGCCAGGCACAACTTTGGAAATTATGATGATAAAAAAGTAGACAAACCAGGAATCATAATGCAAAAAATTGGAGTCAATTTGGATGACTTTTCAATTTTATATGATTTTTTGAAGTTAAGGAAAAAATTAAAAATGAAAATAGATCTAGTATGTGAAAATAGGAGGGAAAATGGAAAATGATGAAGCATTTTGAAAATATTCACTCGCCAGGAATCGAAGCCAGTGCGCATTTGAATTTGAGCGCCTCAACCAAAACGGCATCGTATTGCCTTGAACCCTAGCGCGTCAAGCATTTCGTAGCTAATTCAAATTTTCGTAGCAAAATTGAAGCAGTTTCGTAGCTAATCTAGAAAGGATGAATGTTCATAGGTTGAAGATGAAGATCATCATGATCTTCATCTGGATTTTCCAGATTTTTTAAAACACGTCCAAAAATCAAAATCAAGCACAGCATTTGAATCCTCATCACATGTACATCAAGAATCCATAATCATTTCATGCAAAAACATCCAAACACACACGGATCGAAGAAAAGAAAATTCATCATCAAAACTTTAATCAATCATATGTAGCTCAAAACAGCACCAAATCACACGATTCAAAGCTCACATTCATCAGCATACTTAGATCTACAATAATATGGCCATGGATTTCAAAAATAAGAGGTTCAAATTGTAACCTCTTGAAGTGCAGAAGTTGGAATTCGTGCTATCCAAGACTTGTGATAGCTCCAATGTTCCTCTATGATGCTTAGTAAGATGATTGATGGAGAGAATGAAGTTCAAACACACTTGAATTCAGCAGAATTTGAAATCACCATGGATGCTTCAAGCTTCGAATATGCTTCAATATGACACGGTTTCCTTTGATTTCACGTCCAAATCTCCTCAAAAACACTTCAGGAGCAAGAATCAACCAATAGAATATGCTTTTGTTTGAAGAAATTGCAAAAAAAATTGAGAGAAAAGTTTTGAGAATTTTGGATCTAGATCTGAAAAATGGTTGTTCATTGCTGAAAACAGTTATGCTTATCCTTATATACCTCCTACTAATCATGTTTATATCATATTTAAGCCAAAGCCAAAGGTGATTAGCAAGTTGTGGAGTGTATGTGCAAAATGGTTTTTCACCTTATGCATGGAATGCATGTGTGAACAGTACACGAATTTCATCCATTTTCACTTAAAATCCATTTTTAAAACCAATGGTGATGGCAAAAAGTTCAAATCATGCACCAATTTTGAATTTCGTGATTTCCCTCCAAAAAACCAATGGATTAACAAGTGATCATGTGATGACAATTCATGTAATGTGATGCATGATTTGGAAATTAGAGGTCAAGAGGAGAATATTGCAAAAAGAACCACTCATTTTGGAGCTTTGGTTGAAAAGTTATGCTCATTTGAAGTCCCATGCACACTTTGCCATGATTTGATCATATCTCGTTAACCACACATGAGAAATTCATGATCTTGGACATTTTAGAAATGGGAGAGAAAGATCTACAACTTTCATGTTCAACAAAATTTCATTTGAAGCTTTCTTGATGATGTAATATTAAGTTGAAGTTGGTCCAACACCTTTCCATTTTTGGACAGTTCAAATTATAGGTCACTTGCTATTTTTGGAAATTTTTGACTGGACCTCAAATTCTTCAATGTGAGTGTTTGAAATGTCAAATGAGACTTGTTTGAACATGAATGAAGTATTTCTAATCACTTCCCACCTCCAAATCCATAGTTGACTTTGCAGTTGACTTTCTAGGTCTTCAGATGATATGACAATGTTCTGATGAGATTCAAGCCTCTACCACTTGGGATTTTGCTTCAAAATGACATCATAACTCATATGAACTCTTGTGAATGGTTATGGGGTCCAAATCTCAAGAATGACCACCATCTATTGCTCAATGAATGACTTTGATTGCCTTGACCTGTTATTGCTTCATCTGCAAGACAAAGGTTAGATGACATATTTTTGTACTTTTTTGGTTAGTGATAAAAAGAAAAGCAATGATATACAAATGCAATGAATGCTTGGTGATCAAGAATCACTCAAGAAAGATAACCCACCCACAAGGAAGGAAGCAAAGTGCCCAATGATCCTTGAGGCAATGTGATGATAGTATATGATGCCATGAGGGATCTTAGGGGCAAAAATTGGGGTCTTACAGATGCCCCTATTTAAGGTCATTCTAGCCGGAGAAGTGAAGGTTAAAATCTTCATCTCGACGCGGTAGAATGGGCTTAAATAACAATAATGAGACAAATTTTGGTCCCTAAGAGACCTCATAATGCAAATGTATGTATGCAAAAGAAACAACCTCTGTGGGGAATACTGGTCCACAAAGAAAAGACGATCCATCGGAGTAATACACTCACTAGGAACAGAGACTCTAACAGGACTCTCATGGGAATAAGAAAAATAAAAAGAATGCGTGAGCAGGACACGACTCTGAATTAGGGGAAACTGACGCAGCGCGAGCAGGGAACGACTGGACAGGAGACCTCACTAGGAAGTAAAGGACTCAAACTGGGGAAAAAAGAATTCCAAAGGAAGACACATCCATTGGAAAGACTCAAGCTGACTCAAACTATCCACAAAGGATACTTCGGATAAAAATCCGGACTCGGACTGGGGAAAGATTCACACAGAACCTCCCTGCCGGGGAAAACTGCATATATTGGGGAAAACGCCAATACAGCACAAGGGTAAATCACAACAGAAACTCCACTGGGGAATGTCTAACAAAAAGACTCTCCTGGAGAAAAAACTGTGAGATGAGGTGTTACCGGTTACTGGGTAACAAGCTCAAAGAGACATGTGATCTAAACACCGGTTACTGGGTGAAAGAACAACAAGCTCAGGAAGAATGAATATCTAAGACCGGTATGAGGGTGAGAGATATCAATCAACCAAACATCTGAGAAAGACCTGAAAAAGGTACATCAACTCAGGAGAATCTGACTCCACAGGGGACCAAGGTCATAATAGGGAGCAGAAAGGAAGGAACACCAGGGATACCGGCTACTGGGTATATAATAGGTGACCGACCAAAACGTGAATTGGTATATATGCCAAAACACTCATCATCCGAAAGGAGTGCTTGAAAAAGCAAATCGACTTTACAGGATAGACATTCGACTCCGTAACGGGAAAACGAATCTTACTCAGCTGGGGAAAAACCCAAAGAGCGCATGAGATATAATATCCATTACCGTCAGAACATGGATAGTATACTCGCATGAGATATATTATCTATTACCGTCAGAACGTAGACAATATACTCGCATGGAAGGAACACCAGGGATACCGGTTACTGGGTATATAATAGGTGACCAACCGAAAAGAGAGACAATCAATACCAACAACAACAAGGTATACGAAAGATAACTCACAGGGGATAAATTGCAAGCATCCGGCAATTATCCAGGAGACAACAAAATATTCGATTTCACAAAGGAATACGAATCTTACTCGATTGGGGAAACACAAAGGCTTCGACTGAAGAGTGCATGAGATATATTATCCATTACCATCAGAACGTGGATAACATACTCGCATGGAAGATTATCCACAACCGGTTACTGGGTTAATAAAGGATAAATCAACCGAAAAGAAAGGCATCGGGATACCAAAACTAGGTATATAAAGATGACCGTTCAAAGGGAGCAACAATCATTACCGAGCAAAAGGGTAAATGAAAGAAAACTCACTGGGGATTGTCATACCCCAAAATTTGCCCGTTAATATCACAAGGCATTTCTAAGGCACTCCAACTTATTTTTCAAGGCATTGATCTTAAAAGAACAAGGACTCAGCATACGGAGGACAAAATCCAGAAAATGGCCTAAACTGGTTTGCTCGCTAGGCGAGCAATTCCTTCGCCTAGCGAACCCTTCGCTATGCCACTCGCCTAGCGAAGCTTGCGAATACCAGAAAATTCTGGGCTTCATTCTGAGCCCATTAGGTCATAAAAAGAGCATTATAAATACCACAACTTCAGTCAGGAAAAGGGGGACGAAAACGGAAGGGAAACCGGAGATAGAAAGAAGGCACAACAAACCCTGGAGGCTAGCCAAGAGAACTCAGAGCAACCCTAAAGGAAACCCTGAAGGAAACTCATCCGCATCAAGGTCACCTCCGCCCAACTCAATCCGACTTGCCAATTCAAGGTTGCAATTCGATTGCAAACAGGTTTGTATTACTATTACCGCTTTATGTTCTTAATTTGCATGTGATATTATAATTGAATTCATAAACATATTTGAGATTTCGCATGTGAATTTAAGTGTGCCTGAATATTGTGAATGCTGAACCATGTAATTTGTGTATTGGAATCCATAAGGCGTGCAGCAGGCTGAGGTCATACTGTTCTGAAATTCAAAACCCGCAGCCGCTCGCTAGCACATCGCTAAGCGATCATGTAGCGAGCATTCGCTAAGCCTTCGTTAGGCGAGGCAGAGGCGAACGTGACAGTCGCTAATATTTTTGCTGTTCTGTTCTATGCTTATCTTATCTGTTCTATTTTAACCATGCGTTACTTTGCCTGACATTCCTACTGTTGTGTTTCTTTTGCGGTGTAATCCTCGATTGCACCCCCATTTGGTATTCTGACCTGTGTGCTGAATGTTGTAAGGGTTCACATATTCCCAGGAACAAGTAGCTTGCTAGGTATTCCACTTTATTTGTGGGATACCCTTGTGGAGATTCCTCCTAATTATTTAGTTGATTTTAATGTGGAGATTCATCCTAATTGTTTAATCGATTTTAATGTGGAAATTCACTCTGATTACCTAATTGATTACGACTATCTAATTAATTGTAAAACTTTAAATAAGTGATTCTGGACCTCTCTTTGTTACCCTACGACTCCGGTATTACGGTCATGTCCCGCGAATATAGGGATACACTTAGCAAAGACCCTTCGGTTAAACCATCATAGTCCCTCGAATGTTGCCTTTGTCCCTCGATGACCCTTCGGTGTAGCCTACGGTTAAATGATGGTGGTCCCTTCGAATGCTAAAGTATCCTCACAACTGTTGCCTTCAATGACCAATCAATGACCCTACGATGACCCTTTTACATCCAAAGGATAAAACTACTTACTTCTCAATAGTAAGGACAGTTTTACCCTCATAAGGATAGGAAATGCCCATAAAGGCCTTGGGTAGGTATAACCCTTAATTGCTGACTCACAACCTAAAACATTTTTCACACCTCACACCTTTCAAAACATCTTTTAGAAAATCACCACTTGGTATACATTCATAATAGAATCATTACCGAGTTATATTTTTCTAAACAACTTTCAAAACTAAACGAGATAACCACTTTGTATACATTCATACAAGAATCATTACAAAGTTAAATTCTCCTTTCAAAACCTTTTCTAAGCAATTCACAAACACTTTTTTCAGACAAACATAAGTGATCGAGCAATTAAGAGCCCATGGATAACCATGGATACAAAGGGTGCTAACACCTTCCCTTTGTATAATGTACCTCCCGGACCCAAAAATCTAATCAAGGTCTTTCCTGTTCTTTTCCACCTTTCCTTATTGGATAAAAGAAAAGTCGGTGGCGACTCTTGCTATCCGCGACATTTGCTTTCCAAAGCAAAACACATAAAGTCAGTTCACCGTATGACAGAACTGGCGACTCTGCTGGGGATTTAAAAAGAGAGGTTACCTTAAAAACAAGATCACTTATTTAAATTGTCTGATTTACTTTTGAGGGATTGCTTGGGTATTTTATGCTTGAGTGAAAGATCCTACACCCGGATCTAGTGTACCTTAGGTAAGTAGCAATAGATCATCGCGACCATCCGGCGTATACTGGAATGGTCAGAATGATGGCTACAGTTAATGTGACACTTTGGATGTCCTGATGTTCCTCATGTTTACTTGAGGAAAAATTTGGCTTCCGCGTGGTGTCATCAAAGCATTAACCAGACCTTTAGAACCCTAATTGACTCATCCTAGCCATTAGAAAGTAGTGAGATAACTGACTTCGGTTCCGACTGGGGTTGGTTGAGACTCGATACTACACTCTTTGAGATTGGACTTTAGGGAAGCTTCGGTCAACCACTTGGTGTTGCACTGAAGTAGACTTAAAGGAAGGTCAATGATTTGAGATCCTTCTAGAACCCGGTTACTATTCTAGGACAGGTTGAACCAACCAAACTTCAGTGGGGAGGGTATTTACCTACGGAACTCATGCAAGCCTTAAAACCTAAGAATGATTGTTGTGTGACTTGTTTGTGCTTGTTATTTATTTAACATCATAACATCATAACATCATAACATTGTACTAACCATTTCAAGGACTTAGGGATTTAACTTTGCTCTGTTAAACAGGTTATGGCTTCCAGGAAGACCATCCGGATCAATTTTGTAGCCATCTCTCCTCAACTCAAGGATTTAGTGTCAGAACTTCCCGATCATGCTCAGTTCATCAAGAAACATGGTCATCTCCTCAATTTGGTTACCATTGGTTTCAAAGAGGATATGATGAGGGTTCTATTCCAGTTCTTCGATCCTAAACATCATTGCTTCACATTCCCAGATTATCAGTTGGTACCCACATTAGAAGAATTCTCCAGGATGCTTGGGATACCTATCCTTGATCAAACACCTTTCAGTGGTTTAGAAAAGATTCCGAAGTCTGAAGAAGTTGCCGCGGCTTTACACATGACAAAGTCCGATATTGAAACCAATTGGGTAACAAGAAGTGGAGTTAAGGGTTTACTTGCCAAGTTTCTGATAAGTAAGGCCCGAGAATTCTTAAAGGTTATGAATGTCCATGCTTTCGAAGACATTCTAGCGTTACTAATCTATGGTTTGGTGTTATTTCCTAATCCCGACCAATTCGTAGATATGAATGCTATTAAGATATTTCTCACTCATAACCCTGTGCCTACCTTGCTCGGAGACATTTTGCATTCCCTTCACACTCGTACTATGAAAAGGCAAGGGACTCTCATGTGCTGCATACCTTTATTGTCTAGGTGGTTTATTTCGCACCTTCCTCAATCAGTCTTGAAGAATGAGCAAAATCTGAAATGGTCTCAAAGGATAATGTCGCTCTCCCATTCAGACGTTCGTTGGTGTTCTCATCTTAAAGACAATGTTATCATCATTGACCGTTGTGGAGAATTCTCTAACGTACCACTCCTGGGGATAAGAGGAGGTATTACTTACAACCCAGCTTTAGCCCTACGCCAGTTTGGGTATGCTCGAAGAGAGGGTCCACATGAAAGAATTATTCAAGGCACTGTGTTTGACTATGACACCGATTCCCAAGGTCTCCGTCAGAGATTTGTACGAGCCTGTGGCATGGTGAAAAGAAGCACTTTAGGACAGAAAAACTCTATTCCTATGGAACCTTATCTCAGATGGGTACGCGCCAGAGCTCGTGAACTTGTCATGCCATATCTTGCAGTCGGACCGCTGATTGTTGAACCAGAAGTTGAAGGAGGTGTTTCTCAGATCATTCCTTATCCAGATATGCCTACCAATGTTGAAGAATTGAAGAGATCCTGGATCCAGTTGAGGGAGGAAAGGGATACTTTTGAAGCTCAGTTCTGTGCTGAAAGGAAGAAAGTGTTAGAACTCACCAGCCAGCTTAATGAGGAACGAAGACTCAATACATATCTTCGTCCGAAAAGAAGCCGTCCCTGGGAGACTTGAGCTTTTGTTGTATTTTATTATTTATTGTAATGAACATTGATTAAAAATTATTAATAAAAGTTTCCCTCTTTTTGGTGGTTTACGCAAAGTTAAATTCCAAAAGTCCTTGAAAACATTTCATGCATTCCATAGCATAACATAACATTGCATAACAGGTATCCTAAAAGATCAATATTCTCACGATCTTCCTTCCAAACAGAAAAATGGCCCTCGAACAAACTGTCAAAGATCTCCAGGCTCAGAATGCTCAATTCCAGGATATGATGCTGAGCTTATCCAAGGGGCAGGAGGAACTGAAGGCTCTCTTGCTCGAGAAGAAGAAAGACCAGAAACCTGTGAGTTACATTAACCCGGGAAGAAGGCTTAAAGGACAGGCTGCAGGAGTCAAGATTAGACTTCCGAAGGATCAAGAAGAGGATACAGAAAATGATTCGGAAGATGAGAATGCTGATCCTCTCAACCAGGAGGACGACGATGAAGATTATGAAGATGAACAGTACTCTCCAAAAGAGGATAAGTATAAGTTGTTGGAAGAACGCATGCTAGCTATGGAGGGTCAGAGGGCGCCCGGTCTGGACTTCGAAAGCTTGGGACTGGTCTCTGATGTGGTCATTCCTCGCAAATTCAAGATCCCCACTTTCACTAAGTATGATGGTGCATCTTGTCCTCAGATGCATTTGAGAGCTTATGTGAGAAAGATTCAGCCGTATACCACTGATAGGAAACTATGGATCCATTTCTTCCAGGAGAGCCTGTCTGGCACATAGTTGGAGTGGTATTATCAGCTCGAGATCTCTAACATCCGCACCTGGACTGATTTAGCGACAGCTTTCTACAAGCACTACCAGTTGCAGAATATGACTATGGGCTCTAAAGAAAGCTTCAAAGAATATGCTAAAAAATGGAGAGATTTGGCTGGCAGAGTCAAACCCCCTATGACTGATCGAGAATTAGTGGACATGTTCATGGGTACACTGACTGGTCCATTCTACAGCCATCTACTGGGAAGTTCTTCATCAGGTTTCACTGACCTTATATTGACGGGTGAACGTGTTGAAAGTGGTATTCGAAGTGGAAAGATACAGGCAGCTACCTCCGCAAGCACCAGAAAGACCCATCAGGGAAAGAATGAATCAAATGCTGTGTACGGTGAAAGGAGTCATAACAAGAAAAATCGTGACCATGCCGTTTGAGCAGTTACGATTGCAGCACCGCCATCTCAAAACTTCCAGCACAGGCCAGACAGGCCAAGAAGGCAGTTTACCAAGATCAATATGACTTTGGCGCAAGCACTGCAGGGTATGCTAAAGGCAAATTTAATTACTCTCAGAGATCCTCCTACGAATCCCAACACTACTTCTTCTCGTTATAATCCCAATGCCAGGTGTGCATATCACTCCGATAGCCCCGGGCATGATACAAACGATTGTTGGTCGTTGAAGAATAAGATTCAGGATATGATCGACGCTGGTGAAATTGAATTTGATCCTCCAGGGACTCCTAATGTCATCACTGCACCTATGCCTAACCATGACAAGACTGTTAATGCTGTGGAGGACAATTCTCACATTTCTAATGTAGTTGATTTAACATCTCCTCTCCTGATCATCAAGAAGAATTTATTGCAAGCTGGTTTATTTCCAGGTTGTGCTGAAACTTGCGATCGCTGTGTACTCCGACCCAACAAGTGCTTGAAGTTGAGGAATGGTATTCAACGGCTGATGGATGATCGCACAATTCTCTTCGAAAAGGTTCCTAAGGTGGAAAACCCTACTGAAGAAATATCTGTGATTGCTAGGTCCAAAGTTCCAGTGAAGATTACCACTACCAGAGCACCTGTGAAGATCACTGCTGAGCCCAAGGTAGCTCCCCTAATCATTACTGCGCCTGGCCCAGTACCGTATTCCTCCAGCAAATCCATTCCGTGGAATTATGGAGGTGATGTTTACATTCATGGTGTAAAGCAAGTTGGTAATTCTGCTAATCCTAATGACATTGTTGGGACTAGTAAAGTTACTCGAAATGGAAGGATCTTCTCTCCAGAAATCTCACCTCCCGCCCCTGAAACCCGAGGAAAGGAACCAGTCAACCCTTCTCAGTCAGAGACGCCCGTCGAAGTTGCTACCGAAGATGTTGCCAAACAAGAAATGGAAGAAATGCTGAAAATCATCCGCAAGAGTGATTTTGATGTGGTAGAACAGCTGGGGCATACTCCGTCTAAGATCTCGATGTTATCCTTGTTATTATCTTCTGAATCTCATGCCAAAGCGTTGATAAAATTCTTGAAGACTGCTCATGTACCTCAAGAGACCTCCGTCGATCAGTTCGAAAACTATGTTGCTAACCTGACTGTTGACAATGGCCTAGGCTTTTCTGATGCTGATCTGACACCAGCAGGAAAGAATCACAATAAAGCTCTGCATATCTCCATTGAGTGTAAAGGGATCACCTTGTCTCATGTGTTGATCGATAATGGCTCTTCTTTGAATGTACTACCGAAAGCCGTGCTCGATAAACTTGACTGTAAAAGCATTGAACTGAAGCCTAGTGACATTGTGGTGCGTGCTTACGATGGTACGAAGAGTGTTGTCCATGGTGAAGTGGTTCTCCCTATCAAGATAGGACCTCAAGTCTTCAACACTATCTTTCACGTAATGAACATTCGTCCTGCCTATTCCTGCTTGCTGGGACGCCCTTGGATTCATGGGGCAAGTGCGGTAGCTTCATCTCTCCATCAAAAGCTGAGGTATCCAATAGAGGGTAAGATTGTCACTGTGTGTGGAGAAGAAGAATATATTGTCAGTAGTGTGCAGGTCTTCAGATACGTCGAGATGGATGGTGAATTCTTTGAGACTCCTTCTCAGTCATTTGAGGTAGTTCCTCCGACCAGCCCTGTCCTTAAGCCAACTCCCCTGGTGCCCAAGGTTATTCGTGCTCCTCCTGCCATGATTTCTCTGAAAGATGCTCAAGTCGTGGTTGAAAATGGTGGTCGTACTGGTTGGGGTCAACTGATCAACGTACCATACAAGTCTGACAAGTCTGGTCTGGGATTTAACTCTGAAAAGATGGTCAAAGATCAAATTAATGCTGTAGAAGATGTTGATAGCGATTGCGATCTGGATAGATGGATTTTCCCAACAATTGGTGACGGACTCAATAATTGGAAGGCTGAAGACACTATCCCGATTTCCTTTAGTCAGGAGTAATTATTATTGTCTGTTTTATTGTTGCAAATTTTTTTTAGTTTTACAATTGAACTTCTTAAAGCATTGTGTCTATGCCCGAGGCACAATAGCTAATTTGTTAAGGGTTTTGTCATTTTCATAAGCATATTCATATTCAATAAATCAATGGACTTTTTGCATTCAAATATTGCGCTCTTTATCTTTTCTGTCATCTTCCGAAAAAGCTATGTTTTCTTACACACACTCACGTAACGAATTGCAGATCCATACCCACTCTGGATCCTGCTGATAATAGTTCTACTATTGTTCATTATGACTTTGAAAATCCGATCTACCAAGCCGAGGATGGAAGTGAGGAAGATTGTGAAGTACCTGGAGAACTTGCCAGACTGGTACTGCAAGAAGAGAAGACTATACAGCCGCATGAAGAGTCAATCGAAATTGTAAACCTGGGTACTGAAGTGGACAAGAAAGAAGTCAAAATAGGAGCAGGCTTGGAAAACAGTATTAAAGAAAGATTGATTCAGATGTTACATGACTATGTAGAGATTTTTGCTTGGTCTTATGAAGACATGCCAGGATTGGATACTGATATAGTAGTGCATCGTTTGCCAACGAAGGAAGATTGTCGTCCTGTTAAGCAAAAGGTTCGCCGCATGCGTCCTGAAATGTCTGAGAAAATCAAAGCCGAGGTTATGAAACAATTTGATGCAGGTTTTCTGGCTGTTACTTCTTATCCTCAATGGGTTGCTAATGTGGTACCGGTACCGAAGAAGGATGGTAAGGTGCGAATGTGCGTCGATTACAGAGATTTGAATAAAGCGAGTCCCAAAGATGACTTTCCGCTCCCGCACATTGATGTTCTGGTAGACAATACCGCTCAACACAAAGTATTCTCCTTCATGGATGGATTCTCGGGTTATAACCAGATTAAGATGGCACCTGAGGACATGGAGAAAACTACGTTTGTGACGCAATGGGGCACTTTCCGTTACAAAGTAATGCCATTCAGTTTAAAGAACGCTGGGGCAACGTACCAGCGTGCTATGGTGGTTTTGTTCCATGATATGATTCATCATGAAATAGAAGTATATGTGGATGACATGATAGCCAGATCTCATACTGAAGAAGAACATCTCGATCATTTGTACAAATTGTTTAAGAGGTTGAAGAAATACAAGCTGAGATTGAACCCGAACAAATGCACCTTTGGAGTAAGATCCGGTAAACTCTTGGGATTTATTGTCAGTGGTAAAGGAATTGAGGTTGACCCGGCTAAGGTGAGAGCTATCCACGAAATGCCAGTGCCCCGTACAGATAAAGAAGTCAGAGGTTTCTTGGGACGTTTGAATTACATTGCCCGATTTATTTCCCATTTGACTGTTACCTGCAAACCCATCTTCAAACTACTGAGGAAGAATCAAGAGATGATATGGAATGACGAATGTCAAGAAGCTTTTGACAAAATCAAGAAGTATCTCCAGGAACCTCCGATCTTGATGCCACCAGTTGAAGGAAGACCTCTAATCATGTATTTAACCGTGTTAGAAAATTCAATGGGGTGCGTGTTGGGGCAACATGACGAGTCTGGTCGAAAAGAGCATGCCATATACTACCTTAGCAAAAAGTTTACCGACTGTGAAACAAGATACTCACTGCTCGAGAGAACTTGCTGTGCTTTGGCCCGGGCTGCTCGCCGACTAAGACAGTATATGTTGAATCATACCACTTTGTTGATTTCTAAGATGGATCCTATCAAATACATATTTGAGAAACCTGCCCTCTCTGGAAGAATAGCAAGATGGCAAATGATTTTAACAGAGTATGATATCCAGTATACTACCCAGAAAGCAATCAAAGGAAGCGTGCTAGCTGATCATTTGGCTCATCAAGCAGTGGATGATTACCAATCTATGAATTTTGAGTTCCCAGATGAGGATGTCATGCTTGTTAATGATTATGAAGAACCTGGACCGGATGAAGGACCCGAACCGGGATCCCGATGGACTATGGTTTTTGATGGATCTTCTAATGCGTTGGGTAATGGTGTTGGTGTTGTAATTATTTCTCCCAAGGGTTGCCATACGCCTTTCACTGCTAGACTATGTTTCGATTGTACCAATAATGTGGCTGAGTATGAAGCATGTATTTTGGGACTCAGAGCTGCTATAGACCTGAGAATCAAGTTTTTGAGTGTGTACGGAGACTCAGCTTTGGTAATCAGTCAGATCAAAGGAGCATGGGACACTAAACATCTGAATCTCATCCCTTATCGAGAGCGGGTGTTGACATTAATCCCATACTTTGAAGAGATTACATTCGAACATATTCCCCGAGAGGAGAATCAGTTGGCAGACGCCTTGGCCACCATGTCATCTATGTTCAGAGTCAAATGGGACAATGAAGCTCCCAGGATCACCATTGAACGACTAGATGAACCAGCATATTGTTATGAACTTAACGCTGCTGAAGTAGAAGAGAAACCTTGGTTCCACGAAGTAAAAAGATATTTAGAAGCTCAGGAATACCCTGAAGGGGCGTCCATCAATGACAGAAAATTCCTGAGGAAGTTCTCCGTTAAATTCTTTTTGAGTAATGGAATATTATACAAACGTAATCATGATTCGACTTTGCTTCGTTGTGTGGATAAAAAGGAAGCAGAAAAGATTATGGAAGACATGCATGACGGTATTTTTGGGACTCACTCTAGTGGACATACAATGGCCAAGAAGATTCTGAGATCAGGGTATTATTGGTCTACCATGGAAGCTGATTGCCACCATCACTCCAGAACTTGTCACAAGTGCCAGATCTATGCGGACAAAGTACATGTGCCTCCTGCCCCATTAAACGTGTTGACAGCCCCTTGGCCCTTTGCAATGTGGGGCATTGATATGATCGGAGAGATTAAACCTACTGCTTCTAATGGACATCGTTTCATCCTCGTGGCTATTGACTACTTTACAAAGTGGGTAGAGGCAGCCTCATTTGCTTCTGTCACTAAGAATGTGGTGGCACGATTCATCAAGAATAATCTTATTTGTCGATATGGCGTCCCTGAAAGAGTTATCACTGATAATGGCACTAATTTGAACAACAAGATGATTACTGAACTCTGCACGCAGTTCAAAATAAAACACCATAACTCTTCTCCGTACCGGCCAAAGATGAACGGCGTCGTGGAGGCTGCTAATAAGAATATCAAGAAGATCATACAAAAGATGACAGTAACGTACAAAGACTGGCATGAGATGTTACCATTTGCTCTTCATGGTTATTGCACTTCAGTACGCACTTCGACAGGGGCAACTCCTTTCTCTTTAGTCTACGGAATGGAAGCCGTCCTACCGGTAGAGGTTCAGATTCCCTCTCTAAGAATCATGAAAGAGACAGGTGTAGACGAGGATGAATGGATTCAGACTCGACTCGATCAGATAAATTTGATTGATGAAAAGAGACTGGCGGCTGTTTGTCATGGGCAGATATATCAGAAGCGCATAACCCAGGCATTTAACAAAAGGATCAAGAGACGGGTGTATCAAATCGGCGAATTGGTGATAAAGCGTATCATTCTACCACAAAGTGACCCCAGGGGCAAATGGACTCCCACATATGAAGGGCCATTTGTAGTTAAGAAGGTATTCTCTGGTGGAGCCATGATACTTGCTACGATGGATGGCGAAGACTTCCCACATCCCGTGAACGCAGACATAGTCAAAAAGTACTACGCATAAAAGAGACCCGCTAGGTCGACGTACCTAGGCAAAAGTAAGGGCATCCCGGCGAACCAAAAGGGTTCGGGCAAAAATTAGGGATAAACATATAAAAATGTACACCCGACGAGTCGAAAACCTGAAAAGGCGGCTTGGGCAAAAAAGGGTATCCTGGTGGACTGAAAACCTGAAAAGGAGGTCCAGGCAAAAATTAGGGATTAAAAGTGTATGACTATACCCCGTTCTCAGACAGCTTTATCCAAGTTCAAGGGACTGAACAAGCCAATCAATTCTATCCGACAGCAGGAGATGAGACGCTTGAAGACATAATGACAGTAGTAGAATTAAAATCAACAGGGCTTTTCCTTCATAGCTTTTCTTTATGTTCTCGACGATTTCCTCTTACTAGGATTTCTGTCTCTTTGTACACAAATTGCCTATAGGCCCTCTTTCAAAATCAATATAATTTTATTTCCAAAAAGATGCTTTTGTTTTATTTTTCTGTTTTGTTTGCATAAACATCCATTGATTTAATTTGAATTGATATGTGCATTTGAATATGATCGATGTGTACAAAAAATGCATGCATAAAATAGAAATAGCAATCACTATGAGACTTCAGGATCGAGGAGAAGATCTAACCATGCCTTCCAATGAATCCGGGTGCTGATTCTATTGCCCAGCAAAGCCAGTTATTCCCCAGAAGCAATTGACATTACTAGACAAATTGGTCATCTCTTCCACCCCCAACCAGGCTTCTATTAAATATTTCTACCCTCAGACGGAAATCGAGTATCCCTAGCTGAGAAAGGGTCATCAATACAAGTATCTCCAGCCAGAAGATGGGGATTTATTTTCCCCAGGGAGTCGCCAAAAAAAAAAAAAAACTTTTCAGACGCATAATTCATTCATTACATCATTTCACAACATACGCATGCATACATTGTCCGCATTCATTTTCATAAGCATAAAACATCTCATGCATCATGACATGGCATGGAGCTAACTTTATTTTTCAGGTTAATTATCCTCCGGATACAGTCAAAATAAAGATCCGTTCAGACGGACATCTTTATCAATTTCAACTACATCCCTCAGATACAATCCACTCTGGCAAGCACTCTGATATTCGCCCAATGGTGGCATCATTAAACCCACCCCAGATATTCATTGCAAATACAACATATACAAATACTATCAGATATAGCCTGGCGTACGGTTCACTCTGATTCAGCTCAACATATGACTCCTTCAACTCAGATGCGATCTAACGTAGATCCATCCTGACATTCTGCGACTCCAATACGGTCTAGCGTACGACCCATTTGGATCCTCAAATCCTCAGATACTGCCTAGCGTACGGTACATTCCGGGGTGCAGTCTAGCGTACGACTACTTTCTTCTTTAGATACAGCCTAACGTACGGCTCATTATGCAACTCAGATACGATCTAACGTACGATCCATTCTGACCTTCAAATCCTCAGATACTGCCTAGCGTACGGTACATTTCGGGATGTAGTCTAGCGTACGACTACTTTCTTCTTCAGATACGGCCTAACGTACGGCTCATTCTGCAACTCCAATACGGTCTAACGTACGACCCATTTGGATCTTCAACTCAGATACGATCTAGCGTACGATCCATTCTGATTCTACCTCCAGATACAGCCTAACGTACGGCTCATTCTGCAACTCAGATACGATCTAGCGTACAATCCATTCTGATCTTTCATCCCCAGCGAAGTCACCCGCCTAAGGGATAACTCATTCTGCTACTCAGTTACGATCCAGTATATGATCCATTCTGATCCTTTATCTCCAGCAGCGTATGATCCATTCTGATCTTTCATCATCAAACTTCCTGGATGGCATCTTTAAGCCCATCTCCATCAGGAATGACCTCTGATTAACAAGTGCAAATTTTTGGGGCATTCTAGTGTTCAATAATCTTTCACCTCCAGACCACGAATGGCGTACATACCATTCTAAATCTCTCGGTTCAAGAATATTGAACAGGGGCAACTGTCATACCCCAAAATTTTCCTGTTAATATCACAAGGCATTTCTAAGGCACTCCAACTTATTTTTCAAGGCATTGATCTTAAAAGAACAAGGACTCAGCATACGGAGGACAAAATCCAGAAAATGGCCTAAACTGGTTTGCTCGCTAGGCGAGCAATTCCTTCACCTAGCGAACCCTTCGCTATGCCACTCGCCTAGCGAAGCTTGCGAATACCAGAAAATTCTGGGCTTCATTCTGAGCCCATTAGGTCATAAAAAGAGCATTATAAATACCACAACTTCAGTCAGGAAAAGGGGGACGAAAACGGAAGGGAAACCGGAGATAGAAAGAAGGCACAACAAACCCTGGAGGCTAGCCAAGAGAACTCAGAGCAACCCTAAAGGAAACCCTGAAGGAAACTCATCTGCATCAAGGTCACCTCCGCCCAACTCAATCCGACTTGCCAATTCAATGTTGCAATTCGATTGCAAACAGGTTTGTATTACTATTACCGCTTTATGTTCTTAATTTGCATGTGATATTATAATTGAATTCATAAACATATTTGAGATTTCGCATGTGAATTTAAGTGTGCCTGAATATTGTGAATGCTGAACCACGTAATTTGTGTATTGGAAGCCATAAGGCGTGCAGCAGGCTGAGGTCATAATGTTCTGAAATTCAAAACCCGCAGCCGCTCGCTAGCACATCGCTAAGCGATCATGTAGCGAGCATTCGCTAAGCCTTCGCTAGGCGAGGCAGTGGCGAACGTGACAGTCGCTAATATTTTTGTTGTTCTGTTCTATGCTTATCTGATATGTTTTATTTTAATCATGCGTTACTTTGCCTGACATTCCTACTGTTGTGTTTCTTTTGCGGTGTAATCCTCGATTGCACCCCCATTTGGTATTCTGACCTGTGTGCTGAATGTTGTAAGGGTTCACATATTCCCAGGAACAAGTAGCTTGCTAGGTATTCCACTTTATTTGTGGGATACCCTTGTGGAGATTCCTCCTAATTATTTAGTTGATTTTAATGTGGAGATTCATCCTAATTGTTTAATCGATTTTAATGTGGAAATTCACTCTGATTACCTAATTGATTACGACTATCTAATTAATTGTAAAACTTTAAATAAGTGATTCTGGACCTCTCTTTGTTACCCTACGACTCCGGTATTACGGTCATGTCCCGCGAATATAGGGATACACTTAGCAAAGACCCTTCGGTTAAACCATCATAGTCCCTCGAATGTTGCCTTTGTCCCTCGATGACCCTTCGGTGTAGCCTACGGTTAAATGATGGTGGTCCCTTCGAATGCTAAAGTATCCTCACAACTGTTGCCTTCAATGACCAATCAATGACCCTACGATGACCCTTTTACATCCAAAGGATAAAACTACTTACTTCTCAATAGTAAGGACAGTTTTACCCTCATAAGGATAGGAAATGCCCATAAAGGCCTTGGGTAGGTATAACCCTTAATTGCTGACTCACAACCTAAAACATTTTTCACACCTCACACCTTTCAAAACATCTTTTAGAAAATCACCACTTGGTATACATTCATAATAGAATCATTACCGAGTTATATTTTTCTAAACAACTTTCAAAACTAAACGAGATAACCACTTTGTATACATTCATACAAGAATCATTACAAAGTTAAATTCTCCTTTCAAAACCTTTTCTAAGCAATTCACAAACACTTTTTTCAGACAAACATAAGTGATCGAGCAATTAAGAGCCCATGGATAACCATGGATACAAAGGGTGCTAACACCTTCCCTTTGTATAATGTACCTCCCGGACCCAAAAATCTAATCAAGGTCTTTCCTGTTCTTTTCCACCTTTCCTTATTGGATAAAAGAAAAGTCGGTGGCGACTCTTGCTATCCGCGACATTTGCTTTCCAAAGCAAAACACATAAAGTCAGTTCACCGTATGACAGGGATGCATTGATAAACATCAATGACCCGGGGAACAAATCACTGGCAAACGGTGAAAGGGCCCGCTGAGGATAAAATTGCTAGCATCCGGCAATTATCCACAAGGAAAGATCTGCTGGGGATACAATTGCTAGCATACGGCAATTACCCAGAAGAAGGGGGGAATATCAACATCGAATACTGGATGAAGATAACCACAAAGAGTAACCATCATCGGTTAGGATGAACAACAAGGTTAACTCTGCAAAGGGGAGAAATTAGGATTTACAACTACCGAATACGGGGTAGAAGACCACAAACTCTGGCTGAGGATAAAAATTGCTAGCATACGAAAATTATCCACAAGAAAGCACAAACTCCGCTAGAGATACAACCACAACATAGGATTTACAACTACCGAATACTGGGTAGAAGACCACAAAATCCACCATCAACCAGAATGAACCACAACGGTTACCTCTGCTAGGGGATAAAAGTAGGGTTTATGACTACCGAATACATGGTAGAAAACCAACAACTCCCTGCGTGGGGAATGAAAGAATCACCACTCCGCACGGGAAACAAAATAGGGTTTATAACAAACCACCAACTGCTGAGGAGCAAGAAAATAATAGGGTTTACGACTACCAAATACTGGGTAGAAAACCATCGACTCTTGCTGAGGAACAAAGACGTTCACAAACACCTATCCCACAAAAGGGAAAAAAGGTATACAGGATTTACAACTACCGGGTACTGGGTAGAAAACCAACAACTTTCCTGAGGAATAAAAGGTACATAACCACAAATTCCTCCAAGAGGAAAAGGGGAACATAGGACTTACAACTACCGGTTACTGGGTAGAGGCCCACAAAGATTCCGCTGGGGATAAGATGAACTATTGCCGGTTACTGGGCAATTTATTCATTTATTCCACAGGGAAGCACAAGAGACAGTTGAAACAAATGCCAATTCAGGATCAAACCAAAAAAGGCAAACTGAATCAAGACTCGTCCTAATGAGGATATAACTCAATAGGAAGATCCATCCCAATATATGTGTTGGGAGGAAATGGAAAAAACCGTCATCCACGAGGATATATCTCAGTGGGGAACTGCAGAAGGACAGACAAACACTTTCTGCTTATGGGGCTGACTCTATATTGAGAGATTAAACACCCGACATCTACTTGGAGAGGTCTACTGGAGAGATCTATATCACCATTAGAAGGAGACAACAAACAAAAGATATATGGCAAAAAATGCAACATGAATGTCTGAATGTTGAAATTATGCATGAATATGCGTAATTTATGTTTGATGAATGCTGACAAAACAGACATATCTAACACAAACAGGCCCAGGAATCAAACGCCCGGTACTACACTTCCAGAGGAAAATCCACAGAAATCCAACTGGAAAGCCAATCTGCCGGAGATCTTCATGCTGAAAAGCAAAGATCAGAGATATCAAAGAAATCACAAAATCTCTGAGTGATGGATCAACAATCAACCCAACTAGGGACTAGAAGTCCACAACAGGCAGCAACTGCCACAAAAGCAAATCTGTTGGGGAAATGGAGAAATCCCGAGATTTCTGCAGGGGGATCCTCAGTATCAACCGGGAAACAAGAGCTCACTGCACAAGCAAGAAATGCTGAAGAGAACCGAACACACAAGTAGAATTTAGCCACACAAGCAACTCTACTGGGGATACTGTCAGCCATTCCATTGGGGGATAAACCCACTGAGAGGAAATAGATCACACAAGTAGATTTTGCAACAAGCCACTCTACTAGGGATCAAAAGTATCAGGAAATCAACCAAATCTACGAATGATAGATCGCCAACCAGCCCAACTCTGGCGGGGATTTTGTAGGGAAATCACACAGATACAATCCACCATACCACAAATCTACTGGGGGATATCTGAGGAAGAGAAGGAGACTGGGGATCAACCACCAAATACTAAACCTTCCAAGAGGAAACCAACGACTGCTGAGAAGGAAATAATCACTGCTCTGCTGAAGGGATAAGAGGTGAAAACCTCAACAAACGCTCTGATGGAGAGATAGCATAAAATGAAGTATATCACGCCAACAACTCCGCTGGCGACTGTACTGAGGAAACAGTCGAAGTACCGGGATATCAACCCACCAACTACCGAATATTCCAAAAGGAAAGCACCCATGCTGGGGGATAAAATTGTTGGAGAGGATTGTGAAGTTCTCAACCAACAATCTGCTTAGGGAACAACTCCAACCATAATTTGGATAAAGAGGATACAACCATGCCAGGAATATGAACAAATGTCTTACCCTGTTGGAAATCATGCCACCCTTGGGAGAGCACTGAGAAATTCTTAAGTATCCTTTTATCATTGTGAATGTTCACTTTGTTTAAAACAACAATTTGAAAAATTTATTTGTTTAAAACAATGACATTTTATCAATTAAAACATGCAAAACATTTGTTGAATTGAAATAAATAAGAGTGCAAATAATTGGATAAAAGCTCAAATTGATTTGATGGAATGGTAGCCTGCAAATGGCAAGACTCCATAGATCTGTACAAATTTGAAATCAGTGATATATATTGGAAGAGGGCTACAGTGAACATAATGATCCTTTCTCTACCAATTCGAATTTCGATGTATTCGAAGCTTCAGTTGATGACGAATCGAGAGTCTCTGACGAACAGATAGCTTGGAACAGAAAGTCTTGTCAGGATGCAGTTACTTGCCATATCCCTAATTTTTGCCTAGATTGCCCCAGGGTGAGGTACTTAGTCTAGCGGGATGCAAATACTCCTTTTTTCAAGTCTCTAATTTTTGCCTGGATCTCCCTTTGGGGTTCTCCACCGAGACGCTCATTTTTGCTTAAGCCGCCCTTTCGGGTTTTCAACTTAGCGAGCTATTCTGTTTTTCTTTTATATACTTTTTTTTTAGGCAAAGTATTTCTTGACTGCATCTGAATTCACAGGACGAGTGAAATCCTCCCCATCCATTGTTGTAAGCATCAAAGCACCGCCTGAAAAGGATCTCTTGACAACATATGGACCCTCATAGTTTGGAGTCCACTTGCCCCTGGAATCGGGCGCGAAAGACAAAACTTTCTTGAGCACGAGGTCACCTTCTCGGAACACACGAGGCTTGACCTTCTTATCGAATGCTTTCTTCATTCTCTGCTGATATAACTGACCCTGGCACATGGCAGTCAATCGCTTCTCTTCAATCAAATTCAGCTGGTCATAGCGACTCTGAATCCATTCAGCATCAGTCAACTTGGCTTCCATCAAGACTCTCATTGATGGGATCTCCACCTCTACCGGGAGAACAGCCTTCATGCCGTAAACAAGAGAGAAAGGGGTTACCCCTGTTGAAGTGCGGACGGATGTACGGTATCCATGCAAAGCAAATGACAGCATCTCATGCCAATCTTTGTACGTGACAACCATCTTCTGGATAATCTTCTTGATATTCTTATTAGCAGCTTCAACAGCCCCATTCATCTTTGGTCTGTAAGGAGAGGAATTATGGTGTGCAATCTTGAACTCAGCGCACAGCTCTTCCATCATCTTGTTATTCAGATTAGATCCATTATCAGTAATGATCTTATCTGGCACACCATAACGGCAAATCAGCTGATTCTTGATAAACTTCACTACCACCTGCCTGGTCACATTCGCATACGAAGCGGCTTCAACCCATTTGGTGAAGTAATCAATTGCTACGAGAATAAACCTGTGTCCATTGGACGCTTTCGGTTCAATCATGCCGATCATGTCAATTCCCCACATAGAGAAAGGCCATGGTGATGAAATCACATTCAGAAGTGTCGGAGGAATATGAATCTTATCCGGGTAAATCTGACACTTGTGGCATTTCTTCACATATTTGCAGCAGTCAGACTCCATTTTCAGCCAATAGTAGCCTGCTCTCAACATCTTTCTTGCCATGGCATGTCCATTGGAATGAGTTCCAAATGAACCCTCATGGACCTCAGTCATCAACAGGTTTGCTTCGTGTCTATCCACGTATCTGAGCAAAACCATGTCAAAATTTCTCTTGTACAACACTTCACCACTGAGGTAGAAACTGCCTGACAACCTTCTCAAAGTTTTCCTATCTTTCACAGATGCCCCAGGCGGGTAAACCTGGTTCTGAAGGAAATTCTTGATATCAAAATACCAAGGCTTGTCATCATTCACTTCTTCCACTGCAAACACGTGAGCTGGTCTATCCAAGCGCATCACGGTGATATTGGGAACTTCATTCCAATACCTCACCACAATCATCGAAGCAAGCGTAGCAAGCGCATCTTCCATCCGATTATCCTCTCGAGGAATATGATGAAAGTCAACTTCTGTAAAGAACGTTGAAATCCTCCTCGCATAATCTCTATACGGAATGAGACCTGGCTGATTCGTCTCCCATTCACCCTTGATCTGATTGACAACCAGGGCCGAATCACCATACACATCAAGATGCTTGATTCTCAAATCAATACATTCTTCTAGTCCCATAATACAGGCCTCATACTCAGCCATGTTATTCGTGAATTTGAAAGTTAGCCTTGCTGTAAAAGGAATATGCGTGCCATGAGGAGTAATGATTACTGCCCCAATTCCATTTCCATACTGATTTACAGCGCCATCGAACACCATCGTCCATCTGGAACCAGGTTCCGGACCTTCTTCAAGTGTAGGCTCGTCACAAACTTTCATTTTCAAATACAGAATCTCCTCGTCTGGGAAGTCATACTGAACAGACTGATGATCTTCAATCGGCTGGTGCGCTAAATGGTCAGCCAAGATACTACCTTTGATAGCTTTTTGAGCTCGATACTCGATATCATACTCAGACAACAACATCTGCCAACGGAAAATCCTCCCAGTTAAAGCAGGCTTCTCAAAAATATACTTGATTGGATCCATTCGGGATATCAACCAAGTTGTATGATTTATCATGTACTGGCGTAAACGCTTAGCAGCCCAAGCCAAAGCACAGCACGTCTTCTCAAGCATAGAGTATCGAGACTCACAATCAGTAAACTTCTTACTGAGGTAGTAAATAGCAGATTCTTTCTTCCCTGATTCATCTTGTTGACCGGGTACACAACCCATCGAGTCTTCAAGAACAGTCAAATACATGATCAGAGGTCTTCCTTCTATAGGCGGAGACAAGATCAGAGGTTCAGACAGATATTCTTTAATACTGTCGAAATCTTTCTGGCAATCCTCGGTCCAATCATGAGATTGATCTTTCTGGAGGAGCTTGAGTATCGGTGCACATGTGGCAGTCATGTGGGATATAAATATGGAAATATAGTTCAAGCGGCCAAGAAAACCTCGGACTTGCTTCTCAGTTTTGGGCGCAGGCATCTCTTGTATTGCTTTGATCTTTGCAGGATCAACCTCAATACCTCTTTCGCTGACAACAAAACCCAACAACTTGCCAGAACGGACTCCAAATGTACATTTGTTCGGATTCAGACGAAGCCTGAACTTCCTCAGACGCTGAAAAAGCTTCAACAAATGCTCAACATGTTCAACTTCCGTTCGGGACTTAGAAATCATATCATCAACATATACCTCTATCTCCTTGTGCATCATATCATGGAACAAGGTAGTCATAGCTCGTTGATACGTGGCTCCGGCGTTCTTCAAACCGAAGGGCATCACTCGATAACAGAATGTTCCCCAAGGTGTGATGAATGTTGTCTTCTCCATATCCTCGGGTGCCATCTTGATTTGATTATAACCGGAAAATCCGTCCATAAAGGAAAAGACTTTGAATTTAGTTGTATTGTCTACCAACATATCAATGTGTGGCAGAGGGAAATCATCTTTCGGACTAGCTTTATTCAAATCTCTGTAATCAACACACATACGGACTTTTCTGTCTTTCTTAGGCACAGGCACAATATTGGCCACCCATTGAGGATATGTAGAAATCACCAGAAACCCCGCATCAATTTGCTTCTGAACTTCCTCTTTGATCTTCACTGCCATATCTGGATGAGTTCTTCTGAGCTTCTGCTTCACAGGCACGCACTCAGGCTTCAAAGGCAGGAAATGTTGCACAATATTTGTATCTAGACCCGACATGTCTTCATACGACCAAGCAAAGATATCAGAATATTCTCGTAGCAGATTGATCAACCCCTTCTTGACAGACTCTTCAAGAAGTGCCCCAATCTTCACCATACGAACACAATCTTCAGACCCCAAGTTGACTGTTTCCAGATCTTCGAGATGCGGCTGAATGATCTTCTTCTCGTGCTCAAGGAGACGGGTAATCTCATCAGGAATCCCTTCAACATCATCTTCCTCTGCCTCGAATATAGGGAATTCAAAATTGGGAGATGGCGTTGGATCATTATGTTCAATGGGTTTTAGAATCAACCTGCATAATGATTTTGGATAATAAAAACTTTAGAATTTAAATAAGCAAATCATTATGCAGATGAAAAGATTGCTTTTATTCTTGTTTTTAGGGTTTTTTGTGATCACTGATTTCATGCAAAAGCAAAAAGTGAAAACAAATGGAAAAACAAATGTTTAACAATGCATTAATTGAATGAAATATCATTGCATAAATGCTGCCAACAATGTCATCACTTCTCCTTTTGGCATGGGAGAAGGGTTTTTGAACAAAGTGAACATATTACGTTGACTTATGAATGACCGTAGGAACATCCACAGCGATCCAATTATGGCAGACACCACCAGGGATAACAAAGTTGCTCAAATCTTCTACATCCTCTTCCAGAATAGCAGCAGTTTCCTCCGCTTGATCAGCATGGATGAAACCTCCACTCTTGAACAACCCTTGCTCATTGAAGACCCCAGAAGAATAGCCAATGCCAGCCCGGGATTTATTATCTTCAAGCTCAATCATCTTCCCCAAACCAGCAACTGCACCACATTCAATGGCCAGTTTCGCATCTCGATAGGAAGCAAATGAAGGAGACTTCTTCTCAATTGGCTCAGCAATAGACAAAGCTTGGAAAGGCGTTCCAACTTCATCCTCAGCATCAATATATGAGAAAGAAGACAAGTGGCTAACCAGGAGAGCCTTTTCTCCCCCTACCACAACCAATTTCTTATTCTTAACGAATTTCAGCTTTTGGTGTAGGGTGGATGTCACGGCACCAGCCTCGTGAATCCATGGTCTACCAAGGAGACAGCTATAAGATGGGTGGATATCCATAACCTGGAAGGTAACTTGGAAATCACTTGGTCCAATCTTGATTTGGAGATCAACTTCCCCAATCACGGTCTTACGCGACCCATCGAAAGCTTTCACAACAACACCACTCTGCCTCATAGGAGGCCCCTGATATGACAATCTCGAAAGAGTGGTCTTTGGCAATACATTTAAAGATGACCCAGTGTCCACCAGCACGTTGGACATGGCATCAGTCTTGCAGTTCATGGAAATATGTAAAGCCATGTTGTGGTCTCTTCCCTCCTCAGGGAGATCAGCGTCACAGAAACTCAAAGTGTTGCAAGCAGTGATGTTTGCAACAATACTGTCAAACTGTTCAATCGTGACATCATGATCAACATAAGCCACGTCCAATACTTTCTGCAGAGCCTCCCTATGGGGTTCTGAATTCAGAAGCAAAGATAGCACGGAAATCTTGGACGGCGTTTGTAGAAGCTGGTCTACAACGTTGTACTCACTCTTCTTGATGAGCCTCAGCATCTCATCACAGTCTTCATTCACAATGCCACTTGGGCCAACAGAAGAAGTAGGAGTCTTTTGTACAGAGGAGGGTTCGGCAACAGGTGTCGGATTCGGAACATTCACTGCAGTCCCAACCGGACGCTCAGCAGAACCAGAAACAACAGCTGCTCTAGCCTGAGGCTTAGGTGCTGAAAACACGCGACCACTACGGGTCAATCCGCTTACATCGACAATATTTACCACAGAAGTTGAAGGCAAAGGCACTTCTTTCCCATCTTCAATAGCAACAGCACTGTAACGAAAGGGAATCGCTCTATCTGAAGAATAAGGCACAGGGCATGCAGGCTTGATCACCAAAGAAGGAGAGACCTTCGGCTTTCTACCATCATAACGGATGACAACAGGTTCAGGAATCTTGAACACAGGAGAAATCACATTCACCTCAGGTTCGTCTTCATCAACATTTCTGTTTTGAAGAGTCTCAATGGTACCATCATCTAGCAGCTCTTGCAGCTCTCTGCGCACTTGGCGACAACCCAATCTATTGACGGAGCAGATACGGCATTTGTCATGGTCGTGCTCCATATGACTGTAATCACACAGCAAACGATGCAACTCAAGCAATGACTGTCGAATATGGCTTACATATTTGACCTTATATTTGCCAGGGCAACCCTGGACCATGTTAACCGACTTCCCATGCTCGGGCAATGGGTTCTTCGTAACATTGGGGCCTGAGTCCTCAAAGCTCAGAATGCCGCATCTCATAAGGTCTTGAACCTTAGTCTTCAATGGATAGCAGTTCTCTATATTGTGACCGGGAGCACCGGAGTGATAAACACAATGCTGGTCGGGCTTGTACCACCACTGAGGGTTAGCAGGCACAGCCGGAGGATCCCTCGGGGTAATCAGTTTCCACTCTATTAAAGAGGGATATAGCTCAGCATATGACATAGGAATAGGATCGAAAGTGATCTTCTTCCTATCATAATTCAAATTAGCCTGATTACTGCTGCCACGAGGCTGGTAAGCCTGTTGCTGTGGACGATGTTGCTGTTGATACTGAGGTTGTTGCTGATTATGCTGATTGTTGTCTCTGAAAACAGGTGCTATGTGAGCCACCTGATGCTGACCGCTGGCGTGACGCACAGGTTTCCTCTTGGCAGAGGGTCTTCTTGGTTTAGCATGGGATTGCACAGCATGTGCCTCCCCATCTTTCTTCTTAAATGCCCCGTATCGTTTAGAAGAGCCTTCATCCTTAGATAACCGTCCTTCCCGGACTCCTTCCTCCAATCGCATCCCCATGTTCACCATCTCGGTGAAATCAGAGGGAGCACTAACGACCATCCGCTCATAATAAAATGAACTAAGAGTTTTCAGAAAGATCTTAGTCATCTCCTTCTCTTCCAGCGGAGGAGTAACCTGAGCTGCTAGCTCTCGCCACCTCTGGGCGTATTCTTTGAATGTCTCTTTGTCCTTCTGGGACATAGCTTTGAGTTGATCACGGTCAGGAGCCATATCAACATTATATTTGTACTGCTTGACGAAGGCTTCGCCAAGATCGTTGAAGGAACGGATGTTTGCGCTATCAAGGCTCATATACCACCGAAGAGCTGCACCAGACAAACTATCCTGAAAATAATGAATCAGCAGCTGATCATTATCAGTCTGAGTAGACATTTTCCTGGCATACATAACCAGGTGACTGAGCGGACAAGTGTTCCCCTTGTACTTCTCAAAGTCTGGGACTTTGAATTTGACGGGAATCTTTACACCGGGAACTAAGCACAATTCAGCAGCAGATTTGCCGAACAAATCTTTCCCTCGGAGGGTCTTCAATTCCTTGCGGAGCTCAAGGAATTGGTCATTCATAGCTTCCATCTTTTCATTAACATCTGGGCCCTCAAACGGCTCAGAATGATAGATGGTGTCGTCTACCCTGGGAATGGTATGCACGACAGGAGGAGGCATAGCAAGGACCGGGCTAGATGCCGGTATGGAAGCAAAAGTAGGAGCTGGAATATCTGGCATAAAACCTGGAGGCATACCCCACGGAAACCCGGCTGGCATGGCATTCGGCATGAAATGAGCACTGGCAACTGGCACAGTTGAAGAAACCACTTCAGATATAACAGTCCTCTGGGGAGGAGTTGCAGGCGGTGGAGATGGTTGATTCTGAGCAGCCAAGAATTGCTCCATCAGAGCGCTCAGTCTAGCAACTTCTTCCTTCAGCTCACGGTTCTCTTGTTCTAACTGATCCATCACTCTTGCAGAATTGGCTCGGGTGTAGTACCGGTGAGTCAGCTTGTCTTCAAAATAAATGAAGAGCACAGAGTTAGGCCACAGACAAGGAGACCAGAACAACACCTGCTGATGCGAGATGATGCATGCAATGCTTGTGCATATGCTCTGTTTTTATTTCAAGGAACTTTTAGGGTTCTATTTGCAAATTTTGAAATATTAAACATTTAATAGCATATGGAAAATATCTCATCAAATATATATTTGAGACAAAGAAGTACAGCATTGTTAATTATATTACAAGGGAAAAGGAAAATAAACATCCTATGGATCCCTAGAAGCTTGAGATGCTGGAAGACGAGAAACACAAAGCTTCTTGATCTCTCTCTCATATGCCGCTTCCATATCCGCTTTCTCCTTAGCAAGTCGATCATACTTCCTCTTCCAGAATTTGGAAGACTGAGGAAGTAGAGAAGTCCAGGTATCATTTGGATCATCTATCACCTGATGTTCGAGGAATTCGATCAGAGCGTCCTTTGATTTGCTGAAGCAACTCTTCTCTTTCACGGATCCAGGCACGTGAAAGGTCTTCGTCTCTCGACTCCTCTACGCCTTGGTTAGGGAGGGTTGAAGGCCCAGCCACAACCAACGGTGTAGGTCTCGGATAATCATATGGCATAAGATACTCAGAAGCTCTCTGTCTGACCCAAGAGGTATATGACTCCAAAGCAATGCAGTTCTTCGGACCCAACTCATTTCTACCCTTCTTGTGAATCTTGCGCCAAGCACGGACCATCCTGGCTTTCAGACCTTGGGGATCTTTACCCTCCTGAAAGAACACACCTTCTAACAGAATGTTATGAGGTTTATCCTTTAGGGGGAACCCAAGCTGACGACGTGCTAAGATAGGGTTGTAGTTGATCTCACCACATGTACCAAGAAGAGGCACATTAGGGAATTCACCACAATAATCAATGATCTGAACTGTATCATACACGCGATCATACCAAGAGATATCATCATTAGTGAGAGACATAAGTCTCGTAGACCACCGTAGACATCCCTTGTTCTCCTTGAAAGCAACCGTTTGCGGTAAGTGAGAAATAAACCACTTATACAACAGAGGCAAACAGCACACAATAACCCCTCCACCCTTTGCATTCCTCAGATGCAAAGAGAAATAGGCATCACCTAACAGAGTAGGAACAGGATTAAGAACTGAAAAGATCCTAATGGCGTTCACATCCACAAATTTGTCGATGTTGGGGAACAATACCAAACCATAGATGAGCAGCACGAATATGGCCTCAAAGGCATCCTCACTCGTGGCCTTCCCATAAACGGTAGCTTGAGCAATGAGGAAATCAGAAGGAAGACCCTGAATTCCACCTTTGGTGGTCATATGCGCTTCAATAAGGGATTCATCTATGTGCAACAAGTCTTCAATCTCTCGAGAAGTCGGAATACTCTCTAAGCCACTGAACGACACCTGATCCAGAATAGGAATACCCACAAGATGAGCATACTCCTCAAGCGTAGGCAACAGTTGAAAGTCCGGAAAGGAGAAGCAGTGATATAGAGGATCATAGAACTGCGCCAAAGTACTCATCAGCCCTTCATCGACCTGAGTAGTCAGAAGAGGCAGAAGCTTCCCATAACGAGCTTTGAAACCCAAGGGATCTAATACATAGGATGTCAGATTCCTTAACTCTTTCACATCAGGTTGTCGAAAGCTGTACTTCTTTGTATGCCTTTTTGGTCTTTCTATGTCTGAAAATTTTGCAAATAAACCCTTTAAGTTCCTTGAAAATTTTCTGATTTTTCTGATGACATGAATGCAGCAATCACACTCAAGGATCAAGCAAAACACACCAAACAAAGGTCATGGGAAAGCTCATAGTATCCTTAATATCAATCATCCATTTTGGTGGATTACGGTTTTCACCTTATCAACACCCAAGTTCCATTGATATTAACAATACATGAACCGGCTCAATCATCCTTAATATCAATCATCCATTTTGGTGGATTATGGTTTACACCTTATCGACACCCAAGTTCCATTGATATTAAGGATGTCTGAACGACTCAACCATGAATCACGGGTTTGTTGAGAGTCACGAGCATGGAGTCTCGGTTAAGAACCACCCAAAGGGAGTGTACTAGGGTTTAAACCTGCCAAGCATGTTCTACCAGAGGTTCCCATAGTCATCATCCCATCTTTCGAATATTATCGGAGGAACGAATACTCGTATTCCAAAAATATTCTCAAGAGAGACTCTTATGAGTGTAGTATCGCGTAACAATCGCATCAAATCTTACATCTGAACGACTTCCGCACTACGTCCTAAAAATAGGCCAAGATGGGCTTGGTAAACTAAGGTCCTTGGCTTCTAAGGCACATGATTGAAAGAATAATGCCTAACCACAAATAACTTATGTGACATTATTAATCCAACATGACCTCCACCAAGTGAATGGACTCGCAAGTCAACTTGCTAAGGAATACTCCATACAAGTTAACGAGACTATGCCATTCTCCTATCCTAAGGTGCACTCAAGTTCGGGTATAGAACTCATCTCACAGAGATCACCAAGCAAACAAGCAATTGTATATCAAGAAATTCAAACATTACAATCAATACAGTTATCCCAAATTATACAAAAATATGTCATATAACAAATAAACAATATCACACAACAAGGGTGAAAAGTAGGTAAAACCACCAAGGAATTTATCCCCAGCAGAGTCGCCACTTTTCTGTAGCGGTGTATTCGTCACTTTATGATTTATTGATTAAATCAAAAGCAAAGCATACAAAGAATCGAGTCGCCACTGCACTTTTATTTATCCAAAGGAATGGCTAAAAAGCGAACAAAATCCTAAGAAGTTTTACACATAGAAAACTAATGAAAAGATCAGAGATCTGGGTAAGGGGTTAATTACGCAATGGGAAGGTGTTAGGCACCCAAAACGTCTTAGGTACTCCTAGGGAGCCCTTTTCACACTTGTTGTACGAAATGTTATTTGTTTATGAAATATTTATTGTGCAAACATGGATTGAAATGATGAGAAAAGAATATACAATTTATTATTTTTGTGTTTGAACGGATGAACTCGTTGCCTACATACCTTTCCATGGAAGGTAAGGATCAAAACGCCGTAGTTCGGCTAAAAGATTTCCAAAATATGAGTGAATTGATTTTAAAACAAAAGTCCTAAGGTCTTTCGTTATCCACGGGAGAAAACTCAACCTTATACAAACAACAAGTCCACCATGTGAGAAAAGCTTCAACTTGCTAGAGAGGGGTTAACCCTATAATAAGCAAGGAAGTCTTACAATTCGATCACTAAGGACAAAAGGTGAGATTAACATCAACCAACTAGGATAAATCAAACCTATGGCTAATGTATGAAAACTTATCAAGAATGGACAAAGCCACAAAAAACAATTGAATGAGTGAAATTAACCAATTAGGATTATTCACAAAAGTGGTCAAAGTATGATTAGAATTCAATTCAAAAGAAGTATTATGAAAATGAAGTTTGAAAAATCAGAGGCTTAAGGCCTAGGTTTCTAATTTGAAAACAAATGAAAATGTTTGCACAATAGTTTCCTTGTTTTGGATTAACATGCAAATGGAGGTTTAAAGAAGCAAAAGGGTGAAGGTTAAGGGATGCAAAACTTCTTAGATGTTCACCTCTTGAGATCATATGTAGATGATCCAAGTGATTCCTTTGGAATAAGCAACAAGGCAAATAACAGATGGACAAAGTAAATGGATACCGGATGCCAATCAATGGACTTATACCAATCTCCCAAAACAAAAATGGATACCAGATGCCAATCAATAGACTTATACCAATCTCCTAAAACAAAATGGATATCAGATGCCAATCAATGGACTTACACCAATCTCACAAAACAAAAATGGATACCGGATGCCAATCAATGGACTTATACCAGTCTCCTCAAACAAAATGGATATCAGATGCCAATCTATGGACTTACACCAATCTCACAAAACAAAACATGGATACCAGATGCCAATCAATGGACTTATACTAGTCTCCCACCATATCATAGGAAACAACTGCCAATCAATGAACTTATGCTTGCCTCCTCCATGGACAAAACAAAATGTCACAAAGTGATGAACAATGTTTATGAAATGATATACAAGTAATGAAGATACAAGGGCACACTCATGCAAATATGCACAGATGAATCAAATAAGCAAACACACAAGTCAATTAGCACACACTATATACAATCAATTAGGCTCAAACAAGGTTAAGCTTTACAGCCAACTGGAATGGGGTATTTTGAGCTCTTAACCCTAACATTGAGAGTTAGGGTGAAGCAAATGAAATGGAGATGAGGGGTGTGCCTCATAGCTCTTATCCCTGGTCAGGGAGAGCTTTAAACAATAGAAAGTGTGGGAGTTCAGAAAGTTGGAACTCTTCTCCACAAATGATTGACTCTATAAGATCTTGGGTTATTATTCACCATGCATCAACACATGGTGTGAGCAAGGTGAATGACACACTGAATAGCAGGAGATGGATTACACATCTCTTTTATCTGCCAATTGCCTCATAAGAGGACTTTTCCTGCTTGGCACAAAAATTAAACAAGCACAAGCATTGCCTCTTAAGGAGGACTTCAGACGGGTGCCTACCAATAACAATAGGTCTTCCAGACTACATGAAGATTAGAGATTATACCTAAGTGGTTAAGCAACCAAGCAAGGCAAATTTCACAATGAACTTAAAGCAACTTAAGTACCTGTGGAAACACTAAACAAATCAGTACAATACTCAGACGAACAGACAACAATCAATAAGCAACAGACAATCCCAATGTACAAAATGTGTTAGCCAAAAGGAAAACTCAAATGAGTTAACATCAACCTACAAAACACACAAATGTTAGTAATCAAAAGAAAACATCAATACTCAAATGATGAAGCATCATCAACTATGGAATTTGAATGCTCAACCTGAAATCAAAGCTCAAATGTAAGCAACAAACCACTAGGTCAAAGCCTAGGGTCAAAGATGGAGAAAAAATTCAAAACAGGAGCTGAAATTTAACATGAATCAACTTCAATCACATCTTGACACATTCCAAAAGGTCTCATATCAAAATCAATCACCAAATGCATTTCATGATCAAGTGAAGTTCAAGGCAATTTCAAAGCTCATATGTGATCAACATGAATGAAAAATTCAAATCAAAACAGAAATGATTCAAATAATTCTGGAAAAATTCATGCACATTTAAGACATCTAACATGATCAACATACAAAAAAATCAGAAGCATTGGACATCATTTGGCATGGCAATCACATGGCACAAGTTGAACAAGAAAAGGTGTGACACAAATTGTCATACCAAGTTAGCACAAGCATAAAACAGCAATGGTAATTGAGAAAAATGTCAAACCAAAACCAAAATGTCAAGCAATGTGTCTAGTTTCATCATGCAAAATTTCACATTCATTGGATAAGGAACAAGCATTTCATGAAGGAATAAGCAAGGTAAGGTCAAACAAGCATATGTACTCAAACATCCTAGCACAAATTAATTTTCCAGCCAGGCACAACTTTGGAAATTATGATGATAAAAATGTAGACAAACCAGGGATCATAATGCAAAAAATTGGAGTCAATTTGGATGACTTTTCAATTTTATATGATTTTTTGAAGTTAAGGAAAAAATTAAAAATGAAAATAGATCTAGTATGTGAAAATAGGAGGGAAAATGGAAAATGATGAAGCATTTTGAAAATATTCACTCGCCAGGAATCGAAGCCAGTGCGCATTTGAATTTGAGCGCCTCAACCAAAACGGCATCGTATTGCCTTAAACCCTAGCGTGCCAAGCATTTCGTAGCTAATTCAAATTTTCGTAGCAAAATTGAAGCAGTTTCGTAGCTAATCTGGAAAGGATGAATGTTCATAGGTTGAAGATGAAGATCCTCATGATCTTCATCTGGATTTTCCAGATTTTTCAAAACACGTCCAAAAATCAAAATCAAGCACAGCATTTGAATCCTCATCACATGTACATCAAGAATCCATAATCATTTCATGCAAAAACATCCAAACACACACGGATCGAAGAAAAGAAAATTCATCATCAAAACTTTAATCAATCATATGTAGCTCAAAACAGCACCAAATCACACGATTCAAAGCTCACATTCATCAGCATACTTAGATCTACAATAATATGGCCATGGATTTCAAAAATAAGAGGTTCAAATTGTAACCTCTTGAAGTGCAGAAGCTGGAATTCGTGTTATCCAAGACTTGTGATAGCTCCAATGTTCCTCTATGATGCTTAGTAAGATGATTGATGGAGAGAATGAAGTTCAAACACACTTGAATTCAGCAGAATTTGAAATCACCATGGATGCTTCAAGCTTCGAATATGCTTCAATATGGCACGGTTTCCTTTGATTTCACGTCCAAATCTCCTCAAAAACACTTCAGGAGCAAGAATCAACCAATAGAATATGCTTTTGTTTGAAGAAATTGCAAAAAAAATTGAGAGAAAAGTTTTGAGAATTTTGGATCTAGATCTGAAAAATGGTTGTTCATTGCTGAAAACAGTTATGCTTATCCTTATATACCTCCTACTAATCATGTTTATATCATGTTTAAGCCAAAGCCAAAGGTGATTAGCAAGTTGTGGAGTGTATGTGCAAAATGGTTTTTCACCTTATGCATGGAATGCATGTGTGAACAAAACACGAATTTCATCCATTTTCACTTAAAATCCATTTTTAAAACCAATGGTGATGGCAAAAAGTTCAAATCATGCACCAATTTTGAATTTCGTGATTTCCCTCCAAAAAACCAATGGATTAACAAGTGATCATGTGATGACAATTCATGTAATGTGATGCATGATTTGGAAATTAGAGGTCAAGAGGAGAATATTGCAAAAAGAACCACTTATTTTGGAGCTTTGGTTGAAAAGTTATGCTCATTTGAAGTCCCATGCACACGTTGCGATGATTTGATCATATCTCCTTAACCACACATGAGAAATTCATGATCTTGGACATTTTAGAAATGGGAGAGAAAGATCTACAAATTTCATGTTCAACAAAATTTCATTTGAAGCTTTCTTGATGATGTAATATTGAGTTGAAGTTGGTCCAAAACCTTTCCATTTTTGGACAGTTCAAATTATAAGTCACTTGCTATTTTTGGACATTTTTGACTGGACCTCAAATTCTTCAATGTGAGTGTTTGAAATGTCAAATGAGACTTGTTTGAACATGAATGAAGTATTTCTAATCACTTCCCACCTCCAAATCCACAGTTGACTTTGCAGTTGACTTTCTAGGTCTTCAGATGATCTGACAATGTTCTGATGAGATTCAAGCCTCTACCACTTGGGATTTTGCTTCAAAATGACATCATAACTCATATGAACTCTTGTGAATGGTTATGGGGTCCAAATCTCAAGAATGACCACCATCTATTGCTCAATGAATGACTTTGATTGCCTTGACCTGTTATTGCTTCATCTGCAAGACAAAGGTTAGATGACATATTTTTGTACTTTTTTGGTTAGTGATAAAAAGAAAAGCAATGATATACAAATGCAATGAATGCTTGGTGATCAAGAATCACTCAAGAAAGATAACCCACCCACAAGGAAGGAAGCAAAGTGCCCAATGATCCTTGAGGCAATGTGATGATAGTATATGATGCCATGAGGGATCTTAGGGGCAAAAATTGGGGTCTTACACACCGCTACAGAAAAGTGGCCAATCTGCTGGGGAAAAACCAATCTCCCTGGTGGGTTTTCCAACTTTTCACAATTGTTGTGTTATACTTGTTTATGACATATTTTTGTGCAATTTGGGATTACTGTATTGTTTGTAATGATTGAATTGCTTGATATATCAATTGCTAGTTTGCTTGGTTATCTCTGTGAGACGAGTTCTATACCCGAACTCGAGTGCACCTTAGGATAGGAGAATGGCATAGTCTGGTCGACTTGTATGGAGTTATTCCTTAGCAAGTTGACTTGCGAGTCCATTCACTTGGTGGAGGTCATGTTGGGATAATAATGGCACACAAGTAAGTTGTGGTTAGACATTATTCTTTCAATATAGACCATAGAAGCCAAGGACCTTAGTTTACCAAGCCCGTCTTGGCCTATTTTTAGGACGTAGTGCGGAGGTCGTTCAAATGTAAGATTTGATACGATTGTTACGCGATACTACACTCATAAGAGTCTCTCTTGAGAATATTTTTGGAATACAAGTATTCGTTCCTCCGATAATATTCGAAACATGAGATGATGACTATGGGAACCTCTGATAGAACATGTCTGGCAGGTTTAAACCCTAGTACACTCCCTTTGGGTGGTTCTTAACCGAGACTCCATGCTCGTGACTCGCAACAAACCCGTGATTCATGGTTGATCTGTTCATACATCCTTAATATCAATGGAAATTGGGTGTCGATAAGGTGTAAACCATAATCCACCAAAATGGATGATTGATATTAAGGAGGGTTGAATCGTTCATATATCGTTAATATCAATGGAACTTGGGTGTTGATAAGGTGAAAACCATAATCCACCAAAATGGATGATTGATATTAAGGATAATGTGAGCCATCCATGACCTTTGTCTGGTGTGATTTGCTTGATCCTTGAGTGTGATTGTTGCATTCATGCATTCATCTGCATCCATATCATCAGATAAAAAGAAAATTCTCAAGGAACTTAAGGGGTTTATTTGCAAAATTTTCAGACAAATGGAAAGACAAAAAAGGCATACAAAGAAGTACAGCTTCAGACAACCCGATCTGAAAGAGTTAAGGAATCTAACATCCTATGTACTAGATCCCTTGGGTTTCAAAGCTCGCTTCGGAAAGCTTCTTCCTCTTCTGACTACTCAGGTTGATGAAGGGTTGATGAGTACGTTGGCGCAGTTTTATGATCCTCTGTACCATTGCTTCTCTTTTCCGGACTTTCAGCTATTGCTTACCATGGAGGAGTATGCTTATCTGGTGGGTATACCGATTCTGGATCAGGTGCCGTTCAGTGGCTTGGAGAGTATTCCTACTTCTCAAGAGATAGCAGACTTGTTGCACATAGATGAAGCTTTGATTCGTGCTCATATGACTACCAAAGGTGGAATTCAAGGTCTCCCTTCTGAGTTCCTCATTGCTCAAGCTACCGTTTATGGGAAGGCCATGAGTGAGGACGCCTTTGAAGCCATATTTGTACTTCTCATCTATGGATTGGTATTGTTCCCCAACTTCGACAAGTTTGTGGACGTGAACGCTATTAGGATCTTCTCTTCTCTTAATCTCGTTCCGACTCTGTTGGGTGATACCTATGTCTCTTTGCATCTGAGGAATGCAAAGGGTGGTGGCGTTATTGTGTGCTGTTTGCCTCTGTTGTATAAGTGGTTTATTTCTCACTTACCTCAGACGGTCGCCTTCAAGGAGAACAAGGGATGTCTACGGTGGTCTATGAGACTCATGTCTCTCACTAATGACGATATCTCTTGGTATAACCGTGTATATGATGGTGTGCAGATTATCGATTCTTGTGGTGAATTCTCCAATGTGCCTCTTCTTGGTACATGTGGTGGGATTAGCTACAACCTTGTGTTAGCACGTCGTCAGCTTGGGTTCCCCCTAAAGTATAAACCTAATAACATTCTGTTAGAAGGTGTGTTCTTTCAGGAGGGTAAAGATCCCCAAGGCTTGAAAGGCAGAATGGTTCGCGCTTGGCGCAAGGTCCATAAGAAAGGCAGGAATGAGTTGGGTCCTAAGAATTGCATTGCTTTGGAGCCTTATACTGCTTGGGTAAGGAAGAGAGCATCTGAGTATCTCATGCCTTACGACTATCCGAGACCTACACCTTTGGTTGTGGCTGGGCCTTCAATCCTCCCTAACCAAGGAGTAGAGGAGTTGAGAGACGAAGACCTTTCACGTGCCTGGATCCGTGAAAGGGAAGAGTTGCTTCAACAGATTAAGGAGAAAGACGCTCTGATCGAGTTCCTCGAGCATCAGGTCATTGATGATCCAGACGATGCATGGACTTCTCTACTTCCTCAGTCTTCCAAGTTTTGGAAAAGGAGGTATGATCGACTCGCCAAAGAAAAAGCGGATATGGAAGCAGCTTATGAGAGAGAGGTGAAGAGGCTTCGTGCAGCTTATCTTCCGGTGTCCCGACCTTCTAGGGATCCATAGGATGATTATTTTCCTTTTCTCTTGTAATGATTGACAATGTTGTACTTCTTTTCTCAGATATATTTGATGAGATATTTCCATATGCGATAAAATGCTTAATATTTCCAAAATTTGCAAATAAAACCCTAAAGTTCCTTTGAAATAAAAACAAATCATGTGCACAAGCATTGCATGCATCATTTGCATAAACAGGTGTTGTTCTCAGCCTCTGGTCTCGTGGTCTAACTCTGTTGCTCTTCATTTATTTTAAAGACAAGTTGACTCACCGGTACTACACCAGAGCCAACTCTTCCAGATTGATGGATCACCTAGAGCAAGAGAACCGTGAGCTCAAGGAGGAAGTCGCCAGACTGAGCGTTTTGATGGAATCTTTCCTGGCAGCCCAGAACCAGTCTTCTCCGACGCCTTCAACTCCTCCCCAGAGGACAGTCATCTCTGAGATTGTTTCCTCAACTGTGCCTGCTGCCAGTGCCCATTTTGTGCCAACATCCATGCCGTCCGGGTTTCCCTGGGGGATGCCTCCCAGCTTTATGCCTGATATTCCCGCTCCGACTTTTGCTTCGATGCTGGCATCTAGCCCGGTCCTTGCTGTTCCTCCTCCTGTCGTGCATACCGTTCCTAGGGTAGACGACACCATATATCATTCTGAGCCGTCTGAGGGCCCAGATTTTCATGAGAAGATGGATGCTATGAATGACCAATTTCTTGAACTCCGCAAGGAATTGAAGAATCTTCGAGGAAAGGATCTCTTTGGCAAGTCTGCTGCTGAGCTTTGTTTGGTTCCCGGTGTGAAAATTCCTGTGAAATTCAAGGTCCCTGACTTTGAAAAATACAAGGGGAACACTTGCTCTCTCAGCCACCTGGTCATGTATGCCAGGAAAATGTCAACTCAAACGGATAATGATCAGCTGCTCATCCATTACTTTCAGGACAGTCTGTCTGGTGCTGCACTGCGTTGGTATATGAGTTTGGACAGTGTGAACATTCGTTCCTTCAATGATCTTGGCGAAGCCTTCGTCAAGCAGTACAAATATAATGTGGATATGGCTCCCGATCGGGATCAACTCAGGGCCATGTCCCAGAAGGACAAGGAAACGTTCAAAGAGTACGCCCAGAGGTGGCGAAAGTTGGCAGCTCAGATTATGCCTCCGCAAGAGGAGAAAGAAATGACCAAGATCTTTCTGAAGACCTTGAGCTCATTCTATTATGAGCGGATGATTGCTAGCGCTCCTTTTGACTTCACCGAGATGGTGAACATGGGGATGCGTCTAGAGGAGGGAGTCCGTGAAGGACGGCTAACCAAAGATGAAGGCTCTTCTGCCAAACGATATGGGGCGTTTGCGAAGAAGAAATATGGAGAGGCACATGCTGTGACCTCCCATGTGAAACCCAGAAGACCCTCGGTGAAGAGGAAGCATGTGCGTCCTGCCAGCAACCAGCATCAGGTGGCTCATATAGCACCTGTCTTCAGAGATAATTCACAATATCAGCATAATAATCAGCAACCATCTCAACAATATCAACCACAACATCGTCCTCAACAGCAGGCCTACCAGCCTCGCAACAGTAATCAAGCCAGCACGAGTTATGAGAGGAAGAAGATCACTTTCGATCCGATTCCGATATCATATGCAGAACTGTATCCCTCTTTGATATAGAGGAAATTGATTACTCCAAGAGACCCATCGGCTATACCTGTTAACCCTCAGTGGTGGTATAAGCCTGAGTTGCATTGTGTGTATCATTCGGGTGCTCCCGGCCACGACGTGGATAATTGCTTGCAGCTGAAGATCAAGGTTCAAGACCTTGTAAGGTGTGGTATTCTGAGCTTTGAGGACGTAGGTCCTAATGTTAAAAAGAACTTGTTGCCCAAGCATGGGAAGTCTGTTAACATGGTCCAGGGTTGCCCTGGCAAGTACAAGGTCAAATATGTTAGCCATATTCGACAGTCGTTGGTTGAGTTGCACCGATTGCTGTGTGATTACAGTCATTTGGAGCACGATCATGATAAATGCTGAATCTGCTCTATTAACAGATTGGGTTGTCGCCAAGTGTGTAAAGATCTTCAGGAATTACTGGATGAAGGGGTCGTTGAGATCCTTCAAAACAGGAATGTCGATGAAGATGAACCAGAGGTTAATGTGATTTCTCCAGTGTTTCGAGTGCCCGAACCTGTTATCATTAAGTATGATGGTAGCAAGCAAAAGGTTTCTCCTTCACTGATTATCAAACCTGCCGGTCCTGTGCCTTATTCTTCTGACAAGGCAATCCCATTCCGATACAATGTTGTGGCTGGGGAAAATGGGAAAGAGGTGACTTTGCCATCCTCTGCTATAGTGAACATTGCTGATGTGAGCGGGTTGACCCGTAGCGGTCGTGTGTTTTCTGCACCCCCGAAGCCTCAGGATGTTGCTGACTCTGTTGAGCGTTCGGTTGGGAATGCAGTGAATGCTTCGAATCTGGCACCTGTTGTTAAACTCTCCTCGGTACAAAAGACTCCTTCTTCTGTTGGCCCTAGTGGAAATTTGAAAGAAGACTGTGATGAGATGCTGAAGCTCATCAAGAAGAGTGAGTACAGTGTTGTAGACCAGCTTCTACAAACACCATCCAAGATTTTCGTGTTATCTTTGCTTCTGAATTCAGAACCGCATAGAGAGGCTCTGCAGAAAGTCTTGGATGTGGCATATGTTGATCACGATGTCACAATAGAACAGTTCGATAGCATCGTTGCAAACATTACTGCTTGTAACACTTTGAGTTTCTGTGACTCTGATCTTCCTGAGGAGGGAAGAGACCACAACTTGGCTTTACACATCTCTATGAATTGCAAAGACGACACCATGTCCAATGTGCTGGTGGACACTGGGTCATCCTTGAATGTATTGCCAAAATCCACTCTTGCAAGATTGTCATTTCAAGGGCCTCCCATGAGGCAGAGTGGGGTTGTTGTGAAAGCTTTTGATGGGTCGCGTAAGACTGTGATTGGGGAAGTTGATCTCCCAATCAAGATTGGACCAAGTGATTTCCAGATTACCTTCCAGGTTATGGATATTCACACATCATATAGTTGTCTCCTTGGTAGACCATGGATTCACGAGGCTGGGCGCCGTGACATCCACCCTACACCAGAAGCTGAAATTCGTGAAGAATAAGAAACTGGTTGTGGTAGGGGGAGAAAAGGCTCTCCTGGTTAGCCACTTGTCTTCCTTCTCATACATAGATGCTGAGGATGAAGTTGGAACTCCTTTCCAAGCTTTATCTATAGCTGAGCCTGTTGAGAAGAGAATTCCTTCATGTGCTTCCTATCGAGATGCGAAACTGGCCATCGAGTGTGGTGCAGTTGCTGGTATAGGAAAAATGATCGAGCTTGAAGATAACAAGTCCCGGGCTGGTATTGGCTTTTCTTCTAGGGTCTTCAACGAGAAAGGGTTGTTCAAGAGTGGAGGTTTCATCCACACTGGTCAGAGCAAAGAAGTTGCTGCTGTCTTGGAAGAGGATGCAGAGGATTCTGACAACTTTGTCATCTCTGGAGGGATCTGCCACAATTGGGTCGCTGTGGATGTTCCTACAATTATCCATAAATCAAAGTAATAATCACTTTGTTTGAAAACCCTTCTCCCATGCCAAAAGGAGAAGTGATGACATTGTTGGCAACATTTAATACAATGATATTTTCATTCAATCAATTCATGTTAAATGTTTATTTTTCCAATTATTTTCACTTTTTGCTTTTTACATGAAATTGGTGATCACAAAAAACCCTAAAACAAGAATAAAAGCAATCTTTTCATCTGCATAATGATTGCCTTGTTTGATTTCTAAAAAGTTTTCATATCCAAAATCATTATGCAGGTTGATTTCTAAACCCATTGAACATAATGATCCAACGCCATCTCCCAATTTTGAATTCCCTGTATTCGAGGCAGAGGAAGATGATGTTGACAAGATTCCTAATGAGATTACCCGTCTTCTTGAGCATGAAAAGAAGATCATTCAGCCGCATCTTGAGAACCCGTAAACAGTCAAATTGGGGTTTTACAAATGTAATAAAAAATAAAAGGGGCGAAAAAACAAAATCAAAATCAAAAAAAAAAAAAAAAAAATGGTGCCCTCAGACTCCAAGTTGACTGATGCTGAATGGATTCAGAGTCGTTACGACCAGCTGAATCTGATCGAAGAGAAGCGATTGACTGCCATGTGCCATGGTCAGTTATATCAACAGAGAATGAAGAAAGCATTCGATAAAAAGGTCAAGCCTCGTGTGTTCCGAGAAGGTGACCTTGTGCTCAAAAAAGTCTTGTCTTTCGCGCCCGATTCCAGGGGCAAGTGGACTCCAAACTACGAGGGTCCATATGTTGTCAAGAGAGCCTTTTCAGGCGGTGCTTTGATGCTTACAACTATGGATGGGGAGGATTTCACTCGTCCTGTGAATTCAGATGCAGTCAAGAAATACTTTGCCTAAAGAAAAAACAGAATAGCTCGCTAAGTTGAAAACCCGAAAGGGCGGCTTAGGCAAAAATGAGCGTCTCGGTGGATTGAAAACCCGAAAGGGCGATCCAGGCAAAAGTTAGAGACATGAAAAAAAAAGAATATATTCGCATCCCGCTAGATTGAGTACCTCACCCTGGGGCAATCTAGGCAAAAATTAGGGATTTGGCAAGTAACTGCATCTTGAGAAGACTGTGTTCTACATCTGTCATCCGCCAGAGGTTCTTGTTCATTCGTCGGCAACTGAAGCTTCGAATACATTGAATCCGGAATTGGTGGAGAAATGGTCATTATGTTCAATGTAGCCCTTTTCCAATATATATCACCAATTTCAAACTAGTACAGATCTATGGAGTCTTGCCATTTGCAGGCTACCATTCCATCAAATAAATTTGAGCTTTTATCCAATTATTTGCACTCTTAATTATTTCTATTCAACAAATGTTTTGCATGTTTTAATTGATAAAATATCATTGTTTTGAAAAATGAATTTTTCATAACTTGTTTTTAAACAAAGTGAACATTCACAATAATAAAAGATACTTAAGAGATCCTTAGTGCTCTCCCAAGGGTGGTATGATTCCCAACAGGGTAAGGCATTTGTTCATATCCTTTGCATCGCTGTATCTTCCTCCTCTAGGCCCCTATTATGGTTCATCCCTAGTAGAGTGTTGTTTGAACACTTTCGTGGTTCATCCCTAGTAGAGTGTTGTTTGAACACTATTGTGGGGCAGTTCCCAAGCAGAGCGCTTGTTAAAGATTTAAACCTTCATCTCTCTAACAGAGTAGCAATCTTTCCTCACCAGCAGGTGTGATACTCTCTGGAAGATTCGGTATTTGGTGGTTGATCCCCAGATTTCCTTCGGATATCTCCCCACCAGAGTGGTTAGTGTGGTGAACTTTATCTGTGTTGGTTCATCCCTGAGTGGTATGTTTGTTGAGATGTTCACCACTCTCCCTTTCAGCAGCAAAGCAGGGATCTTCTCTCCTCAGCAGGACGTAATTTCCTCAGCAGGTTTGGTACTCGGTGTTTGATCACCAGTTTCCTCTCATCTCTTCCGCAGTGAAGTCGCCAGCAGAGTTGTTTTTGTGGCCGTTTCTGCCTGTGCAATGAACTCTCTTCTCCGGTTGTGACTGATGATCCCTCCGAAGCCTCTTATGTTTTCCTCCCCTGCAGAGATTGGGTGATTCCCTGATGTCTCTGATCCCCTTAGAGTTGCGTGTGTGGCGGATTCTACTTGTGCGATCTTTGCTCCTCAGCGAGTGTGATCTCCTCAGTGAGTTTGGTTTTTGGTGGTTGTTCCCCATACTCCTATTATATCCCTCATTAGATTCCCCAGTGGATTTGCTTGGAGTTGCTGTTGTGGCAGTTTCTGCCTGTGCAATGAGCTCCTTTCCCCAGCTGAGACTGATGATTCATCCCTGCAGAGATTCTGGTTGTCTTTGCTCCTGGCAGATTGGCTATCCACCGGGGTTTCTGGCTTTCTCTTTTGAGGTGTAGTACTGGGCGTTTGATTCCTGGACCTATGTGTGTTAGACATGTCTGTTTTGTCAGCATTCATCATACATAAACCATGCATATATGCATAATCGTAACATTCAGATATTCATGTTGCATTCTTTGCCATATATCTTTTGATTGTTGTCTCCTGCTAATTGGTGATATAGATCTCCCCAGTAGATCTCCCCAAGCAAATGTTGGTGTGTCTGATCTCTCCATATAGAGTTAGCCCCTTAAGCAGAAAGTGTTTACCCTTTCCTTCTGCACTCCCCATTGAGTTATATCCTCATGGATGACGGTTGTTTCTGTTTCCTCCCAACACATATATTGGGATGGGTTTCCCTATTGAGTTATTTCCTCATTAGGACGAGTCTTGATTCAGTTTTTCCTTTCTAGTTCGATCATGAATTGGCTCCTTGTGGCTGTCTCTTGTGCTTCCCTGTGGTATAAATGAATAGTTGCTCACTAACCGGCACTCATTCATCTTATTCCCCCAGCAGAATTTGTGGCCTTCTACCTACTAACCGGTAGTTATAAGTCCTATTGTTGTGGTTTTCTACCCAGTAGCCGGTAGTTATAAACCCTAATCTTTGTTTCCCAGCTGAGTCTACGATCTTCTACCCACTAACCGGTAGTTGTAAATCCTACATCTTTTTCTCCCCATCGGAGTCTGCGGTTTTCTACCTACTAACTGGTAGTTGTAAACCCTATTTTCTCCCCTTTGCAGAGTTAACCCTTGTGTTCATCCTAGTTGATGACGGTTACTTTTCCGCGGTTTTCTACCCAGTAACCGGTAGATGTAATCCCCTCTTTGACGGTTATCATTATCCATTATTCGGTCTTGATATTCCCTCCTTCTTGTGGATAATTGCTCTGAGTAAGCAATTTTATCCCCAGCGGGTCCTCCTTCATTTACCGTTTGCCGGTAATGTTTGTTGTTCCCTTTGATTGGTCATCTTTACATACCTAGTTCGGTATCTCGATGCCTTTCTTTTCGGTCGATTATCCTTTGACAACCTACAACCCGGTTATGGATAATATTCCATGCGAGTATGTTATCTACGTTTTGACGGCAATAGATAATATATCTCATGCACTCTTCAGTTGAAGTCTTTTGTTCTTCCTCAGTCGAGTAAGATTTGTATTCCTTGTGGAATCGAATGTCCATCCTTTAACAAGTTTGCTTTTGCTCTCTTCCAGGATGATGAGTGTTTTGGAACACAAACCAATTCACGTTTCGGTCGATTTATCCTTCAACAACCTACAACCCGGTTGTGGATAATCTTCCATGCGAGTATATTATCTATGTTATGACGGCAATAGATAATATATCTCATGCACTCATCGGTCGAAGCCTGTTGTGTTTCCCCAGTTGAGTAAGATTCGTGTTCCTTTGCGGAATCGAATATTCATTCTACCCCATTTTTGTTTGGATAGTTGCCTTGTTTGCGCAATTTATCCCCAGTGAGTCATCTCTCGTCTACCCTGTTGTTGCTGGTAACGATTGTTTCTCCCTTTATTGGCCATCATTACATACCTAGTTTGGTATCTCGATGCCTTTCTTTTCGGTCGATTTATCCTTTAACAACCTACAACCCGGTTACGGATAATCTTCCATGCGAGTATATTATCTACGTTATAACGGCAATAGATAATATATCTCATGCACTCTTCAGTTGAAGTCTTTTGTTCTTCCTCAGTCGAGTAAGATTCGTATTCCTTGTGGAATCGAATGTCCATCCTTTAACAAGTTTGTTTCGCTCTCTTCCAGGATGATGAGTGTTTTGGAACACACACCAATTCACGATTTCGGTCGATTTATCCTTTAACAACCTACAACCCGGTTACGGATAATCTTCCATGCGAGTATATTATCTACGTTATGACGGCAATAGATAATATATCTCATGCACTCTTTAGTCGAAGTTTTGTCTTTCTTCAGTTGAGTAAGATTCGTATTCCTTGTGGAATCGAATGTCCATCCTTTAACAAGTTTGCTTTTGCTCTCTTCCAGGATGATGAGTGTTTTGGAACACACACCAATTCACGATTTCGGTCGATTTATCCTTTAACAACCTACAACCCGGTTACGGATAATCTTCCATGCGAGTATATTATCTACGTTATGGCGGCAATAGATAATATATCTCATGCACTCTTCAGTCGAAGTTTTGTTCTTCCTCAGTCGAGTAAGATTCGTATTCTTTGTGGAATCAAATGTCCATCCTTTAACAAGTTTGCTTTTGCTCTCTTCTGGGATGATGAGTGTTTTGGAACACACACCAATTCACGCCTCGGTCGGTCACCTATTATATACCTACTACCCGGTATCCCTGGTGTTCCTTCCTTTCTGCTCCCTATTATGACCTCGGTCCCCTGTGGAGTCAGATTTTCCTGAGTTGAAACATACCTTTTTAGGTCCTCCTCAGATGATTTGGTTGATTGATATCTCTCACCCTTATGCCGGTCCTAGATATTCATTCTTCCTGAGCTTGTTACCCAGTAACCGGTAACACCTCATCCTTTTGCTTCCCCTGGAGAGTCTTTTTTTATTTCCCCAGCGGAGTTGTTGTTGTGATTCGCCTTGTGCTGTGTTGGCATATAATACATGCATTTTCCCGGCAGAGTTGTCTTGTCAGCTCTCTCCCCAGCCCGAGTCCGGATTTTTATTCGAAGTATCCTTTGTGGATAGTCTTGCTGTGTTGGCGTATTTCCTAGCACATGCATTTTTGAGTCAGCTTGAGTCTTTCAATCGGATTTGTGTCCTTTTGGAATTCTTCTCCCCAGTGTCGAGTCGTGACTTGCTCACACAGTTTCAGTCCTTTACTCCCCAGTAAAGTCCCCAGCTTGAAGTCGTGTCCTGCTCACGCATTTTTCTTTTTCTTATCCCCATAAGAGTTCCGTTAGAGTCTCTGTTCCATCAGTGAGTGTATTACTCCTATGGATTTTCAATTTCTCCTGATTTATTTTCTTCTTTGTGGACACATATCCCCACAGAGATAATTTTTTTTGCATACATACATTTGCATCATGAGGTCTCTGAGGGGCCAAAATTTGTCTCTCTGTTGTTATTTAAGCCTATTCTACCTCGTCGAGACGAAGATTTTGACCTTCATTTCTCCGGCTAGAATGACCTTAAATAGGGACATCTGTAAGACCCCAATTTTGTCCCTAAGATCCCTCATGGCATCATAGCATAGCATTGCATAGCCTCAAGGATTATTTAAGCATTGGTTTCATTTCTCTTTGGTTGGGATCTCCTGTGAGTGGTTTGAGATCACCAGGCATGCTTGCATTGTATATCATTTATTTTCTTGTTTTCATCACTAACCAAAAGCACAAAAATATGTCATCTAACATTTTGTTTTGCAGTCTAAGCAAGCACAGGTCAAGCAATTCAAGAGCATCCTTTGTACAAGAGATGATGGTATTTTCTTGAGATGAGAACCACATGATTATCATATTGAGCTTATATGAGCTAGGGTTCATTTTGAAGCCTTTTCCCCAAGTGGTAAAGGCTCAAATTCATCAGGCATGTCCAGGTCATCTGAAGACCAAATGGTTAACTGTGCAGTCTATTTAGGGCTTTGAGGTGGGGGAAATGATTTGAGACATCCCATTCATGTTCAAACAAGGCCTATTCATCATGTCAAACATCTATCTTGAAGATTTTGAAGCCATGGCAAAAGTTTCCAAAAATGGAAAGTGACCTGTAATTTCAAGCTTCCAAAAATGGCAAGTTTTTGGTTCACATTCAACTTGACTTTTCAACATCAAAGAAGCTTCAAATGGATTTTTGGTGAACATGAAAGTTGAAGATCTTTCTCTCCTCTTTTCAAAAAGTCCCATATCATGATCATCTGATAATTGGTTGAGAAGTTATGGCCAAATGATCACCAAGCATGCATGGAAGTTCAACATAGCATAACTTTTGATTCAAAACTCCAAATTGGTCCACTCTTTTTGCAAATTGCTCCTTGTGACCAATGCTTTCCAAATCAACCATTGCCTTGCATGAAAGAAGATCACATGACCATTTGTTCATACATGTACATTTTGGAGGGAAATTCAAGAATTCAAATTTGGTTCAAGCTACAATCAAATTAACACTTCCATGATGACCATTGGATGATTTGGAGTGATTTCAAGCCCTTGCATAGCATTGTTCACGTGCACATGGCCATGCATAACCTCATTTGCATTTTTTGCACTTTGCTTCATATTCCCTTAACCATGATTAATCAAGCCTAATTTGGATTAACATCATCATTAACACACCATATAAATACCAAAACCCTAACTGTTTTTCAGGGAGAAGCATTTTCAGATCCAAAATTCACATTTCCCTCTAAAAATTCTCTCTCTTTGAAATCAAATTTTCTTCACACAAACCTTGATTCTCTTTGCATATTCTTATTCCTGGAAGAATTCTAAGCAAGATTCATCCATTATTCATGGCAATTGAGCAAGATCTTGAGCAGAACAAGTGCAAACTCATGAAGATGGAACTTGAAAATTGAGCTAGATCCAAGTTGTTTCCATTGCCAATTCTTGCACAAAGCTTCAAGTCATCAGCATAGGAGTTGATCTGGATCATTTGGAAGCTTAAGGACACGATTTCCATCACTGCCATTTCAAGTAAGTGAAATTTTCGTCCTCTCCTTTTGCCAATTGCTTGCCATGATTATGTAGATCGTGTTGTGCTGAGAATTCTGATATGTTTACTTTTGAATTTGGTTGAGAAATGATCATGATATGTTGAAATAAAGTTTTGATGTTCAAAATGTTTTGCCTCGATCCGTTCGATTCATGAGGTTTTAGGCTAATTGAGTGTGATATTCATGATCCTGGTGAGAAGAGCTTTCGATCCATGTATGATACGTTGATTTCTGGAAATTTTTGATGAATCTCCACCGGATTCCTACCGGGGAAGACGACCGGAACCACTGTTCCTGTGTCTCTGTGTTTGTTAGGGTTTTATGTATCGAAATGCAGCATTTCGTGTTTTCCTGGCCTGGCGCGCGGTGGTTCGAGTCTTGGCTCATGCACTTTTTGAATTTCACTTGTTTTAGCATTTCTTAACCTTGTGCGCAGCGTTTTGATCCAGGCGCCTCTTGATCCTTGCGTGCATCAGTTCGACTCCTTCGCCATGCATTTTCTGAATTCCAATTGAATATTCGCTTGATCCTTGGATACATGGGTTCGAATCTGGCTTTGTGCATATGTTGATTTTATTCAAATCTCATTTTTCACATTATTTCATTTTATTCCATTTTATTTTCCTCAACTTTAAAAAAATCATTCAAAATAGTAGATTAATCCAAATTGATCCCAATTTTTTTCACATTCTTGTTTTGATCTCTAGTTTTTTATAGCATTTATTTCATGATTTGTTGGATGCTGGATTTTTAATTGTGATTTTGTGACTGAACATTATGCCAAATTTGACATGTTACATTCATTGCTTTGTGAAATGCTCATCCTTAATCCAATTGCTTTGAAATTTGACATGCTTGATCCTCACATGTGACATGATTTTTGAGCTTTGGTTTGAGGTTTTTATCATATGTTATCACTGTTTTAGACACATGAACATGTAGTGTGATAATTTGTGTCACATTTTGTGCCTTGCATTTGTGCATTTTCATTCACCTATCATTTGAGCTCCTCTAGATCTAATTTTTTGCATGATGTATTTTCATAACATGATGAATTCACATAAAAAATTTCAATGCCATTGGATGCTCTTCTGTTTTGATTTAGATTTTCTAATTTGGATGTCCAACTTTGTGCATATTGTTTGCCTTTGCATGACATGAATCATTTGACACCTTTGCCATGTGAATTGATGCTGGTCCTTTTGAGGACATGTTCTTGATTGTTTGAACTTACTTTGTGCAAAAGATTGACTTCTGTTTTGGTCATTTGATTTGGTTTTGAACCTAGTCTTTGTACTAGTTGTTTTGTACATGAACTAATTGTGCTTTGTGTTTCAGGTTTGGACATTTAGCTTTGATGTTTGGTTTGATCTCATTTTGTGAGATACAAATGCTTTTGAGTACTAACTCTTGCTGTTTTGTAGGTTCTAATTGATGCTCATGAGTTCACTTGATTGCTTGAGCATTGTTCATTAAGTTGTAAATATTGAAAAGTTCCACTGTTGTCTGTTGGTTTTCTGAATACAATATTAACTGTTTGGCTTTTGTACAGGTACATTAGTTGCTAGCCAGCTTTTGCTTAAGCTTTGGAGTGTGGTTGATACACCACTTAGGTAGCCACTCTTTTTCTCCATGTAGTATGGAAGTCCTGTCACCTTTTTGACAGGCATTTGGCTGAAGTCCTCCTTAAGAGGCTCTGTTTGTGATTGTTTACATTTGTGCCAAAGACCTCTAAATGAGGCATGTTACTTGATAAGTCCTCCTAAGTGAAGAGGCAATTGACAGATAGAAGGGATTAGAAATCAATCCCCTGTTATTCAGTGAGTCGTTCACTATGCTCGCACTACGTGCTGATGCTCTTGAACAAGTACCCAAGATCTTGTCTAGTGTCTGTCAAGTGGAATAGGATCCCACATTCTGGATCCCCACACTTTCTTTATCATAAGCTTACCCAGGCCATGGTTAAGAGCATGAGGTCTCATCCTCATTTCCCTATTTGATCAGCTTCACCCTAACTCTCAATGTTAGTGGTTAAGAGCTCAAAGATTACCATCACAGTTGGCTTGTTTGTCGAGGTTGATATGACCCCTCTTGACTAAAGACCACCTATTTGATTGGGCCTCTTGTTTGTATATAGAGTGTGATGCATTGTTTGCTTGATTGCTTTGCATTGTATTTTCTTTTGCTCATTTGTTTTCTTTTAGGAGTCGGGAGTAAGTCCATCTATTGGCATTCTGTTTCCTGTTTGTTTTGAGGAGTTAGATATAAGTCCATCTATTGGAATTCTGTTTCCCGTTTTTGTTTGGAGTCGGATGTAAGTCCATCTATTGGCATTCTGTTTCCGTTTTGTTGTTTGGAGTTAGATGTAGGCCCAACTATTGGCATTCTGTTTCCATGTTGCTGTTAGGAGTTGGATGTAAGCCCATCTATTGGCATTCTATTTCCTCTTTCTGTGGTTCTCTTATGAAACTTGCTTATTGTTTATACCTTGTGTTGCCTTATTCCAAAGGATGGGACTTACTTGGATCATCCATATGATCTGAAGAGAGCAACCCTACTTGCATTTACATTCCTTTATCCCCCACCTCTTGCATGCTTAACCTTCCTTTCTAATCCAAACCATCAAAAACTTTTGTGCAAACATTTGACTTGTTTTCAACATTAGAAACCTAAGCCTTAGGCTTTTGATTTTCAAACTTTCTTTTCATAATACTCATTTTGAATTGAATCTTTAAGTCAACTTTGACCATTTTTGTACATACTTCTAATTGGTTAATGCAACCCACTCAAATGTGTCTCTTTTGTGGCTCCATGCCCACTTCTTAATCAAATTTTTCATAACCTTTAGCTATTAGGTTTGAGTTATCCTTGTGGTAGATATAATACTCACCTTTGTCCTTAGTGATCGAATTGTAAGACTTCCATGCTTATTATAGGGTTAACCCCTCACTAGCATGTCGAAGCTATTCTCACATGGTGGACTTGTGGTTTTTCAGGTCGAGTTTTCTCCCTTTGATAACAAAAGACCTTAAGGCTTTTGGACCAATCAATCCACTCACTGTTTTGAAATCTTGTACCCGAACTACGGGGTTTTGATCCTTATCTTTCATGAGAGGGTACGTAGGCAATGAGTTCATCCATCCAAACACAAATTGTAAATAAACTTGTATATTCTTTTCTCATCTCTTCAATCATGTTTGCACAAAAATAATTTCATAAACAATAACCTTTTGCAACAAGCGTGAAAAGGGCTCCCTAGGAGTACCTAGGATGTTGTGGGTGCCTAACACCTTCCCATGACATAACCAACCCCCTTACCCAGATCTCTGACCCTCTTTTACTAGTTTTGTTTGTAAAACTTTATAGGTTTTTGTTCGCTTTCTAACCATTCCTTTGGATAAATAGAAGTGCGGTGGCGACTCGACTTTGTATGATTTACCTTGGATTTAGTTAATATCTCCAATGGTAACGAATACACCGCTACAGTTGGCTTATGATTACTTAACTGGATAGGGAAATCAGATAAAATATGAAGTGATTAATTGATTAAAATTGACTTTGATCAATCAATCACTCATGGACATGATCAAGATATGGATTACATGCACAATGGATTTGGGATCAAATACTAGAATCCCGAAGGAACTAAAATCATGAAGAAATTAAAGTGTTAACATGCATACTAATTTCTAAAGAATTAACTAAAATTAAAACTAGCTAATTAAATGTTAATCAAAATTGAATGTTAAGATGCATTAGTTTCTAAAAATCTAAGTTGAAAATTAATACTACTTAAATTCTAATTAAAATCTAAGTATTAACAAGCATATTGATTTCTAAAAGTCTAATTGAAAATTAATCCTAAACTAAACTTAAATATAAGTATTTTTATTCTTATTTTTAATTATTTTTCATGTTAAAATAAAATGTATTAATATGCATTAAAGTGCAACAAAGTGTAGAAAAGAAATTAAAGAAAACAAGCATCAATTCAATAAAAATGTACTACTGCAGAGGGGTGTGCAGACCAGAAGGGAGTGTGACCTAGAAATAAAGGTGTTCGACCTAATAGATCGAGGTCTAATGCAAAGTGGTATTGTTGTGTTCAACAAGGATGTGTGCAGAGCAAAACAATGGTGTATGCAAGCAAAACAATGGGCTTAATGGCATAAGGCCCAAACTGAAAATGGAAATAGGGAGAAGAAAAATATGCAACAAACAATATTTCGTATTCACTTCCATGTTAGTCTTCTTCTTCCAAGCTTCCATTGTTTTGCTCCACTGCAGCGGAGGCGGCGGAGTTTCCCTGAACAGTCAAGTTGCATCATAAAAAATGCTCCTCTCCATCTCCCGTTTCTAAACCTCTTATCAATTCATTCCAAAACTTAACCAATTTTCCAAATTGCATCAATAAAGTGATAAACCCTAACCTCTAAGACAAAAATTAAATGACAGAAAAGAAGAATCAAGCCACCAAACCTTGGGGCTTTGATTCTCCATTGCAAGGGCTATATTTCGGTATCAAAATTTTAGTAAATAGAGGAGAAAGAAAAATTCATCGACCTTTAAGACGGAGGATTATCCTGGAAATTGTTGAAATCTGAAGATGATGAAGACGAAGAAAACAAGAGGTATACTACTTTGGACCTTTAATCTTTTTCTTCTGCAATGAATTTCCTATTTTCCTTGAAAATAATATGTAGGATTATGAGCTGGTTATTATTGTTGTTGTTGATTATATGAGTGTGAGAGTAATGTAGAGTGTATGAGGCTTAGCTCAAATGGTGACAAACTTCAATGTGAACCTTGCTCTAATGGTGGTAGAGCTTTGGTGAGGTGAAAAAGATGAATTGAGAGAGTAGAAATTCCGAGTTTGAGTGATGAATGAATGATTGTTATGATGGTTGTTGAAGACTAAAGAGTGTGGTGAGCTTATATAGATGAATTTTCCAACTGTTTCGATCAACTTCTCTAGGCAGCTCTGTTAGAGGTTAGGGCAACAATTAGTGTTAGATGATTTCATGAGTAAGTTAGCTATGAAGTTAACAGTGTTAGTGAGATGTTAAATCGTTAGTTGGAACTGTTAGTGAAGTGGTAGTTAAGGATTGTTATGACAGGTTGGTGAGGTTAGGATTAAAGTGAATTAGTGTAGTTCAAGTATTGGTGAATATTGGTGATGTTGTAGTAATGCTTGGTTCAAAATATGAATGATATGTTTGTTGCATCATGTCATTGGTTTTAAATTGGTGTGTTATGTGTACTGTTATTGGAATTGGTTTGTGTTGGAATGGCACTGCAATGCATTATGCAGGCTGGCATTGCAAACAATAACATGTGTAACTAGTTACCATGTTTTAGGTAACCGGTTACCAGAACGAAAACATGGGTTCTGATGTGCTGAATGAGACTGAGCAAAGCAAGTGTAATAAGTTACCATGTTTTAGGTAACCGGTTACCAGCACGAAAAACGGTTTTCTGGTGTGCTGAATGCAAATGTAAAGCAGGTGTAACCGGTTACCTATTATGGGTAACCAGTTACCAACACAAACGTTGATTTTTTTCCATGTGTTTAGGGTAGTGGATTGTGTATAAAGCATAAAGTCTTGGCTTTTTTCTCATTGTGTATGCGATTTTGTAAGGCTAATGTGGTCAAGACTTGGCATTGGTCAAGGGGTATGGAACACAATGTTCATGGCTCAAGGTTCCTTCATGGAGCAAATTGGTCACTTGGAGGCTTTGGAGAAACACAAAAATATGAGATGACTTATGATGCAAAGTTTTCCTTCTCTTCAATGCTTTCCGCAAGTGCATGGAATGTATCGGGGTAGTATAAAAGGTTTTCGAACCCACAAAGAACTATAGTCACTCTTTCGCTATCTATTGTTGTTGTGTAAATCTAAGGCTAATCGGATTTTGGATGAGAAGAGGAATTAAAACATAAAATAAAGTTTGTTTAAGAAAATATTAATAAAATTCAGACCAGAATGTAATTTCCAATCACTCCTCTAGGACTCAATATATTCTTGGCATTCATTTTGATTCTTAAATTATTTTTCGAAAGAAAATATCAACTTAAAAACACTGCTCACTTTCGCGTAGGCCGTATTATGTTTCGAAATCATAAATGCTCTGTTGACGTTCACTCAGTTACAATTTGGAAACAATTTTTGAAAACCAATAAATCCTAATTAATCACTAAAGCGTTGTCGGTGTTTTTAGAAATTAAATCAAATTTTTACGTTCGGGCATGGGTCTCACACTGTCGCGTTGTTGACTAGTATATGAGTGTTTTCACTTTCGTGCAAAACCTTTTTGATTTAAAAACTAAAAATTGGAACCAAAAAAACAAATTAATATTGAAGTTATATGCCAAACTAATTTACCGAGTCCCGTCGGAATGATGGTCCTCACATACGGACTCTATAAATTTAGCCGGACATGGTTACGGAAATAAACATGCAATTATAAATGTTTAACTTAAGCAGAGACATCATAAATACTTTAAAATAAATGATAGCAATGGTTGTAGATGCATTAAAAGAGTAAAACAAGAACTCAAAGTAATAACAATATAAATAAAATGATAAGGCAGGAGTTGTAAAAGACTTAAAGTAAAAGCTGAAAAGTAAAGCAATTGTAAATTAAAGGAACCTGAAACATACAACTGGAAATAAATTGAATTAAACTTCAAATGACGACAAGATTGTTTGATCCAAGCATACAACAAAAGCCTAAAAACACTAAGGTGTAATAGTTCCTCGATGTGAGAAAGCTACTACTTTACAATGGTGAATCTATGCTTAAAACTAAAACTCTGAACTTGCACAAGACTTGGATGCTCAAAATCTAATAAAACTACCTATTTATAGTGTTACAAGTGCAGAATGTGAGGTCAAAACGTGTGGAAGTCGTGGGAAAAAAATATGGTGGAATGAGGGAAGACTGGAACATTTTTTGTTGTTGTTTTTCAAGAAACGAAATGCATGGCGGACGCCATGCATTGTGGCGGTCACCACAAGTTTAATTTCAAGATTGTGGATGGTTGGCATTGCATGGCTGACTCCATGTCCCCTGTGGCAGACGCCACGGATCCTTGACTTCGTCTATTTGCTCATTTTCTCTCTTTGATGGACCCAATGACTGCTTAGTCATGGCTGATACCATGGCAGGCGCTATGGAGGTTGCCACCAGTGTATTTTTGCCATATTTTCTTTGTTTTGCGTCATTTTTGTCTGGTTTCTTTGTGCATCGACTTCCACATGTAAAGTACCTGAAACATACACAAACTACCAGTATAACACTACAAAATATGGTACAATGAAACTAAAACACATGCAAATCGATGAAGGTCATTGGAAACCTGTCAAGTAATCTTGTAATTGACCTCTCTATCGCATTTATTTTTTGCTGATGATGTTCTTCTTTTTGGGAAGGTTTCTAACTCCTACACATGAGATCATTTATGATATCTTAAATCGTTTTGCCATGTTGTCTGGCCTAAAAGTGAATGTTTCTAAATCAAAGGTGTTCTTCTCCACTATCATTAAAAGGAGTAAAATAGATTTAATTGTTTCCAACATAGTGTAGCGGTGTATTCGTCGCTATATGATTTATTGATTAAACCATAAGCAAAGCATACAATGAATCGAGTCGCCACCGCACTTTTATTTATCCAAAGGACTGGCTAAAAAGCGAACAAAAGCCTAAGAAGTTTTACACATAGAAAACTAATCAAAAGATCAAAGAGTTTGGGTAAGGGGTAAATTACGCAATGGGAAGGTGTTAGGCACCCACTACGTCCTAGGTACTCCTAGGGAGTCCTTTTCACACTTATTGTACTAAATCGTTATTTGTTATGAAATATTTATTGTGCAAACATGATTGGGATGATGAGAAAAGAATATACAATTTTTATTGTTTTTGTGTTCGAACGGATGAACCCGTTGCCTACGTACCTTCCATCAAAGGTAAGGATCAAAACGCCGTAGTTCGGTTAAAAGATTTCCAAAAGTTAGTGGATTCAATTTTAAACACAAGCCCTAAGGTCTTACGTTATCCACGGGAGAAAATTCAACCTTATACAAACAACGAGTCCACCATGTGAGAAAAGCTTCAACTTGCTAGTGAGGGGTTAACCCTATAATAAGCAAGGAAGACTTACAATTCAATCAACTAAGGACAAATAGGTGAGATTAACATCAACCAACTAGGATAAATCAAACCTATGGCTAATGTATGAAAACTTAATAAGAATGGACAAAGCCACAAAACAATTGAATGGGTGAAGTTAATTGATTATGATTATTCACAAAAGGAGGGTCAAAGTATGATTAAGATTGATTCAAAAGAAGTACTATGAAATGGAGTTTGAAAAAGTCAAGGACTTAGGGTCCAGGTTTCTAATTTGAAAGCATGAAGATGTTTGCACAATATTTATCTCAAGTTTTGAAAGTAGTGTGAAAAGGTTTAGGACAAAGAGGGATGAATGGATGAAGATGGAGTGTAAAACTTCCTAGAAGGTTCACCTCTTGAAATCATATAGAAGATGACTCAAGTGTGTCCTTTGGAATAGACAATGAGCAATAACAAACAAGCAAAGCAAAAGAGGAAAGTCAACAAAAGCGGATACCGGATGCCAATCACTGGACTTATACCAATCTCCTAAAGCAGAACCGGATATCAGAGGCCACTCTATGGACTTATACTAATCTCCTCAACAAAGAAATAAAAAGTGGATACCGGATGCCAATCTATCTGGACTTATACCAATCTCTAACAAAAACAAAGCAAACACTTGGATGTCAGATGCCAATCTATCTGGGCTTACTCTAACCTCCAACATATGATCATGGGAAAACAAATGCCAAATTACATGGACTTACAATTGCATCCTCACATAAATCAAACAAATGCATCAAGCAAAGAGAAGATGAGTGGCCAATGAAATGGTCTTATACTCACTTCCATATCATAGGAACAATGGCCAATGAATGGTCTTACAATTGTCCTCAATGGGCAAACAACAAAGATACGTCACAAAGACAAATGAAATGATCATGCACTAATGAGTAATTAATGATGATAAATGGACAAAACATGCAAGCAGACATGTACAAATGAACTAAGTAATCGATCAACCAAAGTCATTCAGCACACTCTATAACCAAACAATTAGGCTCATACAAAAGGTTAGGCATTGGAGCCAACTGGAATAGGGTTAATGGTGCTCTTAACCTTGACATTGAGAGCCAAGGTGAAGCAGATGAAAGGATATGAGGGGTGTGCCTCATGCTCTTATCCCTGGTCAGGGAGAGCTTTGAATATCAGAAGGTGTGGGAGTTCAGAAAGATGGAACTCTCTCCACAAGTTAGACTCGATAGATCTTGGGCTTTTACTCACTATGCATCAACGCATATGGTGTGAGCAAGGTGAGTGACACACAAAATAGTAGGAGATAGGTTACATATCTCTTGGATTCTACCAATTGTCTTATTCAAAGGACTTTTCCTGCTTGGGACAAAAGTAAACAAGCACAAACATCGCCTCTTAAGGAGGACTTCAGACAGTTGCCTGGCCAAGTAACAGGCCAGGTCTTCCAGACTACATGGAGAAAAAGGATTCTACCTCAATGCAAATGCTATCAAGCAAAGCAATGCAAGTTCTCAACGAACTATTAGCAACTAATGGTACCTGAAATCAATCAAGTAAAATCAGTATACAACTCAAATTCAAAACCAATATAAGATAAGGATCAACACAATCAGTCAAATGTGCAATGCACAAAGCTCAAAGCATATGAGCTAAGCATCCTACAAAACAAACAAATTAGTTCATGATAATCAATCAAACTCAACCAACTTTCATTAATCTCCTTGAAGCATTTGCTTCTTAACCTGAAAAGCAAACTTAAACATGAGAAACAAGACCACTAGGACAAGCCTAGGGTCAAAAGGAGATAAAAAATCGAAAACAGCAAGTGAAAGCTATCCAAAATCAAATTCAAACAATTAAGAAACAAACCCAAGTGGTTTCACATTCATATCATTCATCATTATCATTTCACAAACAAATTAGGTCAAAGCATGTCATATAGAACCTCAAAGAAGTCAACAGAAAGACTCCACTCAAATCCAATCACAAACATTTCAAAAAAATCTCAAATAATTCATTATCAAACAACATCCATAACATGATAAGCATACCAAATTTCAGCTCATTTGGATCAAGGGAAGTAGGTCAATGAAAATCAGAAAGTCAAAGCAAGTTCAAGCAAACTCATACAAAGCATCAAAACATGCACCAACTTCAATAAATCATAAAACAGTGACAACATATGATAAATGAAAGGGACCAAAGCCATGACAAACTTTAAGATGTCTATAATTCACATGTCAAATTTTAAGTCCATCCAATTAAACATCAGAATTTCACAAACCAAATACAAACATGTATCACAAAAAATCAACAAATGACCAAACAGGGGAGAAAATTCCAATCAAATAGGAAATGCCATCAATAATTCCAGAAAAATTCACATGTATTCTCAACATCCAAAAGTATGTTCATGCAAAAATCCAGACCATTTTGAGTTCAATAAGCATGGTAATTAAAATCATGAAGTTGGACATGAATGGTGTGACACAAATTGTCACACCCCTATTCAAAAATTTATATCTCATCAACCAGCAATGATAAATTCACAAACTCTACACCAAAATCACCATGAACATGTCTAGTTTAAGCACAAAAAATTTCAGAGGCATTGGATTAAGTATCATCATTTCACAAGCAAATTGGCATGGCATACACAAAATGGATACACATGAACAAACCCTAGCACATTTAAAAATCCACATGTGCAAAAAATCTGGAAAATCACCATAATAAACTAGAGATCATGAGGAGCATTCCACAAAAAATCCCATCAAATTTTGATTAAAATTGAGTGACTTGTGAATTTTTGAAGATTGGCATACAAAATGAAATAAATATTGAAAATGAAAATGATTTAATTAAAATATAAAACCGGCAGTGGCATTTTTGTAATATTGGGACTCACTAAGTGAAACGCCGCGTTTCACTTAGTGAGGTGGCGCTCAGCTACTCGCTTCATGGCAATGGAACAGTGGAAAAGCATGCAAAACACGGGTTTAAGGATCAAATGTGTTTCCTGGGTTTTCAAAATTAGGGTTTAGTGTACTGTTCATCGTGTTCATCATTTGAAAATCTCAGCAAGAACATTTGGCAATAAAAATCAAAAAGCGACATACCAATGCGTTCATCTCATCATGTACATCAACAAACCAACAATCATTAACACTAAATCATGCTGAAATGAAAGAATCGAGCAAAATATCATCCACATATGAAACTTCATGTCAACATAACTTTCTTAATACTCAACCATTTTCCACGATTTAAAGTTCAGTAAAACCAGCAGGGCAAGATCTATCCAAAGCACATCATGATTTCAAGAATAGCAAGGTTCGAATTTTTACCAAATTTGAAGAACAATGTGGATTTGTGGTTGCTTGGACTTGTAAGCACGAAACAGATGCTTAATGATGTTCCAGATGATGAATAAGTGAAGAATCGTGGCTCAACAATGCTTTGTGAAGCTCCAAACTCGAACTGCCATGGAAGGAAGCTCAATGCAACAGTGTCGATTCTTGCTCTACAGTGATGAAATGCTGCTTGCTAAAGCTCCAAAAATGTTGGTGGATGATGGGCCAATGCACAGAAGCACAAATCCTTTGACAATTTTTCAGAAAAAATCCAAGTAAGGAAATGAGAGAGTTTGAGAGAAAATGAATTCAGATCTGGTTTGGTGAATAGTGGCTAGGGTTTTCTATCAGAAATGTGCAATATATACTCTCTTTAACAAATGCCTAAGCTTGGTTAGTGGAATGGTAATTGGATTTAGTTCAAATGAAGTGTTTTGGCCAATTAATGAAATTGCTCAAATTGCATGTGCATGGCACTACAATGCGAAATGGGCTTAGGCAACACATCCCAAATGAGATTTCTGAACATTTACAATCGGTAGAATGTATTGGAAATGGTTAATTTGAAAAGTCACTTTTTCACCTCCCTTTTTTAATTCAATGCACTTGAAAAAAGGCCATTTTGATTGGAAGATTTTTGGTGAAATGTGATGAAGGATTTGGATAGAGCACATCAAATATGACTTGTAGCAAAAAACCTCACTCAATTTGGCCAAATGGTTTGGAAGTTATGCCACTTTGAAGTTCAAAAATTCTTGAGAATGATTTGATCATAACCTGCCAACCACACATGCGAAATGAGTGTTCTTGGACTTTTTGGAAATGGGAGAACAAGATCTTCAACTTTCATGTTGGACAAATATTCATTTGAAGCTTGTATGATGATGTAATTTTGAGGAGAATAACTTTCCATTTTTGGCAAATTCCAATTACAGGTCAACTTACTATTTCTGGAAACTTTTTGTCTGACTTCAAATTCTTCACTGTGGATGTTTGACATGTTATATGAGGCTTATATGGACATGAATGAGACCTCTCAAACCAATTCCCACCATCAAATCACTGATTAAATGCACAGTTAACCACAGTTGACTTCAGTTGACTTTGCTGGGGTTTTGGTTGACTGAACCATGTTCTGATGAATTCCAAGCCCTTACCACTTGATATCTTGATTCAAAATGATGTCACAACTCATATGAACTCTTGATGAATGATCATGGTGCCCAAATTCTTCAAGAATGGCCACCATGACATTGCTCAATGGCTGATTTGACTGTTTTGACCTAGCTTGCTTCATCTGCAAGTAACATGGTTAGATGACAATATTTTTGTACTTTTGGTTAATAGACAGATGAAAAGCAAATGATATACAAATGCAATACATGCTTGGTGATCAAGAACCACACTCACAAGATAACCCACCCACTAGGAGGGAAGTAAAGGTGCACAGAGATCCTTGAGGCAATGATATGATATGATATGATGCCATGAGGGATCTTAGGGACAAAATTGGGGTCTTACAGATGCCCCTATTTAAGGTCATTCTAGCCGGAGAAGTGAAGTTTATAAATCTTCATCTCGACGCGGTAGAATGAGCTTAAATAACAGTAATGAGACAAATTTTGGTCCCTAAGAGACCTCATGATGCAAATGTATGTATGCAAAAGACACAAACTCTGTGGGGATACAGTTCACACAGAAGAAAAGACGATCCGTCGGAGTAATACACTCACTAGGAACAGAGACTCTAACAAGACTCTTGTTGGGGATAGTAAAAGAAAAAGAATGCGTGAGCAGGACACGACTTCAAGTTGGGGAAAAACAAAACTGACACAGCGTGAACAAGACACGACTCTGATTAGGGTAATAACAGAAATCAGACTAGAGACCTCACTGGGGAGTGAAGGACTCACACTGGGGAAAAGAAAATCCCAAAGGAACAAACATCCATTGGAGAGACACAAGCTGACTCCTGGGAAGAAGCAAAAGGAAACTCCACTGAGGAAGCACCAAAGAATGAGGTGTTACCGGTATAAGGGTAACAAACTCAGGAAGAATGAATATCTAAGACCGGTATAAGGGTGAGAGATATCAATCAACCAAGCATCTGAGAAAGACCTGAAAAGGTACATAAACTCAGGAAAATCTGACTCCGCAGGGGGACCGAGGTCATAACAGGGAGTAGAAAGGAAGGAACACCAGGGATACCGAGGTATATAATAGGTGACCGACCAAAGCGTGAATTGGTATATATGCCAAGACACTCATCATCCGAAAGGAGGACTTGAAAAAGCAAATCGACTTACAGGATGGACATTCGAATCCACAACGGGAAAACGAACCTTACTCAAATGGGGACACAAACCCAAAGAGTGCATGAGATATAATATCCATTACCGGCAGACCGTGGATAAGAATACTCGCATGAGATATATTACCTATTACCGTCAGAACGTAGATAATAAACTCGCATGGTAAGAAACACCAGAGATACCGAGGTATATAATAGGTGATCTACCGAAAACGTGGATTGGTATATATGCCAACACACTCATCATCCGAAACACCAACTGGTTAAAGGATGGATATTCGATTCTACAAAGAATACGAATCTTGCTCAGCTGGGGAGAATCAACAAAGGATTCCAACTAAAGAGCGCATGAGACACATTATTCATTACCGGCAGACCGTGAATAATATACTCGAAAGGAAAAGACACCAGAGATACCGAAGTATATAATAGGTGACTAACCAAAAAGAGAGACAATCGATACCAAGCATCCGGGTAAACGAAAGATAACTCAAAGGGATAAATTGCAAGCATCCGGCAATTATCCAACACAACAAAAATTCGATTCCGCAAAGGGAAATAACGAAACTTACTCGACCAGGGAAACACAAAAGGCTTCGACTGAAGAGTGCATGAGGTATATTATTCATTACCGGCAGACCGTGAATAACATACTCGCATGGAAGATTATCCACAACCGGCTACTGGGTTAATAAAGGATAAATCAACCGAAAAGAAAGGTATCGGGATACCAAACCAGGTATATAATGATGACCAATCAAAGGGAACAACAACATTACCAACACAAGGGTAAATGAAAGGAGACCCGCTGGGGATAAATTGCAAGCATCCGACAATTATCCACAACTGTACCACAAGGCACGAACTCCGCCGGGGAGAAAGAATCAACACTTGGGATTTACAACTACCGAATACGGGGTAGAAGACCACAAACTCAACTGGGGATAGAAATCACCACAGGGAGACACCAACTCTGTTAGGGATAAAACTGCAACAACAGGAATCCACTTATAATCAGGACGAACCACAAAGGTTATCTTTGTTAGGGGAAAAAAGAGATAGGACTTACAACTACCGAATACGAGGTAATATCCATACTCTGGTGGGGATAACTATGAATTAGGGTTTACATCTACCGAATACTGGGTAGCAGACCAACAACTCTGCGTGGGGATAGAACAAATCACAAATCCGCACGGGAAACCAAAATAGGGCTCATAACAAACCACAAACTGCTGGAGAGCAGGAAAAATAGGATTTACAACTACCGATTACTAGGTAGAAAATCAAAACTCTTGCCGCGGAATAAAGGTATATAACCACCAATTCCATCAAAAGGGCAAGGAAAATAGGACTTACAACTACCGGTATAAGGGTAGAGGCCCGAAAAACTCCGCTGGGGAACAATCCACTGGGAAGCACAAGACAGTTGACAAATAGCCAATTCGGGAATAATCCGAAAAGACAGACTGAATCAAAAGACGTCCTAATGAGGATGTAACTCAAATAGGAAAATCCATCCCAATATATATGTTGGGAGGAAACGGAAGAAACCGTCATCCACGAGGAAATATCTCAGTGGGGAACTGCAGAAGGACAGACAAAGGACACTTTCTGCTTATGGGGTTGACTCTATATGGAGAGATTTAACACCCGACATCTGCTAGGGGAGATCTATTGGGGATATGCACCACCATAGCAAGGAACAATCAACAAAAGATATATGGCAAGAAATGCAACATGAATATCTGAATGTTTATGGATATGCATGAATATGCGTGATTTATGTTTGATGAATGCTGACAAAACAGACATATCTAACACAAACAGGTCCAGGAATCAAACGCCCGGTACTATACTTCCAGGGGAGAACCAACTGGAAAGCCAACCTGCGGAGATCTACATGCTATAAAGCATAGATCTGCGGGTACTGCTGGAGAAGCAGAGGATCAGAGATATCAGGAAACACCAAATCTCTGAGTGCTGGATCAACAAACAACCCAACCAGGGTACAGAAAGTCACAACGGGCAAAACAGCCACCCAGACGAATCTGTTGGGGAACAAGAGAAAATCTCGAAGATCCGCAGGGGATCTCAGCATCGACTGAGAAACAAAGAGCTTTACAACTCCAAACCACTCCGGGGAACAACCCACTGAAGGAGAAAAACATCATCCAAGTAGAATCCAACTGCATAAGCAACTCTACTGGGGAAAACTGCTGATAGCGAAAACTGAGTCTTCAACAATACTCTGCTTGCAACTATGCTGGGGAACAACCCCATCACAAGATCTTGGAGAAAGAAGATACAACCAAACCAGGAATATGAACCAAATGTCTTACCTGTTGGAGATCATGCCACCTTTGGGAGACCACTGAGATATTCTTGAGTATCCTTTCAACCTTGTGAATATTCACTTTGTTTAAAACAACAAATTTTGAAACATTTGATTTGTTTAAAAACAATGATATTTTATCAATTAAAACATGCAAAACATTTGTTGAATTGAAACAAATAAGAGTGCAAATAATTGGATAAAAGCTCAAATTCATTTGATGGAATGGTAGCCTGCAAATGGCAAGACTCCATAGATCTGTACAAATTTGAAATCAGTGATATATATTGGAAGAGGGCTACACTGAACATAATGATCCTTTCTCTACCAATTTGAATCTCGATGTATTCGAAGCTTCAGTTTGACGACGAATCGAGAATCCTCTGACGAAATGACGGCTGTGGAACAGAAAGTCTTGTCAGGATGCAGTTACTTGCCAAATCCCTAATTTTTGCCTAGATTGCCCCAGAGTGAGGTACTCAATCTAGCGGGATGCAAATATTCTTTTTTTTTTCAAGTCTCTAATTTTTGCCTGGATTACCCTTGCAGGTTTTCCACCGAGACGCTCATTTTTGCCTAAGCCGCCCTTTCGAGTTTTCAACTTAGCGAGCTATTCTGTTTTTTCTTTTGCATATACTTTTTTTTTCTAGGCAAAGTATTTCTTGACTGCATCTGAATTCACAGGACGAGTGAAATCCTCCCCATCCATTGTTGTAAGCATCAAAGCTCCGCCTGAAAAGGCTCTCTTAACAACATATGGACCCTCGTAGTTTGGAGTCCACTTGCCCCTGGAATCGGGCGCGAAAGACAAGACTTTCTTGAGCACAAGGTCACCTTCTCGGAACACACGAGGCTTGACCTTCTTATCGAATGCTTTCTTCATTCTCTGCTGATATAACTGACCATGACACATGGCAGTTAACCGCTTCTCTTCAATCAAATTCAATTGGTCATAACGACTCTGCATCCATTCAGCATCAGTCAACTTGGCTTCCATCAAGACTCTCATTGATGGGATCTCCATCTCTATTGGGAGAACAGCCTCCATGCCGTAAACAAGAGAGAAAGGGGTTGCCCCTGTTGAAGTGCGTACAGACGTACGATATCCATGCAAAGCAAATGGCAGCATCTCATGCCAATCTTTGTACGTGACAGTCATCTTCTGGATAATCTTCTTGATATTCTTATTAGCAGCTTCAACAGCCCCATTCATCTTAGGTCTGTAGGGAGAGGAATTATGGTGTGCAATCTTAAATTCAGCGCACAACTCATCCATCATCTTGTTATTCAGATTAGATCCATTATCAGTAATGATCCTCTCTGGCACACCATAACGGCAAATCAGCTGGTTTTTGACAAACTTCACAACCACCTGCCTGGTCACATTCGCGTACGAAGCGGCTTCAACCCATTTGGTGAAGTAATCAATTGCTACGAGAATAAACCGGTGTCCGTTGGACGCTTTCGGCTCAATCATGCCGATCATGTCGATCCCCCACATAGAGAAAGGCCATGGTGATGAAATCACGTTCAGAAGTGTCGGAGGAATATGAATCTTATCCGCATAAATTTGACACTTGTGACATTTCTTCACATACTTGCAACAGTCAGACTCCATTGTCAGCCAATAGTAGCCTGCTCTCAACATCTTCTTAGCCATGGCATGTCCATTGGAATGAGTACCAAATGAACCCTCATGGACCTCAGTCATCAATAGGTTTGCTTTGTGTCTATCCACGCATCTGAGCAAAACCATATCAAAATTTCTCTTATACAGCACCTCACCACTGAGGTAGAAACTGCCTGACAACCTTCTCAAAGTTTTCCTATCTTTCACAGATGCCCCAGGCGGGTAGACCTGGTTCTGGAGGAAATTCTTGATATCAAAATACCAAGGCTTGTCATCTTTCACATCTTCAATTGCAAATATGTGAGCTGGTCTGTCCAAGCGCATCACAGTAATATTGGGGACATCATTCCACCGTCTGACCACAATCATGGAAGCGAGCGTAGCAAGAGCATCTGCCATCCGATTATCCTCTCGAGGAATGTGATAAAATTCAACTTCTGTGAAGAATGTTGAAATTCTCCTTGCATAATCTCTGTATGGGATGAGACCAGGTTGATTCGTCTCCCACTCACCCTTGATCTGATTAACCACCAGGGTTGAATCACCATACACATCAAGATACTTGACTCTCAAATCAATGCATTCTTCAAGTCCCATAATACAGGCTTCATACTCCGCCATATTATTCGTGCATTTGAAAGTTAGCCTTGCTGTAAACGGAATATGTGAACCTTGAGGAGTAATGATCACTGCCCCAATTCCATTTCCATATTGATTAACAGCGCCATCAAACACCATCGTCCATCTGGAACCAGGTTCTGGACCTTCATCAAGTGTAGGCTCATCGCAATCTTTCATCTTCAAATACAGAATTTCCTCATCAGGGAAGTCATACTGAACAGACTGATGATCTTCGATCGGCTGGTGCGCTAAATGGTCAGCCAAGATACTACCTTTGATAGCTTTCTGAGCTCGATACTCAATATCATATTCAGACAACAACATCTGCCAACGGGCAATCCTCCCAGTTAAAGCAGGCTTCTCGAAGATATACTTAATCGGATCCATTCTGGATATCAACCAAGTTGTATGATTTATCATGTACTAGCGCAAACGCTTAGCAGCCCAAGCTAAAGCACAACACGTCTTCTCAAGCATAGAGTACCGAGACTCACAATCAGTAAACTTCTTACTGAGGTAGTATATAGCAAATTCCTTCTTCCCTGATTCATCTTGTTGACCGAGTACACAACCCATCGAGTCTTCAAGAACTGTCAAATACATGATCAGAGGTCTTCCTTCCACAGGCGGAGACAATATCGGAGGTTCAGACAGATATTCTTTGATACTGTCGAAAGCTTTCTGGCAATCCTCGGTCCAATCATGAGACTGATCTTTCCGGAGGAGCTTGAATATCGGCGCACATGTGGCCGTCATGTGGGATATAAATCTGGAAATGTAATTCAAGCGGCCAAGAAAACCTCGGACTTGCTTCTCAGTTTTGGGTGCAGGCATCTCTTGTATTGCTTTGACCTTTGCAGGATCAACCTCAATACCTCTTTCACTTACCACAAAACCCAACAACTTGCCGGAACGGACTCCAAATGTACATTTGTTCGGATTCAGGCGAAGTTTAAACTTCCTCAAACGCTGAAAAAGCTTCAACAAATGCTCAACATGCTCAACTTCCGTTCGGGACTTAGCAATCATATCATCAACATAGACTTCTATCTCCTTGTGCATCATATCATGAAACAAGGTAGTCATAGCTCGTTGATACGTGGCTCCGGCGTTCTTCAAACCGAAGGGCATCACTCGATAACAGAATGTTCCCCAAGGTGTGATGAATGTTGTCTTCTCCATATCCTCTGATGCCATCTTGATTTGATTATATCCGGAAAATCCGTCCATGAAGGAAAAGACTTTGAATTTAGCTGTATTGTCTACCAACATGTCAATGTGTGGTAGAGGAAAATCATCTTTCGGGCTAGCCTTATTCAAATCTCTATAATCAACGCACATACGGACTTTTCCGTCCTTCTTAGGAACAGGCACAATATTGGCCACCCATTGAGGATATGTAGAAGTCACCAGAAACCCCGCATCAATTTGCTTCTGAACTTCCTCTTTGATCTTCACTGCCATATCTGGATGAGTTCTTCTGAGCTTCTGCTTCACAGGCACGCACTCAGGCTTTAAAGGCAGGAAATGTTGCACAATATATGTATCTAAACCCGGCATGTCTTCATAGGACCAAGCAAAGATATCTGAATATTCTCGTAGCAAGCTGATCAAATCTTCCTTGACAGACCCTTCAAGAAGTGCCCCAATCTTCACCAGACGAACACAATCCTCAGACCCCAAGTTGACTGTTTCCAAGTCTTCGAGATGCGGCTGAATGATCTTCTCTTCGTGCTCAAGGAGACGGGTAATCTCATCAGGAATCCCCTCAACGTCATCTTCCTCTGCCTCAAATACAGGGAATTCAAAATTGGGAGATGGCGTTGGATCATTATGTTCAATGGGTTTTAGGATCAACCTGCATAATGATTTTGGTTAATGAAAAACTTTAGAATTTTAAACAAGCAAACCATTATGCAGATGAAAAGGATTGTTTTTATTCTTGTTTTTTATGGGTTTTTTGTGATCACTGATTTCATGCAAAAAAGCAAAAAGTGAAAACAAAGGAAAAACAAATGTTTAACAATGCATTAATTGAATGAAAACATCATTGTATATATGCTTTGCCAACAATGTCATCACTTTTCCTTTTGGCATGGGAGAAGGGTTTTAAACAAAGTGAACAATTACTCTGATCTATGGATGACTGTAGGAACATCTACAACGACCCAATTGTGGCAGACACCACCAGGAATAACGAAGTTGTTCACGTCCTCTGCATCCTCTTCCAAGATAGCAGCAGCTTCCTCTTCAGGTTGATCATCATGGATGAATCCTCCACTCTTGAACAACCCTTGCTCATTAAATGCCCCAGAACAGTAGCCAATGCCAGCCCGGGATTTATTGTCTTCAAGTTCAATCACCTTCCCTAATCCAGCAACTGCACCACATTCAATGGCCAGCTTCGCATCACGGTAGGAAGTGAATGAAGGAGACTTCTTCTCGATTGGTTCATCAATAGATAAAGCTTGGAATGGCGTTCCAACTTCATCCTCAGCATCAATGTACGAGAAAGAAGACAGATGGCTAACCAGGAGAGCCTTTTCTCCCCCTACTACAACCAATTTCTTATTTTTGACAAATTTCAGCTTCTGGTGTAGGGTGGATGTCACGGCACCAGCCTCGTGAATCCATGGTCTGCCTAAGAGACAGCTATAAGATGGGTGGATATCCATTACCTGGAAGGTAACTTGGAAATCACTTGGTCCAATTTTGATAGGGAGATCAACTTCCCCAATCACTGTCTTACGCGACCCATCGAATGCCTTCACAACAACCCCACTCTGCCTCATAGGAGGACCTTGATATGACAATCTGGAGAGTGTGGTTTTTGGCAATACATTTAAAGAAGATCCAGTGTCCACCAACACATTGGACATTGCATCAGATTTGCAATTCATGGAGATATGTAAAGCCATGTTGTGGTCTCTTCCCTCCTCAGGGAGATCAGCGTCACAAAAGCTCAAAGTGTTGCAAGCGGTGATGTTTGCAACAATACTATCAAATTGCTCAATGGTGACGTCGTGATCAACGTACGCCAGGTCCAAGATTTTCTGCAGAGCCTCCCTATGGGGTTCTGAATTCAGCAGCAGAGAAAGGATGGAAATCTTAGATGGCGTTTGTAGAAGCTGGTCTACAACGTTGTACTCACTCTTTCTGATGAGCCTCAGCATCTCATCAGATTCTTCATCTACAATGCCACTCGGGCCAACTGAAGAAACGGGAGTTTTTTGTACAGAGGAGGATGGTTTGGCAACATCACGTGCCTGATTCTGACTATTCACAGCTGTCCCAACCGGACGCTCGACAGTATCAGAAGCAACAGCCTTAGGAGGCGCAGAAAAGACACGACCACTTCGGGTCAACCCACTTACATCAGCGACGTTGGTCACAGAAGTTGAAGGCAAAGGCACTTCTACCCCATCTTGCACAGCAACAGGGTTGTATCTGAATGGTACGGCTCTGTCTGAAGAGTAAGGCACAGGGCCTGCAGGTTTAATGACCAAAGAAGGGGAAGCCTTCGGCTTGCTGCTATTGTAACGAATAACAACAGGCTCGGGCAGCTTGAACACTGGTGAAATCACGTTCACCTCAGGCTCATCTTTGTCAACATTGCGATTCTGCAGAATCTCAATGGTACCCTCATTCAACAGCTTTTGGAGCTCTCTTCGTACTTGATCGCAACCCAAGCGGTTAACCGAGCAGACGCGGCACTTGTCGTGGTTATGCTCTAAGTAGCTGTACTGACACAGCAAACGATGTAATTCAACCAACGACTGCCTAATGTGGCTTACATACCTGACCTTGTACTTCCCAAGGCATTCCTGAATCATATTAACTGATTTCCCATGCGCAGGCAATGGGTTCTTGGTGACATTCGGGCCTGAATCTTCAAAACTCAAGATTCCACATCTCATAAGGTCTTGAACCTTAGTCTTGAGTGGGTAGCAATTCTCGATGTTGTGGCCCGGAGCACCGGAATGGTAAACACAATGTTGATCTGGTTTGTACCACCATTGTGGATTTGCAGGAATGGCAGGAGGATCCCTGGGAGAAACCAATTTCCTTTCCAACAAGGAAGGATAAAGCTCTGCATATGTCATAGGAATTGGATTGAAGCTGATCTTCTTCCTATCATAACCCAAGTTAGCTTGATTGGTTGTACTGCCACGAGGCTGGTAAGCCTGTTGTTGTGGACGAGGTTGTTGCTGATACTGAGGCTGTTGATATTGCTGAGCATTGTCTTTAAAGACAGGTGCTATATGAGCCACCTGGTGCTGATGACCGGCACGACGTGCAGGCTTCCTCTGAGCAGAGGGTCTTCTATGCTTGGGATGGGATTGCACAGCATGTGCTTCCCCATCCTTCCTCTTAAACGCTCCATATCGTTTAGAGGAAGAGCTCTCATCCTTCGCCAATCGTCCTTCACGGACACCTTCCTCAAGACGCATCCCCATGTTCACCATCTCGGTGAAATCAGAGGGAGCGCTTGCTACCATCCGCTCATAATAGAATGAGCCAAGAGTCTTCAAAAAGATCTTGGTCATTTCTTTCTCCTCAAGCGATGGAGTGATCTGAGCTGCCAGCTCTCGCCATCTCTGGGCGTACTCCTTAAAAGTTTCCTTGTCCTTCTGCGACATGGACCTGAGTTGATCTCGGTCAGGCGCCATATCGACGTTATATTTATACTGCTTGACGAAGGCTTCGCCAAGGTCGTTGAAGGATCTGATGTTGGCACTGTCTAAGCTCATGTACCATCTAAGCGCGGCACCGGATAGACTGTCTTGGAAATAATGAATCAGAAGCTGATCATTATCAGTCTGGGTAGACATCTTCCTGGCGTACATGACCAGGTGAGCGAGTGGACAGGTGTTCCCTTTATACTTTTCAAAGTCAGGTACTTTGAATTTAATCGGTATCTTCACACCAGGAACAAGGCACAACTCGGTAGCAGACTTGCCGAACAAATCTTTTCCTCGAAGAGTCTTCAATTCCTTTCTCAGCTCAAGGAATTGGTCGTTCATGGCATCCATCTTTTCATAAACGTCCGGGCCCTCAGACGGCTCGGAGTGATAGATGATGTCGTCTACCCTTGGCATGGCATGCACGACAGGAGGAGCGGGAACAAGGACCGGGCTAGATGCCGGCATGTGAGCAAAAGTTGGAGCAGGCCGATCAGGCATAAAACCTGGAGGCATTCCCCAAGGGAACCCGGCTGGCATAGCATTGGGCACTTGATGAGCACTGACTGGCACAGTCGAAGTGGAGACCTCTGAAATGACCGTCCTCTGGACAGGAGTTGCAGGCGGTTGAGCAGGTTGATTTTGAGCAGCGAGGAGTTGCTCCATCAAAGCGCCAAGTCTGGCGACCTCTTCTTTCAATTCTCTGTTCTCTTGTTCTAGCTGCTCCATAACTCTCACAGAATTGACTCGAGTATAATACCGGTGAGTCAGCTTGTCTTCAAAATAAATGAAGAACACAGAGTTAGGACAAGAAGACCAGAAGCAAAGGGTACCTGCTTATGCAAAAATGATGCATGAAATGCTTGTGCAGATGCTTTGTTTATTTTCAAGGAACTCTTAGGGTATTATTTGCAATATTTTGAATAGTTAAAGCATTTTAATTTCTCATGGAAAATATTTCATTCAATATATCGAGACAAAGAAGTACAACATTTTTGATTATTACAAAGAGAAAAGGGAAATAAACATCCTATGGATCCCTAGAAGCTCGGGATGCTGGAAGACGAGAAGTACACAGCTTCTTGATCTCTCTCTCATAGGCCGCTTCCATATCTGCTTTCTCCTTTGCAAGTCGATCATACCTCCTCTTCCAGAATTTGGAAGACTGAGGAAGCAGAGAGGTCCAAGTGTCGTTTGGATCGTCGATCACTCGATGCTCGAGGAACTCAATCATAGCGTCCTTCTCCTTAAGCTGCTGAAGCAATTCTTCTCTTTCACGGATCCAAGCACGTGAAAGGTCTTCTTCTCTCCACTCCTCTACACGTTGGGTAGGGAGGGTTGAAGGCCCAGCCACATCCAACGGTGTAGGTTTCGGATGATCATACGGCATCAAGTACACGGCAGCTCTCCGTCTGACCCAAGAGGTGTATGGCTCCAAAGCAATGCAGTTCTTTGGACCCAACTCGTTCCTACTCTTCTTGTGAATACTGCGCCAAGCACGGACAAATCTGGCTTTCAGGCCTTGGGGATCTTTACCCTCCTGAAAGAACACACCTTCTAACAAAATGTTATGAGGTTTATCCTTCAGGGGGAACCCAAGCTGACGTCGTGCGAGAATAGGATTGTAGCTGATCCCACCACATGTGCCAAGAAGAGGCACATTAGGGAATTCACCACAATAGTCAATGATCTGGACGGTATCATACACGCGATCATACCAAGTGATATCATCATTGGTGAGAGACATAAGTCTCTGAGACCACCGTAGACATCCCTTGTTCTCCTTGAAAGCAACTGTCTGCGGCAAGTGCGAAATAAACCACTTGTACAGCAAGGGTAGACAGCAGACAATAACTCCTCCACCCTTTGCGTTCCTCAGATGCAAAGAGACATAGGCATCGCCCAACAAAGTCGGAATGGGATTAAGAACTGAGAAGATCCTAATGGCGTTCATGTCCACGAACTTGTCAAAGTTGGGAAACAACACCAATCCATAGATGAGCAGCACAAACAAAGCCTCAAAGGCATCCTCACTCATGGCCTTCCCATAAAAGGTAGCTTGGGCAATGAGGAACTCGGAAGGAAAACCCTGAATTCCGCCTTTGGTAGTTAGATTAGCCCTAATCAAATCTTCATCTATGTGCAACAAGTTGGCAATCTCTCGAGCAGTCGGAATACTCTCTAGGCCACTGAACGGCACTTGATCCAGAATCGGAATCCCAATGAGATGAGAATACTCTTCCAAGGTTGGCAACAACTGGAAGTCCGGAAATGAGAAGCAATGATACAGCGGATCATAAAACTGAGCCAGAGTACTCATCAGCCCTTCGTCAACCTGAGTAGTCAGCAGAGGTAGAAGCTTCCCATAGCGAGCTTTGAAACCCAAGGGATCTAATACATAAGATGTCAGATTCCTTAACTCTTTTACATCGGGTTGTTTAAAGCTGTACTTCTTCGTATGCCTTTTTGGTCTTTCCATGTCTGAAAATTTTGCAAATAAACCCTTTTAAGTTCCTTGAAAATTTTCTTCTCTGATGACATGAAGTGCAGATGAATGCATGAATGCAACAATCACACTCAAGGATCAAACAAGTCACACCAAACAAAGGTCATGGGAAAGCTCATTGTATCCCTAATATCAATCATCCATTTTGGTGGATTTAGGTTTTCACCTTATCGACACCCAAGTTCCATTGATATTAACGGTACATGAACCGGCTCGAACATCCTTAATATCAACCATCCGTTTTGGGGGATTTAGGTTTTATACCTGATCAACGCCCAGGTTCCATTGATATTAAGGTTGTCTGAACGACTCAACCACAAATCACGGGTTTGCTGAGAGTCACGAGCATGGAGTCTCGGTTAAGAACCACCCAAAAGGAGTGTACTAGGGTTTAAACCTGCCAGACATGTTCTACCAGAGGTTCCCATAATCATCGTTCCATCTTTCGAATATTATCGGAGGAACGAATACTCGTATTCCAAGAATATTCTCAAGAGAAACTCTTATGAGTGTAGTATCGCGTAACAATCGCATCAGAACTTACATCTGAACGACCTCCGCACTACGTCCTAAAAAATAGGCCAAGATGGGTTTGGTAAACTACGGTCCTTGGCTTCTGCGGCACATGACTGAAAGAATACTGCCTAACCACAAATAACTTGTGTGACATTATTAATCCAACATGACCTCCACCAAGTGAATGGGCTCGCAAGTCAACTGGCTAAGGAATACTCCACACCAGTCAACAAGACTATGCCATTCTCCTATCCTAGAGTGCACTCGAGTTCGGGTATAGAACTCATCTCACAGATCACCAAAGCAAACAGCAATTGTATATCAAGCAATTCAAACATTACAATCAATACAGTTATCCCAAATCGTACAAAAATATGTCATATAACAAATAACAATATATCACACAACAAAGGTGAAAAGTAGGCAATACAACCAGGGTTTTATTCCCCAGTGGAGTCGCCACTTTTCTGTAGCGGTGTATTCGTCGCTATATGATTTATTGATTAAACCATAAGCAAAGCATACAATGAATCGAGTCGCCAACGCACTTTTATTTATCCAAAGAACTGGCTAAAAAGCGAACAAAAGCCTAAGAAGTTTTACACATAGAAAACTAATCAAAAGATCAGAGAGTCTGGGTAAGGGGTAAATTACGCAATGGGAAGGTGTTAGGCACCCACTACGTCCTAGGTACTCCTAGGGAGCCCTTTTCACACTTGTTGTACTAAATCGTTATTTGTTATGAAATATTTATTGTGCAAACATGATTGGGATGATGAGAAAAAATATACAATTTTTATTGTTTTTGTGTTCGAACGGATTAACCCGTTGCCTACGTACCTTCCATCAAAGGTAAGGATCAAAACGCCGTAGTTCGGCTAAAAGATTTCCAAAAGTTAGTGGATTCAATTTTAAACACAAGCCCTAAGGTCTTACGTTATCCACGGGAGAAAACTCAACCTTATACAAACAACGAGTCCACCATGTGAGAAAAGCTTCAACTTGCTAGTGAGGGGTTAACCCTATAATAAGCAAGGAAGACTTACAATTCAATCAACTAAGGACAAATAGGTGAGATTAACATCAACCAACTAGGATAAATCAAACCTATGGCTAATGTATGAAAACTTAATAAGAATGGACAAAGCCACAAAACAATTGAATGGGTGAAGTTAATTGATTATGATTATTCACAAAAGGAGGGTCAAAGTATGATTAAGATTGATTCAAAATAAGTACTATGAAATGGAGTTTGAAAAAGTCAAGGACTTAGGGTCCAGGTTTCTAATTTGAAAGCATGAAGATGTTTGCACAATATTTATCTCAAGTTTTGAAAGTAGTGTGAAAAGGTTTAGGACAAAGAGGGATGAATGGATGAAGATGGAGTGTAAAACTTCCTAGAAGGTTCACCTCTTGAAATCATATAGAAGATGACTCAAGTGTGTCCTTTGGAATAGACAATGAGCAATAACAAACAAGCAAAGCAAAATAGGAAAGTCAACAAAAGCGGATACCGGATGCCAATCACTGGACTTATACCAATCTCCTAAAGCAGAACCGGATATCAGAGGCCACTCTATGGACTTATACTAATCTCCTCAACAAAGAAATAAAAAGTGGATACCGGATGCCAATCTATCTGGACTTATACCAATCTCTAACAAAAACAAAGCAAACACTTGGATGTCAGATGCCAATCTATCTGGGCTTACTCTAACCTCCAACATATGATCATGGGAAAACAAATGCCAAATTACATGGACTTACAATTGCATCCTCACATAAATCAAACAAATGCATCAAGCAAAGAGAAGATGAGTGGCCAATGAAATGGTCTTATACTCACTTCCATATCATAGGAACAATGGCCAATGAATGGTCTTACAATTGTCCTCAATGGGCAAACAACAAAGATATGTCACAAAGACAAATGAAATGATCATGCACTAATGAGCAATTAATGATGATAAATGCACAAAGCATGCAAGCAGACATGTACAAATGAACTAAGTAATCGATCAACCAAAGTCATTCAGCACACTCTATAACCAAACAATTAGGCTCATACAAAAGGTTAGGCATTGAAGCCAACTGGAATAGGGTTAATGGTGCTCTTAACCTTGACATTGAGAGCCAAGGTGAAGCAGATGAAAGGATATGAGGGGTGTGCCTCATGCTCTTATCCCTGGTCAGGGAGAGCTTTGAATATCAGAAGGTGTGGGAGTTCAGAAAGATGGAACTCTCTCCACAAGTTAGACTCGATAGATCTTGGGCTTTTACTCACTATGCATCAACACATGTGGTGTGAGCAAGGTGAGTGACACACAGAATAGTAGGAGATAGGTTACATATCTCTTGGATTCTACCAATTGCCTTATTCAAAGGACTTTTCCTGCTTGGGACAAAAGTAAACAAGTACAAACATCGCCTCTTAAGGAGGACTTCAGACAGTTGCCTGGCCAAGTAACAGGCCAGGTCTTCCAGACTACATGGAGAAAAAGGATTCTACCTCAATGCAAATTCTATCAAGCAAAGCAATACAAGTTCTCAACGAACTATTAGCAACTAATGGTACCTGAAATCAATCAAGTAAAATCAGTATACAACTCAAATTCAAAACCAATATAAGATAAGGATCAACACAATCAGTCAAATGTGCAATGCACAAAGCTCAAAGCATATGAGCTAAGCATCCTACAAAACAAACAAATTAGTTCATGATAATCAATCAAACTCAACCAACTTTCATTAATCTCCTTGAAGCATTTGCTTCTTAACCTGAAAAGCAAACTTAAACATGAGAAACAAGACCACTAGGACAAGCCTAGGGTCAAAAGGAGATAAAAAATCCAAAACAGCAAGTGAAAGCTATCCAAAATCAAATTCAAACAATTAAGAAACAAACCCAAGTGGTTTCACATTCATATCATTCATCATTATCATTTCACAAACAAATTAGGTCAAAGCATGTCATATAGAACCTCAAAGAAGTCAATAGAAAGACTCCACTCAAATCCAATCACAAACATTTCAAAAAAATCTCAAATAATTCATGATCAAACATCATCCATAACATGATAAGCATACCAAATTTCAGCTCATTTGGATCAAGGGAAGTAGGTCAATGAAAATCAGAAAGTCAAAGTAAGTTCAAGCAAACTCATACAAAGCATCAAAACATGCACCAACTTCAATAAATCATAAAACAGTGACAACATATGATAAATGAATGGGACCAAAGCCATGACAATCTTTAAGATGTCTATAATTCACATGTCAAATTTTAAGTCCATCCAATTAAACATCAGAATTTCACAAACCAAATACAAACATGTATCACAAAAAATCAACAAATGACCAAACAGGGGAGAAAATTCCAATCAAATAGGAAATGCCATCAATAATTCCAGAAAAATTCACATGTATTCTCAACATCCACAAGTATGTTCATGCAAAAATCCAGACCATTTTGAGTTCAATAAGCATGGTAATTAAAATCATGAAGTTGGACATGAATGGTGTGACACAAATTGTCACACCCCTATTCAAAAATTTATATCTCATCAACCAGCAATGATAAATTCACAAACTCTACACCAAAATCACCATGAACATGTCTAGTTTAAGCACAAAAAAATTCAGAGGCATTGGATTAAGTATCATCATTTCACAAGCAAATTGGCATGGCATACACAAAATGGATACACATGAACAAACCCTAGCACATTTAAAAATCCACATGTGCAAAAAATCTGGAAAATCACCATAATAAACTAGAGATCATGAGGAGCATTCCACAAAAAATCCCATCAAATTTGGATTAAAATTGAGTGACTTATGAATTTTTGAAGATTGGCATACAAAATGAAATAAATATTGAAAATGAAAATGATTTAATTAAAATATAAAACCGGCAGTGGCATTTTTGTAATATTGGGACTCACTAAGTGAAACGCCGCGTTTCACTTAGTGAGGTGGCGCTCAGCTACTCGCTTCATGGCAATGGAACAGTGGAAAAGCATGCAAAACACGGGTTTAAGGATCAAATGTGTTTCCTGGGTTTTCAAAATTAGGGTTTAGTGTACTGTTCATCGTGTTCATCATTTGAAAATCTCAGCAAGAACATTTGGCAATAAAAATCAAAAAGCGACATACCAATGCGTTCATCTCATCATGTACATCAACAAACCAACAATCATTAACACTAAATCATGCTGAAATGAAAGAATCGAGCAAAATATCATCCACATATGAAACTTCATGTCAACATAACTTTCTTAATACTCAACCATTTTCCACGATTTAAAGTTCAGTAAAACCAGCAGGGCAAGATTTATCCAAAGCACATCATGATTTCAAGAATAGCAAGGTTCGAATTTTTACCAAATTTGAAGAACAATGTGGATTTATGGTTGCTTGGACTTGTAAGCACGAAACAGATGCTTAATGATGTTCCAGATGATGAATAAGTGAAGAATCGTGGCTCAACAATGCTTTGTGAAGCTCCAAACTCGAACTGCCATGGAAGGAAGCTCAATGCAACAGTGTCGATTCTTGCTCTACAGTGATGAAATGCTGCTTGCTAAAGCTCCAAAAATGTTGGTGGATGATGGACCAATACACAGAAACACAAATCCTTTGACAATTTTTCAGAAAAAATCCAAGTAAGGAAATGAGAGAGTTTGAGAGAAAATGAATTCAGATCTGGTTTGGTGAATAGTGGCTAGGGTTTTCTATCAGAAATGTGCAATATATACTCTCTTTAACAAATGCCTAAGCTTGGTTAGTGGAATGGTAATTGGATTTAGTTCAAATGAAGTGTTTTGGCCAATTAATGAAATTGCTCAAATTGCATGTGCATGGCACTACAGTGCGAAATGGGCTTAGGCAACACATCCCAAATGAGATTTCTGAACATTTACAATTGGTAGAATGTATTGGAAATGGTTAATTTGAAAAGTCACTTTTTCACCTCCCTTTTTTAATTCAATGCACTTGAAAAAATGCCATTTTGATTGGAAGATTTTTGGTGAAATGTGATGAAGTATTTGGATAGAGCACATCAAATATGACTTGTAGCAAAAAACCTCACTCAATTTGGCCAAATGGTTTGGAAGTTATGCCACTTTGAAGTTCAAAAATTCTTGAGAATGATTTGATCATAACTTGCCAACCACACATGAGAAATGAGTGTTCTTGGACTTTTTGGAAATGGGAGAACAAGATCTTCAACTTTCATGTTGGACAAAAATTCATTTGAAGCTTGTATGATGATGTAATTTTGAGGAGAAGAACTTTCCATTTTTGGCAAATTCCAATTACAGGTCAACTTACTATTTCTGGAAACTCTTGGTCTGACTTCAAATTCTTCACTGTGGATGTTTGACATGTTATATGAGGCTTATATGGACATGAATGAGACCTCTCAAACCAATTCCCACCATCAAATCACTGATTAAATACACAGTTGACTTCAGTTGACTTTGCTGGGGTTTTGGTTGACTGAACCATGTTCTGATGAATTCCAAGCCCTTACCACTTGATATCTTGATTCAAAATGATGTCACAACTCATATGAACTCTTGATGAATGATCATGGTGCCCAAATTCTTCAAGAATGGCCACCATGACATTGCTCAATGGCTGATTTGACTGTTTTGACCTAGCTTGCTTCATCTGCAAGTAACATGGTTAGATGACAATATTTTTGTACTTTTGGTTAATAGACAGATGAAAAGCAAATGATATACAAATGCAATACATGCTTGGTGATCAAGAACCACACTCACAAGATAACCCACCCACTAGGAGGGAAGTAAAGGTGCACAGAGATCCTTGAGGCAATGATATGATATGATATGATGCCATGAGGGATCTTAGGGACAAAATTGGGGTCTTACACATAGGTATCAAGCAAATTTTACTCTAGAGAAGTACTTAGGTTTCCCTATGTTGCACGATTGTTTTCAATGCAAGGACTTTGAGTTCCTAAAGGAGAAAATCATCCAGATGCTAGCATCTTGGCAACATAAATTGTTAAACAAGACTGGTTGTTTGACTTAGATAAGTTTTATCCTGAACTCCATCCCAAATGTGGGTGGTTAAACTACCTCAACCAATTTGTGAGTTCATTGATAGGATGGCTAGGAATTTTTTGTATAGAAAGGTAATTCTAACTCTGGTGTGCATCTCGTTGGTTGAAATAAAATCACTAAGCATTTAAAGCTGAATGGTATTGGGATCCGGAAACTAAGAGAGGCTAATACTTATATGTTGGGTAAGCTGGTTTGGGGACTCCACCAAGATTGTGATTCCATATGGGTCCAAGTTTTGAAGCATAATTACATCAGTGCGGAAACATTCCTTAATATGAAAAAGAAATCGAGATCAATTACTTGGAATGCAATTATGAAAGCCCTCCCTGCTCTTAAAGATAGCTTTGAATTTAGATTGGGGGATGAGAACTCTTCTTTCTGCTCATTTTTCCTTATTCTCTTGAGTTTTCCTTCCTTATAACCAAACCTACATAATTAAACAAAATGAAATACATTAGCAATTAAAAATGCGGGTTTCCTCCCATGAAGCACTTTGTTTAACATTGTTTAGCTCAATGATTCATGAATGCGTGCACTCATGGTGGTTCCTTTAAAGATGGTCCTTTGACCTTAAGCTTGGTGGTCTTAGGAATCCATGGCCACCTATCTAGCCATCTCTCATATCCAATATCCTTCTTTTTCTTCTTCATATGGGGTGGCTCATATTTCTGAACTTGTGGAGGTAATTTTAGGAGATTTTTCTTTATGAACTCAACCATTTCATCTCCCACCTCAAGACTCAACCATTTTCATGGTCATCTAATCTTATATTTTTAGAGTTCAGGTTTTTTTTAATGGTACATTGATGTGGATCTTTTCCAATATTTCTGTAGACCTTTTAAATTGGGCCCCTATCTTAGCCTCCATAATTTTTTGCAAGAAAGGAATTGGTGACTTGTAGGGAGGAGGAGCAACATAAGGTGCTTCCTTCTCTACCTCTTTGACAACCTCCTTTTTGGGTGGTGTCGATGGACTTTCCTTACTCCCTATCATTCTTAACTTGTTTTGCACTGCTGGTTGTCACGGTGTTCACATGCCCCTTAGGTAAGGGTCCTAAATGGATGCGTGAAAGCTGGGAGATTTCGGCCTCCAATGCCTTGTTGTGAGATGTAATGGACTCAGCCATAGTTGTTAGTTTTCTAAGGACTTCACTAGTATAGAGATTTTGTCATCTAAGATCTTCATTTTGGAAATTTTGTGTCACAACAAAATTCTCCAATATAGTTTATAGGTCAGACATCATAGGAGTTTGTTTCGCCACAAAATTCTCCATTAAATTTTCAAGGTTGGATTGTTGGGAACCATGTGGTCTAGTGAATTGTTGGGGTTAGTTATTGTAAGGAAAATTCGGGTAATTCGTCCACCCTGGATTATAGGTGTAAGTGTATGGGTTTCTGATAATTGACTCTATCATGGTTAGACCTTTCGGAGAGGATCATTTTGAAAAGGGGCTCATTGCGAAAAAATAAATAAATACAAAAATATTAAAAGTGATTTAATCTATATTGTATTGGGATAAAATTTCAATATCAAATTTATCTCTATGGCAACGGCGCAAAAACTTGATGTTGTCTAACCGCAAGTGCACGTCAATACCAAGTAGTATAATAAGATCGGACCCACTAGGAGATGTATATGAGTACCGAATTTTATCTTAACGATGTTTAGCTAAAGCAATCACAATGTTGGTTGGTTTAGTGAATATTGAAATAAAATTAATAAATAATAAAGAAAACAGGACATGGGGTTGTGATTATCTATCATGACTCACCCTATTGATTATCCAATTAAAATACATGAATATCTGAGCAATTTATAGAAAAGTAGATAAATATGTACGACACTCACTTTCGTGGCGTGACGTGTTTCTAAACACGGCTAAGCGACTTTCTCAATAGAGAGCGAGTCACCTTGTCACGATGGGGGCCTCGTTATTCTATTGTTTAGAAATCCACAGTCCAATATCGATTGATATCTTTCGGACTACGAACATATTTGGGCTGCCTTTGCTTTCGCAACCAACAAAAATATTTTTAAGAACTTAGATTCTAAAATAAAAGTATTTATGATTCTCGTAATTCATACTCGAATATATCAATTGGGAGTCGTCATGAGATAGACACTCACAGCCTCTTGTCCTTATAAAACTACTCACTCATGGTGAGGTTGATCGAAAATAAGCAAAGTAAAGACATAAAAGCAATAACAAAGAAAAATAAAGAATCTGAACGAAGATGAATGCTTGAATAAATAAAAGAAATCCAAAGAATACAATAGGAGTTGCAGAGAAATTACAAGATGGAAGCTTAGAACAAAAGTTGAAACCAAAATAAGTTGTAAAGCCAAGAGTCTCCTAAGTGTCATCCTTAGGTCTCTTCCTTTTTGCTTAAGCTCGATTCTGTTATTTATACAAAAACCAACAATTAAATCACTCATAATCACTCATAATTTGAACACTATCATTAATATCCACTAAGCTTTAAGTCTGGGTCAGTTTCAGACTTTCAAAAATCACAAAAACGTTCAAGAAACTCTTAATCACTCATTATTAGTGCACTGTCATAAAAGGTCACTTATGGATGGGAAAATGGAGTTTTGGAAGTCCAAAAGTCGGAAAAATGTTACGAAATGCCAAAGTTCACACCAGAAACTGTGTCTGATACATGTAGTGTCAGCTGACACGGGGGGTTGTGTCAAGCAACACGGTCGTGTAAGGCAACACGGTCAGACTGTGTTCTCCTCAGTAAATTATTGCGGGGGCACCTTCAATGACCAACACGACCTATGTCAACTGACACGGTCAGGCCGTGTTGGTCACTATTTGTTTTTTATTGGGATGACTTGCAATCGCGCGATTTTCTATCTTTTTCAATTCAATCTTGCCTGAAACTTTCTTATTAGATGAAATAAATAAAAACAAACAAAATTGCATAAAAGAGACACAAAATGATGAAAATACACAAGAAAGCGGAAAGAAAATAAGGTAAAAATACGATGCAATAATCATTTATCATTGTGATGTAAATTAGGTGATTTGTGTGGATAAAACCTGATAATGCGCCGATGAAAGTGGACATTATAACTTTTAGTTTTTTTTACAAATGTGAAAATTCTCGTTAAAATTGATACAAGACTTGTATGAGTGAAATAGGTTGACAAGTATCGAAGTCTCAAATACTTGTTTTTTATTAATAAGAAATAAAAAGTTTATATTTTTTTCTCATACTCAAAACTCTTAAAGTTGATAGTTTTAACTAAGCATCCTAATGATAGAAGGTAGTAATTTAATTTTTGCTTTCTATAGACGATAATTTTTTACTACTTCAATATTGTCGTACACGTGCGTCGTATTAAGTTTTTAACACCATTGCCGAGAAAAACCGAAGTTAGAATTGAAACCACTCTCACATACCCTTAGATATGCGTTTTTAGGTGAGAAATTGAACCATCAAGTCATCATGAATGTTGAACTAGGAAAAGCTGAGAGTGAACAACTACTAGTCGTCTTGAAAAGATATCCTATCAAAATAGATTAAAGATGCACAAGGTAGGTGGTTGATCAAGATTAAACTATTCCTCCAAATCAAACTAAAAAAAAACTCTCTTTTAGATTCGTAAAGAATAACCAATAAAAAATATTTTCAATGGTTCTTGAACTCAGATCAAAAACTCTATTAATTGAAGATCAGTCTGGAATGAAATCCCACTCTATTTTTGATTTACTTTTTATTTAAATCTCATAAAATAATCCTTTATATCATTATTAAAACAACATTTAGTTTCAGTTTCATATCCCTAAATATATGAGACCCACTACAATGAGCCTTCTTACACACTCGCGGAACCGGCCTTGATAACACTCGTAAATAAAGTTCTTACATCGGCAACACAATTAAACCAAAATACTCATAAACATTACGAACCCTTTAATTTTAATTTTTTTAAAATAATTTTGATAGTATTATATATTTTCGTAGGAATTTTTAATTTTTTTTAATTAATTAAATAAAAACTTGATTTGAATAGTTTCTCATAAAAAATAGTTTTAAATATTTCATGCAATTGCTTTTTTTTTTAAATAAAATTTATTAGAACTTAAAATATTTTTTTAATAGCTTTTCATAAAACTTCATTTATTTTAAAAATTTATCTAATTTTACTATATTAAATTTTTTTATAATTATTATTGAAGTTATTGGATGTAAAATTACTCTTTTAATTTACAAATTTTGGGTTAAAAAATACTTTCTATTAGTTTTAAGAAGATTTTCATAAAAACTATTTTTAAAAAACTAAAAATAAAAAATGTATATTACTTTCAAAGCTATAAAAAACTAAGATCTATATGTTTAATATTATATTATAGAATTTTTTTTTAGACAAAAAACAAAATAGATGTTGCGATATTATTTTGGGTCATATATATATATATATATATATATATATATATATATATATATATATATATATATATATATATATATATATATATATATATATATATATATATATATATATATATATATATATATATATATATATATCAAATCAAATGACATCAAAATATCAAATTTTATAATATTATATTTTCGATAACTCTTTATCTTATGCCTATATAACAAAATCTATCGTTTGATTGAAACTATTATCATATAGATCAAGTCTATAAAATTTTACATCAATAAAAAATTATTTGATATATTAAAGAGAATGATAAAATTTAACTATTTCATGAAATTTTATAAAACGTTAGTTTTTATTTTTATGTATCTCATTGACATGTCAAATGATTTTCGATTATATTAAATTTTATAAATATGATTTATATGGTACTAACTTTGAATCTAACGATAAATTTTGTTATATGAATATGCGGTAAAAAGTTATCGAATTTGTCATATTACTAAGTTTGAAACAAATGTCAGGATCAAATGACATCAATGTGTCAAACTTAGTAACATAATACATCCGATAACTCTTTACCGTATATTCGTATAACAAAATTCACTGTTGAATTCAAAATTATTATCATATAGATCATGTCTATAAAATTTAATATCAATCGAAAATCATTTGACATGTCAACTAGATACATAAAAACTAACGTCTTACAAAATTTGATGAAAATTATTAATTTTTATCATTCTTTTTAATATATTAAATAATTTTTTATTGATGTGAAATTTTATATGCGTGATCTATATAATTGTAGCTTTCAATCAAACAATAGATTTTGTTATACAGATAAAGCATAAAAAATTATGAGATGTTCCTATTATTAAATTTGATATATATAATTATAGTTATAATAACATAACAGGGTAACTAACACTAGAAATACCTAACTACCACGTTCAACATACACTTAACACAATCAAACTAACAATTTAATTTACTCTCTTAAACTAATTCATTAATCAGATGGAGCCATACTCAGAGCCATCTTTTCATCCACGGTATTATTTTTTCATCCACGGCAGGTTCAATGGCAATTTCATGATTGGCTGGACGAGGGTGATGATCTGAACTAACCATACTCATGGCCAACTAACTTGTTATCATTTTTTTTTGTGATTTCAAAGAAACAGTTTACTGGTGATTATTTTCTCATGTCTTAAGAAAACGAGTCTTGCATGTTTGTCTCATTCTTTATCTGTTATGTATGTGCTAGCTCTTAGTACTAATAATTTACCACTTTTTACTATTAATCTTTGTAATTTTATTTTATTTTGGTTTTGGTTCTTATAATTTTTTGTTATCATGTTATTCCAATTTAACTTTTTATATATAGTCATAACTTGATATAATTTGAACACTATTCAAGTAAAATATTATATTTAAGTATTATAATTTTTTATTTTGAATATAATTTATTTTATTTTTTTCTCTCTAAAACGTTTATTATACCTATATCAAATTTCATTGGGATTTAAATACTATATTCAATTGAAAAGAGACATTAGATCATTTATTTATATGTATGATTTAAATTTATATTAAAATATAAATAATAAATTTATATTTTATTAATTTTTATTAATTCTAATTCGATGGAGAATATATTATATTGTATTTTTTATATTATCATAAATTTTAAATATTTAATTACTTATAAATTTACTTTATATTCAACAGTAACATAAAAAATGTCTTAATTATGTACAAATTTGATTTAATTCAAAACTAATTTTAGTCTCCAAATATTATGGATTAGAGTTTAAAATTTATAGAAAAATTAAGATGACTAGTTATTATAGATCATCTTTAAATAAAATTTGATGAAAAAATTATAGATTTGCAAAATATATATTAACAACCTCATTTCTTAAAATACATTAACAAACTTCTTTCTAATTTTTAATTAATATTTTTGAAAGGACTATTTTAAATTATTTGTGAAAAATAATAATTTAATGTGTCAAAAATGTTTGTTTAAATAATATTATTAGAATATGTCATATAACTTGTGAAAGATAAAATTAATCTATTCAAATTAGTTATAAAATTGCACCACTGAATGATGATACAGCCACTGAATCATGACACATTTTGAGAAGTTCTAAGAATGCAAAATATATATAGATATAATCACAAATATATTGCAAATTTAAATTTGATATATAGTCAATAACATAAAAGGATAAACAGCAAAATATCTAACTTAACATTGAAACAATTTGGCAAGATGTTGAATTGAGTAATTACAATATTTATAAATTAAAAAAATAAATTAATTACAGATAAATGATATATTGGAATAAATAGAAGTTTAAAACATATAAACTTCTTTCAAAAGCTATCCTATCTATTAATGGTCATAGCATAATCGATACCATATTCCGGTAACATAATTCACTTTGGATTTGGAGGTCAAACTAAACCAAAAGTTAGAGTACAAAATTATTGTATTAAATTAAAGAATTATGTAAAAAAAATTGTCTCATCTCCAACTTTTTTTTCCAATTTTGGTGCATATTGTTAGGTTTAATTGGTTGTTTGGTCTACAAGTAAGAGTTTGTATATATATACTTTGATGTTGTATTTTTCTTTAGTAAGTTTAATACCGAAAACCATTTCACATTTCACAAATTGTATTATGGTATCAGAAGCAAGAATAACTTGAAGATCATCTTCTTCTTCTTTCTTACTATTTTCCAAAAACCATCATTGTTCACCTCTCTTTCTTCCATTCTTGAACTTCACTCACATTCTTTCAAATGAAAGATCCATCCGAATTCAATTCTTCCAACAACAACAACAATCACACAATCAAGAATCCCGCTCTTGATCAAACCAGCCCCTATTACCTTCATCCAGCTGAAAATCATGGTGCTATCTTAGTCTCTCCACCATTATCGGAGAACAACTATGAATCTTTGGGTAGATCAATGAAGTGTGCCCTCCTAAGCAAGAACAAAATCAAATTATCAGTAGAAAACATCCTAAACCAAATGAATATGATAACCTCTTTGATGCTTGGGAACAATGCAACAACATCGTGTTTGCTTGGATCTCTGCTTCTCTATTTCCAGGCATAGCTCAAAGTGCAATTTATATTGAAAATGTTGCATAACTATGGACTGATCTCCACAACAGGTTTTCCAAAGGTGACGATTTTCGTTTATCCGATCTTCTTCAACAAATTCATTCAATGAAACAAGTTGACAATTCAGTTACATCTAACTTTAATGAGTTAAAGAATTTGTGGGAAGATATTGAGGCTTTAAGAATACTTCCCAACTGTATTGTGGTGCTCATGATGCACTCAAGAAACAAAGCGATGATGAACATGTCATCTACTTTCTCAAAGGGTTGAATGATAATTTCAACCATGTCAAGTCTCAAATATGTATGATGGAACCACTACCTGATATTACCAAAGTGTTTTCATCCATCTTGCAACAAGAAATACAATTATCTTCTCCTTATGATCATTCCAAGATTCTTATGGCTCAGGCTCACAATTATTCACCACATGCTAAGTTCCAATCAAACAAAGTAGAGGTCATGGCAAACCATACATTCAAGGCACAAGTTTTGGCAACTCCAAAGTTTGTTCATTTTGTAGCAGAACTGGACATACCTTTGACACTTGTTACTTCAAACATGGCTTTCCCCCAGATTTTAGATTCAAAGATAAGGTAGGTTTCTCCAATAATGTTGAAACCACAAATGAAGATCCATCTTCATTATTCCCATCTGCTTATGCACCAAAAAACAAGTAGAAATCAGCCCTGCAATGTGCAACAAGTTAGTAGCCTTGTTAAGTAAGGCTGGGGAATCCAACACCTCTAATTCTCATCTCATTCATACCTCCTCATCAGGTTTTCTTTTTTACTTCTGTACATAGGAATGTCATTTCTTCGACCACTAATTGGATTATTGACACAAGTTCTACATATCATATTGTTATTCTCTTAAACTCTTTTATTCATACCATTTTATTAGTCCTATCATTATCAAATTACCAAATGGATGACATTTCTTGTCTAACATTTCAGGCACCATTAGATTAATTTCTGATCTCACCTTATACCATGTTCTTTATGTTCCTGGTTTTCAATTGTAATCTTTTTTTTTGCATCCCAATTTTCTACTAACAACAACTGCAAACTCATATTTGACAATTGTTCTTGTGCCATTTAGGAATAACCTTCATTGAAGATGATTGGGCTTGCTAAGCTTCAACATCACTTGTACATTATACAACAAGATTCTTGCATTAATTTTACTTTTCATAATGATGTATATTTTAGTCAATGTAACTATAATGTTGCTATCACTTTTAGTCTTTGGCACCAGAGGCTGGGCCACCCTTCCAATAATGTAATCAAAACCATTCAACAAAGTTTTTCTCATATTAACACTAATTCTAATCTCATTTGTGATTGTTGTCATTTTCCCAAACAAACCAAATTATCTTTTCCTTTAAGTACAATTAAATCTACTTATGCTTTTGCACTAACCCACATGGATATATGGGGCACCTTTACACCCTCATCTATCCATGGACATTCATATTTTCTGAAAATTGTAGATGACTTCACAAGGCACACATGGGTCTTTCTAATGAAATCCAAATCTAAGGCTAGGCCTTTGATTATGTAATTCATTAGCTTGGATCATACTCAATTTGGCAAAATTATTCAACAAGTCAGGAAAGATAATGACAGAGAATTTTTTATGCATGATTACTTTAATCAAATGGGCATCCTTTATCAAAGGACATGCATAGACACTCTTGAACAAAATGTTGTAGCTGAGAGGAAACACATACACATCTTGAATGCTGCTTGAGTCATCATGTTTCAATCCAATCTCCCAAAAGTTTTTTGGAACTATGCTATCAATCATGTTATTTTTCTCATCAATAGGTTGCCTTTTCCTATCACCAATTTCAACTCTCCTTATGAGATGATTCATGATACTCATCCATCTTATGACAATCTCAAGGTAATTGGATGTCTTGTGTTTGTCTCCACAATTATTCAAGGGTGCCATAAACTTGATGCTCATGCCTCCAAATGCATCTTTCTTGGTTACAAACAACAAATCAAAGGTTATGTTGTTATGCACCTTACTATTAGGGAAATCTCCATCACTAAAAATGTTTCTTTCTATGAAGATTCCTTTCCCTTCCATACTTCCTCTCCTACAAATACCTCCCACATACCCAAGATTCTTGGTTATGACATACCATTCTTAGACACACCTACGTGAAATTTATCTCACTCTCACACATCTCTTACTTCACAACCCTTCACTTCAACACCTGCCACTCCACTTCCTTCTGTCACTAGTCCTTTACAACCTTCACCTTTGATTTCACCATCCCAACCCATCATTCAAGACACTCCCTCAAATAACCCTTCACCTAACCCACCTTATCTTGTTTCTAAAATTTCCAACAGAGTTATTCATATGCCTAAACGATATGATGATTTTGTTTGCAATAACCTCGCTTTCTCTCATCACACTGTCTACCCTATCCAACCTTATCTGCATAATACTCACATTTTTCCCACTTCCAATCACTACATTCTTACCATGACCTCTCAAATTGAGCCTACTACTTTTAAACAAGCTTTTCAACACGATTTTTGGAATCAAGCTATTCTAACTAAGCTCCAAGCTCTCCAACAAAAAAAAACACTTGGCTCATGACCTCTTTACCCCCTCACAAGAAACCTATAGGCTGCAAATAGGTTTAAAAAATAAAGAGACATGTTGATGGCTCAATAGAGAGATACAAAGCTCGTTTGGTTTCTAAAGGCTACACACAAACTGAAGGTATTGACTACATGGACACCTTTTCACCACTTAATGAAATGACCACCATAAGGCTCTACTTGGCCATTGTTGCATCAAAAAATTGACATTTAATCCAATTGGATGTTAATAACGCTTTTTTCCATGGTGATCTTGACGAAGAGGTTTATGTGACACCACCTCTTGGCCTTCTTCCATCTAATCCTGACCATGTTTGCAAGCTTCAAAAGTCCCTTTATGGCCTGAAGCATGTTTTCAGACAATATTTTCCAAATTATCTTCCTTGCTTCTTTCCTTGCATTACACACAATCACCTTTTAATCGCTCTCTTCACCAAACTTCATGGAAACACCTTCACCACTAAAAGCATAAATATCCTCACCCGCATACCTTAACTTTGCATCCTTTACAAATGAACCTTTGGTGTAAAATACCACCTTAAATAACCTTATATCATGTAGACATTACAAATATAAAAGAGGGTAAATTAGACATTACATTCACAGTTAACACGAGAAAATCCTAGACGTTTACAGTTAACACAACAAAACAAACATGCAGTAATTTCAAAGCAAGTGAGGCATAACAAAGATAACCAATATTCTAGAAAATAAACAAATCATAATACAACAAACACAACACACGAAAGCACATGTTGGACTAACCTTAATGTTGGGACCACAACAAACACAAATTTGAATCAAAGCAAGCTTCGTTAATGTTGGGACCACAACTACTGAAATACGCAGAGCATCAAAGTTGTTGGGACCACATGCTTCAATGCGTCTTCAATTGAATTTTATTTTGGAACCACAACTACATAAAGGGGAGGCAAAGTGAAGAAAGCACCGTCGAGAATGAAGAAAAGATAATTAGAGATTTGGTTTGAATTTTAGGATTTCTATTAAAATAGAAAACACATAAGCACCCGCCTGTTATTTCTGAAAAAATGAAAAATAAATCAGTTAAAAAAATTTTAATCCATCTGTACTACAACATAAGCATTTGTTAGTGATATTTAACGTGAGGGATCAATTATATAGATAGAAGGAAAATTTTAAAGGGATTAAAAATAAAAATGATTATATTTATAAAGACCACAGATATATTTAACCCATATTGATTTCTTAAATTGTTTTTAACTCGAGTAGAATGAGGAAGAAATACGGTGTAAGTTGACTTGTTTTGTTTCTTTGCATTGAGTGACAGTGAACTTGTGACTACAAATTGCAGGGAAGTTCTCTTTTCAATCTTTTTGATAAATTCAATTAAAAATAGTTGTGTTTCAAAGCAAAAATAGTTTTGTCTTAATAAAATAAAGTTTTGAAGGAGGCGGCTCTGGCTCTGCTAGGGTTTGCTTTTCATGGTAATCTAACTTTTTCAATGTGTGTAGAAATGCATAATACCGGCAGAACCACCGGACCTGACCTCTCTTAATGCCGTGAATAACACCAAACTGATAGCTAAAACTTTTCTACAAGCTTTTAACAATGTTGAAGAAGACATATGGCTCATAACTCATCCCCAAAATAGATTACTTAAGTGGTAGGCCAAAATTTAGATATGGAACATGAGAATAACACGAATGGCATTACAAACTTTCATGGAACACCTGGAATTATGTCACAGTGCAACATATAAGCGGTCAACCATGGCATAGTGGTGGAATGTACGGACATACATGGCATAAATAAAGTGGCGGAAAAAACAAAGGAAGGTATAGACAACACAGAAACAGTGTGGGATATAGTCATTCATGCACAGCCTAATAATAATTATGCACATCATATGGAACAATATATGTTAAATGTTGGCCATATAGATTAATTAAACTCATATGGAAACCAAACTGTAGAGGAATTATGCACATCATAAATTGAAGATCGGAGGTTGCGAGATGCAACATTGGACTTAAACTTTCGATGCGGTGAAAGTGAGGTTGATTTGTAAGATTAATATTTGAATGTTCAAGTTAGTATCTGAATAATATAAGTAAATGAAGTTTGAATTTGAATTGTGTATCTGAAAAATGACACACTCCTCCTTTTTATAATAAACATATGTTGTTGTTTAGATTATGAATTTATGCGAATAAGTTTAATCTGATTCTAAATAATAATATTTTAGTATTTCTATACAAAATAAATGGATTAATAATTTCTTTTAATTTTTTTTTAATAATTAAGAAGTTTGAAAATAAAAATAAATTATATAATCATGATAATAGGTGATAGTAATAACTTATTTTATAAAGGATTATAAATCTATTATTGTATTTGAGAAAAATATAAATTCAAAAATGATTGTTCTTTTATTAAATCAATTTACAAATTTTACTTGATTATATGTGTTAATTAGTTTTAAATTTTGGCTTTGTAACTTCTAAGTATATTATTCAAAATTTACCCAAACAATTGTAAAATAGTCATTAATTTTACTATGAATAATAATAAATTTTACTTAATTTATTAATTTTTAAGAAAACTAGAGTTTCATATTAACATTCAATCTAACTTAATTAAATATTTAAATAAATATGAGTATGAAATCAATTTATGATCTTTAACTAATTAAAATGCAGGTCAATTCAAGTCTCAATTTTATTTTCAATTAAATTTAAATTTTGACAAAAAGAAATAATAAATTTAAAGATAATATAGTTTTTAAATAAAATAATCTAATAATATTAGTGTAATTTTAAATATAATAAATATATTAATAATTTATTTTAATGTATTTTATATATATTTAAAAATATTTAAAATAAAATCTTTGTTTATTTGTTATAAAAGAAAAAATTGATGATATTTATATAAGAAGAAAAAAGATACTCATACAATTAGATGGTACAATTTCCCTATTCATAACAAATTGTATCTTCGTCACTAAGAATAATAATCCCCCAAAGCGAGGATTCACCCACATCAGAAAAGGCTTCATTTAAGTTCCCCTCTTTGGTAAAGATCAAGAATGTTGAAGAATATACATAACCTTCCTACGGAGATGATGGGTTCACCATATTCCTTTTCATGATTTTCTGATATATTTTTGGCATATGACGTTAACAATTTAAAGAACAGGGAAGAAATGCTTCGGAGGATAAAAATAAGTAACCGTTCAGGAATGAGGAGAAAGAAAAACCTAGAAGAGAAATGACTTTAGTCCTTCCTACATTTATGAACTGACCTTATGAAATGAAAGATGTCATATCAACAGTCACTTCCCTCGCACGTAATACTTGAGTATTTCAGTTTCCTAGAAAGATCATAACCACTCCTTCAAAAGACATTCGGATTTACGAAATAATGGAAGTAAAGAAAGTATGACTAGTAACCGATGTCTATGATCCTTCAAACCCTCGCGCTTATTCCCTAACACAAGGGCATTGAGGGACAATTGTTTTGGGTCAGTCATGTCTATCTCAATCCGGACACACCTTCATGGATCCCACAAGCATAAGACGAGAACATTCCAAATTTAAATCAGATATCTACTAAGATTCTTGGGCATTCTACTGACCACTAGACCCTTAAAGATCGGGAAGCAGGAGATTTATACCTCTACGCATTCAACGGTCCTCTGCATTCCACACTAGAAAAATAGCGAGGCAATTATTTCTTTTCTCTCTATATACGAGATGACGATATTTCTGGTGACAAATTTCAAACACAATTTGAATACTCTCTCATCATTCACATACTGACTTGAGTGTCGAAGTACTAACCTTGCAGGTGCACCCCTCGCTTCGTCGCATCGAAAGTTCTCCTCTGCCACAGCTTCTGCAACTATATATATTTTTAATTCTGAAAGAGTGTGTAGTAAATTTCGTTCTTTCAGGGACAAGGATGAAGTTCATCTACCTTTGACTAGGTATGATCCTCTGTGACACATGGCGCAATTCAAAGCATGGTCGCACCAAGCCGGTTTCATGTCCCTCGTCTGTAAGTATAATTCAAAATATAACCACAATTAATTGAACTCATGCCTTATCCATATAAACATGATTAAGATATAACCATGTTTATACACACACACACACACAATATTGAGCAGTAGATCTTGTATGGAAACTTTTTCTTACAACAATAATGATGAAGAAATAATATTGTATGCAGTGAGTTGTTCTTCGTAAGAGTGGTGAGAAAGTTGTATGACCATGTCATGGCATCAAGGTTGTCTAAGAGGCTCTTATATAGAACTTGAGATAATACCGTTGGGGGAAATCAATAAAGATTTCGTGCCAGCTGTGGGAGACAAACGTAGTAAATTTCTTGTCCTTTCCATAGTAGGCTTGGAGCATAATCAAATGTTTACTTAAAAGGATTGTACTAAATTTGAATGCTTCCAGCTTAAGTTTATGACCAAGTGACATCTGATGGCGTGTTTCTGAGCATGTGTTAGAGTGAGGTGAGCATGATCAGAGTCTTCAGAGTTAGAGTCTTCAAATATCTCTTGCAGAGTCTTCGGATAAAGTTCTTAGAATCAGATCGTCAGAGCTTGAACTTCAGAGTCAGATTCTTCAGTTGATTGCTCCTCATATGCATTATGTTCAGAGTCAGATGTGATTTCTCTTTGTGTTGGGTCATCACTTCTGAACTAATTCAGATTCCAGATATTCGTTTCTTAATAATCAGAAGGTGACTTATCAAAGTCATTTTAACTTAGAATCCTGCACATTTAAGAAAATTGTTAGGGTACCAAATTGTTTCATTCTCTATTATCATCAAAACTTAGAGATATATTCCAGAATCAAAATCTTGTTCTAACAATCTCCCCCTTTTTGATGATGACAAAACTTAGGATTTTGTTAAAGCAATAAGGACTTTCAGAGATACTAAACTAAAAATGATCAGAGTCGGATATAAAAGTGACCCCCCTGAGGTTAGCAATCTCCCCCTAAGTCTGATATTTAAAAAAGTTTTAAAGATGTTTAGTATCATATATGAGTTTATGGGAAAGCGAATTTCTTACCAGATCTTCTTAGGTTGTTTGACTTGATTTAGTAGTTTCTCAGATGAAAATTCAGTTTTCCTTGATTCAGATAGGTCTTGAGAATTGACTTAGAACTATGCTATAATTTTATGTCAGAATGTAAGCAGTGCATTTCTGAGATTTAGATAAAATAATTCATCAAAAGACTTTTATCTAATTCTCCCCCTTTTTATCAGACTCAAAAAGTAAACAAGCCAGAAATTCATTGATTGGAAGAAGAACTTTAGATAGTACAACGAGAAAAGAGCAGAAACTAAGCCTTAACATTAAAAACACTTGAAAAAATATTACAGAGAAATCCTAAAGTGTCTAAGTTTTAAGTGGATGAGGCATCCTCTGAAGTAGCTCAGCTAGTAGGCTCTGAATGCCGGTGTTGACCTGATCTTGTTTGTTGAGCCTGACTCTGACCAATTATTGTTCCTGCAACTCTTCAAGAGCTCTGATGACTAGAGGGGCAAGATCAGCTATTGATGACTCTCCCTGAGTCAAAGCAACCTCAGTAGATTTGTTAGATGAAGCCTTTTGAGCAGCTTCTGCGACCATTGTTGCTTTTGTTTCTTGCTCATCTTTCTCTTTGGCATGAGCTTCTGCGGTTGCTTTCTCAGCAGCCTCTTTGGAAGCTTTCTCAGTTGATTCCCTTTCAACCTTTTATGTCGCTTCCTTCGCTAACCTTGATTCTAGCATTTCCTCAACACTTCTGATGAAGTCATTTATGACTTGTTCAGGGAGGCCCTTCATCTTGAAGATCTCAGAGGTCATCCATCTAATGAATTTGTTCCAGTTAGTCCTTACTTCAGAAGGATTCTCACTGGTGTAGGATTCGTCAGAGAACTTCTTGAACCTAGAAGCTGAACTTTCTGAGACTTTGGTTAATGCTGAAGGAAAATTGCCATCCAAGGCGCAGCGGAATTTAAAAATTTCTCCATTTAGTGATCCTTACGAATGGGCATGATCAGTGATATAATCGTTACCTCTTATGGCGATTCAAACCTTTGGTGCAGATCTCTTGTAACGATCAAAACCTTAGATACAAACCCACGGAGCGATCACGAACGTTGAACGATGACAACGTCTCTACTCAGTCCACACAAACGGGTTCCTTCAATCTCAGTGCTAGCTCGTACGAATGAAGGCTTTGAGTGAGAGAGAGGGGGAAACAAAATTCTAAGTCTTCACTTGAGTTGAGTCTGAATAACAATGCTTCTACCCAAGGGTTCTATTTATAGAACCACTTGTGTGGGCTTCAAGCTAAAAAGTCCACTTAAGTGTATTTTGGCCCATATCTTATAATATGCCCAAAATCACTTAAGCGTGTGGTACCTTACCATATTTCGTATTCCATTTAAGTGCACCGTACCTTACGGTGTTCCTTAGTTACTCTATTTCTCATCAATCCGTCCTTTGTGTGTGACCCTGTAGGTTTTCGCGACGTTGGCAGTTATATTAAATCACGCATTTAACATAATAAATAGTGAGCGGTATCTAGTAACACATCACTGCTACCCAAGACACGAAAATGTCATGTGATCTGACAAAACCTCCTGTGATAATAATTATGTGTATAATTACCCTTTTGCCCTTATATCTATATTGAACACAAGGTATAGACCGTGTCATCCTTGTCCAGTTCAATATTGGGCCCATAGACATTTATCCTGTTACGCAGAATGGGCAAATTCCATCTAGGACACTCATGTCCCTCAGCATGCTTTGTGGAGTACCCATCAACTGTCTTTATGGTTACCCAGTTACGGACAACGTTGGATCAGCAATAAAGCACTCGACTCTACATCTAGGGTCCATAGTGGTTTCAGGTCGAAGAGTGGTATATGTAACACCCCAAATATTGTTAGAGTAATTTAAATATTATTTAATATGATTATTGGAAGGTAAAAGGAATTATTAAATAATATCGGGAATTATTATTATTATTATTATTATTAGAGATGTTATTTATTTTAATAATAATTAAATAAATAAAATAAATGGAATATGAAGAGTGGAAGGGTAAAAGTGGAAATTGGATAAAAGAGGCAAAAGTGAGAACTCAGGTTGTTTTCACGTGTTTTTGCCTCAAAGTCAGAGAAAGGAGGAGAAACGCTGAAGAGAAAGAGAAGGAAGAGGAAAAGGCCAAAGATTTGCTCAGAGCTTCCTTCAATCCAAAGAGGTAAGGGGTCTGAACCTTATTAAATAATAATATGCTGAAAATGGTGAAATATTAGATGAACGAAATTGGGATTTTAATCGAAGGAATTCGTAGAAATTATATGCAATGATGTTAGGATTTGTGAAATCGAATAGGAGACTAATTGTATTAGATGATATGAGTGATTTTGTGTGAAATTTGGACTGTGGAGGGATGAATTTGGATAGATCTCGTAGCAGAGGGAGCCATTGCAGATCTGGAGATCTGGTTTCTGGTCATACGCGTATGGCACTAGGCAATACGCGTATGAGATGGCCTGGTACGCGTATGGCACTAGGCAATACGCGTATGGATGAGGAAGATGGGATTTTGAACGTGAAATGGTCTCTGGTGGTACGCGTATGGGGAAGTGATACGCGTAGCATACGCGTATGGACATGGGCAATACGCGTATGGATTTGGTCAGGCGTGGGCAATACGCGTATGGGCATAGGCAATACGCGTATGGGCAGACTTGTGGTCCTTCCTGGGCTGTTGTTGTGCAGTTTTTGGTTGTTTAGGCTGAGCGAGGTAACTTAGCTGATGCATGGTATACGAGGGATCATTTCCCGTTGCTTTGAGTGGTATAGATATTAGTAGAGCGTGCTAATACTGTGTTTGATTATGTGGCATGATGTGATATGCTTTTGTGATAGAATGTGTTAATGATGATGATAACATGACTATATGATGTTGTTGTTGCTATGTTGATTATGATGCATGCTTGGTGTGCATGCATTCATGAAAGGCCGATGCCTAGTGATGAACGGACTGAGTTCCAATGATGTTGTTGACTCCGGGCTTGTTGAGAGGCTTGGTTCCTTACGGGGAACTCGGATTCTATGGTGATGAATCTGGGAGTGGTGATCCTGTAGTTGGTCACAAAATGGGTATACCGAGTCGTGTTGAGTCATGCATGGGTGTGTGCATTGCATTTGATATGTTGTTTTGTTGATGTTCATGAATGTGTTGATTATGATGAGCTGTGTTGGCATATGTGAAATATATTTATGTTTATATTTCTGTCGTTATCTTATTATTTAATAATGTAATTCTCACCCCTTCTGCATGTGTTTATGTTCATCTATGATGAGCAATGTGCAGATAAAGAGGAGTAGCTATTGTTGAGGTTTGAAGAATAAGTGTAGAGTTATTCTACTGAGTCGAGTCAAATGCTCTGGTCATGTGACACCGGGATTATGGGATTCGATAGATAATTGATTATTATTTACGTTGTTTATGATGACTATTTAAATATGTCGTTTGGGTAGAAGGGTGTTACATTAGTGGTATCAGAGCATGGTCAGTCCAGTCGAGTCATAATGTGAGGTTTTCCCTGTTGGTCGATTAGTGTAAATGACATTGTCGATATTTAACGGTTGTGGTTGTGTTGTGCAGAGTATGGCTGGAGAAAATGACCGTGCGATTGCTGAGGCTTTGGCTGCTATGGCGCAGGCTATGCAGGCGCAGCAGAATCCGTCGGTCGACGAGTTTAGGAATTTGGGAAGGTTTTTGAAGAATAACCCTCCTACATTCAAAGGGCGCTATGATCCAGATGGTGCTCAGATTTGGCTGAAGGAAATTGAGAAGATTTTCCGGGTGATGACGTGTACTGAAGCACAGAAGGTGCAGTTTGGTACGCATATGTTATCTGAAGAGGCTGAAAACTGGTGGGATAACACTCGCCAGAGAATTGCAGTACCAGGTGCTGAGATGACTTGGGAAAGGTTCAAGACGGCCTTTTCTGGAGAAATATTTTCCTGCTGATGTGCGATGTAAGAAGGAGATGGAATTTCTAGAACTGAAGCAGGGTAACATGTCTGTTGCTGATTACGCTTCGAAGTTTGAGGAGCTGGTGCAGTATTGTCCTCATTATAATAATGCTGATGCTGAGGAATCCAAGTGTGTCAAGTTTGAGAACGGGTTGCGTCCCGAAATCAAACAAGGCATTGGTTACCAGGAGATTCGTAGGTTTCCTACACTGGTTAATAAGTGCAGGATATTTGATGAAGATAGCAAGGCTAGGACTGCTCATTACAAGAGTCTTAGTGAGAAGAAGAATAAGGATCATGGTAGTCCTTATGCATCTCCGAATGGTAAAGGTAAGCAGAAAGTGGCAGATGAGAAGAAGCCAAGTGGGGGAGGATCTTCCATAGCTGGTAAATGTTTCAAGTGTGGCGAGCCAGGCCACCGTGCTGATAGCTGTACCAAGAAAGTGCTGAGATGTTTCCGATGCGGTCAGGCTGGTCATAGAGTTACGGAATGTAAGGATGCTGGTCCGACATGTTTTAATTGTGGCGAGAAAGGCCATATCAGTTCGCAGTGCTCGAAACCGAAGAAGGCGGCTACTGCAGCTCATACTACTGGTAGGGTGTTTGCTCTGAGTGGGACTGAAACTCCTAAAGAAGATAATCTGATTAAAGGTACTTGCTTGATTAATAATGTTGAATTGCTTGCCATTGTTGACACTGGTGCTACTCATTCGTTTATTTCGTATGAGTGTGCGACCAGGATTGGTGTGATTATGTCGTCCCTAGGCGGAAGTATGGTGATAGATACTCCTGCTAATGGTTCTGTGAAGACTTCTGTTGTCTGTCGAGGTTGTCGTTTGACGATCTTTGAGAGAGAGTTCGTGGTTGATTTGGTGTGCTTGCCCTTGCACCAAATTGATATTATTCTGGGAATGAATTGGCTAGAATTCTATGGCGTGTTTATCAACTGCTATAGTAAGACGGTGCGGTTTTCTGAAGTTGGTGAGAATGATGAGGCCAGATTTCTATCTGCTAGGCAGGTGGGGGAATTTGTGAAAGATGAAGCTCAGATATTCGCTTTATTTGCGTCTCTGCAAACGGATAAGAAAGTGGTGAGTGTAGATTTGCCTGTTGTCTGTGAATTTCAGGATGTGTTTCCGGAGGATGTAAGTGAATTACCTCCAGAACGTGAAGTCGAATTTGCCATTGACTTAGTACCAGGTACGAGTCCGGTGTCGATGTCTCCTTATAGAATGTCGGCAACTGAATTAGTTGAATTGAAGAAGCAACTTGAAGAATTGCTTGAGAAGAAGTTTGTGCGTCCAAGTGTTTCTCCTTGGGGTGCACCAGTATTGTTAGTGAAGAAGAAAGAAGGTACGATGAGGTTGTGTGTCGATTATCGGCAGTTGAATAAGGTGACTATCAAGAATCGGTATCCATTGCCGAGGATTGATGATTTGATGGACCAGTTGGTTGGAGCTCATGTTTTCAGTAAGATTGATTTGCGGTCGGGTTATCATCAGATCCGAGTGAAGTCAGATGATATTGCGAAGACTGCTTTCCGTACGAGGTATGGTCATTATGAATACACTGTGATGCCGTTTGGTGTGTCTAATGCTCCAGGTGTGTTTATGGAATATATGAATCGTATATTTCATTCGTACCTTGATAATTTTGTTGTGGTGTTCATAGATGATATATTGATATATTCTAAGACGGAAGAAGAGCATGCAGGACATCTGAGAATTGTTTTGCAGGTGTTAAGAGAAAAGAAATTATATGCAAAGTTATCTAAATGTGAGTTCTGGTTGAAGGAAGTGAGTTTCCTTGGCCATGTGATTTCGAGTGGTGGGATTTCTGTTGATCCTGCTAAAGTTGTTGCTGTATTACAGTGGGAGACTCCGAAGTCTGCTACTGAGATACGCAGTTTTCTGGGGTTAGCTGGTTATTATCGCAGATTTATTGAGGGCTTCTCTAAGTTGGCATTGCCGTTGACGCAGTTGACTAAGAAGGGTCAAGTGTATGTGTGGGATACAGCTTGTGAAGCGAGTTTTGTTGAGTTGAAGAGGCGGTTGACCAGTGCTCCAGTGTTGATCTTGCCTAATCCTGGTGAGTCCTTCGTTGTTTATTGTGATGCTTCTTTGATGGGTCTTGGTGGTGTTTTGATGCAGAACGGTAAAGTTGTAGCTTATGCTTCTAGACAGTTGAAAGTTCATGAGAGGAATTATCCTACGCATGATCTAGAACTTGCAGCTGTTGTATTTGTGTTGAAAATGTGGAGGCATTATCTGTATGGTTCCAGATTCGAAGTGTTCAGTGATCACAAGAGTCTGAAGTATCTGTTTGATCAGAAAGAGTTAAATATGAGGCAGAGAAGGTGGTTAGAATTACTGAAGGATTTTGACTTTGAATTAAGTTATCATCCCGGTAAGGCTAATGTAGTTGCAGACGCGCTGAGTAGGAAGTCTCTACATATGTCTATGATGATGGTTCGGGAGCTTGAGTTAATTGAACAGTTCCGTGATATGAGTTTGGGTTGTGAAGTTTCCGCCGATAGTGTAAAATTGGGTATGCTGAAGTTGACTAGTGGAATTCTGGAAGATATTCGTAATGGTCAGCAAGTTGATGTCGCTCTAGTTGATCATATTACTATGGTTAACCAGGGTAATGGTGGTAATTTTGAGATTGATGAGAATGGCATCCTGCGATTTAAAGGTAGAGTTTGTGTTCCTGAGGTGTCTGAATTGAAAAAGAGTATTCTTGAAGAGGGCCATAGGAGTGGATTGAGTATCCATCCAGGTGCAACTAAAATGTATCAAGATTTGAAGAAGTTGTTTTGGTGGGCTGGTATGAAAAGAGATGTTGCTAAGTTTGTGTATGCCTGTTTGACTTGTCAGAAGTCAAAGATTGAACATCAGAAACCGGCGGGTATGATGCAACCTTTGAAGATTCCTGAATGGAAGTGGGATAGCATTTCCATGGATTTTGTGACGGGATTGCCGAGGACGGTGAAAGGTAATGATTCTATTTGGGTGATTGTGGATCGGTTGACTAAGTCGGCGCATTTCTTGCCGATGAAGATTAATCACTCTTTAGAGAAGTTGGCAGAGTTGTATATTGAGGAGATAGTGAGGCTGCATGGTATTCCATCCAGTATTGTGTCTGATAGAGATCCCAGATTTACTTCTAGATTTTGGGAAAGTTTGCAGAAAGCGTTGGGGACTAAGTTGAGGTTGAGTTCAGCTTATCATCCTCAGACTGATGGTCAGACTGAAAGAACTATCCAATCCTTGGAGGATTTGTTGAGAGCTTGTGTGTTGGAGCAGAGTGGTTCTTGGGATAGTTATTTGCCGTTGGTGGAGTTTACTTATAATAATAGTTTTCATGCTAGTATCGGTATGGCTCCATATGAAGCATTGTATGGTAGGAGGTGTAGAACTCCATTGTGTTGGTATGAATCAGGTGAGAGTGTTGTACTCGGACCTGAGATTGTGCAGCAGACGACTGAAAGGGTTAAGATGATTCAGGAGAAAATGAAGATTTCTCAGAGTCGTCAGAAGAGTTATCATGATAACAGGAGAAAGGCACTTGAGTTCCAAGAGGGAGACCACGTGTTCTTGAGAGTTACTCCGACGACAGGTGTGGGTAGAGCTTTAAAGTCTAAAAAGCTTACTCCGAGGTTTGTGGGTCCGTATCAGATTTTGAAGAGGGTTGGGGAAGTGGCGTATCGGATAGCTTTATCGCCGTCGCTTTCTAATCTACATGATGTGTTTCATGTATCTCAGTTAAGAAAGTATATTGCGGATCCTTCGCATGTTGTTCAGTTGGATGATATCCAGGTGAGGGATAATTTGACCGTTGAGGTGTTACCAATTCGGATAGATGACCGAGAAGAGAAGACCCTGAGAGGTAAGAAAATTGCTCTAGTGAAAGTTGTTTGGGGAGGTCCGGCTGGTGAGAGCTTGACTTGGGAGCGTGAAGATCAGATGAAGGAGTCGTATCCGGCTCTATTTGCTTGAGGTATGTTTTCGAGGACGAAAACTTCTAAAGTGGGGGAGAGTTGTAACACCCCAAATATTGTTAGAGTAATTTAAATATTATTTAATATGATTATTGGAAGGTAAAAGAATTATTAAATAATATCGGGAATTATTATTATTATTATTATTATTATTAGAGATGTTATTTATTTTAATAATAATTAAATAAATAAAATAAATGGAATATGAAGAGTGGAAGGGTAAAAGTGGAAATTGGATAAAAGAGGCAAAAGTGAGAACTCAGGTTGTTTTCACGTGTTTTTGCCTCAGAGTCAGAGAAAGGAGGAGAAACGCTGAAGAGAAAGAGAAGGAAGAGGAAAAGGCCAAAGATTTGCTCAGAGCTTCCTTCAATCCAAAGAGGTAAGGGGTCTGAACCTTATTAAATAATAATATGCTGAAAATGGTGAAATATTAGATGAACGAAATTGGGATTTTAATCGAAGGAATTCGTAGAAATTATATGCAATGATGTTAGGATTTGTGAAATCGAATAGGAGACTAATTGTATTAGATGATATGAGTGATTTTGTGTGAAATTTGGACTGTGGAGGGATGAATTTGGATAGATCTCGTAGCAGAGGGAGCCATTGCAGATCTGGAGATCTGGTTTCTGGTCATACGCGTATGGCACTAGGCAATACGCGTATGAGATGGCCTGGTACGCGTATGGCACTAGGCAATACGCATATGGATGAGGAAGATGGGATTTTGAACGTGAAATGGTCTCTGGTGGTACGCGTATGGGGAAGTGATACGCGTAGCATACGCGTATGGACATGGGCAATACGCGTATGGATTTGGTCAGGCGTGGGCAATACGCGTATGGGCATAGGCAATACGCGTATGGGCAGACTTGTGGTCCTTCCTGGGCTGTTGTTGTGCAGTTTTTGGTTGTTTAGGCTGAGCGAGGTAACTTAGCTGATGCATGGTATACGAGGGATCATTTCCCGTTGCTTTGAGTGGTATAGATATTAGTAGAGCGTGCTAATACTGTGTTTGATTATGTGGCATGATGTGATATGCTTTTGTGATAGAATGTGTTAATGATGATGATAACATGACTATATGATGTTGTTGTTGCTATGTTGATTATGATGCATGCTTGGTGTGCATGCATTCATGAAAGGCCGATGCCTAGTGATGAACGGACTGAGTTCCAATGATGTTGTTGACTCCGGGCTTGTTGAGAGGCTTGGTTCCTTACGGGGAACTCGGATTCTATGGTGATGAATCTGGGAGTGGTGATCCTGTAGTTGGTCACAAAATGGGTATACCGAGTCGTGTTGAGTCATGCATGGGTGTGTGCATTGCATTTGATATGTTGTTTTGTTGATGTTCATGAATGTGTTGATTATGATGAGCTGTGTTGGCATATGTGAAATATATTTATGTTTATATTTCTGTCGTTATCTTATTATTTAATAATGTAATTCTCACCCCTTCTGCATGTGTTTATGTTCATCTATGATGAGCAATGTGCAGATAAAGAGGAGTAGCTATTGTTGAGGTTTGAAGAATAAGTGTAGAGTTATTCTACTGAGTCGAGTCAAATGCTCTGGTCATGTGACACCGGGATTATGGGATTCGATAGATAATTGATTATTATTTACGTTGTTTATGATGACTATTTAAATATGTCGTTTGGGTAGAAGGGTGTTACATTAGTGGTATCAGAGCATGGTCAGTCCAGTCGAGTCATAATGTGAGGTTTTCCCTGTTGGTCGATTAGTGTAAATGACATTGTCGATATTTAACGGTTGTGGTTGTGTTGTGCAGAGTATGGCTGGAGAAAATGACCGTGCGATTGCTGAGGCTTTGGCTGCTATGGCGCAGGCTATGCAGGCGCAGCAGAATCCGTCGGTCGACGAGTTTAGGAATTTGGGAAGGTTTTTGAAGAATAACCCTCCTACATTCAAAGGGCGCTATGATCCAGATGGTGCTCAGATTTGGCTGAAGGAAATTGAGAAGATTTTCCGGGTGATGACGTGTACTGAAGCACAGAAGGTGCAGTTTGGTACGCATATGTTATCTGAAGAGGCTGAAAACTGGTGGGATAACACTCGCCAGAGAATTGCAGTACCAGGTGCTGAGATGACTTGGGAAAGGTTCAAGACGGCCTTTTCTGGAGAAATATTTTCCTGCTGATGTGCGATGTAAGAAGGAGATGGAATTTCTAGAACTGAAGCAGGGTAACATGTCTGTTGCTGATTACGCTTCGAAGTTTGAGGAGCTGGTGCAGTATTGTCCTCATTATAATAATGCTGATGCTGAGGAATCCAAGTGTGTCAAGTTTGAGAACGGGTTGCGTCCCGAAATCAAACAAGGCATTGGTTACCAGGAGATTCGTAGGTTTCCTACACTGGTTAATAAGTGCAGGATATTTGATGAAGATAGCAAGGCTAGGACTGCTCATTACAAGAGTCTTAGTGAGAAGAAGAATAAGGATCATGGTAGTCCTTATGCATCTCCGAATGGTAAAGGTAAGCAGAAAGTGGCAGATGAGAAGAAGCCAAGTGGGGGAGGATCTTCCATAGCTGGTAAATGTTTCAAGTGTGGCGAGCCAGGCCACCGTGCTGATAGCTGTACCAAGAAAGTGCTGAGATGTTTCCGATGCGGTCAGGCTGGTCATAGAGTTACGGAATGTAAGGATGCTGGTCCGACATGTTTTAATTGTGGCGAGAAAGGCCATATCAGTTCGCAGTGCTCGAAACCGAAGAAGGCGGCTACTGCAGCTCATACTACTGGTAGGGTGTTTGCTCTGAGTGGGACTGAAACTCCTAAAGAAGATAATCTGATTAAAGGTACTTGCTTGATTAATAATGTTGAATTGCTTGCCATTGTTGACACTGGTGCTACTCATTCGTTTATTTCGTATGAGTGTGCGACCAGGATTGGTGTGATTATGTCGTCCCTAGGCGGAAGTATGGTGATAGATACTCCTGCTAATGGTTCTGTGAAGACTTCTGTTGTCTGTCGAGGTTGTCGTTTGACGATCTTTGAGAGAGAGTTCGTGGTTGATTTGGTGTGCTTGCCCTTGCACCAAATTGATATTATTCTGGGAATGAATTGGCTAGAATTCTATGGCGTGTTTATCAACTGCTATAGTAAGACGGTGCGGTTTTCTGAAGTTGGTGAGAATGATGAGGCCAGATTTCTATCTGCTAGGCAGGTGGGGGAATTTGTGAAAGATGAAGCTCAGATATTCGCTTTATTTGCGTCTCTGCAAACGGATAAGAAAGTGGTGAGTGTAGATTTGCCTGTTGTCTGTGAATTTCAGGATGTGTTTCCGGAGGATGTAAGTGAATTACCTCCAGAACGTGAAGTCGAATTTGCCATTGACTTAGTACCAGGTACGAGTCCGGTGTCGATGTCTCCTTATAGAATGTCGGCAACTGAATTAGTTGAATTGAAGAAGCAACTTGAAGAATTGCTTGAGAAGAAGTTTGTGCGTCCAAGTGTTTCTCCTTGGGGTGCACCAGTATTGTTAGTGAAGAAGAAAGAAGGTACGATGAGGTTGTGTGTCGATTATCGGCAGTTGAATAAGGTGACTATCAAGAATCGGTATCCATTGCCGAGGATTGATGATTTGATGGACCAGTTGGTTGGAGCTCATGTTTTCAGTAAGATTGATTTGCGGTCGGGTTATCATCAGATCCGAGTGAAGTCAGATGATATTGCGAAGACTGCTTTCCGTACGAGGTATGGTCATTATGAATACACTGTGATGCCGTTTGGTGTGTCTAATGCTCCAGGTGTGTTTATGGAATATATGAATCGTATATTTCATTCGTACCTTGATAATTTTGTTGTGGTGTTCATAGATGATATATTGATATATTCTAAGACGGAAGAAGAGCATGCAGGACATCTGAGAATTGTTTTGCAGGTGTTAAGAGAAAAGAAATTATATGCAAAGTTATCTAAATGTGAGTTCTGGTTGAAGGAAGTGAGTTTCCTTGGCCATGTGATTTCGAGTGGTGGGATTTCTGTTGATCCTGCTAAAGTTGTTGCTGTATTACAGTGGGAGACTCCGAAGTCTGCTACTGAGATACGCAGTTTTCTGGGGTTAGCTGGTTATTATCGCAGATTTATTGAGGGCTTCTCTAAGTTGGCATTGCCGTTGACGCAGTTGACTAAGAAGGGTCAAGTGTATGTGTGGGATACAGCTTGTGAAGCGAGTTTTGTTGAGTTGAAGAGGCGGTTGACCAGTGCTCCAGTGTTGATCTTGCCTAATCCTGGTGAGTCCTTCGTTGTTTATTGTGATGCTTCTTTGATGGGTCTTGGTGGTGTTTTGATGCAGAACGGTAAAGTTGTAGCTTATGCTTCTAGACAGTTGAAAGTTCATGAGAGGAATTATCCTACGCATGATCTAGAACTTGCAGCTGTTGTATTTGTGTTGAAAATGTGGAGGCATTATCTGTATGGTTCCAGATTCGAAGTGTTCAGTGATCACAAGAGTCTGAAGTATCTGTTTGATCAGAAAGAGTTAAATATGAGGCAGAGAAGGTGGTTAGAATTACTGAAGGATTTTGACTTTGAATTAAGTTATCATCCCGGTAAGGCTAATGTAGTTGCAGACGCGCTGAGTAGGAAGTCTCTACATATGTCTATGATGATGGTTCGGGAGCTTGAGTTAATTGAACAGTTCCGTGATATGAGTTTGGGTTGTGAAGTTTCCGCCGATAGTGTAAAGTTGGGTATGCTGAAGTTGACTAGTGGAATTCTGGAAGATATTCGTAATGGTCAGCAAGTTGATGTCGCTCTAGTTGATCATATTACTATGGTTAACCAGGGTAATGGTGGTAATTTTGAGATTGATGAGAATGGCATCCTGCGATTTAAAGGTAGAGTTTGTGTTCCTGAGGTGTCTGAATTGAAAAAGAGTATTCTTGAAGAGGGCCATAGGAGTGGATTGAGTATCCATCCAGGTGCAACTAAAATGTATCAAGATTTGAAGAAGTTGTTTTGGTGGGCTGGTATGAAAAGAGATGTTGCTAAGTTTGTGTATGCCTGTTTGACTTGTCAGAAGTCAAAGATTGAACATCAGAAACCGGCGGGTATGATGCAACCTTTGAAGATTCCTGAATGGAAGTGGGATAGCATTTCCATGGATTTTGTGACGGGATTGCCGAGGACGGTGAAAGGTAATGATTCTATTTGGGTGATTGTGGATCGGTTGACTAAGTCGGCGCATTTCTTGCCGATGAAGATTAATCACTCTTTAGAGAAGTTGGCAGAGTTGTATATTGAGGAGATAGTGAGGCTGCATGGTATTCCATCCAGTATTGTGTCTGATAGAGATCCCAGATTTACTTCTAGATTTTGGGAAAGTTTGCAGAAAGCGTTGGGGACTAAGTTGAGGTTGAGTTCAGCTTATCATCCTCAGACTGATGGTCAGACTGAAAGAACTATCCAATCCTTGGAGGATTTGTTGAGAGCTTGTGTGTTGGAGCAGAGTGGTTCTTGGGATAGTTATTTGCCGTTGGTGGAGTTTACTTATAATAATAGTTTTCATGCTAGTATCGGTATGGCTCCATATGAAGCATTGTATGGTAGGAGGTGTAGAACTCCATTGTGTTGGTATGAATCAGGTGAGAGTGTTGTACTCGGACCTGAGATTGTGCAGCAGACGACTGAAAGGGTTAAGATGATTCAGGAGAAAATGAAGATTTCTCAGAGTCGTCAGAAGAGTTATCATGATAACAGGAGAAAGGCACTTGAGTTCCAAGAGGGAGACCACGTGTTCTTGAGAGTTACTCCGACGACAGGTGTGGGTAGAGCTTTAAAGTCTAAAAAGCTTACTCCGAGGTTTGTGGGTCCGTATCAGATTTTGAAGAGGGTTGGGGAAGTGGCGTATCGGATAGCTTTATCGCCGTCGCTTTCTAATCTACATGATGTGTTTCATGTATCTCAGTTAAGAAAGTATATTGCGGATCCTTCGCATGTTGTTCAGTTGGATGATATCCAGGTGAGGGATAATTTGACCGTTGAGGTGTTACCAATTCGGATAGATGACCGAGAAGAGAAGACCCTGAGAGGTAAGAAAATTGCTCTAGTGAAAGTTGTTTGGGGAGGTCCGGCTGGTGAGAGCTTGACTTGGGAGCGTGAAGATCAGATGAAGGAGTCGTATCCGGCTCTATTTGCTTGAGGTATGTTTTCGAGGACGAAAACTTCTAAAGTGGGGGAGAGTTGTAACACCCCAAATATTGTTAGAGTAATTTAAATATTATTTAATATGATTATTGGAAGGTAAAAGGAATTATTAAATAATATCGGGAATTATTATTATTATTATTATTATTATTAGAGATGTTATTTATTTTAATAATAATTAAATAAATAAAATAAATGGAATATGAAGAGTGGAAGGGTAAAAGTGGAAATTGGATAAAAGAGGCAAAAGTGAGAACTCAGGTTGTTTTCACGTGTTTTTGCCTCAGAGTCAGAGAAAGGAGGAGAAACGCTGAAGAGAAAGAGAAGGAAGAGGAAAAGGCCAAAGATTTGCTCAGAGCTTCCTTCAATCCAAAGAGGTAAGGGGTCTGAACCTTATTAAATAATAATATGCTGAAAATGGTGAAATATTAGATGAACGAAATTGGGATTTTAATCGAAGGAATTCGTAGAAATTATATGCAATGATGTTAGGATTTGTGAAATCGAATAGGAGACTAATTGTATTAGATGATATGAGTGATTTTGTGTGAAATTTGGACTGTGGAGGGATGAATTTGGATAGATCTCGTAGCAGAGGGAGCCATTGCAGATCTGGAGATCTGGTTTCTGGTCATACGCGTATGGCACTAGGCAATACGCGTATGAGATGGCCTGGTACGCGTATGGCACTAGGCAATACGCGTATGGATGAGGAAGATGGGATTTTGAACGTGAAATGGTCTCTGGTGGTACGCGTATGGGGAAGTGATACGCGTAGCATACGCGTATGGACATGGGCAATACGCGTATGGATTTGGTCAGGCGTGGGCAATACGCGTATGGGCATAGGCAATACGCGTATGGGCAGACTTGTGGTCCTTCCTGGGCTGTTGTTGTGCAGTTTTTGGTTGTTTAGGCTGAGCGAGGTAACTTAGCTGATGCATGGTATACGAGGGATCATTTCCCGTTGCTTTGAGTGGTATAGATATTAGTAGAGCGTGCTAATACTGTGTTTGATTATGTGGCATGATGTGATATGCTTTTGTGATAGAATGTGTTAATGATGATGATAACATGACTATATGATGTTGTTGTTGCTATGTTGATTATGATGCATGCTTGGTGTGCATGCATTCATGAAAGGCCGATGCCTAGTGATGAACGGACTGAGTTCCAATGATGTTGTTGACTCCGGGCTTGTTGAGAGGCTTGGTTCCTTACGGGGAACTCGGATTCTATGGTGATGAATCTGGGAGTGGTGATCCTGTAGTTGGTCACAAAATGGGTATACCGAGTCGTGTTGAGTCATGCATGGGTGTGTGCATTGCATTTGATATGTTGTTTTGTTGATGTTCATGAATGTGTTGATTATGATGAGCTGTGTTGGCATATGTGAAATATATTTATGTTTATATTTCTGTCGTTATATTATTATTTAATAATGTAATTCTCACCCCTTCTGCATGTGTTTATGTTCATCTATGATGAGCAATGTGCAGATAAAGAGGAGTAGCTATTGTTGAGGTTTGAAGAATAAGTGTAGAGTTATTCTACTGAGTCGAGTCAAATGCTCTGGTCATGTGACACCGGGATTATGGGATTCGATAGATAATTGATTATTATTTACGTTGTTTATGATGACTAACATGTTGAGATGTTTTGTTGAGATAATGTTGAACCATTATTATGAATTGTTATATGATGAATGATAATATTAATGTTGTTGTCCGCTGCGAAGTTTTAATAAAATAAATAATATGTTTTATGTTGTGATGTGATAATTGTTATGTTGAAAGAAATGTAAACTCTTCTACATGTTGTACTCTGATAATCTATTTAAATATGTCGTTTGGGTAGAAGGGTGTTACAGTATACACCATTATCACCATGAGAATAACTTATGCCACTTTGCATAACTTTCTATATAGTATTCTCATAGCGGGTCAATCCGGTATAAATATTACTCTTAATATTCATACCTATGTTTAAGACTTGATAACTCTTTATCCATGATCCATGAGATGTGATCATCAATCTACAAACATAATAGTCTTAATGTTTTAATGTTATCCCACTTCACAATAAAGCTCGACTACGGATACTTTAAGAATAGTGTCCTTATGTTTAATGTGATCTCATGATTAAGTCATACTTGATACATTAAACGGACTAGCTATTCTAGGGACTTTATTAATCAAACATAATAAAGAAAAAGCCTTTTATTAATTAATAAATAATTCGATACAAGTACCAAAAGTATTGGCCTCTAGGGCTTACACCAACAAATGCCTCATCAAAGATGGGTAGGGTGAGTTTAGGTTCAGAAGGTTCAGGAATAGGTTGGTATGCTGGTACAGAAGAAGTTCTTTCTGAATCAGCTATGGCTTGAAAGTCTTCAAGGTTTGTGGAGGTTGGGTCGGGATAATCTGAACCAGAGTGTTCAGAGTCTATGGTGAGGTCATAGTAAGTAGGGGAGCTATGGGTGGTGGATAGGGTTGGTAATAAGGGTTTGTTGAATAAGAGTGCTTTAGAGTGTGGGATGGAGGTTGAAGAGAGGTAATGAAGGAGAAAAAGTGATGGTTCTGAGAGGGATGGCGTCAGAGGTTATTGGTTCTGAAGGAAAGGTTTAAGAAGGAGTAGGTTCTGAGTAGGCTTGGTTAGATGGGTTTGGTTCAGAATGAGTTGGTATGGATGATGTTGGTTTAGATGAGGTAGGGAGTGAAGTTGTTGGTTGTTAAGATTTGGATTTTTTAGTGGAAACGTTAATATCTGTGGTAGGTGGAGTGAAGGAAGTTGTAACTGTGGTTCAGATTGTGGGAGGTGGTAGAGGGAGTGATGCGGCAAGTTGCTTAGAGTCGGAGGAGATCAGATCTTCTGAGATCTTACCAGAAGGTGCTAAAGAAGAGGTCAGAGGAATTGGCTTCTTCTTGGTCACTGAAGACTCTCCCAGCTTGAGAATCTTCTTCTTCTGAATAGTTCTCTTCTGAGAGGGTTCCCTTTTTCTCTTCAAGAAGTTAGGAGGAGGATCTGGGAGCCAATCCATATTAAAGCTAGAGATGTCGTAGCCTTGAGCCTCTAGATCTTGTAGATAAAACTCTATGACTTATGGAGGATCAATTTTGGTGAAGAGGTACATCTCATTCGCTTTCTCTCTTTTGTCCTTCAATTCCTCCCAAGAGGTATTTCTGGTAGGTTTGACAAGGACCTTATCAATCAGTCTCATACTCTTCAGGTTCCTCCCAATGAGGAGCTTCCCAACGTCCATTGTGACATCTTCCATCAGATTCAGATGAATGAGATAATCCACCAGACCACTCTCAATAAGAACATCTAAAATCAACCTACCCAGAGGGATGTAGTTACTTGGCTCCATGTTGTTCCTGGTATCTCTAAAAAAATCTCTTAGGTATTTGAAGAGAAGAGATGGTAGGTTGAGCTTCAGACCCTTGTGCAGACTGTGGAGGATGCACTTCTGATTTATGCTGACATAGTCATAAGAGCTGGATGATGGACAATGATGGATGCATCCCAGAATTATCTTGAGCCACGCCCTTATATTCTTGTGGAGCTCTTGATTCTTAGAGGATGTTCGTCCTTCAGGGTTCAGTGAAAATATGATAGGGATGATTTCCTAGGACATGTACTTAGCTATAGGATTGATGTTGTAAATTCTTCTGCCCCCAACCTTCTCCATGTTTAGAAGCGCAACAATAGACTTTTCAGTTATTACTATCTTGATATCCAGAACATGAGAGACGATGTAATGATCGTCGCAGTCAGCAAATCTCCAAAATTATTTCACCATATTTGTGTAGATAAGACCATAGAGATGGTTGAAGTAGGTGAGCCAACCCTGACTCTTTAATTTTGGTGTTAGATTCATACCATTGTCTTTGAGGTTTTCAAAGTCCACCAGCAACTCATAAAGAACTTCCAGTTGTTCAAATGGTGTTGACAAGTTGATGTGGGCTGGACGATCAAGAACATGAGGTTCTTGATAAGAGGTTGTTGTTTGAAGAGCAGAAGTGGAGGCGACTTGTTGTGAGGATTCAATTTGTTGTTTTGGGGCGTTCATCTCTTGAGAGAACTCGAAGACTTGTTGTTTTTAAGCATTCATGATGAAGTTTTAGATAAAAAGATAAAGAGAAGTTGCAGAGAAAAGTTTATGGTTTAGGTTTGTGTAAGTAGTGAAGAGTGAAAGTGTGAAAGTGAAAGTCGTGGGAGTATATAAACAAAATTAATTACTGCAAAAAAAATCGAGTTTTGACAATCATGGGAAAAATTAAATGCAGCTAATGATGAGATTCTAATCTCAAGATTTGCACACTACTCAAGGGGATCTCAACAGTTTGGCCATTAAGTTCTGAGCTAGACATATGTCTAGAAGAGCCAAAGCCACACGTTTGAGAGGCCACATGTTGATGCATTCGGAGTTAAGAATACCAAAAGGTTGCTGACTAGAAATGTTTCTGATAAAGATATCTTCTAACTTGTAGAAGTGTCAGAATCAGAAGCAGATGAATATCATATGCTTGAGTCAGAGTCTAGTTTTACATTAGAGATGAGAAACACAGGTTCAGAGTCATTCTGGGCAATATTCCATATTTAAAATTTTCAGAATAAAGAGAAATCTATCTTCAGCTAAGGGTTTTATAAAGATATCAATCCATTGATGGTATGTATCTATAAATTTTAAAATAATTGTCCCTTTCTGAACATAATATCTAATAAATTGGTGTTTAATTTCTATGTGTTTTGCTCTAGAATGTAAAATTGGATTCTTACTTAAGAAAATAGCAACAATATTATCACAAAAGATAGGAATGTTACTCTCATAGATCTGAAAGTCCTCAAGCTGATTCTTCATCCAGAGCATCTGAGTGCTGCAAAGTGAAGTTGAGATATATTCTGCTTCTGCAGTTGACAGTGCAATGGTTGATTGTCTTTTGCTTGCCCATGAGATGAGGTTTCCTCCTAGAAATTGACAGTTCCCAGATGTGCTTTTGCATTCTAACCTATCTCCAACATAATCTGCATCACTAAACCCAAAGAGCATGTACTCTGATGTTTTCTTATAAATCAAGCCAAGATTAGGTATTCCTTTTAGATGCCTAAGGATTCTCTTAATAACAATGAAGTGAGATTCCCTTAGATCTGACTAAAATCTAGCATACAAACATACGCTGAATAATATATCAGGACGAGAAGTAGTTAAATAAAGGAGAGAGCCTATCATATAACGATAGAGTTTCTGACAAACCTTTTGACTTACCTCTTCCTTATCCATAATGCAAGTAGGATGCATGAGAGTCTTGGATGGCTTGCTTTCTGACATGTCAAATTTCTTCAGAAGATCTTTTATGTATTTGCTTTGATAGACATATGTGGCTTCTGATGTTTGATTTATTTGAATGCCCATAAAGAAATTTAGTTCTTGCATTAAGCTCATCTCAAATTCTACCTGCATTAACTCATAAAATTCTTGGCAAATATAGGGGTTAGCAGAACCAAATATTATATCATCAACATAAGTCTGACAAATCATAAGATCGTTTCTGATGTTTTTGCAAAAGAGAGTGGAGTCCATTTTGCCTCTGATAAAATCATTTTCCAGAATAAATGAACTAAGTCTTTCATACCAAACTTTGGGAGATTATTTCAGACTGTAAAGAGATTTCTTAATTTCGAAAATATGCTCTATAAGTTTTGAATTTTCAAATCCAGGAGGTTGATGGACATACACTTCTTCAGAAATGTAACCATTCAGAAACACACTTTTGACGTCCATTTGATATAATTTAATAGAATAATTAACAGCAAAAGATACAAGGAGACGAATAGATTCTAACCTCGCGACTGGAGAAAAGGTTTCATTGCAGTCAATTCCTACTTGTTGACTATAACTTTGTGCCACCAACCGTGCTTTGTTCCTGACGATTTCACCCTTTTCATTTAGCTTGTTTCTGTAAACCCGTTTAGTTCCAATCACATGGGTTCCCTTGGGTCTTGGTACAAGATCCCAAACGTCATTTTTGGAAAACTAATCAAGTTCTTCTTTCATTGCTAAAATCCATTCTTTATCTTGAAGAGCTTCTTCACAGGATGTTGGCTCTATCAGAGATACTAGTCCCATAAGTGTTTCTTCAGAAACTTTGAATGTTGATCTTGTTCTGACAGGTTCATCCTTGTTTCCTAGAATTAGTTCTTCAGAAACATTTTGCCTATTTCTTTGTATTTTCTAATTGATTGTGTGTTCAGGTGCTTCTGAAGTTCCTCTTTCTGCCTTTTCAGAACCATTGGTCTTTTCGTCAGAGCCTGCAAGTGTGATCTCGAAATCTGCAAATTTCTCAACTAGCTTTGACTTTTCAGAGTCAAGCTTGTCATCAAATCTGACATGAATTGATTCCTCCATAATTTGTGTTTCTGTATTGTATACTCAATATCCTTTAGAATGTTCTAAGTATCCCAACATAATACACTTTTGTGCCTTAGAGTCAAACTTGTTTAGATTGTCTTTAGTGTTCAAAATAAAACAAGAGCATCCAAAGGGATGAAAGTAAGCAATGTTAGGTTTTCTTCCCTTGCACAGTTCATAAGGACTCTTCTTCAAAATAGTTTTGGTAGAGATTCTACTTTGAATGTAACATGTTGTATTCATAGCTTCTGCCCAGAAGTGCTTAGCCACATTACTCTCATTGATCATGGTTCTGACCATTTCTTAGAGAGTCATATTCTTCCTTTCTACAACTCCATTTTGTTGTGGAGTTCTAGGACATAAGAAATCATGGGATATTCCATTAGAGTAAAAAAGTTCTTCAAAAAGTTTATTTTCAAATTCGCCACCATGAACACTTCTGACTCTGATAATCTTATAGTCATATTCATTTTTCACTTTTGAACAAAAACTGGTGAACACGAAATGTGACTCATTCTTGTGCCTTAAGAATTTCACCCATGTCCAACGATTGTAGTCATCAACAATGACAAGTCCATACTTCTTACCATTGGCTGGCGATGTCTTAACAGGTCCAAAGAGATCAATGTGTAGAAGTTCAAGAGGTCTGGAGGTGGAAAGAACATTTTTGGTTTTGAAAGTGGTTTTAGAAAAAAAAATCCTTTTTGACATGCTTCACAAAGAGCATATGAGGAAAACTTTAGCTTAGGCAAGCCTCTGACTAACTCAAGTTTATTTAGCTGAGAAATCCTCCTCCAGCTAATGTGACCCAAGCATCTATGTCACACCTATTGCTCTTCATTAACAGACATCAAGCATTTCACGTTTTGATTTTTCAAATTTGAAAGTTTTATTTTATAAATGTTGTTCTTCCTTTTTCTAATGAAAAGGATTGTGTCATTTTTCTGATTGACAACCTTGCACGTTTTTTTGATTAAAAATAATATCATAACCGTTATCACATAATTGACTTATGGATAACAAATTATACATTAATCCCTCAACATAAAGAACATCATAAATAGAGGGAAGAGATCTGTTACAAACTGTTCCAGATCCTCTAATTCTTCCTTTCTGATTTCCTCCAAAGCCTACGAAATCAACATATTTAAGTTCGAGGTCTTAGAACACCTGCTTCCTTCTCGTCATGTGTCATGAGCATCTATAGTCTAGGTACCATGATTGGTGTTTTAACTCTGTTGCAGAGGATATATGCAACATACACTATTTTATCTTTTGGTACCCAGAATCTTTTGGGTCCTTTAGGATTAGTTTTCCCAAAGTTTATGAAAACTTTGGGTTTTATAGCGTTACTGAACTTATGTGCCTGCGTCGGTGTATAATGGTAAGAAAAAGGAGATTTTGGTTTGTTTTCTATAGAAGGTTTCTAATCATAGTCATCATAGTCATAACTAATTCCTATTTTTCTATCATGACTTACACCATAGATCATAGAAGCCATTATGCTTCTATCAAGGCTGTTGTTAAGAAATTTATGAAAGGCTTTATCATATTTGTATATGAAAGTGTCAGAAGTAGGTGGAGATTTGGAAAGAGTTTCCTCAAGTTTTGAACATTTCTTAGTTTAAAAATCCTTTTCTCTTTCAAAAATAAATTTATTTTCTTTGAGTTCAGAAACTTCTTTCTCAAGTTTGTCACACTCGTCAACAGTCTCTTCATGAACCTTTTTCAGGTTCTTGAATTTCTGTCGAAGCTTCTGATACAAGCTCAAAGATTTTGAAAAACAGGATTCAAGATCAGAACGAGAGAAGTCAGAGAATACCTCTTCAGAGTCAGACTATAATTTAGATGAACTTCTAGAGGTAGTGGCCATGAATGCTACGTTTGTTTGCTCCTCTTCAGAATCAGATTCTGGAGCTTCAGATTCAGAGTTATCCCATGTTTCCATGAGTCCCTTATTCTTTACTTTGAATGAGTTCTTCTTGAAGATTTCTTTTCTAGAGCTATCCTTCTTTAGCTTTGGACAATCATTTATGTAATGTCCAATCTCTTTGCATTCATAACACATTACTTACTTGTTAGGTCTGCCTCTAGAGGTTGAATCTGGACGGTCTCCCTTCTATCTGGGCCTTCTGAAGTTGTTTTGTCTCTTTCTTCATATCTGTTTGATTCTTCATCATTATCAGAATCTTCATTCTCAGAGTCATCAGCTTCTTCCTCTTCAACTTGAAAGGCTTTGTTCCTTTCTGGCTTTCTTCTTTTTGGTCTTGACTTTATAGCAACCTATTTGCTTTTCTTCTGAGGTTCATCTTCTTTTAGCTCTATTTCATGACTTCTGAGAGAGCTGATAAGTTCTTCAAGACTTATGATGTTAAGATCCTTGGACAAGTTCAGAGCAGTAACCATAGGTCTCCACTTCTTGGGAAGACTTCTGATTATCTTCTTGACGTGATTTGCTGTAGTATATCCTTTGTCCAGTACCTTGAGTCCTGCAACCAAGGTTTGGAACCTTGAGAACATCACTTCAACAACTTTATCATCTTTTATTTTGAAGACTTCATACTTCTGGATTAAGGTCAGAGCCTTAGTCTCTTTAACTTAGTTGTTGCCTTCGTGCGTCATTTTTAAGGATTCAAAAATATATTTGGTTGTTTCCTTGTTGGTTATCTTCTCATACTCGTTGTAGGAAATATCGTTTATCATAATGGTTATAGCTTTATGGTGATTTTCGCAATCATGCTTCTGATCGTCGCTTATTCTGCTTCTTGGAATAGGAATACCAATTATAGAGACAGGTAACTCATAACCATTTGTAACCATATCTAGAGATCAACATCGTAGCCTATGAAGAAACTCTCAATTTTGTCCTTCCAGTAGTCAAATTTTTCTCCATAAAAAACTGAAGGCTTTGTGTTGTAGCTATCTCTTTCATTTCTGTTGTCCATACAATTTTTATCACCCTGGGTCTCTCTACATGATTAAGTGTTTGATTCAGAAATCAATAGCAGAGTTGGAGCTTTTATACCAATTTAAGGTAAAGAAAAACAAGAAATGGGGGTTTGAATCGTTTTCACAGGAATTAAAAGATTTTTGCAACAACATACGCACAAAATTAATAATAACAACACAAACGATTTATCCTGGTTCGCTTGAAATTCAAAGCTACTCCAGTTCACCCGACCAAGGTGATTTCGCCTTCAACAAAGAGTTAATCCATTAACCTCAACAGATTACAAAATGTGTATAAGGGTTCAACAACCTCTTAGCCCTCTCAAGTCTACAGACTTAAACAAGTCACTTGAGGAATCACAAACAATTACAAGAATTATAAAGTGTTTCACTAGATGCTTCTAGATAAGCAGTATATACACAATTTAAGAACAATGAAAGATAACCACACATTATTGAGCAACATCTCTTGTATGAAAACTTTTTCTTACAACAATAATGGTGAAGAAATAATATTGTATGCAATGAGTTATTCTTTGTAAGAGTGGTGAGAAAGTTGTATGACCATGTCATGGTATCAAGGTTGTCTAAGAGGCCCTTATATAGAACTTGAGATAATATCGTTAGGGGAAATCAATAAAGATTGCGTGCCTGTTGTGGGAGACAAATATAGTAAATTTCTTATACTTTCCAAAGTAGACTCTGAGCATAATCAAATGTTTCCTTAAAATGATTGTACTACAATTTGAAGGCTTCCAACTTTAGTTTATGACCATGTGACACCTGATGGCGTGTTTCTGAGCATGTGTCAGAGTAAAGTGAGCATGATCAAAGTCTTCAGAGTTACAGTCTTCAGATATCTCTTGTACAGTGTTCAGATAGAGTTCTTAGAATCAGATCATCAGAGCTTGAACTTCAGAGTTAGATTCTTCAGGTGATTTCTCCTCAGATGCATTTTGTTCAGAGTCAGATGTGATTTCCCTTTGTGTTGGGTCAACGCTTCTGAACTAATTCAGATGCCAGATATTCATTTCTTAATAATCATAAGGTGACTTATAAGAGTCATTTTAACTTAGAATCCTGTACACTTAAGAAAACTGTTAGGGTACCAAATTGTTTCATTCTTTGTTATCATCAAAACTTAGAGATATATTGCAAAATCAAAATTTTGTTCTAAGAAGTGGGCATTGATAGATTGGATATCTCTTCCCTCTCCCACTGATAGAATCAATTCTATATAACCTCAAGGAAGAGTACTTGTCCCGTTAAACGCCTTTAAATCCGAACCGTCATATGGTATTAGGATTCCTCAGTCCAAACTAAACTTCTCGAATAATGATGAGTAAGGATATCACGTGAGCTTCCTCCATCTATCAAAATTCGTGAGACGCCAAATTGTCCCATAGTAGTCATGACTACTAAGGGGGACAATCCATTGGGAATTCCTCCAACCTTTTTGGAGTCTCGGAACCCCAGTAAGGTCCAGTTGGGGATGTTAGATGATGAGTTGCCTTCGCCCTTGTAAATAACCATCATCTCAATGATCTTTCTCTTGACCATCCCTTTGGAAGGGGGATTTTCCTAAGGTGCTCCGTTAGTGATGACGATAATATATAGGTGTTTTCCCTTGCTAGTTTCTCTCTTTTCACCGTTGGGACCAGACTCGAGAACTTTTGTGGGGGATTTAGTCTTGGGATATTCGTCTCGGTCCTGTTTACCTCTTTGGACATATCTGTATATCCGACCTTCCTTGATCAAAGATTCAATTGCATTCTTGAGCTGAATGCAATCGTCGGTGTTGTGGTCAGGCCCCTTATGAAAGCGTTAATACTTTGACATATCCGTTCTTGTGGATTCATGTAATGGATTAAGGGGTCAGATTCCCTGCTTTTTTGAACTCGATATTAGCGCACTCTCGATAGATTATTCCCCAGGAAGTGTTCATAGGCGTATATGTGCCATACCAACTTTATATTCCTTTATCAACCTTCTCTCTTCACTTACATGGATCCTGTAGGTGTTTAATTGGCTGCATTATATGGTAAAACACTAGCTGGATTCTAATGTCTTGATTGATGTCATGACATGGTATGTATGTGTGACTGCATTGTAGGTTAGAATATCTAATTGTACTCTGATGTCTTGACTGATGTCATGACACACTTGAGTAGTTACTACAGGATTAGCTAATACAGGATTTATTGAATGTCAAACTGGAGACTGTGACATTCAGCAGCTACTGAGGAATAGAACAGTTGGCGTTCTGTTAGAGCTCAGTATTCATTTGCAGTCTGGTTATCAAGGAAGAACCAGACCTGGCATAAGGCCTACTGTGTGAATGTCAAATTGGAGGTTATGACATTCATCATGGACAGGATATACTGAATAATAGACAGAGTGGTGTTCTGCTACACTTCAGTATGTTTCTTAGTTTGTTCTTCAAGAGGATAACAGAACTAACTTGAGGCCAAATGTGTAAATGTCAAATTGGATACTTTGACATTTATTAATGTAAGCTGCTACTGTAGTATGGTCACTTTGGTCATGTACAGGTCAGCAAAATTGTACAGTCTGTTTTCTGGAAAAACAGACTCAGCATATGATCCTTGATGTCTAGCTGAATGTCGTGACATTCATTCCTGACAGCATATGCTATATTGTAGGTTGTTCAGTTTTCTGTTTCAGCTTTTTCTTAGGCTATTCTTCAGGAAGTCAACAGCTTAGAGAAAAACCAGGAAATCAACAACCAAGCTGCATTTAATGAACCTAACAAATAGCTTATTTGTTAGTAACCTAGATATTGAATTTATGGGAACTCGCGTGACCTTAAATTCAGGAGAATACAAGTGCAAAAGCCCAGGTACTGCAATATAAAAGGAAGTCGTTCCTTCATTCAGTTTTGGGGATTTTGAGGCGTGAAGATTAAGTGTGTCCATCATACTTCACTGCTGTATTTTTGTGAGTCTTGTGTTAGACATATCTTGTAAGCCAAGCCTTTATCACGTAGATGATTGCTTTGGCATAGGGTGTTCATTGAGTTGTAAGTGTTGTGTCGCTCAAAGCTTTTAAGCGTGAGTGCTGTGTATCTTGATTAAAGTTGTTAAGCGCAATCAAGAGTTGTTTGAAGTGTGACTTCAAAAGTGTCTTTAATATTGATTAAAGGTAGTAATCACTGAGGTGATTGAGGGGGAGTGAGTAGGAACTCTGATCTTAGAGTAAGATTGAAATTGCATTGGGTAGGGATTAAGTGACGAGTTGTAAACGGGTGAGTTTAGCTTTGAATTAATACTACTGATAGTGGATGTCCTCCCTGGCTTGGTAGCCCCCAGATGTAGGTCATGTTGGACTGAACTGGGTAAACAATTACTTGTGTTATTTACTGCACTTACTGTTAAGTTCTGCATAATTCTTGTCTGTGCAGAATTGGATGTCATAACAACCCGTGTGGCATCTAAAGTCTGATAACTAGAATTTCAATTGGTATCAGAGCAGGCACCCTGCCTGTGAATTTCTGGGTGAGATCTAGGGAAGTTACTTTCTAGTACCATGGACAAGGATATAGGACACTCAAATAGACCACCCATGTTGGATGGCTCTAATTATGATGATTGGAAGCCTCGTATGATAGCCTTCTTAAGGTCTCTAGACAGCAAAGTCTGGAGAGCTGTCAACAAAGGATGGGAACATCCAATGAGGACAGGTGAAGATGGAGTCAGTGTGCAGATTCCTGAAGAAGAGTGGGACAAGGAGCAAGAGGTATTAGCTCTTGGAAATTCCAAGGCCTTGAATGCATTGTTCAATGGAATCAGTAAGAACATCTTCAGGCTGGTGCACCACTGTGAACTAGCTAAGGAAGTTTGGGATACCCTCAAGGTAACTCATGAAGGTACTTCCAAGGTGAAGATGTCCAAACTTCAGATGCTGACCACCAAGTTTGAAAATCTGAGGATGAAAGAGGATGAGACTATTCATGACTTTCACATGAATATTCTTGAAATTGCAAACACCTCTGGTGGACTAGGTGAGAAAATGGCTGAAGAGAAACTTGTAAGAAAGATTCTCAGGTCCTTGCCTAAGAGATTTTCTATGAAGGTCACAGCCATAGAGGAGGCGCAGGACATCTGCAATATGAAGGTGGATGAGCTCATTGGTTCTCTCCAAACCTTTGAAATGGGCTTGTGTGAGAATGCTGAAAAGAAGAACAAAAGCATAGCTTTTGTATCTAATGCTGAAGAGGAGTCAGAAGCAGGATATACTGAAGGTGATGAAAGTATATCAGAAGCTTTAGCCATGCTTGGGAGACAGTTCAACAAGTTCGTGAAGAAGATTGATCAAAGAGGGAAACCTAATGTCAAGAACATCCCGTCTGACATCAGGAAAAGATCAACTTCTGAAGAAAAATTCAACCAAGGCAAGGGAATCCAGTGTCATGGTTGTGAAGGGTATGGACACATCAGAGCTGAATGTCCTACTTATCTCAAGATGCAAAAGAAGGGGCTAACTATCACATGGTCTGAAGGAGATTCTGAAAGTGAATCTGAAGGAGAATCTGCCAAACATGTCACTGCACTAACCAGTGTTTGTGCCTCTGATGATGACTCAAGTGCAGATGAACTGACCTTTGATGAACTTGCTGCAGCCTATAAGAAGCTGTGTACCACCAGTGCAGAAGTCCGTGCACAAGGAGAAAAGCAGAAGAAACTCATCAAGGAACTGGAAGATGAGAGACAGAAGCATCTGACAGCCATAGAGGGTCTAAATGGTGAGATAGCCTTGCTGAACTCCAAGCTGAATCAGATGACTAAATCCATCAGAATGATGAACAAGGGAACTGACACCTTGGAAGAAATTCTAAAGGTGGGACAGAAGTCTGGAACCAAATCTGGCCTAGGATTTGGGAAAAGATCCTCAGCTGAACACAAACGCCCAAAGGCTAAAGTTCAGAAGTTCAAGCGGAAGTCAAAGCCAATGTCTCAACATCAAGGAACTAGGATGAATAATCATCAGAAGAGGAAATACCAGGAGTGGAGGTGTCACCACTGTGGTAGGCTTGAACATATCAAAGCCTTCTGCTACTGGATTCATGGTTTCCCTAACCAAGCCTCGCATGTCAGGCCTAAGCATAAGACATATAAGTGTTATGTCCCCGGCAAGAAGCAACAATGGTATGCTAGGTTAGCACACACAGCTCTAAGGGCTTCTACCAGAGAAAACTGGTACTTTGACAGTGGATGCTCAAGACATATGACTGGTATGGAAAATCTACTGGTGGATATTCAACCTCACACTACCAGCTCTGTGACCTTTGGTGATGGTGCCAAAGGAAAAATAAAAGGTGTGGGCAAGCTGGACTGCTCTGGAGTTCCAAAACTGAATAATGTACTGTTAGTAAGAGGACTAACTGCAAATCTCATCAGCATAAGCCAGCTGTGTGATCAAGGATTCTATGTTCAGTTTACTAAGGAGCTGTGCACTGTGACAAATGGTGACAATCAGGAAGTTATGAGAGGAACCAGGTCCAAAGATAACTGTTATCTGTGGGAACCTAAAGTCTCTAACTTTTCCACAATATGCTCCTCAGCCAAGGAAGAACAGGAGGTGAAGCTGTGGCATAGACGACTTGGACATCTCCACTTACGGGGAATGAAGAAGATTATATCCAAGGAAGCAGTCAGAGGGATCCCAAAGCTGCTTATTGATGAAGGAAGAGTCTGTGGTGAATGCCAGGTGGGCAAGCAAACCAAGATGTCACATCCGAAGCTGGGACATCCTACAACTTCCAGAGTTCTGGAACTGTTGCATATGGACTTAATGGGACCTATGCAGGTTGAAAGTCTTGGTGGGAAGAGATATGCCTACGTGGTGGTTGATGACCATTCCAGATACACGTGGATAAGCTTCATCAGAGAGAAGTCAGATACATTTGATGTCTTCAAAGACCTGTGCATCAGACTTCAAAGGGAAAAGGACAGTTGTGTGGTCCGGATTAGGAGTGATCATGGTACGGAGTTCAAGAATTCCAAGTTTGATGAGTTTTGCTCGTCTGAAGGAATAAGTCATGAGTTCTCCTCCCCTGTAACTCCCCAGCAGAATGGGATAGTTGAAAGAAAAAATAGAACTATTCAAGAATCTGCCAGAGCAATGATTCATGCAAAGAAGCTCCCCATGCACTTTTGGGCTGAAGCAATGAATACCGCGTGCTATGTTCACAACAGAGTCACTTTGAGAAAAGGAACCTCCTCCACTCTATATGAAATATGGAAAGGCAGAAAACCCACAGTGAAGTACTTTCATATCTTTGGAAGTAAATGCTACATTCTCACAGATCGTGAACAGAGAAGGAAACTGGATCCCAAAAGTGATGAGGGTATATTTCTAGGATACTCCACTAACAGCAGAGCCTACAGAGTGTTCAACTACAGGACGAATGTCTTGATGGAATCCATAAATGTTATTGTGGATGATAAAGAGGAAGGGATCGATGTCATAGAGGATGTTGAAACATTCCTTGACAGTTCAACTGACATTCCAGTCAAGTCTGAAGAAGTACAGGAACCTCCTCCTGAATGTGAAGTAGATGCAACCACCAAAATGCCATCTATCAGAATTCAGAAAGACCACCCTAAGGATCTTATCATAGGGGATTCTAATAGTGGTGTGACTACCAGGTCACGGGGAATAAGCTCAAATTCCTGCTTTGTATCCAAGGTTGAACCAAAGAATGTGAAAGAAGCCCTGACTGACGAGTACTGGATCAATGCCATGCAAGAGGAACTTGAGCAGTTCAAAAGGAATGAAGTATGGGAGCTAGTTCCAAGACCTGAAGGGACCAACATCATTGGTACCAAGTGGATCTACAAAAACAAATCTGATGAGAAAGGAGTAATTACTAGGAATAAAGCAAGACTAGTAGCTCAAGGATACACTCAAGTCGAAGGGGTTGATTTTGATGAGACATTTGCTCCTGTGGCTAGGCTTGAGTCCATCAGATTGTTGTTAGGGGTAGCATGCATTCTGAAGTTTAAACTATTCCAAATGGATGTGAAGAGTGCATTCTTGAATGGCTACTTGAATGAAGAAGTCTATGTGGAACAACCTAAAGGGTTATGTGATCCTAACCAACCTAAGCATGTATACAAGTTGAGGAAAGCCTTGTATGGGTTGAAACAAGCACCTAGAGCATGGTGTCGCATCCTGCGAAAAATCAACCGGCGAGACTCAAAATAAAACACACACAGAGCCGCCACTGCGCGTTATTTATCCCAAGATAGGGAAAGGAAACGCTCAGAGAAACCTGGAAAGACATGGTCTCGCGACCAGAGAGAAAAGGTTCGGGAGTCGGTTACGCAAGGGGAAGGTATTAGCACCCCTCACGTCCGTCGTACTCGACGGGATCCACGTCCTAGAATAAAGAAAAGGTTGCTAAACATCACACACACACACGGGGAACGCAGGTGGGGTTAAGAGGAACGGGCTCGATAAGGTATCGCACCTTATGCCTACATATCTTGTCTGGAACAAAAATCAGAGCCACTGTAGTTCGGCTTACGCACGCCAAACAACACAAAACAAATAAACAAGCAAGGGTGGCAAACATGGAGCCCGACAACCACTGGATGGAATTACGTCGGCATCCGAACCAAAACATGCACAAAACGGCAAACGTGGAGCCCGACAGCCAATCACTGGGCTTACGTCGGCATCCGAACCCAAACACACAATCAGATAACAAGTAAACACACGCAAAAAAGAAAAAGGTTGCCCGGAGTGGTCTCGCACGACCACCTGCCTACATACCTCGTCTGGCACGAGGATCAGGGCGATGTAGTTCCCCTGAAAGGGACTAAATTGCTAACCAGAAACCGGGGAAAGATACACAACTAGGGAGCTGAGACTCGAGCCTAATGTTGTCATGCATCGTTCACCTAAGTTCGGTTTTCTATCCTACTTGCATAAGCAAACTAACCTAACCAGGAAAGAAGCTAGCACACAAGCATACCATCATATATCAACATTAAATGAGAACAGGCATCTCAAACAAGCATGTCAATCAGATATTCACAGAGCACGCGCTATAACCAAACAAGAGGCTCAATCAATGGGGTTTGACCGCCGAAGCGAGTCGTCTGTACAGGCTGGTTTTGCTCTTAACCTTGCCATTACGAGGCTAAGGTGAAGCAGATGAAAGGATGAAGTGAGGATCAGACCTCACAGCTCTTATCCCTAACCAGGGAGAGCTGACAAATGAGCATGGGTCCAGAATAGGGGAACCCTTCTATACTCGATGACTCTGACTCAATGTGCACTGCACAGGATCTTGGGCTTTTGATCTCACTGCTACAACCATGTAATGGGAGCAAGGAGAAGACTCACTGAATAGTGGGGGACAGGTTGCTTGTCCCTACCTTCCACCAATTGCCTTACTTGAAGGACTTTTCCTGCTTGGGCTTGAAAAATAAACATACACAATCATTGCCTCTTAAGGAGGACTTCAGACAATTTGCCCGGCCCGGTAACAGCCGGGTCTCCAGACTACATGAAGTAAGAAGGTTATACCTCTATGCAAGTTGCTTAAGCAAAGCAAAGCAAAGCAATAGTTCACAAGGAACTGAGCAACTAAAGTACCTGGAAACAATCAACCTCAGTCAGTACTCAATCAGACAAACTGTAAAGCAAACAGTTAAACAGCTTAAACAATACAACACAAAACAAGCCCAAGGCTTAAGCCCAAGCTCCAACACCTACAAAACAATGTTATGTTAGTGTACAAACATCCACAACATCAATCAAAATTGGATTTGGATCATTCTCCATGTACATTGCTTTTTTTGATCCTGAAAAATCAAGCAAATATTAGCAACTAGACCACTAGGCCAAGCCTAGGGTCCAAAAGCAAGAAAAAAGTTAAAACAGCAAGGTATTCATTAACCAACATCAAATTAACATCAAACACAAGCAAACATCATTGGTCTCATGTTTATATCATCCACCAAGCTCATGTTATGCACAAAACAATCCATATTGGTTCAAATGAAGCACCAAATATACAAACAGAAGTATTGCCTTCAAATCCCTATCAAAATAAATCCAAAAATTCTCAAATTAAATACACCTAAACAGGGGTCAATCAAGGTCTACCATGTCAAATTTGAGCTTAATTGGGCAAATGGAACCATGTCAATGAAAATCAACAAAAACAGACACAATTTCATGCTTCAATTCACACCATCAATGCATACATCCACTTCAAAAATTCATATCTCATTGAAAACAAAAAAGAAATGGATGGGACCAAAACAGGAATGTCACATTATGTGTCTACAACATGCATATCAAATTTCATGACCATACAATTCCATATGAGGATTTCCCAATCATTCTACCAACCTATGTCATATGAGCTTGCAATTTCAACCACCAGAAATGAAAAATCATGATCAAATTGAAAATGCAATGTAAAATTCCACAAAAATTCATACAATATCTCAACATGCTAACTAACCATCATGCAAAATTTCAGCCAATTCTAACATGTATAGGTCACTCAAAAAAATCCTGCAAGTTGACATAATGAGGTGTGACACAAATTGTCACACCTAAGTTCCAGAATTTGCTGCTCTCTAACCAGGTATCCAAAATTCATGAAATTTACATATAAATAATCCTCAAAGAGTCAAGAACCACCACAAAAATTTTCAAGAATTTATTTTATGATATGAGTATTTCATGATCAAATTACAAACATGTATCAAAAATGGACATACAATGGAAAACCCTAGGTCAACAAAAAAATTGCCAAGCACAACTTTGACCAATAGGTCAAAAAAACCTACACAAACCAAGGAAGCTATAGAAAAAATTTCCATATTTTTTGGATTTTTTTACTATTTTTTACGATTTTTTAAAGGTCATATGAATTTTTTAATAATTAAACAAATTAATTAGAATTAGTAATGGCAGATTCATAATTAATTATGGCGGGGGAGGGAAACATGAGTTTCAAAAATTTGAATGAAAAACAAGATCAAACACATGAATATCATCTTCTTCAGTCCAGAAAATTCAAGAACATCCAAGAACACGAGTTTCTCAAATCATCACCAAAACGAGCAAACAAATAACCGTTAGAACCGTCTAAGCCTAAGGATCACGAATATCAACTTATTTTTGGCTAAAAGCTCCTAAATCGAACGAATCGACTCACTTAGGGTTTTGTCACAAAACTTCAAACCTAGATTTCGTGAGCTATGGTTAACCATTTGCAAAACTAATTACATCATGATGCTCTACAATCCAAGGCCTTTCAAACGCATATACTTATTAAGCCAATGGTGAACGTTGAATTTTCGATTTACCTGGAAGTGCAGCAATGGTGCGCGACTTTTCAAGGCTTAGGATCTCAAAACAGCGATGCAACAACCTTCAGGAAGATGAATTCCACGCTCCGTTTCAATCGATTCCGCTCCTATCGTCCATAATTCAGATTTGCCATTGTTGATGTGTTTTGGAACAGTCGCGGTACAGTGTTCTTTGCAATCCAAATGCCACAAACAGATGAAGAATAAGAGGATTGGAGTTGAATGAAGAAGGAATTTCGTGATTTGGTGTAGAATCGATGAAGAATTTTGTGATTGAAGATTGGTGTGTTCTTGAGCAAAATGGAGAGAATGAGAGGTTTCTAGATCTGTTCTTGGTAATTGTGATATTCAGTTATGATTAGGAGATGATTTTGATTATATATGGATGCTTAATTGTAGCTCTAATCACATAATTAGCAAAATGACATGGTTAATGGAAATTGTTATTTTTGTAAGTGAGGGCAAAATGGTAACTTCCACATGACAGCACATGCCAGCTCAAAATTGGTTCCAACATGTCCAAAACACCCTATGTGAAGTGTAGAAACAATTCCCATTGCAATTGGTTGCTTAAATCTCATTTTCACTATGTGTATGTAAAGTATCCATTTTTAACCATTTCATTTTTCATGCCAAAACTCAAACCATGTGCATTAACCATGAAATGAATATTCAAACACACTTAAAATGCCATTCCTGAGGTGTTGGAAAAAGTCCCATTCAAAAATTCCCAATATTTTGACTTTTGGACAATTTTGCCCCTGGTCCAATTCAGCTGTCCAGTTGAAAAGTGACTTTTTGCCTTGGCCATTTTTGAACAAATCCAATGATGCACCCTCAAAGTACATGTCAAATGGAGTTTGTGCATATAAAGAACTTGCAATTTGGACAAACCATGTGGAAGTTATGGCCTCCTGATTACGGTCTTTTCTGAAATTCAATGAGCCATATTTTGCAAACCGTACATTGGATTTTCAAGTTCTTGGACTTTTTGGAAAGGTGAGAACAAGATCTACATCTGTCATGTTGAACAATTTTTCATTTGAAGCTTCCTTGGACTTCTGTTTTTGAGGTCAAAAACTTTCCATTTTTGGAAACTTCAGCTACAAGTCACTTTCCATTTTTGGCAGTTTTTGTCCTGACTTGATTTTCTTCATTCTTAAGCTTTGAGATGTCATTTAACACTTGTTCCAACCCGAATGAAGTGTATCTAACTTGTTTCCACCTCCAAATCCACCAGATCATGTACAGTTGACCACAGTTGACTTTTCATCTGATAGATGAATTTGGCAATGCATTGATCAATCTGAGCCCCAATTTCCAACTGGAATGGCTCAAGGGTGATACCCTAGCCTCCATAAGCACCATATAGTCACAAAATGATCCTCATCTCCTTCATAAACCCCATCTCCTGATCCAGCCCTGATTGGCCCAATACAACTGATTAGGGTTGACCAGTGGTCAAAACCCTAATCTCAAGGAATCTTCTCCAATCTCCTGATGACATCCAACCATGATGATGATGATGTATCAATTCAAACAAGATGAAGACCAATACCCTTGGGAATCATGCAACCCTAATCTCAGCCCAATCCTCAGATGGCCATGATCAGTCAGTAAAACCCCGGCTTGCACCTTCTGACTTCCTATCTCCTGATTAAGACTTGGGAAGATGGCTTGCACAATGTAACCACATGATATGCAATATGACATGCCTAATGCCCTAAAATGAAATGCAAATATGTTAATGCTAGTCCCAATAGAGGAGGGCAAATTTTGAGGTGTTACAGCTGCCCCTATTCAATCCACTGTGAACCTGTCGATACGAAATAGCCTCGGCTTTCGGATGATCAGGATGAAGAGTGATTGAATACCAAGAACAGACGAACAATTTGCACTCTGATGGGATAATAATTAACAACGCCTGTCAGCATCGGCGAAGAAACAATCTTGAACGAAACGTCGACCTGGATACCAAAATAAATGGTAACACAGGGATAACCATGGCCTGTTCACCACACCCACTCGGGATTCTCATTCTTTTTTGCTTTTCTTGAACCCCAAAAATTTTCTCTTCTTCTACCTGGTCCGAAAACCACTTCGGTCTGAACTCCGAAAAACTGGCCTGAATACCATAAGTACTTCAACCTGATAGTCGGAAACTTCACTAATCACCACTCTAAGGGCAACACGTCAGAGGGTACACCTTCAACCAGACACTGACTGATGACTGGGAAGAAACTCGACGTTTACTGAACATCGGACGATGATGTTTACTGACACCAAAAAAAAGCTCGACCAGACATTAACCAATGACCGGGAGGAAACTCGATGTTTACAGGCACCGAACAATGATGCGGACAGACATCAAACAATGATGCGGACAGACATCAAACAATGATGCGGACAGACATCAAACAATGATGCGAACAGACATCAAACAATGATGCGGACAGACATCAAACAATGATGCGGACAGACATCAAACAATGATGCGGACAGACATCAAACAATGATGCAGACAGACATCCAACAATGATGCGGACAGACATCAAACAATGATGCGGACAGACATCAAACAATGATGCAGACAGACATCAAACAATGATGCGGACAGACATCAAACAATGATGCGGACAGACATCAAACAATGATGCGGACAGACATCAAACAATGATGCGGACAGACATCAAACAATGATGCGGACAGACATCAAACAATGATGCGGACAGACATCAAACAATGATGCGGACAGACATCAAACAATGATGCGGACAGACATCAAACAATGATGCGGACAGACATCAAACAATGATGCGGACAGACATCAAACAATGATCGACCAAACACTTACTGATGTCTGGGAAGAAACGGTGGTTCCAAACTCCCAATGCTGAACTCCTCGGAGCATCGTCTTCGCTGTCAGACAAAACCAAACCTCAAGCGGTAATCACGGCTTGAATCGCGCTGATCGCGTAACGTCTTCTGATTTTACTTTCGTCTCTGTCCGACGAAAACATTTCCTCCAATATCGCACTACTGGGGAACATTGCTGATCTGACGTCATGATGCTGAACTCCACAGAGTAACATCCTCACCTTCGGTGAACCCAAATCTTCAAGCAGTAACCACGGCTCGAATCGCGCTGAGTACATCCCCTTCCCATCTCTGTCCGACGGAAGGATTCTTCTCCAGTGTCGTACCACTGGGACAATACCTTTGATCAAATCATGAGGCTATACTACTCGGAGCAACACTTTCATTTTCTGGCAAAATACCTCTCAAACAGTAACCACGGCTTGAGACTAGCTGACGTTTGCAATGATGCATGCTTGATTTCTTCTACGTAATGCTCCATAATTATGGAAATGCTACGCGATTATTTATTTTTCTATGCAATATGCAATGCTTATTCTACATGATGAATGCATAAAAATATCCCCCTCAAGGGAATTTTCTGGGGAAAACGAGACTTTCTGCTGAGGAACTCGCCACTGCTCCGATTTCCACCCTGCCGGGGATAGCACTGCTGCTAGGAAATAGACAACCCTTGCTGGGGATACAGATCCTTTGCACCCAACCCTCTCGAGGACATACTGGGGAATACCTCCTTTGCACCCCACCCTCTCGAGGACATGCTGGGGATACAGATCCTTCACTGCACTATGTGGGAATACCACAGTCTTTGACTTGCTGGGGATATAGATCCCAACTCTGCTTTGGGAACCCTCACAGATACTCCCGCTGGGGAAATAAGCAATCTTCAACCTGCTGGGGGAATACCATCCAGACCCTGCTAGGGGAACGACAACTACTCCGCTGGGGAGGACCCAATCAATCCACATGTAGGATACCCTCGGCTGGGGATGCAGATATTCGTCTGCTACGGAAACTCGTTCAATCCACTGGTAGAATGAACACTGTTGGAGAGATATGTCATTGAAAAAACCCGCTCCACTCGGGGAACACAACCTTCAGACCTGGCTGCTGAGGAACACCATTGTAAACCTGCCGGATAACCATCCTGACTCGGCTGGAGAAATCACAGACCTTGGATCTGCAGAGGAGTTGGCCCTCTGATTCTGCTCGGGGACCTAGCTGGGAAATGAGAACAGTTGGTACAGAACACCCGTCGACTCGTCGAACCTTGGCATCCACCTCCTACTTTCGCATCAGCTTTCCACTTTTGAGAACCCCCAGACTCATCTGGACCTTTTCTGCTCCATCATTTTGTATTCCAAGTCGCTCCGCACTCGACGAGAGACGTACTCCTGGGATTTATACATAACTTTCAATTTTCCGATTTTGAAGAGTCTTCTTGATTAATTTCAATGGTCGTCGGGCGTCTCTCGTCGTCTCTCCGTTCCTCCTTCGTCCCTGATCGAACTCTGCGGGGAATTACAAACTTTCCAGTCTTCCGACTTTGAAGAGTCTTCTTGATTATCATCAAGGCTCGTCATACGTCGCAACGTCGCTTCGTCGTTTCTTCATACGTTCGTCCCTGATCGGACTCTCATGGGGATCTCCCTTGTCAAAGCTTCCACATCACAACCTGCAAGTGAGTGAAAAACATCTAACAGTTCCTGCAAAACAGATCGTTAGATAAAACCGTGCCCCAGGCGTGTCAAGATTTCAACACTTGGGTCACTCAACCTTCCAAATAAGATTTCAAGCTTTCAATCTTATAAACATGCATTGGAAGGAAACCTGTATGTTTTAAAAATGCAAGATTCTTTATCAAAATAATCTGGATGTTTTTGCAATCAAAGCGGTAATGAAAAACAAAAACAAAATTATTTGACTGAATATGCATTTTATTGATTGGAAAAGTGTGGGGCTCAAATGAGCAATACAAAAGGAAGCAATTCCTGAAAAGAGGTAATTGCGCAAAAGGAAAAATCTATCCTAATGGCAATGTGAAACCCGTGATCTCATCGAGTTCCAACTCGGTTACACCCCATATGTCCTCAGACTCTCCGTGCGTTCTGCCTTCTGAACAAGACGTTTCTGACTGATCCTTACCGGGTATTATCCATGATGCTTTAACCAAAGCGCAAACGATCACGCCAGACGCAGTTGTTCGTTTCAATCCCTCTTTTGCCTGGACCGCCCTTGCGGGTTTCAGTCCACCGGGATACCCCTTTTTTGCCCAAGTCGCCCTTTCAGGTTTTCGACTTGCCGGGTGTACAGTTTTCATTTTTATCCCTAATTTTTGCCCGAACCTTTTTTCTGTTTTTGGTTCGCCGGGATGCCCATTTTTGCCTGGACTATTTTGTTCTTTTCGTCCAGCGGGTCTCTTTATACGAAGTATTTTTTAACTGCGTCCGCATTCACAGGGGATGGAAAATCTTCACCATCCATGGTCGTTAACAACAAGGCTCCACCAGAGAAAACCTTCTTGACCACGAACGGACCTTCATAATTCGGCGTCCATTTGCCCCTCCGATCGTTTTGAGGAGGAAGGATCCTTTTCAGCACCAAATCACCGACGTGATACACCCGAGGTCGCACCTTCTTGTCAAAAGCACGCTTCATCCGTTGCTGGTATAACTGCCCATGACAGATGGCAGCTAGCCTCTTTTCCTCTATCAGGCTCAACTCTTCGTACCGGGTCCTTACCCATTCAGCCTCTTGCAATTTCACGTCCATCAGGACTCTCAAAGAGGGAATCTGAACCTCAACCGGTAATACAGCCTCCATTCCATATACCAATGAGAAAGGACTTGCCCCAGTAGGCGTACCGAGGTACAATACCCAGGATACCAGCTTCATACTCGGCTACCATCGTTGGTATATTCCATCGTACTCCGGGAAACAAAATCTTATTCACCTTAACCTCCCCATCAGACATCAGAATCCGTTCGGATTCAGGGTCAGGCCCCTCCTCCGGGATCGGCTACTCTCAATCTTTCGATCAGAGCACCTCGAGATGTCCTCATCAGGGAACTCAAACTTCATCGGTTGATTATCCTCCGCGAGTTGCTGGGCGATGTAATCAGACAATACACTCCCCTCGATTGCTTTCTGAGAATATCACATATCAGTCAACATTCTTTTGCTCTTCTCGCAACCCGTCCGGTCAATGCTGGATTCTCAAATATGTACTTGATCAGATCCATCTTGAAATCCACAAAGTGGTATGAACCAGCATAAACTGTCTCAGTCGGCGAGCAGCCTATGCCAAAGTACAACAAGTTTTCTCGAACAGTGAATGTATTGTTTCACAGTCGGTAAACTTTTTGCTAAGGTAAATTGCATGCTCTTTTCGACAAGACGCGTCATGCTGACCCAATACACCTCGTAGACCCCTCGAAGGCCGTCGAGTACAAGATTGACAATTGTTCATTCCACAAGAGGTATCAGAATCAGAGGCTCCTGCAACTTTTCTTTTATTTTTTTAATGCCCCTTGGCAATCATTATTTCACCTGACCGTTTGATCTTTTCTTTTCAACATTTTGAATATAGGTTCACACGTGGCTGTTATATGAGATATGAACCATGACAGGTAGTTCAATCCTTCTAAGAAACCACGAACCTACCCCTTTCCTTTTTCTTGGTTCAGGCATTTTTTTTAATTGTTTTTTTTTTTTTTTTTTTTTTTTTTTAAACAGGAGCAACCTCGATTCCTCTCTAACACTGAACCCCAGCAGCTTACCGGCTTGCACTCTGATAGTGCACTTATCTGAATTCAACCTCAGTCTGAATTATCTCCACTGGTCAAACGACTTGCCCCCAGTCTGCCAGATGCCCCTCTTCTGACTGGGACTTTGCTATCATGTCATAGCATCTGATTCCATGATGAATCATATCATGAAACAAAGTCACCCTGATACGCAGCATCGGCGCCCTGCTTCTCAAGAGGACAGTCTTCTCTCCGTGGTAGCTTGTGAGCAACGATATCGGTGTTCGACCCTGGCGTATCCTGACACGACCAAGCGAAAATATCCACATGCTCTTTTAACAGGGCTACCATTCTGCTCTTGACTTGCCTCTGAGGCGGCTCCAATTTCAATTCCTTCCTGACCTCGGCGGTGCGTGGAATAACAATCTCAATCTGCTCCACAGGCGGCTGAATCACCTTCTCCTCTTGTTTTCAGCAATCTGGCCAATCCCAACAGATCACAATCTTCTTCGTCTTCTTCTTCAGCAAGATAGATCGGTTTGTCGAAGTCATATGAGAGGTAACCAAATTGTTATCAATGAGATCCGGAGAAGAATTTTTTTTGAAGTCGAAACGAGACAAAACAAAAAGATAAAAAATGAAAATAAACATTGCCATTTTTATTTGTTTGTAAACTGCAAAATAAATGAAAAACAGGGAACACCGTTTTTGACTGAAAAACATCCATTTATTAATGATGCAAAAATGCAAATTTAAACATGAGGTGGCCCTTACAATGGACCATTACGTGTCGGGCAACACGTATGGCTTTCATGCAAATAAACTGAAAACAAGAAATAATACTCTTCCAGACGAGTAACAATGTTGATCTTTTAGGCCTTCCAGCTCCCTGGCACGCACGATTTTATCCACTGATCAATTCCCCAGTCACTGTTAGTTTCTTTACCCACTGCCCGGGTGTAATCTGAATCTTCAGTAATTGCATTCACCGTCGCTTGACCATGTACCGGCATGGGATTAGCATTAACATTCGGTGATGGCGCAAAATTGATAGCTTTGGAGTCTACCAGGTCCTGGACGACATTCTTGAATGCTCTACAGCCCTCAATGTTATGCCCCTGCGTACCAGAATGAAATTCACACTTGGCATTCTCATCATAATCAGGAGGCCACTGATCTGTTCTCATCGGAACCATCGCCCTCGGCTGAACCAACCCAAGATCCATCAACTTTTTGAACAGAACAGCGTATGTCACGGGCGGCTTGTCAAAATAGCGATCAACCCCTTTTCCTTTCACCTGGTACCCGGCTCTCTGTTGAGGTGGCTGACGTTGCTGTCGTACCGACTGATTACCAGCAGGGATGGTTATAGCAGCAGTGTGCTGGTAGTAACGATCCCTACCGTATCCTCCCTGGGCATACACAGCACTTGATTCTCCCTCATTCTTCCTTTGACCATTTCCGAAGGGCTTCTTCGATCCTGATGATGAAGCAATACCACCCTGGATTTTCCCCATTTTCAGCCAACTTTCAATTCGTTCACCAGCCACCACAATGTCTGCGAAATTGGTTACCGGACAACCCACCATTCTCTCGGCAAAGACCCCTTGCAAAGTACCCATGAAGAGATCAGACATCTCCCGATCCACCAAAGGAGGTTGCACTCTGGCAGCCAACTCCCTCCATCTTTGAGCATACTCTTTAAACCCTTCAGTATTCTTCTGAGACATACCCTGCAGCTGGGTACGACTCGGGGCCATATCAGCATTGAACTGATACTGTTTAAAGAAAGCATCTCCCAGATCTTGCCAACCCTTGATGTCAGCAGATTTCAGCTTGGTGTACCACTCCAGAGATCCTCCAGACAGACTGTCCTGGAAGAAGTACATCCACAGCTTCTGATCCGTCGTGTAGGCAGAAATCTTACGTACGAAAGCTTGGAGGTGAGTTTCCGGGCAGGAACTCCCATTGTATTTGTCAAATGCAGGCGCTTTGAATTTTTGTGGGATCACAATCCCCTCAACCAGCCCCATGTTGGACATGTTGACAAATCCCGGAGTGGCGTGGCTTTCCAGAGCCTTTACCTTCTCTGCCAGTAACTGAATTTCTTTGCTCTGTGGCTGGACACCATATTGACCAAATGGCTCATCGTGCATGGAGAATTGATCAGCCTCTCTGTCTTCCTCCCTGTCATCATCAAACCCATAGAAAGGAGGCACAAAATTGTCCTTCAAATTCTGCCCCAGACCGGGCCCAGGTTGACCACCAGCACCAAAACCAGCAGCATTGTCATTCACCAAACCCACAGTCGCTCTTTTACCACCATCTTTGGATCCACCCAACCCCTGATTGGAGACACCATCCAGATTAACAACACTGTTAGCAGCTGAAGCCCGCTCGAGCTTTTCAACTTTATCTGCCAGAGCCTTCTGACCAACTGCAAAGCCTTGCATGATGTTGATCAGCTCGTTCATTTTATCTTTCAGTTCGAGCATATCTGTGTTGGGAAGATCCATCAGTCTGGGTGTATTGCGTCTGGTGAAGTATCTGTGAGGACGGGTTGAGTGCAAGGGTACAACTCTACGAGCACGAGCAATGATTCCTGCAAAACAGCAAACAGGTTAATATGCATGAATGCAACGTCTATCCATATGAGGAAGATTCCGTCCTTCGATTCTGGTTTCATCGAGACAGATAACATCTTAACATCCACATTCTGAAATTCATGATGTCTCTCAACCAGAATCTCAATCCATAGTACTCCCCATATGACTAGACGTGGGTTTGGTGCAGATGAATGCAAAATGAGAATGATGCAGATGTATGCAATGCATTGTGCCATCCTCCAAGTCATCTGATCCTCTGTACTGAATCTGGCCTCTGGACTGATCATTACCATCTGAGGAGAAATGTAACCAATCTGACCCACGGGTTCCGAAATAAACGGAAGACAAATACATCATCATCATCACTGGTCTCTGAGCAGACACACCATCACCATCTGAATCGGCCCAGGGAATCCCGAAATAAACGGATCCCCACTGATAAATATCTCGGCCCGGGGAATCCTGAAATAAACGGATCCCCACTGATAAATCACGGACAGCACTCCGGCGTCACGGCAATAAATGACCATAAATCCGACTTATAATTATGTCTCTGAATCACAGATCAAAAGTCACCATCTGAAGGCTATCTGAACAAACATCTGACAGAACAACCCTCCCCTCACAGGTAAGTTCTAATCAAGTCATCCTAAGGCGGATAATGGTCTCGACAATCGGGCGGAGATACTCAATGGGTTTGCCCTTTCGGGTGTGCCATTGTAGCTCCCTTAAAATCGTCTAAACCAAAGATCCGGGAATGATCGGTCACCAGAGTCAACAACTCAAATGGAGTGACTCAAACAAAGCGGAATATCCACAGAGATGAGCACTATCAAGTGAGCCTCGTCCGGCTTGTGGCACATCACGCCGCCAGGCACATGTTGACTTAACATGAAAGAGGCAACGTGAGACCACACTAGTCCTAGGTGTATACTCGGGCCTGGGTTTTAGCCCCACTCAGAACACCCACCCCATACAACAGAACCACCTGCAGAGGACAGCAACAACATGATAGTATGATGCGTGCAAACATTTAATGCAAATATATACACACTGGTTAGAATAATAAATGCAATAAATAATACAAAATAAGCAACCCAAACCAATCCTAAAACGCTAGGAGAGACTCGCTTAGGGACGATGGACCAGCATAGGTCTACATCGCAAGTCCCCAGCAGAGTCGCCAGCTGTCGCATCCTGCGAAAAATCAACCGGCGAGACTCAAAATAAAACACACACAGAGCCGCCACTGCGCGTTATTTATCCCAAGATAGGGAAAGGAAACGCTCAGAGAAACCTGGAAAGACATGGTCTCGCGACCAGAGAGAAAAGGTTCGGGAGTCGGTTACGCAAGGGGAAGGTATTAGCACCCCTCACGTCCGTCGTACTCGACGGGATCCACGTCCTAGAATAAAGAAAAGGTTGCTAAACATCACACACACACACGGGGAACGCAGGTGGGGTTAAGAGGAACGGGCTCGATAAGGTATCGCACCTTATGCCTACATATCTTGTCTGGAACAAAAATCAGAGCCACTGTAGTTCGGCTTACGCACGCCAAACAACACAAAACAAATAAACAAGCAAGGGTGGCAAACATGGAGCCCGACAACCACTGGATGGAATTACGTCGGCATCCGAACCAAAACACGCACAAAACGGCAAACGTGGAGCCCGACAGCCAATCACTGGGCTTACGTCGGCATCCGAACCCAAACACACAATCAGATAACAAGTAAACACACGCAAAAAAGAAAAAGGTTGCCCGGAGTGGTCTCGCACGACCACCTGCCTACATACCTCGTCTGGCACGAGGATCAGGGCGATGTAGTTCCCCTGAAAGGGACTAAATTGCTAACCAGAAACCGGGGAAAGATACACAACTAGGGAGCTGAGACTCGAGCCTAATGTTGTCATGCATCGTTCACCTAAGTTCGGTTTTCTATCCTACTTGCATAAGCAAACTAACCTAACCAGGAAAGAAGCTAGCACACAAGCATACCATCATATATCAACATTAAATGAGAACAGGCATCTCAAACAAGCATGTCAATCAGATATTCACAGAGCACGCGCTATAACCAAACAAGAGGCTCAATCAATGGGGTTTGACCGCCGAAGCGAGTCGTCTGTACAGGCTGGTTTTGCTCTTAACCTTGCCATTACGAGGCTAAGGTGAAGCAGATGAAAGGATGAAGTGAGGATCAGACCTCACAGCTCTTATCCCTAACCAGGGAGAGCTGACAAATGAGCATGGGTCCAGAATAGGGGAACCCTTCTATACTCGATGACTCTGACTCAATGTGCACTGCACAGGATCTTGGGCTTTTGATCTCACTGCTACAACCATGTAATGGGAGCAAGGAGAAGACTCACTGAATAGTGGGGGACAGGTTGCTTGTCCCTACCTTCCACCAATTGCCTTACTTGAAGGACTTTTCCTGCTTGGGCTTGAAAAATAAACATACACAATCATTGCCTCTTAAGGAGGACTTCAGACAATTTGCCCGGCCCGGTAACAGCCGGGTCTCCAGACTACATGAAGTAAGAAGGTTATACCTCTATGCAAGTTGCTTAAGCAAAGCAAAGCAAAGCAATAGTTCACAAGGAACTGAGCAACTAAAGTACCTGGAAACAATCAACCTCAGTCAGTACTCAATCAGACAAACTGTAAAGCAAACAGTTAAACAGCTTAAACAATACAACACAAAACAAGCCCAAGGCTTAAGCCCAAGCTCCAACACCTACAAAACAATGTTATGTTAGTGTACAAACATCCACAACATCAATCAAAATTGGATTTGGATCATTCTCCATGTACATTGCTTTTTTTGATCCTGAAAAATCAAGCAAATATTAGCAACTAGACCACTAGGCCAAGCCTAGGGTCCAAAAGCAAGAAAAAAGTTAAAACAGCAAGGTATTCATTAACCAACATCAAATTAACATCAAACACAAGCAAACATCATTGGTCTCATGTTTATATCATCCACCAAGCTCATGTTATGCACAAAACAATCCATATTGGTTCAAATGAAGCACCAAATATACAAACAGAAGTATTGCCTTCAAATCCCTATCAAAATAAATCCAAAAATTCTCAAATTAAATACACCTAAACAGGGGTCAATCAAGGTCTACCATGTCAAATTTGAGCTTAATTGGGCAAATGGAACCATGTCAATGAAAATCAACAAAAACAGACACAATTTCATGCTTCAATTCACACCATCAATGCATACATCCACTTCAAAAATTCATATCTCATTGAAAACAAAAAAGAAATGGATGGGACCAAAACAGGAATGTCACATTATGTGTCTACAACATGCATATCAAATTTCATGACCATACAATTCCATATGAGGATTTCCCAATCATTCTACCAACCTATGTCATATGAGCTTGCAATTTCAACCACCAGAAATGAAAAATCATGATCAAATTGAAAATGCAATGTAAAATTCCACAAAAATTCATACAATATCTCAACATGCTAACTAACCATCATGCAAAATTTCAGCCAATTCTAACATGTATAGGTCACTCAAAAAAATCCTGCAAGTTGACATAATGAGGTGTGACACAAATTGTCACACCTAAGTTCCAGAATTTGCTGCTCTCTAACCAGGTATCCAAAATTCATGAAATTTACATATAAATAATCCTCAAAGAGTCAAGAACCACCACAAAAATTTTCAAGAATTTATTTTATGATATGAGTATTTCATGATCAAATTACAAACATGTATCAAAAATGGACATACAATGGAAAACCCTAGGTCAACAAAAAAAATTGCCAAGCACAACTTTGACCAATAGGTCAAAAAAAACCTACACAAACCAAGGAAGCTATAGAAAAAATTTCCATATTTTTTGGATTTTTTTACTATTTTTTACGATTTTTTAAAGGTCATATGAATTTTTTAATAATTAAACAAATTAATTAGAATTAGTAATGGCAGATTCATAATTAATTATGGCGGGGGAGGGAAACATGAGTTTCAAAAATTTGAATGAAAAACAAGATCAAACACATGAATATCATCTTCTTCAGTCCAGAAAATTCAAGAACATCCAAGAACACGAGTTTCTCAAATCATCACCAAAACGAGCAAACAAATAACCGTTAGAACCGTCTAAGCCTAAGGATCACGAATATCAACTTATTTTTGGCTAAAAGCTCCTAAATCGAACGAATCGACTCACTTAGGGTTTTGTCACAAAACTTCAAACCTAGATTTCGTGAGCTATGGTTAACCATTTGCAAAACTAATTACATCATGATGCTCTACAATCCAAGGCCTTTCAAACGCATATACTTATTAAGCCAATGGTGAACGTTGAATTTTCGATTTACCTGGAAGTGCAGCAATGGTGCGCGACTTTTCAAGGCTTAGGATCTCAAAACAGCGATGCAACAACCTTCAGGAAGATGAATTCCACGCTCCGTTTCAATCGATTCCGCTCCTATCGTCCATAATTCAGATTTGCCATTGTTGATGTGTTTTGGAACAGTCGCGGTACAGTGTTCTTTGCAATCCAAATGCCACAAACAGATGAAGAATAAGAGGATTGGAGTTGAATGAAGAAGGAATTTCGTGATTTGGTGTAGAATCGATGAAGAATTTTGTGATTGAAGATTGGTGTGTTCTTGAGCAAAATGGAGAGAATGAGAGGTTTCTAGATCTGTTCTTGGTAATTGTGATATTCAGTTATGATTAGGAGATGATTTTGATTATATATGGATGCTTAATTGTAGCTCTAATCACATAATTAGCAAAATGACATGGTTAATGGAAATTGTTATTTTTGTAAGTGAGGGCAAAATGGTAACTTCCACATGACAGCACATGCCAGCTCAAAATTGGTTCCAACATGTCCAAAACACCCTATGTGAAGTGTAGAAACAATTCCCATTGCAATTGGTTGCTTAAATCTCATTTTCACTATGTGTATGTAAAGTATCCATTTTTAACCATTTCATTTTTCATGCCAAAACTCAAACCATGTGCATTAACCATGAAATGAATATTCAAACACACTTAAAATGCCATTCCTGAGGTGTTGGAAAAAGTCCCATTCAAAAATTCCCAATATTTTGACTTTTGGACAATTTTGCCCCTGGTCCAATTCAGCTGTCCAGTTGAAAAGTGACTTTTTGCCTTGGCCATTTTTGAACAAATACAATGATGCACCCTCAAAGTACATGTCAAATGGAGTTTGTGCATATAAAGAACTTGCAATTTGGACAAACCATGTGGAAGTTATGGCCTCCTGATTACGGTCTTTTCTGAAATTCAATGAGCCATATTTTGCAAACCGTACATTGGATTTTCAAGTTCTTGGACTTTTTGGAAAGGTGAGAACAAGATCTACATCTGTCATGTTGAACAATTTTTCATTTGAAGCTTCCTTGGACTTCTGTTTTTGAGGTCAAAAACTTTCCATTTTTGGAAACTTCAGCTACAAGTCACTTTCCATTTTTGGCAGTTTTTGTCCTGACTTGATTTTCTTCATTCTTAAGCTTTGAGATGTCATTTAACACTTGTTCCAACCCGAATGAAGTGTATCTAACTTGTTTCCACCTCCAAATCCACCAGATCATGTACAGTTGACCACAGTTGACTTTTCATCTGATAGATGAATTTGGCAATGCATTGATCAATCTGAGCCCCAATTTCCAACTGGAATGGCTCAAGGGTGATACCCTAGCCTCCATAAGCACCATATAGTCACAAAATGATCCTCATCTCCTTCATAAACCCCATCTCCTGATCCAGCCCTGATTGGCCCAATACAACTGATTAGGGTTGACCAGTGGTCAAAACCCTAATCTCAAGGAATCTTCTCCAATCTCCTGATGACATCCAACCATGATGATGATGATGTATCAATTCAAACAAGATGAAGACCAATACCCTTGGGAATCATGCAACCCTAATCTCAGCCCAATCCTCAGATGGCCATGATCAGTCAGTAAAACCCCGGCTTGCACCTTCTGACTTCCTATCTCCTGATTAAGACTTGGGAAGATGGCTTGCACAATGTAACCACATGATATGCAATATGACATGCCTAATGCCCTAAAATGAAATGCAAATATGTTAATGCTAGTCCCAATAGAGGAGGGCAAATTTTGAGGTGTTACACATGGTATGAAAGGTTGACCGAATTTCTGACCTCAAATGGATACAGAAAAGGTGGAATAGATAAAACCTTGTTTGTGAAGGATGAAGACGGCAAAATCATGATTGCTCAAATCTATGTGGATGATATAGTCTTTGGTGGTATGTCAGAACAAATGGTATCACATTTTGTTCAACAGATGCAATCTGAGTTTGAAATGAGTCTGGTTGGGGAACTAACCTACTTTCTTGGAATGCAAGTCAACCAAATGGAGGACTCTATGTTCTTCTCCCAAAGCAAGTATGCCAAAAACATCGTTAAGAAGTTTGGTATGGATAATGCTAGGCACAAAAGGACTCCTGCTCCTACTCATCTGAAGTTAACCAAAGATGAAGGAGGGCCTAGTGTTGATCAATGCTTGTATAGAAGCATGATAGGCAGTCTACTATATCTAACTGCAAGTAGACCTGACATCTCTTATGCAGTTGGAGTGTGTGCGAGATACCAAGCAGAGCCTAAGATGAGCCACTTGAATCAAGTCAAAAGGATTCTCAAGTACATCAATGGGACTTGTGACTATGGAATGCTGTACTCACATGGGTCTGAGCCTGTCCTATCTGGGTACTGTGATGCTGACTGGGTTGGGAGTGCTGATGACAGAAAAAGCACATTAGGAGGATGTTTCTTCTTGGGAGACAATCTCATATCTTGGTTCAGCAAGAAGCAGAATTGTGTATCTCTGTCCACTGCAGAGGCTGAATACATAGCAGCTGGAAGCAGCTGTTCCCAACTGGTTTGGATGAAACAGATGCTCACTGAGTACAATGTCAATCAAAATGTCATGACATTGTTCTGTGATAATCTCAGTGCCATCAATATCTCCAAGAATCCCATCCAACACAGCAGGACCAAACATATTGACATTAGACACCACTTCATCAGAGATCTGGTGGAAGACAAGGTAATTACTTTGGAACATGTAGCCACTGAACTTCAACTGGCTGACATATTTACAAAGGCTCTGGATGCTACTCAGTTTGAAAACTTAAGGGGCAAACTGGGAATATGTCTTTCTGAGACCTTATAGCAATCACTGAGGTTTGGAATGTACTTGTTGGAACTATGTTCTGATTGGTCAACAGATCATAGCTTTACCACTTGCAACAAGTGTGGCAACAAGAGGGTAAGGAGACACCCTAACGTGAGAAGGCCTATGCACCTGCAGGAATTCAAGGACGCTGTTCATGCAGGAGTGGTTCTGGATGTCAGAAACAAAGTCATGGCATCTGATATGGTTGTACCTACAGTAAAGCAAAAGTGGGTGATTACTTGATCAAAGCTGTGAAGCAAGATCAAGTGGGTACTAACTTGGTTGAAACTGTGAAGTAAAACCAAGTCTGTAAGTCTGTCATTTTTTTCTGTTTATGTTGTTGACTTTGGCAACATTTTTGACAAAAAGGGGGAGTAACAGGTGATACCCCAGACAACAGATTGGTTTGTCAAAACAGACGTTCTTGACAGATTCGAAGATTCCCCCCCCCTACAGCAGCTGACGTGTGCTGCTTTGTGAAGTTTTTAGTTAACTTCCATGTATGTGAGTGTGCTGCCACTCTGAGTGTATTAGCTAGGTTTATTTCCTGCTAGATGTGTGATTCCGCTGCTATGAACTCTGTTATGGGGATCAAAGTGTTTTAGCCAAAAATTTGCCAAAGGGGGAGTTTGTAGGTGTTTAATTGGCTGCATTATATGGTAAAACACTAGCTGGATTCTAATGTCTTGACTGATGTCATGACATGGTGTGTATGTGTGACTGCATTGTAGGTTAGAATATCTAACTGTACTCTGATGTCTTGACTGATGTCATGACACACTTGAGTAGTTACTGCAGGATTAGCTAATACAGGATTTATTGAATGTCAAACTGGAGACTGTGACATTCAGCAGCTACTGAGGAATAGAACAGTTGGCGTTCTGTTAGAGCTCAGTATTCATTTGCAGTCTGGTTATCAAGGAAGAACCAGACTTGGCATAAGGCCTACTGTGTGAATGTCAAACTGGAGGTTATGACATTCATCATGGACAGGATATACTGAATAATAGACAGAGTGGTGTTCTGCTACACTTCAGTATGTTTCTTAGTTTGTTCTTCAAGAGGATAACAGAACTAACTTGAGGCCAAATGTGTAAATGTCAAATTGGACACTTTGACATTTATTAATGTAAGCTGCTACTGTAGTATGGTCACTTTGGTCATGTACAGGTCAGCAAAATTGTACAGTCTATTTTCTGGAAAAACAGACTCAGCATATGATCCTTGATGTCTAGCTGAATGTCGTGACATTCATTCCTGACAGCATATGCTATATTGTAGGTTGTTCAGTTTTCTGTTTCAGCTTTTTCTTAGGCTATTCTTCAGGAAGTCAACAACTTAGAGAAAAACCAGGAAATCAACAACCAAGCTGCATTTAATGAACCTAACAAATAGTCTATTTGTTAGTAACCTAGATATTGAATTTATGGGAACTCGCGTGACCTTAAATTCAGGAGAATACAAGTGCAAAAGCCCAGGTACTGCAATATAAAAGGAAGTCGTTCCTTCATTCAGTTTTGGGGATTTTGAGGCGTGAAGATTAAGTGTGTCCATCATACTTCACTGCTGTATTTTTGTGAGTCTTGTATTAGACATATCTTGTAAGCCAAGCCTTTATCACGTAGATGATTGCTTTGGCATAGGGTGTTCATTGAGTTGTAAGTGTTGTGTCGCTCAAAGCTTTTAAGCGTGAGTGCTGTGTATCTTGATTAAAGCTGTTAAGTGCAATCAAGAGTTGTTTGAAGTGTGACTTCAAAAGTGTCTTTAATATTGATTAAAGGTAGTAATCACTGAGGTGATTGAGGGGGAGTGAGTAGGAACTCTGATCTTAGAGTAAGATTGAAATTGCATTGGGTAGGGATTAAGTGACGAGTTGTAAACGGGTGAGTTTAGCTTTGAATTAATACTACTGATAGTGGATTTCCTCCCTGGCTTGGTAGCCCCCAGATGTAGGTCATGTTGGACTGAACTGGGTAAACAATTACTTGTGTTATTTACTGCACTTACTGTTAAGTTCTGCATAATTCTTGTCTGTGCAGAATTGGATGTCATAACAACCCGTGTGACATCTAAAGTCTGATAACTAGAATTTCAGATCCTTTCTCGATGAGAGTTCAGAGCTAATATTGATACCTGATGTTGGATTATTGAAGCGGGTGTTAAGCTTCTCTTTTAATATGATGTATGGTCGAGTTAGGTTTAACACCTCTTGAGTTATTCTCACATTTTTCTTCCCTAACTTGGTGCAAAAAAGAAGATCGTGAATGAAGTCATTCTTGAAGATCCAACATTGGAGAATTTCTCGAATTCCTTCTACTTCTATCGCGATTTGAGTGAATCATCGATGTATAATCACAGACTCTCTTTCGCTCCTTGCGTGATGCAACTAAGGGTTGTTGAATATGCAATAAGTCGATTATAAAAGTTCGTCTATGATTCGATGAAGTCTGTTGAACCACAACCTGGCTGGTTCGATTAGTTTCATAGCCAATAATTTACATTTTGAGGCATCATTGATGCAGTAGTAGTTGAGTCGATTGTTGATAATTTATATGTGTTCATTGGGAATTCATTTCCTGTTCTACTCCTCTAATTTGGGAAGTTTTTACATGGATTTGGGGAATTTGCTTTCCAAGATCCGAGCATACAAAGGATGTTTAGGTTGTGCCCGGTTCAGTTGATGCTCATTATGATCAAGGGAAGGAGCATAACTACCTAGATATCCACCTGGACTCCGAAGAGTATAATTACGTTTCTCGCATTTAAAGTGTTCTTTTGGTTTCTAGACTTTCCTATCTTCTTTCACTATAGACGACTTTGGTCTTTTGGAATGATTTTTTCTAGAGTCGGACTTGCACCGTATTCGCCTAGGGCTGAATATGCTGGAGACTTTCTTCTAGACAAATGAACCTTTCTTCGACTTCTTTGGAGTTTCATTGTTGGACAATGTTCTAAATGCCATTTCTCAACTCATTTGCACCTTGAGATCCAAGGTTCGCCTCAAGAATGCCAAAACCATGTGAGATACTAGGTCATTCCATAGGAATTGGATATTGAATCTGAAGCGGTAGTGTTTAGATTGTCCTCTTCCGCAGTGGAGGGAAGATTATATTTGTTTGCGGAAGAGATTTGGAATTGAGGTTCACATCGCTAGAGGGAGGAATTGTGTTCGGACGACTGGTGGTTGACGGTGCTACACCAGCAACAGCTATAGCGACTTCATGCTCAGTGGAGTTATAAGTAGCTCCAGATCTCGACATTTTATGAATTGGAGAAGTTTAGAAGCAATAAAGATCGGAGATATGAAGAATCGATATATCTCAATCAATGTCAAATTCGATTTAATTGAGCACAAATGAACTTCTTTGATTCGCCAGATCCTCTTTTTTAAAGTTGAAGAGGACTCCAGACTAGAAGATCGAACACGGTGATGGAGAATCATAGCCTACGTGGGAATCAAGATTCGATTCCTACAGACGGTACCAATGTTCCATTTTTGAACCATAAATGTGTAGAGTTGCGGATGTTGCGACAAAGTGAGGTGTGTATCTGCAAGGTTAGTACTACGACACTGAAGTCAGTAAGTGAATGATGAGAGAGTATTAAAATTGTGTTTGAAACTTGATACCTGAAATGGTGACATCCCGTATATATAAGGAAGAGAAATAAATGCCTTGTTATTTTTTAGGCGTGGACAACAAAGGACTTTTGGATGCGTTAGAGGTACATCTCTCTCTCTCTCTCTCTCTCTCTCTCTCTCACACACACACACACACACACACACACACACACACACACACACACACACACACACACATACACACACATATATATATATATATATATATATATATATATATATATATATATATATATATATATATATATATATATATATATATATATATCTGCGTGTGTGTGTGTGTTAAATACACTTGATCTCCATACAATGTGAGAAAATTTTAGCTCACCCCCTATAAATTATATTTTTTGGATTCTCCCCTTGTAATATTTAGATTCTATTTCTTTATCCCCTTTGATGACGTGACTATCGCAACCTGAAAAATACAGTGTGCGAAAAAACAACCGGCGAAAGAGAATGACAGAAGAGTCGCCACCGTGCATTATTTATCCCAAAGGAGGGAAAGGAAACGCTCGAAGTAAACCTGAAAAGAGGAAAAGAAAAAACAAGGTCTCGCAACCAAATCTTGGGTTCGGGAGTCGGTTATGCGAAGGGAAGGTATTAGCACCCCTACGCATCCGTAGTACTTTTCGGGATCCAGTTTTGTAGTTCTTGTCTAAAGGGTGCGGGTTTATCTAATGTGTTATTTACTAAAAAACGGGGGTTAAATGAAAATGACTCGCGCGGATGTCGCATCCACTGCATACGTATCTCATCTGAATATGAGAATCAGAGTCTTCGTAGCTCGGCTGACCTATGGGTTGGGGGATGTATGCTCTCTAAGACATCGCGTCTTATGTCTACGTATCTCATCTGGAATGAGAATCAGAGCAAGTCGTAGTTCGGCTAACTACGGGGTTATGGATTGGGTTTTGGACGAACGACGTTACTATGCAATCTACCGGATGCTCGACCTTTGGAGACTTACTCGCCTGTAGTAGAAGGAGTAAACGTGTGTTTAGGAGAAGAAAAATCAATGAAGGGTTAGGGTTTGGGATGCTCATGCAAAAGGAGTCCTGGACGAAGGAACCTGTAAAAAAAAACACACCAAAACATTGCCTCCTATCGAGGTCTTCCAGCTAGGAAAGCAGTAAAATGCGGGAAAAATGTAAAAGTACCACACGGATAAAGATCCTAAGTAACAGCAATTAGAGGAATGGGAAACCTAGGGATTCTTCCCAGCTAAACACCATCAAAGAAAGTGAGTCAGTACAGGTAATCGGAATGAAACCTTCAGGCGGTATCCCACAAATAAAGTGGAAAACCACGCAAGTTATCCCTGCAAAAGTCATGTGAGCCCTCACAAAAACTTCAACAAACAGGTTAGAGACAAAAAAATAGAGTAATCAAGGGTTTCCCCCAAATCAAAATGTAACCACATGAATCATGCCCTTTCAATTCATAAAAAGCTCACAAAAAGCAACCAAGGGTAGGAGGCATAAACCTCTTGTCAAACACATGCATCAAAAGGGTATCAAATTCACCCATAATACCTCATACATTTAGAGCATTCAAATTAAAGGCATAAAGATGATGGATATAGGGCAAACCTGATTGGAGAGCTTGATTGAAATTGAGTTGCACCCGTGAGGTTTACAAAACAATCTTTATGGTTTATGTGAGACAGAGGTGATTCTGTGCAGTTGAGTTCCCTTTAGGGTTTGGAGGCTGCTCTGAGTTCTCTGTCAGGTAGTCTCTCTCTAGGTTTTGTCCAGGGTTTTGTTCCAAGGAAACCTCAGAGTGTTTTGCTTCTCTTCCTTTTTCTGTCTCCTTTGTTTCAATGAAACTCTAGTATTTATAGGCTAATATTGGTAGCTTAGTGGGCTTTTGAGAGAGGTCCAAGTTTGAGATTTTTTCTTTTATTTATTTATTTATTTTATTATTATTTTTTTATTATTATTTTATTATTATTTTTTTTCCCGTTTTTTTTTTTTGAAAAAATATTCCGATTGCCATGATGAAATGCAAATGCTAAATGACCTAAAAATGAATGCATGCATGAGGTGTAAAGCGTATGCTTCCAGAAAAAATGAAGGGTAAATTTTGGGGTATTACAGCTGCCCCTATTCAATCAACTGGAGACCTGGAAAGAAGATAGCAGCGACTTTCGTGCTTTCGAGGTATAAAGGGATTGAATACAATAAAAGCCCGAAAATTTGCACTGAAGTGAAGTGAAGTAACAATGCTTGTCAGAATCGGCAAAGAGGTGGTCTTGAAAGAAGAATCCATCTGGTACGGTGAGAGTCAGTCTGAATACCGAAAAAGAATGTTAACCTGGATACCAAAATAAACGGTAACACCGAAATAACCATGGCCTGAATGCCGCTCATCAATCTGAATACTAGAAATGACTTCGATCTGAACATCGGGAGATATGAGATTATTAATATCGGTATGAACACCGAGAGGCTGGCCTGAATGCCATAAGTTGCGTCGACCTGAACATCGGAAACTTCTTCGATCTGAACATCGGAAAACTGGCCTGAATGCCACAAGTTGCATCGACCTGAACGTCAGAAACTTCTTCGATCTGAACATCGGAAAACTGGCCTGAACGCCACAAGTTGCATCGACCTGAACGTCGGAAACTTCTTCGATCTGAACATCGGAAAACTGGCATGAACGCCACAAGTTGCATCGACCTGAACGTCGGAAACTTCTTCGATATGAACATCGGAAAACTGGCCTGAACGCCACAAGTTGCATCGACCTGAACGTCGGAAACTTCTTCGATCTGAACATCGGAAAATTGGCCTGAATGCCACAAGTTGCATCGACCTGAATGTCTGAAACTTCTTCGATATGAACATCGGAAAACTGGCCTGAACGCCACAAGTTGCATCGACCTGAACGTCGGAAACTTCTTCGATCTGAACATCGGAAAACTGGCATGAACGCCACTTCGGTCTGAATACCGGAAACTTGATGTCTGTCAGCATCGGTAGAAATAGGGAACGATAATAGAGGCGGCGCATGGGCCAATGACACTTGCTGGGGATAACAAAGGTAAGTCATGAACAATCTTCACTCTGAGTATTGGAAACAACTTCTGGCTTATCACTTGGGATACCGAGAATGTTTTATGCTTACATGCGTATGTTTGAATTTTTCAATGGCGTAATGCTCCATGAAAATGGAAATGCTACGCGATTTAGGAGGATGCCATGCAATATGATTCTACATGCATGGATGCGAAATGCTGGGTAGAATGCCAAGCTGAGGCAAGGGGATCTGCTGGGGAAATGATCACCATCTTCTGGACCCTGACAAGACTGTTGGAGATGCACAACGCAAAGAACTCTGTGGGGAAATGACCTGCCACATGGTGTTCTAGCAATGACGAAATACCGAGATTCTGACTGGGGAGAGAACGGCACTGAAAACCTATTGTTGGGGAAAGCGATAGTGGTTCTGGCAACCACGATCTGCGAGAGATGACTCAGCAGGGGAAGCAAACACCGATACGGTACCGAGGTTCTGCTTCAAGGAAAAAGACCATGGATCTGGCGTCGAGATCATCGATCTGGCATCGAACCCTGAGGAGCAGCCGCTTCTGCTGGGAAGATACAATCTGGCACTGTCAACTCCGCTGGGGGTATATAGTCTGACACTGTCAACTCTACTGGGGAGTGTATAATCTGAAACCACCGCTTGGGGGGAGGTACAGTGGTGAGAACCTGCTGGGGATTGAAGAATCCAACGCTCTGATCAGCTCTGCAGGGATAAGATACCGAATTCGTCTGTTGGTGGAAAACATTCACGATCATCTGCAGGGGATTTTAAGGAAATGCCCCGAGGGTACCTGTTCTGAATAGACGACCCAAAGCACTTAAAATTTACAGCAATTTTAAATGTTTATTAAGCATGTACCTGTAAAGCTCTTATGTGTCATGATGCAATGTTTATCAAAAAATTCGGACGTCATTTTTGCAAACAAAACAGAAAAATGAAATGAAAATAGAGATATACTGAATAACATGATTTTATTGATTGAACGGCCTCTGAATAGGCATTTACATCAGGAAGCAATCCCTGGAAAGAGGTAATCGCACAACAGATAAAAACAGACATTAATCTAATGGCAATGTGAAATGGATTTCTATTGCGTTCCAATTCTGCTATGACTTGCTCGTCTTCAAGATCCTCCAGATGATCAGCTTTCTGAAAGAGTGATTGGATTGTTTCCTATCCTTCAAAAGTTTCCAGTCATTGACACGAGATGAGATTCAGAACTACTCAGAACGCAGTCATTCGCTTAATCCCTAACTTTTGCCTGGATCGCCCTTTTCGGGTTTTCAATCCACCGGGATACCCATTTTTGCCTAAGTTGCCTTTTCAGGTTTTCAACTTACCGGGTGTATAATCTTTTCACTTTTAATCCCTAATTTTTGCCCGAACCTTTTTCATTTTCTTGGTTCGTCGGGATGCCCATTTTTGCCTGGACTACTCTTTTTATTGTCCAGCGGGTCTATTTCATGCGAAGTATTTTTTAACTGCGTCTGAGTTCACCGGGGAAGTGAAGTTTTCACCATCCATCGTTGCAAGCATTAAGGCCCCACCATCAAAAACCTTGGTGACAATATACGGTCCATCATAGTTAGGAGTCCACTTGCCCCTGTGATCTGTCTGAGGAGGAAGGATCCTTTTCAACACCAAATCTCCGACCTGGAAGCATTGAGGACGCACTTTCTGATCAAAGGCTCTCTTCATCCGACTTTGATACAACTGCCCATGACAAATGGCTGCCATTCGCTTCTCTTCGATAAGACTCAACTCATTGAACCTTGTCCGAATCCATTCAGCTTCGTCTAACTTGACATCCAACAGGACTCTTAGAGAAGGAATCTCCACTTCAACAGGTAGGACTGCTTCCATACCATACACAAGGGAGTAAGGGGTTGCCCCGGTCGATGTACGTACTGAAGTACGGTACCCATGCAAGGCGAAGGGTAGCATCTCATGCCAATCTCTGTACGTAACGACCATCTTCTGCACAATCTTCTTTATGTTCTTATTTGCTGCCTCAACAGCGCCGTTCATCTTAGGGCGATAAGGGGAAGAATTATGATGTTGAATGTTGAAGTTCTGGCACAACTCCTTCATCATTTTGTTGTTGAGATTAAAACCATTATCAGTAATGATTCTTTCGGGAATCCCATAGCGACAAATGATTTCTTTCTTGATGAATCGGGCAACCACATGTCTGGTGACATTCGCGAACGATGCTGCTTCGACCCACTTGGTGAAATAGTCGATGGCAACAAGGATGAAGCGGTGCCCATTGGAAGCGGTCGGCTCAATCTTTCCAATTATATCGATGCCCCACATAGCGAAAGGCCACGACGAAGACATCACATTCAAAGGATTCGGCGGCACATGCACCTTATCAGCATAAATCTGGCATTTATGGCACTTCCGAGCATATTTGAAACAATCAGATTCCATGGTCATCCAGTAATAACCTGCTCTCAACAATTTCTTAGCCATTGCATGTCCGCCGGCATGAGTACCGAAGGAGCCTTCATGAACTTCCTGCATTAACATCTCTGCTTCGTGTCTGTCCACGTATCTGAGCAAAACCATATCGAAGTTCCTCTTATACATCACATCGTCTTTGTTCAAGAAGAAACTGCCTGCCATTCTTCTCAAAGTCTTTCTATCATTGTTGGATGCCCCTGCAGGGTACTCTTGATTCTTCAGAAAGCACTTGATGTCGTGATACCAGGGCTTGTCATCAACTACCAGTTCAACAGCAAACACATACGCGGCCCTGTCGAGGCGTATCACATCGATCTTGGGAGCCTGGTTCCAACGGATCACCGTGATCATGGAGGATAGAGTAGCAAGAGCATCTGCCATCTGGTTCTCATCACGAGGTATATGGTACAGCTTTACTGTTGTGAAGAAAGTCAACAGTCTTCTCATGTAATCTCTGTAGGGGACCAGAGTAGGCTGGAGAGTGTTCCAATCACCATTCACTTGATTGATTGCCAGAGCTGAATCTCCGAAGATGTCCAAAGTCTTGATTCTCAAATCAATGGCTTGCTCAATACCCAAGATACAGGCTTCATACTCAGCTTCATTATTGGTGCACTCGAAAGTCAGACGAGCGGTGAAAGGCATGTGGGCAACTTTCGGAGTTGTAATGACAACACCAATTCCACTTCCTCTGGCATTGACGGCCCCATCAAACATTAAAGTCCACTTTTTGTCTGGATCAGGTCCCTCTTCAACAACCGGCTCTTCACAGTCTTTCATCTTGAGGAACATGATGTCTTCATCTGGAAAATCAAACTTCATCGGCTCATAATCTTCAACCGGCTGTTGAGCAAGATAGTCTGACAGAATACTCCCCTTGATGGCTTTCTAGGAAGTATATTGGATGCCGTACTCTGTCAGTACCATTTGCCAACGAGCAACTCTTCCGGTGAGAGCTGGCTTCTCAAATATATACTTGACTGGATCCATTTTGGAGATCAGTAAGGTTGTGTGAGACAGCATGTATTGTCTCAATTGCTTAGCAGCCCATGCAAGTGCACAACATGTTTTTTCAAGCATTGAGTATCTCGACTCGCAATCTGTGAATTTCTTACTCAGGTAGTAGATGGCATGCTCTTTCCTACCTGTCTCGTCGTGTTGACCGAGAACACAACCCATGGAATTGTCTAGTACTATCAAATACATAATCAGCGGTCTCCCTGGGACCGGAGGCAAAAGGATAGGAGGATTATGCAAATACTCTTTTATCTTCTCGAACGCCCTTTGACAATCATCATTCCACCTGATTGCCTGATCTTTTCTCAACAATTTGAATATTGGCTCACACGTGGCTGTTAGGTGAGAGATGAACCTTGCAATGTAGTTCAACCTCCCTAAGAAACCACAGACTTGTTTCTCTGTTCTTGGCTCAGGAATTTCCTGTATCGCTTTCACTTTGGCCGGATCCACCTCAATCCCTTTTCCGCTAACAACAAAACCCAGTAGTTTTCCAGATCTCACCCTAAAAGTACACTTGTTCGGATTAAGCCTCAGCTTGAATTTCCTCAAACACTCAAATAGTTTCTGCAAATTCACCAAATGTTCTTCTTCTGTCTGAGATTTGACAATCATATCATCAACATAAACCTCGATTTCATGATGAATCATATCATAGAACAGAGTCATCATCGCTCGCTGATATGTTGCTCCGGCATTTTTCAGACCAAATGACATCACCTTGTAGCAGAAGGTGCCCCATGGGGTTATGAATGTTGTCTTCTCTATGTCTTCTGGTGCCATCTTAATTTGATTATAGCCAGAAAAGTCATCCATGAAGGAGAATATCGAGAACTGAGCCGTGTTATCCACCAAAACGTCAATGTGAGGTAAGGGGAAATCAACTTTAGGACTAACCCTGTTCAGATCCCGGTAGTCAACACACATTTGTACATTTCCATCCTTCTTAGGTACCGGAACGATATTTGCAACCCATGACGGATAATTTGTGATTGCTAGAAACCCTGCATCCAATTGTTTTTGCACTTCTTCCTTTATCTTGACAGCCATCTCTGGTCTTGTTCTTCTGAGCTTCTGCTTGACCGGAGGACAACCTTCTTTGAGCGGCAAGAGATGTACCACGATGTCTGTGTCAAGCCCTGGCATGTCCTGATAAGACCAAGCGAAGATGTCAACATACTCTTGCAGCAATTCAATAAACCCCTTCTTCACATTGTCTTCCAAAGCAACCCCTATCTTGATTTCTCTCTTGGCGTCCTCGGTGCCGAGATTAATCACTTCAACAGACTCTTGATGCGGTTGAATGACCCTTTCCTCTTGTTTTAATAACCTGGTAAGTTCTTTAGGGAGTTCACAGTCTTCATCACCCTTTTCTTCAGCTTGAAATATTGGATTTTCAAAGTCGAAGCGAGCCATAGCAGAACCGTTATCAATAGGATCCGGTGATGTGCATCTGCATGAGTGATGGTATGTGCTTCTGAGTGTGAAAAAGAAAAGAAAAAAAGTGGAAACTAAACAAAACATTGCCATTTTTTTTTTGAAAAACTGCAAAAATAGAAAGACAGGGAACGAAATATTTGAATGCAAAAAGACGTCCTTTATTTATGATAAAAAATGCAAGTGTCACATAGATGAGCCCTACAATGAGTCATTACGCCCTGGCGGAACGTACGACTTGGATATGCATGAATAAACAAAGAAAATTACTCCTCCAGACAAGTGGCTTGGACAATCTCCTCAGAAGACCAATTGTTGAGAACTTCACCCGGGATCTTCGGACGCACCCAGTTATCGATGTCGCAATCACTATCCCCATCTTCATTGTTGACCGCAAAGACTAATTCAACTTCTCCTTCAACCATGTTAACATTGGCTCCACCATGATGGGGCATGGGATTGTTGACGACATTAGGAGCTGGTGCAAAGTTAACGGCCTTTGAATCAATGAGGTCCTGAACTACGTGCTTAAAAGCTTTGCAGTTCTCAATATTGTCTTCCAATATTCTAAACATGGGGTCCACACCATGACCCATACCAAAGTCTTCTTGCAGCAGGGGGAACTGATCGTCCTGATCATCATGAACGGGCTGCTGACCGGAGGTGACATGTAGGATTGGGATAGGCCCCGGTCCATTGGGTCCATTAGCCTCTCCAGTTGGAGGATCAGTCACCGTCTCTGGTTGAGTAGGGGGATTCCTCTGTATCATCTGCCCGAGCTCTTGCTGTCCCTAAGCCACCCCTTGAACCACATCCATGAATTGATTCATGCGGATTTTCATCTCGGCGAACTCTGCCTGTAGGCTTTCCATTACTCTCTGTTGGTTTCTGCGGGTACCATACCGGTGAATGCCTGAGTCAGCTATCCTGCTGATGGAACACGAAACAAACTGAGAACACTGTGGCGGTACCTGTTATGCAAGACATGCTAATGAATATGTAAATGCAATGACATGTTTATCAATTCCAAAGGTATTCTACCCCCTTGATTCTAGTCTCTCAATAGATAAACGATGTAAAAAAAAAGACTAAGCCGTTAATGAGAACCAAGAAAATTCCGACTAGAATCAAGTAGAAGATATAAACCCCACAGAAATGGATAAACATGTGTGAATGATTATGAATGCAAAATGATGTGATGCAAAATGATGTGAATGCAGTGCAGTGGCATGGGAATCAGGATCACTGTATCTGCTTGAACATCTGTCAGGTTGCACTGTCTGGAGAGAAATTAAGAACACACCAAACAAAGGTCATGGGATGGATCATGCTATCCTTAATATCAACCACCCATTTTGGTGGATTATGGTTTACACCTTATAAACACCCAAGTTTCATTGATATTAAGGATACCTGATCGGATCAACCATGAATCAAGGGTTTGTTGCAAGTCACGAGCATGGAGTTTAGGTTAAGAACCACCCAAAAGGAGTGTACTAAGGTTTAAACCTGCCAAACATGTTCTACAAAAGGTTCCCATAGTCATAATCCCATCTTTCGGATATTATCGGAGGAACGACTACTCGTATTCCAAAAATATTCTCAAGAGAGACTCTTATTAGTGTAGTATCGCGTAACAATCGTATCAAATCTTACACTTGAACGGCTTTCGCACTACGTCCTACGAATAGGCCAAGATGGGTTTGGTAAACTAAGGTCCTCGGCTTCTAAGGTCTATATTGGAAAAAGTAATGTCTAACCACAACTTACTTGTGTGACATTATTGATCTCAACATGACCTCCACCAAGTGAATGGGCTTGCAAGTCAACTTGCTAAGGAATAACTCCACACAAGTCGACAAGACTATGCCATTCTCCTATCCTAAGTGCACTCGAGTTCGGGTATAGAACTCATCTCACAAAGATCACCAAGCAGCCATAGCCAGCCAATAGATACAACAATGATATGTACACAATGCAATAAGGTAAAGCAGGTAAATAATTAATTGTACAAAAGCATGAACACCCAATAAACAAACAAACTACAAAAGCTAGGAGGGAATCGCTTAGGGAAACCGGGTCCCCAGCAGAGTCACCAGTTGTCGCAACCTGAAAAATACAGTGTGCGAAAAAACAACCGGCAAAAGAGAATGACAGAAGAGTCGCCACCGTGCGTTATTTATCCCAAAGGAGGGAAAGGAAACGCTCGAAGTAAACCTGAAAAGAGGAAAGGAAAAGACAAGGTCTCGCAACCAAATCTTGGGTTCGGGAGTCGGTTATGCGAAGGGAAGGTATTATCACCCCTACGCATCCGTAGTACTCTACGGGATCCACTTTTGTAGTTCTTGTCTAAAGGGTGTGGGCTTATCTAATGTGTTATTTACTAAAAAAGGGGGGTTAAATGAAAATGACTCGCGCGGATGTCGCATCCACTGCATACGTATCTCATCTGAATATGAGAATCAGAGTCTTCGTAGCTCGGCTGACCTATGGGTTGGGGGATGTATGCTCGCTAAGACATCGCGTCTTATGCCTACGTATCTCATCTGGAATGAGAATCAGAGCAAGCCGTAGTTCGGCTAACTACGGGGTTATGGATTGGGTTTTGGACGAACGACGTTACTACGCAATCTACCGGATGCTCGACCCTTGGAGACTTACTCGCCTGTAGTAGAAGGAGTAAACGTGTGTTTAGGAGAAGAAAAATCAATGAAGGGTTAGGGTTTGGGATGCTCATGCAAAAGAAGTCCTGAACGAAGGAACCTGTAAAAAAAAATAAACACACAAAAACATTGCCTCCTATCGAGGTCTTCCAGCTAGGAAAGCAGTAAAATGCGGGAAAAATGTAAAAGTACCACGCGGATAAAGATCCGAAGTAACAGCAATTAGAGGAATGGGAAACCCAGAGATCCTTCCCAGCTAAACACCATCAAAGAAAGTGAGTCAGTACAGGTAATCGGAATGAAACCTTCAGGAGGTATCCCACAAATAAAGTGGAAAACCACGCAAGTTATCCCTGCAAAAGTCATGTGAGCCCTCACAAAAACTTCAACAAACAGGTTAGAGACAAAAAAATAGGGTAATCAAGGGTTGCCCCTAAATCAAAATGTAACCACATGAATCATGCCCTTTCAATTCACAAAAAGCTCACAAAAAGCAACCAATGGTAGGAGGCCTAAACCTCTTGTCAAACACATGCATCAAAAGGGTATCAAATTCACCCATAATACCTCATACATTTAGAGCATTCAAATTAAAGGCATAAAGATGATGAATATAGGGCAAACCTGATTGGAGAGCTTGATTGAAATTGAGTTGCACCCGTGAGGTTTACAAAACAATCTTTAGGGTTTATATGAGGCAGAGGTGATTCTGTGCAGTTGAGTTCCCTTCAGGGCTTGGAGGCTGCTCTGAGTTCTCTGTCAGGTAGTCTCTCTCTAGGTTTTGTCCAGGATTTTGTTCCAAGGAAACCTCAGAGTGTTTTGCTTCTCTTCCTTTTTCTGTCTCCTTTATTTCAATGAAACTCTAGTATTTATAGGCTAATATTGGTAGCTTAGTGGGCTTCTGAGAGAGGTATATGTTTGAGATTTTTTCTTTTATTTATTTATTTATTTATTTTTTATTTTATTTATTTTTAAATTTATTATTATTATTATTATTATTATTATTATTATTTTTTCCATTTTTTTTTCATTTTCTTTTTTTTTTGAAAAAATATTCCGATTGCCATGATGAAATGCAAATGCTAAATGACCTAAAAATGAATGCATGCATGAGGTGTAAAGCGTATGCTTCCAGAAAAAATGAAGGGTAAATTTTGGGGTATTACAGTGACAACTATGAAATCTTCATATTTGTTGACTTAGCAGGTCACATGGCATTTTATTTATTTGTTTATTTTTTAAAATCCACATGGCTTTATTATTATTTTCTTTTAATTTTTTTAATACATAACAAAATAGTGGAGTTCCAAACTACACCAGAACCCCGTAGAAAATACATAAAAAATAGATTATCGTATGGTTCCTCAGATCTTCTGCATCTTCCATCACTCAATACATGTTTATCTGGAAAATAAACAACGAAAACAAGGCGAGATGCTACATTTCAGTGGAGTTCCAAACTACACCACAAGGTCCGCTCGACTCTACGGGTTCTGATACTATATACTATTCATGGAAAACACTTTCTTTACTTCACATATCATACGATCATGCAAGTTTCGTATGTGTGTGTGTGTTAAATACACTTGACCCCCCTACAATGTGAGCAAATTTTAGTTTACCCCCTATAAATTATATTTTTTGGATTCTCCCCTTGTAATATTTAGATTCTATTTCTCTAGCCCCTTTGGTGACGTGACAACTATGAAATCTTCATATTTGCTGACTTGGCAGGCCACATGGCATTTTATTTATTTGTTTATTTTTTAAAATCCACATGGCTTTATTACTATTTTCTTTTAATTTTTTTAATACATAACAAAATAATGGAGTTCCAAACTACACCAGAACCCCGTAGAAAATACATAACAAAATAGATTATCTTATGGCTCCTCAGATCTTCTGCATCTTCCATAACTCAATACATGTTTATCTGGAAAATAAACAACGAAAACAAGGTGAGATGCTACATCTCAGTGGAGTTCCAAACTACACCACAAGGTCCGCTCGACTCTACGGGTTCTGATACCATATACTATTCATGGAAAACACTTTCTTTACTTCAATATCATACGATCATGCAAGTTTTGGGGTCCTAGATTGAATTGATCTCATATAGTGTGTGAATATCATAAATTGGTTCACATAACCATTGTCCACCTCGAGAGATCACGAGAAATGAGACATATTTCCTCGACTACAACTTATCACGCAATTTTGGAAATAGGGTCACGAATTCCCTAATTCCCTACTAAGTGAGGAATGTTTCTCCCCAACCACTGCCTCTCATTTGGGTCTGGTCACGGGTCACAAACTACCTTCTCTAAATGGAACATCTCCCCTCGATCGTTGCTTCTCACATGGGTCTGGTCATGGAATTCCATTATACTATATGGAATGTATCACCTCGGTCGTAACCTCTCATATGGGCTCGGTCACGGATCATGGAAGTCCATTCTAAATATAATGTCCTTCCCCGGTCACCGCTTATTATAAGCTTGAACTCAGGGTCACAACCTTTAATTAACTCTCTCCCGATTATGGTAACAATTTCTATCAATTCATGAAGCCTTGATATTCCCCACACGAGTATACAATTGGTTTCTTTCGAAAACTGATCATTCATTACACGTACCAACTAGGGTATCCTTTCGTTCCCAAACACCACATCTCTAGGTGAACTCTATCAACCTAGGGTTTCCTCACATTTCATTATACATTGCTCTTTGGCTAAATAGGAACCTAACTTCTTATGAGAAGTCATCTTGATCATTAAACCATTCTCAATGGATCTCATTATATCTCCTAATAACTAAGTTAAAGAGCATCATACTCAATCATAGAGAAATGCCACACCATTATTTGTGCCATTAGGATTTTACTCATTTAATTTTTCAGCTTAGAAGATTTCTAATGTTAACCCTTACTTTTCAATCACACACATTCTCCTTAATGATTTCCATTGCTTATTACATATGATTATCAAGAGTTTCCGATTTAATTAACCACACTTGATCTTTCATGTCATCGTAAGATAAGGATTATCTAAACCAACTAGGTTTTTACACGCGTATGCCTAGAATCGACGAGTTTCTGAATATTTTCCATTATTTTCTTATACAACATTCACACACACCTAAGCATAACATATGTTACACAATCAATCAAACCAACTAGGGTTCATGAAAATTCAATTTTCCTACCATAAAATATGGCATACAAACATCATTTTATTTCACCATAGGGTATAGTTTTGAACTATTTTTCCAATGCATCTGATAAGATCCCAATCAGAGTTACGAAACTTATTTTATGGTGGTTTTAGAGTGTATGATCGATTACACAAAACACGTAATTTATTACACACTGGTTTTGCCTAATTTTTGGGCAATTTTAAGGATGGTAATCGATTACACACAGAGTGTAACCGATCACACCCTTGCTAAAAGTCAATTTTTCTCCAGTTTTTCATATTTTCACAAATCCTAACCCAATGGGATCATGTACTAACATTTGATAAGCATTAGCAACACTTCAAACAACACATGCATGTACAAATTCACACACATTCAAAGTGCAAGAATTCTCATGAATCATTCATGCTCAATAAGGATAGTTTTATGTCATCACTATATCATCAGTTACCTCAACCCTAATCAAAGGAAAATATAGTTTTACATATCATTTGAGACAAGAAAATAGAACATACAAGTTGCATACCAAACAAAAATGATCAAGCAAGAACGCAAGAAGAATTATAAAGCAAGAAACACAAAATAAAGTTATCTAATTTTCACCCTTCATGCATTCTCATATTCCTCTCATGCGTATTGAGTTGTTTATAAGCATACGCTACAACTTGACCCTTATGTATAACCACACCACCTAAACCCAACTTTGATGCATCACAATATACCACAAAAGATTCACTCGGATCTGGAAAAATCAAAACTGGCGTTGACGCTAACTTCTTCTTGAGCTCCCGGAAACTTTCTTCACATTTGACATCCCAAACATAAGCTTGTCCCTTCCGAGTCAACTAGGTCAAAGGCAATGCCAACTTCAAATATCCTTTGATGAACCTTTTATAATAACCAACCAACCTTAATAAACTTCTGATTTCTATAACTGACTTAGGAGTTTACCACTTGAATATCACGTCTACCTTCGACGAATCCACTACTATCCCACGACTAGAGATTACATGACCAAGGAAACTTACCTCTCTTAACCAAAATTCACACTTGGACAGTTTGACATACAACTTCTTTTCTTTCAAGGTCTATAATACAACTCGCAAGTGTCCTGAGTGTTCTTTGTCTGACTGATATTATACCAAAATATCATCTACAAAACACCACAACAAACTGATCCAAGTAAGGATGAAAAAATATTGTTCATATACTCCATGAATACTCCTGGTGCATTAGACAGACTGAAAGGCAGAAATGAATACTCATAATGACCATAACGAGTTTTGAGTGCAATCTTAGAAATTTCATCAGTCTTCACCCTAGTTTGATAGTAACCTGACCTCAGATCAATCTTGCTAAACACATGAGCTCCTACTAGTTGATCCATGAAATCATCAATATATGGAGGAGGATATGGTTCTTAATAGTAACCTTATTCAATTTCTGATAATCCACACAAAATCTCATGCTTCCATCTTTTTTCTTAACCAATAACACTAGCACTCCCCAAGGAGACATATTAGGTCTGACAAACTTCTTTTCTAACAGATCTTCTAGCTGCTTCTTCAACTCGCTCAATATTGGTGCAAACATTCTATACAATTCTATAGATATCGGTCTAGTACAAGATACTAAATCTATCGCAAACTCAACTTTATGATTAGGAGTCAAATCACCAGTATCATCAGGGAAAACATATGGGAACTCGCACACAATAGGAAGATTAACAATCTTAGCTTCACTTTCTACTTTCAGGGAAGCTAACATCACGAGCACTTAATTCTCTTGCTTCACGGATATCTCTACTTGGTTATTGGATATAATCCTCAAATTTTTACCTTCCTCTAACCCAGGAAATAACACAGTCTTATCAAAACAATTGATGTAAGCATGGTTGAACTCTATCCAGTTCACTCCCCAAATAACATCTAGTTGACTTAGGGGGCAATCACATCAAGTCAACTCCAAAATCCTTACCATAAACGGACAAAAGGAAATTCATATAAACGAACAATGTGGTCATCGAACCATTAGCTGAAGTATCAATGACCATATCACCCTTCATAAAAGACACTACCAAGTTTAACTTGATAACACAATCATGTGATATGAACGAATTTGTCACACTCGTATCAATGATATCAATCAAAGAAATGCCATTAATGAAACACACACCTCAAATCAAATTATTTGACTTAGAGACCTCAGTACCAATGAGAGCAAAGACCTTTTCACTAGCCTGCGTGGCACCTGGTGCCTTTCTTGGATTCTAGCATTGGGTGCTGATGTGACCCTATTCTCCACAGTTGAAACAAGTTAGAATTGTACTATTTCACCTAGCGACATGATATTCTAACTTTCCACACTTGAACAAGTTAGGCTTGGGTTCTTGCATTCAAAGGCACGACGACCTAACCCTCCACACTTAACACATCTTAGAGGAGCAGAAACGCCTCCCCCACTTATTCCACTCCCGCTTGCGGCCTTCTCTTGGAACTTATGATTCCCCTTAGCAATTGGAGTCATATATGGCTTGCCACGATTCTGATTCCCATTTATTTTTTTCACTCACAATCTTGTAGGGACTGGCTCTGGCTCTATTATCCTCATCATAAATTCTGCATTTGTTGACCATTACCGAGAAACGATGGATCTCCTGATATACGATGAACTACTTGATCTTAATACGTAGACCACTTTCAAACTTCACGCACTTGGAACTTTCAGTGTCTACACCATTTCTTCCTGTGCAATCAACCATAAAAACCATTTGCAACGGTAAAGTAAATAGCGGTTACAAGAAAATGACACTAACAATGTTAACACACATGTTGTGCTCAAGGGCATTGCAAAATTATAACACCTAAGTCTAAATGGACCGACCTGATCTGATACCAACTATGTAACACCATAAACCTCAACATATATTTTATACAAATGCATGCGGAAAAGATGAAGATAAAACAAAACAGGGTGTCACACATATCTCTCAACGTTCAATCTTTATTTTAAAATGTGGAAGTAACTTCAAAACAACACAACATCATTATTCAAGTAAGTAACTTAGAAACAAAATATGGTATTCCTAACCCAATGTTACACTATCAGAGCGACACAATAAAAACTAAACAATTGATAAAATACGGCGAACAAAACATGAGTTAAAGCCGCGAGTAGGTCAACTATGACATCCTCCCAAAATAAGTTATGTCTAACTCTCCTCAGTCTCTACCTGAGAACCTATGTAACATACATATAGAGAAACATGTAAATAAAAAAGGGGTGAGAAATACATCCCATATATAAAAGGTGCATCAAACAACAAGGATAATTTTAATCATCATAAATCATCAATCACAATCAGAAACTTAATATAACAACAACAACAAATGCAATCATGTATGCAATATTCATCTCTCCTACTCCCATGCATGTGGTACCAATCTCTCGGATATTCAGAGGTATGTTTATGAGGTATGTATCTCGTCACTAGACCGAAGTCTTACTCGTCACTAGACCGAAGTTCTACCTAGCTCCAATATACAAGATGCTTGAATGCTATAATTAATGAAAATCGACATATATAATCCTCAAACTCTAATCCTTGTCATTGGACATAAGTCTTACACGTCACTGGTTATTTCAAACCTAAATAAATCATCATCAAATAATTATTGTCATTTTATGGCCTCGTCATTGGTTCCATTGAACTTAATTATCTCAACATCAATAATTCCTCCTCATGAGGTATTCATCAATTAACTCAATTATAACAACTCAAACACTTTTATCATCAATTAACATCAAACAATAGTGTACAAGTTAGAAAAATCAGGAATTACTCAAAAAACTAAGTCAAACGCCTCACCACGACCATTCTGCAGGGTTGACGGTTGGACCCTCTGGGGAGTGTCACCCGACATTCATTGATGGTATGAGGGTCGTGCGGTCATTATATGACGTTTGTCGCATCCTGCGAAAAAACAACCGGCGAGCCTAAAAATAAAAACATACAGAGCCGCCACTAAACGTTATTTATCCCAAGATAGGGAAAGGAAACGCTCAGAGAAACCTGGAAAGGAAATGGTCTTGCGACCAGAGAGAAAAGGTTCGGGAGTCGGTTACGCGAGGGGAAGGTATTAGCACCCCTCACGTCCTAGGTACTCCTAGGGATCCACGTTCTAAAATAAAGAAAAGGTTGCTAAACATCACACACACACACAGGGAACGCAGGTGGGGTTAAGAGAAACGGGCTCGATAAGGCGTCGCACCTTATGCCTACATATCTTGTCTGGAACAAGAATCAGAGCCACTGTAGTTCGGCTTACGCACGCCAAACAACACAACACATACAAACAAGCAAGGGTGGCAAACATGGAGCCCGACAACCACTTGATGGAATTATGTCGGCATCCGAACCAAAACACGCACAAAACGGCAAACTTGGAGCCCGACAGCCAATCACTGGCCTTACGTCGGCATCCGAACCAAAACACCAAACAGCACAGTCAGATAACAAGTAAACGCACGCAAAAAAGAAAAAGGTTGCCCGGAGTGGTCTCGCACGACCACCTGCCTACATACCTTGTCTGGAACAAGGATCAGGGCGATGTAGTTCCCCTGAAAGGGACTAAATTGCTAACCAGAAACCGAGGGGAAAACACGACACTAGGGAGCTGAGACTCGAGCCTAATGTTGTCATGCAAAGTCACCCTAAGTTCGGTTTTCTATCCTACTTGCATAAGCAAACTAACCTAACCAGGAAAGAAGCTAGCACACAAGCATACAATCATATATCATCAAATGAGAACAGGTATCTCAAACAAGCATGTCAATCAGATATCCACATAACACGCACTATAGCCAAACAAGGGGGCTCAATCAATCAGGTTTGACTGCCTAAGCAATCGTCTGTACAGGCTGTGTTTGCTCTTAACCTTGCCATTACGAGGCTAAGGTGAAGCAGATGAAAGGATGAAGTGAGGATCAGACCTCACAGCTCTTATCCCTAACCAGGGAGAGCTGACAAATGAGCATGGGTCCAGAATAGGGGAACCCTTCTATACTCGATGACTCTGACACAATGTGCACTGCACAAGATCTTGGGCTTTTGATCTCAATGCTACAACCATGTAATGGGAGCAAGGAGAAGACTCAACTGAATAGTGGGGGACAGGTTGCTTGTCCCTACCTTCCACCAATTGCCTTACTTGAAGGGCTTTTCCTGCTTGGCTTAAAAATAAACATACACAAGCATTGCCTCTTAAGGAGGACTTCAGACAATTTGCCCGGCCCGGTAACAGCCGGGTCTCCAGACTACATGAAGTTTTAAGAAGTTACCTCAATGCAAATTGCTTATGCAAAGCAAAGCAAAGCAATAGTTCACAAGGAACTGAGCAACTAAAGTACCTGGAAACAATCAAACTCAGTCAGTATTCAATCAGACAAATTGTACAGCAAACAATCAAACAGTTTAAACAATACAACACAAAGCAAGCTCAAGGCTTAAGCCCAAGCTCCAACACCTACAAAACAATGTTATGTTAGTGTACAAACATCCACAACATCAATTAAAATCAACTTGTATCATTCTCCATGTACATTGCTTTTTTGATCCTGAAAAATCAAGCAAATATTAGCAACTAGACCACTAGGCCAAGCCTAGGGTCCCAAAGCAAGAAAAAAGTTAAAACAGCAAGGTATCCACCATCCAACATCAAATTATCATCAAACACAAGCAAACATCATTGGTCTCATGTTTATATCATCCATCATGCTCAATTCATGCACAAAACAATCCATATTGGGTCAAATGAACCACCAAGCATACAAACAGAAGTATTGCATTCAAAGCCATGCCAAAACACATCCAAAAATTCTCAAATTAAATACACCTAAACAGGGGTCTATCAAGGTCTACCATGTCAAATTTGAGCTCAATTGGGCAAATGGAACCATGTCAATGAAAATCAACAAAAACAGACACCATTTCATGCTTCAATTCATACCATCAATGCATACATCCACTTCAAAAATTCATATCTCATTGAAAACAAAAAAGAAATGGATGGGACCAAAACAGGAATGTCACATTATGTGTCTAGTTCGTGCATATCAAATTTCATGGCCATACAATACAATGTGAGCATTTCCCAATCATTCTACCAACCTATGTCATATGAGCTTGCACAAATGATCTCCAGAAATGAAAAATCATGATCAAATAGAAAATTCAGTGAAAAATTCTACAAAAATTCATACAACATCACGACATGCCAACCAATCATCATGCAAAATTTCAGCCAATTCCAACATGTATAGGTCACTCAAAAAAATCCTGCAAGTTGACATAATGAGGTGTGACACAAATTGTCACACCTAAGTTCCAGAATTTGCTGCTCTCTAACCAGGTATCCAAAATTCATGAAATTTACATATAAATAATCCTCAATGAGTCAAGAACCACCACAAAAATTTTCAAGAATTTATTCTACATTATGAGCATTTCATGATCAAATTACAAACATGTATCAAAAATGGACATACATCGGAAAACCCTAGGTCAACTAAAAAAATTGCCAAGCACAACTTTGACCAATAGGTCAAAAAAAACCTACACTCACCAAGGAAGCTATAGAAAAAATTTCCATATTTTTTGGATTTTTTTACTATTTTTTACGAATTTTTTAAGGTGTGAGTGAATTTTTTAACAATTAATTGGAATTAAATTAATTAATTAAAATTGCCAATGGTAATGTTACAGGCGGGGGCGGTAAACGCCTGGTTTGAAAATTCAAACAGATTTCTGGATCAAAACGCGCTTCCCTCATCGTTTCCACTCAACCACCTCCAGAATTTCAAGAAAACGACGAACACAAAAACTCAATGAAAATGGACATGCGAATATCCGTTGGACTCGTCTTTCCACACACAATCCGAATATCACTTCAATTTGTCCTAAAAGTTCCTATATCATGCGAATCGAATCACTTAGGGTTTGTGTTCGTAACTTTAAACGTAGATTTCTCACGCTACAGTTCACTATTCACAAATCTAAGAGTATCATCGTGTTCTACAAGCAAGGCTCTACAGAATGCATATCATAATTCATTGAATCTTGAATTTCGAAAAAACTCCAAACCTGGAAATGCAGAATTGTTCTTGAGGAATTGGACCGAAATTCTTCAAAACAGTACAAGAGGAAGGTTAAGGATGATGATTGAAGCAGCTAGATCAACTTAAGCACGATCCAAATGGAAGAATTCTTCAAACTCCATTGTTGATCATGATGAAGACAGCCGCGATTTGAGGTGTGTTAGCTGTTGAATCCTCAAAACAGATGTGGAAAATGATGAATAGAAACCAAACCAAAAGGAATTTTAACAATTGATCAAGAATAGAGAAAGTTCTTGGAATTTTGGTGTTTATGGTGTTCTTGAGATTTTGAGAGAAAACTTGGGAATTTGGAAAGTTTGAGATCCAATCTTGGTAAAAGTGATTTTCTGTTATGATTAGCAAGTGATCAAGCTTATATATCAATGCTTAATTGTCCCTTAATCCACTTAATTAACCAAATGCATTGTTAAGTGAAAAATGTCATTTTCAAAGGAGGGGTAAAATTGGAATTTCATCATGACAGCTAGTGCCACCTGTTTTGACAGCACATACACCTTCTAAATAGCATATGTGAACTGTAGAAACTTGCCTCACGCTCATTGGTTGCTCCATTCTCAAATTCACCATGTGTATGCATTTGGTCCATTTTTGTCATTTCCATTTTTCAAGACAAAATCCAAATTAAAAGCCTTATGCATGAAATGAAAATTCAAACACATTCTAAATGCCATTCCTGAGGTGTTGGAAAAAGTCCCATTCAAAAATTCCAATTATTTTGAGATTTGGACGATTTTGCCCCTGGTCCAATTCAGCTGTCCAGTTGAAAAGTGACTTTTTGCCTTGGCCATTTTTGGGAAAATCCAATGATGCACCCTCAAAGTACATGTCAAATGGAGTTTGTGCATATAAAGAACTTGCAATTTGGACAAAGTATGTGGTAGTTATGGCCTCCTGATTACGGTCTTTTCTGAAATTCACTGAGCCATATTTTGCAAACCGTACATTGGATTTTCAAGTTCTTGGACTTTTTGGAAAGGTGAGAACAAGATCTACATCTGTCATGTTGAACAATTTTTCATTTGAAGCTTCCTTGGACTTCTGTTTTTGAGGTCAAAAACTTTCCATTTTTGGAAACTTCAGCTACCAGTCACTTGCTATTTTTGGCAGTTTTTGTCCTGACTTGATTTTCTTCATTTTTAAGCCTTGCAATCTCATTTAACACTTGTTCCAACATGAATGAAGTGTGTCTAACTTGTTTCCACCTCCAAATCCACCAGATCATGTACAGTTGACCACAGTTGACTTTTCATCTGATAGATGAATTTGGCAATGCATTGATCAATCTGAGCCCCAATTTCCAACTGAAATGGCTCAAGGGTGACACCCTAGCCTCAATAATCACCATATAATCACAAAATGATCCTCATCTCCATCTCAAACACCATCTCCTGATTAAACCCTGATTGGCCCAATACAACTGATTAGGGTTGACCAGTGGTCAAAACCCTAATCTCAAGGAATCTTCTTCAATCTTCTGATGACATCCCACCATGATGATGACGATGTATCAATTCAATCAACATGAAGACCAATACCCTCGAGAATCATGAAACCCTAATTCACAGTCCAATCCTCAGAAGGCCATGATCAGTCAATAAAACCCTAGGCTTGCATTTTCTGACTTCCTCATCTTCTGATCAAGACTTGGGAAGATAGCTTGAACTATGTAACCACATGTTATGCAATATGAAATGCCTAATGTCTTAAAATGAAATGCAAATATGTTAATGCTAGTCCCAAGAGAGGAGGGCAAATTTTGAGGTGTTACAGCTGCCCCTATTCAATCCACTGTGAACCTGTCGATACGAAATAGCCTCGGCTTTCGGATGATCAGGATGAAGAGTGATTGAATACCAAGAACAGACGAACAATTTGCACTCTGATGGGATAATAATTAACAACGCCTGTCAGCATCGGCGAAGAAAAACTCGAAAAACCGACGACCTGGATGCCAAAATAAATGGTAACGCAGGAATAACCATGGTCTGAACACCACATCCACTCGGGATTCTCATTCTTTTTTTGCTTTTCTTGAACCCCGAAAATTTTCTCTTCTTCTACCTGGTCCGAAAACCACTTCGGTCTGAACTCCGGGAAATTGGCCTGATCGCCACTTCGGTCTGGATACCGCCTCGGTCTGAACTCCGGGAAATTGGCCTGATCGCCACTTCGGTCTGGATACCGCCTCGGTCTGAACTCCGGGAAATTGGCCTGATCGCCACTTCGGTCTGGATACCGCCTCGGTCTGAACTCCGGAAAACTGGCCTGAATACCACAAGTACATCAACCTGATCGTCGGAAACTTCTTCGATCTGAGAATCGGAAACTGGGCCTGAATACCACAAGTACATCAACCTGATCGTCGGAAACTTCTTCGATCTGAGAATCGGAAACTGGGCCTGAACGCCACTTCGGTCTGGATACCGCCTCGGTCTGAACTCCGGAAAACTGCTAATCGCGTAACGTCCTCTGATTTTATTTCCCTCTCCGCCCGACGGAAACATTTCCTCCAATATCGCACTACTGGGGAACATTGCTGATCTGACGTTCTGATGCTAGACTCCTCAGAATAACACCTTTATCTTTCAGCAAAACCACCCCTCAAACGGTAACCACGGTTTGGGACTAGCTTATGCTTGCAATGATGCATGATTGATTTTTCTGCGTAATGCTCCATAAACATGGAAATGCTACGCGATTATTCATTTTTTATGCAATATGCCATGCTATTTTTTCATGATGAATGCATAAAAAGAAATATCCCCCTCTGGGGAATCCTCTGGGGGACACGAGACTCTCTGCTGAGGCTCTCGTCACTGCTCCGATTTCCACCATGCTGGGGAATAGTACTGCTGCTGGGAGAATGCCACCCTTGCTGGGGAATACCTCCTTTGCACCCAACCCTCTCGAGGACCTGCTGGGGCAGAAGAACCATCATCGCGCTCTGTGGGGATACCACAATCTCTTTGTCTTGCTGGGGATACACGCCCCAACTCTGCTTTGGGAACCCTCACCGATACTCCCGCTGAGGAAATGGGCAATCTTCAACCTACCGGGGATGACCATCCAGACCATGCTAGGAGAAACGACTGCTACTCCGCTGGGGATTACCCATGCAATCCATAGGTAGAATCGGCTCAGCTGGGGATGCAGAAACCCGTCCGCCACGGGAATTTGTTCAATCCTCCGGTAAGATGAACACTGCTGGAGATATATTTCTTTGGAAAAGACCCGCTCCACTCGGGGGTAGCAACCTTCAGACCTGACTGCTGAGGAAACACCATTATAAACCTGCCAGGTATAACCACACTGACTCGGCTGGGGAGCTAGTCCTACGATTCTGCTTGGGGACTTAGCTGGGAAATAAGAATTCCCGGACTCATCCGGACCTTTTCTGCTCCATCATCTTGTATTTCAAATCGCCCTGCGCTCGACGAGAGACGTACTCCTGGGATTTATACAGAAATTTCAATCTTTCGACTTTGAAGAGTCTTCTTGATTATCATCAAGGATCGTCATACGTCTCAACGTCTTCGTCATTTTTTCATATTCATTTGTTCCTGAGCGAACTCTCTGGGGATTTATTACAAAGCTTCCGCCTCACAACCTGCAAGTGAGTGACGAATACCTAACAGTTCCTGCAAAACAGATCGTCAGATAAAACCGTGCCCCAGGTGTGTCAAGATTTCAACACTTGGGTCACTCAACCTTCCACATAAGATTTCAAGCTTTCAATCTTATAAACATGCATTGGAAGGAACCCGTATGTCTTAAAATGCAAGATTCTTTATCAAAAATATCTGGATGTTTTTGCAATCAAAGCGGTAATGAAAAACAAAAACAAAATTATTTGACTGAATATGCATTTTATTGATTGGAAAAGTGTGGCTCAAATTGAGCAATACAAAGGGAAGCAATTCCTGAAAAGAGGTAATTGCGCTCAAAAGGAAAAATCTATCCTAATGGCAATGTGAAACCCGTGATCTCATCAAGTTCCAACTCGGTTACACCCCCTATATCCTCAGACTCTCCATGCTTTCTGCCTTCTGAACAAGACAACTCTGACTGATCCCTACCGGGTATTATCCATGATGCTTTAAACCAAAGCGCAAACGATCATGCTAGGACGCAGTTGTTCGTTTCAATCCCTCTTTTGCCTGGACCGCCCTTTCGGGTTTTCAGTCCACCGGGATACCCCTTTTTGCCCAAGTCGCCTTTTCAGGTCTTCGACTTGCCGGGTGTACAATTTTTTCATTTTATATCCCTAACTTTTGCCCGAACCTTTTTTCTGTTTTTGGTTCGCCGGGATGCCCATTTTTGCCTGGACTATTTTGTTCTTTTCGTCCAGCGGGTCAATTATACGAAGTATTTTTTAACTGCGTCCGCATTCACAGGGGATGGAAAATCTTCGCCATCCATGGTCGTTAACAATAAGGCTCCGCCAGAGAAGACCTTCTTGACCACGAATGGACCTTCATAATTCGGCGTCCATTTGCCCCTTCGATCGTTTTGAGGAGGAAGGATCCTTTTCAGCACCATATCACCCACGTGATACACCCGAGGTCGCACCTTCTTGTCAAAAGCACGCTTCATCCTCTGCTGGTACAACTGCCCATGACAGATGGCTGCTAGCCTCTTTTCCTCTATCAGGCTCAACTCTTCGTACCGGGTCCTTACCCATTCAGCCTCTTGCAATTTTACGTCCATCAGGACTCTCAAAGAGGGAATCTGAACCTCGACAGGTAGTACAGCCTCCATCCCATATACCAACGAGAACGGAGTTGCCCCAGTAGATGTGCGTACCGACGTTCGATACCCATGCAATGCGAACGGCAACATCTCATGCCAATCCTTGTAGGTTACCACCATTTTCTGCACAATCTTCTTTATATTCTTGTTGGCTGCCTCAACCGCCCCATTCATCTTCGGACGATAGGGAGAAGAATTGCGATGCTCAATCTTGAATTCCCGACACAGCTCTGCCATCATCTTATTATTCAAGTTAGAACCATTATCAGTAATGATTCTCTCGAGAACTCCATATCGGCAGATGATGTCTCTCTTGAGAAATCTGGCCACAACCTGCTTCGTCACGTTCGTATAAGAAGCTGCTTCTACCCACTTGGTGAAGTAATCAATAGCCACTAATATGAACCGGTGCCCGTTCGAAGCCGTAGGCTCTATCTTTCCAATCATATCAATGCCCCACATAGCAAACGGCCATGGAGACGACATCAAACTCAATGGGTTTGGAGGCACGTGCACCTTGTCAGCATAAATCTGGCATTTATGACACTTCCGCACGAAATTAAAACATTGGGCCTCCATTGTCATCCAATAATAACCTGCTCTCAGCAGCTTCTTCACCATTGCATTCCCACTGGCATGGGTACCGAACGATCCCTCATGAACCTCTTTCATCAATTGGCTTGCTTCTGCATCATCAACACATCTGAGCAAGACCCAATCAAAATTCCGCTTATACAAAACCCCATCCTTATTCAGGTAGAACACCATGGCTAACCTCCGCAGAGTCTTTCTATCTTTCTTCGATGCTCCCTCAGGATACTCTTGAGTCTCTAGATAGCGCTTGATATCATAATACCACGGCTTCTCATCATCAGAGGCCATATCAACAGCAAACACATAAGCCGGTCTATCCAGACGTCCCACTTCAACATGGGGGAACTGATTCCACCTCTGCACCTTAATCAAGGCGGCCAGAGTAGCCAAAGCATCTGCCAAGGGATTCTCCTCTCTGGGCACATGATGCATCTTCACCTTGGTGAAAAACGTCAACAATCTCCTCGTATAATCTCGATACGGAACCAAATGAGATTGATGCGTATACCATTTTCCGTTAACCTGATTTATCACCAGAGCTGAATCTCCATATATCACAAGGTTCTTGATTCTCAAATCAATCGCCTCTTCAATACCCAGTATACAAGCTTCATATTCAGCTACGTTGTTGGTACACTCAAATGTTAGCCGGGCAGCAAAAGGAATATGGGATCCTTTCGGCGTAACCAAAACAGCACCAACACCGCTTCCATTCACGTTAACGGCCCCATCAAACATCAGAATCCATTCGGATTCAGGGTCAGGCCCCTCCTCCGGGATCGGTTCCTCACAATCTTTCGATTTGAGAAACATGATGTCCTCATCAGGGAATTCAAACTTCATCGGTTGATAATCATCAATGGGTTGCTGGGCGAGGTAATCAGACAATACACTCCCCTTGATCGCTTTCTGAGAGGTATACTGTATATCATATTCTGTCAAAATCATTTGCCACCTCGCAACCCGCCCGGTCAATGCTGGCTTCTCAAAAATGTACTTGATCGGATCCATCTTGGAAATCAATAAAGTGGTATGAACCAGCATGTACTGCCTTAGTCGGCGAGCAGCCCAGACCAAAGCACAGCAAGTTTTCTCGAGCAGTGAATATCTTGTTTCACAGTCGGTAAACTTTTTGCTAAGGTAGTATATGGCATGCTCTTTTCGACCAGACTCGTCATGCTGCCCCAATACACACCCCATAGACCCCTCGAGGACTGTCAGGTACAGAATTAACGGTCTTCCCTCCACAGGAGGCATCAGAATCGGAGGCTCCTGCAAATACTCTTTTATTTTTTCAAACGCCGCTTGGCAGTCATCATTCCACCTAACCGTTTGATCTTTTCTCAACAATTTGAAAATCGGTTCACACGTGGCTGTTAAGTGAGATATGAACCGTGAAATGTAGTTCAATCTACCTAAGAAACCACGAACCTCTTTCTCTGTTCTCGGTTCAGGCATTTCTTTTATTGCTTTTACTTTTGCAGGATCAACCTCAATTCCTTTCTCACTTACAATGAACCCCAGCAGTTTACCGGACCGCACTCCGAACGTGCACTTATTCGGATTCAACCTCAGTCTGAATTGTCTCAGCCGGTCGAACAACTTAGCCAGATCTACCAAATGCCCCTCTTCTGTTTGGGACTTTGCTATCATGTCATCAACATAGCATTCAATTTCATGATGAATCATATCATGAAACAAAGTCACCATAGCTCTCTGATAAGTAGCACCGGCGTTTTTGAGACCGAATGGCATCACCTTGTAACAAAAGGTACCCCACGGTGTAATGAACGTTGTTTTCTCCATATCATCTGGCGACATTTTGATTTGATTATAGCCAGAAAAGCCATCCATGAAGGAAAACACCGAGAATTGAGCAATATTATCTACCAACACGTCAATGTGTGGTAGTGGAAAATCATCTTTCGGACTAGCTCTATTCAGATCTCGGTAGTCCACACACATTCTCACCTTCCCATCCTTCTTCGGGACTGGCACAATGTTCGCAACCCATGGCGGATAATTAGTGACAGCAAGGAAACCAGCATCCCACTGCTTCTGCACTTCCTCTTTAATTTTCATTGCCATGTCAGGTCGAGTTCTGCGCAACTTCTGCTTCACTGGAGGACAATCTGTTCTCAACGGTAGCTTGTGCACAACGATATCGGTATCCAACCCTGGCATATCTTGATAAGACCAGGCAAAGATATCGACATACTCTTTCAATAGCACCACCAATCTGCCCTTAACACTTTCCTCCAAAGCAGCCCCGATTTTCACTTCTCTCTTCTCCTCGTCGGTACCCAAATTTACAACCTCTATCTGTTCTTCATGCGGTTGAATCACCTTCTCCTCTTGTTTTAACAACCTGACTAATTCCCCTGGCAGTTCACAATCTTCTTCGTCTTCTTCTTCGGCAAGATAGATCGGATTGTCGAAGTCATACGAGGGTGTAACAGGATCGTTATCAATGAGATCCGGAGAGGAATCGCATCTGCATGAATGTTGATTCATGCACTGCTTTAGAACCGGTGTGAGAAATCGAAAAAAAGGAAAAATGAAAACATTGCCATTTTTATTTGTTTTTATTTTTAAACTGCAAAAATAAATGAAAAACAGGGAACACCGCTTTTAATTGAAAAACATCCTTTATTTATGATGCAAAATCTGCAAATTTATGACATGAGGAGGCCCTTACAATGAACCATTACGTGTCGGGCAACACGCATGGTTTGCATGCAAATAAGAAAGAAAACAGGAAAAATATTACTCTTCGAGGAGAGTGACCCGGATGATTTCCTCGGCCTTCCAGTTGTGGATTTCCATCCCTGGCACGCACGGCGTTATCCATCGGTCCATGTCACAGTCGCTGTCAGTATCTTCACCCATCATGCAGATGTGGTCCGGATCCAGCATTCCGGCACTCGTGAAAGTTACAGACGTACGACCCCCTCTGTTCGGCCCAGAGCCTCGGCTCGGCTTATATCCGACCCCAAACCGGTCCTTCTTCTCAGGGACTTCCATCATTCTGCCCCAGCCTGGAGCCTCTCCACTTTTAACTACCTCAGCAGCCTGCTTGTACGAAGCGATGGATGGTTTCTCCTCTTCTTGCTTAGCAAACAGAGCATTCTCCACCTTGACGGTTTCAAATGCCTGACTAGGCGTTTCCCATATCTCTCCATCCATCTCCACATACTTAAACGAAGACAGGTGGCTGACAAAGATGTCCTCCTCTCCGCAAACAGTAACGACTTGGCTTCCCCAGACATATTTCAGTTTCTGGTGCAAAGTCGATGTAACTGCTCCCGCAGCATGGATCCACGGCCTACCCAACAAACAACTGTAGGCTGGCTGGATGTCCATAACATAAAAGGTCGACTTAAACACTTCTGGGCCAATCTTCACTGGCAATTCCACCTCCCCAAATACAGCCCGCTTTGACCCATCAAATGCCCGCACAATCAGATCAGTCGGGGTCAAAATCAGCCCATCACAGTTTAACTTTGCCAGGGCCTTCTTAGGCAACACATTCAAAGAGGAACCGGTATCAACCAGCACATGCGAAAGCACGGCTCCTTTGCATTCCATGGCAATGTGTAGAGCCCGGTTATGATTCCTGCCATCTACGGTCAAATCCATATCAGTAAAGCCCAGCCCATGGCTAGCATGCACGTTGGATACGACCGTCTCCAATTGGTTGATTGTGATTTCCTGAGGCACATAAGCTTTCTTCAATATTTTCAACAAGGCTTCCCTATGCCCCTCTGAGCTCAGTAACAGTGAAAGAATGGAGATTTTGGACGGAGTTTGCTGCAAATGATCCACCAGCTTGTACTCTGACTTCTTGATGATCCTCAGAAACTCTTCAGCTTCATCATCAAATTTATTATCCGACCCCACAGGCGTCGGTGTCGTCACAGGAGTATTTCCATTCTCTGCCACAGCCTTCCCTTTCGCCCTGGCTAAAGCCTCGGCCTTTTCTTTTTTCTCTTTTTCTTCCTCCCCCCTCCTCAATGCGTCGGGAGCAAACAATCTACCGCTGCGAGTGAAACCACTGGGACTGGCATTATCCACCTTTAGCACGGTGGTTTCACTAGCAGATGACTCTTCAACCTTCTCACCATTACAGTATACCTCTCCACCATAATGCCAAGGCACGACATCATCTTTGTCATATGGAATTGGCCCAGGTACCGTGATGGTAACTGGAGCCTCCTCCACCAGGTTAGACAAATCCACCGGATCATAGTATATAGTTATGGTGGAGACCTCTTCATTCTTTCCTTCAGCCCTTTCAATCATAACGACCCCTGCGTCCATCAGACCCTGGACATGCTTCCGCAGAAGCTCACAACCATTTGCAGAAATAGCGCACTCAGCACACTCAAACCCACAGCCCGGGTAAACCCCATTCTTCAGCAACCGCCTCTTGACCTCAGCCAAAGGCGTCTTCAACTGATCGACCTCAGACAGCCCCACTCTATCTTCCCCAGAAATAGCATTTACTCCCCTCTGACCATGCGCAGGCATGGGATTTGCATTTACGTTGGGAGAAGGCGCAAAGTTGATTGCCTTGGAATCCACTAGGTCCTGGACTACGTGCTTAAAAGCTTTGCAGTCCTCAACATTATGCCCGGGCGCACCCGAGTGGAATTCGCACTTAGCATTTTCATTGTAACTGGGCGGCCTCTGATCAGGTCTCAAAGGCGCCAGCGTCCTCAGTTGCACCAGCCCGAGATCCAGAAGCTTCTTCAACAGAAACGAATAAGTCACCGGAGGCCTGTCGAATTGTCTATCATTTGCTCTGCCCCTGACCTGGTATCCAGCCCTCTGGGGCCTCTGTTGGAACGGTTGTCTTTGTTGCTGCTGTTGTTGTTGTTGCGGTTGTGCTGACTGAGACTCAGCAGGAATTGTTACTGCAGCATTGTGCTGGAAGTAACGGTCCCTACTGGGTCCGCGCTGTGTATAAACTGCACTGGTGTCTCCTTCCTTCTTTCTCTGACCGTTATTACCGAACGGTTTCTTCGTTCCTGAAGAAGACGCAGATGCACCACCCTGGATTTTACCCAGCTTCAACCAACTTTCGATTCTTTCTCCTGCCACCACAATGTCAGAGAAATTGGTGACAGGGCAACCCACCATTCTTTCTGCAAACGGCCCCTGCAGGGTCCCCATGAACAAATCGGACATCTCTCTGTCTACCAGAGGAGGTTGCACCCTTGCAGCCAGTTCTCTCCACCTCTGCGCATACTCCTTGAATCCTTCGTTATGCTTTTGAGACATACCCTGCAGCTGGGTACGACTCGGAGCCATATCAGCATTAAATTGGTATTGCTTAAAGAAAGCATCTCCCAAATCTTGCCAGCTTTTGATATCGGACGATCTCAACTTGGTGTACCATTCCAAGGAGCCTCCAGACAGGCTGTCCTGGAAAAAGTACATCCACAGTTTTTGATCCGTGGTGTATGCCGAGATTTTGCGGACAAATGCCTGGAGATGAGTTTCCGGGCAAGAACTGCCATTGTATTTGTCGAACGCAGGCGCCTTGAACTTCTGAGGAATGACAATCCCCTCCACCAATCCCATGTTGGACATGTTAACCACCCCTGGCGTGGCATAACTTTCAAGCACTTTTATCTTCTCAGCCAGCAGCTGGATTTCCTTGTTCTGAGGAGGAATGTCATAAGGCACAAAAGGCTCATTTCGCATAGAGAACTGGTCAGCCTCTCTATCTTCCTCCTGATCTTCGTCAAAACCATAAAACGGAGGCACAAAGTTGTCTTTCATATTCTGACTAGGCCCAGGTTGACCAGCAGCACCAGCATTATTCACCAGACCAACTGTTGTCCTCTTTCCACCATCACGAGATCCCTGCCCCTGGTTGGAGACTCCATCCAGGTTGACCCCACTGTTCTGAGCAGAAACCCGCTCGAGTTTCTCAACTTTATCTGCGAGAGCCTTCTGACCAATGGCAAAACCTTGCATTATATTGATCAGTTCGGTCATTTTCTCCTTCAATTCCAGCATATCAGCACTGGGAAGCTCCATGAGTCTGGGAGTGTTTCTTCTTGTGTAATATCTGTGAGGGCGAATTGAGTGCAGGGGTACAGCTCTACGAGCGCGAGCAATGGTTCCTGTTTACAAACAAGCACGTTAGTAATAGTCACCTGCAAAATAAAACACAAGTTATCATGATTAATGCATGTATGCAGTGTCTATCCATATGAAGGACACTTTGTCTCTCGACCCTGGCATCATCGAGACAAATAATAAGCCGACATTAACATTCTGATTAGCAGTGTTTGATTTCATCGTGCAGATCGGAGATATGTGATTTAGCATGATTCCCCCCAACCATGTGTGTGCTTGTGTAAGTGCATACGGTAAAGCAAATAAAGCTTGTCAACCAATCACTGAATAGAAACCATCATTACATAACCAAAAAGTGCACAAACAGTGCCATAGTCATACATCAACCAGACAAAGTCAAATACAATCCTCCAAAGTTGGAAAGAAATACAGACAAGTGAATTCCGTCAACAAGCCTGACGGTAATCCAACACAAATGAAAGATCTAGCTAGATGAGGGTCCCACAGATGGCCCTATCTCATCTTCCATCCTCGCGAACTCTGCGGCGAACCTGAGCTCGGTATTCTCCTGCTGTAGTCTTCCAACTTCCTTCTGATGAATCTTCATCTGCCTGAAGTAGTGGTCTCTCTCAGCCATATAGTGATCTCTCTCTGCAATGATCTTTAGCTTCTCTGACTCCTTGACTTGCAGCTTTGCCTCCCACTCAGCAATGAGACCCCTGACTCTGTCATCTCTCTGATCCCGGACAATGATCTGCCTCCTCTTTTCATCTTCAATCACCTTCGATGCTCTGAACAGCTTCTCCTTTGTGATGTCATGCTCCCTGTTGGACGATGCTAAAGCTTGGCTGATCTTCCCATAGTAGGCTGTATCCATCTCGAAGCGTTTGGCCTCCAAAGCATGTCGCTTGTCTTGATCTTCCATCTTCACTTTGATTTCCTGATTAGCTGCCTGAAAATGAGCAACACTTCTCTCCAACTCCGCTTTCTCTGCAAGTAACTGATCTCTGGCCCTCTTCATCTCAAGGAACTCCTCCATGCTGACAGAAGAACTTGGACCCTCAATCCTAGGACACACTGAGTCACCTCCAGGGAACGGTAGAAATGTAGACTCAATCCTCTTCCGCAACCAATCCTCAAATAGTGGAAAATACCGGCAGTTGACTTTGCCGTAAGGAACCTTACCCCTCCTCTGGATATCTCGCCATTCGTCCAATACCTGCCTCAACTTGGTCTGGTTACCATCAATCGGGAAATAGAAGGACTCCTGAATCTCTCGCCCGAGAGGAGGACCCTCTATAGCAAACCCCATCTGTCTCCGGAGAAGCATCGGGTTGTAATTAATGCAACCCTGAACTCCCACCAAAGGCACATTAGGTAAACTCCCACAACTACATATGAAGTCCTGACCAGCTAAACCATTATGAGTCCAAGCAATGTCATCAGCCCGCAGACCCATCAATCGGAAGGACCACTTGACACTAGGGTCAATCTGAACAAAAGCACCTCGGGAAGGCAAATACCCCATGAACCATCTAAAGAGCAACTGAGAGCAGCATCTAACCAGACCACCCCGCCTCTTCTCATTCCTGTTATGCACTGAGTAGTAGACATCTCCAATCAGGGTAGGAATAGGGTTTCTCTGCATAAACAATCTGATAGCATTATGGTCCACAAAATTCTTCTGGTTAGGAAACAACACAATCCCATAAATGCTCACAGCAATCAGAGCACAGACCGTCTTCCAGTTACCCACAACAGCATGTTCCTTGGCATTAGCCTCCAAGAAACTCAAATGAAATCCAGGTAACTTTCCCTTCTCCTTCCAACCTTCCTTGACCATTTCCGGACTCAAATAAAGAGCACGTGAAATCCCAAGGACATCCGGCTCCGCCCTAGTGACATGGAAAGGAATCTGATCACGGATCTGAATACCCAGGATGCTGACATAATCCTCCATCAGAGGTCCCAACAGATAGTCTGGAAAAACGAAACACCTCAACCCAGGGTCATAGAACTGAAGAAGAGTGTGAATGGCGCTCCTGTCGCAGTCAGTGAGTCTGAAAACCATCTTCAGAATACCGCCGTATGACTTTCTAAACATTCCCACATGGTCAGGAGTAATCAATGCTATCATATCCTTGAGCACACCAATCTCTGGATCAAAGAAACTGTAAGCAATGTTGTTCTTCAAACCGGTCCTCATATTGGAGCAGAAAATCTCTCAACCAGAATCTCGATCAAAAGTGTCCCTGCATATGGGTAAACATGGGTTAGATGCAATTAATGCAAAATGTAATGATGCTGATGAATGAATGCCATGCGTTGCCATCCTCCAAGCCATCTGATCATTTGCACTGAATCTGGGCTCTGAACTGATCATAACCATCTGAGGAATGTACAATCCCAATTCTGACCCACGGGTTCCGAAATAAACGGAAGACAGATACATCATCATCACCATCATCACCAAACCATATCCGAGTAGACACATCACCCTTATCTGAATCGGCCCGGGGAACCCGAAATAAACGGATCCCCACTGATAAAATATCTCGGCCCGGGGAATCCGAAATAAACGGATCCCCACTGATAAGTCACGGACAGCACTCCGGCGTCACGGCAATAAATGACCATAAATCCGACTTATAATTATGTCTCTGAATCACAGATCAAAAGTCACCATCTGAAGGCTATCTGAACAAACATCTGACAGAACCACCCTCCCCTCACAGGTAAGTTCTAATCAAGTCATCCTAAGGCGGATAATGGTCTCGACAATCGGGCGGAGATACTCAATGGGTTTGCCCTTTCGGGTGTGCCATTGTAGCTCCCTTAAAATCGTCTAAACCAAAGATCCGGGAATGATCGATCACCAGAGTCAACAACTCAAATGGAGTGACTCAAACAAAGCGGAATATCCACAGAGATGAGCACTATCAAGTGAGCCTCGTCCGGCTTGTGGCACATCACGCCGCCAGGCACATGTTGACTTAACATGAAAGAGGCAACGTGAGACCACACTAGTCCTAGGTGTATACTCGGGCCTGGGTTTTAGCCCCACTCAGAACACCCACCCCAAACAACAGAACCACCTGCAGAGGGCGGCAACAACATGATAGTATGATGCATGCAGACATTAATGCAAATATAGATACACACTGGTTAGAATAATAAACGCAATAATCAACACATACAAGCAACCTAAACCAATCCCAGAACGCTAGGAAGGACTCGCTTAGGGACGATGGACCAGCATAGGTCAACATGTCTGTTAGTCCCCAGCAGAGTCGCCAGCTGTCGCATCCTGCGAAAAAACAACCGGCGAGCCTAAAAATAAAAACATACAGAGCCGCCACTAAACGTTATTTATCCCAAGATAGGGAAAGGAAACGCTCAGAGAAACCTGGAAAGGAAATGGTCTTGCGACCAGAGAGAAAAGGTTCGGGAGTCGGTTACGCGAGGGGAAGGTATTAGCACCCCTCACGTCCTAGGTACTCCTAGGGATCCACGTTCTAAAATAAAGAAAAGGTTGCTAAACATCACACACACACACAGGGAACGCAGGTGGGGTTAAGAGAAACGGGCTCGATAAGGCGTCGCACCTTATGCCTACATATCTTGTCTGGAACAAGAATCAGAGCCACTGTAGTTCGGCTTACGCACGCCAAACAACACAACACATACAAACAAGCAAGGGTGGCAAACATGGAGCCCGACAACCACTTGATGGAATTATGTCGGCATCCGAACCAAAACACGCACAAAACGGCAAACTTGGAGCCCGACAGCCAATCACTGGCCTTACGTCGGCATCCGAACCAAAACACCAAACAGCACAGTCAGATAACAAGTAAACGCACGCAAAAAAGAAAAAGGTTGCCCGGAGTGGTCTCGCACGACCACCTGCCTACATACCTTGTCTGGAACAAGGATCAGGGCGATGTAGTTCCCCTGAAAGGGACTAAATTGCTAACCAGAAACCGAGGGGAAAACACGACACTAGGGAGCTGAGACTCGAGCCTAATGTTGTCATGCAAAGTCACCCTAAGTTCGGTTTTCTATCCTACTTGCATAAGCAAACTAACCTAACCAGGAAAGAAGCTAGCACACAAGCATACAATCATATATCATCAAATGAGAACAGGTATCTCAAACAAGCATGTCAATCAGATATCCACATAACACGCACTATAGCCAAACAAGGGGGCTCAATCAATCAGGTTTGACTGCCTAAGCAATCGTCTGTACAGGCTGTGTTTGCTCTTAACCTTGCCATTACGAGGCTAAGGTGAAGCAGATGAAAGGATGAAGTGAGGATCAGACCTCACAGCTCTTATCCCTAACCAGGGAGAGCTGACAAATGAGCATGGGTCCAGAATAGGGGAACCCTTCTATACTCGATGACTCTGACACAATGTGCACTGCACAAGATCTTGGGCTTTTGATCTCAATGCTACAACCATGTAATGGGAGCAAGGAGAAGACTCAACTGAATAGTGGGGGACAGGTTGCTTGTCCCTACCTTCCACCAATTGCCTTACTTGAAGGGCTTTTCCTGCTTGGCTTAAAAATAAACATACACAAGCATTGCCTCTTAAGGAGGACTTCAGACAATTTGCCCGGCCCGGTAACAGCCGGGTCTCCAGACTACATGAAGTTTTAAGAAGTTACCTCAATGCAAATTGCTTATGCAAAGCAAAGCAAAGCAATAGTTCACAAGGAACTGAGCAACTAAAGTACCTGGAAACAATCAAACTCAGTCAGTATTCAATCAGACAAATTGTACAGCAAACAATCAAACAGTTTAAACAATACAACACAAAGCAAGCTCAAGGCTTAAGCCCAAGCTCCAACACCTACAAAACAATGTTATGTTAGTGTACAAACATCCACAACATCAATTAAAATCAACTTGTATCATTCTCCATGTACATTGCTTTTTTGATCCTGAAAAATCAAGCAAATATTAGCAACTAGACCACTAGGCCAAGCCTAGGGTCCCAAAGCAAGAAAAAAGTTAAAACAGCAAGGTATCCACCATCCAACATCAAATTATCATCAAACACAAGCAAACATCATTGGTCTCATGTTTATATCATCCATCATGCTCAATTCATGCACAAAACAATCCATATTGGGTCAAATGAACCACCAAGCATACAAACAGAAGTATTGCATTCAAAGCCATGCCAAAACACATCCAAAAATTCTCAAATTAAATACACCTAAACAGGGGTCTATCAAGGTCTACCATGTCAAATTTGAGCTCAATTGGGCAAATGGAACCATGTCAATGAAAATCAACAAAAACAGACACCATTTCATGCTTCAATTCATACCATCAATGCATACATCCACTTCAAAAATTCATATCTCATTGAAAACAAAAAAGAAATGGATGGGACCAAAACAGGAATGTCACATTATGTGTCTAGTTCGTGCATATCAAATTTCATGGCCATACAATACAATGTGAGCATTTCCCAATCATTCTACCAACCTATGTCATATGAGCTTGCACAAATGATCTCCAGAAATGAAAAATCATGATCAAATAGAAAATTCAGTGAAAAATTCTACAAAAATTCATACAACATCACGACATGCCAACCAATCATCATGCAAAATTTCAGCCAATTCCAACATGTATAGGTCACTCAAAAAAATCCTGCAAGTTGACATAATGAGGTGTGACACAAATTGTCACACCTAAGTTCCAGAATTTGCTGCTCTCTAACCAGGTATCCAAAATTCATGAAATTTACATATAAATAATCCTCAATGAGTCAAGAACCACCACAAAAATTTTCAAGAATTTATTCTACATTATGAGCATTTCATGATCAAATTACAAACATGTATCAAAAATGGACATACATCGGAAAACCCTAGGTCAACTAAAAAAATTGCCAAGCACAACTTTGACCAATAGGTCAAAAAAAACCTACACTCACCAAGGAAGCTATAGAAAAAATTTCCATATTTTTTGGATTTTTTTACTATTTTTTACGAATTTTTTAAGGTGTGAGTGAATTTTTTAACAATTAATTGGAATTAAATTAATTAATTAAAATTGCCAATGGTAATGTTACAGGCGGGGGCGGTAAACGCCTGGTTTGAAAATTCAAACAGATTTCTGGATCAAAACGCGCTTCCCTCATCGTTTCCACTCAACCACCTCCAGAATTTCAAGAAAACGACGAACACAAAAACTCAATGAAAATGGACATGCGAATATCCGTTGGACTCGTCTTTCCACACACAATCCGAATATCACTTCAATTTGTCCTAAAAGTTCCTATATCATGCGAATCGAATCACTTAGGGTTTGTGTTCGTAACTTTAAACGTAGATTTCTCACGCTACAGTTCACTATTCACAAATCTAAGAGTATCATCGTGTTCTACAAGCAAGGCTCTACAGAATGCATATCATAATTCATTGAATCTTGAATTTCGAAAAAACTCCAAACCTGGAAATGCAGAATTGTTCTTGAGGAATTGGACCGAAATTCTTCAAAACAGTACAAGAGGAAGGTTAAGGATGATGATTGAAGCAGCTAGATCAACTTAAGCACGATCCAAATGGAAGAATTCTTCAAACTCCATTGTTGATCATGATGAAGACAGCCGCGATTTGAGGTGTGTTAGCTGTTGAATCCTCAAAACAGATGTGGAAAATGATGAATAGAAACCAAACCAAAAGGAATTTTAACAATTGATCAAGAATAGAGAAAGTTCTTGGAATTTTGGTGTTTATGGTGTTCTTGAGATTTTGAGAGAAAACTTGGGAATTTGGAAAGTTTGAGATCCAATCTTGGTAAAAGTGATTTTCTGTTATGATTAGCAAGTGATCAAGCTTATATATCAATGCTTAATTGTCCCTTAATCCACTTAATTAACCAAATGCATTGTTAAGTGAAAAATGTCATTTTCAAAGGAGGGGTAAAATTGGAATTTCATCATGACAGCTAGTGCCACCTGTTTTGACAGCACATACACCTTCTAAATAGCATATGTGAACTGTAGAAACTTGCCTCACGCTCATTGGTTGCTCCATTCTCAAATTCACCATGTGTATGCATTTGGTCCATTTTTGTCATTTCCATTTTTCAAGACAAAATCCAAATTAAAAGCCTTATGCATGAAATGAAAATTCAAACACATTCTAAATGCCATTCCTGAGGTGTTGGAAAAAGTCCCATTCAAAAATTCCAATTATTTTGAGATTTGGACGATTTTGCCCCTGGTCCAATTCAGCTGTCCAGTTGAAAAGTGACTTTTTGCCTTGGCCATTTTTGGGAAAATCCAATGATGCACCCTCAAAGTACATGTCAAATGGAGTTTGTGCATATAAAGAACTTGCAATTTGGACAAAGTATGTGGTAGTTATGGCCTCCTGATTACGGTCTTTTCTGAAATTCACTGAGCCATATTTTGCAAACCGTACATTGGATTTTCAAGTTCTTGGACTTTTTGGAAAGGTGAGAACAAGATCTACATCTGTCATGTTGAACAATTTTTCATTTGAAGCTTCCTTGGACTTCTGTTTTTGAGGTCAAAAACTTTCCATTTTTGGAAACTTCAGCTACCAGTCACTTGCTATTTTTGGCAGTTTTTGTCCTGACTTGATTTTCTTCATTTTTAAGCCTTGCAATCTCATTTAACACTTGTTCCAACATGAATGAAGTGTGTCTAACTTGTTTCCACCTCCAAATCCACCAGATCATGTACAGTTGACCACAGTTGACTTTTCATCTGATAGATGAATTTGGCAATGCATTGATCAATCTGAGCCCCAATTTCCAACTGAAATGGCTCAAGGGTGACACCCTAGCCTCAATAATCACCATATAATCACAAAATGATCCTCATCTCCATCTCAAACACCATCTCCTGATTAAACCCTGATTGGCCCAATACAACTGATTAGGGTTGACCAGTGGTCAAAACCCTAATCTCAAGGAATCTTCTTCAATCTTCTGATGACATCCCACCATGATGATGACGATGTATCAATTCAATCAACATGAAGACCAATACCCTCGAGAATCATGAAACCCTAATTCACAGTCCAATCCTCAGAAGGCCATGATCAGTCAATAAAACCCTAGGCTTGCATTTTCTGACTTCCTCATCTTCTGATCAAGACTTGGGAAGATAGCTTGAACTATGTAACCACATGTTATGCAATATGAAATGCCTAATGTCTTAAAATGAAATGCAAATATGTTAATGCTAGTCCCAAGAGAGGAGGGCAAATTTTGAGGTGTTACAACGTTGACAGTTGGACCGTCATTCGGCTGACGCCCATCATCGCTAATAATTGGCATCTTTGTTCCGACGCACTGACGACCGGTCCATCACGTAGGTGACGCCTATCACTATTGTGAAGAACACAATATATGCGTTTTCTCCATTAAATCGCTCCATATCTCAATTTCCTCAATTGATTGTCAAACATCTAACATTTGATTTACACATTATAACAATAGACTTCACAATAAAACATCAATTTAATATTTATCACATCAATTAATCATAAAGTCGTCATCATATTCATCAAAAGCATCACATATATTCATGAACATCAAGAATCCAAATTAAACATATATAATCACATAATTGGCAGCATTAACAAAACATAATTCAGAATTAGATAATAATAATCTAAATAAGTTTTGCACAAACCATCTCAAGATTCAAGTTCCACATCAATGGAAGAAAAAGGAAAAAAAGAGGGGTTAAGGAATCCCCATATCCCTTATGCTTAGACACAAATATATCGAACAATCCTAAACCCTTAGGCATTACACTTGGTATTCGATTGACGAATGGTCGTGATAGGCTTTATGAGGAAGTGGAAAATTTATATTAAGAACATCGTTTTAGGTTCTGTTTCATTGTGATCAAGTTGAGAAAATGGAATGGAAGGAGTAACGCTTTTTGCGGGACCAGTGTCTATTTGCCTTATCGATTTATCGTGGATCATGTGTGGTTAGATAAAATTATACGTATAAAGAATCTGTGTGGTTGGCCATGTTTTTCTATCTGTTGTTTATGTTTTGGTGTGCCTGCAATGTTTGGATCCTTGTCTTATGCTGCTTAAGGTTGCTTGTTAGATTGGCTTTCTGTTGCTTTATGATGGTCAAATGCGTATAGAACAAATTATGGAGATTAACTGTGTAGTTTGCCCATGATCAAGTATTGATGTTGTGTGGAGGAAAAGACGATCTGGTAGATGGTGGAAGGCGCATGAAGTTGAGGCTAACTGATGTTTTTTTTGGAACTGTTATGTCAACTCAATATTGTAAACTGTTACTGACATTATTAGCATATGTGCAATTATGTTGGCAATGGGAAATCGGTTTTTCGGATATGTTGAATGTCAGGTCTTATCATATTTAGCATGCAAGATTGTTCCACCCATGTAGTTAGAGGTGTTGTTCTTGTCTAGAGATATATGGGGTATTTTTCCGTTAGCATAAGTAGTTGTCTGTTGGTGAGGATAGTAAGGGTGATATCATCGACCAGGAAAGGTTTTTCCTGCATATGATGGTGTCTTCGGGCTTAACAATATCCTTGGAAGCAGTAAATGATTTGGTTTTCGATTGTTTTGGAGTGGTTGCACCTCAGGTTAGTTTTAGTTCGAAGCTGCGATTTTGTTAGGTTTGTTGTTGTTGGTGCAGGGTTCGAGTTTGGCGTCATGCTTGAGGCACTTCTTTATGGATACTTGGGTTTGGTTGTGTTTGGATTGCTTTCTCCTCGAATCGGTTAATATGTTTTTTATGATTACCTGTAACGTATTTTGGATTGAAACAACTTTGGTGATGTTAGTATTCACTGACAGTATGAATGTATTATTTTGTAACGGGTAACACTCCTTGTGCCTTTTTCTTATTAATATATTTTGTCTTTTTTAAAAGAAAAACATTCAACTTTGTACCTTGATTTGAACATCTCCACCATATACACATTTTTATTAAGAGATAGCCCTAAAAACTTATTAAAGCTCTAACAGAGTTAGTATTATCTCCATTGTCAATCACTTTCCTTTAAAAGTCATAAAGTCTTATTTGACAAGGTTTAAACTTTTCCACCGCCTAGAGATCGTCATACTACAAATACCGATAAACATGTGCCTCAGACCACATTTATGAGATAAAACCTTATATTAGAAACCCTTTTAATTAACATTTAACATGCAATATCATTTCTCTATAAGGGAGTAATTAAATTCCTTAAGAGTGTGTTTGGATGAAGTAACTACAAAATTTTAAGGAATTCAAAATTCTAAGCAATTCAAATGATTCAATTGAAATTCATTCATTTTTAAATTTTTTTATTTGGATGGAGTATTAAAATGGTTCATTGTTAAATTTGTAGTATCATTTTCATAAATTTTAAAACTTTCAGACCAAATTTTAAATATGAAAAATAGGGATCAATTTGTAAATTTTGAATGGACCAATTTGTAAAATTAGAAAATTATTATATTTTTTACAAATTTTAAATTTTTTGGAAATAAATTTGAAATTTTCATAAAATATGAAGACCATCATGCAAAATTTAAAAAATTAATAATAAACAATTTAACATTCACATTATATAAAGTGAATGAGCAATTTCAAATTCTTTACTTTTTGGTGTTATTTAAAATTCCTTAATTTTAATTTGAATCAAATACTTTATAAATTTATATCATTTTAATAATTCTTTATATTTTTTATCCAAACAATAAATTTTGACCAAATCATTAAAATGCTTCATTAATTCTAATCCTTTGGACTTCTAATTCTCATTAACTCATATCTAAACGTGTTCTATCCCAATAATTCCTATAAATATTGTGATTTTCCTCACTTTAATTCAAACATTAATTCAAAGAGAATAATATTAACTTTAATAACTTTAACATTAACTTTGAGGTCAAATATTATTTCAAAGAGAATAAGATTAACTTTAATAAATCTAAAATTAACTGTGTATATAAATAAATGTACTTATCATGAATAGAATTGGATTATATTGCTTTAGTTTTGATTAACTTTATTACATACAAATACATAATCGGAAAAAAAAAAAGAAACTTACAAAAGAAGCTGCTTGTTTAATAAGAATCTAATTCGTACATTTTGAATTATTATTTTTATATCGAAATTGATCATTCAATTTTCACTTTCAGTTGTCTATATAACATATCATTCAAAATAAAACTGAGAGCAATTGTTGGTTACTTTCTCCTCTCATTCTCTAAGCACACAAAACATAACTCAATTCAGGTAATTAATTAATTAACTAATTAGTTTATTAATTAGTTTATTAGTGTTCTTTCTTCTCTCTTCAGTTCAATTCTACCAGTGTTGCATTTCGTTCATTTTGTAGTGAATCAATGGGTTTGTTGAATCTCCACACTCGTTTTCTTCGCTATTCATTCAGTCTATGATTCTTGCAATTCACATTTACGGTGATAACGCATTTCGCATTCTCTTTTTCGTTCACCGATTTCCGTTTAGATTTGATTTTTGCTATCTGATTATCGTTTTATCGAAATGCGTTTCGTTCTTGGTTTTCGGTTTTTCTTATTCGCTTTGTTTGGAACAGTTTCTTGCTTTATTGAACGGTTTAGTATTCTGATTTTGTGATTTAGATATCCATTTTGTTTGGGAGATTTTAGGGAGAGAAAATTTTGACCTTACTTTAAAAAGTGCTTCCATAGGGAATCAGAAAATTAATTTTGAGAGTATTATAACAGCATTGTGTAGAGGTAATAGTAATAAGAAAAATAAACCCTATTTCAAGTTGGGGAACAATTAACAAACCCTTATTGCATATAATTTTGAAAATTTAATTGATTCTTATTTCCAACTTTATATCAGTTTATTTGGCAGTGGTTCGAGCGTGATTAGGATGGAAGTCGCTGGCCAGAACGGTGTCGTATACAATGAAGACGAGGCGTTAAAACGCTTGTATGATGTTTTTGGGGCTTCATGTACTCTTGACAATATAGCTTATGCGTATTGCAAGGCGAATCGGAATATAGATTTGGCAGGGGAAATTTTGTACGATATGAAGGGGGGCTCCTCGACTTCTGGGACTCACTCGTCTAACTCGGATGCGAAAGCGGAAGAGTTGTCAGAATCATCTGACGGACTTTCCTCTGAAAACTCATTCCGTGGAAGGAAAGGCTTCAAGCCGAAAGTTCGCCCTGTTTCAGCAGGCACTGTTTCGAGCGTTATTGGTAAAAGTTATGTTAGGCCCACGGTATCTGGTAATGGGTCTAACGGTATGACTAAACCACCTAAGTTGGATGCGAGGACGATGCCAGTGACTGGAATCTGGCGTGAAAAGAGCACGCCAAAGGCTGATTCTTCAAAGAATCAGCTTCAAGAGGAAATGGAGGATTTTTTGTTTAAAATGCTTGGAGATGGTTTTAAGCTGGAAAGAAATGTCATACGGGAAGTTCTAGGTACAGAACACTCTTACTTTATGCTGTTGTTTTTAATATCTTAACACTTTCGATTATTAATTAATGCCTTGAAAGTAAAATCTTATGTGGGTTGGTCTAATATGAATCTCGAATGCTCTCTGCTTGCACTTAACTATACCAATTTAACATTCGATTTTATATTAAGTGCCATTATTTCATTGCAGAAATGAATTCAGTTTTACTTTGCATTAATCCACGCTTACTAGTTATCAAATCGATGATTCAATCTACCGAAAACTAATATGTGTTAGTATTTATTAATTATAAATATCATGACTGAGTCGGAGACAAGTAACTCATTAGCTGAACTATATCATTGTGACATTATATCTTTAATTTGTATTAACAGCTGCCTGATTTTATTGCAAACATGCAGGTACTTGCGGGTATGACATGAAAAAGGTACACAAACATGTTAAGCTTCCACTGATGTTTCTTACTTTATTTTCCTCTTGTCCGGTGCTCATAACACAACCTACACGTTTTCATTTTTTCACATGTAAAATTTCATTTAGGGATCAATCAATATAAATTTTAGAGGATATCATCTTTCACTTGTTTATTTTTTCTGCTTTATCCATGACATACCTCAATTTTTCTAATTTTCTTCTTAGTTTAGCATATACATAATTTAATAATTGGATGACATTCCAATATCCAATTTCTAATGACATTCTAACTTGCTTGACATCATTGTGGTGCTTTGAAAAATATCTTTACTTAATCAATATATAAATTGAAATCATTCAGAGCTTGGAAAACCTGCTAGATCGATCGGCGATGGCTTTGGACAAAAGGCCAGTTGATGTTCGTGATGCATCTGGGGAGGTGAGTATGGAGGCCATGATTATTTGTAATTGAAGCTAAACTTGGATTCCATATGCTTATTCTTATTTTACTTTATAATGTTATATAACGTTTGGGGATTTGGGATTAAATCCCACCTTCACCAAGGAAGAGAGATTACTTTCTGTTATGAAAGTTATTTGTCACGGGCCAGCCTTTCTATTGACAGTTGTCTAGTGATATACATGAATGTTTATGTAACCAATTGTTTACATGAAGTGCGTAATATGTTGTGAAATGTCTTAGAATGAGTGATTGGGCCTAACTCATCCCTACAAAACTGACTTGTAAGTTGAGGGAAGCTCTATAAACACTACACAGGCCATATCAGACCATACCTCTAAGTAATGTGAGACTAAATCCACCCCTTCAAATCCAACATGATGAAAGTGTTGGAGGCTGCAATGAAGACAAGCCAAGTGCTGCAATTTAGGCGACTAGGGGCGGACTGCATTGAATGCGGAAATTCCAACACCCCCCCTCACACTCGGGACTCAATGAGGCCGAAGCATGGACGACGCGCGAAGCCCACCAAGTGATCTAGATAGACTCTGATACCATCTTATAATGTGTGATTAGGCCTAACAAATTCCTACAAAACTGACTTGTAAGGTGAGGGTTGCCCATACTTTATAAACACTACACAGACCATATCTTTAAGCAATGTGAGACTAAATCCACCCCTTGAAACCCAACACAATGAAGGCGTTGGAGGCTGCAATGAAGGCAAGCCAAATGCCGCAATTTAGATGACTAGTGAAGGCAGAAATTCCAACAAAATGTACATTTATATGCTACCTTTTCCCCTCAAATTTTATGTTAATTTATTTTCTATGGCTGTCTATTGTATGCTATAGGGAGTATGGATTACTTTCTGTTATGGCGGGATTTACATGGCGGTTTTTGGGGTCTCCACAATGGTAAATATCGGCCGCTATTACGGGTTTTTCCGCAATAACGGCGCCGCAAAGCGGCCGGTATGGCGGGATTTTGCCTCTTCGCCATGAACCGCCATCCGCCATCGACAACACTGCTTGCACTTGATTATCATCAAAGAATAGAAGTAGTTTCTGGCTTTCTGTTCTTTTGTGCTCTCTCAGTTTTTGTATTCTCTTGATTGTAATGGTTTTTGTGCAGAAATTATATCTTTCTCTGATGGTTATGTGCTGATTGATGTTTAAGCTAAAAGTGTTATAACAGGCCTCTTACCTCATATTCAATCAACGTTCTTTTATAGGTTGCAGATATGAAAAGAAAATCTGAAGTACCAGGATTTGAAAAACAATCTAAGGATTTAAATTGTAACAGAGGGTATATTTTTCTCTTTTCCTCCTTCGGTTTTTTGTTTGTGTCAGTATCCACTACTTCTATCATCATCCTATTCTGTATTAAAGATTAATGAAGTTCTTGTTTATCTTTTGCTTTAATCATTATTCTGTTCTTGCATACTCAACAAATTTCAGAGCATACTTTGGCTAATGTGTTTTCTTTTTTCCATACAGTAACGGAAACATAGTTTCAGTTAAAGAAGCAGAACTACATCATCGGCAAAAAGAGAGACATGACATTCAGAAAGAAGTCTGGTCTAATTTGTTTAGTTACCGCGAATATGTTGAGGAGCCTCGTAAGAGGTTTGTAAGGGGTGAGAATACGAGTTCAGCCTATGGAGTTGGACATGTGGTGTTTGAACCTCCCGAAGATTCAATGGAGGAATACAAGATCAACATGGATTTCAGGAGACGAGATAATGAAGATGGTACTTCCTATTTCTTGTCCTATAGCAAATCTAATTCTCAATCTTGGAAATATTGATATTGATTACTCGTCTATCTCTTGTGAGAGTAGGGATTTTCTTCAATTTTTTAAAGTATCCTTGTGAGTTGTGATGCTTAAACTTGTTTGTGCTTCCTAAGAATGAGAATTGAGCCTTGCGATTATTTAATTTTTATGCTGCATTCACTGTGGCAGTATCGGAAGTTTTGGTTTTTTAAGTAGAAGAATTGCTTAATACATTCTTTGAAGCAAAATCCGTTCACTATTCTTTTATTTCCCCCTTGTACTTCTTGGCACATAATATGGATATTTCTGTCTCTCTTCCTTCAAAATATAGTTTTATGTTTCATAAGCTTGAGTGTTGTGTGGCAGATGCTGAGGATGAAGCAGATTACCAATGCGTGCGAAAAGCTGTGAAGGAATATCGGGTGACAATGAAGGAATACTATAAAGCTGTATGTTGCATTACTTTTTCCAACTTATGGAGATTATACTGTTGTCCCACATTTGATTGTTAAATACAGTTAACCCGGCGGTTCTGGTCTTTGGTTTGGACACTGTAAAGTACACATTACTCATGGTTCACTTGTCACTTTAGGCTGTTGAAGCATTTGCCAAGGGAGAGCAAATAAAAGCTGAAAAACTTCTTGAACAGGTAAGGTTTTAATTGAATTGTGCCTGGCCATAATTTGCTTGATGATATGTTAAACATAGAATTTGTTCATGACATCTGAATTTCTGGTTCGTTGCTATGTCTGTTCTTTTGTTCTGCACTTCTGTTAGTGCTGCTTTCTTGTCTTCTGATAGGCGTGCTCATCTTGCATTCAGTTCTTTCTTACTAATACTATATTGGAAAGGGAAACTCCTTTGAGCATTTATGATTAGACACCGATATTTTAGAAAGCATGTGTTTGAAATGAGAAAGAGGTTACTGCATTTAATTTATAATATCACAATTTCTTCTCGATGATTATGTATGCCTTAACCACAGCAGATATGTGTCCAGTTTTAACATATAATTACCCGTGTTACTCAAATGTTGCCATTTCACTGGTGTATGCTATGGTGTTTCCCAGGGACAATTTTACAAGAATAAGGCACGTGAAGCTGACGAAGAATCTAGCAAAATGATTCTTCAAACTAGGTGATCTAATTGTGCTTACTTTTCATTTTACTTTCTTTTTTCTTCTTTTCAAGGGGGCTAACCTAATAGTTTTCGCGTGATAGTTGACAATATTTTTTTGTATTTGTATTTGTTGGCAGGGGTTCAGAAACCCCAGAAATGACACTCGACTTGCATGAGCATGATCCAAAGGATGCTGTTAGGCTACTGAAATGTCATCTTTCTTCGCTTTCTGGTTGTTCATGTAAGTTATGATATTTGATCTACTAAGTAACTGTTTGGTGTAGCGTTGCGTTTTCCAAAACCAAATCAAAAACTCGTGTTAGTGCAAAAGCTACTAATGGAGCTTCTTCCTTTCCCCGTTTAAAATGCCTCGGGATGTGAAAACAGGTCTCAAAATGCAGTACCAAACATGCACTATTAGTTTATAACTATTGATCCTTGTTAATTTCCTCCTGTTAATTTTACATGGTTATTTTAACAATCCTGTATCTCCATCAGCATTCGACCACCTTAAGGTTATCTTTGATGCAAATGACCAAGCTAACAAAAAAAGGTCTTGCAGACGACTGGTAAGATTGAGTGGTTTTTTGAAGCTTATCTTTACGGTTTTATGTTTATTTTGAATGTACCAATAATATTATTTATTTGAAAAATCACGAGAAAGTTACTGGTCTTTGATTTTGGACAGGTATTAAAACTATTAGAGCAAGAGTCTATAAAATGGGTCGAAGGAAAAATGGCTGGAACAATATTGATCCGCTTAGATAACATTGACCGAAAACAGTTGAGTTTTTTCAAAGCATAGCAATGTTGTTTGAACCAAGAGTGGCGATTTATTATGCGAAAGCCTGATTGCTTGTTAGCTAACAATGAATGGCCGTCTAACTTCCATGATGTGCTAGCAGTTAACAGTTGGTCAATTTTGGAATTGAGGTTGTGGGAGTAAGTTGGTTGTGTGGTCCCATATAGTTTTCATGAAATTTTTGCCACATTAGCTCAAATATAAAGATCCAAATCAATGAGTATAGGTCTTCTCTTGTCTGGCACATGTGATTCTGTAAACATCGAAAATTGCTTGTCCGTGCTTGTGAAATGCAAATGTTGTTTCAGTTGCATGTTCGGCATATGAAGCTTTGAATCTGTTGAGTTCATATGAATGATATATATTTACATGTCGGAAAAATACTTTAGTTTGGTTGGAGTCAGTCACGATAATAGTGTTGGTCAAAATATGCTGTCGGGGATGCTAACGATTTAAGAATCACAACAGGTGGTGATTATGGGTTCATCTTCTAGGCATGACAATAAATCTGTTCTAGATGGATGACTATGTCAAACTTATCTACCTGAATTATAAAATGGACTTTATATATTTATAAGTATGGGTAGAGGTATTCATGGTATTGTTTCGACGCTAAAAATCATTTAAAATGTAAGAGAAAAAATGTGTGGTTTGGTTTAGCTCGGTTGTATTTTAGAAATAAAATTGAATCAAATCAAGTCAATGCGGTTTCTGTGAGAGAAAAAATTGTGCGGTTTAATTTAGCTCAGTTGGATTTTAGAAATAAAACTGAATTAAATCAAACCAATGTGATTTAGGTTAGTTCGGATGATTCGATTTTAAACAAAAATTTTAGTGAACACATGTAGATTTGATGTTCCTTAGATTTTACAAGCAAAAATTAAAATTAAAATGGTAAAGGGATATCCATGCTTTTTTTTCGCCTTAAAAAAATTGTAGCCAACTACTACAATCTCCATGACTAAATTCTAAATATAGCCGTTCAGTTCATCCTGCTTAAAAGATTTACAGCAATGATCTCATTGAATTAATTAGGCATATGATAAATAATCTCTGACTTAATAAGGCAGATACATACCTAATATCTATCAATTAGGATATTTAATATCTATAAATCTAGTGTGGTCATTGTTTCTTTCGTATAATAGTCGGTTTGTAAGTCATCGATATTGTCGAGTATAGATATTCTAAATATATTTATATTTTTTTTTATCTATTATCTCTTGAATGAAATATCAGAGCATAAATATGTGTTGGGATTGTTGGTAACATCTAGGCCCATTAATTTGTGAGACGACATCATTATTATCACAATAGAGATAAATGAGATGAATAATATCAATATCACATATAGCGAAACTTGTTTACAAAAGTGTTTTTAAAATAATTTTTTATTTATTATTTTTGAAAACTAAAAATTAAAAAATAATATATGTTTTAGTGGATTTGTAATATTCAGTAATTTAAAAATATAAAAGTTATATAAATGATCTTGAAAATAATTCTATCAAACATTTTTTTTATCTCCAAAAGAGTTTTTAAAAATAAAATCAAAAATATTATTTTATTTTATAAATTAAAAGTTATTCAGGGAGATCATAAATATTGTTTCTTTTTTTGAATCAAAAGAATTATTGAATTAATTCAAAAATCAAAATGTGGAAAACGATCACACGGATCTAATCCACAAAAACAACCAATAAAAAATCCAAAAGAGTCATAAGAGCTTGTTCATCATCAATCTAGTTAATTTTCGTATTGGTCAAATCCCTATAAACAATGGTATCAATAATACTATCAATTATATTGGTTTCGCCAATCTGTTCCATAAATATTGATTTCGTTTTACAATTTCACACAAGTTAGAGAATACAACCTAATTGGACGTTAATCTTTCAATTTTTGAAGAAATAGACGTTGATAATATGTGGTGTAAGTAAAACATAAGAATTGTTACACACATGATTCAAATTTAATTTGGTGTTATTAGGAGTTTAAAGTTTAGATTAGTTATTAGAATAAAAAATGTGTGGATAAGTGAAATTTACATTTGCTTGGTTCCGTTCGATTTTCATTATTTTTAAAAAATGGAAATTTTGGTTTGATCGATTGATTGATTTGAAATACTTCTTTCTTTTAAACAATATATTCATCTTATAATAATTATATTTCATGTTTTTTGTTTTTCTAAACCATCATTTTTTTTAAATTGTTCTATGCTTTTTGTTTTTCTAACAACTTCAAATTATATTAAATAGATCTATACAACATAATTAAAATTTAATAAATTCATACAATATATTCAAAATGATAATAGTTCACCATCAAATACAAATACATACATTTTAAAATTAAATAAATTCCTACAGCATATTAAAAAAATATAGTTTACCATGAAATACAAGTAAGTTAATACAACATATTCAAAATGGTGATAGTTCGTCATCATTTACAAATATTACCATTTTAAAATTAAGTTAAACATAAAATTAAAAATACAATAAAAATGAAATTCTAATTCTTTTTAAAGATGGAAAAAGATAAAAAAATTAACCAATATAATATGAAACAAAGACGACAACTAGAACAAATGTTAGTGGGTGAGTAACGACTGAAACAAAGACAATGAACAATGCATATTAGAGTTTATTCTGAGTGACAAATGTTATCTTAGGGTTTGTTGTAATTTATAAAGGGAAGAAGTGAAGTGAAGCAAGAAACATGTGTTGTGTTGGGTTGGACCAACTGTCATGAATTATAAACGCGAGATGATTATACACATGAATTCAAGTAATTGATTTCCTAGTTTTTCAAAATGAAAATAAAAAATCGAACAGAACAATTTGATTTTTATTGGTTTGATTTGGTTTTTAAACCACACCAGAATAGATCATTTTTTTCCTGGTTTGGTTTGATTTGTTAGATTTTGTATGATACACTTACACCTCTAAATGTTATTCTTTGGATTTTTGAGAAATGGACTGTGATAATTATTTATTGTAACTTAAATTAATTGATTAACATTTCTATTTTTAAAAAGTGCCTAAAGCAAAAAATCTCTCGACCGATCTTGTGTATGCGGCAACAAAAATAAATAAATTGCCTTAATATTGATTGTCCGAATAAAAGGGGAAGGAAAAAATTAGAAAAAGAGACTTAATCCCAAAACATAGTTGAAGAGGTGTCCGAAAGGGAGACTTAGGTATGTGACTCTACCACGGTTAGTGTTCTTGCGAACGAATATCTTTGTTGTCAAGTGATTACCAAGAGAGCTAGGCCTAGCCGATCGGAACAAAGACTCATGTATGAGTACCGTTGACCCCGTTTTCATATGCTTTATCATGATGTTAACCGCTTGATCGGAAAACTTATAAATACAAGCTTTGTTGCTTGAGGACAAGCAACAATATATGTTTGAGGGAGTTTGATAAATGGTCTTTCATTTGTTATTTCTAGTCATTTTGTCTTAGTATTTTATGGTATTTCGTTCTATTTACTTTCAATCATTATGTTTTATGCTCTGATTTGTGATTTCTTGCTAATTTCAGCGTCTAATGAGCATCTAAGACAAAGAGGGATCAAAGACAAGCAACGAGACAAAACTGCAAAAGATGATCCCAAAAAAAAAAAACAGGGGGCTGCTACTTGCCATAGCAGCAAGAACCCCACTCATCCCCCTTCGAAGCTTGTTGATTCAAAATTCATAGGCCTGCTACAACCACCCGTAGCAACTGCTTCCATAATTAGATTGATCCTCTTTTTATTGTGGCTCTTAGACAATATTTGATTTGTCTCAAATCTGAATAATTTTCATTAAGCCAAAGATTTTATGCACTTTTACTATTTTTCTATAAAACTCATAACCTGTTATGAGTTTTGGATCCCAACTTTTATCACAAATGTTATTCCAAGTTTCTACGTGTTATTTGTGCTCTTTTTCTCTATAACTCAAGTTTCCAATGTGACATAAGGTTCCTAATTTACACGATTCAACCATCAACTTTAAAGTGACACTTGGTTCCTAATTTACAAAAGATCCAAATGGATCCAAAAGATCCAAATGGATACAAGTTTCTTAAACTACAAGAAGATCTTCATTTAATTCAAGCCACCTTTGGCACATAAGTTTAACTTTGCAAGTATCCATAGGGACATTCAGTCTCTCTCTTATTCTACATTTTCTCTACATGCCTAAGATTCTCTCATCATTGCCCTGATTCTTGATTGAAAACCTGCCATATAAAAATAGTCATATCATTGGAAAAGCTTTTGGTGTAAAGAAATTCAAGTTATACTTTGTACATATTGTAACTTTGTACATATTGGATAAGCATTCCACATGTGACATATTGCTTGAATTTATTCATTCATAATATATTGTAGTACATTCACAACAGTCACGAAACAAGTCCAATTCAAATCATGTTTTGCATTGACATTTCATACCGATTGAAAACAAAAAAAGAAAAGGGCTTGGATCAGTTAATTTTGATTTACGGTACATGTTTTATTACTATGCAACTTATCAAAGACCCACGGTTCACACTTGAAAATACCATGAAATTAGGGAGTTTTCTCTCACCTCAGTACCACCTCACCCCGATTCCTTTTTTACCCTCAAGTGGTTTCGCTCAAGTCCACCAAACCGTGGAAAACTCCCTACTCCATGAAACCAATCACAAATTCAACATACAACTCACCATCACTCCACAAATTTGAAGCAAGGGTACTCCATTTTAGATAAAGTACCGGTACCGGATACGTACTGGATACCGATACTCGTATGGTACGCACAGAAGCCGTACCGTTTTTTTTTTTAAATTGGTACACCAACCGGTACACATTTGGTATCACGTACCCAAAAATTTTAAATTTTTTTCGGATGGTATAATTTGGGTTTTTTTTCTAAGTAAAAATTAGGTTAGTTATTCTATTTAGAAATAAAAAAGTTATTTCACAACCAAGTTCTTCATCTCCTATGGAGAGAAATTGGAGCACAATTAAATTTAGTTTTTGTTCATACAAATCTCTGTTATCTCATATTAAGGTTTATAATGTTGGAGCAAAAAATATGGGATATTGGTGAAGATGAATGAGATCTATTTGATGTAGTTGATATTTTTGAAGTTGTTAGTCTTTCTCTCGAAAAATCTGAGTTAGACACCGTTCTTTTTAATGATATCATGATCTATGAATATTTTTTAAATGTGATTTATTTATGTTATTGCACAAATATTAACTTTTTTTAAGCAAATTGTTTTGTAATTTTAATATTTTGTTGTTATTTAAACAATATAACATCTTTGTTATTTTTATAATTATATTTAAAAAAATTATACTAACTTACCCGTACCTTAATTTTTCTAAAAATGTCGTTTGTACCGGTACCTGTACCGGGTACTCGGTACGTACCCGTACCACCTATGCCACCTATGCAACGCTGCTCCACAACTTTCTCAAGCTTCAAGTAAATTCTAACTCCCCACTCCCTCAATATCCTCTAACGATCTCACATGTTTGAAGAAAGGAAACCGACATATGAACTTCCCAATATCTCATTATAAAACATGACCATTGCTTCATTGAAGAGGACTGAATTCTACCCTCCGCACTGAGAAAAACTCTGTTGAAATCCCTCAAAAATACCAACACTCAACGCTCTCCTTCTAAGGTTATTGGAGTTTCATATTGAAACTCTAATTGATACCTGAGCTAAGCCACACTCACCATCGGATACACAGTAACAATCAACAAAGCGGTAACAAAACAACAATTATACGAATAACATACACACATAAGGAGTAGAAGGAGATTTAAAGCAAGAAACAAAATTACCTGTCGTCAGAGCGTCACCAGAGAACTCGACTTTTCCATTTGGTACTTTCTTCATGTTTTAATTTCCTTTCTTCTTGATTTTTTAATGCAATTGTTGTGAATTAAATGCTTGTGTAAACCTAGGGTTTTGCATCTGCGAATTTTAATATGTGTTCTAATAATATCTTTGCGTTGTGATTGTGTTGTGATTCCTTGTTCCATTGCCAATATTCTTCGTTGTGTTTGAATCGATTCTTGTGGTGAGTTTATGTTGGGTTTTTGTTTCACAACTTTTGAGTTGAAGCTAGGTGAAGAAATTTGGTTTTGGATGGAGGAAGAGATTTAACGGGGAGGTCATGTTAGGTTTTTTGTGTTTGGTGGTGGTGCAACGCCGGAGGTTGGTCGGCGAAGATGGGATGAGAGGAGAGAGAGGTAAGACTTTTGGAAAGTGTGTTGAGAGAACTGAAGAGAAGAGATAAGACGTGAAAGAGAAGAGAAAGAGTGTAGATGGCAAAATGAGTCCTCATCCTGCATTTTGCTTCTTCCGTGTGTCCCTGGGTTCTCAGATAGAAGACATGTGGTGGCCATGCAGGACCACACATGTATGTTACAATTTGCATGCTTCACCATGATCCTTATCGTGCACACAGACTTTTCACCGTTGGATTACCCTATTGATCACCTTGATATGTGCATCTAATGGCCACTGTCATATGAGTCAACACCATGACTCACTATTTGTGCCCTCTAACCATTGGCTCAGTGTAACACCCCATTTTTCTAAAAAAAATTATATTAATTAATTATAATTTAATATATGTATCTAATTATTATTTGTGTGATAATTGAGATATATTATGGCAACAAGGGTGAGTGACCCTTAGGTAGAGAGTGTGAAGAGTAATTAGAGGTCGGTAGATTTATTTAGAATTATTTAATTGATTAAAATAATGGTTTAGTGTTATTATTTAAATAAAATAATAATAATGAGTTTGGGGTGGAAAGTGCGAAATGTGGAGAATTAAAATAAATAATGTAAGTTAGTAATAAGTTTAGCCTTAGTGGAATATTAGAAAGATAAAAATTAAGTTTTTGATTTATGAGGAGAGAAGTGAGTTGAAACTTTTGGAATTGGAGAAAAAGAGGCGAGAGAAGAGAAAAGTAAGGAAAATCTAAGGAGAACTCTAGGGAAGAGAAGTCGTAGTCAAAAGCTTGGATTTTTGTGGAATTACAAGGTAAGGATAGAAATTTGATTGGGTAGAGGAATATTTAATTCTTTTTGGATTGATGATGAATGTTGACATTTGTTGAATGAAATTTATGTTTTAAAGTGTCCATGTATGTTCATTATTGATGATGTTTGAAGGTTTTAGGGATTGATATAGTATATAGATTCATGATTATATGACTATAAGTAGTGATTCATACATGTATGTTTATGACTAAGTTTAAAACCATGAAATATTTTTTGTGATGATTTCATGGAAGTTTTTGGGGTTGAAGAAGATGAAAATCGTGCTGGAAATTTCAGAAAAACAACAACTTTTTGGTAACGCCTTCGTGCACGATTTTGATCATAACTTTTAACTCTAAAATCATTTTGGGACGGGATTTGAAGCGTTGGATAGCTGAAATAGAGGACTATAACTTTGTTTCAGGGGTTAAATATTTTTGGTGACGATTTCATGGATGATTTTGGGGTCGGAGAAGATGAAAATCGTGTTGAAAATTTCAGGAAAACAACAACTTGTTGGTAATGCTTTTGTGCACGATTTTGATCATAACTTTCAACCTGTAAATCATTTTTGGAGGGGGTCCATAGTGTTGGGTAAATGAAACTGAGGAATATAAATTTATTTTAAGGATAAAATGTTTTTAACAATTTTATAAAAGTTTGGTAGCAGGTGGGAAACATTGTATGAAGTGATGAATATGGACGAGGTCCGTATTGACAAATTATTTGATGTATTGTGAATGATTGAGATGGTGTGTTTGATTATATTTGTGATAGTTCAGAATGGTGGATTACGTTACACATGGTTTAAATTGTGTGATCAATTGTAGATCATTAAATATTATTATAATTGTTGTGTTAATTGCATTGGTGGTAGTCCAAAAGGGTGAGTTACGTTATGCATGGTTGCAATTGTGTGATCGATTATGGATCACTAAATATTATTATAATTGTTGTGTTAATTGAATTATTACCATGTCATACATTCATTGTTGATATGTTGAAGAAGATAAGTCATAGGTCCTAAGGGGGACGAGAGACTTATCCAAAACTCAGAAGGGGGAGTTCAGAATTTCGAAGGGGGGATCGGGTTCGTAAGAAGAACCAAATATTGAATTGGTACCATATGCATATGAGTCCTTGTCTTTATAGTGAGTCATATAGCATGAATGAAATATATGCGTGAAATATGACTATGTGTGGTGATGGTGTTGTTGTATGTGATGTCGATGATAATTTAGGCATGTGAATGTGATATATTATTATGCATGATTGCGTAGATGTTATACTCTATTTTAAATTTTATGTTGTTATTATTTAAATGAATTCTCACCCCTTCTGTTTGAATGTTGCCTTTACATGGGCATCGTGCAGATACTCAAGAGTAGATACATTGTTGTGAGTGGAAGTTAGCTCATAGAGCTAATTCTTTTAGTTTATTCGTGTTAGCTTTGGTTATGCTCTGATATGTAAAACTAGGGAGCGAATTAATTATTTTATGATGGAATTTCTTGAGAGACAATGCATGTTCTCGTATTTGTTTTATGTTTTGGTGTGATATCACTTGGAGAAGACTCACGAGTCAGTATTTTTAATTTTGTTATGAAAACTATTATGAGATTTTAAATTGGTATGTTTTTTTATTATGATTCCGCTGCGAAGTTATTCAAATGAGTTGGATGTCGTGCAAACATCCTAAGTGCAAGTGTATGCAGTAAAATGTGTTGTTGTAACCCGTGTTACGGAGCAAACTATGATTGTTATGAGTGACACCCTAAGTGATTGTATTTCATTAATTAAATTCTTTAATAATTTCACGCGGGTTTTTAGGGTGTTACAACCAGCACCCCAATTACCTTCGCACCCCTATTTTTTTGCTGACTATAACGCCCCCACCTTGGCTACCTTGGACTGCTTGTTTGTTTTTTAGACCAATTCAACTTTTTTCTTTAGTTTTTTTAGATTTATATTCAGTTTTATATAATTAGTTTTTGTTAATATAATTGGTTTATAATTAGGTTTTTGGGGTTTTTCCAATTAGTTTTTTTATAATATTAATTAGAATTACTTAGTTTAATTAATTAATGCAAGTTGATTAATTATATTAATTAATTTTAGTTGACCTTACTAATTAATTTTATTTTTAAACATGTGATTTGTTTTTTCTTTTTATTTTTAGACCTAGTTTTATTCTTGTATGACTTGGTTTATTTTTATTTTTGCCTATTTTATTTTTATCCATATTATTCCTATTCGATAAAAGTGTGCCCTCTCCCATAGTTTGTAATAATTTTTGCAGTTTCTTCTATTTTGTCTATTAATTTAGAATTAATCAAGAATAACATAAAATGAACCATTTCAAAAAAAAAGAATAAATAACGCTCGATCCAACGTTGAGTATTTTTCATAAATCAAACCATGTTCCATAACGCGAGTGTTTGATCCAATGTTAAGCATCCATTTCGAATACATCAAATTCTTTTCATAGTCAACTTACAACACTTGATCAAACATCAAGTTTATTTCCAAAGCCTTTAACAACAACTTGGAAGAAAAATGATTGATTGGATTTAAACCTTTTCTTTCCCCGAGTGTTTGAACACTGTTGTAGAGCTACATGTTCGAACATTCGTCTTCCGTTTTAAAACATAAAAAATATTCGAAATAAGTTTGTTCTCCTATAGAAGAAAAAGATTCACCGGGTTTAGACCTTCTCCTTCTCAGATTATTTGGACATTCTTGTAGAGCTCCTTGTGTGAATAATCATCCTCAATTAATGAACTTTAACTTAATTCTCCACAAGTTTTCATAACAAATTTTGGATGAAAAAGAGAGTGATTAGGCTTAGGCCCCTTCCTTTCCCAGGTGTTTGAATACCGTTGTAGAACTCCCTGTTTGAATGCATGTCTCCACCTAAATGCAACTTAACTAATCAAACTTATTTTTTTGCCTTTGCGTGACTTCAAAAACCATTTTCAGAAATGAGTATGTTTTATCCATTTTGATGCAAAACAAACAAACACTTCAACCTCCGAGAGCGAGCAACAAGTAAAGGTTTAAACGCTCAAAATGTCTAAAGCATCACTCCTTAAAATCAATCAACTAACGCGATATTTTCTTCATAGAACTACGTGGTCTTGAGTTCCTCATTGTAGCAGATGATACGTAGGAGCGGGATCATCTCGTCAAACCCATTAAACTAAAAACCAAAAACCCTGTCTTTCTTTATCTTTTCTCGCTTAACAAGTAAATATCACGCTAATACTCATTCTCATAACTAACTAAATGGAATCGCTTGAGTACAACAGATGTGAGGGGTGCTAATAACTTTCCCTTGCATAACTGACTCCTGAACCCGCTTTTGGTTGCGACGACCATTTACCTTAGCTTAAACGGGTTTTATCAATATTTTCAAGTTCCTTTGGAGAAAATAAAATTCGGTGGCGACTCTGTTGTATTTTAAGTGTGCGATGCGCACGGGTATTTTTTGCACCACGACAGTTGGCGACTCTGCTGGGGACATTTCCTAAGCAAGTCCACCCTAGTTTGGTTTGTGTTTGTGTATTCTCGTATTTATCTTTATATGCTTTATTACTGTATTATTCAACTATTGTATATTGATATGAACTTTTTGGTTATGGGTACGTTGTGAGGGAAACTTCATACCCAAGCTATGAGAAGAACCATAAGTTGTGGAAAAACACAAAACATACATGCTTATCAAATAAATTCATGAAGGTTCTTTCGGAATTCAAGCAAACAGATATACAATGACGAAGAGGATCGGACATACAATGGCGAAGAGGATTCTTAGATATGGTTACTACTGGATGACGATGGAAACCGATTGTATCCTTTATGCCAGGACGTGCCATAAATTCCAGACTTATGCTGATAAGGTGCACATGCCACCTAATCCTCTGAATGTCTTAACTGCATCATGATCATTCTCTATGTGGGGCCTAAACATGATTGGAATGATCAATCTGAAAGCTTTAAATGAACATTGTTTCATCCTGGTGGCCATTGATTACTTCACCAAGTGGTTAGAGGTTGATTCCTATGCAAACGTGACAAAGTAAGTAGTTACCCGATTTATCAAGAAGGAAATAATTTGTCATTATAGGACTCCTAGCAAGATTATCATTGATAATGGGTTGAATCTGAACAATAAGATGATGTGAGAGTTGTGTGATAGCTTCGGGATTTAACATCATAACTCATCACCTTACATACCAAATATGAATGACGATGTATAAGCAACTAACAAAAACATCAAAAAGATCATTCAGAAAATGGTGAAGACTTATAAGGACTAGCACAGGATGCTACCTTTTGCTTTGCACGGGTACAGAATATTCGTTCGTACTTCAACTGGGGTAACCCCTTTCTCTCTAGTCAATGGCATGGAAGAAGTGCTTCCAATAGAAGTTGAGATTCCTAATAGAGACTGAACTAGAAGAGGCATAATGGGTGCAAACCAAGTTTGACCAGCTCAATCTGATCGAAGAGAAGAGAATGATCGTGTTATGCCATGGGCAATTGTATAAGAAAAGACTATAGAGGGAATTCAACAAGAAGGTCCGACTCGAGAGTTCAGAGTAGGTGACTTGGTGCTGAAGAAAATAATCTCCCTCTAAAAAGATCCTCGCGGAAAATGGATCCCTAACTACGAAATACCATATATGGTGAAGGAGGATTTCTCTGGTGGAGCTTTAGTTCTCATAAATATGGATGGATAAGAGTTGACACATCCCATCAACTCTAACCCAACCAAAAAGTATTATGCCTAATAAAAAAGAGATAGATAATAAAGCTCATTGAGTCAAAAACCTGAAAGAGCGGCTTAGGCAAAAATGAGCATCCCGGTGAGTTGAAAACCCGCAAGGGAAACTTTGGCAAAAATTAGGGATAAATAAAATTAAGCTCAGTAAGTCGAAAACCTGAAAGGGAAGCTTAATCAAAATAGGGTAAATCTCTTGATAAACTGAAACTCTAAGGAGAGATTCATGCAAAAGTTAGAAAATATTCAAAGGCATAAGTCTGCAGCATACAAGCTCGCACCACCATAAAACTTAAATGGAAGGGAACAATCCAAGCATCATCTCTAGAAGCAGAGTAATGAGGGCTAGAGGACATAAGGGAAAATATAAAATGTTGTAATTTAATGGAAATTCAATTAAATTTTCAATGCCATTTACTTGCTTTCTTTTTCTGTAACCTCCTCTTAAAAGGGATTTACTGAAGGTGTGAAAAACACAAGAAATGGGGGTTTGAATTAGGTTTTACAAAACAAGAGATTTTACTCAACTTAAGAACACCACTAAAATGTTAATAACAAAGAGATAAAAACACAAGTATTTTTATCCTGGTTCGCTTGAAACTCAAAGCTACTCCAGTCCATCCGCTAAGGTGATTTTGCCTTATACACAACGACTTAATCCACTATAATCAACTTATTACAATAGTCATAAAGAATAACCTTCATTGCCTTCTCAAGGATCCGACTATACCTAGTCTCCTTAAGGACTCACAAAGAATAACTTTCTTTGTCTTCTTAAGAATCTAACTATACCCTAGTCTCCTTAAGGAATCAAACAAATAGTTTGAATATTATTTTGTGTGTTACAAGTTGCTTCTACACAAGCAGATTTTAACAAATGATAAACAAATACTTAAAGAAAAACTATATAGAAAAATGGTAGATTTTCACAAATAAACTTTGTCAAGTTTTGAAGTGCTTCAGTATTCTTCTATATGTGTATTTTCTTCAAGTCTCAAAGTCCCACTTATATAGCATAAAGAGAAGATTGTTGGATGGGAAATGGGGAAACCAAATAGAGCGACTGTTCACTGTTGGATGGCGAAAGGAGTGATATTGTGTATTATCCTTCGCCCACAAATTCAGTGACATGTGTGATGTATAGTACTACCATTGCCTATGAAATCAGGTAGTGGAAAGAATATTTGATTTGTACTATAAACTATTTGATCACACATCCATTTGATCTTATCTTCAACTTCATTGGTTTCTAATGAAAGTTGATGAAGCATGAAATAATGAAACATAAAGATGGATTCAGAAACTTCATAATCTTCGGTCAGAACCTTGACAGTGTCAGTAGTTTGGCTTGAGATCTTCAGAATCTTCAGAGTCTTCAGAGTCTATAGTCAGAACCTTGATAACCTCAACATTTGGCTCGAGATCTTCAGAATCTTCATCTAAGTAACACAATTTCATAAGCTTGTCATTCTTCAGAAGATTTATCGATAAGAGTCACGTCCAAAAGCACTAAGAGAACGTTGTAGCAGCAACATAGTGTCTCCTCAGATGCTTCTCAGGAGTGAATCAACATAGAAGGAGAAAGATCATTGTAGCAACAACTTTGAACATCTTTCAGAACTTCTCATGACTGGCGCAGAAGCAGAATTTGGAATACAATGTTCAGAAATTGATGACGTTGCATGTCATATACTCAAAATCGAAACTGGATGTTAAAGCTACACAATAATAAACCATTAGGGTACCAAAATTATTCTCACACATATACAACATTGTTATCATCAAAACTCAAGGTATAGATGCAGAATCAAATCTTGTTATAACAATCTCCCCCTTTTTTATGATGACAAGAACATGTATTTTGATGAACAATTTTGTATAGGATAATCACAGAAGGATACATCTTACAGAAGCAGAAAGCTCCCCCTGAGATGTATAATCCTAAAAAGATAAAATCAAAATGAAAGAGCACTTTCCTGATTAACCTTTTTGAAGTACCATAATTATCTTTCACCAGAATCTGGTTTGTCTTCAGAAATTACTTGATATTGTCCATAACATTGGTTTGTTAACATCAACATTCTAATGAGCTTCACTTTAGAAGCTTGGTTGAATTCTTTTGAAGAATTTTTAGATCTTGGTTATCTTCAGAAGCTTGAATTCTGGTTCTCTTCGAAATTTTCTTTCAGAGCTTGGTTACCTTTAAGAATATCTCTTTGAAAAGAGCTTTCAGAACCTGGTTAGGGCTTCTCCTTAAAAGCTTGATTGCCAAGTCTGATTACTATGGAAATTATATTTCCTCGGAACTTGATGTCGGATTTTCAATTCTTCAAAACTTAATGTCAAGTTCCCCAAGTTCAGAGCCTGGTTTTTAATTCCTTGAAGACTCAATGCTTGGATCTGAATTTCTCAACATCGTTTAAAGCTTCAGATTTAGAGAGTAAACTATTTCTTTAGAAACTGGTAACTTATATTCTGATATGAGAAACTTCAGAAAGAGCTTCTGATGTTTGAACTTATCCCTACAAAATACTTAACAAAATATTCTTCGACGTAGTTGTTATCAGAAACATTAAACAATGTCTGGGTTTTCATTTATGAATATAGGTATATCAAAATCAATTATGATTATTCCCCTTAAATATGTTTCTCCCCCTTTGTCATCAATAAAAAAGACATAAACAAATAAAGTAAAAGTGACTGAAAGAAAGAAACATGATTTTCATTAAACATGAGCCAAAAGGTAGAAAAGATACAATTAATTACAAGACGGAAATTCAAAGAAAAACATAATAGAAATGCGGCAAGTACTCGTACAAACATAAAAAGGCACACACACACTTGGGTAGAAATAAAAAGCACACACATGTGCGAAGACTATTTTAAAAAACTAAGGGTTTTGGGAAGGAGGAGGCGGCGAAACAGCTGGGTAGTCATCCTGTAGATTTAAGGGATCCATCAACGGATCAAAATTATCTTCGAGACAAATTTCCATGTAGTACGCCAAAATATATGGAGGATCGATCTTCATAAAGATAGGGTAATCTGGTGGGTTATTACTACCGTTGGTTTCTCCCTTTGAGGGATGGATGTTCTTATCAGCAATTGAGTGATGAGAAGGTTGAGGTTGGGGTTGAGCTTGTTGTTGTGGTTGTTTTTTATCAGCCATATGAAAGATGTTGAAGATGATAGAAGAAGAAAAATTACAGAGAGGGTGATTTAGGGTTTGAAAGAGAGAAAGATGTGAGAGTAAATGTGAGCATAGTGTGAAAGTGTGAGTGAAGTGGGTTTATATAGAAAAAAATTGCAATGATGACAAGTTAAAAATATGCAGACATGGGGGGAAGCGTAAAAGATTTTAACCTAATTCCAAGAATTGCGAAACCCAATGTGTCAAGCTATCATCACACATGCTCAGAAAGTGGGACAACTGTCACCACTTAGAACCACATGATATCAAACGACATGACAAACATTTAATGCAATAACTGTTCAGAACCAGGAAGACAATCCGATAAGATTGCTTCTGATCAGAACCTTTCTGATTCCTAAAACTTTATCACTTCAGAAAGCTCATGTCTCAGAATCAACAAGTAAATTTTCAGAATCTAACCTAGAGTTCTGAAGACTTAAACATTCTAAAATTCATCTTTCATTCTGGACATAAATCCATAAACAAGTTTTTCAGAGTGAAAAGGAATCTATCTTCAGAAAGGGGGTTTGTAAAGATATCATCCCATTGATGGTTTGTATCAACAATTTTTAGGTGAAAAATACCCTTCTGAACATAGTCACGTAAAAAGTGATGTTTAATTTCAATATGCTTAGCCCTAGAATGCAAGATAGGATTTTAGACAAACAGATAGCAGAAGTATTATCATAGAGAATAAGAATGTTTCTCTCAGATATCTGATAATCTTCCAGCTGACTCTTCATCTAGAGTATCTGAGTGCTACATCCAAAAGCTGTAATATATCCAACTTCAGCTGTTGAAAACGCAATTGTTAATTGTCTCTTGTTGGACCATGAGATCAGATTGTCTCCCCAAAATTGACAACTTCCAGAAGTATTTTTCCTTTATATTATGTCTCCACCATAGTCAGCATCACAATAGCCTACTAATTTATATTCACTTGATTTTCTATAAAACAAACCAAGGTTAGTAGTACCTTTCAGATACCTAAAGATTCTCTTGACAATAGTTAAGTGAGTCTCCCTAGGATCTGATTGGAGGTGAGCATATAAGCAGACACTAATTAAAATATCAAGTCTATAAGCGGTTAGATAAAGGAGATAGCCTATCTCTGGATAGCTTCTGATTTACCTTATTGCTTTCCTCTTCTTTCTCCAGAATGCATTTAGGATGGATTAGAGTCTTTCCTTGCTTGCATTCTGACAAGTTAAACTTCTTCAGAAGTTCCCTTGTATATTTTCTCTAATGAGTGTACGTTCCTTCTGAACGTTGATAAATCTGGATTCCCAAAAAGAACTTGAGTTCTCCCATCAGATTCATTTCAAATTCTGTCTATATTGACTTAGCAAAATCCTTGCACAATGAAGCATTAACAGAACCAAAAATAATATCATCAACATAAATTCGCATAACCAGAATATCATTCTTAAAGGTTTTTCAAAAGAGAGTTGTGTACACTTTCCCTCTGGTAAAATCATTTTCCAAAAGGAAGTTACTTAGTCTATCATACCAAGTTCTGGGAGCTTGTTTCCAACCATATAACAACTTTTTCAGTTTAAAACAAAGTCAAGATTTTGAGAACTTTCAAAACCATGAGGTCGGTGCACATATACCTCTTCAGAAATGTATCCGTTTAAGAATGCACTCTTAACATCCATCTGATAACAAGCTGTGTTAACTGCTTCTGCCCAAAAATGTTTAGCCATATCAGTTTCTTGGATCATGGTACGAGCCATTTCTTGCATGGTCCTATTCTTCCTTTATACAACTCCATTTTGTTGTGGAGTTTTAGGACATTGGAAATCATGGGAAATACCATTTGTATCAAAAATATTTTCATAATGTTTATTTTCAAATTCGCCACCATGATCACTTCTGACTCTGACTATTTTGGAATTCATTTCTGTTTGCACTAGTGAGCAGAAGGTAGAGAACACAGAATGTGACTCATCCCTGTGTTTCAAGAACTTTACCCAGGTCCATCGACTATAGTCATCGATGATGACCAATCCATCCTTCTTTCCATTAATAGAGATAGTTTTCACTGGTCCAAACAAATCAATGTACATAAGTTCTAACGATCTAGAGGTAGAAATAATAATTTTTGCTTTGAAGGATGTTTTAGAAAACTTGCCTTTCTGGCATGCTTTACAAAGAGCATTTGAAGCGAACTTAAGGTTGGATAAGCCTCTAACTAATCCAAGCTTATTTAGATGAGAAATCCTTCTCATGCTAACATGGCACAAACGTTTGTGCCATACCCATTGCTCCTTATTAACAGACATTAGACATTTACATTTTGATCCTCAAGATCAGGAAGTTTGATTTTATAAATGTTATCCTTTCTCTTCCTGTTAAAAAGGACTATACCATCTTTCTGACTAACAACCTTATAAGGTTTTTTGATTAAAAATGATATCATAACCATTGTCACTAAGTTGACTAATAGACAATAGGTTACGCATTAGACCATTGACCAAAAGAACATTAGTAATAGAAGGAAGTTTACCTTACCAATAGTTCCGGAGCCAACGATCTTTCCTTTTTGGTTTCCTCCGAAACCAATGAAGCCTCCAGGATTAAGTTCCAAATCTTAGAACATAGACCTTCTACTCGTCATATTTCGTGAGCATCCACTGTCCAAGTACCATGGCTGGAGTTTTAACTGAGCTGCTAAGGGTGTATGTAACATAAATTATTTTATCCTTAGGTACCCACTTTTTGGGTCATTTTTTGTTAGTTTTCCCAGAGTTTCTTACAACTTTGGGTCTTTGGGTAGAAGGATAATAACATGGGATTTTAGCATGATACTTAGGTTTCAGAATTGAGTTCTTACCCTTTGTACGTTTCCATGTCTGTGCAGAAACATCAAGCTCAGTGCCAGCAGACACGAAATGCTCATAGAGAGGTTTTGGTTTTACCTTTTGACTTTCGTCAGGTTTTATAATTTACATACAACCTAAACCTTTCTTGAAATTTCTGCTAACTTCATAGATCAAAAAAGTCATTTTGCTTCTATCTATGCTTTTATCCAGAAGGTAATAGAATGCTCTGTCATATCTAATGATGCAATCCATACCAGAACCTTCTGAGACTATTTCTTCCTCTAGTTTTGAAAATTTTCTTTTCAAAGCAGAGTTATTACTTTCTAAAGAAAATACTTTTTCATTTAGAGAGGAAATATCTTTCTCAAGCTCACTCCGAGTTTCAGAAGCAACAACTTGGACTTGTTTAAGGTCAATGTACTTACTCTGAATACTCTGGTACTTTTATAGTATTTCAAAGAGACATAATTCTAAGTCAGAATGAGATAGTTCAGAAAATACCTCTTCAGAATCGGAGTCTGATTTTGATTTTGTCGGCATCTTGTCTTCTGGTTCTTCAGAACCTTCTGGATCAGTTATAGTTGTCATCAATGCAACGTTGGCTTTTTCTTTGTCAAAATCTTCTTCTTCAAATTTTGTGTCATCCCATATAGCCTTCATCCCCTTCTTACCTTCAGAAAAAGTCTTCTTAGGCCTTATGTCCTTTTTCAGCTTAGGACATTCATTTTTGTAGTGACATGGCTCCTTGCGTTCAAAGCAGATAACTTCTTTTTCCAAAACCTTGCTTCTTCTGTCCAGATGAAGAATCAGAACGGCCAACATTCCTTCTAGCTCCTTTGAAATTTCCTTGACCATTACGCATGTGCTTCCAGAGTCTGTTGACCCTCTTTGAAATCAGAGACAGTTCATCATCATCTTCTGAGTCTTCATCAAAACCTTTTGATTCTTCCTCATCTTGATAAGCTCTTGTCTTCTCAGGCTTAAACTTTAAAGCAACAGATTTACCTCGCTTCTGAGGTTCATCTTCCTCGAGTTCAATCTTGTGGTTTCTTAAAGAACTAACAATTTCTTCAAGACTGATACATTAAGATCCTATGCTAGCTTTAAAATAGTTACCATAGGTCTCCATTTTTTAGGGACACTTCTGATTATCTTCTTGACATGGTCAGCTGCAGAGTATCCTTTGTCCAGAACTTTCAGTCCTGCAACAAGCATCTGAAACCTTGAGAACATAGTCTCAATTGTTTCATCATCCTCCATTATGAATGCCTCGTACTTATGGATTAAGGCCAAGGCCTTTGTCTTCTTTACTTGAGCATTCCCCTCATGAGTCATCCTCAAAGAGTCAAATATGGATTTTGAAGAATCTTTATTTGTTATCTTCTCATAATCAATATAAGAGATAACATTTAGCAATATAGCTCCGGCCTTATGATGATTTTTGAAATCTTTCTTTTGATGATCAGACATAGCACTTCTTGCTATATTATTTCCTTCAGCATTAGCTGGGTGAACGTAGCCATCGACTACAAGATCCCAGAGATCAACATCGTTTCCAATAAGATAACTTTCAATTCTATCTTTCCAGTAGTCAAATTTCTCGCCATCAAATATTGGTGGTTTAACACTGTAATGATCTCTCTCATTGTTATTAACAACGTTAGCAACTACCATTGTTTCTCACACAAACTTGGATTGGTACTGAATACTGTAATACCTCAAAATTTCCCCCCTCATGCATGCATTCATTTTTAGGTCATTTAACATTTCATATTGCATTTCATCATGTCAATCGGAATTAGATCCAAGAAACTTGAATATCATCCAAGACACTTTGTGGGTCCTATCTGGGTGATCAGTCAACACAAGGGAATGACTTGAGATACTTCCAACATTTTCAAATGGGGTCTATTCATCAGTCAAAACGTTAATCTTGAAGGAGCAAAAGTTTGTTCATGAACTGTCATGCTCCCTAGGCGAAACCCACGCGTTTCGAAAAAAAAACGAAAAAAAAAACGAATAAATAAATAAATAAATAAATAAAATATAACAGAAAAATCTTGGACTTGGACCTCTCTCTTTTGAGCCCACAAAGTCACAAAAATCAGGTTATAAATTCTAGACTTCCATCTCCCAAAAAAACCCTGGGAAAAAGATAGTGAGAGAAGAGCTAACAGAGTTCAGAGCAACCTCCAGAGACTGAAGGGAACTTATCTGCAAAGAACCAATTCTCTCTCATATAAACCCTAAGATTATTCTGCAAAGCCAACGGTGCAATTCAATTTCAATCGATCCTCCCCAATCAGGTATGCCCTATTTCCACTACTTTATATTTTGAATTTTGATACCCTTTTGATGCATGTGCTTGACAAGAGGTTTAGGCCTCCTACACTTGGTTGCTTTTTGTGAGCTCTTTTTGTGAATTTTAATGGCATGATTCATGTGGTTACATTTTGATTTGGGGCAACTCTTGATTGCACCCCATCTTGTCACTCTAACTTGTTTGTTGAGTTTTTTGTGAGGGCTCACATGACTCCTGAAAGGATAGCTTTCTTGGCATTCCACTTTATTTGTGGGATACCATTTGGAGATTTATTCCGATTACCTGTATTGACTTGCTTTCTTTGATGGTGCCAGCTCGAGAGATCTATCGGTTTCTTATTTCTTTAGCTGTTATTACTTCGGATCTTTATCCGTGTGGTAGATCTCTTGATCCTTTATCTTTCCCGCATTTTACCGCTTTCTTAGCTGGAAGACCTCAATAGGAGGCAATGTTTTCTTTTATTTGTTTACTTTTGTGCCCAAAGACCTCCAAGAAGAGGCATCAGTGCTAAAGACCTCCCTCCGAGGCAATTGACGGATAAAAGGGATTAGTAGTCAATCCCCCGTTATTCAGTGTGTCGTTCTTTAAGATCACACTACGTGTCGATGCTTCAGAGCAAAAGTCCAAGATCTTTTGTCCGGTCAGTCAGTGGAGAGGGTTCCACCTTTCTGAATCCCCACTTTTTGTCATGAGCTCACCCTGTCCAGGGTTAAGAGCTATGAGGTCTTATTCTCATTACCCTTTTGATCTGCTCACCCTGACGTTCAATGTCAGTGGTTAAGAGCCCGTTTGATTACCTATTCCATGGCTTGTCTGTCAAGGTTGATATGACCCCTCTTGACTAAAGCCCTACCCATGTATGTTTGAGCCCCTTGTTGGCGTATTTACTTTATGCATGTTCCTTCGTCTAGGACTTCCCTTTTGCATGAGCGTTCCTAAAACACAAACAAACTCATTGATTTTTCTTCTCCTAAGAACACGTTAACTCCTTCTACTACAGGCGAGTAAGTCTCCAAAGGTCGAGCATCCGGTAGATTGCGTAGTAACGTCGTTCATCTAAAAAACACAACCCTTAAATCGTAGGTAGCCGAACTACGGCTTGCTCTGATTCTCATTCCAGATGAGATACATAGGCATAAGACGCGATGTCTTAGCGAGCACACTCCTCTTTAACCCCTAGGTAGCCGAGCTACGAAGACTCTGATTCTCATATTCAGATGAGATACGTATGCAGTGGATGCGACATTCGTGCGAGTCATTTTCTTTTGACCCCCCTTTTAGTAAGTAGTACATTAGATATACATGCACCCTTTAGACAAGAACAACAAAAGTGGATCCTGTAGAGTACTACGGATGCGTAGGGGTGCTAATACCTTCCCTTTGCATAATCGGCTCCCGAACCCAAGATTTGGTTGCGAGACCTTGTCTTTTCCTTTCCTTTTTCCAGGTTTACTTCGAGCGTTTCCTTTCCCTTCTTTGGGATGAATAACGCGCGGTGGCGACTCTTCTGTCATTTCTTTCTCGCCGGTTATTTTTTCGCATCTTCTTTTTCAGGTTGCGACAAATACAATGAAGTGTTTAATAAATCTTTTATCGCAATCAGAGCCAGACTCTGATACCAATTGAAGGTGTGAAAAACACAATAATGGGGGATTTGAATTGGGATTTCAAAACTAAAGCTTTTACTCAACTCAAGAACACCACTAAAATGTTAATAACAAAGAGATAAAAGCACAAGTATTTTTATCCTAGTTTGCTTGAGACTCAAAGCTACTCCAGTCCACCCGCCAAGGTGATTTTTCCTTATACGCAAGGACTTAATCCACTATAATCAATGAATTACAATAATCACAACAAATAACCTTCTTTGTCTTTTCAAAGATTTGACTATACCCTAGTCTCCTTAAGGAATCACAAAAAATAACTTTATTTGTCTTCTTAAGAATCCGACTATACCCTAGTCTCCTTAAGGAATCAAACAAACAGTTTGAATAATATTTTGCGTGTTACAAGTTGCTTCTTCACAAGCAGATTTTACATAAATGATAAATAAATACTTAACGAAAAACTGTATAGAAAAATCATAGCTTTTCACAAATAAACTTTGTCAAGTTTTGCAGCGCTTCAGTATTCTTCTATATGTGTATTTTCTTCAAGTCTCCAAGTTCCACTTATATAGCATAAGAAGAAGACCTTTGGAGGACAAAATGGGGAAACCAAATAGAGCGATTGTTCACTGTTGGATGGTGAAAGTAATGATACTGCATATTGTCATTCACCCACAAATTCAGTGACAGGTGTGATGTATATTACTATCCTTGCCCACATAATCAGTTAGTGGAAAGAATATTTGATTTATACTATGTACTATTTGATCATGTATCCATTTGATCTTATCTTCAAGTTCATTAGATTCTGATGAAAGTTGATGAAGCATGAAATGAAGAAACATAAAGCTAGATTCAGAAACTTCAGAATCTTAGACCAGAACCTTGACAGTGTCAGTAGTCTAGCTTGAAATCTTCAGAATCTTCAAAGTCTTTAGAGTCTACAGTCAGAACCTTGATAATATCAACACCTGGCTTGAGATCTTAAGAATCTTCAACTAAGTAACACAACTTCATAAGCTTGCCATTCTTCAAAAGCTTTATCGATTAGAGTCACGTCTAGAAGGACAAACAAAAAGAATGTTGTAGCAACAACATATCGTCTTCTAACAAAGCTTCTCAAGATTGAATCAACACAGAAGGAGAAAGATCACTGCAACAACAACTTTGAACATTTTTCAGAACTTCTCATGACTGGCGCAAAAACGAAATGTGGAACACAATGTTCAGAAACTGATGACGTTACACGTCATATAGTCAGAATCGAAACTGGATGTAAAAGCTACACACTAAAAAACCATTAGGGTACTAAAATTGCTCTCCACCTTCATGTATTGTTATCCACTATATGAGTTATTCTTATCGTCAAATAAAACGGTTCAGTTAAATGTTTATTTATTGATGATTTTGTTTTTCCTGCTTGTTTACTTAATGTTACTTTTATTTTTGATAAGATAAAAACATTAAAACTTTAAATTGTTTGATTTTTTGAAATGTCAAAGGAAAGCTTGTTTAGCTTACAATAATGCACCTGATTCACAAGATGTGAGGCATCTCAATAATCATTATATGAAAAAGTCAGAGGTTTCTATTCTTCCAGAGATAAGAATCAGCATAGAGCCCGACAGGCGGGAAAGTAGAAAACAGGGTTTTGCAAACCATCATCATGGTGTCAAAACTGTTCAAGACCAAGGTGTAATACCCCAAAATTTACCCTTCATTTTTCTTGAAAGCATACGCTTTACACCTCATGCATGCATTCATTTTTAGGTCATTTAACATTAGATACATTGTATTTCATCATGTCAATCAGATTTAGATCCAAGAAGCTTTATTTATAAAAAAAAAACGAATAAATAAATAAATAAGTAAATAAAAATAATAATAAATAAATAAATAAAAGAAAAAAATCTCAGACTTGGACCTCTCTCAAAAGCCCACTAAGCTACCAATATTAGGCTATAAATACTAGAGTTTCAGTGAAACAAACATGGATTCTATTCCTATTACCCTGAGGAAAAAGATAGTGAGAGAAGAGCTAACAGAGTTCAGAGCAGCCTCCAAACCCTGAAGGGAACTCAACTGCACAGAATCACCTCTGCCTCACATAAACCCTAAAGATTGTTTTGTAAACCTCACGGGTGCAACTCAATTTCAATCAAGCTCTCCAATTAGGTTTGCCCTATATCCATCATCTTTATGCCTTTAAATTTGAATGCTCTAAATGTATGAGGTGTTATGGGTGAATTTGATACCCTTTTGATGCATGTCTTTTTTGTGAATTTTAATGGCATGATTCTTGTGGTTACATTTTGATTTGGGGGCAACCCTTGATTACCCTCTTTTTTTTTGTCTCTAACCTGTTTGTTGAGTTTTTGTGAGGGCTCACATGACTTTTGCAGGGATAACTTGCGTGGTTTTCCACTTTATTTGTGGGATACCCCTTGGAGGTTTCATTCCGATTACCTGTACTGACTCACTTTCTTTGATGGTGTTTAGCTTGGAAGGATCCCTAGGTTTCCCATTCCTCTAACTATTGTTACTTCGGATCTTTATCTGCGTGGTACTTTTACATTTTTCCCGCATTTTACTGCTTTCCTAGCTGGAAGACCTCGATAGGAGGCAATGTTTTTGTGTTTTTTTTTACAGGTTCCTTCGTCAAGGACTGCCTTTTTGCATGAGTTCACCAAACCCTAACCCTTCATTGATTTTTCTTCTCCTAAACACACGTTTACTCCTTCTACTACAGGTGAGTAAGTCTCCAAAGGTCGAGCATCCGGTAGATTGCGTAGTAACGTCGTTCGTCCAAAACCCACTCCATAACCCCGTAGTTAGCCGAACTACGACTTGCTCTGATTCTCATTCCAGATGAGATACGTAGGCATAAGACACGATGTCTTAGCGAGCACACATCCCCCCAACCCATAGGTTAGCCGAGCTACGAAGACTCTGATTCTCATATTCAGATGAGATACGTATGCAGTGGATGCGACATCCGCGCGAGTCATTTTCATTTAACCCTTTTTTTTTTGTAAACAGCACAAGATAAACTCACACCCTTTAGACAAGAACCACAAAAGTGGATCCCGTAGAGTACTACGGATGCGTAGGGGTGCTAATACCTTCCCTTCGCATAACCGACTCCCGAACCCAAGATTTGGTTGCGAGACCCCGTTTTGTCCTTTCCTTTTTCAGGTTTACTTCGAGCGTTTCCTTTCCCTCCTTTGGGATGAATAACGCACGGTGGCGACTCTTCTGTCATTTTCTTTCGCCGATTGTTTTTTCGCACACTTTATTTTTCAGGTTGCGATAGATGGCGACTCTGTTGGGGACATCTAGAAGTTGACCTCTTGCTGGTCCATCTTCCCTAAGCGAGTCCCTCCTAGCTTTTGCGATTTTCTTGTTTATTGGGTGTTCATGCTTTTGTACATTTATTTACTTACCTGCTTGCATTCATCTGCTGTATCTGTTGGATCTGTTTGTTTGTTTGTTGGGATGGGGTGTTCTATGAGAGATAAGCCCATTACCCAGGCTTGAGTGTACACACAGGTTTTAGAATGGATAATCATGAGGCTTGCGTGGCGTGTTGCTACGTTAAGTCGTTCGTGAAGAACCACACCCAGACGAGGTTTCTTTTGGATATATTATGTCCTACGGGTGTTCCGTAACGGTAGGATGTTCCTCTAGAAATCGTCGACTCTGGTGACCATTTCCCGAGAACTCAGTCGAGGCCTCTCCTCCGAGACGTGATTATGTTAGCTCTGGTGGGCGCATTCTCGCTGCTCAATCCGAGGACCCCGAGACTGGGAACTTGCTTTAGGATGTCCTGTTGAGGGGAGTCAATGGAGGTCTTTTGTCCTGTAATAATGCCAAACCTTCAGTGGTAAACGTATTATTCGCGACTGAAGGGCTGAAGCTGACGAACTTCTGTTCTTAGAACCTACCAGTGAGGGGCGGGCTAAATTCAGGAAATCTTAACCTCCAACCAACCCGGTTTTCTGGAGCAAAGCTTTGATCTTGTATTATATTCTTCAGTGGGTTTCTCTTCAGACAGTGCAACCTAACAGATGTTCAAGCGGATCCTGCAATCCTGATTTACATGCCACATCATTGCATTCACATCATTGCATCACATCATCTTGCATTCATATCATTTAACACATGTTTATATATTCCTGTGGGGTTTATATCTTCTTCTTGATTCTAGTCGGGGTTTTTCTGGTACTTTTTAAAAGGGATATTTTATCTGATGAGAGACTGGAATCAAGGGGGTAGAATACCTTTTGGATTTGATAAACATGTCATTGCATTTGCATATCCATAGCATGTCTTGCATAACAGGTACTGTCGTAGTGTTCTCAATTGTTTGGTGTTTCATCAGCAGGATAGCTGACTCAGGCATTCACCGATACGGTACCCGAAGGAATCAACAGAGAGCAATGGAAGGTGTACAAGCAGAACTCGCTGAGATGAGGATCCGCATGACCCAATTCATGGATGTGGTTCAAGGGGTGGCTCAGGGACAGCAAGAGCTCAGACAGATGATGCAGAGGAATCCCGCCGCTACTCAACCAGAGACATTGGATGATCCTCCAGCTGGAGAGGCTAATGGTCCCAATGGACCAGGGCCTATCCCGATCCCACATGTCAACCTTGATCAACAGCTCGTCCATGATGATCAGGCCGATCAATTCCCCCTACTTCAGGAAGACTTTGGCATGGGCCATGGCATGGACCCCGTGTTTAGAAGATTAGAGGAGAGGCTGAAAGCTGTGGAAGGACAGAATCCTCTAGGAGTAGATGTTGCTGACTTGGGGTTGGTCCCAGGTGTGAGAGTGCCACCGAAATTCAAAGTCCCGGTCTTTGACAAATACAATGGCAGCTCTTGCCCCAAAACTCACGTGCAAGCCTATTTCCGTAAAATGGTTGCATACTCTGATGACGAGAAGCTACTTATGTACTTCTTCCAGGATAGCCTGGATGGGGCATCCCTGGAATGGTATATGAGGCTGGACAGAGCCCACATCCGTTGCTGGAGGGATTTGGCTGAGGCTTTCGTGAAGCAGTATCAGTATAATGCAGACATGGCTCCGGACAGAACTCAACTTCAGAATCTGTCTCTTAAAAGCAATGAGTGCTTCAGGGAATACGCTCAACGCTGGAGGGAGATAGCTTCCCGTGTTCAGCCTCCTATGTTGGAAAAGGAAATGGCCAAAATGTTCATGAATACGCTGCCTGGATCTTATCTGGAGCGTCTGGTGGGGTGCAATGCCTCCAACTTTGCTGATGTGGTCTCTACCGGAGAGAGGGTGGAGAATTACCTGAAGACCTGCAAGATCCAAAATGGAGTTGGATCTTCATCAGGGGTAAAAAAGTCGTTCATTGGAGGGTATAAGCAGAGAGAGGGGGGAGTGAATTCTTTGACTTCCTATCAGAACAGAGGTGTTAGAAGGAACAGTTTCCAGAATTATCATCAACAACCGTATGTTGCGGCTGTGACCATTCCAGCTGCAGCACCACTACAACAACAACAACCACAACTTCAACCAGCTCAGTACCAACCACAACAACCGGGTAACAGACCCGCCTATCAACAGAGGTAAAGGATGATGGACCGGCGTTTCGACACCCTTCTAATGTCGTACGCTCAGTTGCTTTCTAGTCTTCAACAACTACAACTTGTGCAATTGCGCACTCTGGCTCCTCCTGTTAGTAGACTTCCGGTGGGTTACGACGCCAACGCTAGGTGTAGCTTCCACTCTGGGGCACCTGGCCATAACATTGAGAATTGCAAAGCTTTTAAGCACGTAGTTCAGGACCTCATAGATTCAAAAGCCATCAACCTTGCACCGGCTCCTAATGTCGTCAACAATCCCATGCCGCAGCATGGTGGTGCAAACATTAATATGATGGAAGGAAAAGCCAAGTCCATTAAGGATGTGTTGAAGTTGAAGACTCCATTGTTGGATATCAAAGGATGCTTGCTGAAGGCCGATGTTTTCCCCGGTTGTGGGAAGGATTGTTTGGATTGTGCCACTCAGAGTGGAGGTTGTTTGAAGCTACAACAGGGTATCCAAGCCTTGCTCGACAAAGGTATCCTCCAGGTTGAAGATTTGACTGTCCAAGAGTCTGTGGAAGGGGTTGAGGAAGAAGTGTTTGAAGATGCTACTGATGAATTCGCAGATGTTGTTCCTGTTAATTTTGTGATTCCCAGTGAGGTCTCTGCGGTCAACAATGAAGATGGGGATAGTGATTGCGACATCGACAACTGGATGCGTCCGAGGATCCCGGGTGAAGTCATCAACAATTGGTCTTCTGAGGAGATTGTCCAAGTCACTTTTCTGAAGGAGTAATTTTCTTTGTTTATTCATGCATGTCCAAGTCTTACGTTCCGCCCAGGATGCAATGACTCATTGTAGGGCTCATCTATGTGACACTTGCATTTTTTATCATAAATGAAGGACGTCTTTTTGCATTCAAATATTTCGTTCCATGTCTTTCTATTTTTGCAGTTTTTTTCAACAAAAAAAAATGGCAATGTTTTGTTTAGTTTCCACTTTTTTCTTTCATGCTCATAAGCACATACCATCACTCATGCAGATGCACGTCACCGGATCCTATTGATAACGGTTCTGCTATGGCTTGCTTCGACTTTGAAAATCCAATCTTTCAAGCTGAAAAAGAGGATGATGAAGACTGTGAACTCCCTGAAGAACTTGCCAGGTTCTTAAAACAGGAAGAAAGGGTCATTCAACCGTATCAAGAGCCTACTGAAGTGATTAATCTCGGCACCGAGGACGCCAAGAGAGAAATCAAGATAGGGGTTGCTTTGGGAGATGATGTGAAGAAAGGGCTGATTGAATTGCTGCAAGAATACGTTGACATATTCGCCTGGTCTTATCAGGACATGCCCGGGCTGGACACAGACATCGTGGTACACCGCTTGCCTCTCAAAGAAGGTTGTCCTTCGGTCAAGCAGAAGCTCAGAAGAACAAGACCAAAGATGGCTGTCAAGATAAAGGAAGAAGTGCAAAAGCAGTTGGATGCAGGGTTTCTAGCAGTCACCAATTATCCGCCATGGGTTGCAAACATCGTCCCAGTACCTAAGAAGGATGGAAAGGTACGGATGTGTGCTGACTACCGGGATCTGAACAGAGCTAGCCCTAAAGATGATTTCCCATTACCTCACATCGACGTTTTGGTGGATAATACAGCTCAGTTCTCGGTATTTTCCTTCATGGATGGCTTTTCTGGCTATAATCAAATTAAGATGGCACCAGAAGACATGGAGAAGACAACATTCATAACCCCATGGGGCACCTTCTGCTACAAGGTGATGCCGTTTGGTCTGAAAAATGCCGGAGCAACATATCAACGAGCTATGGTGACTCTGTTCCATGATATGATTCATCATGAAATCGAGGTTTATGTGGACGATATGATTGCCAAATCTCAGACAGAAGAAGAACATTTGGTGAATCTGCAGAAATTGTTTGAACGGTTAAGGAAATTCAAACTGAGACTTAATCCGAACAAGTGCACTTTCGGGGTGAGATCGGGAAAATTGCTGGGTTTTATTGTTAGCGGAAAAGGGATTGAGGTGGATCCTGACAAAGTGAAAGCAATACAGAAAATGCCTGAGCCAAGAACAGAGAAGCAAGTCCGTGGTTTCTTAGGGAGGTTGAACGACATTGCAAGGTTCATCTCTCACCTAACAACCACGTGTGAGCCAATTTTCAAATTGCTGAGGAAAGATCAGACTATCAGGTGGAATGAAGATTGTCAAAGGGCTTTCGAGAAGATAAAAGAGTATTTGCAGAATCCTCCTATCCTTATGCCTCCAGACCCAGGGAGACCGTTGATTATGTACTTGACAGTACTTGACAATTCTATGGGTTGTGTTCTCGGTCAACACGACGAGACAGGTAGGAAAGAACATGCCATCTACTACTTAAGTAAGAAGTTCACAGATTGCGAGTCGAGATACTCAATGCTTGAGAAGACATGTTGTGCACTTGCATGGGCTGCTTAGCGATTGAGACAATACATGTTGTCTCACACAACCCTACTGATCTCCAAGATGGATCCAGTCAAATACATATTCGAGAAGCCAGCTCTCACCGGAAGGGTGGCTCGTTGGCAAATGGTACTGACAGAGTACGATATCCAGCATACATCCCAGAAAGCCATCAAAGGGAGTATTCTGTCAGACTATCTTGCTCAGCAGCCGATTGATGATTATGAGCCGATGAAGTTTGATTTTCCAGATGAAGACATCATGTTCCTCAAGATGAAAGACTGTGAAGAGCCAGTTGTTGAGGAGGGACCTGATCCAAACGAAAAGTGGACTTTGTTGTTTGATGGGGCTGTCAATGCTAGAGGAAGTGGAATTGGCGCTGTCATTACTACTCCGAAAGGTGCCCACATGCCTTTCACCGCTCGTTTGACTTTTGAGTGCACAAATAATGAAGCTGAGTACGAGGCCTGTATCTTGGGTATTGAGCAAGCCATTGATCTGAGAATCAAGACTCTGGACATCTTCGGAGATTCAGCTCTGGTGATCAATCAAGTGAATGGTGATTGGAATACTCTCCAGCCCACTTTGGTCCCCTATAGAGATTACACGAGAAGACTGTTGACTTTCTTCACAACAGTAAAATTGTATCATATACCTCGTGATGAGAACCAGATGGCAGACACACTTGCTACTCTATCCTCCATGATCAAGGTAATTCTTTGGAACCATGCTCCCAGGATCGATGTGATGCGCCTTGACAGGGCCGCGTATGTGTTTGCTGCTGAACTGGTAGTCGATGACAAGCCCTGGTATCACGATATCAAGTGCTTTCTGAAGAATCAAGAGTACCCTGCAGGGGCATCCAACAATGACAGAAAGACTTTGAGAAGATTGGCAGGCAGTTTCTTCTTGAACAAAGACGATGTATTGTATACGAGGAACTTCGACATGGTTTTGCTCAGATGCGTGGACAGACACGAGGCGGACATGTTAATGCAGGAAGTTCATGAAGGTTCCTTCGGTACTCATGCCGACGGACATGCAATGGCTAAGAAATTGTTGAGAGCGGGTTATTATTGGATGACCATGGAATCAGATTGCTTCAAATATGCTCAGAAGTGTCATAAATGCCAGATTTATGTTGATAAGGTGCATGTGCCGCCAAATCCTCTGAATGTGATGACTTCGCCGTGGCCGTTTGCTATGTGGGGCATTGTCATGATTGGAAAGATTGAGCCGACTGCTTCCAATGGGCATCGCTTCATCCTTGTTGCCATCGACTATTTCACCAAGTGGGTCGAAGCAGCGTCGTTCGCAAATGTCACCAGGCATGTGGTTGCCCGTTTTATCAAGAAAGAAATCATTTGTCGATATGGGATTCCCGAAAGAATCATTACTGATAATGGTTCTAATCTCAACAACAAAATGATGAAGGAGTTGTGTCAGAACTTCAACATTCAGCATCACAATTCTTCCCCTTACCGCCCTAAGATGAACGGCGTTGTGGAGGCGGCAAATAAGAACATAAAGAAGATTGTGCAGAAGATGGTCGTCACGTACAGAGATTGGCATGAGATGCTACCCTTCGCCTTGCATGGGTACCGTACTTCAGTACGTACGTCGATTGGGGCAACCCCTTACTCCCTGGTGTATGGTATGGAAGCAGTCCTACCTGTTGAAGTGGAGATTCCTTCTCTAAGAGTCCTGTTGGATGTCAAGTTAGATAAAGCTGAATGGATTCGGACAAGGTTCAATGAGTTGAGTCTTATCGAAGAGAAGCGAATGGCAGCCATTTGTCATGGGCAGTTGTATCAGAGTCGGATGAAGAGAGCCTTTGATCAGAAGGTGCGTCCTCGTTGTTTCCGAGTCGGAGATTTAGTGTTGAAAAGGACCCTTCCTCCTCAGACAGATCACAGGGGCAAGTGGACTCCTAACTATGATAGACCGTATATTGTCACCAAGGTTTTTGATGGTGGGGCCTTAATGCTTGCAACTATGGATGGTGAAAACTCCACTTCTCCTGTGAACTCAGACGCAGTTAAAAAATACTTCGCATAAAATAGACCCGCTGGACAATAAAAAGAATAGTCCAGGCAAAAATGGGCATCCCGACGAACCAAGAAAATGAAAAGGTTCGGGCAAAAATTAGGGATTAAAAATGAAAAGATCGTACACCCGGTAAGTTGAAAACCTGAAAAGGCAACTTAGGCAAAAATGGGTATCCCGGTGGATTGAAAACCCGAAAAGGGCGATCCAGGCAAAAGTTAGGGATTAAGCGAATGACTGCGTTATGAGTTAGTTCTGAATCTCATCTCATGTCGATGACTGGAAATTTTCGAAAGGTAGGAAACAGTCCAATCACCTTTTCAGAAGGCTGATCATCTGGAGGATCTTGAAGACGGGCAAGTCATAGCAGAATTGGAACCCAATAGAAATCCATTTCACATTGCCATTAGATTAATTTATGTTTTTATCTTTTGTGCGATTACCTCTTTCCAGGGATTGCTTCCTGATGTAAATGCCTATTCAGAGGCCATTCAATCAATAAAATCATGTTATTCAGTATATCTCTGTTTTTATTTTCATTTTACTGTTTTGTTTGCAAAAATGACGTCCGAATTTTTGATAAACATTGCATCATGACACATAAGGGCTTTACAGGTACATGCTTAATAAACATTTAAAATTGCTGTAAATTTCAAGTGCTTTGGATCGTCTATTCAGAACAGATACCCTCGGGGCATTTCCTTAAAATCCCCTGCAGATGATCATGAATATCTTCCCCAGTGAAGTCGCCAACAGACGAATTCGGTGTCTTATCCCTGCAGAGCTGATCAGAGTGTTGGATTCTTCAATCCCCAACAGGTTCTCACCACTGTACTTCCCCAAGCGTTTGTTTCAGGACATACACTCCCCAGTAGAGTTGACAGTGCCAGACTATATATCCCTAGCGGAGTTGACAGTGCCAGACTGTATCTTCCCAGCAGAAGTGGCTGCTCTTTAGAGTTCGAGGCCAGATCGATAATTCCAATGCCAGATCCATGGTTTCTTTCCTTGAAGCAGAACCTCGGTACCGTATCAGTGTTTGCTTCCCCTGCTGAGTCATCTCTCGCAGATCGTGGTTGCCAGAACCAATATCGCTTTCCCCAACAGCAGGTTTTCAATGTCGTTCTCTCCCCAGTCTGAATCTCGACATTTCGTCATTGCTAGAACACCGTGTGGCGGGTCATTTCCCCACATAATTCTTTGCGCTGTGCATCTACAACAGCCTTGCCAGGGTCCAGAAGATGGTGATCATTTCCCCAGCAGATCCCCTTGCCTCAGCTTGGCATTCTACCCAGTATTTCGCATCCCTGCATGTAGAATCATATTGCATTGCATCCTTCCAAATCGCGTAGCATTTCCATTTTCATGGAGCATTACGCCATTGAAAAATTCAAACATACGCATGTAAGCATAAAACATTCTCGGTATCCCAAGTGATAAGCTAGAAGTTGTTTCCAGTGCTCAGACTGAAGATTGTTCATAACTTACCTTTGTTATCCCCAGCAAGTGTCATTGGCCCATGCGTCGCCTCTATTATCGTTCCCTATTTCTGCCGATGCTGACAGACATGAATTTTCCGGTATTCAAACCGAAGTGGCGTTCAGACCAATTTTCCGATGTTCAGATCGAAGAAGTTTTCGACGTTCAGGTCGATGCAACTTGTGGCGTTCAGGCCAATTTTCCGATGTTCAGATCGAAGAAGTTTCCGACGTTCAGGTCGATGCAACTTGTGGCATTCAGACCAATTTTCCGGTATTCAGACTGAAGTGGCGTTCAGGTCAATTTTCCGGTATTCAGACCGAAGTGGCGCTCAGGCCAATTTTCCGATGTTCAGATCGAAGAAGTTTCCGACGTTCAGGTCGACGCAACTTGTGGCATTCAGGCCAATTTTCCGATGTTCAGATCGAAGAAGTTTCCGACGTTCAGGTCGACGCAACTTGTGGCATTCAGGTCAGCCTCTCGGTGTTCAGACCGATATTAATAATCTCATATCTCCCGATGTTCAGATCGAAGTCATTTCCAGTATTCAGACTGATGAGCGGCATTCAGGCCATGGTTATTTCTGTGTTACCATTTATTTTGGTATCCAAGTTAACATTCTTTTTCAGTATTCAAACTGACTCTCACCGTACCAGACGGATTCTTCTTTCAAGACCACCTCTTTGCCGATTCTGACAAGCATTGTTACTTCACTTCACTTCAGTGCAAATTTTTGGGCTTTTATTGTATTCAATCCCTTGATACCTCGAAAGCACGAAAGCCGCTGCTATCTTCTTTCCAGGTCTCCAGTTGATTGAATAGGGGCAACTGTAATACCCCAAAATTTACCCTTCATTTTTCCTGGAAGCATACGCTTTACACTTCATGCATGCATTCATTTTTAGGTCATTTAACATTAGATACACTGCATTTCATCATGTCAATCAGAATTAGATCCAAGAAGCTTTATTTATATAAAAAAAAACGAATAAATAAATAAATAAATAAATAAATAAATAAAAATAATAATAAATAAATAAATAAAAGAAAAAAATCTCAGACTTGGACCTCTCTCAAAAGCCCACTAAGCTACCAATATTAGGCTATAAATACTAGAGTTTCAGTGAAACAAACATGGATTCTATTCCTATTACCCTGAGGAAAAAGATAGTGAGAGAAGAGCTAACAGAGTTCAGAGCAGCCTCCAAACCCTGAAGGGAACTCAACTGCACAGAATCACCTCTACCTCACATAAACCCTAAAGATTGTTTTGTAAACCTCACGGGTGCAACTCAATTTCAATCAAGCTCTCCAATTAGGTTTGCCCTATATCCATCATCTTTATGCCTTTAAATTTGAATGCTCTAAATGTATGAGGTGTTATGGGTGAATTTGATACCCTTTTGATGCATGTCTTTTTTGTGAATTTTAATGGCATGATTCTTGTGGTTACATTTTGATTTGGGGGCAACCCTTGATTACCCTCTTTTTTTTTGTCTCTAACCTGTTTGTTGAGTTTTTGTGAGGGATCACATGACTTTTGCAGAGATAACTTGCGTGGTTTTCCACTTTATTTGTGGGATACCCCCTGGAGGTTTCATTCCGATTACCTGTACTGACTCACTTTCTTTGATGGTGTTTAGCTTGGAAGGATCCCTGGGTTTCCCATTCCTCTAACTGCTGTTACTTCGGATCTTTATCCGCGTGGTACTTTTACATTTTTCCCGCATTTTACTGCTTTCCTAGCTGGAAGACCTCGATAGGAGGCAATGTTTTTGTGTTTTTTTTACAGGTTCCTTCGTCAAGGACTGCCTTTTTGCATGAGTTCACCAAACCCTAACCCTTCGTTGATTTTTCTTCTCCTAAACACACGTTTACTCCTTCTACTACAGGTGAGTAAGTCTCCAAAGGTCGAGCATTCGGTAGATTGCGTAGTAACGTCGTTCGTCCAAAACCCACTCCATAACCCCGTAGTTAGCCGAACTACGGCTTGCTCTGATTCTCATTCCAGATGAGATACGTAGGCATAAGACGCGATGTCTTAGCGAGCACACATCCCCCCAACCCATAGGTCAGCCGAGCTACGAAAACTTTGATTCTCATATTCAGATGAGATACGTATGCAGTGGATGCGACATCCGCGCGAGTCATTTTCATTTAACCCTTTTTTTTGGTAAACAGCACAAGATAAACTCACACCTTTTAGACAAGAACCACAAAAGTGGATGCCGTAGAGTACTACGGATGCGTAGGGGTGCTAATACCTTCCCTTCGCATAACCGACTCCCGAACCCAAGATTTGGTTGCGAGACCCCGTCTTGTCCTTTCCTTTTTCAGGTTTACTTCGAGCGTTTCCTTTCCCTCCTTTGGGATGAATAACGCATGATGGCGACTCTTCTGTCATTTTCTTTCACCGGTTATTTTTTCGCACACTGTATTTTTCAGGTTGCGACACAAGGGTGTCGAGGAATCAGAGTTTGATACCCACCAAAATACATAAACCAGTAAATTCATGCATCCATTTTCTTTCTTGCATAGTATGCACAGAGCATACATGCATAAAACTTAGCCAGGATTCAATCCTCAAGATGAAGTCCAGTGTAATCCTCAGTGTCACACCTCGAAAAATGAGAACACGACGCTCGCGGAGCGCAATCGCACGCCCGCGGGATGGACTGAACAGAGTCACCACCGAACTTTATTTATTCCCAAAGAGGGAAAGGGAAAATATTGATAAAACCCCTAAAAGAAAGGATAAGATGTGGTCATCGCAACCAATATCAGGGTTTGGGAGTCGATTACGCAAACGGAAGGTATTAGTACCCCTCACGTCCGTTGTACTCAATGGGAACCATTTAGTTAGTATCGAATTAATGTTAGCTTATGTTAGTTTACGATCTTCTGCTTATTTATGATAGAAAAAGAGAGAAGAGAAATATTTTAGAACTTTTTATTAATGAGAAAGGACCTAAAAAGGTTTTCATTATTAGGGGGAAATAAATGAACTAATCCTAAATTTTTTTATTAATGGGTCTGACAAGATTTCGCAATCCTGCACCTACGTATCTCCGGGTGCAATTGAGAATTCAAGGCTTATGTAGTTCTGGGTAGAAAATATTTGTTTGTTGGTCGATTTTAGCAAAAGTTATCTTGTATTAATCGATGAGAAACATTATTTTATCCAAAACAGGTGAGGAGCAGACATATACATCACATCGAATGGATTTACAAATCAACATTCAGAAAAAAGCCACTTATCTCAACTCAACAATTATGGATGAAGCATTGCTTTGCATCATCTTAAGACAAGATGTATTTCATTTATGAAAAGGTTTTGAAGATTAATCGCACGGTGGCGAGAAAAAAAGAGTTTGATTGGTTGAATGTTTTTTATAGGTGAATAACGAACGTTTGATGAGAATGAGACCAATCGTTTGGGGTTCCACCGCTAGATTCCAATGATCCTTTTTCATTCGAATTAATTGGGAAACTTGTTTGATGGATAACAAACGCTTGATAAGAATCAATTGTTCAAAGAGTTGCGCCATAATGCTTGATCCCAACGACCCTTATTTTGTCCAAGTTAATTAAAGTGTTTTAGGGACGAAAGAAAAGAATGAACGGTTAATCCAAAACGCGAGGCTCAAGACCGATCATTCGAGGGCTCCCACCGGAATGCTAGATTCCAATGGTCCTCTTCTTTTGAGTTATTTGAAAAAGTTTGACATTACATTAAAACGATTTATGAATTGATTGAAAATGAATTGTATTTATTATGAGAAAAGGCCACTTATCTCAACTCAATAATTATGGATGAAGCATTGCTTTGCATCATCTTAAGACAAGATGTATTTCATTTATGAAAAGGTTTTGAAGATTGATCGCACGGTGGCGAGAAAAAAAGAGTTTGATTGGTTGAATGTTTTTTATAGGTGAATAACGAACGTTTGATGAGAATGAGACCAATCATTTGGGGTTCCACCGCTAGATTCCAATGATCCTTTTTCATTCGAATTAATTGGGAAAATTGTTTGATGGATAACAAACGCTTGATAAGAATCAATTGTTCAAAGAGTTGCGCCATAATGCTTGATCCCAACGACCCTTATTTTGTCCAAGTTAATTAAAGTGTTTTAGGGACGAAAGAAAAGAATGAACGGTTAACCCAAAACGCGAGGCTCAGGACCGATCATTCGAGGGCTCCCACCGGAATGCTAGATTCCAATGGTCCTCTTCTTTTGAGTTATTTGAAAAAGTTTGACATTACATTAAAACGATTTATGAATTGATTGAAAATGAATTGTATTTATTATGAGAAAAGGCCACTTATCTCAACTCAACAATTATGGATGAAGCATTGCTTTGCATCATCTTAAGACAAGATGTATTTCATTTATGAAAAGGTTTTGAAGATTAATCGCATGGTGGCGAGAAAAAAAGAGTTTGATTGGTTGAATGTTTTTTATAGGTGAATGGTGAACGTTTGATGAGAATGAGACCTAAGCCTCAAGATCAATCATTCGGGGTTCCACCGCTAGATTCCAATGGTCCTTTTTCATTCGAATTAATTGGGAAATTGTTTGATGGACAATGAACGCTTGATAAGAATCAATTGTTCAAAGAGTTGCGCCATAATGCTTGATCCCAACGACCTTTATTTTGTCCAAGTTAATTAAAGTGTTTTAGGGACGAAAGAAAAGAATGAACGGTTAACCCAAAACGCGAGGCTCATGACCGATCATTCGAGGGTTTCCACCGGAATGCTAGATTCCAATGGTCCTCTTCTTTCGAGTTATTTGAAAAAGTTTGACATTACATTAAAATGATTTATGAATTGATTGAAAATGAATTGTATTTATTTTGAAATGAATCTTGAAATTGTGGATAGTTGTAATTGATTTTGAAATCGAAAGAAATGTTATTGAAATTGAATTTATGGGAAATATCAAGTGCGGATACTTACATGTACCATAATATGGACATGCATTAAAAGAAAAAATACCTAAGTAAATGAGTTATCAAAATGAGACTGATTAACAACTCATCAAATAATCCACTTAATAATTAAAAGTGGTTAATTAATTAAAATATAATTAACTAAACAAATAAAAATTAATCAATTTATTAATTATTAATCTTAATTAATTAATTAATTAAGAAAATCAAAATAAAATAAAATAAGGGTGCCAATAGGAATGGACATGAGCAAGTAGGATCTAAAGCCCAATCTAAAACTTATTTTAAGCTTAAATCACAAACAAATATTAAAACTAACAATAACAAATAATAATAATAATAATAATAATAATAATAATAATAATAATAATAATAATAATAATAAAAAATAAATAAATAAAAGAGAAAAAATAAAAAATAAATGAAAAAAAAGTGAATCGAAACTTTCAGGGTAGATGCATGAAATTGGGGTCATTAAGTCAAGCAATAGTTTTTCTCTTTTTTATCATAAAATTTAATATAAATAAATAAAAGAATTTATTTGTATATCATTTATAAGTTCCAAATTATTCTAAATTATGATGTCGAATTTAGAAAATTTTCAAAATAATTAGAGAAAGAAGAATTTACAAATCTAAGTGATAATAATCTAAAAAAGTTTTTTAAAAAAATCATGTTGACTTTTTCAAACTTCTAATATTAAAAACTTATTTTTTTAGTCCTTTTTTTTTAAACAACAAGATGTCTTTATCATGTTTCATGCTAAAACCAATACTTCCAGAAGAAAAAATTGAAAATAAACATAATCAATCTCTCTCTCCAACGCATAATACATGGCGGCCAAAACCAAAACGCTAATTAAAATGAAAACACGGAAGAGAAAGAAAGATATCGATCGAGTGTACATGGTGGTTGTGTTGTGGAGTTCCGACGAATCAGATCCACAACGGTTGGGTGCGGGAGCTGGATCGGAGGAGAAAGTGTGCAGATCTGATTCGTGAGTGGAAGAATGACAATTTTGAATGGTGTTTCGAAGTGGTTTGACGGAGTGTCGCGTTAGAGAAACACACAGTGGTGTTATGTGCTTTCTTTCCTTATGACAGTGTTTGGTTAACTTGTTTTATGGTAGTTGTTTGTTATTATGAAGACATGAGTATGGTTGTTGTTAGTGGCATTTTACATGGTGTATGAGAGTGCATGAAAAATGGAGTGTTTATGGTTGTTTGAATTGATGGAAAAATGAAGAAGATGAAGAAGTTCATGGATGTTGACATGTGATAACAACTTGTGAAAAGAGGGGAAAATATGGTGATTCATGAGTTGTAGAAGTGTGTTGTAGTAGTGTAAAGAAAAAAGAGATTTGTGTTGTGTGAAGTGAAGATTTGTTGGTTTTAAGTTGATGTGAATGAGTTTGTGTGCATGAGCATGGAGAAAGAGGATTGTTATGAAGTGTTGGAAGAATAGAAGAAGAAAGGTTATTACATGGTGCTGCTTCTTGTTCACATGAAAGAGATGGTTTTTATCATTTTCCTCTTTTCCTTTCAAGTTTAGAGAGTGAAGTTATTAGTGAAAAATGGAAGCATGATGGTGAGTTGAAAGTCGGGATTGTGAAGGGTGTGAATCGTAGGTACTGATAGGGAGATGAATATTGTTTAATATGTGAGAACGTGGAGGAATTATTTAGTAGTAGGTTGGTGGGTGATATTGATTTAAAATGAAGAATGTTGAGAGGAATTGCTACAAGCACATATGCTGGAATGTTTTTCAACTTTTTTTTTTCAAATTCATGCTACTTCTTTGAATTGATAGGACGCATAGGGATTAGGAGCGCAACATTTGTGTCTTTGGTTGGCTGAGTCCTTTTGATGAGGCAATCACATTATCAATATATAGTAAAAATATTAGGGTTACAATTTATTTTTATTTCAAATATGCTTTTTTGGAGTGTTATTAGTATAAAAATAGTTATAAACAAATTAGATTAAATAAAAATAATACTAATATAAATAAATAAAATTAAATCGGAATCAAAACATAAAAAATTTAATTAATTATTTTGAATTTTTTGAAAAAGAAATAAAAATAAAATCACTCAAGATGAATAAAATTTGGGCACGAAAATGCTCGAAAAATTAAACTGACGGCACCAAAATGATCAGCGCGAAATAAACTTATTGAAAATATACAACATTTTTGTCAAATTTTGAAATAGAAAACGCTTAGTTAAAATGCTCAGACGAACAAAAATGTGACCAAAAAATTAGCCGAAAAATAAATCGAGCACACTAGGTTAAACTACGTGAAACGTAGATTAATAAAACTGATGTTTGCAAGCTTGATTTTGAAATTTTTTCGCCCGCTGTTTTGACACATATTTGGCAATTGATGAAACCGGTTTGTCTGTAAATCCGAAAATTTATTTCAACTGACATTCTAGGTATTATACAACATGGAATGTATGCTATGATATGCGGATATGCAAAACTTATGATGTATGTATCGATTTGGCGATTCAGGGTTAAAATTGGGGTGTGACACTCAGCAAAATACAAATTCCCGAGCTACTCTCAAAAGTAGACTTAACTCTTTTCTTCAGTACGAATTGCAATTGTTTAGAAATCAGTCAGCAGTGGTGCTAATCTTCAAGATAAGGTTTTCCCCCAACAAAGGGATTGATATCCCTAAAGTGAGCTCTAGTGTCACCGAAATTTCTACTTGATTTCCCCAGTAGATATCTCCCCACATAGTTTCCATTAGAGATTTCTCCAAAAAGTTTCATAGCTCCCTAGGAGAGCCTAATTTCAGTATGGGTTCTTAGAAAGGTATCCCCAACTTTGTTATCCTCAGCAAGTCTCTTTGAAGTATTTGTCTAAGATAAACATCTTTTCACCAGGCTATCTCAGACAACAGTTTCCACAACAAGTCTGATTGGCAAAAGTTCCCTAACAGACCAGATTTTCTTATTGTTCTCAGTTAATATCCAACGAGTCTCTTGTGCACTTCATTCCCAGAGAGTCTCTTTATTTACCCCAACGGGAATTTACCTCCACTAAGAAAGTGTTTGGGCTTAATTTCAGTAAGGGAAGGTTATCTTCAGTGAAGGACGACTGAACTTAACTTTTATGAGTACATCTATTTTCAATGAAGGGTCTTTGAATATGATGTTACTGGTAATCTACCTCCACTAAGGAAGGGGTTGGACATGATTACATCCCCAACATTTGCATTTGGATATGATACCTTATCCATCCCCTGCAGAGTCGTGTAACATGTTTACATATTTTTTATGATCTACTGTCACCAAGAGGCGGTGAAGCATGATTTGTCAATGTTAGAAATATCTATGTCGGTCAAGAGAAACTGAGCCGAATTTTCTAATCCCCAAAGCATATATCGTCGGTCAAGAGAAACTGGATATGATCTTATAATCCTGTGAGGAGTTCACTTTCATTCAAGAGCTAATAATTTTGTTTCTCCAGAGCATTTGCATTGCGTTTGATGATTAAGTAATCAAGAGTATTGCTTGGTCTCAATGCATTCATCATTACGATTAATAAATCAAGAGTGTTTCTTAAATTCACCTGATGTTTAAATAATTAAGAGTATTTCTTAATCTCAATAACATTCATCATTTCGTGATTAAGGAATCAATATTATTTCTTAATTCATTCATAGTATCTGATGTATAAGAAACCAAGAGTATTTCTTAATATTAGTACATTTATTATTTCACGGTTAATAAATCAAGAGTATTTCTAAATTGATTTTATTGCATTTGTTGTTTAATAAATCAAGAGTATTTCTTAAGCTTTATTCCTTCCATTCACTTCATTCGATGATTAAGAAATCAAGAGTATTTCTTAAATCTCACTCCATACATTCATCCATTCGAGAATTATGAAATCAAGATTATTTCTTAACCCAACTTCATCCATTTCATTTGATGATTCAAAAATCAAGAGTATTTCTTATTCATAATACATCATTTCGCCACATCACATCACATAGATACAGAGAAATAACGGTCAAGATTATTGTTTTTATCTGTGTCTTTGTAAATTTTCAATTTTCATTCATAATGGAGAATTAGAAGTAAATAGTCAAATAGTTGACTACTTACATCGAATTTTTTGTTCATAATTCATTTGCATCATATCCATTGCATCAGATGCAAAAATTTGGGCATGTTTAATATTTAAACTATCTTTCACCATAACGATTTGAAGACAAAAGTTGTTCATATCCTCTAGTTAAAGATGTTTAAATATGGGCAACTGTAACACCCTAATTTTGCCCAGGTTTTTATCCTATAGTTGAAGTTTTTGTCGCATCATCACCATCTAATAGCTCTCTCATTTCAGTTATTGATTTGAGGTTATGTTTCCTTTTGAGGACAAGGTTCACTTGAGGTTGGATTGTGCATGGTTCAATTTGAGTTTAACATAGTGGAAGTGTTACTTTGATTTGAGTTCACTTGGCAGACATCCACTATTTGTTGCATTGTTTCAATTTTTGTGATTGGTTTTGGATTCCATTTAGTCCATGTGACTAGTGAGTCGTTTTCATTAAAATTTGCAGTCATTCATTCAAATATGAAAGTCTCTTTGAAAGGAAACCACGATGTTCTGTATTTTTAGTGTTTTTAAAGTGGCTTCAATTATGGTAGTTTTGAGAAGTTTAGGTCTTAATTTCATTTAATCAAAGAAACTATGCTACCCTAGTTTAAGTCACCATTTCACTTTCATAAGTTCATACTGCAAAATTGAAAGTTCACTTGTTTCCAAAGTTTAAAGTAAAGGAAAAGTTGAATTGACTTTTGAAGTAAAGTTCACATTCAAATACAACCACAAGTATGTTCCATTGGAAGTCTCCATACAACGAACAACAAGATTAAATACACATTTAAATATTCACTTTATGTCATTCATATCAAGTTTGTAAGACTACAAAGAGAAAGCCTAGTTGATACATGATTCAACCATCAATTTTAAAGTGACACAAGGTCACTAATTTACAAAAGATCCAAATGGATGCAAGTTGATTTAAAATTACCGTTTTTCTTAAACTACAAGAAGATATTCATTTAACTCAAGTCACCTTTGGTACATAAGTTAAACTTTGCAAGTATCCATAGGGCCATTCGGTCTCTTTCTAATTCTACATTTTCTCTACATGCCCAAAATTCTCTCATCATTTCCCTCATTCTCGATTGAAAACCTGCCATATAAAAATAGTCATGTCATTGCAAAATCTTTAGGTGGAAAGAAACTCAAGTTATCCTTGGTACATATTGGATAGGCATTCCATATGTGACATATTTCTTGAATTCATTCATTCATTCATAATATATTGCACTACATTCATAACAATCATGAAACAAATCTAATTCAAATCATGTTTTGCATTGACATTTTATACCAATTGAAAACAAAAAAAAGAAAAGGGCTTACATTAGTTAATTTTGATTTACAGTACAAGTTTTATCACTACACACCTCATCAAAGACCCGTAGTTCACACATAAAAATCCCATGAAATTAGGGAGTTTTCTCTCACCTTAGTACCACCTTATCCCTATTCCCTTTTTACCCTCAAGTGGTTTCACTTAAGTCAACCAAACCGTGGAAAATGCTCCACTCTATGAAACCAATCACGAATTCAACGTACAACTCACCACCTCTCCACAATTTTATCAACCTTCAAGTAAATTCTAACTCTCTACTCCCTTAATTTCCTCTAACGGTCTCACATGTTTAAAGAAAGGAAGCCTATGTATGAGTTCCCCAATATCTCACTATAAAACATGACCACTGCTTCATTGAAGATGACTGAATTCTACCCTCTGCCCTGAGAAAAACTCTGTTGAAATCCTTCCAAAACCTTAATACTCAAAGCTCTCCTTCTAAGGTTATTGGAGTTTCATATTGAAACTCTAATTGATACCTGATCTAAGTGACACTCGCCATTGGATACACAACCATAATCAACAAAATGGTAACAAAACAACAACCATATGAATAACATACGTACAAAAGGAGTAGAAGAAGATTCAAAGAAAGAAATAAAATTACCTGTCACTGGAGCGTCACCGGAGAACTCGACTATTCCATTTGATATTTTCTTCATGTTTTAGTTTGCCTTTCTTCTTGATTTTTTTTATGCAATTATTGCGGATTAAATGCTTGTGTAGACCTAGGGTTTTGGATATGTGAATTTCGATTCGTGTTCTAATAATGTCTTTGCGTTGTGCTTTTGATGTGATTCCTTGTTCCATTGTCGATATTCTTCGTTGCATTTGAGTCGATTCTTGTGGTGAGTTTATGTTGGGTTTTTATTTCACGACTTTTGAGTTGAAGCTAGGATGAGAAATTCGGTTTTGGATAGAGGAAGATATTTAAGGGGTAGGTCATGTTAGTTTTTTCGTGTTTTGTGGTGGTGTACCGTCGGAGGGGATGGTTGCGTCGCCTCCGTCTACCGCGTCCCTCTGGCCTCCGCGTCCATCCGGTGGAGGTTGGTCGGTGGATATGGATGAGAGGAAAGAGAGGTAGGGCTTTTAGAATGTGTTTTGAAAGAGCTGAAGAGAAGAGAGAACGAGAAAGAAAAGAAAGAGAGAGTGCAAATGACGAAATGAGTTCTCATCCCACATGTTTCTTCTTTTGTGTGACCTTGGGTTCTCAAATAGAAGACATGCGGTGGCCATGTAGGGCCACACATGTATGGTACAATTTGAATACTTCCCCATGATCCTGATATGCGTATCTAATGGCCACATATGAGTTTACACCTTGACTCACTATTTGGGCCCTCTAACCATTGGGCCATCGCCCCAATTTCCTCCTTGTTAGGTCTGTGCTTTTATGATTGACAACAATTTTGTTAAAACATGTATCACAACAAGATGTTGAGCAAGATGTCGTGACATATTGATCAAACATATTTACACGTTTTGTTTTACTTCTTGGAAGACTTATTTTATTATGAGATATCTGAAGATTCTATGAATATTTAGCTATCATATCTGATTGTCCAAGAAGGTTTATTTTAGGAACTTTTGTTTCGTTTCCAGTGCACTTGTTTCATAAAAATGGATGTTGACACGTTTTAAGGGAGCCTTATATCAGATTTGATTTGATTCTACAGAAGATTATGCAGACTAGATGTCGAAACATTTAAGGAAACGTTTGATTTGATTATGTAGAAGATTGTGCAGACCGGATGTCGATAAATTTAAGGAAACATCAGATTTGGTTCTGCAAAATTGATGTCAAAATATTTAAGGAGACATCATATTTGATTTGATCAAATATTATGCAGAACAGATGTCAAAATATTTAAGAAGACATCATATTTGATTTGATTTATTTTGGATATGCTGATTTTTAGCCCAAAGCCCATGCTATTCTAAGGCTATTTAAAGGGTGATTCTAAACCTAATAAAAGCAAGAGGTTGCGTTGGAAATTGTTATTGTTAGGGTTTAGTTGTCTTTGTTATTTGTGAATCATTCTAGTATCTCCTTGATACTTGAATTGGACTGAGATTATTGAGTTGTAATTGTGAATCACTCATGAGCTTTTAAGCAAGAGTGTATTTTGTTTCATTGAAAGTATGTCTTTTGTTCTTTAATTGTTTTCAGTTGTTATCATTGTTGTGTGATTGAAGGGAAGTGAAAGGAATCTCATATCTAGGAGAGTCTTAGATAGAAATTCCAAGGGTAGTGATTAGGTGAGAAGTTTGTAAAACCAGAGTTTATTTAGAACATCAAACTAATACTATTATAGTAGATTTCCTTCCTGGCTTGGATGCCCCCAGATGTAGGTGACGTTGTACCGAACTGGGTTAACCATTGACTTGTGTTATTTACTTCCTGCTTTTTACACTGTAATTGGTTCTGGTGTGACATGTCCTGAACCTGATGTCGTGACATCGTATACGACATATGTTATCTGTTTACTATTATTGTTGTGTGAAGTCCGGATATTAGTGTCGTGACATCACATACGACATATGATATGTGCGTACCAGAATTTCACTCCTCACCCCCATTTTTGCTGACTACAACGCCCCACCTTAGCCACCTTGGGCCTCTTGTTTGTTTTTAGCCCAATTAAGCTTTTTCTTTAGTTTTTTTAGATTTATTTTTATTTTTATATAATCATATCTTTGTTAGTATAGTTGGTTTATAATAATTTTTTTTTTAATTTTAATTAGAATTACTTAGTTTAGTTAATTGATGCAAGTTGATTAATTATATTAATTAATTTTAGTTAACCTTACTAATTGATTTTATTTTTAAACATGTGATTTTTTTTAGATCTAATTTTATTTTTGCGTGACTTGGTTTATTTTTATTTGTGCCTATTTTATTTTTATCTGTATTATCCCTATTCGATAAAAGTGTATCTCTTTCCCATCGTTTGTAATAATTTTTGTTGTTTCATCTATTTTGTCTATTAATTTCTAATTAATCAATAATAATGCAAAATGAACCATTTCAAAAATAAAAGAAAGAATAAATAATACTCGATCCAACGTCAATATTTTTCATAAATCAAACCATGTTCCATAATGTGAGTGCTTGATCTAACATTAAATATATCTTTCGCTTACATCGAATTCTTTTCATAGTCAACTTGCAACAGTTGATCAAACGTCACATTTATTTCCAAAGCCTTTCACAACAACTTGGAAGAAAAATGATTGATTGGGTTTAGACCTTCTCTTTCCCCGGGTGTTTGAACACTGTTACAGAGTTCCATGTTCGAATAACCGTCTTCCATTTTAAAACATAATAAATATTCGAATTAGGTTGGTTCTCCTATAGAAGAAAAAATTGATTGGGTTTAGACTTTCTCCTTCTCCGATATTTGGGCAATGTTGTAGAGCTCCCCGTATGAATAATTATCCTCCGTTAATGAACTTTAACTTAATTCTCCATATGTTTTCATAACAACTTTTGGATAAAAAAAGAGAGTGATTGGGCTTAGGCCCCTTCCTTTCCTAGGTGTTTGAATATAACTGTAGAACTCCCTGTTCGAATGCCTGTCTCCATCTAAAAGCAACTTAACCAATCAAACTTCTTTTTTCACCCTTACGCGACTTAAAAAACCATTTTCAGAAACGAGTATGTTTTATCCATTTCAACGCGAAACAAACAAAGACTTCAGCCTCCAAGAGCAAGCAACAAGTAAAGATTTAAACGCTCAAAATGTTTAAAGCATCACTCCTTAAAAGCAATCAAGCAACACGAGGTTTTCTTCTTAGAACTATGAGGTCTTGAGTTCCTCATATTAACAAAGGATACATAGGGGCAAAATCATATCGTCAGACCCAATAAACTATGAAAAAAACCTTTTTTTTCTCAACAAGTAGAAGATCATAAGTATCACGCTAACTTTTATCCGTATAAATAAATAAATGGGTCTCATTTAGTATAACAGATGCGAGGGGTGCTAATACCTTCCCTTTGCATAACCGACTCTTGAGCCCGCTTTTAGTTGCGACAACCATTTCCCTTAGCTTTAATGAGTTTTATCTATATTTTTCCGTTCCTTTGGAACGTATAAAGTTTGGTGGCGAATTTATTGTACTTCGAGCGTGCGATGCATTCAGATATTTTTCGCGTTCACGACATGAGTGGTTCTCAAGTATCGACCGTAGTCTGAAAGAATATGTGCCGGTACTAGAGCATAGATTTTTAAACAACCTAATCCATAGAAGCGAAAGCGCTTAGACGAATTTAAGAAAACATTTGGCTTGACATAAGTAACAACTCGTCGAAGAATAATCGGTCGTGCGAACGCAGACAAATTATTCGTCGTCGATAGGGGAAATGCACTAGCAAAAGTAGGTAGTGCCCATAATTATCTATTTTCTATAATTTATGCAAAATTCTTGTAATATAATTAACAAGGATCGTGTGATTGTGTTAGAGTATGAAACTTAACCCCATGTCATGTTTGCCCAAAATTGAGATTTAAGTGATTTTTTTGTTAAGTTGTTTTCATTTAAATTTCTTTTTCTGTTATGCTGTTTACCAAAATCCATATTTTTAATTTCTCTAGATATGCAGTGATACAATAAGAATCCGGTACTTAAATCTTTGGTCTTTATGGTTTGATATCTAGTTTATTATTTTGTACAGTCATGCGCTTGCGGTTGCATCAGATTCAAGAGAAATTTGGTCACTTTTTTCTTTGTCTAATAGTTCATCAGAATGTCCATTAATTTGAATTTGTGATTGAATGTCATCTTGATTTGCTGAAGTCTTACTCAACAACTCATGCACACTTCCAAATGTATTTTTATTCCAATAATTTAACTCACCTTTGAGAATATTTAGCTTCAGAGATAAAATAAACATTGGACAACCATGAAAATTTGTATTCCAACAACTTTTGACAATATTGACGTAGTATGGAATGCTCAGACCATATTTTTGAAATTTGAATAGGGAGGTCACCTTTGCTACTTAATTGTTGATACCACTAAGATTGGAGGATAGTATGATTTGTATCTTGAAACTGCTGCAAAAATTGATCCAACATTGATCGTAAACCATTATATCTAGTCTTTTCTCTCTCTCTCTCTCTCTCTCTCTCTCTCTCTATATATATATATATATATATATATATATATATATATATATATGTGTGTGTGTGTGTGTGTGTGTGTGTGTGTGTGTGTGTGTTTGTGTGTGTGTGTGTGTGTGTGTTTGTGTTTGCGTGTGTGTGTGCGCGCGTGTGCATGCGTGTGCTTGTGTGTGTATGTTAACTTCTTCTTTTGCCATTGATGTATGTAAACTTTGCACCTCCAGTAGGTAGGTATATTAAGTTATTTGAGTCTGTCTAATTCTGAAAGTCATCAATTGTAATTCTAGAGGGATTTGAAGAACCTTTGTGCTCATGAGCCCCAAAGATTGTATTATAGTCACCTATATAACATCAATGGGTTTTAAACCGAATCTTTAGAGAAGAAATAATGTTCAAAATATCTCTCATCTTGATTAAATTTGTTGATGCATAAACTGCATCCAAGCTAAATTTATGGTTCCCATCTTTAACAAGTATGTTGTTTATGGATTAAAAATTTAAACTGAGTCTAGAGAAAGAAATTAGTAGGCATATTCTCCAAAGTCATCCAAGATTCAACAATGAGGCAAAACCCAAGTTTGTGCTTCACAACAAGCCTTTTGAGAGCTAATTCATAGGGGTAATTAACCAACCCTCTAATATTCCAAAAAAGAAACTTCATTGTGCAGTTTTGAAAGAAACAACCCTTGTCTTAGTGTTAAGTTTAATAGTGCTTAGTTTTTGAACTTTTTTTCTTTTTTTCTTAGTTTGCTTTAAGACCACCAATTGAGATTTGTTGTCAACGTCTCCTACATTTTCAGCAGGCTCCTCTGCCATGTTGGCCCGTGATTGCTTAATAAAATCCATGTCATGTTGAACACTTTTGGGAAAAACATTGTCTTCAATCCCAACTTCCATCTCATTTTCCATTTGTGTTACATCCACAAAATTTGAGTCATTAGAACTTAATGCATCTTCCTCACTCAAATTTCGAATTATGTTCTCTTTATCATTTGTTATTTCCTGAATTGTAGGCAACCCACTAGGCTATTACTTGTGACTTGCACTAAATACAACTAAAAGCCCATAAAAAGCAAACACATTTGCAACCTGTTGAACCACATCTACGTTTGGCAGACTTGCATGTCCTTTGAGGTTCCTTCATCGTTTTAAAAGACATGTTTTTTCTAAAGAAGTAGAACTCTTTCTGTTCAGCTGATTTCCATTTTGTTTTGCAACATAGACTCTTACGTTTTCTTGTCTAGTGTTGCCTTTTTCTATGCTACCATTCCTGATAATTTTCCAATAATTTCCAACATTATGGCCAATGAATTTACAATGGTCATAGAAGCCTGAGATGTTTTAATATAAGACTTTCAAAAAGAAGACATGACTTTTCCTTTTAACAAAGATCTTATTCATAATTCTCCCTTTCAAATCTATACCTACCAGAATTCTAGCAAAGTGACCAAAGGATCTAACAAACATAGATTTAGTGGTTGTGCCACCTATACAAATTGGACTACCTATAGCACTTGCAATAGCATTTAAAATCTCGGGCCTATAATATTCTTGGAAAATTATAGAAATTTGTATCCAAACCTGAGCAAAAGATTGATGTTGCAGATTGGGCTTAAAGTCCTTTGTTTAAGCAAACAATTTCAAAAAACTAGGATTCAAACTCCAAGACTTTTTGGTTCTAACTCTTTGAAGTTCTTTGGTGTTTGAGAAAGAAAATTTATAGAATCCTTTTATTAGATAAATGAGTCCCCCACTTACATATGGATTTCCATAATGTATATAGCTTTAGCTACATGGCATATATATTCAAAGACATTGTACCTTTAGGCTAAATGATTCTCCCGTGTAAATTTTGTTTGCATATTTTTTTAATCTTGCAAATTATTCAACTTTAGATATGTTATAGCTATTCTATCCCCTTTTATGATTGGTTGATGTAGTTGGCTCAATAGAATATCACATATGTTACTAATTGTTTAAGCAAAAGATTTATTTGATTCAATTGATTTCTCTATAGCTAAGAGTGAAGATTTTGGTTCCTTTGTATTATAATAAAAAAAAATACACATAGATTTACTATCAATTGTTCCATAAGAAGGAGTTAGACATCACTTAAGTGGCGATCGAGAGGTTTCCTTTCATGATTTTTTTTCCACATTAGGAATTACAAATACTTAAAAACATATTATTTAAAAGAAATAATTAAAATTATTTTTTGTTAAAAATAATAATTTTATTTTGAGAGTGCAATATAATATGCTTTAAAAAATTATTTTTAAATTATATATATCTTGAAAAGTTTCATATTTTAAAATTAATTACTTTCAAAATCATTGTAAAATTCAAAATTGAAATTATTATCTCGGTTGACTATATATTGTTGCTAGTAAGCAACTTTTGTCGAGAAATATTATGAGGCTATTGTCAATAGAAATGAAAAAGAAAACAACTTAAAAAGTTGGTCTAAATAAATTTCATAAAAAAAAAAGTATTGAATGATATTCTAATAACTTAACGAAGAAGAAAAAATAGAAGTCTTTGTTTAGCATAGTAAGAAAATATACGCGTTTTTCTTTCGCTTTCTTAGCACAACCATTCGTTTTTTCCCTTACCCTAAATTTGCGCCTATTCCCACGACGTCATTTTCCCTTTCATATAAAACCCAATCCAACCTCACCATTTTTCTCATTCCCAAAATTCCCCTGAAACCTAAACCACAAATCATCACCGATCAATTGTCCGATCATGGCCGCCGAAGCTCAAGCCGAATCTCAACCTCAACAGAAACCGGTAAATCTCTCTTTTCTCTTCTCTCTCGTCGTTTTATTTATGTTAATTTAGGGTTCTAAGTTTTTTTTTCTTCAATTGAATTTGATTTAAGGCTGAGGAAAAGATTAACAATAATCAAGATGTGCAACAACTGAAGTATCTCCAATTCGTGCAATTCGCAACGATTCATGCCTTGATGCGATGCGCGATCCTCTATTCCTACGCGAAAGAACGTTCCGGTCCACTCAAAACCGGTGTTGATACCGTTGAAGAAGCCGTTAAGACCGTCGTCGGTCCAGTCTACGACAAATTCCATCAAGTTCCCGTGGAGCTTCTCAAATACGTTGATCGCAAGGTCGATGAGTCCGTTTCTGAACTGGATCGTCATGTTCCTACTAACGTCAAGAATGTTTCAACTCAAGCACGATCTGTTGTGACCGAAGTCCGCCGTGCCGGAGTTGTTGTGTCGGCTTCTGGATTGGCAAAAACTGTTTACTCGAAGTATGAGCCTAAGGCGGAATTGTGCGCTGTGTCTGCGTGGAAGAAGTTGAATCAGCTTCCGCTTTTTCCTCAGGTGGCTAACGTGGTTTTGCCAAAAGCTGCTTATTGTACTGAGAAGTATAATGAAGCTGTGGTTTTAAGTGCGGAGAAAGGTTACAGGGTTTCTGCTTATCTTCCGTTGGTTCCTACTGAGAAGATTGCTAAGGTCTTTGCTGCTTAAACAATGCTGCTTTCGATTGCAATTGATTGTGCTTTCCATAAGTTGTATGTTTGGTTTTATTTTAACTTTCTAGTTGTAATTAGAAAGTAAACTTTTTTCAGTTTCGGGTGTGGATCTGGGAATCATGATCTATAAAAATATACATTGAAAATCTTAAGATTCGTATGCGTTTTTTATTACTATCAACTGCAATATTGTTTTGTTTAATGAAGCTTCATGATGCTTATCTTGGTAGATGAAAATAAAAATTGAAAGTGAAAGAAATTTGGATCCACTATCAATAGAAGATTTGTTTGTGTAGATAAAGTATGGGATATGGTTTTATATAATTTAAGAATTACATAAACTATCATTTAGATGCTTTACTGAATGTTCTGGAAATAAGTGAAGGAGATTTTTAGATTTTAAGCAAAATCACAACTTTGAGAGAACACTGCTGGGAGCTGGTTTTCCTCTGCATATGCAACACTACTTTACTGGGTTTGTAAGATTTGCTGTACCATTAACAAATTAACAAATATGATTTCACAAAGAGAGAAATGGAGTTGCAAGTATATATCATGGAAGGTGCACCTAATATCATGGAATGCCATAAATTTAACTAAAGTTAGTCATGCACCGGGCAAAACTGTTTCGCACGAAACGCCGGAATTTGCCAAAGAATATCATGTGAAAGTATGTTTACAAATTTTCTGCTTTTCTCATATTGATAATTTCTATAGTTTTTTTGGTTTCCTTAATGTTATCTTTTTTCATGCGCTCCAAGACCCCGTCTACTTCTTTATCAGCTCGTACATAAGCCTTCATCAGGGCATGATACATATGTATATTCTTTTGGACATTTTCCAATAAGCTCACCAAAGCTTCTGCATCTTCAACACAAGCATTATCACCAATCCAATTATGTAGAGCCGCAATCACCCTAGGGTTAGGCTTCCATTTTTTATTTTCCGAAAACAAAGAGAGGGCAATTTTCAAGCACCCAAATGCTTTCTCTATCTCACCCTTATGCAAGTATCGACTTGCGACTAGAGCCCAAGAATTTGGGTTAGTGGCCTTCTCCTTGTTCCATAAATCTTCTAGTATGGCTTCTGCTCTCTCGGGAAAATCTTTTTCAGAGTACCCAACGATTACCACATTAGGAACTCCCAAATCATAACAGTTACCAGAGTATTCCCATTCCTTGAGTATTTTATCAGCTTCATCAAACTCCTCAAGCTTTACCAGAGATTCTAACATGGTTATAAAATCTCTGTTTATGCACCTCTTGCAAGCATTTTTCTCCATCTCCCATAGTCTTAAAACCTCATTCTTTTTACCTAGACGAGCATAAAGAGAGATAAGATGGTTGTAACCCTCTCCATCTTTGTCCTCTAGCCTCGCCTCACATTTCCTCAGAGCATCAATTGCTTCACCTGAAAGCCCCACTTTTATATAGAAATTCGCCACAACAGAATAAGTGTTCCAGTCCATCACAATGTGTGGTTGATTCTCCATCTCTTTCAATATCGTCTTCATTCCTTCAATATCAGACCTCACACCATGAGAATTTATACAAATCCTATAGCTAAAGTTGTCTGGTAAAACATGGTTTTCCTTCATCTCAGACAGCACACCAGCAACATTCTCATGCTGTCCGATATTTGTGTATAGACACATAATGTTATTGTAAGTTAGAGGCGACAAAGCAAACCCCAACTCCTTCATTTTCTTCAAATGAGATAGAGACTTATCAACGTGGCGCTGACGTACATAGCAATTCAAAAGAGCACCATATGTCTTCTCATTTCTGTCTTGTTTCTTCAAGCTATTAAAATAGGTTTCTGCAGAAACAAATCCATGAACCTTGCCAATAAGATCCAAATGCACAGCATGTTCAACTGAGGAAAATATGCACACACCGTTCTTATTCATCCACTCAGATACCTGTACCCATTACGCAACATAGTCAAAACCACTATAAAAAAAAGAAGCATCTTTAGGGTTTCATTTTGAAATTATGCTACTTATAGAATTTAGAAGGGGGGAATTTGAAAACCTGGAGAGCTTGAGTGAACCTACTACGCTTGCGAAGATCACGAACGATGCGCTGAAGCTCACCGACACTGACCTTGTTCCCATTGAAGACCCAATCGTCGAGCTGAGGAATGACGCTTGTGGTTGGATTTCCGAGGGGGCTGATTTTGGAGTAGAGACTCGGTTTCTTGGTCCTGCTGGTGTAGTATGATCTGTTTCTGCTTCCGATGTCCGTCGCAATGCTGCGAAGGAGCTTCCAGTTCATGGTTATGGCTGCGGTTGCTAGGGTTTATCTTTCTGTTCGGTGGTAAGAAGTTGCAGAAGCGCTGGAAGATGGAGATGAAATTGAGTCTCAGTGATGCCTCAGTTTCGGGCCGTAATTTTTTGAAAGGGGTACTACCAGAAAAAATTTAACTCCACCCACATAACTTTAGGATGGAATGAAATATACGAAAGAGTGAAATAGAATAAACTTAAATTATATTGTTTGAATTAATTAAAAATAAATGAATTATTTTATTTTTTATTTTTTATTCTCTCAGATTTGAACGTAATGATAAAATTATTTTATTCAATAATGAAATACACAAATAATAGAATCCGTTTTCTTTATTTCTATATTCTCCACCATTATATATTGTTCGCAGTATTCTATCCAAACATATATTTACATGTCATCCCAAATATAAAAAACACCTCTTCACTTTTTTTTATAAATATTTTACTATGAAAAACTAAGTAAAACATAAAAAAAATCTGATAAGAGACGTATTTTTATCGAGTTATTTTAATCTAGTGAGTTTTTGTCCGATTTTTGAAATATTCGTTGTGTGATTTTTGTTTATCGAAAATTTTAAAAATTTGATATCTAGATATTTTTTCATACCTAAAAATTTAATAGTTATATAAGCATATGTTCTCCTTAAATGCGTTTGAGATGAATGACTCTCCTATAAATTTTACAAAGTTTTTCTCCACTAACTTGATATATTTTACTTACATGTTTTATATGAACGTTTTGATATTTTTAATCGAATTAAGAATGGGAACCCCTCAAGGGCCCTATATGCTCCAATTGATAGACATCAACCACCACTTCAGAGAAATGACGCTCCGATCTTCACTTTCTTTAATTATGGAAAACCGGATCATATGGCTAAGAAATGCAAGAGCAGGCCTAAACCTGTTGGCTCTAATGCACTGGTTAACCTGATTGATGAGCAATTCATTGCTATGATCACTGAAATCAACATGGTTGGTGAAAGTGATGGTTGGTGGATAGACAATGGCGCCTCACGTCATGTCTGTTATGATCGTGCCACGTTCAAGACATACATGAATGCTGAAGATAAGAAAGTGATGTTGGGAGATGCTCAAACCACTAATGTGGCTGGAATTGGAGATATTGAGTTGAACCTCATCTCAGGAAAGACTTTGATCTTGAAGGACGTCACGCATGTTCCTGAAATTAAGAAGAATCTTGTTTATGGTTTTCTTTTAAATAAGACAGGGTTTAGTCAGTCTATTGGGGCAGATTTCTACACCATCACTAAGAATGGTATTTTTGTTGGGAAATGGTATGCCACTGATGGCATGTTTAAGTTGAATGTTGAATTGAATAAAATTTCTCCTTCTGTTTACTCTTTTTGTGATTTTAATATTTGGCATGCTAGACTTTGTCATGTTAATAAGTGAATTATTTCTAATGCAAGCAACTTGGGCCTAATCCTTAAATTAAATGTCAATTATTCAAATAAATGTGAATATTGCAGTCAAGCTAAAATAACTAAGACTTCGTATAAATCAATCATTAAAGAATCTGATCCCCTAGATCTTATACACTCTTATATATGCAAATTAGATGGAACTTTAACTAGAAATAGTAAACATTATTTTATCATCTTTATTGACGATTGTTCTGATTATACTTATGTGTACTTAATGAAGAATAAAAGTGAAGCGCTTGACATGTTTAAGATGTATGTAACTGAAATTGAGAATCAACTTAGTAAGAAGATTAAAAGACTTCGTAGTGATAGGGGAACTGAATACGATTCTAGGCGATTTAATGATTTTTATAGTAAACATGGAATTGTACATGAAACGATTACTTCATTTTCTCCTAAAATGAATGGTAAAGCAGAAAGAAAGAATAGAACTCTTATTGAACTTGTTGTCGCAATTATGATGAATTTTGGTGTTGCACCTCACTGGTGGGGGGGAATTTTATTGACTGTTTGCTATGTCCTGAATAGAGTTCCCAAGTCAAAAAGTAAGATATCTCCTTATGAGATATTAAAGAAAAGACAATCAAACTTGTCTTATTTGAGAACTTGGGGTTGTCTGGCTTATGTCAGAATTTCAAATCCGAAACAAGTTAAACTCTCTAGTAGAGCCTATGAATGTGTATTCATTGGATATACAACAAACAATAAGGCATATAAGTTTTATGACCTAAATGCAAAAGTGACCATAGAATCAAATAATTCTGAATTTTATGAAGATAAATTTCCTTTCAAATCGAGAAATAGTGGGGGCACTCAATCGAGTCACATTCCCGTGACTAGAAGCACAGAGAGCAAAAGAGTAAGAATTGCTAAAGACTATGGGCCCGATTATGCGGCCTATTATTTAGAAGAAGATCCAATAAATCTTCGAGAAGCCTTGTTATCTCTGGATGCAGATTTATGGCAAGAGGCTATTAATTATGAGATAGAATCTCTAGAAACTAACAAGACCTGACACTTAGTAGACTCGCCTCCTGGTTGCAAACCAATCGGTTATAAATGAGTTTTGAAAAAGAAACTAAAACCTGATGGAACTATTGATAAATACAAGGCTCGCCTTGTAGCCAAGGGTTTTAGACAAAGAGAAGATATAGATTTCTTCGACACCTTTTCTCCAGTCACTAGAATTACATCCATTAGGGTACTTATTTTAATAGTTGTTATTTATAACTTAATAGTACACCAAATGGATGTTAAAATAGTTTTTTTTTAAATGGTGACTTAGAAGAAGAAATCTATATGAAACAACCGGAAGGGTTTGTGATCTATGGACAAGAAGACAAGATCTGTAAGTTAGACAAGTCTCTATATGGACTAAAATAAGCTCCTTAGCAATGGCATGAAAAGTTTGATAACTTAATGATATCAATGGGTACAGAGTGAATGAAAGTGACAAATGTGTTTATTACAAAATTAAGAATTGCATTTGCACTATCATATGTCTCTATGTTGACGATCTACTCATATTTGGTATCAAGACCACGAGATCCAAACAAGGAATTTCTTTGGATCAATCACACTATATGGAGAAGATCTTAAAGAAATATATATACTCTAATTGTAAGCCTGCGTGTGCACCATATGATTCAAGTGGGAAATTGTTTAAGAACAATGGTGAAAGTGTCAGACAAACAGAATATGCGAGCATCATTGGCAGTCTTAGGTATGCCACTGATTATACTAGACCTGAAATTGCTTATGTCGTAGGATTGATGCACATATTTACAAGTATACCGACTAACGAGCACTTGTAAGCTATTGAGCGAGTCATGAGGTACCTTAAAAGGATCATGTATCTCGGCCTACATTATCAGAAATTTCCCGTTGTACTAAAAGGGTACAGTGATGCAGATTGGAACACCTTATTGGATGATTCCAAAGCTATTATTGCCTATATATTTAGTATATATGGAGGAGAAATATCTTGGAAATCAAAGAAATAGACTATTCTGGCTCAGTCCACAATGGAGTCTGAGATGATAGCACTAGCCACAACTAGTGAAGAAGCAAGTTGGTTAATATGCTTGCTGGCTGAGATCCCTTTATGGAAAAAATCTATGTCAGTTGTGTTGATCCACTACGATAGTACTGCGGCTATTGCAAAAATTAAGAGTCATTATTATAATGGTAAAAGACATCAAATAAGAAGAAAGCACAACACCATCAGAGACTGTGTCTTTAAAGGAGTTGTAAGAGTGGATCATGTATCCACTGATGAAAACTTAGCAGATCCTTTGATGAAAGGATTATCTAGAGAGAAAGTCCACAATACATCTAAGAATATATGACTAATTTCCTATAAAGAAATGAGTTGCTTATGATGGTAACCTGATCTAGATGACTGGAGATCCTAAGAAATAGGTTCAATGAGTAATAACAAGTTATGAGTAATATGAGATGATCATGCAAGTGAAACATGAATTTTGAAGTAATAAGAGGATAAGATAATAGAATCTCTTAATGAGATCTATATTCTGTATGAGGGAGTACCTAGTCTACAGGAGTACTCTTGATAGACTCGCCTTTGTGATTGTGGAACTTGGGCTGGTTCCTATGGAATTTCGGGGCAGAATTCCTATAGCCTTCACTAAACCTGGATACATGTGTAGAGCCATTAAAGCACGGGCTATTAGAATACACCTTAAGAAAAGGTTGTGTGTGGGTATGATGTCTGAGATAGAGTTCAAGACATTTGTATCACTTTGAATCAGAATCCTACTTGCTACACAAAGGTTCAAGTCGTAGACACCTTTGCTTATGCATAATCTTAGAAATGTTTGACGTTACTTCTAAAATCACCTTTTAAATTCAAGTGGAGGATTGTTGAAAAACTTGGTGTGAGTTTGAAAGGGTCATCCATATTAATTAATGGAAGTTAATTACGTGGAAATTAATTAATTAATATTAGTTCATTATTAATTAATAATTATAATGTGTCACTCATCAAAAACCTAGTTTTAACCTAGTTTTGACTGAGTAACTCTCCCACTATTTTCTCTCCAGTCAGTTGAATTCCTTACCCATAAATAGCGTTCCTCATTTCAGTTGCAAATTACTTCAGATTTCTGAATTTTTGGAATCTCTATTCTCCCTCTATATTCTCTTCATCTCAAATCATCTATATTCTTCTTTATTTTTCGAGTGGCTTATTGTGCCATCAACGACGATTTTTTTTAGATACTATGAGTGGTTTAAACACCATCTAAAGGTGTATTTCTTCGAACGATTTATTACAGTGCAAGTAATACTCGTAAAATTGAACGGGTTATTTTATACTGTAGAAGTCGTCAAAACCCGACTGCATTGCATAATTATTGGCAGTACGGCGAAACGTCTTAAATTAAGTGACCTTGTACGCGACTTGTCCCGATAATTTTCTTTGTGGCAATTTTTTCAAAATCGAAAAGAACAATCTTCAATCCACAACAATAAATATCAACAAAAACTCATAATCATAAAACTAAAAATGTGAAAATAAAGGAAAATTTAAGAAAATGCACCGCCGGAAATGACACATCATTATCTTCGTCCAAATCGCTGAAAAAACACACAACAACAATGCACAGAAGATGATCGCTCCATGACACAACTTCCACAAAGTTGACCTACACCGCTAGATATGCACGTTGCGTCCAAACGCTGCCTTCCGAAGCGCCACACCTCTAACACGAGAGATCACTGCCACACTCTGTGATTGCAGCACCATCGCACCCTCCACTCAAGGGTCATCAACGCCCAAGCCACCGCCGTTTTGTCAATTCGATAAATTTCTTTCTTTTTCAAATTAATGTGTTATCTTGTATGAATTATTTGATTTGTTTAAGTATAGTCTTTGATATTTTGTATTTGATTGGATTTAAGAGTGTGAGATTTCATAGAGAGAACAAGAGAGGGCATGGGTTGAAGAAGAAGAAAGATGTTTTCTTCTAATTTTGTTTACACTCAAAATGAGAGAGGAATTAGATTTATGTTGCTTTTGTATTTTAATCCAATGCCACATGTTAGAGTCTAATTGGACGCTGCTAAATTTTGAATATTTATCTCTCTCCAAGAATGCATCGCCACCTTTCCTTTTATATGATGTTTCTTTTAATTTTTTAATTTTTAATTTATTATTTTTTATATATAAATTATAATTAGGGTTTAATAGTGGCAATTATCACATATCTGACGAGTTTTCACATTCCATCACATCTGATGAGGACATTATGTTTATCCGAGATTGCAATATCCCAGGCCCTGACGAAGGACCCGAACCAGAAGCGCGGTGGACACTTGTGTTCTATGGTGCCTCTAATGCAAAAGGCCATGGGATAGGGGCAATTATTACATCCCCTACTGGTTTTCACATTCCATTCACCGCTAGATTATGCTTTGACTGCACCAACAATTTGGCGGAATATGAGGCATGCATCTACGATATTGAAGCAATTATTAACTTAAGGATCAATATTCTTGAAGTGTATGGGGACTCTGTTGGTGTAAGCCCTAGAGGCCAATACTTTTGGTACTTGTATCGAATTATTTATTAATAATAAAAGGCATTTTCTTTATTATGGTTGATTAATAAAGTCCCTAGAATAGATAGTCCGTTTAATGTATTAAGTGTGACTTAATCATGAGAACACATTAAACATAAGGACACTATTCTTAAAGTATCCGTAGTCGAGCTTTAAATGTGAAGTGGGATAACATTAAAGCATTAAGACTATTATGTTTGTAGACTGATGATCACATCTCATGGATCATGGATAAAGAGTTATCAAGTCTTAAACATAGGTATGAATATTAGGAGTAATATTTATACCGGATTGACCCTCTATGAGAATACTATATAGAAAGTTATGCAAAGTGTCATAAGTTATTCTCATGGTGATGATAGTGTATACCACTCTTCGACCTGAAACCACTATGGATCCTAGATGTAGAGTTGAGTGCTTTATTACTGATCAAACGTTATCCGTAACTGGATGACCATAAAGACAGTTGATGGGTACTCCACGAAGCATGCTGAGGGACATGAGTGTCCTAGATGGAATTTGCCAATCCTGCTTAACAGGATAAATGTCTATGGGCCCAATATTGAACTGGACAAGGATGACACGGTCTATACCTTGTGTTCAATATAGACATAAGGGCAAAGGGGTAATTATACACATAATTATTATCACAGGAGGTTTTGTCAGATCACATGACATTTTCGTGACTTGGGTAGCAGTGATGTGTTGCTAGATACCGCTCACTGTTTATTATGTTAAATGCATGATTTAATATAATTGCCAACGCCGCGAAAACCTATAGGGTCACACACAAAGGACGGATTGATGAGAGATAGAATAATTAAGGAACATCGTAAGGTACGGTGTACTTAAGAAGAATACGAAATATGGTAAAGTACCAAATACTTAAGTGATTTTGGCATATTCTGAGATATGGGCCAAAATGCACTTAAGTGGGCTTTTTGGCTTGAAGCCCACACAAGTGGTTCTATAAATAGAACCCCTTGGGTAGAAGCATTACTACTCCAGACAACACAACTGAAGAGTTGGAATTTCGTATCTCTCTCTCTCTCACTCAAAGCCTTCACTCACAAACAGCTAGCACTGCGATTGAAGGAATCCGTTCGTGTGGACTGAGTAGAGACGTTGTCATCATTCAACGTTCGTGATCGCCCCGTGGATTTGCTTCAAAGGATTCGATCATTATCAGAGATCTGCACCAAAGGTCTGAATCGCCACAAGAGGTAACGATTCTATCACTGATCATGCTCATTCGTAAGGATCACTAATGGAGAAATTTTTTTATATTCCGCTGCGCCTTGGATGGCTATTCTCCTTCAGACTCTGCTTTAGTTATCAGTCAAGTTCGAGGAGATTGGGAAACTCAGGATAAGAAGTTGATTTCGTACAAAGAATACGTGGTGAAGTTGATTCCCTATTTTGATGAAATCACTTTTCATTATATCCCAAGGGAAGAGAATCGGTTAGACGATGCTCTAGCTACACTGGCGTCCATGTTTAAAGTAAAGTGGAAGAACGAAGCACCTACTATTCGTATTGACCACTTGGATGAACTAACACATTGTCTAGCAATGCAAGTCGAATCTGATGATAAGACTTGGTTCTATGACATTAAGAGATATCTGGAAAAACAAGAGTATCCCAAGAAAGCATCCATCACTGCTAAGAAGGCTTTGAGAAGATTTTCTGCTAAGTTCTTCCTGAATGGGGATGTGTTGTACAAAATAAATTATGATTCCGTATTGCTCAGATGCATGGATAAACACAAAGCAAACACGATCATAAGGTCCATCCACGAGGGTTGTGAAGGTGTACATCCTAAGGGGCCCACCATGGCCAAGAAGATCCTTCGGGATGGTTATTATTGGACAACCATGGAGGTGGACTGCTACAACTTTGTCAAGAGATGTCACAAATGTCAGATATTTGGTGACAAGATTCATGTTCCTCTGACTCCATTGAACATTCTGACTTCTCCTTGGCCCTTCTCCGCGTGGGGGCATTGACATGATTGGTATGATTGAAACAAAAGCTTCTAACGATCATCGTTTCATCCTTGTTTCCATTGACTAATTCATAAAGTGGGTCGAAGTTGCTTCCTATGAGAATGTTACAAGACAAGTGGTTACCCGATTCATAAATAAAAAAATAATTTGTCACTAAGGTGTGCCTAGCAAGATTATTACTAACAATTCCAATAACCTCGACAAAAAATGATGAGTGATTTGTGTCAAGAATTCAAGGTTGAGCATCACAACTCTTCACCATATCGGCCAAAGATGAATGACATTGTCGAAGCAGCTAACAAGAACATCAACAGAAATGTCTAGAAGATGATCAAGACATATAAGGACTGGAACGAGATGCTTCCTTTTTCTTTGAATGGCTATAGAACTTCAGTACACACTTATACTGGGACAACTCCTTATTCTCTTGTATATGGAATGAAGGTTGTTTTTCCTATTAAAGTTGAAATTCCCTCTCTAAGAGTCATCATGGAAGCAAATCTTGATGAAGGGAAATGGGTGCAATCCAGACATGATCAGCTGATCCTCATTGAAGATAAGCGTTTGACGGCCATTTGCCATGGTCAGTTATACCAAAGACCCCGCAAGAGAGCTTTTAATAAGAAGGTTCTCCCTCGCGTATACCAAGTCGGTGAACTCGTGCTTAAGAGATACTTTCATATTCACTAGAATCCTCGAGGCAAGTGGACTCCCAACTATGAAGGACCATTCGTTGTCAAAAAGGCCTTCTCAGGAGGGGCTCTCATTCTCACCACAATGGATGGGGATCACTTGTCGATATCGGTGAATTCAAATACAGTCAAAAAATATTATGCCTAGAAAAAATGATGAATACAAAGCCCTATAGATTGGCATCCGCAGGAACCAATCTAGGAAAAAATAGTTATCCCGATGGACCCCAAAAAAGAAATGTCCATGCAAAAGTTATGGATAAAACAAAAATATATATACGAGCCCGCTAAGTTGAAAACGTGAAAGGGAAACTTAGACAAAAATGGATATCCTGGTGGACAAAAGAATAAAAATTCCATGCAAAAGTTAGAGATAAAGGAATTTGAATATATCTCTTGAGCCTATCTTATCATCAACTTGATCTCAAACGTTATCTGATTAGTTCAATCATCGTTAGTCGAAGCAAAATGTTGGAGCCCGGTGCTATAGTGAAAGACAACCAATGTTGTAATCAGTGGAAAATCAAATAAATTTTCCATTGCCATTTACTTTGTTTTTCAATTTTTGCAAATTCCTCTTTAAAGATTTTTGCATCCTTGTACATACCTCATATGTACAAAATTTTCACAATCAATAAATTTCAGTCATTATTCAGTTAATTCTTTTATTTTCCCGCATTTTGTTTGTTAAAATAACTGTCAATCTTGATTGCATAATGCTATAAAACTTTGAGAATAACAAAAGCTAAATCAAAAGAAACACTTTATGCATTGTTTCGATTATTGAAAGCTTCATAGTGGACGAACAATAGTCTATAGTAAGCACTTGCCGCGCGAACCCGATTGCTCGGTAGGATCAAGCATCTTTCTCCCCAAGCAGAGCCAGATGGCAGTCCTCGGCCAGTTTGATTTTCCCCAACAACAATGATAACGAGAAGCTCTTTCTTGCAATTTCTTTAGTATGGATACCTTTGAGTTGAAGTATACCTTTCATTGAAAAAGGTTCACATTGCTACCCAATAGTTCATATTACACATGCATCATAAACAAACAATCATACATTGCATACATCATGCACATCAAGCATTTCTTTTTGTAACTGATCAATCTCCCTAACAGAATATTACAATCAACCCTCCCCAGCAGACCAAACCAACAAGTTTACCTACTACACCTTTCAACACAACTCCTTTTCAACAGGAAAATTTTCGGATATTTTTGTATTTAATCCTCTTCTACCTTGAACACCCAAAAAGATAACACAATTTGCACCTTCAGCTTTAAGATTATTAAATAGAGGCAGTTGTCATACCCCCAAATTTACCCTCCCTTTTCCTACCTTTTTCTCAATTTCATTTGCATACATGGAATCATATCATGCATCATCATGACCATCTCATTTTGGTCAAGAAATATGCAAGTCTTGGTTCATTGATTAAATGATGGTTCATGTGTTTATTTCCATGACATTTCACTCATTCTTCAAGCATTCCTCAAGATTATTCAAGCTTCAATCAAACTCTCTTGAAATGATGTTCAATCCATCATCATTTTGGCTTGGGATGCAAGAAAACTTCAAGTTTGCACAAGCCTAGTTGACCTAATTTGCAAGTATGGTTCACTTTTGGTCCAAAACCCATAACTTCTTCATTTTTCAACCAATTCATAAGCTTTTTTGAGCCAAATGTCCCTAAGGAGTTCCTATACAACTTTCTTCAAGGATAAAGAATCAATTCAACCTCTAAGGACCTAAATTTTGGAAGGGGCTAAGTTGCCAAACTAGGTCAAAACCTTGTCATGACCTCCAATTGGCAGCCATGCTATTTTCAGCTCAATTACAATTTTGATCCCATTCCTTTTACATCTTGTTAAGCTTATGGAAAATATCATTTGGCCCAAGTTTGTCTCAGAATGCACGAGGGAATCAAAAGTTATGGTTTCATGAACTTGGGATCTACAAATGCCCAAAAGGCGCCAAGGGTGCTTTACCAAATGCCTGACCTAGAAAGCATGTCACGACCTCAACTTTCTACACTTTCCATTTTCACCTCAAGCATCCTTTTGAGGTGGTTATTTTTTCATTCAATTCATTTCCATGAGATGAAAATTTGGCACAAAGAAAATTAGAAAACGCATGAGGGAATTTCATTTGGCCTAAGCTTAAACGCGGTGCCATGGACTCTGCATTTCACGCATGACCTAAAACTTGTAATCACTCATGCTTCAATCTGGGACCACCATACATGTTAAAATTTGTTTGTCTTGACAAAACGCGTAGGATGGAGTGTAAAATGACCAAGTCACATTTTTCACCCTTGTTTTCACACAAATTGTAAATCACGATTTTCCCACTCCATTCACACAAATTCAGATCCATTTCACACGTGTGAGGTCAACAACCATTCCCTATAAATAGAGGAAGCTTTTTACTTCATTGGCAAGCTTTGATAGCCAAAGAAACTCTGCAACCATTTGAACTTGATACCTCAAAAAACCAGTTAACCATTTCTTCAATTCAAGATCTTTTAACTTCGAATCTTCAACCATAATCCTTCATCAGCACCTTCTGAAGCTAACTGGAGCATTTCCTTGGCTTGAAGCTCTCTGGAACCAGATCTTCAAATCCACCATTGTTGACCTTCGAAGCTCCAACTGGAAAGGTAGTTATGTATAAAATTCTTGAGCAAACAAGTTACCACACTCTTCATCTCATTCCACTGATCAAAAGCCCTCATTTACCTTTAATTTAACTTCAGTATCCATCATTTAATTTTACTTTGAAGAAATAGGATTCTTCGTGTTCTTGAGAAAATTCTCCCTGCTCGGAGCCAATCAATGGCTATGATGCAGGGAGACATGAATGATAGAGTGTTATGAAGTTAAGCCATACTTGGGTTTTGCTAAAAACACGAGTTCGTGAATTGTAGAAATCGAGTTGAATGTTGAAGATGATGTGAATTAGCGCGTGCTTTGGTGCCAAGACTTAAGTTCCATCCAATCAAATCCTTCCAACGCCTTTTTTTTTTAATTTCCTAGCCGTTGGAGCCTTATTCTATTTTAATTTCTTTTTATTTTGTTTTACTTTATTTCTTTTCTTTTTCAATTTATTTTCTCACTCATTTTAATTCATTTTGATCCAATTTATTTACATAAAGTCTTTAAAAATATTTTACATCACGTACATTTTTCTCTTAATTTTTTAAATCATTTTTGCATTTATTGTTATTTTAATTCATTTTCTTTTTAATTTTCTTTTCCAATTTATTTTTTAACTATTTTCAAACGTTTTTGCATCCAACCTTTAAGATCTATTCATGCATAATATTTGGGACTTCGTGTAAATTTTGCAACCATTTTTTAATCATTTTGATCATAGTTTAGGATTTTCTCTTTAATTTTCCTTTTAAATCATTTTTATTCATATTTGTGTTTGATACACTTGATGCTTTTGACTTGAGTTGTTGACTTGGTTGATCAATGCTTCTACATTTCAAGTCATCCATAGATGGACTTGAGATTGATTCAATTTTATTTGTTTCAAACATTTTGATAAATGATCATTGAATCATTTTTGACACTTTGGATCAATGATAAGTTATCCCTCATTGAGCCAGATGTTTAGGTCCATTGACTTGTGTGATAGTAGATCCTAAGTCAACCACTTGAGTCATGTCTCACTTTGACTTTATTCATCTAATTTCTTATTTTACTTTGACCATTGTGTTACTTGTTTTAGGAGATTAACTTGTGTTAATTCTATAACATGTTTAGCACTTAAATTGTTATTGGCCGGGTATGACTTCTATATAAGCATACTTACGATTACTTAACATAACACTAAATTATCCCAACACAATCAATTAACTACTAACCATCACCATTAATCTTTGACTTTACTTTATTGTCATTTAATTATTATCATTTACATTCAAATCATTTACTTTTATGCATTTACTTTATGCAATTCACTTTTTATGTCTCATTCATCATCTTACTTCATACATTATTCATCTTGTATTATTCATCTTGTTGATTCTTATATTGTGCTTGACTTGCTTGACACCTTCTAAATGAATCAAAACATGATAAAATGAGCTGACTTAATTCTTAAGGATTTATGCTTGACTTGGAGTAATGATACCTTCATCTTTGGACTTTGGACTTTGGACTTTAGACTTAGGCCTTAGACATGTTGCTTGACTTGGAGTGATTATGGACTCTGAACCTCGTGGAAATTTTGACTTTGACTTGATCCTACTGTTGAACTGTTGAGCTTTTGGCTTTGTCACTTTATTTTTGTTCATTGGTTTTATGCCCTGCTTATCACATTCATCTAGTTAGGTTAGCACACACATGAATTTCTCTTGGGCTACCTAACAATGAGACTTAGGCTCAGTACACTTTGCACCCACATGGCTTTCTCTTAGGATACCTAACAATGAAACCCTATGTTAGTTTGTATCTTATCATGCATTGTGTGTTCTACTCATCTCATCCACTCTGATTTAGCTTGATCAAATTTACATTTAATCATCAACTAGATCCGTTTAACTTTGCACACATCCCATTTGTCTTTGTCAAGTGACCATAAGTCCCTTGGTCACTTGATGAGACTTATCTTTGTTACTTTGGAGCTTTAGCCTCTCAGTAAGTACAAGACTTCATGCACCAGTCAGGAATCCATCATCTGCCTCGTCCCCCCAGTTCATCCTTGTGAACCTATTTCAACAACTTGTCATACATTGAAAAGGATTGCATGCCATGAGCCGTAAGAAATAGAGAAGGGGTGAGAGAGAAAATTATTATCCTCATTATGAATATTTTGGATACATGACGAATGACTCAGTTGCTCAAGGTATTCATCTATATTCATAAACTTTAGTGCAATTCAAGGCAATTAACCATCAAGTATGCAACTTGCCTTGTGGCTCCTCTCTTCAGATCCTTTTGGTTTAAACACCATTGCAATTTCCTTCTTGGTACACACCTCTATGGTTAACCCCTTTATCCTTTCTTGGTTTAAACACCACAATTTAGGTTGACACCCTCAATGGTTTTACACCTTCCTTCTTGGTTTAAACATCATTCTCTTACCATATAAGTCTTTGTGCTTTGGTAAGATCCTTGTCATGTCATTCCTAGTGCTTTGATAAGTTTCAACTTTCTTTCCTTACCATGTTAGTCCATGTGCTTTAGTAAGCCCTTCCTTTTGGTTTTGACACCATAATTCAGGTTGACACCTTCAATGGTTATATACCGTTGTTTCAATTTAGGGACACAGCTTTATGGTTAACCCCCTTTTCTTGGTTTTGACATCACAATTCAGGTTGACACCTTCATTGATTATATACCTCTTTATTTATTTCTTGGGTTGATACCTTTATGGTTATACACCTCCTCTTTTGGTTTTGAAACCATTCCCTTACCATGCATATCTCTGTGATTTGATAAGTTTTCCTTTCGGTTTAAACACCACCCCTAATCATTGTCTCTTCCAGTCTTTGTTCTTCGAACTACGAAGCTCTGACTTCCTCATTGCACTACAAGGGTACGTAGGCACGGGGTTGTGAATCCTTGGTGATCACTTTCTTTCTTTTCCCCCTTTCTCTCTTTAGTTTTACGAACTACGAGGCTCTGACTTTCTCATTGCACTATGAGAATACGTAGGCATGAGGAGCCCAATCCTCCTCAAGCACTCTCTTTCTAACCCATTTTATGTTTTGCAGGTACATGAAGATAGAAATACCCATCCAAGCTAGAGCATTCATAATGGTTCCCATGGAGTACCATGGATGTGAGGGGTGCTAATACCTTCCCTTTGCATAACCGACTTCCTTAAATGTTTCTCTATTTACCCTTGGGGTTTATCGATATTTTCCCTTCCCTCTTTTGGGATAAATAAAGTTCAGTGGCGACTCTGTTGTGTGTTCGATCGTGCGACGCATTCAGGCACATTTCGTCCGGCTTTCAACATTTAACTCGTGTCATGATTTCATTCATGGAGGCAACAAACTTCTAGACGAGAAATTCATTAAAATGTAGAATGCTCCCACAAACATCTCTTAGTTTGGGTGAATTACATTAATGGTCGTCTCATTGAAATGGGTGAGGTACTCTATCAATGACTAAGAGTGTCCCTAAATAACATTGAACAAACTAGTGGTAGAAACCTGTTGGTGCTTACTCGCTGAAATTTTTTTGTTCCTTTTGGATTGACTGCATTATGTAAAACAACATGGAGTGTACATGATGTTTTGGTGAAGAAAGGACACATGTGTGACCAGATGTTCCAGTATGTGTGCAACATCTTCCCCTTGTCAACAGGCCTTGATGGATGTTGTTCTTAACGTAATTTATGATTAGATTTCAATCACATTTATTGCTATCTTTTAGCAATACATTAATTAGATTTTTTGGCAGATTTAAAGGATCAAATCAAATTAGTTGGAGATTTAAATATGAATTCAAACAAATCAAATATTTTTGGAGGTTTTTGAAAAACAAATAAAAATTGAATCTTCTACAAATCTAGACGTCATCAAATCTTATGCCCATTGGAGAAAAGTCCATAAGACTGCATTGCTATTTAAGGAGACTCAAACCTAATATTAAAAGTGTGCAAGTATTGAAGATCGTTGTGTTAGGGTTTCTATTTTTTATTATTTTATTTGGATTGTAATTTGTGCACCACTCTATCCCTCCTTTCATATCCAAAGGCATAAAGTTTGATTTGTTAGTTGAGTTGTAATTCAGCATTCAATATTCTGATTATTATAGTGATCACTAGGGTTAATGATTGAGACAAAGTGAGAGGGGTTTTCATATTTATGGGGAGTCCTAAATAGAAATACATAGGTAGAATTAACAAAATGGATATTGAACAATGGGTTGTTCAACTAAGACATTTTATACTAATTTTATTGAATACTGGATTTCCTTTCTTGGGTTGGAATCTCCCTAGACATAGGTGTTGTTTGCACGAACTGGGTTAACAATTATTTGTGTTCTTTTATTGCTTTAAGATTTATCATTTTGTTTATCAATTATTTGTCAATTATGGTTTAATATGTTTAACACTTTGGCTTAAGCATATGGTCCAACATTTGTCCCCATTAATAACATAATTTAAATTGGCATCAGAGCAGACACCTTGTTCTGTTCGGGTGAGCTCCATGGAAGATATTTTCTATTCAAATAGATATCACTAAGGATGAAGGATTTGTCAATAGACCACCTATTTTGGATGACACCAACTATGATTATTGGAAAGCCAATATGGTTTATTTTCTCAAATCCATGGACAACAAAACATGGAAAGTTGTTATAAAAGGTTAGAAACATCTTGTGATTACCTTTCAAGATAGAACATCAACCTTAAAGCCTGAAGCTGATTGGACAAATGATGAAGATGGTGAAGCTCTTGGAAACTCCAAGGCCTTGAGTGCTATTTTCAATGGTGTGGACAAGAACATGTTCAAATTGAACAATGCATGTACTAAAGCCAAAGAAGCTTGGGATATTCTCAAGACTGCTCATTAAGGCACATCCAAGGTTGGAATGTCAAGGTTGCAGCTCCTCATTACAAAGTTTGAGAATATAAGAATGAATGAAGATGCATTCATCTCCGACTTTAACATTAGACTGTTTGACATTGCCAACACTCTTTTTCCTTTTGAGAGAAGATGTCTGACAAAAAGTTGGCCATAAAAATCCTAAAATATTTACCTAATAAGTTTGATATGAAGGTCACGGATATTGAAGAAGGCAAAGACTTAAGTAGCATCAAAGTTGATGACCTTGTTAGTTCTTTACAAACCTTTGAGATGGCTTTGAATGACAGGCCTCAAAAGAAGAGCAAAAGTATAACTTTTGTTTCTAACACTGAAGAGAATGAAGATCAAGTTGAAGAAAGTCTATCAGATGTTTTAGCCTTTGTTAGGAGAAATTTTAATAAAGGCTTGAGAAGGATGGACATAAATTGGAAGACAAATGTCGTAGACAAGGTGTTAGACATCAGTCTCTTGAGTAAGAGTAAAGATGAACATAAAACTAACAGAGGCAAAGGAGCACAATGCTATGAATGTGAAGGGTTTTGTCACATTAAAGCTTAATGTCCTAATTTTTTAAAGAAACGGAAAAAAGGATTGCCAATTACTTGGTCTGATTTTGATAATGAAAGTAAATGAGAAATAACTAATAAGGTGATGTCTTTAAATGTAAAGTATGACTCTTGTAGTGAGTATAGTGATGAAGATTTCTCAAAAGAGTAACTAGCTAATACATACAAACTGTTGCTCACTCGATGGAAGGAAGCTTGTTTGAGATAAGAGAAACAAAAGAAGAATATAAGTGTTATACTTCTAGAAAAAAGAAGAAGCTTGGCTCAACCACTGCGGGTCTAAAAGAGGAAGTCATATTGTTAAAATCCAAACTTGACAATATGAAAAAATCTATACGTATGTTGAACAATGGTTCTGATATGTTAGATGAGATCTAAGAAGTTGGGGAGAAGTATAGGAATATGAAGGCTATAGGTTTTGACTATAGTTCCATGAACAAAAAGGTCAAAGTTCCCGCTAAGAAGTTTGTTTCTCCTGAGAAGAAAACTGAATTTCTGATGAAGGACCATGTAACATCCTACTCAACATGTGTACCCTCATAACTAAGGCAAAAAGAAATCATCTAGGAGGTGTCACCATTATGGAAGATACGATCATATAAGATATTTTTGCTATAGATTGTATGGATATCCTCAGGCTCATAGTCAACCAAGGCTCACCAGAAAGAAAGGGAAGAAAACGCAAGCAAAGAAGGAGTGGAAATAAAAAGAAACTCTCACTTGTCTTGTAGCTCCCACATCTCTTAGAGTTTCCTTAAGAGAAGACTGGTATTTTGATAGTGGGTGTTTTAGGCACATGATTGGTGAAAAGAGATATCTTCAAGAGTTAAAGCCATACTCTAATAATTATGTCACTTTTGGTGATGGAGCTAAAGGAAGAATCAAAGGCATATGCACTAGTTAGTCCAGGTTTACCTTATCTTGATGATGTGCTACTTATAGAAGGATTGACTACAAACTTAATAAGTATAAGTCAACTATGTGATCAAGATTTGAATGTAAACTTTAACAAGTTTGAATGTATTGTTAAGATCAAAAGGGGTTAATGAAAGGATCCAGATCCAACGACAACTGTTACTTGTGGATATCTCAAAATAAAATCTAGACCTTAACATGTTTGATATCCAAGGTTGATGAGACTAAGTTGTGGCACCAGAAACTTGGTCATCTCAACCTTAAGAGTATGAGAAAGATCATATCTGAAGATGCTATCTGGGGATTTCTAAACCTCAATATTGAAGAAGAGGAAATCTGTGGTGAATGCCAAATAGGCAAGCAGACCAAGATGCCTCACAAGAAGCTCCAACAACTTGCCACCGCCAAATTTTTAAAGTTACTTCGTACAGACCTCATTGGGCATCTGCAAGTTGAAAGTCTGGGTGGAAAAAGATATGTTTTTATGTGTGTGGATGATTTCTCAATGTATACTTTGGTCAAATTTATTAAATAAAAATATGAAACTCTTGAAGAGGTCTTCAAAGAGCTATGTCAACATCTCCAAAGAGAAAAGGGGAGTGGGATAGTGAGCATAAGAAGTGACCATGGAAAAGACTTTGAAAACTCTAAGTTCTCTGAGTTTTGTTCTTCTGAAGGGATTGGTCATGAATTCTCAGCACCTATCATACCTCAGCAGAATGCAGTGGTTGAGAGGAAAAATAAGATCTTACACGAATAAATTAGAGTTATGTTGCATGCCAAAAACTTACCTTACTATTTCTGGGATGAAGCAATGAACATAACTTCTCATATTCAATATCGTGTGACAATAAGATCTGGAACCATAGCTACTCAGTGTGAATTATAGAAAGGGAGAAAACCAACTGTCAAATAATTTCATGTATTTGGTAGCAAGTTCTACATCTTAGCAGATCGTGAGCAAAGAAGAAATATGGATCCAAAGAGTGATAAAGAGATATTCCTAGGTTATTCCAACAATAACATAGCATACATGGTATATAACTAGTGTACCAAGACAATGATGGATTCTATTAATGTTGTCATTGATGATACTCCTGAAGACAAGCAAGAAGATGAAGATGATGTATATCCTCAACAGACTGATGTCCCAACATATGTCCCACACATGGGGTCCGACATTGAGTCTGAAAGCACAAATTTTGAAAATCCTCAAGTCAACAAGGGACCATCAATCAGAATTTAGAAGAATTATCCCATTGAAAATATCATACGAATTATGAGTGATTGAGTCATTACCATATCCAGAGATATGATTTCCAACTCTTGCTTCATTTCCAAGATTGAACCCAAGAATACCAAGGAAGCATTGACTGGTGAATTCTAGATAAATGCCATGCAATATGAATTGTGTCAATTCAAATGAAATAATGTATGGGAATTAGTTTCAACACCTGAAGAAAAAATCTGATGAGCATGGTAATGTTACAAGGAACAAGGCAAGGTTAGTTGCCCAAGGATACACTCAAATAGAAGGAGTTGATTTTGATGAGACTTTTGCTCTAGTTGATAACCTTGTTTCCATTATATTGTTACTTGGAATTTCTTGCATCTTTAAGTTCATATTATTTCAAATGGATGTTAAAAGTGTATTCCTGAATGGCTATCTTAATGAGAAAGTTAAGGGATTTATTGATCCTAGTTTTACAGATCATGTGTCCAAGTTAAAGAAAGCTCTTTATTGTTTAAAGCAAGCCTCAGGAGCTTGGTATCAAAGATCAACTGAGTTTCTGGTAAAAAATGGATACAAAATGGGAGGAATAGATAAAACTCTTTTTGTGAAGAATGATTTAGTAAATCTCTTGATAGCCCATATTTATGTTGATGGCATAGTCTTTGGTGGGGTGTCAGACTAGATGGTAGAACATTTTGTCTAACAAATAAAGTATGAATTTGAGATGAGTCTTGTAGGAGAACTCAATTACTTTCTTGGTCTTCAAGTAAAGCAAATGGAAGACAATATTTTTTTTATCTCAAAGGAAGTATGCTAAGAGTATAGTGAACAAGTTTGAGCTTGAAAATGAAAGTCATAAGAGAACTCCTACTGCAACACATGTGAAAGTAACCAAAGATGAAAAAGGTGTTGATGTAGATCAAAGTTTATACATAAGTATGTTTGGCAGTCTACTCTACCTCACAACGAGCAGAGTTAACATCACTTTCTTTGTGGGTGTTTGTGCAAGATATCAAGTTAAACCCAAGGCTAGTCATCTTACTCAAGTGAATAGAATTTTGAAGTATATAAATGGGACTCGTGACTATGCTATTCTCTATTCCCATAGTACCAATTCAATACTAGTAACGTATTGTGATGCTGATTGGGCCAGAAGTGTGCAGATGATAGAAAAATCACTTGTGATTGATGTTTATTTCTTGGAAATAATTTAATATATTGGTTCAGTAAGAAGTAGAATGGTGTCTCATTATCTACTATTGAAGTTGAGTATATTGTTGTAGGGAATAGTTTCACTTAATTGCTCTAGATAAAACAAATATTGAATGAGTACAATGTCGAACAAGATGTTATGACATTGTTCTAAGACAACTTGAGTGCTATTAATATTTCTAAAAATCTTGTTCAACAAGGTAGAATTAAGCATATTGACATTCATCATCATTTTATAGAATTTGTGAAAGACAAAATTGTAAATCTCGAGCATATAACAACTGAAAAACAGTTAGCTAACATATTCACCAAGGCTTTGGATGCAACTCAGTTTGAAAAACTAAGGAATGCTCTTGGTATTTGCATATGTGAGAATTTGTAGAAATCAATTCATGATAGACGTGCAAGATTAGAAATACCTTTTCTCTCTCTTGAGATCAATGTTGCATGTGAAATAAGGTTGATTGCAAAGTTGATTCATAATTGGTCCATTCTTACAAGAAAGAATACTCCTTATCCATTTCTCTATTGTACTCAGAAAATTATTCATTCCCATTCTCTCAATTTTCCAATTTTTTTTTCAAAAATGATGGAAAAGCTAAAGCTAAGGAGGTCAATATGCTGAAAAACAAGTATGGGAAGAAGGCTATGGCTCCAGAATCAAAGAAGGTTGATCTGGAGAAGAATTAATCTTAGGTGGAGACACATGTTGGACCATCTATGACTGGGACAAAGTTTGTAATAAAGATGAAGTCCTTGAAGAAGAGACATGTTTAAACACATGATTCTAACTTAGAAGCTGATGAAGACTGGGTTACTTTCATTGAATTATGTGGATGGTCTAGAGAGCAAGTATGAAGTTTGATACTTTGAGGTGTTTCTGTTTTAGTTTGATTGTATGTTCCTTGTTTTGTTGTTGGATATGTAATAACTCCTTAACAATCTTGGATCTGTTACGATATTCTATGGATTTGGTTCTAAGCTACTCGATAGCCTCTGGTCTGGTTTTTCTTCTTTCAATACCTTTGCCAAATTGTGGCAAAAAGGGGGAGTAGTAGGAGTAGTTGTGTGTTCTGAGTAACCTAACTACTAATTATGTTTGTTGAGCATTGTTTAGATTATATGTTCACATGCTAGAGCATTGGCCTTCAACTATGAGCATGTGTGAGCTGATCTCTATGAATGTTAAACTTTGATGGTTGATGCGTAGTAGTGTGTGTTGACTATCCTGACTGACTTCTAGTGACTACTGACTTTGAATGTGTGCGTACATGATTGATTGTGTGCCTGGCTGTATGAAAGCATTGAGTTTGATTTGTTTTTGATGTAGCAACCACATTACATGTATTTTGATTTTGTGCTACTTCTGCTGATGTTGTTTACTCAGTGTGTTTTGTTTGTGGTGTGCTTATGTTACTCAGTTATTTTTGCACATCTTGTAAGTTTTGAAAGAGTTGTTTTGCAAAAAATTACCAAAAGGGAAGATTGTTATTCCTTTTGGATTGACTACATTATGCAAAACAACATGGAGTGTACAAGATATTTTAATTAAAAAATGACACATGTGCAAACAAATATTCCAACATGTGTGCAACATCTGGCCCTTGTCGGAAAAAAATGATGGATGTTATTCTGAGCGTAATTTATGGTTAAGTTTCAATCAAATTTATTGCTATCTTTTAGAAATGCATTAATTAGATTTGTTAGGTATATTAAAAGGATTAAATCAAATCAGTTAGAAATTTAAATTTGCATTCAAACAAATCAAATATTTTTTTAGGTTTTTGAAAAACAAATAAAAACTAAATCTCCTACAATTCTGAATGTGATCAAATCGTATGTCCATTGGAGAAAAGCCCAGAAGATTGCATTACTATTTAAGGAGACTCAAACCTAACATTTAAAGTGTTCAAGTATTGAGATCATTGTGTTAGCCTTTCTGTTTATGCACCACTCTAGCGCCTCATTTCATTTCCAAAGGCGTGTAGTTTGGTTTGTTAGTTGAGTTGTAATTCAACATTCAATATTATGATTATTGTAGTGATCACTAGGGTTAGTGATTGAGAGAAAGTGAAAGAGATTTTTATATTTAAGGAGAGTCCAAATAGAAATACATAGGTAAAATTAAGAAGAATGGCATTGAACAATGTGTTGTTCATCTAAGACACTTTGTACAAATTCTATTGAAGAGTGAATTTCCTTTCTTTGGTTGGAAGTCTCCAGCCGTAGGTGTTATTTGCACTAAATTGGGTTAACAATTCTTTATGCTCTTTTATTGCTTTATGATTTTTCATCTTGTTTGTCAATTATCTATCAGTTCTGGTTTAAGATGTTGAACATGTTGGCTTAAGCATCTGGTCAAACATTTGTCCCCTTAAGAACATGATTTAAAAACTGGTGGGCCATTTTCTTAGGGAGATCTTGGTAACTGGTCATTGAGAGGCGGGGGAGATTCATGAACCACCTCTGGGTCGCCTCTTTGAAAGTGCTAGACATAAGATTGCACTTCAAAGAGTTGAATGCATCAATGATCGACATCTAATGTTGATGGAGACAATGTGTTCATGAGGGCCGCTCTTCCCATCAAATTTCACCAGTGGTGGAAATTTGAAATTCTTTGGTACCAGAGCATCCCAAATCTCATTTAAGAGAGGTTAGAGGTTCAGGACCTATTCTTCTATCTGAAAATCTTCACGGCTCATCCCCTAGAGGGTTAGGACATTAGTTTCCAAAATCCTATTGGAACAATTTAGCTCGTCGATAGAAGCTCGCATCCCTGCATCGTCATATCACCATATTGAATATAGTGGCTAAAAATTGAATTTAAGTGTGATCTAGACTAGTTTTACCGAGACTCTACAGTGGGCACCAAGCCTTCTTGCGTGTATGATTACAAAAGGCAATGTATGCTAGATTTTTTTCGAAATGAATGAATGTCTCCAAGTACTGAGGTTAAAGTATTTATGGACAACTTCCCAACGAACGCATGGTAGTCAAGGGAAAATCAATTCTTCCTAAAATATTGGAGGGACAGTTTCCTCCTTGACTGCTATGACCTAATCCAATTTCTCCTGGACACCTCATAAATCACGTGTGATAAAATATAAAGTATGATCATAGGTGCGAGTTGGATGACTCAAGCCAAATTAGACGACTCGCTTTTGCAATGGGTTGTTTCTTTATAGGGCCAATAAAGTCATCTAGTCCTTATTATATCATTTATTAACAATGTGGAATGACGCTGTTTACTTTTCTCATTCATTACATCGTCTAAATTTATCTTTGATTTGTCTTCAATGGAATCTTTTCAAGTCACATCCATAGATGTTGAAAATTTGTCCTTAAAACCATGATCTATGTTATGACTTACATATTTTACTTCTGTCGATCTTTATTTACTCATTATTTTAAAGGATTAAAATCAAATGTTCTTCACATTATAAATAAAATTTTAAAAATGATTAAATTTTTCCAAAAAAAAAAAGTGATATATTTAGAAAGACTAACACAATTATTTTTACAAAAGGCTAAAACTAAAACTCTTGATATTAGTAGAGGACAATATTTTTTTTTAGAAAGAACCATTTATAATTACAAAAGAAACTTATAAAAAGGATAGAGATGATTGCACTAAAATGCAAACTATCCAACAGTCGGAACTAGTTCAATTATAAAGGTTTTATCCACAACCAAAACCAAAATGCATACATTCAATTACTTCTAAACACCTAAGCTATTAAAAAAATGCAAAAGTAGCTTGTTTACCACCATTGATTTCAGTATTGATTAGAAGAATGATCAAGTATTGATAGGGAGAATATCAAATCAGCATAACATAAAATATTATGATCAACATTACAATACACTACTCCCTCCGTTTCTTTTTAAATGTCATTTTTTGACTTTTTACACATATCATGAAAATTAATCATTATTATTACTTTTTAAACAATAATTTTCTTTTTACCTATAATACCCTTAATTATTTATTACATGTAATCACACAATTATATACAATTTCTCACCATTCATTTTGTTTCATGTGTAAGACATGTTTGTAAAGACAACACAACAACATAAACATGTGACACTGACAAGAAATAAGTGCATCCAATCAAACACATGTCAAAAGGCATGACTTGGGAAATAAATTTGCAGAGATGCCATAATGGAGGCATATTTTTCTCTCCAACATAGAAAAGGAACAATAAAAATATGATAAAGCGATTCCCTAATTTTCACGCAAACCCTACTCTCCATATTCAAATTTATTCCCTCCAAGCCTCTCTTTCTTTCTCTAAACAATGCACATCACAGCCGGAGTAGTCATTGAGGGCTGACTACATCACAAAGCTTAAAATTTATCCCGGATAAATCATTATTAAATAAAGTCTCATAAAATATTTGTCACATTTAAATCCTAGTTAAATAGAATCTATATTTGTTTTATCATGATAAAATTGTGGCTAGCCTACACAAAATCTCTAAAAACTTGACTCTGATCATAGAGGAGGCAATGGTCTCTAAATTTCAGATTTCAGAAACAGAACCAAATGTAAAAGAGGAACCAAAAAACATGTGTAGGCCCTCTAATACCATCTCAAAAGAAAAGCTGATTATATATATCTCTATCTCTTACTAGTGCATCTTTATATTAACCTTAACATTTTCATTCTTGTCTCCTTTGATCTTAGGATCCACCCCTTTGCTTTTTGACCAAACCAAAACCCCTTTTCTCTCTATTTGATCCCTCATAAATTGTCTTACTTCATACCTCTAAATTAGCTAGATCATGGTAGGGCTCTCCCTCATTAATGGAAATACTTGATTCCACAATAAGCCCATGTGTGCATGTCTCATCCACGTATATGAAGCTTACTTGTTCTCTGATCAAGTTGCTTGCTTTTGTACTTCTCATACACCTAAATCCTTAAATGTTCATGAAACATCAGACTCTTAATGATTTACCTTTAAACCTACTATACCTTTCTTCCATTTCACTACCTAGCTAGCATTCCCTTAAAATTAATACATCTATATTCACTATATATATTCATTTTCCAACCTTTCCAACTGTCCCCTCCTACTGCTATGCTATCCCTCTCTCACTATATATAGAAAAACAGAAACCTTTGGCTTCTTGTGCTGTTCGGAAGCTTTGTTTTTGCTATTCAAATGTTTATAAAAAGCAAAAGGGCATGTTTTAGTCCAGGTGTTCATGAGAAACCAACCATTATTCTAAAGCATAGTAGTTGCAGCAGAGTATTAAGAAACAGGAAGAGAATAATTGGAACTTGGAGTTTCAGAGTTCAGAGCAGAGACCCTGTTATGTTACCTGTCAGATTCCTAATAAGGCTTGGAGCAAAGGTAACAAATTCTCTAAAAACTGTTTCTTTGAGAAGGAGATCCACTATGAAGGTTTCTTCATCCACTTTGGTAAGGTCTCATTCTTTATCAGATCACCTCACTGATTCACACCGTGCGAAAGCTGTAGAAGACTGCATTGAATTCTTGCATTCTTCTTCCGCTAGAGAGGCACCGAGTTGAGTGAGTATCTGTTCAAATTGTTGAAAATGTTTCCCAAATTTGATACTACTTGTAAGTGATGCGTATATTATAGATAAAGGTATATAATGTATTACCTTGATTTCAATTTACATGTTCATCAATAGAAAATAGAAGTCAATCCTTTATAAACCATACCATGTTGGCAATGGAGTTTGAGTAAAAATCAAGAATGCAATCCTGAGAAACTTCAATGCACACTGGTTTATATGATTCACCTTATGACTTGCACATGGTATAATTTGCATACATAGTTAATCTATAGTTTTTTCAACCAACCACTAAATGCATATTTGGATTCCCCTAAATCAAGGATGCATAACCGTAAATTTGTCACGGTTAAACCGTGACTAAATAAGACCTTATAAAATCCTAAATAAATACGACCCCTATTTATTTTGTCACGGTTACACTATGTTTAAATTATACCAAACCTCAACAAACTTAAGACGGGCCTGCAATGATGCCACCGTAATATTGTTGATAAAGACTATATTTTGAAGCTTCAACAAAAATCACAATGGCACAGTATTTTGACTTCTACAGAGATTAAACATTGGAGGTTCAGTGATTTCCTCAAACTTATTCTGAATCCAATGATTTCATTAACACAATCTTCAAGCTCACATCACATGCATTGAAACATAATCTTAAAGAATCCAAGTAAATTCCTTAATAAAATGGCATAAAATTGAATTCTGAAACTCAATTCAAATCTTCGAAATGAGCGATTTCGGAGTCAATCCCAAAACCTCACACGAATCAGGATACAAACTCTTCCTTATCTCTGCATACACTTCCCCAACCCATTTCTTCTGTGCCAATTGTTCCCCCAGGCGCACAGCAGCCTCTACCGTACTCTCTGCACTATCATGCGCCGAATCCACGATTCCCATCTTAACAGCCTCTTTCCCCTTGATCTTAACACCGGCCAACAACACATCACGCAGCACCGCCGGTGTCTTGATCTTGTCTCTCATCACGGCAGCGAAGTAATCCGGCATCGGCAGCGCGAGATTCACCTCCGGCATGTACAACACGCCTTGGTCACTCCTCATCAAGACATAGTCGTGGCAGATCGCAAGCAAGAATCCGACGCCGGAGGCGTGGCCGTTGATGGCGGCGATGGTTGGCATAGGAAGAGAAATCAGCGCCGCCGCGACGGGTTTAAAGGACTCGACCATGGAACGAAGGCGATTCATTGCGGCGGATTTGGAGCCGGCGGTGCGAGCCCATGGTAAGTCGAAGCCGTTGGAGAAGAATTTGCCTTTGGCGGTGGTGATGAGGACGGAGCCGGGAGTGGATTGAGAAGCGAGATTTGTTAGGGTTGAGAGAAGGGAATCGATTAGGGTTGGATTGAGGCGGTTTTGGTCGTCGCCGGTGAGAGTCAGGATCCATAAGTTGTCACGCTTCTCGAGACTCCACATTTTCTACTACTCACTTATTCATTCCTCTAATCCTATTTTACTTTTTAATATGAAAAAATACATTAATTATTTAATAAACATGTGAACACAATATTTGGAGCAGAATCACAATTCTTTCAGTTCAGCTACATTCCTATAAAACAATTGGCATGAACAACATGCTTTATCGTTTTTGTTTTTTCCACAAGCCTATCTAAGTTGATCATTATAAGACTAAAACAAACTACAATGCTTGTTTTAAGTACTCTTCTACAACTTCTCATGATGCATTGTAAACTTCCATCACACGTTCACCAAAAATATCGATTACTTCACGTAATGATGCTTTGTAAACATGATTTCCTCACGATGCATTGTGCTAATCCTTCTTATTATTAGAACTAAATAACTCAATACACAACAATCACCAATTTGCAGCAATAAAACCAACATAAATAATGACTTAAGAGAGGCAATACAATAAAATCAATTCGCAGCCGCAATAAAACCAACAGAAATCACAAGTTTATTTGAACTAAAGACATATATGTCAGTCAAAATGCACATTTGGCAATTTAAGAGAGGCAATGCAATCATATATCTGAAATAAATAATGACTTTTAAGAGCAACCATATATCTGACATAAATAATGATTTTTAAGATGAAAAATGACCGCTAATGCTAACAATCCCATCAAAATGATTTATTAATAGTTCTTTCACTAATTATTGAGTGAAAAAAATAAGCTGTACATTCTATAATATCATCGCACATGATATTGGGACAAATTACGTTAGGCTAATACTATGGTAAGTCACCTCAAAGAGTACAGTGAGTCAAACTCTTCAAATGTTGGTCAATTAGAAGTCTATTGTTAGAAGAATAAGTTAATTGGGGGAAGACCACTACAAGATTCAAACATTGGGGCAGCCGTCTCAAGGTCATGGCAAGCTGCTTCCAAACTCCTTTCGAGATAATTTTCTTCAAAGACCCAACAGATTGGGGCAACATGAGCCATAGAGGGGAAAGTAATCTCCATGCCTTCAAGTTGCTCAAACAAACTCTGTCATAAGTCGGCAACTGTTGAGTTCGAAACGAGTGCCGGTAAATCATGCTAGCACCCAATCTATTAACCTTTTATCTTCCGACAAGAAATTTTGCTGCAAAGTAACCCTTCCACATTGCCACTTTTGGAAACCCTCCGGGCACCGCATAAATCATTATCATGCATTAAAAATATCGTTTCGCTCTAGCATATCATCACATGCATCTGGCATATTTCCATAGCATGGAGCCTTGTAGAATGAATATGAAAGCCTTGTAGAATGAATATGAAAGACCAAAGTCTAATCTTCATTGGCATCCTCAAAATCCAAAATCCAAGCGTCATTAGTGCTTAAAAGTCTAATTTCATTGGCATTTTCAAAATCAAAGTCCAATTTTCATTGGCGATAAAAAAAATCAAAGCCTCCATCTTTAAATTTCGGTTGTTACCGGCCCCACTTCAAAGTCTGATTGTTACTGACATCCCTTTCAAAGTCCGATTAGTACCGACATCCATCTTTAAAGTCCAGTTGTTACCAACATCCATCTTTAAATTCTGGTTGTTACCGGAATCCATTTCAAAGTCCGATTGTTACCGGAATCCATTTCAAAGTCTGGTTGTTACCGTCATCCATTTCAAAGTCCGGTTGTTACTGACATCAATTTTAAAGTCTGGTTGTTATCAACACCCATTTCAAAGTCCAGTTGTTACTGGCATTCCTTTCAAAGTTTGGTTGTCACTAGTATCCATTTCGTAATCCGGTTGTTACCGGCATCCATTTCAAAGTCTGGTTGTCATCGGTATCAATTTCATAATTCGGTTGTTATCGACATCCTTTTCAAAGTACGGTTGTCACCGGTATCCATTTCATAATCCGCTTGTTGCCGACATCCATTTCAAAGTTCGATTGTCAGCGGTATCCATTTCATAATTCGGTTGTAACCAACATCCCTTTCAAATTTCGATTGTCATCGATATCCATTTCATAATCCGGTTGTTACCGGCACCCCACTCCAAAGTCTAGTTCTCATTAGCATTCATTCATCTCAGTCTAGTTGTTACCAACATTCATCCATCAAAGTTCAGTTGTTACTAGCATCCACACAAAATCCAATTAGCATTGACCTTCTCTATTCAAATTCTGGTTGTTACCGACATTCATTCATCAAAAGTCCAGTTGTCACCGACACCTACCATAAAAGTCTGGTTGTCACCGGCACCCACCTTCAAATCCGGTTGTTACCGGCGTCCTCCATAAAAAAATCTCTATAAACTCACAGTCCTCATAAGCATCAACATTTGCATGCAATGATCATTCATATATCATGCATTAAAGCAAAATTCAAAATCATGCATAGCCTGAAATATGGCTCGCGCTCATTTGCATTGACCAAGGTCTTGTTGTGATCAACAATTTATCCTTTGACCAAAAGTCCAATTTTGTTTGGCACTTATTTAGAATTTATATATGTTACTTTCGGATACATCTCTAGTTATTTTGATGTACTCCAAGAAAGTCAGTTGTATGATTCTTCGTTTTAAGGAATTTATATAACATGTACTCAGATGAATTTTTTTTTAAGAATCTCTGGAGTTTGTATTTGGATGAATTTTTAATCAGAAATCTCCAGAAACCTGCCTTGGGTGAACTATTTCTTAAGAATCTCTAGATTTTGTATTTGGATGAATTTCTAATCAGAAATCTCCATAACCTTGTTTGGATGAATTTCTAAACCGAAATCTCCATAATCCCATCAGATGAATTCTTTCTTAAGAATCTCCAATCTTCTGTCTCAGATGAATTATTTCTTAAGAATCTCCATAGTATGTCTTGGATGAATTTCTAATCAGGAATCTCTAAAATCCTGTCTAATATGAATTCTTTCGTAAGAATCTCCAGAGTCTGTCTTGGATGAATTTCTAATAAGAAATCTCCAGAATCTTGCCTCTGATGAATTTTTTCTTAAGAATCTCCAAAGTTTGTATTTTGTGTTTGGATGAATTTATAATCAGAAATCTCCACAACCCTGCTTGGATGAATTTCTAATCATAAATATCCATAATCATGGCAGATGAATTTTATCTTAAGAATCTCCAATCTTCTGTCTCAAATGAATTATTTCTTAAGAATATCCAGAGTTTGTCTTTGATGAATTTCTAATCAGAAATCTCCAAAATCTCGTCGTAGATGAATTCTTTATTAAGAATCTACAGAGCCTGTGTTGGGATGAATTTATAATTAGAAATATACACAACCTTTCAGATACATTCCAAAGCATCTGTTTGTTATCTCTGACAAGTTGATGGAACCCACTTTTGAATATTCCCCAGGTAACCTCCATTTGAATTTCTCTAGCAGGGTCTTTATCCTCAGCAAGTCTTTCACCCTGTTTATCATTTCATTCCATGTGGACCATCATTACCACATTTCTCCATTAATCCCCACAGCTCCACCTTTCATTTTTCATCCATCATAAGATATTTTGCTAGGGTTCATCTCATATCACATCATATCCCCAACAAAGAAAAAAAGAGTACTCCATAAATTCATAACGTATCATATCATTTCATTGCATTCGGGGACAAAATTTGGGTATTTCTGTATTTAAATACCTTTCACCAGGATTTTATGAGGATTATCATCACTCATGCCATCTCACAAAGCTATTTAAATATGGGTAGTTGTTATACCCTAATTTCCCCCTAGATCAATAAATTGATTCATTCACATGACATTTGCATCATTTGCATATCATGACATACACTTGTTTAAGATTAATGCCTAAAAAGCCAACCAGAATAAAATTAGATTTTATAGGCAGATCCGTTGAATCGATTTCAATTGCGCGTAAAATTAACGGGCAAATTTTTTTAGGTTTAGGCCTGCAACTGTTTGATCTACGATTCGCATAGTTTAACTCGGTATGCTTATTTAATTTTTTCGAATCTTCACACGGTCGCATTTTTTATCGGTCTAAGCCTTTTTATCCGAGCATATTTTATTGCAAAATTTGATCTACGACTGTCTGTTTTGTGAAACATTATTTTGTGTAGATTAATTTAATGCGTTCATTTTATTTTTTGTGCATTTTCGTGTTTGATTTTTATTCATTTTTAATTCCTTTTTTTTGTTAATTTTTTTAATGAAAATATCAAGAAAAAAGTTTTTTGTAAATAACCATTTTTTTCCAATTTAAATACTAAAATAACCTATTTTTCAAATTAATTACCGAAATAACCACATTTCATTATTGATGCGCCAGTTGAACTGACACATCTAATTAACATTCCAAGGAGGCGCCCAAGCCATCGGTGCATGCATGCCATGCAAATAAGCTTAGGCGTCAATGGCCTAGGTGCATGCATGTCTTGAAGCCACATGTATTGGCACATGCATAAACTACATCAGTGTATGCGCCAATGCATGTGGCGCATGCACTTTCCATTTTTTTAATTAAATTTTAAAACTTTATATTTATAATTAAATTAAATACTTAAATTAAAAATTCTATTATATTATAAAGTAAAAATACATAAAATTGACAAGAATATCAATGATCTGCCCGATTGAAACGCCCATATGTTCCACATCTAGGTGTGTTAGCCTATCTTCGAGGTCTCCCATGATTTTCCTGATGTGTTTGGGGTCTTTGAGTGCTGACATGATGCAATGGTGGCTGGTGTGAATGTCTGATGGAAGGTTCAACAGTATTTGATAGATTTGTCATCATTTGTCCCCAATAGTTGGGGGAGTTGTCGCCAACGGTGCTTCTGTAATTGAGTTTGGTGCCCATGTTATCGTAGTTGGGTCGTTGTGGTTGGGTGAATTATGGACGGTATGGTTGCCCGAATTGGGGCATTAAATCGTTTTGGAAACGAAGCAATGGTTCATGTGATGTATTAAAGTCAAACAATGATTGAGTGTTGTGGGGATATGATGTTTGGGTTTTCATTGGTGGGGGGCTACGATGGCATGACGCTGAATCGTATGAATCATCTAGGCTATAGACTGTTGTCATGGCTGCGTATGGTTATTGGTGGTTAGGATTTGATTCCTAGTTTTGAGTTTGGGTGTGTGGCATGAATTGGTTATGAGGTTGGGTGTATATGGTAGGGTGATGGTATGAGGTTGGTCGTTGGGTTTGGGTGGATTGACATTGTTCTTGAGTGAGGATTTGTTGTTGGACGGTTGATGATGAAACTCGTTGGCGTGGATCAATCAAATACTTTGGCTCAGACACAAACTGTGGCGTTGTAACCGACCTAAACCATGCCATATATGTTGAGTTGGTCTAGTATCATGTATGACTGGTTCGTTTAAGATGTGTTGTCGTCGATTCTTACAATGACGACACATCTCTTTTGCAAAGTCTCTCCATTCGGAATAATCCCATTGGCCATCGACTCTTTGTTGATGCCAATCTCCCAAACACGTCGGAGATTCTGGAGTTTGTTGTTCCATGCTGAACTGCAGTTTTACACAGTCACTCTAGTGCATCTCCATGGTAGTGAATCGGATAATTGATATTTTTGTTGTCCAAAATGCATCATCATCATGGTTAACCTGATGATCAAGACCCAGATATGGCCTCCAGATAAACTGTACAAGAATATGACATGATTAGATGATATGTAATTGGATAATTTTTTTAAAATCGAATGTAGAGTTATGTAGTAGTATTACATCGTCTGGTCCAATGTGGTCTAAAAGATTGTTATAGACTACTACAGCTTGTTTCAGACACCTGTTGTAGTTCATCCCTTTAACTGACCACCTAGATCGAAAAGATTGGGAAAATATTATTTACAATTAGTTGTAGTATAAAGTCTAATAAATTAGATGTTAAAATTTTAAATTTACTTTGTTGCAAAAGGGAATATGAATGGCTTCTCGTTGACGAGGGCGAGTGATGACAGTCTTGACCAACCACATGCTTGTAGTAAATAGGCGCATGAATAAAGGTACAAGTATATTTTTTGGCATTTTTACACAACGAACTATATAGCTGAGACAAAATAGCTAAATCTCATCTCTCTAACAAAGCAAGAATAAATATATAGTTAACCGAGTATAAGACTATGTTAAGTAGATTACCAAAACCGCATCCTCGAATATATGGTTCTATCAAAGGATCATGTGGTACATATTCATGTACATTCTCAAGAAGAACTACGGTACTCTGATCTCTCGTCTAATGCGAAAGGTACGTAGGATTCTAAGGTACAAACATAATCTCTAAGATACACACATAATCTCTAATATCCACTTTTCTTATCATCTATCTTGAACATTAATTGACTTGGACGTTGGAGTGCTAAACATACAGGTACCCCTAGTCCACCATGTCCATATATGAGATAGCAACTCCAATTATCAGCACTGATACCTCTAATTCAAAAAGCATCGTGATCATAATCTTCAATCCACGATGTTGCGTCCTCAAAGAACATAAAAAACTCCGTTTCGTCGCAGTTTCCGCAATCATCACCATTTTTATTTCTGCAAATAACTATTTAAATTGAAATAAGCACTCTAATGAATTTGTTTTATAAAAAAAATTCTCAACTCAATTTTTGAAGTTTGATAAGATGCAAAATTGTTCTTTAAGACTATGATGAAAATGGAGGAAAAGGTAAGATTATTGGGAGTCGGGTTGGTTGAAATAAGATTGTGTTATGTGATTTTAGGTATAATGAGTTAGTTCTGTTAGTAAGGTAACGGTAATTAATAAAGAAACGTCGGTTAGGAAAAATTGTGTTGTGAGAGAAAGAAGCTTTAATACAAACATTTCAAAGTTATTAGAATGAGAGTGCTTCCCTTTTATAAGAACAATATTTGTATCCTTCCCTTTTATAGGAATAATATAGTAGTTATTAGAATGAGAGTGCTTCCCCTATAATAGAACAACATTTCAAATATATTAAAAGAGTTAATATAAAAATGAATAAAAGAGTTAATATAAAAATGAATAAAAGAGATTTCGAGGATTCAAATATGTATCCTTCCCTTTTATAGGAACAATATTAGTTGATCTTTACCACCAAGAATAATGCATTTAGGATTTTATAAAGAGAAATGAACCACAAACATCTTTGACCAATGAAAATACACAATTGAACAAAAATACACTGACATCTGATTTTGTCAGACTTATCGCCAATTCAATGATTAAAACAAACACAATCTTAAAGAATCCAATAAAATTCCTTAATAAAATGAAAAAGTTGGAATGAAAGACTGAAACTTTCAATTCACATCTTAGATATGAGTGAGATTGGAGTCAATCCCAAAACCTTGCATGCATCAGGATACAAACTCTTCCTTATCTCTGCATACACTTTCCCAACCCATTTCTTCTGTGCCAATTCTTCCCCCAAGCGCACCGCAGCCTCTATCGTACTCTCCACGCTATCATGCGCCGAATCCACTATCCCCATCTCAACCGCCTCTTTCCCCTTTATCTTCACGCCGGCCAACAACACATCACGCAGCACCGCTGGCGTTTTGATCTTCTCTTTCATTACGGCAGAGAAGTAATCCGGCAGCGGAAGTCCTAGATCTACCTCCGGCATATACAACACGCCTCGGTCACTTCTCATCGTGACATAGTCATGACACATGGCGAGCAAGAGCCCGGCGGCAGAGGCGTGGCCGTTGATGGCGGCGATCGTCGGCATAGGAAGCGATATCATCGCCGCGGCGACTGGTTTAAGCGAATCGACCATTGATTGAAGGCGAACCGCTGCGGCGGATTTGGAGCCGGCGGCACGAGCCCATAGCAAGTCGAAGCCGTTGGAGAAGAATTTGCCTTTGGCGGTGGTGATGAGGACGGAGCCGGGAGTGGATTGGGAAGAGAGATTTGTTAGGGTTGAGAGAAGGGAATCGATTAGGGTTGGATTGAGGCGGTTTTGATCATCGCCGGTAATTGTTAGGATCCATAGATTGTCACGCTTCTCGAGACTGCACATTTTTGTTTTTTTTCTTTCTATTATCCACACTGTTCAAAAGAATCACAACTCTGTTCCTTTTGTCCGTTTATTTATCTAGTGACAAATCATAAGTAGTACTATCAATGTAGAGCTCTAAGTCGGGAAAGGATATTCTCCTCCCGTGCAATCATAATGGTTGATTTCATTTCATTTCATTATAGATCATAAAATTAATTTAAAATTACTTAAATGGCAAGGATAAAAACAAGACATCATCCAGTTTTTCTTTTCTTTTCACGGTAGAGAATCTCCACCCCTCTAAGTCTAAGTCTAAGAGCATCCATATATATATTTGAGTCTTTATATTACACATTCATACTTTTAAACAATTCAACTATAATTTTTTAAATATTTATGTAATTTATTAAAAACTTTAAAATAGATTTAATCTCACATTATAAAAAAAATATAATTAAAACAATTTAATTTAAATATATTAAAATATTAAAATTATACATTTAAAATAAATCGAAATAATATATATATATATATATATATATATATATATATATATATATATATATATATATATATATATATATATATATATATATATATATATATATATATATTAAAAAAGCACGACATATGACAAATAATTTATTAAAAATAAATAAAAATAAATTACTAACATAAAATATAAGAAAACGGCAATTTATAATATTTTTCAATTTATGTTATTCTTTTGCCCTCAACGTTGTCATATATGTTCCATTAAGTCTTGTTGAAGATGTTGATGAATTTGTTTATCACTCATATCAAATCTTCTACTTAGGAACTCTTGAAAATCAATATTAGAATCATCCGGAAATCGTATCATTACTCAAATGATCATAAAAAAAATTAAAATTTCTACCATATGAGGCACGTTCATCTTCAAGAATCATGTTGTGTAATACGATGCATGTGTTCATTATGCGGTGGAGTGTGTCTAAGTGCCAAGATCATGACGGGTTACGTATGATCGCAAATCGCGGGATTGGAGAATTTCAAATGCCCATTCAATATCCTTTCTTGCCCCTTCTTGATGTTGAGCAAACATTTTTCTCTTATCCCTTTGTGGTATCAGAATACTTTTCACAAACGTGGCCCATTCAGGATAAATATCATTCGATAGATAATAGATCTTTTTGTATTCAGTACGATTGATTGTATAATGAACCCCGGGAGCTCGTCCTTGCAGAACATGGTTGAAGACATTGAATTGGTTCAACACATTAATATTGTTGTTTGGACCCACTACCCTAAAGAATACATGCCAAATCCATAAGTCTTGTGAAGCCACTGCTTCAAGTATAACAATTGGTTTCCCATTATCACATCGAATGTATTTCCCTTTCAATGCAAATGGACAATTTTTTCACTCCCAATGCACAAAATCAATGCTCCATAACATACATGGAAATCCTCGTGCCTCCCTCATTCGCATCAGACGTTCAATATCTTCAACATTTGGCTTTCACAAATATTGTGCCCCAAAGATACTGATCATTCCTCTTATATACTTATCAACACATTTTAGTGTTGTGGTTTCACCAATTCTCAAATAGTCATCCACACTATCAACAGATGTTTCATATGCCAACATACGGATAACAATAATACATTTCTGAAATGATGAAAGACTTGACCTATCAATTGTAAGAACGAGATTTGGTTCTACATATGACCTTAAATTTTGATGATAACAATGCATTATTTCTTTGAGAACAATTTTGTACACCAATGATTTTTATCTAGTGTGTAGTTTTTGCTAACAGGTTTTGATTCTGAAGCATTGACGTGTGACATCATCAGATTCTGGAATCGACACACTCTGACTCTGAAGAGATACAAATGTTTTACAAGATGTTGTCAAGTTCTAGAAAGCTCTTAGACAACGATTCTGATGAACGTTTGTGCTAAAGCTTCTGACTGTGACTCTGATTGAAGAGCCTCTGAAGGATGGTTAACCTTCAAGATTCTACGCTTAAGTTCTAAAGAACAAAATCTGAAGACTCTGAAGACCAGGTTCAGAGGAATTGTGTCAAGACTCTAAAGACCGAGGTTCTGAAGATTATGTCAACTAGTATCTTAGTCAAGAGGTTTAGAAGATAAGATCAAAAGGTTTTGCATCAGAAAAAAAGTACACGGCAAAACATCACCCTTCCATCCACTATGCTGATTTTGTGGGCCAAGGACAATACTATTGTACCATTTTGCCTCCTATATGCAAACTGTTACACAAAGAGACATCTGCATTTTGTTATTCCAATTCTATCCCACAATAGATCTTTTAACTACCTATATAAAGGAGACTTGGAAGAATTGAAGAAGTTGCTAATTCACTGTGCAATACTATGCTCATACACACGCTCTTTTGCTGATGTAAATATTTGTTGTGTATATTCTTTGTAAATACACAAGAGTTTTTTCTCGTTATTTTGTGAGATATTCACTGTATTTAACTTGTGTTAATCTTCTTTATTAGAAGCAATACTTGTAAACACACACTTGTAAATCTCAAAGTTGTTTGAGTGGTTTCCTTATGTTACTAGGTTTTAGTCAGATAGACTCAAGAAGACAAAGACATTTTGTCTTTGTGTTGTCTGTAATCAGTTTCAGTTATAGTGGATTAAGTTCTTGTTAAGAAGGAAAAATCACCTTGATAGGGTGGGTTGGAGGTAGCTTCGTTAGCAGTGGACCAGTATAAAAATAACTTTGTTATTTTTCTTGTTCGTGTTATTGCTTTAGCGAATTGGTTTTGGAAAAGCTTTTGTTTTTATAAACTCAATTCAAACTCCCCTTTCTTGTGTTTCTTGCCACCTTCAATTGGCATTAGAGCTCTGGTTCTAGTCTTAATAAGATATCAAACACTTAACAGTGTCAGATAAAGATCTAGTGTGAAACACAATGGCTGCCCTTCCACCACCAGTTGTTCAAACAAATGATAGAGATCATTACAATGCTAAACCTCCCGTTTTTTTATGGAGATAGATTTGACTATTGGAAGGATAGAATAAAAAGCTTCATTCTAGGCCACAATGTTGATATATGGAATATGGTAGTTAATGGTTACGAAGACCCAGTAGATGCAAGTGGCAATAAAGTTAAAAGAAGAGTAATGATATGTCAACATAAGAAAGACTATAAGAATCATCACAAAGCAAAAACCATCTTACTAAATGATATTTCATACACTGAGTATGAGAAAATCACCAACAGAGATACTACTAAATTTATATTTGATTCTCTGAGGATGACACATGAAGGGAATGTACAAGTCAAAGAAACCAAGACTCTTGCCTTGATTTAAAAATATGAAGCATTCAAGATGGAGGATGAAGAAATTGTTGAGAACGTGTTCTCAAGGTTTTAGACTCTTATTGCAGGACTTAAGGTTTTTAACAAGGGGTATTATACTACTAATCATGTTAAAAATATCATCAAAAGTCTACCTAAGTGTTGGAGACCTATGGTAAGAGCTCTGAAGCTATCAAGGGATCTTAACAACACTTCTCTTAAAGAACTAATTAGTTATTTAAGAAGTCATGAGATTGGGCTCGAGGAAGATGAGCCCAAGAGAAAGAGCAATTTTATTGCTCTGAAGTCTTCAGGAAGATCTGAGAAGATAAAAGCTCTTCGAGCAAAAATGGATGAAGAGTCTGAAGAGGAATCAGAATCAGAAGAAGATGAATTGTTTCTTCTATCCAGACGTGTTAGTCAACTTTGGAAGAAAAGGCAAGGCAAATTCAGAGGAAAAAGAAGGACATGTGGTCGTTCTGAGTCCACTTCTGGATCTAAGAAGACTGGAGTTGGCAAAGAACTCACGTGCTTTGAGTGCAAGAAGCCTGGCCACTTCAAGAATGAATGTCCCAATTTAAAGAAAGAAAGGCCTAGGAAGAACTTCAGAGGAAAGAAGAAGGGTCTGATGGCTACATAGGATGATTCAGAGTTTTCAAAAGATGATTTTGAAGAAGAGCAGGCTAATGTGGCACTGATGGCTTGCATAAAAGCTCTTCAGAAATGATTCAACCAGAATCAGAATATGAGTTATATTCTGAAGAGGTATTTTTTGAACTTTCTCGTTCTGAGCTTGAATCTAGTTTATCAGAAGTTCTATAAAAATATCAGAATCTTCTAGACAAATACAAGGATCTGAAGAAGATTCATGCATCTAAATTAGAAGCTAACTATAAGCTTCAAACAGATTTTTCGAGTTTGAGTGAATACAATCTCATTTTGAAAAACAACAACTATATGCCTCAATGCAAGAGTCTCAAAACTAAAAAGAAAATTCTTTCTAAAGTCTCTACAAGTTCTGGTGATATCATAAATAAATATGATAAATCTTTCTAGAAATTTCTTGCTAAAAGCCTTAATAGAAGCTTAATGGCTTCAATTATTTATGGTGTTAGCAGAAACAGAACAAGGGGTATTGGCTATGATTCTGATGACAAACTTGACTCTGAAAAAGGTGATAAGTCCAATAATCTTCAGTCCTATTTTGTCCCTTATGGGAAACAAAATGGAGTTATGCCTAAAGGTATAATTGCTTCTAAACCTAAGGATAAAGCAAAACCTTATTCCCGTTTGAACTATGCATACATGTATAATTATCCTGCACAAAAATCCAAGTTTGTTAAGAACTCTGGGAAGACTAACCCCAAAGGACCCATAAAGGTGTGGGTACCTAAGGCAAGATAGTATATGTTGCAGATATCCTTAGTAGAAAAGTTGAAACACCAGTCATGGTACTTAGACTCTAGATGCTCGCGACACATGACAGGAAGAAGGCATATGTTCCAAATCCTGGAACTTAAGCCTGAAGGCTTCGTCAGTTTCGGAGGTGATCAGAAAGGGAAGATCATTGGCCCCAGAAAAATAGGTAACAATAAACTTCCTTCAATTACTAATGTTCTTTTAGTTAAAGGATTAATGCATAATCTATTTTCCATAAATCAATTAAGTAATAATGGTTGTGACATTATTTTCAATCAAAAGTCCTATAAAGTTCTCAGTCAAAAGTATGGCTCAATTCTTTTTAATGGAAAGAGGAAGAACAACATTTATAAGATAAGACTTTCTGATTTGAAGAATCAAAATGTAAAATGTCTTATGTCTCTAAATGAAGAGAAATGGACGTGGCATAGGCGATTGGGCCATGTTAGCACGAGGAGGATTTCTTAGCTAAATAAGCTTAATTTAATCAGAGTCCTGCTAAATCTGAAGTTTTTTTCAAAAGCTCTTTATGAAGCATGTCAGAAAGGAAAGTTTTCTAAAACTTCTTTCAAGGCTAAAACTGTTGTTTTAACCTCCAGACCATTAGAGCTTCTTCACATTGACTTGTTTGGTCCAATGAAAATAGTCTATATCAATGGTAAGAAGTATGGACTAGTCATTGTTGATGACTACAACAGATGGACATGGGTGAAATTTCTCAGACATAAGGATGAGTCACATTCTATGTTTTCTACCTTCTGCTCCCAAGTGAAAAATGAGAAGGATCTCATAATTGTAAAAGTCAGAAGTGATCATGGTGGAGAATTTGAAAACAAAGATTTTGAAAAACTCTTCGATGCTAATGGCATTTCCCATGATTTCTCATGCCCTAGAACTCCACAACAAAATGGAGTTGTATAGAGGAAGAATAAGACTCTGCAAGAGATGGCTAAGCAATTTTAGGCAAAGGCTGTCAACACAACATGTTTTATTTAGAACATGATCTCTATAAGACCTATTATGGGTAAGACTCTTTATGAATTATGGAAGAATTTAAAGCCTAAAATTTCATATTTTCATCATTTTGGATGTTCTTGTTTTGTGTTGAACACTAAAGAGAATCTGAGCAAGTTTGATTCTAAGGCACATAAGTGCATCATGTTAGGATACTCTGAACGCTCAAAAGGATATAGAGTATACAATACTGAGACACAAATTGTTGTGAAAGTTTATGCGCGGTCTCTAAGATGGGGGTGAATTGGATTTGTTGGATTTTTCTCAATTTGAAGCGTTAGCACTGGTTTTGTTATTTTTCAGAAATGATATGAAAGTAAATATGCTGAAAAATAAATGCATAAAGTAAAGCACACAATGATGTATACTGGTTCCCCTCACAATACGAGAGTACTCCAGTCCCCTCACTCCTTATGAGAGATTTTCTACTATATCAGATCTTTGTACAAGTCTTCCACCAAACCTATACTACAATATTCTAACATAAGCAACAATCCCCTTATGATCTTTATAAAGTGAAACAAGAGAACAATCCTCCCTTATTCACTCTCTTGCTTCCAACAATCCTGGACAGCAAGAAAATCACAGCAATCTGAATTTTTACAAGTGTTTGAAGTTGTATAATAATGTATGTTAATTCCTAGAATTGATATTCTCTATCAAGTAGGAAATTCAAAATATGTAACAGTGTTCAATGGTTATAATGTTGAAACTTTCAAAGATGAATGAAAATGTATGCACAAAGTTAAGTCACAAGGCACTTGTTTTAAAAATGAAAGAGTAATGAGTTTGAATTGCTATGAAAGAGAGACGAGTTTCAAATTCTGAAATGTATGGTATATATAGTGCCTTAACACCTCTCTAAAAGTGTGTGTATGCATGAAAATATTTCATGGTTTATAATAGCATTCAAAAATTCATTTGGATCAGAAAATGAGTGAACCACGGTCACTGCTTCAGTGGTAACCGGTTACCAAAAAGAGCATAACCGATTACACCTGAAACGATACTAAAAAATTGAAAATTTTGAATATGTAACCGGTTACACCTGACTGTAGCACCTCAAATTTGCACCTATCATTGTACATACATTTTCATATTAGGTCATAGCATATCATGGTCCATTGCATAGCATTGCATTGCCTCTTTTGCCTCAAGTGCAAGCCGATCAAGGAATTAGGTCAAACTGATCAGGAGATCAGTCAGACAAGCAAGCAAGCACAATTCTCAAGGAGCCAAGGCCCTAGGGTTTGTCCAACAAGATCACATGACTTGGAGGTCCATTTGAAGTGTTCAAGTCAAGGGTTGAAGGCTTGGAGATCATCAGTTCATACACAGACAATCAAAAGTCAAAGAAAGTCAACTGTCAGTCAAAGCAGTGGATGGTGGCCATTCTTGTGGAATTTGGGCACCATGATCAATAATCAAGAGTTCATACAACTTGGGACATCATTTGAAGTCAAATTCTCAAGGAATTAGGGTTTGGAATTCATCAGAAGAGGCTCAGTCAGGCAGAAACCCTAAAAGTCAACTGTTGGTCAACTGTCCATTTAATCAGTGATTTGATGATTGGAATTGGTTTGTGAGAGCTCATTCATGGCCAAATAGTCTTCATATATCATGCCAAACACCATCATGGAAGAATTTGAAGCCAAATCAGAAATTTCCCAAAATGGAAACTGGACCTGTAACTGAAACTTACCAAAAATGGAAAGTCTTGATCCTCAAAATTACATCTTGATACAAGCTTCAAATGAATTTTTGCCCAACATGAAAGTTGAAGATCTTGTTCTCCCATTTCCAAAAAGTCCAAGAACTCTCAATTCCCATGTGTGGTTGGCAAGTTATGATCGAATCGATTTCAGAAAATCTTGAACTTCAAAAGGCCATATCTCTCAAACCGTTTGGCCAATTTGGGTGGGGTTTTTTCCTACAAGTCACATTTGATCCCCTCTTTCCAAAAATATAAATTTCATGAGCCAAAACTTCACCAATCAAAATGGCATTTTTTGACTTATCTCATTTAAATGCAAGTTTGACCAATGTTTGACTTTTTGATTTAATCATCTTTTAACCATTTGGCCATTGGAATATGTTCAGAAATGTTATTTAAAATATGTTTGCAAGGTCATTTCATGAAGTACATACAGCCCATGCTAGTTTGCTTGATTTTTGGAAAGAAAGTACAACTTTCAACCACCATATCCCACATATCCATGAGCCATGCCTTGTACCACAAAGGCAGCAGAATTGTCCATGATTTTCTGTCATGAGAAGTCAGTAATGGCAGCCATTTGACAGCAGAAGAAGCATGGTCCACTCTCTCAAAAAACTCACCTTGCTGTTACATTTCAAAAAGCTGTCAAAAGGATTTCCAAAACAACAAAGACCTTGCCTTGGACTGCACCACAACCTAGCAGAGTATATCTCATTATTTTTCTGTCATGGACAAACACATTGGCTAGGAGCAGACCAACCAAAAAAAAAGAAAGCCTAACTCACCTTGCTGTTTGCATTTTCAAGATTTCTGGTCCAAAACACAAAAGCACCAAAACCCTGCCTTGCCAAAAGCAACATGAAGGAGCAGATTATGTTCATTTCCTGTCATGTGAAACACTACTAGGAGCAAAACCAACAGAACTTCATTGATGCTAAACAAAACCACATTTTGACAAGATTGCAAGATGCTGTTCAAAACTGCCCAGAGCCACAAGACAGCATTTTTTTCATGATGATTTTCTGTCAAGAACAAATTCTAGGGGCAGCCACACAAGCCATAAGCCATCAGATTGCCAACAGAGCTTGATCCACTCTCTCAAAATTCACCTTGTTATTTGCATTGAAGATTTTCTGTCAAAAGAACCTAAAAAACCCCTCTCCTTGCATTTACCAAATCATTCCAAAACTCACAAAATGAACTAAGCCTGGCTTTGATACCATCCAAACTGCATTTCCTGCCATCAAAATAAACCAGTAGCAGCAGCCTCTAATCAACTTCACATTTCTCAAGCTTCACTTTTGATGCATTTACCAAAAGCAGCCCAAATTTCCAATGAACAAACCATGGCCTAGCTTGAGAACATCAAACCTCACTTGCTATCATGAAAGAGTAGTAGCAGACCACCAAAACTTGATTCATTTTTCTAAACATCATCTCATCTTGGCATTTGTCAAAAGTATGTCCCAAAGCCAAAAGAACTGAAGCATGGCATTTTGTTGTTTCCACATCTCTTCATCATGTTAAACCAACAGCAGCCAACCTAACCAACAAACACAAACCAACTTCACTCATGAGAAACTCATTTTGGCCATGTTCCAAAACTGTCTAAAACACTCAAGGAACTAAGCCTGGCTTGACCATATCCTCCATCATTTTCCTGTCATGAAAAACCAATTGCAGCCTCATAAACCATTTTGGCCAAGGCAAATTCATTATGCACCCTCATCCTGAAAACTCACTTTGTTTTGCATTTCTAAAACAGTCAACAAAAACACCCTAAAGACTAAACCTTGCCTGGCTGGATACAGTATTTTATCAGCATTTTCTATCACTTGTAGACACAACTAGCATCCATCAAAACTCATTGGCATACTGAAACTCACTCATCCTAAGAAACCTCACCTTTGTGCATTTCTCAAACAACAGTCCAAAACTTCCAAAGGGGTTGAACTTTGCCTTGCTTAAACATCATCCAAACACCTTTCTAAGCTCATTGCAATCACTTTTTCACAACTGGAAGCAACTCTTCTAAATGCTGTTTTAAAGGGACATCTTCCATGGCAATCCAAGTTTGAGCACATTCCAAGCATCCACAAGCCAAAGCTCTTCAACCAATCAACACTTGGAAAGCTTTGCTTCATCTGTCTCACCATTAAAAGGCCAAAACCACACTGTTTCTCATTCTGCTTCAAAAATAGGTATGGATTCGACCTCCCTCTTTTGTCAAATTGGTATATGCTTTCAAAAGGTCTTTCTATGCTGGTTGTCATGATGCTTTTACTTTTTGAAATGGTTGCTTATTCATGAAGATATATCATTTTGAAGTTTGGTGTTAAGATTTGTTTTTGGTCGATTCATGAGCATGTTGGTGTTTTAATGGAAATCAATGAGGGATTCATGCTTGTCATTGTTTGCTGATCATTTCCATATATTCAATTTTGATTTTTGGACAAGTTTGTGAAATCATGATTTGGGGATGGTGATGAACAGTAAAACCCTAATCCCAATTTGCCCAGATTTTCCCCATTTTCGTGCTTGCATGGTTTCATTTCACCAACCAATAGAAATATTTCATTTGCCTGGCTTAAACGGTGTCGTTTCAATTAGTGGACTCAAATATTACCAAAATGCCATTCTTTCAATTCATTTAATTTCATCATTTTATTTCATTTAATCACTCAAACTTCCAAAATTCATAACTTGCCCAATTTCGATCCAATTTGAATGGGATTTTTTGTGTTGTGTTCATCATGATCTCTATTTTTTTATCATTATTTTTCCAGAATTTTTTGGATGAGTGGTTTTTAAATGGCCTTAGGGTTTGTGACATGTGACCAAATTTTGTACACTTTGCCAAATCAATTGTGAAATGATGAGAATGTATCCAATGGCTCCCAAATTTTTTGTGCTCGAACTAGACACATTCATGGTGATTTTGGTATAGAGTTTGTGAATTTATCATTTGTGGTTTGGGAGTTATGATTTTTTGAATTAGGGTGTGACAATTTGTGTCACACCATTGATGTCCAACTTCATGATTTTCATTACCATGCTTCCTTACATCCAAATGACCCCAAATTTTGCATGAACCTACTCTTGTATGTCTAGTTTACATGTGAATTTTCTTGGAATTATTTGTGCCATTTCCTAATTGTTTGAGATTTTCTCCCCTGGTTGGTCAAATGTTGACTTTGTGTGACACATGTTCCCATTTCATTTGTGAAATTCTCATACTTTATTAGATGGACATGAAATTTTACATGAGATAACTAGACATCCTCATCTTTGCCATGGTTTTGATCCCATTCATTTATCATACACCATTTCTGACTTATGATTTTTCTAAGTTGATGCATGTTTGGTTGACTTCCTTAAGCATGTTCAAAATGGCTTTGACTTTCTGATTTTCATTGACTGCCTTCCACTTGTCCAAATGAGTTGAAATTTGACATGCTTACCATGCTATGGATTGTGATTGATCATGATTTATTTGGTGATTTTTGGAAATGTTTTAGTTTGCTTTTGATGCAAGTCTTGCTGTTGACTTCTATGAGCTTCTGTTTGCCATGTTTTGACCTAAATGGTTCATGAAATGATGATAATGATTGATATGGATGTGAACCCAATTGGTTGTGTTTCCTAATTGTTTGAACATGATTTTGGATACTTACCCCTTGCTGTTTGGACTTTCTCATTCACTTTTGACCCTAGGCTCGTCCTAGTGGTCCTGCTACTCACCTTTGAGCTAGTGTTTTCAGGTTGACCATCAAATGGCCATTAAGACCAATTCTGTTGATTGAGCTTGCTTAAAAACCACTGTCTAACTTGTTTGTTTTGTAGGTGGCTTGGCTCACATGCCTTAAGCTTTGTGCCTTGCACATTCACTAGCTTGTGTTGACTGGTTGATGTCTGTTTCATTTTGATTTAACTCTGACTTGTATACTAACATCTGCTTGACTGTTTCAGGTGCTTTAGTTGCTTTTAGTTCCTTGTGAACTTTTGCTTTGCTTTGCTTGTATAAGCAATTTGCATTGAGGTATGTCTCTTTGTCTTCATGTAGTCTGGAAGACCTGGCCTGTTACTTGGCCAGGCAACTGTCTGAAGTCCTCCTTAAGAGGCAATGTTTGTGGATGTTTACTTTTGTCCTTGCATAGAGTCAAAGTCCTCCTAAGTGAAGAGGCAATTGGTGGAAGGTAGGGATATGCAATCTATCCCCCACTATTCAGTGTGTCATCTGCTTTGCTCACACCACTGTGTTGATGCATTTCAGATACAAACCCAAGATCTTGTACAATTGTACAGTTGAGTCAGTTTCAAATGTGTAGAAGGGTTCCCACTTTCTGAACCCACACATTCTTGTCAAATGCTCTCCCAGGCCAGGGATAGAAGCAATGAGGCACACCCCTCATCTCCTTTCATCTGCTTCACCTTAGCCCCGCAATGGCAAGGTTAAGAGCAACATTCACCCCGTTCCAGAGGTTTGTTTGTTGAGGTTGATATGACCCCTCGACTAAAACCTAGCCTTGTTTGAGCCACTTGCTCGTATATAGTGTGTGTTATCTGTGCAAGTTAGGATTGTTTGACTTGCTTCCTGTGCAAGTTAGGATTGTTTGACTTGCTTCCTGTGCAAGTTAGGATTAGTTTAGACTTGCTTCCTGTGCAAGTTAGGTTTTGCTTGGCTTGCTTCCTGTGCAAGTTAAGTGTGTGTGTGGCTTGCTTCCTGTGTGAGCCATGCTTAGGATAGGTTGGCCCTTGTGCCATTTAGCTAGAAACCTTAACTTAGGGTTGATTTGCATGATAACATCTAGGCTCGAGTCGTAGTCTCCCTAGTTGTGTCTCCCTCTGTTATCTGGTTAGGCTAGTCCTTTATCCCTCTGTAGGGGAACTACATCGCCCTGATCTTCATACCAGATGAAGTATGTAGGCAGGAGATTGAGCTGATCTCTCCGGGCGCCCTTTTTCTTTTGTGTGTGTTGTTTGACAGTTATAGGCTCGAGTCCCCGACTCCCTATTAACTTGTTGTGTTGTTGTGTGCTTGGAAGCTGATGTAAGTCCATCGGGTGGCATTTGGGTTCCAGTGTGCGTGTGTTTAGGTTCGGATATCAATGTAAGTCCAGTGATTGGCATTTGGGCTCCATGTTTGCCTTTTTGCGTGTGTTTAGGTTCGGATGCTGATGTAAGTCCAGTGATTGGCATTCAGGCTCCACGTTTGCCTTTGCCTGTGTTTGTTTGTGTGCGTGTCAGCCGAGCTACGAATGCTCTGATTCTTCTCTCGTCCGAGAAGATACGTATGCATAGGATGCGACATCCTAGCGAGCATGTGTCGTTTCCCCAGTCCGAACTACTTCGACTCTGATGTCTATGCCTGATAGACTAAGTAGGCCCAGGATACGATGTCCTGCCGAGTCAGTTTCAGTCAGTTTCTTTTGTCTCTTTTCAGCCAGTGTGCGTGTGTTTGAGCAGTGTTTAGCAACCAATATTCCTTCCTTTAGTGCGTGGATCCCGTAGAGTACTACGGATGCGTAGGGGTGCTAATACCTTCCCTTCGCATAACCGACTCCCGAACCCATTCTCTTTGGTCGCGAGACCATGTTCTTTCCTAGGTTTACTCTGAGCGTTTCCTTTCCCTCTTTTGGGATAAATAACGCACGGTGGCGGCTCTGTTGTTTCTTTCTTTTCCCGCCGGTTTTTCGCGTAATGCGACAGCTGGCGACTCTGCTGGGGATATAGAGAAGTTGACCTGTGCTGGTCCATCTTCCCTAAGCGAGTCTCTCCTAGCGCTCTCTAGGATTAGGGTTTTGGTTGCTGTTTGCTGTTGTATTTATTGCATTCATTGTATATATGTACATTTATTGTTTGCATTGATTGTGTGCATTGATGTTTGCATTCATATTCATTATTCATTACTGGCTGGCTGTCTGTTTTTCTCTGTGTGGGGGGGAGTCAGTTGAGGTAAAAGGTCCAATACCCAGACCATGAGTGAAAATCTAGGATGATTAGGAATAGAGTGATTCATGGGAAGCGGGTGGTATGGCGCCACTTAGCGGAACATTGATATCACGAGCAGTTCAGACCCTGGTGGGATACTGTCGTTACATACTTCGGGTGTGTATATGATAGTATTTCTGCGAAAGGTTATTTATGTTGCGTTTCTCTCAGCTTTACCCTGGCCTAGACTGCACCTGTGAGTGGGGAAGGGTTATTTCATTACAGGTACCGTTGGTGACTCGGTTCTGTTGGTGACTTGGTTCTGATGGTGACTTTGTGTTCAGACAGTGTTCAGTTAACCTTAAGTGGGATTTATGTTCCGATTTTGACTGAAGCTTCGACCTAGTATCAGAGTTTGCACAACCAGCCAGTCCAGTCTGCATCATGTGCATCATAGCATATTTATTTCTCAAAAGAAACGCATTGAAAAAAAAAATCAAAAAATCATCAAAAAAAAAGAGAGAAAAAGAAAAAACTAATCCCTGCATGCATATCATTTCTCAGGTACATTCCAGAGTCTGTCTACTGATAGAGATGACAACGGTCCCCGAGCCGAAGCGGAAGACCTGTTCCTACAGTTTCCACCGTGAGCCGTTGACTCCGCTAGTTGAGTTGGGTAGCCTCGTGATAGATGACCGACTGAAGAGTTTTGTTGGGCGGTACGGAGATATCTTGACAGTATTGAAGACAGTAGTTGACCCGGTGCCTCTGCAGACACTACTTCAGTTTTATGACCCAGAGCTCAGGTGCTTCACTTTCCAGGATTATCAGCTTGCACCCACTCTCGAAGAGTATTCTATCCTATTGAGTATCCCTATTCAGCATCAGACTCCCTTCTTGGACGTCCCAAAGGAGGTCGACTTCAGATTGATTGCCAGAGCTCTCCGGTTGAGTGTTGAGGAAGTTGGTGAGAATTGGAAGCCCTGTGGAGAGGTTGTAGGTCTGCCATTGAAGTTCCTGTTGAGAGTAGCCAGAGTTGAAGCAGAAAAGGGGAATTGGGAAGTTTTTCACGCGCAGCTAGCTGCCATGATCTATGGGGTCATCCTATTTCCCAGTATGCCAAATTTCATTGACTTCACTGCTATCAGCATTTTCATCAGAGGGAATCCAATCCCTTCTCTTCTAGCAGATACTTACTATGCCATTCACAGCAGGCATGGTAAGGGAGGAGCCATCAGGTGCTGCCTGCCTCTTCTGTTCAAATGGTTCATGTCTCTTCTGCCAGCCAGTGGACCATTTGTGGATACCCAGAGCACTCTGAAGTGGACTCAGAGGGTCATGTCGCTCACTTCCTATGACATCAGGTGGCAGTCGTACCGGATGGATGTGAAGGATGTCATCATAAGTTGTGGTGAATTCCGGAGCGTGCCACTCATAGGGACCAAAGGTTGCATCAACTACAATCCAGTTCTTTCTCTTCGCCAGCTAGGGTTTGTTATGAGTGAAAGACCGCTCGAAGCTGAGATGGCCAAAAGTTTTTGTTTTGAGAAGAAGGATGACCCTGCTAAGTTGGAGCAGATAGGGAAAGCCTGGAGAGATGTGGGAGTGAAGGATGGATCCGTCTTAGGGAAGAAGTTTGCCATTGCAATGCCCGATTACACCGATTGGGTAAAGAAGAGAGTGGAAACTTTGCTGCTACCCTATGATAGGATGGAGCCGTTGCAAGAGCAACCACCTTTGGTCCTTGCTGATAGTGTGCCTGCAGAGCACTACAAGCAAGCCTTGATGGAGAATCGCCGTTTGAGAGAGAAGGAGCAAGATACCCAGATGGAGCTGTACAAAGCTAAAGCTGATAAGCTGCACTTGGCCCATCAACTCAGGGAAGTGCAAGGAGAGGATGCTAGCAGAGCAAGGAACAAGAAGAGATCCTACGAGGAGATGGAGAGCATGTTAGACGCAGAACATCGGGAGCGCTTGGGGCTGCAGAGGGTTGAGGCCAGTTATCAGAAGAAGATCAGAGACTTGGAGAAGCAACTCAGAGACAAAGACGCTCAGTTGAAGAAGGAGATGGAGTTGAGACAGAAATCAGAGGACTATCTTGGAGGAGAAGTCTTGGAGCTCAGAAGACAGTTGAAGGAGAAGATCACCCCTCTACCAGAATGTTCAGAATGCACACTGTTGATAGACCAGTGCCATTACCTGAAGACCCTCATTCCAGAAGACCGTCTGTCTTAGTTTGTATCTTCGTTTGTGTTTTGTTGAGAATCACCTCCAGGCTTGTTGGATAGGATTCATTTGTTTATACTCCGTCTTTGGATCTTCATTGTTGAGAATCACCTCCAGGCTTGTTGGATGGGATTCATTTCTTTGTACTCTGTTTATGCGAATTTTCTGTTGACTCGGTGGTATTGACCTTTTTACCCTTATGTATGGATAAGGTTGTCAGTATTTCCCTGTTGTTCTCATCTTCCTTGTATCTGTTTGTTCTCTTGTTGCTGCAGGTTGCCATCTTTTCAGGATGGGTCAGGCTCTTTGAATGCCTGAGAAATGAGCATATCATGTGCATCATACGCATCATTAGCATCATACTCATATCATTTTGCATAACAGGTGTTCTTGGTCGTGGCTTCTCACTCTGGTTCCTGTTTTAGGCAGGATAGCTGATCAACGTCCGCACCGCTACTCAACAAGACTGAATCAACAGAGAAGTATGGATCAATTTCAAGCAGAGTTGGCTGAGATGAAGGCTAGCATGGCCCAGTTTATGAATATGATGCAAGGGGTTGCACAAGGTCAAGAAGAACTCCGAGCCATGGTTCAGAGACAAGAGGCTGCGAATCCACCGATCAACCATGCTCCGCCAGAGGGAGGCCCGGTCGACGATAACAATGTTGCTGCTGCTGTACCCGTCAACAACTATGCTGTAGGTGATGAGTTGGGGGGTATTCGAATCAACGGTCAACCTATTGTTCCAGATGCCGCTAATGCCAGAGTAGTCCGTGCTCCGGCCCGTAATCCTGCTACGATTGTTGACAGACAAGAGGATATGTTCTCTCTGCTCAGTGAAGACGAAGACGTTCTGGGAAGGGTTAATGAGAGGGACCGTAAAGTTGAGGCTCTTGCTGAAAAGATCCGTGCTATGGAAAGTCAGAATTCCCTTGGTTTTGATGTTACTAATATGGGATTGGTTGAAGGTTTGAGAATCCCTCACAAGTTCAAAGCACCGTCCTTCGACAAATACAACGGTACTTCTTGCCCTCGCACCCATGTGCAGGCTTATTATCGAAAGATCTCTGCGTATACCGATGATGAAAAGATGTGGATGTATTTTTTCCAAGATAGTCTATCTGGGGCTTCTTTGGACTGGTACATGGAATTGAAGAGAGATTCGATCCGATGCTGGAGGGATCTGGGTGAGGCCTTCTTGAGGCAATACAAACACAACATGGACATGGCACCGAGCCGGACTCAGCTGCAGAGTCTTTGTCAGAAATCCAATGAGAGCTTCAAGGAGTATGCCCAGAGGTGGCGTGAACTGGCTGCTAGAGTTCAACCCCCTATGCTGGAGAGGGAGTTGACAGACATGTTTATCGGTACTCTTCAAGGTGTGTTTATGGACCGGATGGGGAGCTGCCCATTCGGTAGTTTTTCTGATGTTGTCATTTGTGGAGAGAGGACTGAGAGTTTGATCAAAACTGGGAAGATTCAAGATGCTGGTTCCTCTTCCTCTAAGAAGCCGTTTGTTGGGGCACCTCGTCGAAGGGAGGGTGAAACTAATGCTGTTCAACACCGCAGAGATCAGAATAGAAGTGAATACCGTCAAGCTGCTGCAGTAACCATTCCGACACCTCAACCTCGTCAGCAACAACAACAAAGAGTTCAACAACCGCAACAACAACAACAACAACAGCAACGTCCTTTCCAGCCTAGGCAGAGATTACAGGCTGATAGAAGATTTGATCCTCTGCCTATGTCTTACGCAGAGCTACTACCCGAACTACTCCGGTTAGGGTTTGTAGAGTTGCGTACGATGGCCACTCCAACAGTGCTGCCTCCTGGCTATGATGCTAATGTAAGATGTGACTTTCACTCTGGGGCACCAGGGCATCATACTGAGAAGTGTCGGGCTCTCCAGCACAAGGTTCAAGATTTGATCGATGCCAAGGCAATCAACTTCGCTCCAGTGCCTAACGTTGTGAACAACCCTATGCCTCAGCATGGTGGGCACAGAGTGAACAATATTGAAGGGAAAGAAGCTGAAGATCTGGTTGTTAGTGTTGATGATGTTCAGACTTCTCTGCTAGTTGTGAAGGGCCGTCTGCTGAATGGGGGTGTCTACTCAGGCTGTGATGAGAATTGTTTGGGCTGTGCAGAATCTGAGAATGGTTGCGACCAGTTAAGGGCCGGTATCCAGGGTATGATGGATGAGGGTTGTTTGCAATTCAGTAGGGCTGTAAAAGATCGTGGAACAGTGTCAACTATCACCATTTACTTTAAACCGTCTGAAGAACGTGGACAAAGGGTCGTTAGTGCACCTGCAACGAATGGTACCCCAGTTACCATTCCCGTTCCAGTAACCATCAGTGCTCCGACTACTATCGTTGCGTCTGGAAGAAGGGTTGTTGAGAATAGTAGAGCCGTGCCGTGGAAGTATGATAATGCTTACCGCAGTAACAGAAGGGCTGAAAGTCAGACGAGACCAGTGAATCAAGCTCCAGTGACAATTGGTTTACCGAATAGAGTTCCTGCAACTGTTGGTCCGGCTGTGGATAATGTAGGGGGTCCAGGAGGTTTTACCAGAAGCGGTCGTCTGTTTGCACCACAGCCTCTGAGGGACAATAATGCTGAGGCTCTCGCCAAAGCAAAGGGTAAGCAAGCTGTGGTTGAGGAAGAGCCTGTCCAGAAGGAAGCGCCCGAGGGGTCATTTGAGAAGGACGTGGAGGAGTTTATGAAAATAATCAAGAAGAGTGACTACAAGATTGTAGATCAGTTGAATCAAACTCCGTCCAAGATTTCTATACTTTCACTGTAGTTGTGCTCTGAGGCACACCGTAATGCCTTGCTGAAGATGTTGAATCTGGCTTACGTGCCTCAGGAGATTTCTGTCAATCAACTGGAGGGTGTGATGGCCAATGTGAGCACCAGGCATGGTGTAGGTTTCACTAACCTGGACTTACCGCCAGAAGGGCGAAACCATAACAAAGCCTTGCACATCACCATGGAGTGCAAGGGGGCAGTGTTGTCTCACGTATTGGTAGACACCGGGTCGTCGCTGAATGTGTTGCCTAAGCAGATTCTGAAGAAGATTGATGTGGAAGGGTTTGTGCTTACTCCCAGCGACCTGATCGTTCGTGCTTTCGACGGATCCAAACGTTCTGTGTGTGGGGAAGTTACCTTGCCTGTGAAGATAGGTCCTGAGGTTTTTGATATCATCTTCTATGTTATGGACATCCAGCCCGCTTATAGTTGTTTGTTGGGGCGTCCATGGATTCATGCAGCAGGGGCAGTCTCGTCGACTCTCCATCAAAAGCTCAAGTATGTCTGGAACGGTCAGATTGTGACTGTGTGCGGTGAAGAAGAGATTCTGGTGAGTCATCTATCCTCGTTCAAATATGTTGAGGTGGATGGCGAGATCCACGAAACCTTATGCCAGGCATTTGAGACTGTGGCTCTTGAGAAAGTGGCGTACGCTGAGCAGAGGAAGCCAGGTGCTTCAATTACTTCTTACAAGCAGGCCAAAGAGGTTGTTGATTCTGGCAAAACTGAAGGCTGGGGCAAGATGGTGGATTTGCCGGTTAAAGAAGACAAATTTGGCGTTGGTTATGAGCCTCTCCGAGCAGAGCAGAATGGTCAAGCGGGTCCGAGTACCTTTACCAGCGCTGGGCTGATGAATCATGGTGACGTCTCCGCAACCGGTATTGAGGACTGTGACAGCGATTGTGATTTGGACAACTGGGTTCGCCCGTGTGCACCAGGGGGGTCTATCAACAACTGGACGGCTGAAGAAGTGGTTCAAGTTACTCTTCTGACAGAGTAATTTTCTGTTGTTTTGCATGAAAATCCTACGTTCTGCCCAAGGCGTAGTGATTCATTTTTGTAGGGCCTCATCATGTTTTAATGATTATCATTAATGAAGGACATTTTTTGAAATCAAACTTTGTGATCCCTGTCTTTCAATTTTTTGTTTTCATCTTTTTCAAAAAAAAAAACAATAAAAATGGCAATGTTTTTGTTTTTTGTGACTTTTTTGAACTCTTTTTCTAAAACAAAGCATTAAACATGCAGAAGCGATCTTATGGCATTCACTATGAACAGTTCTGTTATGGCTCAGTATGATTTCGACAATCCCATCTACCAAGCTGAAGAGGAGAGTGAGGAAGACTGTGAACTCCCTGCAGAATTGGTCAGATTACTGAAGCAGGAGGAAAGGGTCATCCAACCTCATCAGGAGGAGTTGGAGGTTGTTAATTTGGGTACTGAGGACGCCAAAAGAGAAATCAAGATTGGGGCTGCTTTAGAGGACTCTGTCAAGAGGAGGCTGATTGAGATGCTGAGAGAATATGTGGAGATATTCGCCTGGTCATATCAAGATATGCCTGGTTTGGATACAGACATTGTGGTGCATCGATTACCTCTTAGAGAAGGATGTCCTTCGGTCAAGCAGAAGCTTCGTAGAACGAGTCCTGATATGGCAACTAAGATCAAGGAAGAGGTTCAGAAGCAGTGGGATGCAGGTTTTTTGGCTGTTACAAGCTATCCCCCATGGGTGGCCAACATCGTTCCTGTGCCGAAGAAGGATGGTAAAGTCAGAATGTGTGTCGATTACCGGGATTTGAATAGAGCGAGTCCGAAAGACGATTTCCCATTACCTCACATTGATGTATTGGTGGATAATACGGCTCAATCCTCGGTATTTTCTTTCATGGATGGTTTCTCCGGATATAATCAGATCAAGATGGCGCCTGAGGACATGGAAAAGACGACATTTATTACACCTTGGGGCACGTTCTGCTATAAGGTGATGCCATTTGGGCTGAAGAATGCTGGTGCTACCTATCAGAGGGCAATGACGACTCTTTTTCATGACATGATGCACAAGGAAATCGAAGTGTACGTAGATGATATGATTGCGAAGTCGCAGACAGAAGAGGAGCACCTGGTTAATTTGCAGAAGCTGTTTGACCGGTTGAGAAAGTTCAAGCTGAGGTTGAATCCGAACAAGTGTACGTTTGGGGTGAGATCAGGGAAGCTTCTAGGCTTCATTGTCAGTGAGAAAGGGATTGAGGTTGATCCAGCGAAAGTCAAAGCTATTCAAGAGATGCCTGAACCGAGAACAGAGAAGCAAGTCCGTGGGTTTTTAGGGAGGTTGAACTACATTGCAAGGTTCATATCTCACCTAACTGCCACATGTGAACCAATTTTCAAACTGCTCAGAAAGAATCAGGCGATCAAATGGAATGATGACTGTCAGAAAGCTTTCGACAAGATTAAAGAGTATTTACAGAAACCTCCAATCCTTATACCTCCAGTTCCAGGGAGACCTCTGATAATGTACCTGTCAGTGACTGAGAACTCGATGGGGTGTGTATTGGGACAGCATGACGAGTCTGGTCGAAAAGAGCATGCCATATACTACCTTAGCAAAAAGTTTACCGACTGTGAAACAAGATATTCACTGCTCGAGAAAACTTGCTGTGCTTTGGCCTGGGCTGCTCGCCGACTGAGGCAGTATATGTTGAACCATACTACCTTATTGATTTCTAAGATGGATCCAGTGAAGTACATCTTCGAGAAACCGGCTCTCACCGGACGCGTTGCTCGTTGGCAGATGATTCTAACAGAATATGATATTCAGTACACGTCACAAAAGGCCATCAAAGGTAGTATTCTGTCAGACTACCTCGCCGAACAACCGATTGAAGATTATCAGCCTATGATGTTTGAATTCCCTGACGAAGACATCATGTATCTGAAGATGAAAGATTGTGAAGAGCCTCTTGTCGAGGAAGGACCGGACCCGGATGACAAATGGACACTGATGTTTGATGGGGCTGTGAATATGAATGGTAACGGTGTTGGTGCAGTGTTGATCAATCCTAAAGGTGCTCATATACCTTTTTCTGCCAGATTGACGTTTGACGTCACCAACAACGAAGCTGAGTATGAGGCTTGTATCATGGGGATAGAAGAAGCCATTGATCTGAGAATCAAAACACTTGACATATTTGGAGATTCAGCTTTAGTGATCAATCAAGTCAATGGAGATTGGAATACGAATCAGCCGCATTTGATTCCGTATAGAGATTACACCAGGAGAATACTGACGTTCTTCAAGAAAGTGAAGTTGTATCACGTCCCCCGGGATGAGAATCAAATGGCTGATGCCTTGGCTACTTTGTCGTCTATGATCAAAGTTCATTGGTGGAATCATGTGCCACATGTTGCGGTGAATCGACTTGAGAGGCCTGCGTATGTGTTTGCAGCCGAGTCTGTTGTGATTGATGAGAAGCCGTGGTATTATGACATCAAGAATTTCCTCAAGACTCAGGAGTATCCTGAAGGTGCGTCGAAGAATGACAGGAAGACCCTGAGAAGGCTAGCTGGAAGCTTCTATTTGAATCAAGATGATGTGTTGTATAAGAGAAACTTTGACATGGTCTTGCTCAGATGCGTGGACAGACCCGAGGCAGACATGTTAATGCAGGAAGTTCATGAAGGTTCCTTCGGTACTCATGCCGGCGGACATGCAATGGCTAAGAAATTGTTGAGAGCGGGTTATTACTGGATGACTATGGAATCCGATTGTTTCAAGTATGCTCGGAAGTGCCATAAGTGTCAAATTTATGCTGATAAGGTGCATGTACCACCAAGCCCTCTGAATATCATGAATTCGCCTTGGCCGTTTGCCATGTGGGGCATTGATATGATTGGGAAGATTGAGCCTACTGCTTCGAATGGGCATCGCTTCATCTTGGTTGCGATTGACTATTTCACCAAATGGGTGGAAGCAGCCTCCTATGCTAACGTTACCAAACAAGTGGTTACCCGGTTCATCAAAAAGGAAATCATATGTCGTTATGGAGTTCCTGAGAGAATCATCACTGACAATGGTTCGAATCTCAATAACAAGATGATGAAAGAGCTTTGTAAAGATTTCAAGATTGAACATCACAATTCTTCTCCTTACAGACCGAAGATGAATGGTGCTGTAGAAGCGGCAAACAAGAATATCAAGAAGATTGTGCAGAAGATGGTCGTTACGTACAAAGATTGGCATGAGATGCTGCCTTTCGCTTTGCATGGGTACCGTACCTCAGTACGTACGTCGACCGGGGCAACCCCTTACTCCCTTGTGTATGGTATGGAAGCTGTCCTACCTGTTGAAGTGGAGATTCCTTCTCTGAGAGTTTTATTGGATGTCAAGCTGGACGAAGCTGAGTGGATTCAAACAAGGTTTAACGAGTTGAGCCTTATCGAGGAGAGACGGTTAGCAGCTGTATGCCATGGACAGTTGTATCAGCGAAGGATGAAGCGAGCCTTTGATCAGAAAGTGCGTCCTCGAAGCTATCAGATCGGTGATCTAGTTTTGAAGAGGATCCTCCCTCCCGGTGCAGATAATAGGGGCAAGTGGACTCCTAACTACGAAGGTCCGTATGTTGTGAAGAAGGTCTTCTCCGGTGGAGCCTTGATGCTTACAACTATGGATGGTGAAGATTTTCCGTCTCCTGTTAACTCAGATGTAGTCAAAAAATACTTCGCATAAATTGACCCGCTGGACAAAAAGAAAAAAAGAGTCCAGACAAAAAAAGGGCATCCCGACGAACCAAAAAACAGAAAGAAAAGGTTCGGGCAAAAATTAGGGATAAAATGAAAAGAATTTGTACACCCGGTAAGTCGAAAACCCGCAAGGGCGGCTTAGGCAAAAAAGGGTATCCCGGTGGATTGAAAACCCGAAAGGGCGATCCAGGCAAAAGTTAGGGATTAAAGCGAAGACTACAGTCTGAGTTGTCTGCACTTCATCGAGCTTTGTCGTCTGCCATCTCGAAAGATGTGATCTGTCCAGACATTCTTCTCAGAAAGCAAGGAGTTGGGAGGAAAACTGATGATCTGTGAGTTATAACAGAATTGGGAAATGGTGGATGCCGTGTTCACATTGCCATTAGGATAGATTTTTTCCTTTTGTGCGCAATTACCTCTTTCTAGGAATTGCTTCCCAATGTAGTTGCCTCTTCAGGCACGTGTTCAATCAATAAAAATTGTTATTCAGATAAATAGCTCTTGTTTTTATTTTTACTGTTTTGTTTGCAAAAATGTCCGAATTTTTGATAAGCATTGCATATAAGAACATGGAGGCTACACAATAACGTGCAGAAAGATAAAACATTTGAAAATCATTTTGAATGTCGAGGACACTTGAGCGTATCTTGTCCATGTATCCCCTGGGGGCATTTTGTTGTTTTTTCAGATTGACATCTGTGAGGACGTTTCCTCAGCAGATTTTTTCCCCAAGCGAGTTTGGAAGCTATCAGAGCTATGTTCCCCTGCAGAGACGTCTGTGGATAGTGCCTTCTATTCCCCAACAGATCTAGGGATTGCCTACCCCCAGCAGGCCTGTATTTGCCGATTTCCTCCCCAAGTGAGGCAGGTTCATTGAAATTTATCTCCAGCATTTATTCTACCTGTGGATTGAAGGATATCCCCAGCGGAGTTTACCTTTCCCCAGCAGCAGAGCTATGCTTCAACATGAGTGTGAAGTCGCTTTACCGTTCCCCCAAGCAGAGTTCCCCGCAGAGTATTTCCCCAAGAGGAGTCTCCCCACAGAGTTAGAGTATCTGATCATTTCGGCTCCCCAGCCGGAGTTTTTCATCATTTTGCATTTTGCATGTAGTAATCATTGCATCCTCAAAAATCGCGTAGCATTTCCATTCAATATGGAGCATTACGCCATGGAAAAATTCAAACATATGCATTCATGTGTTAACTTCACCAGACCATATCCCCGGCAGAGGCGGATCATTTCATTAGCACAACAAGTCTGCTACAGTTGCTTCGACAGCATTCAGAATTGATTATTCCCACAGAGGTTTATTTCCTCACCCGATGGTGACAGAGGTTTATTTCCTCACCCGATGGTGACAGAAGTTTGTTTCTCCCCAGTGAGACCCTCCAGCAAGTGATCAGCCTCGCCTTGACATATCTCAGATGTCGTTCTTGTGATACCAGTAAATGTCATGTCAACACCCGCGCGTGTTTATCATTTTTGGTGTCGGTAAACGCCATTCTTTCGATGTCTGTAAACGTCGAGTATACCCAGACATCAGTAAATGTCTGGTCATTTTTTTGGTGTCGGTAAACACCATTGCTTCGGTGTCTGTAAACATCGGTATTATCTGTAAATGTCTGGTCGATCTTTTTGGTGTCTGTAAACATCATCTTTCGATGTCTGTAAACGTCGAGTATACCCAGACATCAGTAAATGTCTGGTCATTTTTTTGGTGTCGGTAAACACCATTGCTTCGGTGTCTGTAAACATCGAGTCTCACTCCAGTCATCAGTAAATGTCTAGTCATCATTTTTGGTGTCGGTAAACACCATTGTTTCGGTGTCTGTAAACATCGGTATTATCTCCAGTCATCAGTAAATGTCTGGTTATTATTGTTGGTGTCTGTAAACACCATTGCTTCGGTGTCTGTAAACATCGAGTCTCACCCCAGTCATCGGTAAATGTCTGGTCATTTTTTGATGTCGGTAAACATCATCCTTCGATGTCTGTAAACATCGAGTCTTTTCTGCGGTCATCAGTAAATGTCTGATAATCCCCAGCTAGAAATCCCCAGAAGCCGTCGGTAAATGTCTTGTCTGATTACACCACAAAGATTTTGTTCCTCCCCAAGTGGAGATGCCATCGGTAAATGGCCCCGTTTCTTCGATGTCGGTAAATATCAGATTCCCAGTTGCAGTAGCCATCGGTAAATGGCCGAGTTGAAGTCGATATCGGTAAATGTCAGGTTTCTTTGAAGCCACCATCGGTAAATGGTCTTGCTTCCTTTCACATCAGATTTGTTTCCCAGCAGCCATCGGTAAATGGTCTTGCTGAAGTTGATATCGGTAAATATCAAGTTTCCAGTTTCTAATCATCGGTAAATGGTTTCGCCTTTCTGAAGTTGTCAATTGCAGGCGTCATCGGTAAATGACATGGTTCCTTTTGTATCATATCCAGTTGGTGCAAATTTCTACGGTTCTTTGGTATTCAATCCCTGTTTACCCTGAAAGTCTGACAGCCGTTGCTATCATCCGTTCGGGTTCCCAGCTGATTGAATAGGGGCAGCTGTAGCACCTCAAATTTGCACCTATCATTGTACATACATTTTCATATTAGGTCATAGCATATCATGGTCCATTGCATAGCATTGCATTGCCTCTTTTGCCTCAAGTGCAAGCCGATCAAGGAATTAGGTCAAACTGATCAGGAGATCAGTCAGACAAGCAAGCAAGCACAATTCTCAAGGAGCCAAGGCCCTAGGGTTTGTCCAACAAGATCACATGACTTGGAGGTCCATTTGAAGTGTTCAAGTCAAGGGTTGAAGGCTTGGAGATCATCAGTTCATACACAGACAGTCAAAAGTCAAAGAAAGTCAACTGTCAGTCAAAGCAGTGGATGGTGGCCATTCTTGTGGAATTTGGGCACCATGATCAATAATCAAGAGTTCATACAACTTGGGACATCATTTGAAGTCAAATTCTCAAGGAATTAGGGTTTGGAATTCATCAGAAGAGGCTCAGTCAGGCAGAAACCCTAAAAGTCAACTGTCCATTTAATCAGTGATTTGATGATTGGAATTGGTTTGTGAGAGCTCATTCATGGCCAAATAGTCTTCATATATCATGCCAAACACCATCATGGAAGAATTTGAAGCCAAATCAGAAATTTCCCAAAATGGAAACTGGACCTGTAACTGAAACTTACCAAAAATGGAAAGTCTTGATCCTCAAAATTACATCTTGATACAAGCTTCAAATGAATTTTTGCCCAACATGAAAGTTGAAGATCTTGTTCTCCCATTTCCAAAAAGTCCAAGAACTCTCAATTCCCATGTGTGGTTGGCAAGTTATGATCGAATCGATTTCAGAAAATCTTGAACTTCAAAAGGCCATATCTCTCAAACCGTTTGGCCAATTTGGGTGGGGTTTTTTCCTACAAGTCACATTTGATCCCCTCTTTCCAAAAATATAAATTTCATGAGCCAAAACTTCACCAATCAAAATGGCATTTTTTGACTTATCTCATTTAAATGCAAGTTTGACCAATGTTTGACTTTTTGATTTAATCATCTTTTAACCATTTGGCCATTGGAATATGTTCAGAAATGTTATTTAAAATATGTTTGCAAGGTCATTTCATGAAGTACATACAGCCCATGCTAGTTTGCTTGATTTTTGGAAAGAAAGTACAACTTTCAACCACCATATCCCACATATCCATGAGCCATGCCTTGTACCACAAAGGCAGCAGAATTGTCCATGATTTTCTGTCATGAGAAGTCAGTAATGGCAGCCATTTGACAGCAGAAGAAGCATGGTCCACTCTCTCAAAAAACTCACCTTGCTGTTACATTTCAAAAAGCTGTCAAAAGGATTTCCAAAACAACAAAGACCTTGCCTTGGACTGCACCACAACCTAGCAGAGTATATCTCATTATTTTTCTGTCATGGACAAACACATTGGCTAGGAGCAGACCAACCAAAAAAAAAGAAAGCCTAACTCACCTTGCTGTTTGCATTTTCAAGATTTCTGGTCCAAAACACAAAAGCACCAAAACCCTGCCTTGCCAAAAGCAACATGAAGGAGCAGATTATGTTCATTTCCTGTCATGTGAAACACTACTAGGAGCAAAACCAACAGAACTTCATTGATGCTAAACAAAACCACATTTTGACAAGATTGCAAGATGCTGTTCAAAACTGCCCAGAGCCACAAGACAGCATTTTTTTCATGATGATTTTCTGTCAAGAACAAATTCTAGGGGCAGCCACACAAGCCATAAGCCATCAGATTGCCAACAGAGCTTGATCCACTCTCTCAAAATTCACCTTGTTATTTGCATTGAAGATTTTCTGTCAAAAGAACCTAAAAAACCCCTCTCCTTGCATTTACCAAATCATTCCAAAACTCACAAAATGAACTAAGCCTGGCTTTGATACCATCCAAACTGCATTTCCTGCCATCAAAATAAACCAGTAGCAGCAGCCTCTAATCAACTTCACATTTCTCAAGCTTCACTTTTGATGCATTTACCAAAAGCAGCCCAAATTTCCAATGAACAAACCATGGCCTAGCTTGAGAACATCAAACCTCACTTGCTATCATGAAAGAGCAGTAGCAGACCACCAAAACTTGATTCATTTTTCTAAACATCATCTCATCTTGGCATTTGTCAAAAGTATGTCCCAAAGCCAAAAGAACTGAAGCATGGCATTTTGTTGTTTCCACATCTCTTCATCATGTTAAACCAACAGCAGCCAACCTAACCAACAAACACAAACCAACTTCACTCATGAGAAACTCATTTTGGCCATGTTCCAAAACTGTCTAAAACACTCAAGGAACTAAGCCTGGCTTGACCATATCCTCCATCATTTTCCTGTCATGAAAAACCAATTGCAGCCTCATAAACCATTTTGGCCAAGGCAAATTCATTATGCACCCTCATCCTGAAAACTCACTTTGTTTTGCATTTCTAAAACAGTCAACAAAAACACCCTAAAGACTAAACCTTGCCTGGCTGGATACAGTATTTTATCAGCATTTTCTATCACTTGTAGACACAACTAGCATCCATCAAAACTCATTGGCATACTGAAACTCACTCATCCTAAGAAACCTCACCTTTGTGCATTTCTCAAACAACAGTCCAAAACTTCCAAAGGGGTTGAACTTTGCCTTGCTTAAACATCATCCAAACACCTTTCTAAGCTCATTGCAATCACTTTTTCACAACTGGAAGCAACTCTTCTAAATGCTGTTTTAAAGGGACATCTTCCATGGCAATCCAAGTTTGAGCACATTCCAAGCATCCACAAGCCAAAGCTCTTCAACCAATCAACACTTGGAAAGCTTTGCTTCATCTGTCTCACCATTAAAAGGCCAAAACCACACTGTTTCTCATTCTGCTTCAAAAATAGGTATGGATTCGACCTCCCTCTTTTGTCAAATTGGTATATGCTTTCAAAAGGTCTTTCTATGCTGGTTGTCATGATGCTTTTACTTTTTGAAATGGTTGCTTATTCATGAAGATATATCATTTTGAAGTTTGGTGTTAAGATTTGTTTTTGGTCGATTCATGAGCATGTTGGTGTTTTAATGGAAATCAATGAGGGATTCATGCTTGTCATTGTTTGCTGATCATTTCCATATATTCAATTTTGATTTTTGGACAAGTTTGTGAAATCATGATTTGGGGATGGTGATGAACAGTAAAACCCTAATCCCAATTTGCCCAGATTTTCCCCATTTTCGTGCTTGCATGGTTTCATTTCACCAACCAATAGAAATATTTCATTTGCCTGGCTTAAACGGTGTCGTTTCAATTAGTGGACTCAAATATTACCAAAATGCCATTCTTTCAATTCATTTAATTTCATCATTTTATTTCATTTAATCACTCAAACTTCCAAAATTCATAACTTGCCCAATTTCGATCCAATTTGAATGGGATTTTTTGTGTTGTGTTCATCATGATCTCTACTTTTTTATCATTATTTTTCCAGAATTTTTTGGATGAGTGGTTTTTAAATGGCCTTAGGGTTTGTGACATGTGACCAAATTTTGTACACTTTGCCAAATCAATTGTGAAATGATGAGAATGTATCCAATGGCTCCCAAATTTTTTGTGCTCGAACTAGACACATTCATGGTGATTTTGGTATAGAGTTTGTGAATTTATCATTTGTGGTTTGGGAGTTATGATTTTTTGAATTAGGGTGTGACAATTTGTGTCACACCATTGATGTCCAACTTCATGATTTTCATTACCATGCTTCCTTACATCCAAATGACCCCAAATTTTGCATGAACCTACTCTTGTATGTCTAGTTTACATGTGAATTTTCTTGGAATTATTTGTGCCATTTTCTAATTGTTTGAGATTTTCTCCCCTGGTTGGTCAAATGTTGACTTTGTGTGACACATGTTCCCATTTCATTTGTGAAATTCTCATACTTTATTAGATGGACATGAAATTTTACATGAGATAACTAGACATCCTCATCTTTGCCATGGTTTTGATCCCATTCATTTATCATACACCATTTCTGACTTATGATTTTTCTAAGTTGATGCATGTTTGGTTGACTTCCTTAAGCATGTTCAAAATGGCTTTGACTTTCTGATTTTCATTGACTGCCTTCCACTTGTCCAAATGAGTTGAAATTTGACATGCTTACCATGCTATGGATTGTGATTGATCATGATTTATTTGGTGATTTTTGGAAATGTTTTAGTTTGCTTTTGATGCAAGTCTTGCTGTTGACTTCTATGAGCTTCTGTTTGCCATGTTTTGACCTAAATGGTTCATGAAATGATGATAATGATTGATATGGATGTGAACCCAATTGGTTGTGTTTCCTAATTGTTTGAACATGATTTTGGATACTTACCCCTTGCTGTTTGGACTTTCTCATTCACTTTTGACCCTAGGCTCGTCCTAGTGGTCCTGCTACTCACCTTTGAGCTAGTGTTTTCAGGTTGACCATCAAATGGCCATTAAGACCAATTCTGTTGATTGAGCTTGCTTAAAAACCACTGTCTAACTTGTTTGTTTTGTAGGTGGCTTGGCTCACATGCCTTAAGCTTTGTGCCTTGCACATTCACTAGCTTGTGTTGACTGGTTGATGTCTGTTTCATTTTGATTTAACTCTGACTTGTATACTAACATCTGCTTGACTGTTTCAGGTGCTTTAGTTGCTTTTAGTTCCTTGTGAACTTTTGCTTTGCTTTGCTTGTATAAGCAATTTGCATTGAGGTATGTCTCTTTGTCTTCATGTAGTCTGGAAGACCTGGCCTGTTACTTGGCCAGGCAACTGTCTGAAGTCCTCCTTAAGAGGCAATGTTTGTGGATGTTTACTTTTGTCCTTGCATAGAGTCAAAGTCCTCCTAAGTGAAGAGGCAATTGGTGGAAGGTAGGGATATGCAATCTATCCCCCACTATTCAGTGTGTCATCTGCTTTGCTCACACCACTGTGTTGATGCATTTCAGATACAAACCCAAGATCTTGTACAATTGTACAGTTGAGTCAGTTTCAAATGTGTAGAAGGGTTCCCACTTTCTGAACCCACACATTCTTGTCAAATGCTCTCCCAGGCCAGGGATAGAAGCAATGAGGCACACCCCTCATCTCCTTTCATCTGCTTCACCTTAGCCCCGCAATGGCAAGGTTAAGAGCAACATTCACCCCGTTCCAGAGGTTTGTTTGTTGAGGTTGATATGACCCCTCGATTAAAACCTAGCCTTGTTTGAGCCACTTGCTCGTATATAGTGTGTGTTATCTGTGCAAGTTAGGATTGTTTGACTTGCTTCCTGTGCAAGTTAGGATTGTTTGACTTGCTTCCTGTGCAAGTTAGGATTAGTTTAGACTTGCTTCCTGTGCAAGTTAGGTTTTGCTTGGCTTGCTTCCTGTGCAAGTTAAGTGTGTGTGTGGCTTGCTTCCTGTGTGAGCCATGCTTAGGATAGGTTGGCCCTTGTGCCATTTAGCTAGAAACCTTAACTTAGGGTTGATTTGCATGATAACATCTAGGCTCGAGTCGTAGTCTCCCTAGTTGTGTCTCCCTCTGTTATCTGGTTAGGCTAGTCCTTTATCCCTCTGTAGGGGAACTACATCGCCCTGATCTTCATACCAGATGAAGTATGTAGGCAGGAGATTGAGCTGATCTCTCCGGGCGCCCTTTTTCTTTTGTGTGTGTTGTTTGACAGTTATAGGCTCGAGTCCCCGACTCCCTATTAACTTGTTGTGTTGTTGTGTGCTTGGAAGCTGATGTAAGTCCATCGGGTGGCATTTGGGTTCCAGTGTGCGTGTGTTTAGGTTCGGATATCAATGTAAGTCCAGTGATTGGCATTTGGGCTCCATGTTTGCCTTTTTGCGTGTGTTTAGGTTCGGATGCTGATGTAAGTCCAGTGATTGGCATTCAGGCTCCACGTTTGCCTTTGCCTGTGTTTGTTTGTGTGCGTGTCAGCCGAGCTACGAATGCTCTGATTCTTCTCTCGTCCGAGAAGATACGTATGCATAGGATGCGACATCCTAGCGAGCATGTGTCGTTTCCCCAGTCCGAACTACTTCGACTCTGATGTCTATGCCTGATAGACTAAGTAGGCCCAGGATACGATGTCCTGCCGAGTCAGTTTCAGTCAGTTTCTTTTGTCTCTTTTCAGCCAGTGTGCGTGTGTTTGAGCAGTGTTTAGCAACCAATATTCCTTCCTTTAGTGCGTGGATCCCGTAGAGTACTACGGATGCGTAGGGGTGCTAATACCTTCCCTTCGCATAACCGACTCCCGAACCCATTCTCTTTGGTCGCGAGACCATGTTCTTTCCTAGGTTTACTCTGAGCGTTTCCTTTCCCTCTTTTGGGATAAATAACGCACGGTGGCGGCTCTGTTGTTTCTTTCTTTTCCCGCCGGTTTTTCGCGTAATGCGACACTGACACATTTCAAAAATTAAGGTATTTTAACATTTAGAGTAAATGGTGAAAATTGTGGCGGTTTTGAAGTACTGTTACGTTGGTTTTAAATGCTACAATTTACCAAAAACAGAATGGTTAGTTTCAAAATCATTTTAAAAGATGCATAAAAGGTTTAAGATGAATATGCATGATTTTTCTGAGCAATTAAGATATATATACTTGAATTTTAATGTATATTCAACCATCTTGATTCTTCCATTAATTTTCCAAAGCTTTTTTTTATAATTTGAACTTGATTGCTCTAGTCTTCAAGCTTTGACTTCTTCTTTTTGTTGATGTGTTTGTCCTCATCAAAACTATAACGAAGGACAAGAGGAAATCTTCTTCATATTCTCCCCCTTTTTGATGATGACAAACTATCCTTTGAAATTTAACTTGTTCATCAAAGAGTTGATTAAATATGTGATTTTTTGAAATGTTGAGTAGCAACTAGAATCTTCCCCTATCTTGTATATCTCCCCCTTGATTTTTCAATTCCAGGCATTCTCCTCTGAAATAATTATGAATAAGAACATATACAATACCTACTATTTCTCCCCCTTTTGACATCATAAAAAAGAAGACAAAGTAGAATAAAGTACAAAGCAAAGTGATAATATAGGAAGGATATATTTATAATTGAAAATTAATAGCATAAAATTAGACACTTATCTCCTTCAAGGATTTGATGTCAAAGTTGATGTCAATATTGATGCATATTCAAAACATATTTTCAATTAATAAAACTTTTAGAAACTACCATATCATATGATCTTGTGTCTTGAAGGATCAATCTTGATTTGATAATGCTTGCATATGACCTCCAAGTACCTACAAAACAATTAGTTACATCTAGGTACCCAATTTTCTTTGGATCCTTTTGGGTTAGATATCTTCCTCACCCACACATACTCACTACAAAAAATACCATAATTTCTTATAAGCAAATATTAATAGTATGACCTTTTTCTTTACAAAGGAAACAAGTAGGTCTAAAAATATGATTCTTATTATAAAACCTTTTATGATGATTTATAACATGTTCTTTCTTTGATTCTACATTGTTGAAGTCATTTTCATATTTCATAATTATTTGGTTTAATTCAACAATTTTAGACTCAAAAGAGATGAACAATTATTGCATGTTGGATTTTTAATTAAGTCTAACAACACTTCAGTGTTATTAGCCTTACTTTCTAGATTTAAAATAGTTTTCTATTGACTTGAATATTTTTTATAAAATTTCAAAAGTTCTTCATGTAATTCATGAAAAACACTTTTTAATTCATCATAAGATGGAATATCATCGGTTTCAGAATCACTAATCTCATGTTCTTCATCACTTGAAGATGAACTTATTTCATTGTTATCCCATGCTACACATGATTTATTTTCCTTTTTGTGATTATTGTTTTTGAATTTTTGTTTCTTTTCAAGTGTAGGACATTTACTCTTGACATGTCCCTTTTTTTCCACATTCAAAACATGTAACTCTTCTTGTTGGTGCTTCTTTGTGAATGGTCTCCTTTTTCCTTTCTTTTCTCAAGAACTTTTCAAACATTTTAATAAGATCATCATCGTCATCAGTGGATTCCTCCTCTTGATTGCTATCATGAAATTTGACTCTTGTCTTTAATACAACATCTTTTGAATCTTTTACTTATATTTCATGTTGCTCTAATCTTTCAAGTTCTATTCCATGCTCTTGAAGTTTTCCGAACGAGGAAGCGGACGTCATGGTAGAAAGACTCTTCTTTTATGATATTGATGTCACCTTTGGTTACCATTCCCTGGTTAAAGACCTAATAACTTTAAGATTTAATTCATCATTAGTGAAAGTCTTACCGAAAGCAATTATGTGATCGGTTAAGTGAACAAATCTCTTTTGTAGAGCAGTGATTGATTCTTTGGGTTGCATTCTGAACATCTCGTACTCTTGGCTTAAGGTATTTAATATAGACCTTTTAACTTCATGGGTTCCTTCATGTGTTTCAACTAGAGTATCTCAAATTTCCTTTGCGATTGCACCCTGAGAAACACGGAAAAATTCATCCATGCTAAGAGCGCTCTGAAGTATATTGATTGCCTTTTGTTGTAGAGAACCTTTTTCTTACCATCCCCGTCCCATGCACTCTTAATCTTTATTGTCCCTACATTGTTGATAACAATCATGGGAACAAATGGACCATTTTCAATGGCATCCCAAATTTCTTCGCCTTGTGCTTCTAAATGTGCCTTCATGCGAATTTTCCAAAAATTGAAGTATTCATCACAAAATAATAGAGGTTTGTTATTGTTGCCACCATCTCTGAACACGGGGTTTGCATAAGACATTATGGATCACAAGAGCAGATTACTTGAACCTGCTCTAATACCAATTGTAAGTTTATGCATGGTCTCTAAGATGGGGGTGAATTAGATTTATTGGATTTTTTTTCAATTTGAAGCGTTAGCACTAATTTTGTTATTTTTCAGAAATGATATGAAATTAAATATGATGAAAAAATAAATGCATAAAGTAAAGGACACAACGATGTATATTGGTTCCCCTAACAATCCGAGAGTACTCCAGTCCCGTCACTCCCTGTGAGAGATTTTCCACTATGTCATATCTTTGTACAAGTCTTCCAGCAAGGCCTATCATACCACCTTTTAACATAAGCAACACAATCAATAAGGAAAATCCCCTTATGATCCTCCCTTACAAAGTGAAACAAGAGAACAATCCTCCCTCATTCACTCTCTTGTTTTCAACAATCCTGGACAGCAAGGAAATCAGAACAATCTAAATTTTTACAAGTGCTTGAAGTTATATAACAATGTATATTAATTCCTAGAATTGATCTTCTCTATCAAATAGGAAATTCAAAATATGTAACAGTGCTAAATGATTATAGTTTTGAAATTTTCAGAGATGAATGAAAATGTATGCAAAAATTTCAAACAAAAATTTAAGTCACAAGGCACTTGTTTTGAAAACGAGAGAGTAATAAGTTTAAATTGCTATAAAAGAGAGATGAGTTTCAAACTCTGAAATGCATGTTATATATAGTGCCTTAGCACCTCTCTAAAAGTGTGTGTATGCATGAAAAGATTCCATAGTTGATAATAGCATTCAAAAATTCGTTTGGATCAGAAAATGAGTGAACCACTGCCACTACTTCAGTGGTAATCGGTTACCAAAAAGAGCATAACCGGTTACACCTGAAACGGTACTCAAAAATTGAATATTTGAATGTGTAAACGGTTACTAGAAATGTTGTAACCGGTTACACCTAACACATTTTTAAAAATTAAGGTATTTTTACATTTTGAGTAAATGGCGCAAATTGTGTCGGTTTTAAAGTACTGTTAGGGCGGTTTCAAATGCAATTACCAAAAACAGAATGGGTAGTTTCAAAATCATTTTAAAAGATGCATGAAAGGTTTAAAATGAATATGCATAATTTTCCTGAGCAATTAAGATATATATATTTGAATTGTAATGCATATTCAACCATCTTGATTATTCCATTAATTTTCCAAAGTTTTTTTTTTAATTTGAACTTGATTGCTCTAGTCTTTAAGCTTTGACTTATTTTTTTTTGATGTGTTTGTCTTCATTAAAACTATAACCAAGGACAAGAGGAATTCTTCTCATATGTTGAAGAATCAATACATGCCAGATTCGATGATAAGCTTGACTCTGAAAAGTTAAAGCTAGTTGAGAAATTTGTAGATCTGGAGATCACTTATTCAGGTTCTGAAGGAAATAATTTAGAAACCAAAGAATATAAAGTAAAAGACTCTGAAGCTCCTCAATCAGAAGATGTTAAAGCTCATATCTCTCTGAGAAAGCACAAACAGAGATATTCATATTCTGAAGAATTGATTACGGGAGACAAGTCTGAACATATCAGAACCAAATCCTCAGTCAAACCTTCTAAAGAGACTCTTATTGGTTTGGTGTCTCTAATAGAGCCTACATCAATTGATGAAGCACTTCTGGGCATATAATGGATTTTGTCTATACAAGAGGAACTCAATTAATTCTCCAGAAATGACGTGTGGGATCTTGTGCCAAGACCCAAAGAAACTCACGTTGTTGGAACAAATTGGGTCTTCAAAACTAAGCTGAACAAACAAGGAGAAGTAGTAAGAGACAATGCTCAATTGGTAGCACAAGGTTATAGTCAACAAGAGGGGATTGACTATAATAAACCTTTGTACCAATTGTCGGGTTAGAGATTTTTCGTCTCTTAATTTCCTTTATTATTAATCATAATATCATCTTATATCAGATGGATTTTAAGAGTGCATTTTTGAATGGTTACATTACTGAAGAAGTGTATGTACACCAACCCCCTGGTTTTGAAAATCCTAAAAATACAGATTTTGTTTTCAAGCTTAAGAAATCATTGTATGGTCTGAAATAAGCTCCGAGAGCATGGTATAAAATACTAAGCAATTTTATTTTAGAAAATGATTTCCATAGAGGGAGAGTTGATACAACACTATTCTGTAAGTCATTCAAAAATGACATTCTTATTATTCAAATTTACGTTGATGACATCATATTTGGTTCTGCTAATGCTACTTTGTGCAAGGAATTTGCTAAGAATATGCATACAGAGTTTGAGATGAGTCTGATGGGAGAACTCAAGTTATTTCTGGGGACTCAAATTAATCAAAGTCCAGAAGGAACATACATTCATCAAAGCAAGTACACCAAAGAACTTCTGAAGAAGTTTGACATGTTAGAATACAAGATGCAAAAGATTCTTATGCATCCTACATGTATCCTTGAGTAGGATGGGGTAAGTGCTAAGGTAGAACAAAAGGCATACAGAGGTATGATTGGTTCTTTTTTGTACTTGACTGCTTCTAGACCTGACATTTTGTTTAGTGTATGTTTGTGTGCTCGCTTCCAATTAGGTCCTAGAGAGTCCCACTTAACAGTTGTTAAGATAATCTTCAAGTATCTAAAAGGTACGATTAACCTTGGCTTGTATTATAAAAGATCTAAATACTACAAGCTAGTGGGTTATTGTGATGCTGATTATGTTGGAGACACACTTGATAGGAAAAGCACTTTTAAAAGTTGTCAGTTTTGGGGAGATATTCTAATCTTATGGTCTAGCAAAAGACAATCAACAATGGCACTTTCAACTACTGAAGTTGAATACATTGCAAACTTTGGATGCAACACTCAAATGCTCTGAATGAAAAGTCATCTAGAAGATTTCCATATATATGAGAGTAACATTCATATACTCTGTGATAATAATTCTGCTATTTGTTTATCTAAGAATTTCATTTTACATTCTAGAGAAAACATATTGAGATAAATCATCACTTTATACGTGACTATGTTCAAAAGAGAATTTTAAATCTAAAATTTATTGATATAGACCATCAATGGGTTGATATCTTTACAAACCCCCTTGATGAAGATAGATTCATTTCATTCTGAAAATTTTGAAAATGCACTTATGTCCAAAATGGAAAGGATGTTTTCTCAGAATGTTAATCTCTAAGAATTGAAAAATGAGACTCTGAGATTTGTTGGTTGTTCTGAATGCCTGAGTCTTCTGAAGTGAGAAGGTTTCATAAGTTCAGATGTATCCAGTCAGAACTTGTTTGGTTAAACAAATCTATTTTAAGGATACTGAACAATTTTTCATTAAATAGTTATCAATCAATATCGATTAGTGGAGCAATGTTAAGATAACTGTCTTAGAAAACTGAATTGTTTTTTATCTAATGATGTGACACATTAGGTGAATAAATCCTGGAATTAGGTAAAATCTTTGACGCTTTACCCCCTTGTCAGAATTTTTGCTTTTCTCTAAAAAATTCCATGATTGCAAAAACGTCTATTTAAACCCACTTCACTCACTTCATACACTTTCGCTACTACCACAACCTATACTTTCTCTCTTTGAACTTTAAACTTTCAGCAAACCCTAAAACCCTCTTCTTCATCAACAATGACATCTTCACAACAATATGCTCGACAAGTTCAAGAACAACAACATCCTTAACAACAAGAGCAAGTACTTGAAGGACTTCAATAACTCACGTTGTCTACTCCAGTTGAAAAGTTAAACATATTGTGTGAATTTTTGGTGGAATTTGATAACCTCAAAGAAAATGGGCATGATCTATTTGGAACCTTGAGATTTCAAGGATGGGAAGGTTACTTTGAATGTTTAAAAGGACCAGTTTACGATGAGTTAGTTAAGCAATTCTGGATTTTTGTTGAGGCTATGAATCTTCAAGTGATTTCATATGTATTGGGTCATAAGATCTCCATTTCTGAGAAATCTATTGCTACTCATCTGGACCACGATGGTTCTGGAAGGTGTTATTTTGGTATGCTTGCCAAGAAAAGTAAGATGGAATATATTGCAAAAGTAATCTTTAATAAATGAAAGCCATCTTCCAATCCTAAACGTATTCATGACAATCTTATAATCTGGTTTAAGATCATTCTTTGGTGCATTCACCCCAGAGCTTTGTCAAACACTCCAGATTACATTAACACTAATTAGAAGCACTTATTATACTATTTATCAGTTGGTGACAAGATAAATCTACCCTCAATTATTTTGAAATATTTGAGGGAAATGATTAAGGAAACAAGGAATGAATCTCCTAAGATGAGAAATTGGATATCTTTAGGTAGGTTGATTTCTGACATCTTGTTTGAAAGCAAAATTGTGTAGAAGATTATGGATGCAGGAATGACCAAGGAAGTTGATTTTACAACTGGGGAGAATTTCAATGGACATACTCTGAATAACATGTGCTTGATTATAAATGTCATTGAACCTTCGGAATTCCTAGACAGGACTGAAGGTGAGAAAAACAAGAAAGGGGGGGTTTGAATTGTTTGAAAAATAAGCGCTTTTGCAAAAAGAAATCACACAATGATTTTATACTGGTTCGCTTATAACACAAAGCTACTCCAGTCCACCCGGCCAAGGTGATTTCGCCTTCAACAAGGACTTAATCCACTAATCTTGAAAGATTACAAACAACCCCTAAGAGAGAATAAAATCTCTTAGTCCTCTCAAGTCTACAGACTACCAAGAGTCACTTGAGGAAATCAAATAAAAATAAGATACAAGATGTGTAATCTAGAGTGCTTCTAAGAAAGCAAATATTACAAACTTAAGAACAAATTTTTCACTTGATAAGCAAAAGCTTAGTGAAATTCTTTGAAGAACAAAGATGTTTTTCTTGAGCGTGATATAATTTCAGTATAGTTTTGGCTAGTTATTTCTTGTTTTTACTGAATGAGATTTCTTCTCTATTTATAGGAGTTGGAGTAGAGTTGAAGTAGCGTTGAATCTGTTGGATATTGAGATGTAGTTACGCCATTCCATTAATAGCTTCTGCAGTAGACTTTTTCTCTTAGAAGTGACTACTTACCACAATTAGTATCTTCTCTCTTGGAAGTGGAGATTAACGTCTCTTTCTTATTGAGGAAATCCATTTGCAGAATTTTAACTTGGCTTAAACGTTACTTCATCATGATTAACAATTCTGATTAGAGTCTGTGTGTATCTGGAGAAACTAGCTTCTGATGTTATCTCTTGAAAGTTCAGATGGCGCTGATAACTTCAGAATTTACAGAGGCATTAGTTCAGAGTCAGAGCTTCTAGACTTTACTTTATGTTCAGATGCTTCTGATACTTTGTAGTTTTGTCCAGAGTCAGAGCTTCTTGAATGAGATTCCTCTTTAGATGCTTCTGATACTTGAGATTTTGCATCTGATCTTGTTTTGCATCTGATGACATCATCAGATTTATTTCTTCTTTCTTTAGAACCCTGCACACTTAGAAACTTTTCGTTAGGGTGCCATTTTTGGTTTCATCCTTTGTTATCATCAAAATCAAGGAATCTGTTGTAGAACAATTTTTGTTCTTACAATCTCCCCCTTTTTGATGATGACAAAACAAATAAAATTATCAGATGAAACTTGAAAAAATATTAGATCAGATAGACAAAAGCTCCCCCTGAGTTAGTACTAGGGAGTTCAGAAGTTCTTACCAGAGCTTTCCAAGCAATAAGATTTCTGAAAACTTTCTGCAAATGCTTAACTTTAAAGTTAGAGTTATTTAATCAGAGCTATTATTTAATCAGAGCTATTTATATCAGAACTAATTCTATAATTGTTGCAGAATGCTTAAGGTTTTAGACATAATTTTCATCAGAGCTATTTAATAATTTCTCCCCCTTTTTGGCATAATCAAAAAGGCATAAAAAATAAAAAGAATAATAAAGAGAAAAACACTTCATTAAAAAGCACAAAGGCAAACAACAGTCAAAACATTAGATTCAACAGAATATCAGAGCTAAAAAGAAAGACAGAAGCAAAAACACTTAGGCAAACAAACAAAAATAAATCCTAAGTGCCTAAGGGTTTGGAGGTTGAGGAAGTCTCTGAAGCAACATGGCAAACATGTTCTGGATGTTTTCATTCAAAGCATCTTGTTTGTCCATCCTGGCACGAAGCTCATTCTGATCTTTCTTGATCTCTTGCTGATCTTGCTTGATCTCCTTCAGAGTGTTAAGAATCAGAGGGATCGCAGAGGAAGACTCCCCCTGAATCAGAGCTTGCTGAGCTTCAGCTTCAGCTGCAGCTTGGGCTTCTGCATCTGCCTTAGCCTTGGCTTCAGCTTCCTGAATCCTTAGAAGTTCTGCTTCCTTTGCTAGGCGTTCTTCTTCTAACCTCTTAGCTTCTTCTTCAGCTTCCCTAGCCAATCTTTCCTCCTCTAATCTCTTGGCCTCAGCTTCTCTAGCCAGTCTCTCTTCCTCTAACCTTCTGGCCTCAGCTTCTCTAGCCAGTCTCTCTTGGAGTCTTTCCTCAGAGTCTCTGATGTAGCCATTTCTGACTTGTTCAGAGATACTCTTCAGCCTATAAGACTCAGAGGTCATCCAACTAATGACTCTGTTCCAGTGTGTCCTAACAGATTTAGGATCATCACTAACTTCAGAGTTTTTAGCCAGAGACTTGATCTTCTGGACTGAAGCTTCTGCAACCTGTATAATGGCCTCCTCAAGGGTAGGTATGGTAAGTTCAGGTTCAGGTTCAGGTGAATGAGGTGGAGAGTTTTGAGGGCTGAGATTTAGAGGTTGAGGTTCAGTTTGTTGAGGTTCAGATTGTTGAGGTTCAGTTTGTTGAGGTTCAGATTGTTGAGGTTCAGTTTGTTGAGGTTCAGATTCTGCATGAAGTTCAGAATCTGCGTCTGGTTGAAGACTAGGGGATGAAGCATATAGTGGATTTAGGTCTAAAGGGTCAGAGTCTGGTCCAGGTACAGCGGGAATAATTGGTGGAGTGATATTAGAGGTGAAGGGATCAGATGGTTGAGTTTCAGAGGGTAAGGTTGTTGTTTGTTGTGGTGGAAGGGAAGTTTGATTTTCAGAGGAGATGGTGGTTGTTTGTTGGGGAAGAGAAGTTCGGAGGGGAGAGGTTACTTCAGATTGTGTTTGAGTTTGTGGGGCGAAATTTTTAGCATAAATTTCAGCTATTGTTGGGGAGTTTGGGTCAGAGTGTTCTTGATCAGAGGACTCATGATCAGATAACTCTTGGTCAGAGGAAGGGGAAAGGTAAGGGGGTGATTCATATTCAGAGGATGAGGAGGAGCTGTGGTGATATAGTTGATTAGGGTCAGAGGTTGTTGTGAAATTTCGAGCAATTTTTAGAACAGGTGGAGGTTGAGAGGTTCTGATGGTTGAAGGAGGGATTTCAGAGGTAGTGAATATGGGAGGTGTTGGGAGAGGAGTAGAAGAAGCCATTACAGGTACAGAAGTAACAGGAGGAAAGGACTTACCAGAAGAGACATTCAGAGGTGCTGAAGCTTTGGTGCCAGAGGTTTCTCCAAGTCTGGCTTTCTTTGCCTTCCTTGCTTCCTCAGCTATCTTCTTCTCAGAAAGACCTCTTTTGTATCTGACCAGATCTTCTACAGAGTCCAGACAGTCTTCAAGGCGGAAATCAGAGATATCAATGCCTTCATCCAGACGATCCTGAAGGTAGATAGCAATGGCATCTCTGGGTTCGTTCTTGAAGAACCTTTCAAGACCATGAGGCATCTTCCTCTGATCCTTCAGAGCTTCCCAGGTCACATTCATAGTGGGCTTGACTCTGATGTCTTTGATGATTCCCATACTCCTCAGATTTTTGGCATTCAGAGGCTTTCCAACGTCAATTGCCAGATCATCCATACATCTGGTCTTCTCCAGAGCATCTACCAGCCCATGCTCAATGAAGATGTCAGAGAGCAATCTACCCAGAGGAATGTAGGATCTGGGCTTCATGTTATTCCTCGTTTCTCTGACTGAATCCCTCAGATATCTGAAGAGGAGAACAGGGAGGTTGATTGGAATACCCTTCTGAATACAGTAAAGGATGCATTTCTGATCAGCATTTATGTAATCTGAAGAGTTGGAGGCTGGACGATGATGGATTGTTCCCAGAATAATCTTCAGCCAAACTCGGAGGTTCTGATGAAGCTCCTTGTTCTTAGATGGGTTTCCTTCAACATTTGCTTTGAAGATTGTAGGGTTAATGACTTCTGTGATGCGCTTGGACCTTGGAGGAATGTTGTAAATCCTTTTACCTCCAGCTTTCTCCATGTTTAGCAAGGAAGCAATAGACGCTTCAGTGATGACAATCTTCACACCCAGAACAAACGAGACAATGAACTGGTCATCAGCATCTGCACATCTCCAGAACTCTTTCACCAGAAGAGGATAGATTGGACCATACAATCTGTTGAAGTAGGTTTCCCAACCTTGCTTGTGAAGATCTTCAGTAAGATCAACACCGTTTCTTCTTAAGTTCTCAAAATCCACCAGCGATTCACACAGTACATCTAAACCTTCAAAGGGAGTTGAAAGGTTTATGTGTTGTTCGCGTTCCAAAATGTGAGGTTCTTTGTAGACTGGGGTTGTGGTAACGTCTACAACCATGGGTGTTTGAGTGTTTGAGGTTTGGGGATTAGAAGCGGCTTCCATTTGTTGGGAGAAGTTAAAAACTGCTTGCTCTTGAGGATTCATGAAGAAAATTGATGAAGAAGATGAAGAACTGAAGGAGTTGCAGAGAAAACTTCGAGAGAGGGTTTAGGGTTTAAGAGTGAGTGAGAGTGATAAGTGTGTGAAATGTGAGAAAAGTGTTTATATACCTAAGGGTAAAAACACATGCAAAACGACACATATACCAGCGTTAGCACAAAAACCAAAATAGCACGTTTGGGGGAAAAATGATTATAGCTAATAAATGAATGTCTAATCCCAACAGTAAGCACACTGCTCGAGGAGATTTCAAGCGTTCTGACCTTTGATTTCTTTTGACAGCTGTCTAGAAGTTCTAGGGTTAGACGCATGTTCCCCACGTGTTGATGTATCTGATCTTCAGGAATACCAAAGGATTTCTGAAGATTTCTAACTCAGATATCTTCTTAACTTGGTAGAAGTATCAGAGTCAGAGGCAGAAGTGTATTTGTTTTTATCAGAGTCTCATTTTACATGTTCAGAGCCAAATTTTACTCAGGGCAATTTTTAATGTTCAGATTTTCTAAGATAAAAAGAAATCTATCTTCAGCTAGAGGCTTAGTAAAGATATCTGCCCATTGATGTTCTGTATCAATGAACTTCAGCGTTACTATTCCTTTCTGAACATAGTCTCTAATAAAATGATGTTTAATTTCTATGTGTTTGGCTCTGGAATGTAGAATGGGATTCTTACTTAAACAAATAGCAGCAGTATTATCACAAAGGATAGGAATGTTACTCTCAAATATCTGAAGATCTTCTAGCTGATGCTTCATCCAGAGCATCTGAGTTGTGCACAGTGATGCTGAGATGTATTCTGCTTCTGCAGTTGATAGAGCAATTGTTGACTGTCTTTTGCTAGCCCAGGAGATTAAGTTGTTTCCCAGAAGCTGGCAATTTCCAGAAGTACTTTTTCGTTCTATTCTATCTCCTGCATAATCTGCATCACAATAACCAGAAAGCCTATACTCTGATGTTTTCTCATACATCAGGCCCAGGTTAGGAGTTCCTTTCAGATACTTAAGAATTCTCTTAACAGCTGTTAAATGAGATTCTCTAGGATCTGATTGGAATCTGGCACAAAGACAGACACTAAAGAGAATATCAGGACGAGTAGCAGTCAGATAGAGAAGAGAGCCTATCATACCTCGATAGAGCTTCTAACAAACCTTGTTGCTTACCTCTTCCTTTTCCAGAATGCAAGTTGGATGCATGGGAGTCTTTGCAGAGTTGCATTCAGTCATGTCAAACTTCTTCAGAACGTCTTTAATGTACTTGCTTTGATGAATGTACGTGACTTCTGGAGTTTGATTGATTTGAATTCCCAGAAAGAACTTTAGTTCTTGCATTAGACTCATTTCAAATTCTGCCTGCATTAACTTGGAAAATTCTTGGCAAACAGAGATATTAGCAGAACCAAAAATAATGTCATCAACATAAATTTGGCATATCATGAGATCATTTTTATGATTTTTACAGAAGAGTGTAGAATCAACTTTCCCTCTGATAAAATTTTGTTCCAGAAGAAAATTGCTCAGACGTTCATACCAAGCTCTGGGGGCTTGTTTTAGTCCATATAAAGATTTCTTAAGTTTGAAAACATGTTCTGGAAAGTTTGAATTTTCAAAGCCTGGAGGTTGGTTGACATACACTTCTTCTGAAATATAACCATTAAGAAATGCACTCTTGACATCCATTTGGTATAATTTGATAGAATGATTAATAGCAAAAGATACAAGAAGACGAATAGACTCTAACCTTGCGACTGGAGCAAAAGTTTCATTATAATCAATACCTTCTTGTTGACTATAACCTTGAGCTACCAGTCGTGCTTTGTTTCTGACAACTTCTCCTTTCTCGTTCAGTTTGTTTCTGAAAACCCATCTGGTTCCAATGACATGAGTGCCTCTGGGTTTAGGAACGAGATCCCAGACATCATTCTTGGAGAATTGATCTAACTCTTCTTGCATAGCTGCCACCCAATCATTATCTTGAAGAGCTTCATCACAGGACGTAGGCTCAATCAGAGACACTAGTCCCAGAGGAATATCTTCAGAAGTTCTGAAGGTAGATCTGGTTCTAACAGGTTCATCTTTGTTTCCCAAAATCAAATCTTCAGATACGTTGCTACGACTCTTGACTTTCCTTGGAATTTCTGGAGATTTAATTTCTTCAGAGTCTGGAGTGACAGTTGCTTCTGGAGTTTTCTCAGATTCTACCAGAGTGATCTCTAAATCTGCAAACTTTTCAACTAGCTTTGACTTTTCAGGGTCAAGCTTATCATCAAATCTAACATGAATTGATTCCTCCACAATTTTGGTTTCTGTGTTGTATACTCTGTAGCCTTTAGAGCGTTCTGAGTATCCTAACATAATACCTTTCTGTGCTTTGGAATCAAACTTGTTCAGATGTTCTTTAGTATTTAATATAAAGCAAATGCATCCAAAAGGATGAAAATATGAAATGTTGGGTTTTCTTCCCTTACACAGTTCATAGGGAGTCTTATCCAGAATAGGTCTAATAGAGATTCTATTCTGAATGTAACACGCTGTATTTACAGCTTCTGCCCAAAAGTGCTTTGCTACATTTGTTTCATTGATCATGGTTCTGGCCATTTCTTGGAGTGTCCTATTCTTCCTCTCTACAACTCCATTTTGTTGTGGAGTTCTAGGGCAGGAGAAATCATGGGATATTCCATTAGAATCAAATAATTCTTCAAAATCTTTATTTTCAAATTCTCCACCATGATCACTTCTGACTCTAACAATTTTAGAGTCAAATTCTTTTTGCACTTTAGAACAGAAACTGGTGAATACAGAGTGAGACTCACTCTTGTGCCTTAGGAATTTTACCCATGTCCAGCGGCTGTAATCATCAACGATTACAAGTCCATACTTCTTTCCATTGACTGATGCTGTTTTCACAGGACCAAATAAGTCAATGTGAAGAAGCTCCAGAGGCTTGGAGGTAGAAACAACATTTTTCTTTTTAAAAGATGTTTTTGAAAACTTCCCTTTCTGGCAAGCTTCACACAGAGCATCTGAAGAAAACTTCAGTTTAGGTAAGCCTCTGACTAACTCAAGTTTAGTTAGCTGAGAAAGTTTTCTCATGCTAATGTGGCCTAAGCGTCTATGCCATACCCATTGCTCTTCGTGAACTGACATTAAACATTTAACATTTTGATCTTTTAAATCAGAAAGATTTATTTTGTAAATGTTGTTTTTCCTCTTGCCTGTGAAAAGGACAGAGCCATCGTTCTGACTAATGGCTTTACACGTTTTTTGATTAAAGATTACATCATAACCGTTATCACTTAATTGACTTATGGATAACAAGTTATGCATTAATCCTTCTACATAAAGAACATCAGATATAGAGGGAAGAGTACCATTACCAATAGTTCCGGAGCCTCTGATCCTTCCTTTCTGATCTCCTCCGAAGCCTACAAATCCAGCGTCTTTAAGTTCCAAGCTTTGGAACATAGACTTTCTTCCCGTCATATGTTGCGAGCATCCAGAGTCCAGGTACCATGACTGGTGTCTGAACTTTGCTGCATAGGATATCTGCAACATAGATAATCTTATCTTTCGGTACCCAGAATCTCTTGGGTCCTTTTAGATTAGTTTTCCCAGAGTTTCTTACAACTTTGGGTCTTCTAGCATTTTTAAATTTGTGTTCTTGTGTGTGTGTGTAATGATATGAAAAAGGAGATTTAAGCTGGTTACTGGTAGAAGTTTTATCAGAATCAGAATCATACCCAATTCCCCTTTTATTATTCTGACTTACTCCATAAATCATGGATGCCATAATACTCCTATCTATTCCACTCTTCAGAAACTTCTGAAAGGCTTCTTCATATTTATAAATAATTTCATTTGAAGTTTGTGGTGCTTGAGACAACACTTCTTCTAATTCTAAGCTTTTCGTTTTAGCTTCATCTCTTTCTAACGTTAAAGATATGATTGTATCATCTCTTGCTAGAATTGTTGTCTCAAGTTTACTACACTCTTCAGATTTTGCTTTAAGAAGGCCTTTGATGTTTTTAACTTTTTGTTTTAATTTCTGAAGAGAGGTAAGAGTTTCTGATAAACATGATTCTAAGTCAGATCTAGAAAGTTCAGAAAATACCTCTTCAGATTCTTCATCTGAGCTGCTGGATGTGGTAGCCATAAAAGCTACGTTGGCCTGTTCATCAGAGTCAGATTCTGATGATTCGGATTCACTATCGTCCCAGGTGGCCATTAATCCCTTCTTTGTTCTGAAGGCATTTTTCTTGAAGCTTTCTTTCTTAGAGTTATCTTTCTTCAGCTTGGGGCATTCATTTCTATAATGACCTGTTTCTTTACATTCAAAACAGGTAATATCTTTATTAGGTTTACCTTTTGAAGTTGACTCTGATCTATCCCCTCTGGGTCTTGATCTTCTGAAGTTGTTGTTGTTCCTTCTTTTCCAGAGTTGCTTAACTCTTCTGGTTAGTAAGGACAGTTCTTCTTCATCATCAGAGTCTTCAGGTTCAGAGTCGTCAGTATCTGCAGTTTCTGCCTGGAGAGCTTTGGTTCTGTCTGACTTCCGTCTTTCAGGTCTGGACTTCAGCGCCACTGACTTGTTCCTTTTCTGAGGCTCATCCTCCTCTAGTTCTATCTCATGGCTTCTGAGAGAACTAACAAGTTCTTCAAGGCTGATACTGTTCAGATCCTTTGATAACTTCAGAGCAGTAACCATTGGTCTCCATTTCTTTGGCAGACTTCTGATAATCTTCTTAACATGATCTGCAGTCGTGTATCCTTTGTCTAGCACTTTAAGACCTGCAATAAGAGTTTGGAATCTGGAAAACATAGCTTCTATAGCTTCGTCATCTTCCATCTTGAAGGCTTCATATTTCTGGATCAACGCCAGAGCCTTCGTCTCCTTGACTTGGGAGTTTCCTTCATGGGTCATCTTCAGAGAGTCAAGTATATCTTTAGCCGTCTCTCTGTTGGTGATCTTTTCGTATTCGTTGTATGATATAGCATTTAGAAGTATTGTTCTGGCCTTGTGATGATTTTTGAACTCACGTTTCTGATCTTCTGACATTTTGCTTCTGGGAACTTCAGCTCCATTTAAGGTTGGAGGTTTGTATCCATCTGTGACAATGTCCCAGAGGTCAGCATCATAACCCAGAAAGAAACTTTCGATTCTATCTTTCCAGTAATCAAACTTTTCTCCATCAAAAACAGGAGGCTTGGCATTGTAAGAATCTTTCTCATTTGAGTGGGCCATTTGTTTTTCTCGCACTGGATCTCTCTACACGGTTAAGTGTTTGATTTGAAAATCAATAACAGAGCCGGAGCTCTGATACCAATTGAAGGTGAGAAAAACAAGAAAGGGGGGGTTTGAATTGTTTGAAAAATAAGCGCTTTTGCAAAAAGAAATCACACAATGATTTTATACTGGTTCGCTTATAACACAAAGCTACTCCAGTCCACCCGGCCAAGGTGATTTCGCCTTCAACAAGGACTTAATCCACTAATCTTGAAAGATTACAAACAACCCCTAAGAGAGAAGAAAATCTCTTAGTCCTCTCAAGTCTACAGACTACCAAGAGTCACTTGAGGAAATCAAATAAAAATAAGATACAAGATGTGTAATCTAGAGTGCTTCTAAGAAAGCAAATATTACAAACTTAAGAACAAATTTTTCACTTGATAAGCAAAAGCTTAGTGAAATTCTTTGAAGAACAAAGATGTTTTTCTTGAGCGTGATATAATTTCAGTATAGTTTTGGCTAGTTATTTCTTGTTTTTACTGAATGAGATTTCTTCTCTATTTATAGGAGTTGGAGTAGAGTTGAAGTAGCGTTGAATCTGTTGGATATTGAGATGTAGTTACGCCATTCCATTAATAGCTTCTGCAGTAGACTTTTTCTCTTAGAAGTGACTACTTACCACAATTAGTATCTTCTCTCTTGGAAGTGGAGATTAACGTCTCTTTCTTATTGAGGAAATCCATTTGCAGAATTTTAACTTGGCTTAAACGTTACTTCATCATGATTAACAATTCTGATTAGAGTCTGTGTGTATCTGGAGAAACTAGCTTCTGATGTTATCTCTTGAAAGTTCAGATGGCGCTGATAACTTCAGAATTTACAGAGGCATTAGTTCAGAGTCAGAGCTTCTAGACTTTACTTTATGTTCAGATGCTTCTGATACTTTGTAGTTTTGTCCAGAGTCAGAGCTTCTTGAATGAGATTCCTCTTTAGATGCTTCTGATACTTGAGATTTTGCATCTGATCTTGTTTTGCATCTGATGACATCATCAGATTTATTTCTTCTTTCTTTAGAACCCTGCACACTTAGAAACTTTTCGTTAGGGTGCCATTTTTGGTTTCATCCTTTGTTATCATCAAAATCAAGGAATCTGTTGTAGAACAATTTTTGTTCTTACAAGGACAACTGTTGGTTCCAGAAGGATTCCGGTGGATGGTTATCCTCTCTTCTCAAAGGAAGAGTCTAAGGAGGTTCTGAAACATTACAATAAATATTGTATGACAAATGGTCTTCCTCAGGATGTTCTAGTTTATGTTGAACTTTCGGATCACCCGTTGATGTGTACTCTCTGAAAATAAAAAGGAAGCATATATCTTCTGCTGAAGGATCTTCTAGACCTTCCAGAACTCCCACCAAAGTTGCTAGAACTTTTGGACTCGGCATTCTAAGAGACACAATAAGGCCAAAAGTAGAGTATATCCGTTTTGAGATTTCTAGGTCTTATGTAGTGACTCCTTCTAGGAATCATGGTAAGTTACCTATGACTAAGACTCTTTTCTTTTCTGCTTGTTCTGTCATTTCTACTTCATCTATTCCCCCACAACCTTCTCCAACACCAAATATTCCTTTTGGAACCATAACCACTCCTCCTCCTAGATCCTCTTATGATTATGAAACAATCATCACAACTATACCATCCATTTCTGTCACAATCCTCATACATATTCCTACCTTTGCTGAATCAACTACCATCACAACCATCACACCACCAACCTTAAATGCCTGTACCACTTCTATAACTATTCCAACTACCAAACCTCTAATAAGGAAATCCATCCCTCTGACTCTAACTTTTCCACACCCATTTCATTCACCTTAACCATGCCATAAGCCCGTGCCTTTCCAGAAAACACACCTTTTACACCAACCCACCCCACTAACCCATTGATGAACCTGTCTTTGACACGTCCATGGAACGACTCAGAAACAACAAACCCTCTACCTCTGATTATTCTGACCAAACCATTGAAATTTCCTCTGACAACGAGACTCAATATAAACCTAACAAAAACCTTGAGGAATATGATGATATAGTCAGACAGTCTGAATCAGATGTTAAGGTCATCGTAGTCCTAGACAAAAACTCATGTCTCTATTATGATCTAACTTCTATTCAAACCAACATTTGTCCTACACCATTGGATGAATTGTTTACTCAGTTTGAAAGCAAGGCTGCTGGAAGACTCAATGCTCCCACTGAGGCTTGTACTTATAACACAAACCTTTCTAAAGTTTGTGCTCTTACCAACAACTTCAGAAGTTGGATAGAAGTAAGCTCTAAAGAGTTGGAGATTTCTTGCCTGAAGGAAGCTAAAAGGAACTTCCATGTCAGACTCTATGGTATAGTTGAACCTTTACTTCAGAAGGTTCCGTCAACACTTGTGCTTCCTGCTCCACTAGGGACTCCACCCCCTTCTCCATACCATAATAATATGTTTTCTTCTGAGACTACTCTTGAAGATGGAATTATCTTTGGACTCAAGAAGATTGTGGTTTCCGAGGAATTCATTTTGAAGACTTTGGAGCATCTGGCGGCTGAGAATTCTGAAGTCAAAGAGAAACTCAAGCATCAGGATAAGAAGACTTCAAAGATTGAAGGGCTTCTTGGAGATATCTTATCAAGACTACCACTCTCTCTTAAACCCTATTTTTTAAAAAACTTTGTGTTATCTTTGTTTTTATGTTTCATTTTTTAACTGAGTTTTTTTTAATGAAATGAAATTCTATTCTTGGTTTACTTTGCCATTTATTTTATCTTTTTGAATGATGACAATGGGGGAGAAAGAATGACTCCGATTTTGATATATCTAATTCCATTCTGAAACCCAAACATGCCTTTATTTGTTCTGACATTGGTGATTCTGAGAACTTTGAAAAAGTTCATCATGTTTACCAAGTGTTTCAGGTTCTAAGGCATTAACCAAGCAGGGTGAAACAAGTTCATAGGAACCAGGCTTATGTTTTGAATAATTAACTAAGAAATTTGTAGTTAACCATACATATTCTTGTTTTAAACTAAGTTCAAATGATCAAGGTTGAACCAGGAGTATAAAAACTTTGAACCAGGCGTATACAAGCTCTGAACAAGATATATTCAATTTCTGTGAACAGCCATATTTGAGGAATACAACCAGGATATGAAAGCTCTGACAAATCATGCTTTGTGATGAGATTGATATCCAGAATTTCTAACACTCAAGCAAGGATTCTGAATGAATTACTTCTGTACCCAAACTGTTGCTTTTTGGGAAGTTACTTCAACCATTACAATTAGGTTTCTGCTTTAATGCGAAGATAGTAACCATACTTCTATCTTTTGTGAAGATAGTAACAACCAGGCTTCTGCCTTATGGGAAGTTATTTCTTTCATGCTGATTGAGTTTTTTTCATATGTGATAAGATTATTTTAAGTCTTAAATTCAGGGGGAGCTTGCAAACCTAACTCTGATTTTCTAAGTTGAAAAATATTTTTTAAAAGTATAAAATTCAGGGGTAGCTTACAAACCTTACTCTAATGATTTATTGTGATTAAACCAATTAAAAAGTGTTCATCAAAATACATGATTTTGTTATCATTAAAAAAGGGGAGATTGTAAGAACAAGATTTGGTTATGTATCTGGCCTTTAGTTTTGATGATGGCAATGCATTGTATCTTAGAGAATAATTTTGTACAGTAATAATTTTTATCTAGTGTGTAGATTTTTCTAACAGGTTCTGACTCTGAAGCATTGACGCGTGACGTCATCAGATTCTGGAATCAACACTCTCTGACTCTGAAGAGATACAAGTGATTTATAAGATGCTGTCAACTTCTAAAAAGCTCTTAGACAATGATTTTGCTGAACGTTTATGCTAAAGCTTTTGGCTATGACTCTGATTGAAGATCCTATGAAGGATTGTCAGCCTTCAAGATTCTGCCTCAAGTTATGAAGATTCTGAAGAACAAGATCTGAAGATTCTAAAGACCAGGTTCTAAGGAACTGTGTCAAGACTCTAAAGATCGAGGTTCTGAAGATTCTGCCAACTTGTCTCTTGATCCTTCTATGCATGTTTCAACATCATTTCATCAAAATCCTTTGAAGATTAGAAGATAAGATCAAAAGGTTTTGCATTAGAAAAATAGTATATAATACAAGATCACACTTCCCTCCACTACGTTGATTTTGTGGGCTAAGAACAATACTATTGTACCTTTTGTATCCTATATGCAAACCGTTACACAAAGATATAGCTACAATTTTCTATTCCAATTCTACCCTCCAACGGATCTTTTAACTGCCTATATAATGGAGGCTTGAAGAATTAAAGAAGCTGGTAATTCACTGCGCAATACTATGCTCATACACACGCTCATTTGTTGAAGTAAATATTTTCTGTGTATATTCTTTGTAAACACACAAGAGCTTTTTCTAGTTATTGTGTGAGATACTCATTGTATTCAACTTGTGTTAATATGCTTTCTTAGAAGCAATACTTGTAAACACACACTTGTAAATCTCAAAGTTGTTTGAGTGGTTTCCTTGAGTGACTAGGTTTTAGTCAGATAGACTCAAGAAGACAAAGACGGGTTGTCTTTGTGGTGTCTCTAATCAGTTTCGGCTATAGTGGATTAAGTGCTTGTTGAGAAGGAAAAATCACCTTGGTAGGGTGGACTGAAGGTAACTTCGTTAACAGTGAACTAGTATAAAAATAACTTTGTTATTTTTCTTGTTCGTGTTATTGCATTAGTGAGTTGGTTTTGAAAAAGCTTTTGCTTTTAGAAATCCAAATCAAATCCCCCTTTCTTGTGTTTTTTGCCACCTTCACCAGTTACATCAACCATCATTTGGAAATACTAATCATGTTGACCCATAGTTTCAACAATACGAAGGAATACACGTTTATGCATTTGGTACCTTCGAAAAAACTGCTCATTCGTGTATACCTGAGTTTCTGAAAAATTATCATTGAACAATCGATCATGTCCCTCTTCATGATTCCTCTATATATATTCCATCTTTGACGTCTAGGCCTTTTAGAGCTCGAGGCTTATTCTTCCATAAACAACCTCAGAAGTTCTTCTTCCATATCATTATTCATATAATTCATGAACATTTTTTAAATGTGGGAAGGGTTGGAAGGATCCATGTGAAAAGAAGTTTGATATTGAGTAAAAGATGATAACAAATTGTAGAGAATGAAAGAGGTAGAGAATGAAAAGAAGTGTTATGAAGCTTAGTGTGCATGTTAATACTATTTATAAGACTAATTTGTAACAACTAGTTTGACTGTGAATAACGACTAATTTAACTTTGAATAACGACTAATTTGAATAATAGCTAGTTTGAATAACGACTAGTTTGACTTTGAATAATGCCTAGTTTGAATAATGCCTAGTTTGAATAACGACTAGTTTGAATACATAATCAAAATTTAAAAATACATAATCATAATAATTAAGTCCATATCAATTAAGTCCAAAATACATAATCATACTAATTAAGTCCAAAATACATAATCATACTCATTAGTTCCATATTTTTCTCTAATCATGTCGCACAATATTCCATGAGCTTGTAGTTGTCTTGTATCCATATTTGATGTATCTTTTGAGAGTATTTGTAGATCATTCATCTCCAATCTTCCCCCAGTACTTTCAGCCTTCTTAATCTTTGCATCAATATTTTTTCTCTCTATCTCGATTTTTTTACCCTCAATACGTGCATAGTCTCGTGAAAACATTGACATCAAATCAAAATTTTCTTGAAGTCATCTTTCAAATAATCATATTTGACATTAGGAGTTGAAGACATTTCCACAAGCTTTTCTTTCTCTTTTCCTTTTGGCTTCCTTTTGATCAATTGGACGATGTAACAAAGCAGGTACTAATGGATTATATTCACTGCTCGTTGGTGTTAGTGGATTAGAAGATGAAGAATATGCTCCTAAACTTTTCACCTTCATCTGGGAAATGAATTTTATACGCAACTTGCATGATATTGTTCTCAGAGCTCCCATTTTTCTGTGTATATACAACTTGTTTGTAGCATCTAACAAAATTTTGAACAGATGGATTTATTTTGTGTCATCTACCTTTTACTATCATCGATTTCCTCTCTTTGTGATTGATGTCACGATGTAACAAAGTAGGAGATGGTGGATTATATTCACTGCTCGTTGGTGTTAGTGGATTAGAAGATGAAGAATATGCTCCTGAAGCTGAATTCTTTGTTCTTCTTTACCGATTGGACGATGTAATGAAGTAGGTGATGGTGGATTATATTCACTGCTCCTTGGTGTTAGTGGATTAGAAGATGAAGAATATGCCTTTTGACCGATTGTACGACGTAACAAAGTAGGCGATGATGGATTATATTCACTGCTTGTTGGTGTTAGTGGATTAGAAGATGAAGAATATGCTCATGAAGCTGAATTCTTTGTTCTTTTTGTAGAAGCTTACGATGAACCTGCGAGCCATTTAGGCTCATTTTTCAATAATCTTCATGTAGCTTAAAATGTAAACTTTTCACTTTCATCTTGGAAATAAATTTTATACGCAACTTGCATGATATTGTTCTTAGAGCTCCCCCTTTTCTGTGTAGATACAGCTTGTTTGTAGCATCCAACAAACTTTTGAACAGATAAATTTATTTTGTGTCATCTACCTTTTAGTGTCATCGGTTTCCTCTCCTTTTAATTGATGTCATGATGTTTGTTAAAAGCTTCACAAATTCTCTTCCAAAATCTATCTCTTTTTTTATCAACCCAAAAAATTGAATCCTTTTAAACATTGAGCCTTAGCTGAATGAAAATTTCATCCTCTTTTTGTTGAAACCTTTGTTTAGGCGTATTCACAAACGGTGCATATACAATTTTTCACCATGGTTATTATTTTCTAAGCTACCTTAAGTGTAAAATTGTGGCGTTTCATATTCTTGATCATTTGATTGCACGCCACTACTACCTATTTGAACCACATGAAGCATATTGGAGTTAGTTGATTGAGATGGAAATTGTTGATATTGATATGAATAATGTGGTGTATGATATGAGTAATTTCCAAAGTGTGGGTTATATTGTGGATTTGGGATAAAATGAGAGTTTTAAAAATTTGGGTTATTGTGTGAATTTGGGATAAGAGGTGCATTTCCAAAATATGAGTTATTTTTGTTGATTTGGAATACTAGGACTTCAATCATTTCGCATAAAATTGGTCCAAGCGTTATGTTTATTGGAGTTTATTGTTAAATAAAAAGTGTAGACAAAAATTAAAATGAGATAAAATAAATTGGTCAAATTTAGACTAGATAGGAGTGAAATATTGAATGAAACGGGTTACCTATTTATACTAGTAATTAAATATTACCGTTTCAAAATTATAAATGTTGCATGTTTTAATTTTATTACCATTGAACCAATTTTATTTTTATTATCGTTGTGGTTTTAATTTTATATTAAAAATTTTAAAAAAAATGAAAAAGAGGTCAATAAAACATAAAGAGTGTTGGTTAGTTTGTCTAGGTTTTAGATATAAAAATGATTATAAATGGAAAACATCTAAAAACACTCCGATAACATGCGTTTTAATACTGGGCAAGAACGCAAAATGGTAACCCATATTTATGCTCTAAATCATTGATTGTGAAATTTTTAATTTCGAGATATTTGTGCGGATAGGTTGTTATATGTGATAATACACGTTACAAACAACGCTAAAGTAGAAATCAATAGTATTAACACATTTTAAACTTTGAAGACAATTTAAGGCTACAAGTATGAGTTTAAGTGATTCGGTTTGGACTGATTTTTGGTCAAAATATATATTCGAACCAATATATGTCATTTGGTTCGATTTTAGTGTTTTTTATAAATGGAACGGAACCAAACTTATCAGTTTGATTTTGTTTGGTTCGATTCGGTTGATTGATTTGTTTTGTTTCGTATTGCAATTCTTTGTTGTTATTATTATATTTTATTTGTTATTGTTTTGTTTTGGTTGTTTCAGTGTATTTTATATTATTAATTTTTTAAATAATACATTTCATATATTTTATGCTCTAGGTTTCACACAATTTGAAAGTTGTAGTTAATTCATACAAAATAATAACAAATAAAACCTAATAATAACAACAAAGGGTCGCAATACGCAAAAATTAACATGTTTTACACCTCAAAACTATTATGTAACAAGATTAAAAGGAATTTTGTTAAAGAAAAAAAACAATAGATAAAAATTAACCAAGAGAACTTGAAACGCAAAGAAGGTGATCGAAATAGAGCAGAACGGCAATGGCGAGATCAGAAGTGGTGGTGGATGGTGAGAGCATTCGGTGAGAACAAGTTTTTAAGACTTAGGGTTTCTACTTTCTATGTTTGGAGTTTGGTTGTTGGCTGCATGTTTAATGAAATAAAGGAAGTGTGAATAAAAATGTAGAATGCTTGAGTTAGGAAAAATTTGGGCTTAATAATAGATCGAATAAAAGATTAAATGAGTAACTATAACTATCAGTTTGGTTCACCGATTTGACGGTTCTTAAAAACTAAAACCAAGAATCGAATCAAACAACTTCAGTTTACATATGTTTGATTCAGTTTTTGAACCAAACAAAAAAAATCTGTTTGGTTTGGATTGTCGATTTAATTAGTTTTTTATGATCCCTTACACCCCTAACCACAAGCTCCAAGATAATTTCAACCAAACCACGAGTAAGTACAAATTCTAATTTTTTTTCCAAATCCATCTATTATCACTCACATATGAACTTTAATCTCACTAACCTAAGTTTAAAAACACATAGTTATATATTGTTCACCCATTGAACACTAGTTGATAACTCTATTAATGTTGATCGATAAGAGTCGAAATGGTTGTTTTGTGTCCGAGGTTTTAGTCAATATTTTCATTTTGATGTATGTTCCCTTTTACACTGACCCCTAGCCTGATATGAGACAAGTTCTATAAGTGCAATTAATTTTAATGAAGAGCCATAATAATCAATTATTCGATTAGTATTTCATTAAAGGAGACATGTTTAGACATGCTGATGTCATGTGATAAATGCCCATAAATACTTGTCATGGATATTCCATCTTCGTGCGATCTATATCACCCCTAAACTCGGAAGGGGTCGTGTTCGACTTGGTCATGTCCCAATCCATCTTACTTTTTGGGATGTACAATCTCCCAAGCATGAGACAAACATGAGACCTAGAAGGGAGAAATGCTTAAGAGAGATCTCATTTGGATAATCTGACCATGTTACTCGACCAAACTCTAATTTCGACCATTGCAATTTCCTGGAATGTACTAAGTTCCTCAAACATAAGGTTCAGAGGGACGAAATACTTAAGAGTGAATTTATTCAGGCTAATATGATCTTGTTGCTTACTCAAACTACATATCAAACACGAGCGATTCCCCAGGACGTTATATACCTTAAGACAACGAGACCACCAAGGAGTTTGTAACAAAGAAACTCAGCCAGAGCAGCGATACAAAGTCCTTCATTGTTAACCTTCTCAAAACAAATTTCCACATCGCTCTTAGGAAACTTAAACCTCTTTTGTGCCATTTAGGTTTTCTCTATAATCCTTTTCCCTTTATCACCAAGAACATCATGAGTACGAGATTTTGGTCGATGTCATCACACCTTGCTGCTTCTGCCCCTCAGGATTTCTCTCTAGAGTGACTAGGCTGAGCTCGGGCGATGTGCTCTTCCTGTGATGTCCTTCACAGTGGCTCTAGGACTAACTCACCGCTCATTAGGCCATTGCGGGTGAAATGCTTAATATCCAATCCACCCAAATCAAGAAAATACGTGATCGTTCGCTAACTTCAAATCGCGTTGGTCGACCTATTTTCCGCTATTGAACTCTTGGTCTTCTGTGTTTTGGGAAGCGACTTTATGTCTCATAATTACGTTTTATTGAGACTTGTAACGCCTCTGTTGTCATCATTCCACTATATTACTAGGACCTTTTAGCCTTTTTGTCTAGGAGACCCTTCATGTACCTAAGACCTTGTTCAAATAGTGTTTTTTCTCTCCATACACTTCACTAATTTTTCAGAAGTACAACCGATCCTCTCCCTCCCTCCACGCTTACAAGTTTTCTGCCTCGAAATTCTTTCTCCTCGAGGCTTCCCTTCTTTCTTCCCAATCCAGGTAATATATTTGCTTTTCTTTCCTTTTTATACTTCGCCTAACGTTTTCAATGGTTCTGATTCGCGAGTGTGATGAGATTGAGAGTATAAGAGACATGGATTCCGGAAAGAATGTGCAGAAGCGTCTAGATGCGCTACAGGAAAGGTGGATTGAGAGTTTCTAGAGAAAGAGGTGTATGTTGTTGTATTTGATAACACTTATAGTGATAATGACACTTAATCATCATATTCTTCCTCTGGTTCGGTCGAAATCATCATAGAGCTTCGCAACAACTCTTTTAATGAGGAGGTTCTGAGTCAGACTCAGTTTACCTCAACAATCCTTAGTTGAAAAACCTTTGAGATCAGTTGGAATTGTCTAATACCGATGACGAAGCCGATATTATTTTGGAACCTTGTATCCCGGACGAGAAGGTTTGTATGCAAAGACCACTCCACTTGTCTAACGAGTATTTTTACTTCTATCCTAGCATCATTGAATATTTTGGTGTTTAACTACTCTATCTTCCAATATGAACTTCTAAGAGCTCTAAATGCTACCACTTCCCAATTTCATCCTAATAGTTAGGCATTTGTCTAAAATATGAACTTCTAAGAGCTCTAAATACTACCACTTCCCAATTTCATCCTAATAGTTAGGCATTTGTCTAAGCGTTTGAGGTAATCTGTTAGAGCTTCAATATTACAGGTAATATGTTAGAACTTTAATATTACACCCAGATCTTCTTTTCTTTTTATGAGTATAGAGAAGCGTGTAAAGGAGATTAGATGGGCAATCCATCCTTTCCCCTATACGTCGAACTATAAGGGCTGGAATAACAAATTCCTCCGGATAAGGGGGTAGTGCCAAATTCTCAGAAGGCATATATGAAGAAGATGAGGACATTGATTTCCTCTTAATTGGGCGAATGATCACACCCTATAATTGAGTTATGACCCACACAAATTAAGTGTCACTAAAAAAAAGGGCGGTTGAACTTTTGGAAGGAGATCTGGATAAACTGATAGAAAGAAAGAGAAAAATGAATCTTCAATATAAAAATGATTTTAAGAGGAATTCAAGAAAAAGAAGAGCTTTTAGTGTCCAACTAAAAAGAGTGCACATACTAATAGCACCTTTATATATATATATATATATATATATATATATATATATATATATATATATATATATATATATATATATATATATATATATATAAAAGAAAATAGATCGAACTAAATCTCAATTCAATCTAATTAGATTACAAACAGTTTAAACATCATCAAGGTTGTTATCCAGTGAATCAGATAATAAGTTCGGATAATTATCCATAAAATAATTTGTATTCATTTAAAAAAACAGTGACAACAAAAGGCTAGCAAGGAATTTAAGGGATTATGAATAAACAGTGGATATGCAAGATCAGGATTCCAAAGAAAGATTTTCATGTTCTCTGAATCCTTGAGTTGAGGCTTTTTTTAACTCTAGGGCTCTCTTGTAAGGAGGGGCAATAGGTGGTTGTACTGGATCCAAGCTCTGATATGTTCCTCCAACAACTTTAGGTAGTGGATATGACCTATCAGAGTCATATCCAGTGAGATCCCCACAAGCTAGAAATGGGATATACACCTTATTAGAGCCTTCCAACCACCCACTAACACAATCTGCAACCACACCATCAAATTAATTACTCCAGATCAATGCCATCAAAATAAGTATTTGCGATAGTAGGAAATTCAACAACAAAAAATTGTTATGATGATTAATTAAGCAGACTTCATTCAATGGGGGAAATTGAAGCTAAATTAATTCCTATTTTGTGATTGCTTTTAAGGACTGTCGTACCTGTATCTTCTACCCCTGATGGACTTCCAACTTTCTCAAGTAGCCGATGAAGATCTTTCGGATTGAATCCTTCAGGAGGGGAGTAGTTTTCACAAACTGCAAATGCCTCTGCAGGGGTGGAACAACACAATAATTAGCACAGATAGTATTAACCTACTTTTCCACCCATATGGCAAGGTGTTTGGAGGCACAAGCACAAGAGGAAGAACTAAATTCAACAAGTAGTATATTTGAATCTCATATACGATGTTAGATAATATATAAGCTTCTGGAACATATAGGGCTTATTTGGATAAACAACTTATTTGTAGCTTACAACACAAATGCTTAACAAAATAAGCGTTTATGAAGATACTAGCATTATCTGTTTTTATAACAAAAAATAAAATGCATTTAAATTGTTTTTATATATGTCATAACTTGTTTTCACTAGTTATCTTGAAGAATTTATAAAAATAAATTCAAAAAAATATATAAAAAATGTCATAAGCTGTTTTGATAAAATCTTCCAAACGGTGTTACAAACTTATAACAATAGATAGGATCAAATAAGTCAATCGAAATAGGCCCTTAATGAGTAGCATGACTGCCAATTCTTAAGCTATGACAAATGCTCCCCGATACAGTTCAAAAAGAAGCTATAAAGAGCAGAAAAAATATGCATGTCAAAAATTGTAACAAACAAAGCTGGAAAATAAAATTCTTTTCTATGATGGAAACTAAAATTCTTACCTATGCTGGAATTACGACTGCTTTTTGGTTTTGCGAAAGTCACCACCGGGAAAAATAATTTTAGCTGCAAGCAAAAAAGGCTACTTAGTATATGGAATTATGAATTTTGTATTCAGACTATGATACACCTTTTCCACTTCCCACTTACTATGACTTATTTTAGCAGAAAGCAGAGCAATAAAAAAGTTTCAGAAGTACAATGAAAACTTTAGATAGTCACGAGTAGGTTCTAAGTTCCAGTCTAGACATGCTACAAGTGACAGAAACAGTTCAGAAAAGTAATCTTCAAAGTCAATTACTTTGTTAGCAATCATTTGGCCCATTATTTCCCTTCAGAATTTTGGCAAAACTCTGGATCTTTTCTATGATCTAACTTTCAAAGTTAGAAGTCTTACTGGAATATGTATTACTTTTATTGTTTACAAAGATTCGGAACTTTTATTCTCTGGTTAACCATAAATTTCAGAGATGAGCATCAACTGTCCCTTCACTACAGAAGTTACAATTTACAAAAGCTAATTAAAAGGTAGACGACTGCAGGAGATTAAAACTAAACATATTTATGCCATGTTAAACAATGTGTTTGTCTCCAATGCCTAAAATCATAATGGCAAAGTGAAGCTTCAAATACCTGACAGTATAGAAGGCTTGTGTCCTTTCCTCTAAATATCTTTGCAATAAACTTCCCTCCTTCCTTCAGGACATGAGTAACAATTGTCAACCCCTGCAAGGAGTAATTACTTAGCATCAATTGCAATAAAAAGCCAACAGGATGGTCAAACAAAATTTAGAAAATTTAAGCAAAACAAAGAATAATTCATTTGAATTAAACTACAAACTGTGCACTGATATGTGCTTATTAGACACAGGAGTAGCCTGATTGGAAATAGCAAACATAAATCTATACATCATTGCTTGGCAAGAGGTTAAAGAAGAATAAAAATTAAAGGCAAGGTCACTGATTTTATAGCCTTCAATATTGTCTGTCATCCCCAATTTTAGACAAGGATAATTAACTACTATCAAGCATCAAGATGGCAAACCAAAAAGATATAAAGTGCAATTAATAATAATAATAATAATAATAATAATAATAACAATAATAATAATAATGATGATAATGATAATAATAATAATAATAATATAATAATAATATAATAATAATAATAATAATAATAATAATGAAAGAAATTAAATACTTACAGCAAGTATGAGTTGCGATTGAACAAATTCATCCATATCATGAAGCCCGGTAACTGCAAAAGAAATGAAGCTATATTTTTAAACTACTAACCGAATGAGGAAAAGACTAAGTATCATAGAGTTTTTCCATGGAATGTGTTAAAAATGTCATGGAGTAACCAAAGAGAGATAAATTGATTTTCGTTGGTCCCATGAAAGAGGTCGAGGTTAAAAGAAACAGTGTCATATCATTGTAGCTGTTTGGTAAATATTATGTATCAAGATATTATGAGCTTAAATTATGCATTTTCTTTACCATCAGGAGCACCATCACACACAACCAAGTCGGCCTTGCAACCATCAAAATGTCTAATGACCTGAATAGAACAAGAGAAAAAATGTTGTTTACAAACATAGGTACAATAATCATCAACGAAAGTTTCACTGACGGGATAAAGCAACCTCAAAAAGGTCCATTCTTTCCAGTTCCAACAAACCATAGACTCTAGCAGCAAAGGATCAATTAAGAACAACAAGTGATATACTTGTACATGTCAAATCTATACACATGAATTGGGTTGATTTTATAAAGCAAGGATTTAACTCTTCAAATGATCACACCATGTCTTTACTCTTTTCACTATTTCAAACAGTCTTTCTCACAACATAAACTAAGCAAAAACAATTGGGAAAAAAAAAGAAAAAAGAAACAAGTATAGCATAAGAAAGCAGAGAAAAACCATTATCTTTGACAGAGTAGAAATAACAAACAACCTTTTTCCACAAGGTTAGGATGGAAACATAAATCAATGGTATCATTATGTTCTATCATAAATGTTAGAGAGGAGAAACAATTATATCAAATGAAACTCGTAATGCATACATATGTTCTGATAAATCTAAATTGCTAATAAACCTGGTTGCATGATGAAACTTGAGTAACAGAGTTTAGATAAGAAAAAGAACTGATATCGTCTTCTAATTCTACTGAGACAAGAGTGGCATACTGAAAACTTGTTTCAAAAATGGAAACAAGAGACATTTGTTAACAGAATTAAAATAACACAGATGTACATACCACTTCAGCAGTCCGAGCATTAGTTATATCACCCTGCACCTGGATAACACCTTCAATCGGAGCCATTGGCTGCAAATCAATAGCTACTATAAGAGGAAGATTTTCATCCCTGTAGATCATGATGCAGCAAGGAGTTAACGTTGTCGATAGAGTAATTAACAGTGTTTGGAAGGAAAGGATCATCCTTAACATAAAATACAGCACAAACAAAAAAGAAAAAGGAAATCAATGAATTCAAAACAATTAGAAAAAAATATTGGAAAAAAATCACAAACTGATTCAGAGATTGCCTAATAAAATTCTTATTTTATAAGAACAGTACTAAAAGGTTATCAAATGAACATAGCTATGACCAACAGAGAAAGAGAGCATAGTTTGAGCTTAATTTCAACCCTAGGTCCTAGAATGCATTTACAGGATGTGAGACCTCAATGTAAAGGAAGTCCTTAACAGAGCATAGAACTTCCAAAGAAAATCAACTTACTTTGCATCAGGTACAAGCTTGGCTGGAAGGTACAGTTTACGACTCAAAACCTGCATACAAAAATTTAAGTATTTAGATATCAGGATGGCTGCCAGGTGAGATTTATGAATGCTTGATCTTGTCTTTCCCCCCTCCTATTGTTTATGCAGGGTAATAACTTTAAACTCGTGTTGTTATCCTAACATTAATGACTCATACGTAAGTCCGATTTGGTTCTCATCCTTAATAGTGTTACTTATTTTAGCAATACAGCAAATAGTTTTTGCTAGGTCTCATAATATAACCAAGACTGTAAATAATTAAATACTATTTCCAATAAACAAGCGGTTTTCAGTACAACTTGTTTTTTTGGTGCATTCTGTCTCCTTCAATTGCATTGGTATGTCCAACATTTTGTTACTGTATTTTATATAGATGGAATCTTTGAGGGGGACACTAGAATCTTGACCTAGTCAAATGTTTGTTGACATTAGCCACAACACGAGACATCGTGAAATTATGTTTATAAACAATGATAATGAACTCTACGTTTAAATTCAAACCCTTCCTTAAAGTGAATTATAAGTTGGGACAATTATGGAAATAATGAAGCAGTAGGGAAAAAAAAATAAACTCATTAGCTAAACTCACAACACGGGTGAATGGTTGTGTTAAATATGAAATAAGTTGTTAAATAATAAATGTCTATATGATTGAGAACGAGTCATATGCCAGGTCAGTGATAATTTCATCAGCAATACCTGACTCCAGCTGCCTGGTGCAGCACATAAATCTACAACACGTTTTACCCCTGCATAAAAGATCGAAATTCAAACTGTAAGAAATACGCTGGAACAAAATGTTTGCTAGAACCTTCCATTATTTCTGAGACACTAGCTACAATCACTATTCGTATATTCATGACAGAGGGCAAAAAAAAACTCAACAATTTAAAACGGGATTTCAAGATTGAGGATGTGTACCTTCAAAAATGTTGAATTCTTCATCTATCTGAAGGAGTTTAAAGGCACTTCGAGCACGCCAACCTTCTTCCTTTGCTTTCCGGTAATATATATCCTGGAAATCAATTTAGCTAAGATGAAGTCAACCCCCAAAAAAGACAAGACAAGAAAATAACAATGAATTAAATCAACCATACCCTCTTATCCCTTGAAGCTTTGCCCATAATTTCTCCCTCACTTACTCTGCCTCAAATTCTGTGAACAACAAAAAAAATAAAATGAGAAGAACCATGTAAACAGAAAACAGTTTCTCTGTTTTAGTCATTTTCTCAAACACCTAGTGTGCATTTCAACACATGCATATATTACATACCTTTTCTCCTGAATCAAACTATCCAACAACATTCACTAGCTACTAAAACGCAAAAAACAAAGCAAGAAGAATTCAAGAGAGTAAAATCGAATTGAATGAAGAATCTTGTTCAGTGTTCGAAGTTATTGTAAGAGCTATGATGTTAGAAATTAGAAGGCACTAGGTATATAGGTAATTTGAAGTATAACATAAACCGGGTCGACCCGTTTAAACAAACTTGACCCGGTCTGTTTTATAACCCAAATCCAATTTGGGTTGGAGGGAACATTACAATAACAAGAATACAAATGAAACTTCAAAATCTGAATCAATTTGCGAAACTCGCTCAATTTCAATTAATAAGAAACCCTAATCCCCAATTTCTAAACCAAAACCTCGCACTCCTTGCAAAATCTCACGAAGACGATGGCAATGCTTTCTTCAATCTCTACAACCAAATGCTCTCTCACTCTGATTCTTCTTCTCACAACTACTACACCTTCACCCACGTGCTCAAAGCTTGTTCCTCTTTTCACGCGATCTCCAAAGGTCTCGAAATACACGCGCGTCTCATCAAATCCGGTCACATCTCCGACCGCTTCATCCACAACTCGCTCCTCCACTTCTACCTTTCCTCCAACGACGTCGTTTCAGCTACGCACGTTTTTCAATCAATTCCTTCCCCTGACGTCGTTTCATGGACCTCGCTAATCTCGGGTCTTTCGAAATGCGGATTCGAATCCAAAGCTATCGAGGCTTTCTCTTCCATGAACGTGAAGCCCAATGTGTTAACTCTCGTAAGTGCTTTTTCCGCTTGTTCTACTCTCGGAGCTCTTAGGTTTGGTAAAGCTGTTCACGCTTACGGGATGAAGTCATTGATTGATGGGAACATTGTTTTTTGTAATGCTGCGTTGAATTTGTATGCAAAGTGTGGGTCTTTGTTGAATGCACATAAGGTGTTTGTGAAAATGTCTAAAAGGGATGTTATTTCTTGGACTACTTTATTAATGGCTTATGCACGTGGAGGACACTGTGATGAGGCGGTTGAGGTTTTCAAACAAATGGTGGTTAGTGGAGAAGCTGAACCTAATGAGGCAACGGTTGTAACTGTGTTGTCAGCTTGTGCTTCTGTTGGTTCTTTGAGTTTGGGGTGTTGGGTGCATTCTTATATTGACCAAAGGTCTGACCTTGGTATTGATGGAAATATTGGAAATGCATTGGTTAACATGTATGTTAAATGTGGTGATATGAAAATGGGGTTGAAGGTATTTAACATGGTTGTTCGTAAGGATGTTATTTCTTGGGGTACTGTTATTTGTGGATTGGCTATGAATGGATATGGCAAACAAGCTGTGCAGATGTTTTCACACATGTTGGTTCATGGGGTGTTACCTGATGATGTAACTTTTATTGGGTTGTTGTCTGCATGTAGCCATGTTGGTTTGGTTACTGATGGAATGATGTTCTTCAAAGCTATGAGAGATAGTTATGGCATTGTGCCACAAATGAGGCATTATGGTTGCATGGTAGATATGTATGGACGTGCTGGTATGTTTGAGGAAGCTGTGGCTTTCATTAGAGGTATGCCTGTTGAAGCGGAGGGACCTATTTGGGGTTCTCTTCTTCAGGCTTGTAAAATTTATGGTAATGAAGAGATGTCTGAATGGATTAGGGGACAACTAGGTGAAAAAAATGTTGGTGTTGGTACTCTTGCTTTATTATCCAATCTTTATGCAAGTTCTGACAGGTGGGAGGATGCTAATAAGGTTAGGGAAACAATGAGAGGCCCTGGATTGAAGAAAGTAGCTGGATTTAGCTGGGTTGAACCTGAGGTTAGATTGGATTCAAGTTTATATGTTACTTAGAGGGATCTTTAGGGAAGATTGATGAAGCTGTGTAACACAACACTGCGGTGGTACCAAACAACAGTAGAAACTCCAAAGGTTGAATGAGACCTGTGTCGATGTTTCTCTATAGTCGGTTCATAACTTAGACTCAATATGTGATCTATTCCATTATTGTACAAGTTAATAAAATGCTTCGATTGGCAGCAAGCAGTGGAATTCGATGACAAAAGTATAACCTATAATGTATATTCAACATATAGAATTAAACTCAAGACTCGTGTCCAATTTCACCTCTTAAATGTCTAACTTGCCTATGTGATGTACTGTCAAATCACACGAGAGAATTTGTCAAGTTAACAATTCTATTGCTATAAATTGTGGCTGTTTCATGGGTGCATCAAATTATACGATAGTGAAAAGCCAGTCAGCTGAGAATTTGATACCAACTTTGATTTCGATGGGTGCTTTTCTACTAGGATGGTGAATCATTCTGGTAGTGTAGCGCTGCTGCTGTGGTCATGCTCGTAATTTGTGTTGATTTTAGTGGTTCTTTCCCCTGAATTGCAATGAAATGGTTGTTTTACCCAATGTAAGGAATCCATGATAACTCGAAGAAATGCAAGAAATTGAAAGATTGTTCTTGTGGCAACAAATGTTGGTCTATCTACTTCCTTCCCTGGTTTCACCTACAAGGTTAGATAGAAGGGTTCCACAAGGTGCCAGTGCTGGAGGAGTGGGATAGTTTAGTGATTAACTTGATAGATTGTAAATATAGTTTAGAGATTATTTATTATATTTTTATATTTCATGAACCATATAAAAGATATTGTGGAAGTTTAGAATCAAATTCAAGATTTACTCATTCATATTTAACTCAACATCTTATTTGACCATTTTACCAAACCCTTTTCATTTTATAGCACTACTTGATCTTGATTCAATTAAAGTGATTCTTCTCAAGAGAGCCTGTTTCCTTGTCAGTTAGCATGAATGATCCAATACATGGAATTAAAATTTGATGTGGATCAGTTTCTATTTGTTTAAGAGTTTAATACTATGTATCCCTTACACAAGAAAATGTTTAATTGATCGAAACTGGTACCAATTGATAGTATTAACGAATAACTATTGTTTATCTCTTGGGAAAGGTTCTCAGACAAGAGACGATCCACACAACTACAAGCTTGAGTAGAAAATAAAAAGTTACCCTTGGAAATATGCAAAGACATGAGTTTACCTCTTTAGGCCGTTCTCTTTGGGGTAACTCATTTTTGTGACCGCGGGTCAAGGAGCTCTTAACTTGGTTTGTCATGTTGTGAATGTTTATTCCAAATGTTTGTTTGTCGAGAAAAGGGGTCTTTTGAGAGATCTTGTGAGGTGTACCAGCAATCTCTAGTGTGAGGTCTGATGTGTGGTTGGAGATTTAAATTATGTGCGTTGGTTCATGAGAAAATTGAAGGTCATGGATCTCAAAGGCTTTCTGATTTTGCAAAACATGTAGTCTTCTCTTAAAAAACTATCACATGGAGCTCTTTGACTTGTCTCTCCTAGGTTGGCGTTTTACTTCCGATGTTTGTTGGGAGTTATGGGGAATGACTTCCCAGTTGGTTGTATCATCTGACGTTTATGATAATTACCTAATAAATTCAACAACCACTACATTGATCATAGTGATTTTAATTACATAGTTTTGAATATTTGGACTAACTCTATGTCTATTGGTTGGAAAGTTTTTGCCGTTAAAGAGAAACTCGAATCTCTGAAAGGTTATCTTAAATGTTGGGGGAGAGAAGTGTTTGGTGTTATAGAGACTAAGATCAATGTGTTGTTGGAAAGTATTAGTTTTTTTTAATCTTAAAGCGGATTAAGGTCCCCTTTCGGATGCAGACGTTGCTTCAAGAAGTAGAGATCTTTCAGATCTTTGGTCCTTTCTCTATTCCACGCATTCTCAAATTGCTTAAAGATTTAGGGATTGATAGCTTAGGCAATATGATATTAACTCTGATTATTTCTATTAGAAGTATAGGATGAAGGATTGAGCTTTTCCTTGTATTAAGAATTAGGTTGTGGCATAATTCCCTTCTCTAGCCCTTGAATTGTCCATAGCAGAATTCAGTTAGAGATTAGTTGTAACTAACTGAATTCTATTGAGAGTTAGTTACTCAACTGCCATATAAATTCTCCTATTGTAACAAAATTGCGAATAATGAAAATTTCTAAATTTTGTTAACTCTAATATGGTATTAGAGAACTTCTCTAAATCCATTGTGTGTTCATGTTTTCTTCATCCTTTTCACGCCTTCTCAAATTTCTTGAGTTACTACAACTCATGATGATGTCATTGCTGCTGCAAGATCAACGTTTATGCAATGAATCGCTGTGAAATTAGATGAAACTAACTATCGTCAATGGAAACAACAAGTAGAAAATGTTCTACATGGCACAAAAACTTTGAAGTTTTTAGTCACACCGCAAATTCTTAAACACTTTCTCACAGTTATAGCTCGTGAATATGATTCAAAGAACCACGATTATGTCAAATGGGAAGATAAGATTCTCTACTATGCACATGACTTATATTGACGGTCCTCGATTCTCTTCTCTCTCAATTCGTCTTACTGCGTCATTCGTGGAAATTTTGGGAGGAAATACATGAGTTTTGTCATTCGCGAAAAAATGATCCAAACAACTCAAATTAGAGATACAGTCACTGTCGAAGGATACACATTATATTGCAAAATTCCTCACAGACGTTCGTATAGTTGTTGACACTCTAATGCCAATTAGTGATCTTATTCTTCTTATTCTTCATCCTTATCAAATTGAACTTATTCTTTAAGTCTTACTAATTAAATTTGATTGAGTTGTCGAAGTAGTATCAGATACGTATCTTATCATATACTCGTGTCGTGTGTAGATCTAAAAGACAACCGACTTATAGATCACCAAACCATATGCATATGAACTCATTTAGGCCTATCATTCCTTCATTGAACACTCACTATGTTGCACCTATACCTCATGCACTAGTAACTACAACTCACACATGTTTCTACGATCAAGCATGGTATCTTGACTCAGGATTCACACACCATGTAACACCTAATGCCTCTAATATCATGGAATCAATCTCTCTTCCAAGATCTCATCATGTTCACATTGGAAATGGCCAAGGTTTTTCTATCACCTCTCTACCTCTCAAATTTTGGGACTATGCCCTCATTTTAACTACCTATCTCATAAATATACTACAATATCCCTCATAAAATTTAGTTAGAGATTAGTTGTAACTAACTGAATTATATCGAGAGTTAGTTACTCAATTGCTCTATAAATTCTCCTATTATTACATAATTGAGAATAATGAAAAATTCTAATTTTGTTAACTCTTTCCCTGCTTCTATATCTAGTCTCTTTTTTTTCAATGAGTGCCATTTCTAACAATTTTCATGCTTCAATGAGGAGTAGGTTGAGGAAAAATACAATCACAAAACTTTGTGTTTTAATTTTTGGATGGATAAGATGAAGGAGGTGTATGGTGAGATTCTCAAATTCTTCACCAACCAATTTTCATAATCTTTTCAAGATAGATCGATTTTTGATGGTGTAGGTTTAAAAACTATCACTCCCAAGAACCATGTGTATTTTTCTCTCCCTTCATCTTTTTAGATATTGATATAGTGGTAGTTGAGTCTGAGGGGGAGTAAAAGCTCCGGTCCAAATGGGTTTTATTTTATTTTTTTCAAGAGGTTCCGACAACTTCTTTGGGAGGATGTATTTAATCAATTTTTTTTGTAACTATCGCCTTATCTAGCTCCTTCTACTTTTATTTTGCTATGTTGATTTTAAAGGTAGAGTCTTCATCCTCTCTTAGTGATTTTAGACTAAATCACTAAATTCCCTAGTTGGTTTCTTGCATAAACTACTTGATAAAGTGTTAGATATTAGACTAGTCATATCGATGGATACGATTATTTCTCCTAACCAGACGTTTTCATAAAATGTCATCTTTTGGTACATGGAGTGGTGGTTGTTAATGAGATTGTAGATTTGGTTAGGAAATCTAAAAAAGATTGTCTTATATTTAAAATGTACTTTGAGAAAATTTATGATTCTGTTAGTTGGAATTTTCTAAACTACATGATGGACAAATTAAGTTTGGTGTTAGGATGAAAGCTTGGATGTATGCTTGTGTGTTCTTTGGGAAATTGGTGGTCCTAGTCAATATGTGCCCCACACAAGAAATTAATATCCATTGAGGGCTGAAGTTGAGTGATCCTCAAGCAGGATGGTCATAGTCAATGGTTATTGAGGTCCTAAGTGGTTTGTTTCAAAGAGTTGTAGATCTTGGTCTCTTATTTGATTTTAAGGTGGGTACCTCGTGTAACACCCCGATAAAATATGATAATTATTTAAATTAAGTTAATAGTATATTTATTAATTTAATTAAATAATTGGAATATTATTGGATTATTATTATTGGAATAATAAAGTTGGAATATATATATAAAGAGTTCCATTTGGTAAAAAGGGTTTTTCACGTGAAAACCAGAGAAGCGACAGAAAGTGAGAAAAGGGCAAAGAGGAAGAGCAAGAGAACAATGGTTGAAGAAGGGAAAAGCTTGAAGCTAAAGGATTGCCGGATTAACTCAGGTAAGGGGGGTTTATCGTCGTTTAATGGGTATTATGGGTTAACATGTAATGGGTAGTAATAAGCCATTGAATTGACCCTAATTGGGATGAGGAATGTTGTAAATGGTGATGAATAAGTTATGTTAAAACTGTAATTGAATCTATATGTGGGTGAATCGTAAATTTCTGGACGTGTAGCTTTTTACGGAATTGAAATCGGAGGTCCGGAAGTCCTCCGACGGCGAAAAATGCGGGGGATTCTGCATTCTGTTCGTGTTAGCGCAGGAACAGCTTTCTGTCTTGCGTTAACCGGTTAACCCAGGGTGTTAACCGGTTAACACTGTTATGAATTATGAGAAATTGTTGTCTGTCTTGCGTTAACCGGTTAACCCAGGGCGTTAACCGGTTAACACTGTTAAAATGTGCCAGGAAGCGTGTTCTGTTGTTGCGTTAACCGGTTAACCCAGGACGTTAACCGGTTAACACTGTTTGAAAAGTGAAAAATTGATATTTAAATATTGTGGACATATTTGATGATTGGCCTATATTGGTGTATGATATAGTAGGGATCATTTCCCGTTGTTTTGAGCAGTAGGGGTATTAGTAGAGTGTGCTAATACTGTGATTTATTATTTGGCATGATATGAATATGATTCTGTGATACATATGCTGATGATGTGTGATGGTATGCATAATGCTGTGAATGTATCTGTTATGTATGCAATTGTGAATGGACTGTTTATGGCTTAGAGTGTGAGCATATGTCCATTGTGGATTGTTGTTGATGTTGCATGCTATGTGATTTAGCGTGCATAGTATGGCCTTTATGGTGGTAGCTAATTCCCATGGTGAGGAATTAGTGAGTGAGTTATTGTGGATTGTTGTTGATGTTTGCATGCTAGGTGATTTAGCGTGCATAGCATAGCCCTTGGGGTGGTAGCTAATTCCCATGGTGAGGAATTAGTGAGTGAGTCACTAGGTCTCAAATGAGTGGGACTAGTGAGCTTGGTAGCCGTATCTGGGTTTGATCGGTGAGGTTGAACTATGTGTTCACGAATAGTCGGTACCGCATGCATGGAGTCTCATTGCATAATATATGTATGGCGTATAATATGAATGGATGTATTCCAATATTATACGTGTGTTTTGTGTTGGGTTGAGTATGATTATGATTTTGAGTTGATGTTGCCGTTGATGAATGTGTGATCTGATTTGGGTGATGAAATGTGTTAAATTACTTAGCATTACATGATATTTTATAATGCTTATTATATCGATTGAGGAACTCACCCTTACAACTATGTTTCAGGTAACGAGCAGTGATTGAGTAGAAGCTAGTACTTGAAGTCTAGTGTAGTTCCTTAGTGGGTCATGCTCTGGTAGATGTAACATCGGGATGGGATGTTTTACTTTGTTTTCATTTTGGTTGTTGAACAACTTTACATGTAATGTGTTACATGGTTTGCATGATTGATTAGATCTCTATCCCCTGCGAATTGTGCAATGTTTTATTTTGATTAATAAATGAGCATGACAAGCTATTATGGTGAATGGTGTGAAGTGTCAAGTGTGACACCCTTAAATTGCATATCTACTCTGATTTATATTTGTTGTTTTAATAATTATTGGGGTATTTTAGAAGGGTGTTACACCTCGAGTCTTGTGGTTTCTCATCTTTAGTTTCCCAAAAACATGTCGATTTTGGGTGAGGTTACTCTTGATAATATTTCTGTTATTAAATATATTCTTTGGGTCTTTGAGGTTGCTTTGGGTCTTCAGGTGAATTTTGTTAAGATTAGTTTGGTAGAGGTTAATGTTGATTTTGATTTCTTAGTTTTAGCGGGAGGATTTTTGCATTGCAAACTTGATACCCATCTATTTAAGTATCTAAGTCTCCTGATTGGCTTTAATCCCCGCCAAGTTGTTAACTGAATACCCTTGTTTAACTCAATATTGAGAAAGCTTGAGTATTAGGGTAACAAGTATAATAACTTTGGTGGCAGAGTGATATAGTTAAACTCGGTTCTTAAATTGATACCCATTTTATTTTTTTCCTTCCTTAAAATAAGAAAAGGTAAGATAACTTGGGTTCTTTGGTCGAAGGTAGCCAGTCTGGAAGAGTCTAGTTTCACATGAATTTTCTTTGGAAGAGAATCACTCGCAAAGGTAAGATAACTTGGGTTCCTTGGTCGATTGTGTGTAAGCCTAAGAAAGATGAAGGCTCAAGATGTTAGATATTTGTGTCATGTTAACTTGATGCTTCTAGGTAAGTGGAGATGGAGGTTGCTACATGGAGGGTGTTGGGAGGCGTTGACCTCTTGGGCCGGACTTTAATTGGGGACGTCCCTGGAGATAGAACCATTACCTAGGATAAAGTTTTTAGGTGTATGGTGATTATTGATCCATTTAGGTGTATGGTGATTATTGGCCCATATAACATTGATTGTTTCTTTTGCCATGAATTTAGTGAGTCTTACGACCATCTTCTTGTCTCTTATGACATGACACCCTCCATTTGGTATAATGTCATTAGATGACTTGGTTGAGGGTTGATTCTTTCTAGAAGTATAAGATTGATCATAGATATTGTGAGATCTTTTGAGTCTATGTCTAGAGTTAGGTATGACTTATCTCAGTTTTGAAATTTTGTAGAGTGGGCTATCGGAAAATCCCGAAATGAGTTAATTTATTCAGGTTGAGTTATACTAAAAAGGAATTGTTGGACATAGTGATCATTTGGTCTTGTAAATACTTTCTTGGTATAACCTTTTGTGACCCCTATTCTTTCTTAGAGTGAAAGGTGAACCTTGTTTTGTCCTTACATCGATAGTTTGTCTTTGAGGGAGTGAAGTTCCAGATTCTGGAGGCAATGTTTATTTTTGGAAGGCTTGTTGGTGTTCTTTCCTACAATTTTCCATTACCTGTCATTGGGATTCTTATTTTCCTCTCTCTTGTTGGAGATTTTCTTTTTTGGTTATTATCTTTATCTATTTTGTTTTCCATTTTTTTTTGCTTATTTAATCTTTTTTTTGCTTATTCAACCATATCATGTGCTTGAGACAATATCAATTTTGAGTGTTTATGATCTTTCTTGAGTTGGAGTTTTTTACAATATTTTCTAGAGGATTCTACTTTAAGAGTAGTTTACCCTTGTTGGGCTCTCGTTGTTGTTTCCTTAATAGGTAGGGTTTGACCCTGATTTTCTTTGCTTGTTTGTGGAGCTAAAGTGATCTTTTTAAGAGAGTCACTTTTATTTGCTTATAAAGTTCTTGATTTTTTGAAGTTGTGTGGCTTTTGGTCTTGTTAGTGTTTACCGTGAAAATTGGTAAACAACCGCTGGTCCTCCAAATTACAGAAACTTTGGTTATTCACAAGATCGACCAAATTGATCTGAGGGCATGTGTTATTGTTCTAAAAATCTTATATGAGAATATGGACACTTCGACAGTATCCTTAAATAAAAATATTTGATGAAAGCGTTTTTAAGAAGATAAATGGAAAAAATGCAAGTGAAGTATAAAACAATGTTTGATAAATAACTGATAGTAAAAGACAATTGTTAAACAAGAAGATGTAAATGAACTTTAATTGATATGAGTATAATGGTCTTATCAAACGTACATTCTCAATTGTACTCTTTTCTCTACACACTGGAAACTTTGAGTAAATGTGATTGATTGTGCAGTAATTTAAACACCCCGATCCTAACATTAGGATGCCTATTTATACTAAATCAAAATAACTGCCTCCAACGAATCTTTTCTCAGGCGCTGACACGTTACACTCGGCATGCCTTCGACTCATGAGAATGCTTCACGTATCCCTTCTTATAAAAATGGATAAGAATGAAATACGGTTACTCCCTTGCCATTCAAAATTCAAATATATGTCGGACAACCTTTCCGTCGAAGTAACCTTCTGAACTTGAGATTATCCCTAAGTGTCACATTCATCTTCCTACACAGAAGACAGATTTCGATACATCCTAAGTTTCATATTCTTGTCGAACAACTTGTTTGCCAAAATCCTAGTTAACCCCACAGAGCATTCTCTTTCCTTATCTTATCACATCTAACCTGATGTCGAAATTCCCACCTAACAAATTATCCCCCAAACAATGCCTCTTTTCGATATATAGAAGAAAAAGGTATTGTTTTATTTCTTGACAAACTTATTTCGACATCGCATAACTATTCCTCTGCTATGATGTCCCCGTCATGATGATCATTTTAGCAAAATGTTGCTTCAGAACCCACGTGAGGATCCTTAGGTAATCATCATGTTTCCTAACCTTTAGGAAATCGTGCCTAGCCATTAACTGCTACCATTCATCATGGCCATTTACACTAACACGTGTCCACTTTCTCTTTCCCCATTAATGCCTAAAAAAATTGTTTCCAATTCCCAACATACAAATGGACATTCTCAATATTTTATCTTTCTTTTTCTCTCTCAACTCTTCGCATTATGATCCTTCTCAAAGAACCACACTTCTTCCATTCTTCATCTTCCTTAAGCAAAAACCTACTTCGGTTCCTCCTTCCAACAATAGCATCATCTACAAAAATCATTAAAGAATCCAACAAAAACACCAAAGATTCCAAGAAATCTCAAAGCCTTCCACTTGATGACAAGATCTTGGGCCCAAACACCGTGGGTAACCAACAGTACATTCCAGAACCATTAACTGAAGAACAAAGGATGATTTTTCAATCTCAGGTACTAATTCCTATTTCTATTTCTGGGAAAATTCATGCAGTGCTAGGACCTCTGTCAAACCCAAATGTTGATCCTGACAGGCTCAAGGAATTTTTCCCCACTTATCATACATATAAACCCATAGCTTGTGTCAAAAAACCCAAGGCCAATGAGGAAACCCATACTGATGAAAACCCTCATCCAGATAACCACGGTAACCCTTCGACTGAGGAACCCATCGACTTGACTTATATGAACTAAGGTTTCAGGGTATTTTGGTCATGTCCCTTATTTCGAGATCCCTCTAATTATTTGAGTTGGCTAGAAAAAATTGAGAAAAAGAAGTCCCAGGTCTGGAAAGAAATGGGCATCTTCGACCTGATACAATTGTTGAAAGTAGGACCTGGCTATTGTCAGTCTATGCTAGTTTCTTCTTTGTACTTTTGGGATAGTACCCATCACACCTTTCACCTTCCCCGTGGTATGATGACACCCACATTGTTCGACGTTGCTGCCATAACAGGACTCAAACATATGGGCGAAACCTATGACCCAGACTTCTTATCTAAGGCGTCATAGGTAATGATGACTCTGACGTCACAAGACAGCTGGGAGAAACTGAAAAGTTTTTGTAACATTGGGACATTTAGTGACACGCCAGAATTGTCCAAGGCGTCGAAGTGTGTTCTCAAAAAATGCCTTTTTCTTTTATGTGTCGAAAATGATATTTTTGGGGGGCAATTTGTTGGCTCCTAATTTCGACGCCCATATTAGAATTAGGAAATGGAGTTCCCTGTGAAGATGTTTAGACTAGATCTGATATTGGGAGCTCTAGTCAAAGATGCCTTGATGAGAGGAGCAAGATGCTGCAGTGACTTAGAAATATTTTTAGTGTTTGAAGACTTTTGCGACGAGAGATTCAAATTCAAATAAAGGAGGGAACTTTTGTTCTTATCTGAATTGCTGAAGATACACGTGGAGCATAGTAGATAGTTGCATCCATGCAAAACGCCATTTGTCTCAATGTGATAGAAAGGTCGTTATAAGCGGTTATTTTGGTTAGTATAAATAAAAGGTCTTAGTGCTAGGATCGTGTGTGTTAAAAATGTGTACAAAATCTATAAAATTTACCAAGTATTCGTGTGTAGAGAAACAGTAAATTGAGAAATGTACGTTCAATTTACATCATTGTCATTTACTTTGAAGTAATTCAATACATCTTTATTTTCCAGAAATATTTCTTTATTTAAAGGATTTATCTTTGTTGTCATTTATTTTCGTTCTTACAACGTTCTCTTTATTTTGTGTTGGTCATTTTCTTTTTAAGTATCTTCATGAATCACTATTATTGCAAACACTGTCGAAGTGTTTATGTTCACTAGAATTCACTTTAACAAATAATTAGCATATGTCCTATGATCAATCTGATCGATCCTGTAAGTAACCAAATTTAGTAATTGGAAGATCAACAGTTGTTTACCAATTTTCACGGTAAACACTCGACCAAGCACTTTTTGGAATTAAACACTACAACAATCGATTTACATCCTGGAGCAATCGATTGACCATTCCATTTTTTGCCTAAAGAAATCGATTGTCATAGTGTAATTTTGTATATTTTTTTAATGTTAAAATTATAGCAATCGATTGACATAGTAGGTCAATCAATTGTCATTTGTAGGAAATAAAAAAATTCTGAATCTTTTCATACATTTTCATGGCACGTGTTCATAGACACCTTTCTAAATCATAGCAACATATTTTCTGATTATTTCTAAAGCATTGTCATGTATTTCAAAGGGTATCATGTGTCACTATAAATGCCAAATTTTTCATTGTTCAAAACACCTCTTTCATGAATAATTTTCTTTTGTTTTTAAATGTTAGTAATATTTGACAAAGAAATTTTTTCCTGCATAATTTTCAATCATATGTAGAAAAGTTTAGTGAAAACACTTTAGCACTTAAATACTTATATCATATTGATTTGTTCATTGAAGGAGAAGATTGAATTTTCAGTATATTAGAAAAAGCAGCAAAGCTCAAATCTGCTGCAAAGTCTGTCCAAACTAAATTTAATTTGTTTGTTACAATTTTCACCAAGGGTGAGGTGATTTTTATCAGTAAGAAAGTTGTTGTAATTATTACAGAAATTTGCAAATAGGAAGAGTTTTATTTCTATTTGTTGAAAAAGTTCTTTGAATCAGAATGATTCCAAGTCCACCATAATTGTTTGTGTTTTGTGAAATCAAGGAAGTGGTGTGCTTCTTTGTTATTGTTAAAAGATTATAAGAGAAGTCTTAGTGGTAGGCTTGTACAAAGATCTGACTATAGTGAAAATCTCTCATGGGATCTGAGGGGATTGAAGTACTCTTGTTTGGAAAGAGGAACCAGAATATATCATTATGTTCTTTACATTCTTGCATTTATATTTATGCACTTTTCTTCATAATTTCATAGAAATATTTTCAGAAAAATAAGAACATAAGCATCATCGCCTAAAAACGTGAAGAAGTCTTAAAACTTAATTCACCCCTTTTAGATTGCGCACTCTTTACTTAAACAAATCTTTATTCTCTTCTCTCTTGATATGTTTCGTGTTTCTCTCCTCTTTGTCTCCATCGCAGCGCGCTAACACCGCTTTCCTTCTCCAATGTCTACCAACATTATTTCTCTCCTTGTTTTCTCCATGTTAAGTAAATATTGATTTTTGTTCTCACATCTTCTTCTCTATTAAGTAAGTGTTGATTTTTGTTCTCTCTTCTTCTCTATGTTATGTTAGGACAATCAATAGTTATACGTATTTCATTACATATTCAAAATATATGTTGATTTCTAATTCTATTGTTGAATGTTAATCTCTATTGTTTAAGTTAAATATTAATTTTTTATTGCTTTTCCAAATGTTAAACCAGTTGAAGAGTATTTTTTGTGTTGAAAATGAAAGACGGTAGTAAGATAAGTAGATTAAATAAAATTGTATGTAAGTAAATGTTCAAGAAAGTTAGGCAAAAAAAAGTTGTCACTTTAATAATTTATTTTTGTTAGACTATACATGAGTATCATCACATTGAAGAGACAACCACAATTCAAGAGTACATCAGTTAAATAAATTAATTCTCAATACTCTCAATAGCCTGATAATCCTAAAGGCTCTGACACACCCCATTTATTGGAGATCGTCAAACATTAGTACATTTAACAAATACAATTTTCAATTTTCAAAATTAATTCTAATTTAAAGATATAATTTTTAACTTTTAAATTAGGGTTAAATACACTTTTCCCCCCTGTAATGTTAGCGAGTTTAGGATTACCCCCCTGTAAAAATATTTTTTGTAAACCCCCCCTTATGTTATGTAGATTCCTTCATAGAACCCCCTAATATCCAGGTGGCATGGAATCTAATAAGAGGTCCTACACCTGGCATATTTTTAATTTTGTTAAAGTGATTATGTGTCATTTTACACTTTTTAATTTCAAATACCCCCTTAGAAAATTAGGGTTCTGAACATAGCAGGGAAGACGAAGACGAAATTTCCAGGGGAAGACGAAGACGAAGAAGAAGAATGCAGGGAACGAAGCAAACGAGAAAGACGACCGCAGTGAAGACGAAGATGAAGACAACCTCAGCGAATACGAAGAAGCGATCCAGCTCAGTGAAGACGAAGATGAAGACAACCTCAGCGAATACGAAGAAGAAGTGTCCAAAGTCCGAGGTTAGTAAAAATTTGAAGTTCATCAATGTCGTAGGGTAAAATTTTGAAATCAACAATCTTTGACATGTGGGTATAATATATTGACAGGATTCACAACACTTTAGTGTTACACTCCACCATGGGGGTGAATTTTACAGGGTTTTTGAAGAAGAAATTATATACAGAGGGGGTACGGATACGACAGTTAATGGGATACATGTTTCAAATTGGAACATGGATAACATTGAGAAGTTGTTGAGTAGGTTAGGGTATAAGGCTGATTGTGTTAGGGTATGGACAAAAGTTTTAGAAATTCAAGATGGTTTTTTTCTGATTAGGAAAGATGATGATGTTGTTGATGATTTTGCTCTATACTTTAGTGCAATGAATGTGAAAGGAGATTTGTATGTTGAACATAGTACTGGGAACATGGACCCTGCTGATAGGGAACCTAAATGTGTGAATGATGATGACCACCCCCCTGATAATGGAATTGATGGGTTAGATGAGGAGAAGGTAGAGGGGTTAGATGACAGTGAAGATGAAAGAGCTACTGCTTACTTTGATGGTTTTGAAGGAATAGATGTTACTAAGCCTATTAGGTGGGAGCCCAATAACAGTATGGAGGAGCCCAATAAGAGTATGGATTCAGATGATGTATACTATAGTGATGAGTTGAATAGTTCTGACCCAGATGATTCTTGTGATGAAGAAAGGCCCAAGTATGCTAGGTTTAGGAAAGAGCATCTAAACAAAGACTTTATATTCAAGTGGGGTATGGAATTCAACACACTTGATGACTTTAGGGCAGCTATCCGTGAGTGGTCAGTGCTTAATGGGAGGGAAATTTCTTTTGTGAAAAATGAGGGAGATAGGGTAAGGGTGGTGTGTAAGCATAAATGTGGGTTTTTAGTCTTATGCTCTAAGGTGGGCCACAAGGAGACTTTTGCTATAAAAACACTTGTACATAAGCACACATGTGCTAGGGTTTTGAACAACAAGTCTGCTAGCTCAAAGTGGGTGGCCAAGCATGTGGTAAAGAGGATGCAAACTTCTGATACAGTCAGGATAAGAGACATCATCCAAGATATGAGGCAAACATATTTTGTGGGTATTACTGTTGCAAAAGCATGGAGGGCTAAGCTAATTGCCAAGAAGATAATTGAAGGTGATGCTGACAATCAGTATGCTTCCATATGGAGGTATGCAGAAGAACTAAGAAGGGTAAACCATGGCAACACTGTGAAGATAAATGTAGAAAGACCTAGTCCATCCATACAACCAAGGTTATCCACCTCTGCAAGTAAACTAGAAAATTGGCCACATAAGGTGATGCCAATACCTAGGAGAAGGTTAGATAATGAGGTGTTCAGGAGTGGTCATTGGTTGCCAACATGGTCAATTGCTGAGACTTTTCAGGTTACACATAGTTACAACACACATGAATTTATTGTTGACATTGCTAAAAGGTCATGTAGTTGTAATTTTTGGGAATTAGTAGGAATTCCATGTAGGCATGTTGTAGCTGCTCTGAGTTATAGAAAGCAAAACCCTGATGAATTTGTTGATGCTTGTTACACAAGAGAAAAGTTTGCACTATGTTATGGATTTTCAGTAAGTCCAATCAATGGTCAAGATATGTGGCCAGAAGTTGAGATGGAACCACCTCTACCACCTGCATATAAAAATGGTCCTGGTAGACCTAAGAAGATTAGGATAAGAGAAAGTGGAGAGGATGGTGCAAGGAAGAGAAGATCTGGTGTTGCATATAAGTGCACCAAATGTGATAATTTTGGTCACAATGCTATGACTTGTAAGGCTACCACTCAGGATCCCAATGCACTTAAAAGAAAGGTAATTCATTGTGATATACATTTTGTCTTACATTCTACATTCTGTCTTACATTCTTCATTGTGATATGCATTGTGATGACAACCATACATTGTGTCTTACATTGTAGAGAAAACCTAAAAAAGGACATGTGCCAACTGCAACTGATATGCCAACTACAAATGATATGCCAACTGCATCTGATATGCCTGCCCCAACTGCAACTGATATGACTGTTCCAACAAATGTGCCTGTTCCAACTGATCCACAGCCTCCAACTGATATGCCTGTTCCAACTATTATGAGTCAAACAGGATCTAGTGTGGCTGCCTCAATCACAAAACAATCCAGAAAAAGGGTTGAAAAAAAACCTATCATCAAAAGAAGGCAAAGTGAGAGGATCAAGTTGAGTTGGTTTAAAAGACCCATAACAGGTGAAGGAATATCTAGTGACAAACCAATTACCCTACCAGAAAATGAAGACATACCCACTTCAAAATGAGGGACTGATTATTATGTTTCTGCTATGTATTTTGTAATCCTTTTGGAAAACTCTTTTGTAATGCCAACTGATCTTTGAAGACATGTATTTTGTAATCCTTTTGTAACAAACATATGCACTTACTGTGATGATCAATTCTAATGTATCAGTTTAACATTATTGGTGTGTATTGTCTATAAAACACAATGGCTAGTCTGTCACATTTTTTTCTTGTTTTTCATAAACCATGAATTCTGCAGAGAGCCATGGCTAGTCTGTGCACTAATCTTACAACAAAACCATGAATTCTGCAGGACCTAAAGAAAAAGCCAAAGTATTTAATTACATTCACCTTGAATTCTGCACTGAAAAAGTTTAAGAGATAGACTACATTAATATATTTCAATTTATTTATATGTTTACTATGTCATATTTTCTTTAGAATTACTGACTATAAAATTGTTCTGTAGTTTTCTGATGATTTTGCAATTTTGCTCTTTCATTATGATATAACTTTTTTCTGTCATTATTGGTAGATTGAATGCTGAAAGTTTAATCAAATAATGATGCTGCACTGACAGTTTAAGATTGATGAACAGATTACATTTCATTGATGAACACATTACAAGTTCAACATTACATTGCTGAAAAACACTAATGACATAACAATTACATGACAGACTCATTAGACTAACTTAACCATAGCTGCTATCAACATCCATGACAGACCAATTACAAACATTAACCATAAATTTTCCCTCTTTTCCATTGCAATCTTTTTCTTCAGTTTTTCTAACTTGTTAAGCTTTCCGACTCTGCAATCTATCTCCTCAACAATCTCTTTAGCAAATTCAATCAAATAAGCCTTGTTGACTTCACATTGGCGGCATCCGGACGGATTGGTTTCTTTCACTGCAAACTCACTGACCAAATCATCCCACAAAAATAAACCGCACCCATTCTGCAATTTGAGACAAACACCACCAACAATTAATTTCGAAATCAAACTCAAAATAATAAAATGCTTCAAAATTGCTCACCATATTATTCCTGCATTTCCAAAATTTGCGACCGGGGTTTTCAATTGACTTGGAGACCAACAACTTCATGGTTTCATTGCATCCACATCTTGGTAAGCCGTTTCCAACTTCACTCGTGGAAGATGCCTTGCTGCCACCCATAACCCAGATGAAGGGGACACGGACGAAGATGAAGAGAGGGATGGATTTGGGGTAGGGATGGATTTCACGAAGAGAGAGAGGGATGGATTTGGGATAGGGATGGATTTCACGAAGAGAGAGAGGGATGGATTTGGAACCCTAATTTCTAGTTTATGCCATGCTGGAGACCTAATGAAGATTCACATGTGAAAATAAAAAAATTAAAAAGCCACGTCTGAAATAAAAAACCAAGATTCCATGCCACCTGAATATTAGGGGGTTCTATGAAGGAATCTACATAACATAAGGGGGGTATTGAAAAAATAACTTTACCAGGGGGTAACCCTAAACTCGCTAACATTACAGGGGGGTAAAGTGTATTTAACCCTTTAAATTATAATGTAATTTTGACACTGAAATACTCATTTTTTTTATAAATATTATCCAAACATAAATTACTTTACATTAAGTTCACTTTAATCACTATCAATTTTATCTAACTAATTTATTCAAAATCATTTTTTTGTCTCTGCATATCCAAACCCACTAAATATATACAACAAAAGTGTGGTGGGAACACCAAATGTATGCACGAGTACTACTAGTTCATGAGTGGTGGATCAACAAAATGTCACCTATATAATTTGTTTAAAAGATTGCAATCTCAAGTTCCGTTGCTTGTATTCATTGAGGATCTTACCGTATACTTGGTAAGGTAGGTTCAAAAGAGAAGGAATAACTTAGATGTGCTCTATGAATATGGGAATGAGAATTTGACAAGGATGAAGGATAAGAGATTAGTAGTTGTGACATTGCGAATATAATAATGAAGGAGAAAAGAGATTAGTAGTTTTGAAAAAATTCTTATTCATTTTACAAATACAAAATACTGTGAATACAATTATTAATGTTCTATTCACTTCATTACAAGAATAAAACTTACTCACTCTATTTATAGATTTCGAACCCCAAGCCAAAGCTCAAAATTATAAAAATCCAAAACTATAAAAGCTCAAAATAGCTAACACTACTAAAATATGCATAAGTTGAAATCATGTGTGAAGCAACATGCTTCGACACTTCGACACACTAACGCAACTCAACATACTAGGTAGTTCGACACTTCTTTGTTCTGTCGAGTAACCTGCTTCGACACAAGGAATTACAATTCACACCACTTAATTCATTGTGTCTAAACTATCTACATTCATCATAACTCTTAATCTTCTGAACACTTTGACATGCATCCCCTTCGTCATGATCTCTACAATCTAATTCTCAGTTCTACAGTGTTCCACATTCATCTTCCTATCTGCTACCTGCTCTCGAAGATAATGGAACCCCATCTCGATGTGCTTGCTTCGATCATGTGCTATTGGATTCTTCGCCAAATTGATAGTTGACATGTTGTTGATCCTCATGGTAATTGCTTCATGACTCTTAGTTGTTATCTCTTCGACCAGATTCACCATTCATGTTGCTTAACATGCACAAAGAGAAGCAAATATGTATTCTGCTTCGCACGACGATAATGCCACTACTGATTCCTTTCTCGAACTTCAGGCAATTGGTGTACCACCTAACATAAACACATAGTCAGTTGTAGATTTTCAATCATCAACATCACTACACCAACTGCAGGAAACAAAATGTTATAGTTGAGAGTTCCTTTCAGATACCTTAGTATCCTCTTCGTCGCTGCTAGATGTGATACATTTGACTTCTGCATGAATCTACTCACCATACCTACACTGTATGTTAAGTCAGGCCTTGTGTGACAAAGGTGTCGAAGTGACCAAATAAGTCTTCTATATTGGATTGGGTCGACATCATCTGAATCTGAATCTTTCGATACTTATAATCTGAGCTCAGTTGAAGTCGAAGTTAGGTTGCAATCTTGCATCTCAAATCTCTTGAGTATTTCGCTTGCATACCTTCTTTGATGCATCATCAAACCTCTAGCACTCTTGTAGAATTCGATGCCAAGGAAGTATGAAATGTCATCCAGATCTGACATTTCAAATTCCTTGTTAAGATCATCTTTGAAGTCTTCGATCTCCTTCTTGCAGCTACCTGTTATCAACAAGTCATCGACAGAGAAACAAAGTATAAGCACTTCACTCTTGCTTCTTCTTACATATACTCTGTGTTCAGATTTGCACTTCACAAATTCCCTCTCCCTTAGAAAGTCATTTATCTTCTTGTTCCAAGCTCTTGGAGCTTGTTTAAGTCTGTATAGGACTTTATGCAGCCTATACATCTTGTCTGGCTTTTGACCACCACCTATTCCTCTACCTGCAACACCACCTCTTTGGTTGCCTTGGTTCCAGGGTTTTCTCTGATTCGACCAGTTTCCTTCTTGCTGATTTGAATCAATTGAATTATTGTAGCCTCCTCTGCCTTTGTTGTCATTCCAGCTTCCTTTGACTTTTCTTTCTTTCGTTGATTGAGCCTGCAAAGTCATATCAATATTCGACTTTTCTACAGCTCTTTCAGTCATTTTTTGTTCATGAGATTCAAGCATCCCTTGAAGCTCTTCCTTTGTCAGTTTTGACAAATCTTTCGAATCTTCTATGGCTACTACCACGTGGTCGAACTTTGGAGCCAACGACCTCAAGATCTTTCCAAAAACAGATCTTAATGTCAACATTTCTCCACATACCTTTATTTGGTTCACTAGTTTCGTAACCTTGGTGAAGAAATCAGTTATGCTTTCATTATCTTCCATCTAAAGCAATTCATACGTCCTCTTATGAGTTTGTAACCTCACCTTTTTCACCTTCTCTGCGCCTCCAAACAATTTCTCCCGAATTTTTCATGCTTCTTTCGCTGACTCTGCATCACTAACCTTTTCAAAGTTATCTGCATCAACACATTGATAATTATAAAGAGAGCTTTATAATCTTTCTTTTTCGATTCTTTATGTACAGTTTTTTCTTGATTTGTCGCGTCTTCTGCAAGCGTTGCTACTCTTTCATTCATAAGATCCCAAAGATCTTGATAACAAAACAGAATCTTTATTTGTTTGCACCAATTCTCATAATTATTGTTCTTGAGAATCGAAAGATTTACTAGAAACTGTCAATTTGGATGATTCGTTGTCATGTTTTCTTCCCACAAATCGTTTTAACCGGAGCTCTTGATACCAGATGTTGAAAATCCACCACAACCTATGGAGAATTTCAATCAATCTTGAAGAACAAGATTGTTATCATCCACACAATAACAATGGAAAAAAACAATGGAGAAAGAAAGAAATAAAGAACAATGAAGGAGAAGAAGAATATAATTCTGCAGAGTTTCTATCTGTCCACAAACTGTGGAAAACTTCTTACTCCCTAAATTTATAGATTTAGGTTAACTTGGACTCCAAGCTAAAGCCCAAAACTATAAAAATCTGAAGTAGCTAACACTACTAGAATAGACATAAATCGAAATCCTGTGTGAAGCAACATGCTTCGACACACTAACACAACTCAACATATTAGATGGTTCAACACTTCCTTATTCTGTCGAACAACTTGTTTCGACACAAGAACTTACAATTCAACAAAGATTAGTGTCTTTTAGCCTTCTATGGGCAGCAGAGCTCTTCACAAAAGCTTCAATACCATTTAAATAAAACAAAAACTCTGAAGAATGAAAATAGCTGAATGAATCTTCTTAAAATCTTATCTAATGAACAATACAACGTGCTTAACGAACATGGTTAGGTAATTAAGAGCATAGCTAACCTGCAGATATAGTACTATCTAACTGAAAACTAACTAGGAAACACGGCAGACTAGTGTTCGTCTTCATCCGCTAAAAAGTACAATATATACAGCAAGTAGATCGTCGTCAATGACTGTTATGAGCAAATCACCTGAATTTCCTCTAATTCTAAACTACACAGGCTGATAAATAATTATGTGACAATGGAAACATGATGATGTACTGTTATGGGAGACGATCGAAATCACCCTTCTTTCTTTAAGGGACCGGGTCAATGAAAACGTCATGTAATTGTTGTACATAAGCCATAACCGTCATGGAAAGCAGGCTAAGCTTTGGTTTTTGATATTGCATAATCTGAAAATAAGTATCAAGTTTGAATTAGATTTAGCTAAATTTGTTTAGAGATGTAGTTAAATATAGTTTAAAAACAGTGTTTTGGTTCTGATAAGTAGAATCATTAAATCAGTACCTTAGAGTAGTACATTAACAAGTTGATACTCCTACATGGAAGATACAGAAACACGTCTCTCTCTGAGTGCCGTTGAAAACTATTTTGTTTTATGCAAGACCTGCACATGTAAATTATTATATAATGTAACTGCAAATATCTCTGATGTCTTCATATACTATTAATAAATAACTATATAATATTGCTAAGAACATGATCCGTAAATTACCTCAAATGACACCTTAAGCAGATTTCTTGCCACTGACTATTCGAGATATCTGGAGACCCCTGCTGAAAGCTTCATTAAAGAGAATCCTAGTTTGCATTGATTGAAATCCAGGTAACCATGAGAGAACTGCCATGGGGGCCATAACAATAATTCCAAACAGTAAATCGTAGAGTCGTGCCAAGGAGACCACAGTATCCCACACTAAAGTTGACTGTAGAAAAGGCCTAAGCACCTGGGCTATTAAAATAATTCCCCATCCTGTGGGAATGAATGCCAATGAACTTGTTAGAAGATCAACAAAACTGAAGCTAGTGAACTCCAGTAAGAGGACAATTACAAGAACTGTAACCATAGTTACAAGAAGCTGCACTAGTCTATAATATATGTGCTCATTTGTAGCATATTTATCCCGTGCGTATGCCAGACTGATATAAATCGCAACAACAGCAACCATGAATATCCAAGACAGCAAGTACACAGCTATACTAGTATTGTTATCTGCAATACCCAGCTGATAAACAATGCCATATTGAAAGAAGAAAAACCGAAGGTCTAAAATGATTTCCAACAGCTTTCCCCATATACCGGTTGTTTTGAGATGATCTTGCTCCTCATACCACCATGTTTCCCAGCTGAATTCTGCCTTTCTGAATGGCCCTCCCGGATACCAAATCCAATTCACAAAGTCTTCAAAGTCATATACAGTCTTCAACCAATCAAACCCAGAGGGATTGAAAACAAAAGGAGACATTATCCAGGAAACTACAAGAAACCAACTTGATATTGTCATAGCTATGTAGACAAAAGTACCCTTAGGTAAGGGACTATGAGAAGCATACACAGTTAAAATAATTCCAAGTTCAATAGCCTTAACAAAATGGCTTCTAGCATATAGTCGATAGTTCTCAGCAAAACTCTTGTGCTCCACCACAAAACCGCGGCCAGTGGCTCGGTACTTCGCACCACCATGAAGTATAGTCCGACCAAAGAAATGGGTACGAGTTCCCAAAGAGAATGTGTAGAATAGAGACGCAAGCTGCAACTGCATTGTCAAGAAGTCCCATACTGCAGGAAGGAAACCGTGCTCAAGAGTATTTTCAACAACCATTGGGAGTGCAGTGAAAATACCAAGCTGTATTATAAACTGTTGATTTACAATTGCGCCAAGGGCTTTATTGTTGCTAGCATTTTTCTGGGCTTCCGCTTCAATGCCACTGAGGGCCATATAAAGGCGGCCCCAAAGAAAGGCATAGACTGTCAGTACAACTACCATGGAGTTAAAGTAAAATCCTACAGTTGAGTAGAACACTGAAAGCATGCGAAAGAAGTCTAATCTATGACCTAGCCGGTAAATATCTCTGCTCAAAACCTGTTCACCATTGCCACTTGCGACCTTTGCCTCAAACATGGATATCTGATTCAAGCCAACATCTCTTCCTTTACCTACCTGTATGTATTCATGATGTGTCACATTGCCGCCTCGCAATGTACAATTGAAACCAGCAAAAATATCTTCACTGATATTGATCACTCTAGAGGCCTTGCTGACTCCACCACGACACAAGAACCAGAACCTGTCAAACACATCCGGATGACCGTAGTGCATCCGTACTTTCAAAGGGTTTGCCAAAACTCGCTGGCCCAGTGTCACAAAACTTGTCTCTTGGGCTGACATGAACCAAGCAAGCGACGAAACAGATCCTGTGAAGATATTCTCTCGAACCCCCAAAATGGTTGGCTTCTTGATACCATGGTAGGCATTGAACTCCTCCAGCAGATTCCGCATTTTGAGAGCCTCCTCAAAATAATGGTCTTGATTCATATCTATTGTCTGAAGAGCATCCCCCCGCGTAAAAATCATGGCATGATTCTGATTCTCAGGTTTCCCTTCTCCAAGTTTTAAAGGACCGGGCAATCTGACCCGATAAATCTCAACCTCACTCTGCAATTGCTGATCAAACTTCACAAGAACAGAGTAATATTCAGTCTCTTCCCTCCCCAAAGAAACCTCATCAACATATGCTACTCGAAGGGCCTCATTATTTTTCATCAAATACAGTATATCATCAGCTCGGGGATTCCTCTCTGCCTTATGGCGTCCATACATCTGGCATGCCACAACATATGAGAACTTCATCAGCGCACTCCCATATTCATGTCCCTTGAATAACAGTGACACACTGCTATCTGCCCTTCTCAATTTCCGTAGAGATGGATGCCCATCTGAGGATAGAGTATTCAAATTTCTGTTTTCGTATGTTGAACCATATGAAATAATATGCTCAGATCCCTCTCTTACATCCATCTCAGATGCTGAATCAAGAAAAGCGAGCATCTTAAGGGCGCTATAATAATACATCATCCCCCTGACTGTGCGAGACAATGTTTGACCTCTATAAGATACCCAAAGGCGGAGGTCCCAGGCTTTAGTTGTCCAGATATCATCCTCATCTTTCAAGCCCTCTCTACGCATCCTTTCCATAAAATTATTCCATTCATCTTCATATATCTTCTGCAAATAAAACAAAGTAGTAATACCATCCTCATTCTCCTTTCGAAGAGACTCTTTGCTATATAAAACTTCCTCGTCATAATATGGGGTCAAAACACTGAAAGCCATCATCTTTTCAACATAGGGAGCACGGGGCATGTTCATAAACAAAGAATTGCTAAAGAAAGCAATCCGCCGTCGAGCCTCAAGATTCAATGGAACATTATGCATCGAGTCTCTTGAAGTAAGAATTGTATACAACCTTCTGAGCTGCCTAGTAAAGACTTCATCTCCAGCGTCAGGAAATACAATAGCAGTCTCAAAGAGCAGTCCCCCATCAGTTGTTGGACCTTCTAGCGCCAGACCTTCCACAACCAGCTGGGTGGCGGTCTTCTTCAACTTTGGAAATCTTCGAACATACAATTCATATAAGGCTTGCAACAAATTTACAGCTTTATTCAAATCTTTCTTTGGTTGTATCGAAAGTTTAACAAGTTCAATCGCCTTAGCATGTAGCTCTGGCAGCAGAGACATCTTGTACGCATCTGTTAATCTACCTTCCTGAATGTAGTAGTCTAATTCCCTGAATATATTAGTCACAATGGAGAACTCTACCTTATCAACTTTAAGAATAGTAAGAAATAAGTATTTAATGCTATCATAAGCTTCAATGACCGCACACCGGCGATACTCACTCTTGCATATCCTCAACCAAAGTGATGTGTCAGACTCATTTTCCAACTCTTTTGCCTGACTGAGAGCAAGTAGTAGCTCATTGCATAGAAGGAAACACGGCCATCGAATTACCCTAATTTTCCAGCAATTTGGTGGCAGTTCCAAGAGTTCTAGTTCTCGATCACTGATGATATCTTCCTCCCTGAAAGTTATGATAATCTCATTCCATATTAAAGCAAACCTGGTGGCATCCACTTGGCTTGATTCAATTTTTGTGAAGGGTTTACCAAGTCCGTATCGTAATTTCAACCTATGGATGGCATCGCGAAGCTTCCTCAGCAACGTTGCCTGCTGACTTAACAGCTTCTCCTCTGGCATCAGATTGAACTGCATCGCACTGGCAAAGAACTGGAACCGGAGCCTTAGTTGTGAGATATTCCGAATTTCACCCAAATGTGAGAACAGACCAATCGTACCACCAACACCGGCAGAGATAATCGAATACCATATTTGCAAATCCATGAAGTATATCAGCACAACAGGTAACCATAGCAAAACAACTGCAACTCTGTTGGTGTTATTGAAAAACTCATGCCATTTATAATTAATGCCCCTAAGTTTCAATAGGGCCTTTGTAGGAGCAACTAGAGGTTTGAACTGAAGAAAGTAACTGAACGAAAATTTTGAAGCTAATACTCCTACCCAAAAAATAGTATACTTCACATTATCTAGAAGCCCTTGTCTCACACCACGACCAACAAAAATCCGGGTATGAAACCACCATGTCCACAAGTATATTATACCCCAGTCTGATTCCTCAATAAAATTCCGTAAACATGGTATTATAAACAGTACACATGCCAGCATTTCTGGTACAAGAAAGCAGAAGACAATCTTAAGAAATGTAATAATCCTTTGATCTGCCTTATCAGACCAATTTCGACTAGAACCCTTCTCTATCCAAATTAATCCATAAAAGACCCCAAACAAAACCGTCCATGTTATCGCAGCCATACTCTTGAGCACCATCCTTACTCCGCGCCAAGCAGTCTCTTTAGTAACCAAACTATACTGAGTTCCAGCATCAAGCACCGATTGAAGTATCCGAAGACCACCCCAAGTGATAAACAAAGTCAACATCTTGACTAGAACATCCTTTCTCTCCAGTGCTTGCCATGGATACTTAGTATCCTCCCAAGCAACAATAATAGCACCCTGCATGAACAAAATCAGCATAACCCAGAGCCTATCAAAACTCTTATAGATATTCCAAAACGACCTTTGTTCAACATACCCAGTTTTCCCCACACGCCTATCCTTCGGTGTAGTCCCGAAAAAACTAGACTCAAACTTCAAAGGCCATCCTAGTTTCTTCAAACACCTCCTACTCCAAAAATACTCATTTATGTCATCATAATTCCTCCAAGCAGAATGTGGAGCTTTCCCATTTCTACTACTCTCAACCTCAACCTTAATAGTATTACAAATAGGCATAACAACAGACTTCAAAAAACCGCAATCACCCGAAACCGTAGGCAAAAAAGGACTACCAGTATTAGGGTCTATAAACTCATCAAGAACCAAATTAAGCTCTTTCGCCATGAAATGATAAATATAACAAATACACTCGGGAACAAACCGAAGGTTACCAGCTTCGCCCCAAATTAGAAGGTAAAGCAAAACATACAACAACTCCCGGCGAAGATCCGACGGGTCACGACGGCGGCGAGAGAGCAACACGCTAGACTTCAAGCCGAGATACGAACACCATGCAGTGTAATTATGAAGTAGCTTCTTTCGAAACCTCTGCAAAACGCCTCCGTCAAGCGAATCAACTATAGCTGGAGGAGGTTCAAGTCGCATCTGAGCATTTGCAAGGTGAAGAACCAAATGCTCCCTCTGGTTCCGCGCGTTGTCGTTCTGAAACCCGAACAACAACCGGAGCCAGTCCAGAAGGTCCATGTCCGGTTGCCACGCCATGAAACGATGTTTTGGTAAGTCTCCGACTGTACGGAGTGCAGCAGCGGCGGCGCGTACCTCTGGATACCGGAGAGAAGGATGATCTATGAGCAGGTCGTGAACAGGAATAATGTTAAAGACAGAGTTCAGCGGCGGTGGATGTCGTGTCTGGTTCACGGCAGCACCACGCGCGGCTGCGGCGGGACGCTGTCTCATATACATTTTAACCGTCCAACTGAAACCAAGAAGTTGAGAGCTTGTTACTAAAACTAAACCGTTTTCTACTTCAAATACATTTCGTTTCGTGAGTTTAGATAAGTTTCTTCATTTTCTCGTCAATTTCTCGTGGTTTTCAGTTTCTGTCTCTTAGCTATGGCGGAAGAAAATAGAGCTGTGAAGAAGGAAAGAAAAGTACATGAAAAAGAACTGAAACTTTTTTTAGTTTAACTGCGTAGTTTCAACACCACGCGCTGTGAGGTCGTGGTTGACACGCTCCTATGGTGGTGGGTTTAAAGTATGGGACCCACCAATACCACATAAAATAAAAGTTCTTGAAAGTTGAAACTGATCGATTCGAGGAAGCGACGTCGTAATGGAATCTTACTGGGTTTTGATCCGTTTGTAGTGATTGATAAAAATTAACGGCTCTGATGAGACGTTAGAAAAGTGACGCCACGTGTGGGTGTTTTATTTTTTTATAATTGATGTGCATGTTTTATTTTGATCTTGATAAGAAAATGAACATAAAATAAAACAGGGAGAATCTATGTTTGGAGTATTCTACAACTCATTCATTACGATGATGGGTAAAATTGTACTTATCTGTTTTGTTGTACACTTGCACGTGCAGCACGTGCCCCAAACCTTGTCATTTGTCACGGTAATGTTATGCTATTGTTGGCTTTGGTAAAGACAAAATTGAGGGGAATGGAAAGATAATGAATTTTGTTACTATTAAATGATTTAAGATAAACATCCGTTAGATATAGTGGGAAAAAACGGTTCAATGTTCAAACTTAGGGTTGAGTAACTTTCCTTACCCAAAACAGAAATTAATTCCTTTTAAGAGATTGAATAAATAACCTGTAAATTAGCAACTAGGAGCTCTCATGAATACGAGTGGAGGGGTAATAAATAATATAAAAAATCTATGCCAAAAGTCATATTAAAAATGTATAGTAAATAAATTATGTTTAAAATAGAAAATTACAATGTACTTGTAAAAATTAAAAACTATTGGAAGGACCTCCGACTCTCTTTTTATCATCTATTGTCTCTTCTCCTCCTTTAATGTTGTAGTTGAATACATGTATATATTAAATTATAATTAGTGTAATTAAGATAGAGTGTTGGTTTTTACGAACCTACGTGTTAAAATTGTTTTTTAATGCTATGATTTAGAAAAATATGCATTTTGCAATCAAAATTGAATTATGTGTTGAAATTGTCTTTTATATGACTCTATTAGTAATATGGAAATTATGTAATATCTGACTTGTTAGTTAGATTTATGTTTTCTGAACCGCTTATTTTGAGCAAAGTCCTTTAAACTTATTAAATTATAGAATAATTGTTATATATTATTAATTAAATTAGTTGAGTTTTATCATTTATAGGTTATTTTGTTCATTTATTTTAATTTTCATGTTTTTTAGGTGTGTATATTTATGTCAAATTATCGTTTTGGCATTCGGTGAGTACCTTGGTTATAATTGATTAATGAGAGAAGAGAATAAAAAAGTAAGGTTAATATATTGACGATTCACAATGAATTCCCATCAATGCTTAAAAAAATCTAAGTCATCTTATTGACAATTTTTCCTGTTATTTCAGTCGTGCAGAGACAAATTGCTAACAAATTAGTCTCTAAAATACCTAAATTTTATGGACAAATTTATCTCAAATGTGGTAGCATTGATGTGAGATCAACATGGAGTCGCATAATCAGTTAACTCCTCATGTCATAGTCTCTATCGATAAAAGCTAACAAAAGGGTCATTTTGAATGCACTTTACAATTTGCAGGTAAGTGATTGTTGATTCGCAAAAATAAGATATTACTTTGACCGAGACTTACAATTTTGAGGACCCACTTGTCTATTTGTGTAGTGCTATTTATTATGTACTAAACAAATTGAAGAAGAAATGCAACAATGCACACATGTCATTAATTTAAAGTCAAATTTTAAATTTAATTTAAAATTAATTTCCTTTTTAATATGGATTAATGGGTAATGGTGGTAATGAATGGTTGAGATTGATTGTTTTCCTTTCTTGTTTTCATGTTTTCTTAACAATATAAGCATTTTCCTTGTTTATTCACTCTAGTTACATTTAAGCAAATGGAAAGAAAATTGGCTTAAAAGTTAAACAACATCTGATAATAATATCATATGACTTACAACATTTATGAAAAACCAACTGCAATACCATAACATAACTGCTACTAACATTTAACAAAAGACATGGAAGTTTAACTATTTAATGACATGACCAATAATAATGTTTACCTTTCTGTGTCAATGCCTAAAGTTGTGTAAGTTAATGCCCTCAATATTGATTTGTTAGTCACAACCAGAAAGTCTTTTTCCTGAAAACTGAAGAGTAAGATAAATCTTGCAACTCATTTTCAAAACAATACTTGTAACACTATGTGAAGCTAGCGGAAATATACCCAAACGTATCGCACGCTCGAACATACAACAAAGTCGCCATCAAAATTTAATTATTCTTGAAAGAAAGAGAAAACATCGATAAAACCCAGGGGAAAGAGATATGTTGGGTAAGGAAGTCGGTTATGTAATGGGAAGGTATTATCACCCCTAACATCCATGGTACTCCATGGGAACCGTTTTGATTGTTCTAACTCGAATGGGTGTGATATCAAAAGATTACTCACAAAAGAATGGGAAAAGGAAAGGAATAGATAAAGTGCTCGATGAGGATTGGGGCCCTCATGCCTACATATCCTCATAGTGCAATGAGGAATTCATAGCTCCGTAGTTCAAAGAACTAATGGTTGGAGATGAAAAGAATTGTGATAATAGTGTGGTCTAAACCAAAGAATTATCTTATTTGAACTCCAACAAGGGGTGAAAGTATGAACCCAAGAGTAAAATTGAATTTTACCGGTACGTGGGCTAGCATGGCTGCTGCTATAGGGTAAGACCAAAAACAAGGTGAATTAAGTGTTTGGGGACGATCCAAATAGCTCTTGGTTCACAAGGTGATGCAAGATAGAGCATAAAGGGCTAGTGTATGTTGCTCAAAGATAATTGTTATATCACATGGAGTGAAATGAATGCATCATGGAGATAAATGGAATGAAGTGACCAAAGTCATAGAACTGAAGGTTTGGTAACAGTGACTGAAGAGGTATACTTTGAAACCACAAGTAAAGATATATTGAAATCCATATGAGAAATGGGATTTGTATCATTGAGGGAAACATCATTAACCGATATCTGGACTAGCATGGCTATAGCTATATGGTATTAGCCAAAAAAGAAGGAATTAAATGTTTGGGTACGAGCCAAACAACTCTAGGTACAAATGTGAATTGTCGTTATATCGTCCTAAAAGGGTGTGTGTGGAATTCCAAAGAAATTGTATTTCGGTGTCAAAGAAATGATATGTCATTGGATGAACGGTTTATGATCGAAGGTAGATATTTGATCATGAATGATACGACTAGTGCCCTAAGGCGGAAAGAAGAAGAATTAGAAGTATGTTTGCCAAGTATTCACATCCTCATGCCTACGTATTCTCATTGTGCAATGAGAAAATCAGAGCAATCATAGTTTGTGGAACCATGAGAACAAAGAGAGAGATAAGTGATGAAAAGTATAACTTGTACCAACAGAATGGTATCAAGAGGTATTTGTCTAAGCAATATGGCCTTACAAGGCAAACCCAATTTCAGAGGTAAACTGCCATGGAACAAAGAGAGAGAGATTTGTCTAAGCAACAGGGTCTTACAAGGCAAATACCACTTCAAGGAATGATTGTAGTACTGTAGTACAGGGAATAGTATATCACTTACTGGGGAACAAACAGTTCGAGATCAAAGAAGAATGGTATCTTGGATCCATGAAGGAGATAGACTCTGAATCAAAGAGAAAACCGACGTCTAAGCCAAAAATGAATGAATTAAATGTTTGGGGACGATCCAAACAACTCTCGATTGATGAGGTGGATTGTCGCTATATCGCCTAAAAGGATGTACATGGAGTCCAAGGAGAAGTATATTTGATCTCAAAAAGATGGTATTGATTGATGAATGAAGAACGATTGATGGATTAATAAATAGGGTAGCTCGCGAAGAATCTGAATTCTCTTGCCTACGTATCCTTATAGTGCAATAAGGAAATCAGAGCTTTCGTAGTTCAGCTTGTTGTACCCCTAAATTTGCCCTCCCCTTTCTCACTTATGCATCCAATCACTTGACCAGGAGATGACTTGCATACATTCATGATTCATCCACATGCATCATTCATCATGGATTCAGAAGAAACTTGGGCTCATAAAGTTATGGTTTACATAAATATCAAAGTCCAAGGGCATGGGCTAACAACATCATCAGCATAGGGGATGTGAAATCCTAATAAGGGTGGTGAAGGTTTGATTTCAACCAAGGTTTGGCCAGACAGTCTAGGGCCTTCAAAGCCTTAATTCCTCAAGGCACGACTTCATGGAGCTTCCCCATGCCTCATCTTGGTCTCCAAAACCCTAATCAAAAGATGGGAATCGGATGAACTTAGTGGATTCATTGTGCATTCATGACCATTCAATCTTTACCCTTTGTCAGTTTTGCTTGGCCTAACCCTTCTTGGGGCATTTGTTTTGGTCCCAAGTCCTTGATTTTATCCATATGGTTGTGGATATGCCTTTGGTCCTGATCATCTGAATATCCAAATTCCTTGTGTATCAAGCCACTTGTTGGTCATTCCATTGGTACATGGACACTATGTTAAAACCCTAATCTTATGGTCTGATTTGGTGGCCTTGTTCATGTACATTATCAGTCAAGTTGTTTTTCCAAAGTTCAAGTCATAAATAAAACAATTTGGAAACCAACTTCAAACCATTTGTTAATCCATTTTGATCCATTTCATGTCATTTTTAAACTATTACATGTGATTCTACATGAGAAAATACAAAAATTGACATTTTGACAAATTGTTGACTTTGGTCAACAATTGACTTTTTGGTCAACTTTGACCAAAGTCAACCAGAGACCCTAATACCCTAAATTCCATCATAATCATCAATACATTGTCCATTTACAAAGAAGATACCAAAAAATGAAGTTTTGACCTATTGTTGACTTTGGTCAATAGTTGACTTTTTTATCAACATTGACCAAAGTCAACCTTCCCATTTTTTGACCATCTAAAACCTAATCTAACCCACTTTGCCTTGATTCATCATCCAAGAGTCATGTTAGGTGTGTTTGACTTTGTATCTTCTTTGCCAAGTAACTTCTCATGTGCACCTTGTCTTGACTTGTCTTTTTGGTTTGGGCAGCCATGGTTCTACATTGCTTACATGGTCTTGTAGTTACTACAACCAAGTATCACAGCCACACTAGATATTACATTTACATTGGCCAAAGATAATGCTTGGGTTTGGTCTTGAGCTCAGATGAACAACATCTTGTCATTAGAATTAGATTCCTGCAGCAGCCATGGTCCTGCCACCAAGCATCAGCAGCCTGCAAAACCAACTGGCACATTGCCATGAACCCCCAACAGAAACAGGACAATGATGCACCATAATCCACAACATGAGATAATGGTTAAGTTTACCTTGATCATAACCGCATGGCATTTAATTTCGACCAATCCAACTGGTATTAAACCTTCAGTCACCAGCACCATTCTCCATTGGGAACATATGTTGCTAACTCAAGCCATCTGCCCTGTTTGTCTTGCCACCCCATGACTGTGCCAACATGTATCAAGCCATCCTGCATCAAACTCGAGCCACAATTCACAATAGGAGACAACAAGGTATACAAGGCATTACGTTCCAATTCAATACCTAATGGTTGTCCTGCATGCCTCATAAGAGTCACAAACACATTGCACACCAAACCTGTTGCATGTCATTGCATTGTCCTGAGCCAATCATGATTTGTATTGCTACATGCAGTAAACAGCAACACTGGAAGTTTAATGAACAAGTAACAATAGGTCGTGGTAAATCATCAACAAGCCATAATCATTGAACTATCAAGCTATGCACATACCAACCTACACCAATAAAACCAATTCAGACCTGTTACAAAGCATAACAACCAAACTGAACTCATGCCAATTATGACCAAAACAACCTCCAAACAGCAATGCAGAAGGTGACTGACCTAAAATCTAAACCAAGACCACAAGTAATCCACAACATCATTACATGTGTGTGGTAGCTCATGACCATAAAACCTGCATCAAAATTCAAAACTACACCCTGTTCAAGAAGAATCAAAGCAACAAAAATACAGGGCAATGGGAACCTAACAACAGACCATGATAAGTTGCCAGTAAGCTATTAGCATTGGGCTATCAAGATATGTGCATACCAGTTCCTAAGCCTACCCAACTGTGTTACACCAACAAGACCAAGTCAGACATATTGCAAGACCACCACATTCATGTGCTACAATGTGAAAATCATATACCAAATATAAAGTCACATTGAGGCTAGCCACTGAATGCAAACTCAGTTGTGCAACAAGCAAAACCAAGGAATGGGAATGTCTTACTTGCTACAGGGACATTGGCCAGGTTGGAGTTTGGAGCAGCATACCACTCTAGATTCATCATATCATGGCATCCAAGTCATCCTAAGCCAGTTCTTGCTGTTGCACTGCCATAGTAGGTCAACATGCCAAATGAGTTAATTTGTAACCAACATTGATATGCTGCAAAAACACTCAAACAAAGATAGACCAATACCATGCTCAGACTTACCAAAGCATGTTCTAATGATAGTTCTGTACAAACAAACAAGCAAGTAAATGCTAGGTCTAGAGCAACATTAACAGTGTAAAAGAATCACATGACAATGCAAGAATTTCAATAAACTTTGGTCCATGACAGGTTGTGTATGAATTACTTGTGACCCTGCTAAGCCAACTGAGCAACAAATTCATGAGTCCAAAGCAAAGTCACTTGAAAGCAAAACCAAAGCTTCATACAAAAAAAGCCATACTTACCACCTAATGAACTGAACAAAGGGATCCAGCAGGGCATTGTAAGACTAAGCCAAGTCATGCTGCAGCAAGAGAAACAAGTGAGGGTAAGGAATAGAATACCAGCAGTGGGAATAAACTGTGAAGCACTAAACCAATTCATGAACAGAGATTACATTCACATAATAAGCCACTCATAATTTCAAAGTGAAAACCAAAGCACAAGCACACTTGTCTTTAACAATTACCAGTTCAGCAGGTTACTTTTGATCTAATGACCTCATCTCCTAATTCCAATTTACTATGTTACCTGCTGCAGCCAGTCTATGCATTAAAACCATTAACATTCACTCTTCAAAATATCCATCATCCCAAACCAAACCAAAGTCACTTAAGGTCCCAAATTGCAACATGAATAACAGGTCATCAAAATCATTTCAACATGACTGTAATCTAATTTTAACCTGCAGCAGCCAATCAAGTTTCCTTTCACTCACCCATCAAATCTAAACCAACATAACTAACTGAGTTAGCATTCACTAACCAACTAAGTTATCAGTTAACTCAGTGAGTCACACTTAACTAACTCCTAACTACACTTAACTAACTCCTAACCTCATTCCAAAGCTAACATTTTCCAAACCTAAGCTTTATTTAAGAAACTCATCATTCACAGTTTCAGAACCCTTGGAAATCTGCGTGAATTTGTGCACACTCTCTCTGCAATATCTTCCCTCACCCTCACTAGAGCTTTATTCTCTCATAGAAGAAATTGAAGCTTAAATTTTGCTTGAGCCAAGCCACATCCACTCACTTTGCACTGGTCCAGTTCAGAAGAAGAAGAAAGAGAGGAAACGGGAAGAATAAGAAAGGATCAAGGTCAGGAAGCTTATCGGCGAATCTTCCGATCATCTTCTCCGATATGTCATTTTCATTGCAGGGGTATTTTCTTGCTTTGAGCTCACCTAGTTGTAGTATTTGAAGTAGGGAGTAGAAGCCCCATAGTTGTAGGGATTGATTTGCGTTATACACTATTTAATTTAGCTTGCAATCGGCTAGGGTTCCTCTCTTTAGATGTGTGATTCGACCAACACAAGGAGTATTTTCCCATTTCATCTCCATATTCATGATCAGCTTGGCTTTGTGCTTCGATTGAGATGGAAAATTTGACCATAAGCCAATACCGACACCGACGATGGACGCCGGCGCGGTGAACCAAGGTGGATAGCAGCGAGGATTGAGCGCGCACGTTTGGAGTTCGTTTGAACTCTGTTGACTTGGAGAAGTCAACAGAGATGTGAAGACTTTGGCTCATTTTCCTTAAGGCCCGTTGAATTTTACTCACCATACACCATGCCTTACTAACATACCTCCCAAGGATATAGAAAGGAGATGGAACTGGGCCTGACCAAGCCCATTAGTATCTTTTACTAATTCCCCACTACACATTGCCAATACACCCCTTGGAAATGTTTGATTTGGCATTGGGCTCAGGCGCAACCCATGCCCGTTTTTACTTCACGTACCCCCTTTTTTGGAACATTTGCTTCCTATACAAAAAAGACAGTAATGGGCTCATCCGACAGCCCACTAACCAGATTTCAGTTTACACTCCCATTTTCAATTTACACCTCCATTTTAATTGTTTTTTTCTTTTATTTTCTTAATTGTTTTTTTTTTTTGCAATATAATTAGGTTAATTAGGATAATATTAGATTAATTAGGTAATTTTGACAATTAGGAATAAAATCTTGATTTTTAGGATTTTTAGTTTCAATTAGGGTTTTATTAGAATTTTAATTAGGACTTCTTATTAAGATTTTAATTAGAACCTTGATTAGATTTTAATTGGTCTTTGATTGAATTTAGAATCATCCCATTTTCAAAATTAGGATTAGAATTCATCTTTAGGATTTAATCAACTTTAAACCATGGTTAGAATTAGACATATTTTGGTAAATGACCATTTTGCCCTTATGGGCTTATTTTTGGTATTTTTCCCTTAGGATTAGAATTCAATCATTTCCTTCAAATTTTAGGACTTAACATAGAATTTTAATCAACATTTTTACCAATTGGCACATGCTCCCTTAGGATTTCTAACTTAGAATTTTCAATCAATATCTAATGCATGATCCCTTAGGGTAGTTTCTAACAATTACTAACTTCAATTAGATCCAAACATAGTTCCCTAAGAACAAAATAAAACCTATGGTTAAATTGATCAAAGGAAATTTTGATTGATTAAATCCTTCAAACTTGTATAATCCCATAGTCTAAGTTGAGTGACCAAAAGACCCTTGGTCACTTAATAAGACTTTTCTTCCAAGTTGTGGAGCTCAAGGCCTCAAGACAAGATCTTCAATCAAGGCATCCTCAGTCATACCAAGCAGCGGATTATTCAAGCACATCAAAGGTGGCATCTTCAACACTTGTAAAATCAAAGTTAGAAGAGTGTGACACGAGCCTTAAGCAGTAGAGAATGAGTGGACTGAAGTATTCCTACCCCCATTCTGAGTATCTTTAGGTATGGGACGTATGACCCAACGCTCATCGTATTCACCTATATTCATAGACTTTAGCACAATTCTAACCATACAACTGACAAGTCTCTCTTCACAAAGGCAAAAACAATAAAATCAAGGACTTCAACAACTTATCAATCATGAATCAAGTTGTACGATATGAGCCTTAAGTAATGGAGAAGGAGTGGGACTGGAGTATTCATACCCTCATTCTGAGTATCTTTGGGTATGGGACGTATGACCCAGCGCTCATCGTATTCACCTCCATTCATAGACTTTAGTACGATTTGAATCGAACGATTGATAAGGTCTTCATTATCACTACAAGAAACAACTACAAAGACTCTTCTCTCTCCACTTGAGAGTTAGTGTGATTCTCATCATCCAATAACTATCAAGTCTATCTCTCTCCATTCTATTCAATTCTCAATCATTCCATTCAAATAATTTCAATCTCAATCATCCATTTTCTTTTGCCTCCATCATCTTGTTTTCAGCCCTAGTGGGCTGAATTACGATTGCTCTAATTTTCTCATTGCACAATGAGAATACGTAGGCACGAGGATGCGAATCCTTGGCGAGAATACTTCTAATTATTCCTCCTTCGCCTTAGGGCACCATTCATATCTTTCACAATTCACTATCTACCTTCAATCATCAACTGTTCACCCAATGACATATTATACCTTTGACATCAAAAATATACTTTCTTTGGAATTCCATACATATCCTTTTAGGACGCCTAATGAAAAGTCCGCGTTTGCACCAAGAGTTGTTTGGCTTGTACCCAGACATTTAATTCCTTCTTTTTCGGCAAACCATATAGTGATACCATATCTTAGACCCCTCACTTGTGGTTCATGCCACCTTTCCCTCTATGGTAAAAATTCCATTTCTCCTATGGATTCCAATACACTTTCACCTTTCGATTTCAAATAATACTTCTTCAGTCACTTATCACCAGATACTCTATTCTGTGACTTTGGTCACTTTACTCCATTCATTTCCATGATACCTTCATACTCTACCTCTATTCACTCAATGTGATATACATATTCTTTGAGCCAAATACACTATACCTTTGTGCTCCGTCTTGTACCCCTTTTTGTGAACCAATAGCCGATTTGTTTGTCTTGCCAGACCTTGTATCTTGGAATAACATCTCCTTACGTACTTTGCAGCCGTGTTTAAGCAACCTTTTCTTTTTTGTTGTTCCAATACAGTGATACCATGTCTTAGACACCTCACTTGTTGGTTCATACCAATTTTACTCTTAGGTTCACATTTTCACCCCTTGTTAGAGTTCAAACAACATTATTATTTGGTTCAGACCATACCTTTGATCACACTTCTTTTTATCTCCCACCATTAGTTCCTGGATCTACGGAGCTCTGAATTCCTCATTGCACTATGAGGACACGTAGGCATGAGGACCCTAATCCTCACCGAACACTCTATCTATTTCCCTTCCTTTTCCCATTCTTTGCGAGTACTCTTAGATCTAACACCTATTCGAGCGAGAACAATCAAAACGGTTCTCATGGAGTACCATGGATGTTTGGGGTGCTAATACCTTCCCCTTGCATAACCGACTTCCTTACTCGGCATATCTCTTTTCCCCGGGTTTTATCAATATTTTTCCTTCCCTTGGGGGATAAATAAAGTTTGATGGCGACTTTGTTGTATGTTCGAGCGTGCAATACATTCAGGTATATTTTTGCTAACTTCACAACCCACTAGGGCTGAAAACAAGATGATTGAGGAGACAAGAGGAGAAATAGATTGAATATGGATGAGACTTGATAGTTATTTGGTAAGAACCACACTAAAGTCTATGAGTAAAGGTGGATATGATGAGCCACGGGCCAAATGCCCCGCACCCAAAGATATCCAGAATGAGGGTAGAAAATCTCCAGTCTCATTCCTTCTTTACTACTTAAGGCTCGTGATATGTAATTCTCATATTAACTTTCAAGTTGGTGAAGGATAATCTTTGTCGTTGTTTGTTGTAACTGCGAAGAGAGAGACTTGGCAGTTGATTGACGAGAATCACACTAAAGTCTATGAATAAAGGCGAATGCTTTGAATAGATAGGGCCTACGCCCCATACGTAAAGCCACTCTAGACAAGGATATGAGAAACTCCGTATCATCATTCCTTATTGCTTAAGGCTCATGGCGCATGATACTTCTCATAACTAACAAGTTGTTGGGGAAAAATCATCCTTGTTGCTCCTCGTGTTGATATTGTTTTGTAGGAAGAAGACTTGGTAGTTTACTCGATTCGTATTGCACTAAAGTCTATGAATAAGGACGAATGCTCTGAATAGCTAGGGCATACGCCCCGTACGCAGAGTCACTCTAGACAAGGATATGAGAAACTTCGTCTCATAATTCCTTATTACTTAAGGCTCATATCGTACAATTTGAATCGTATTTACCAAGTGTTGACCTTTGATTTATCTCGTATAACCCGCTGCTTGGTATTGTAACACCCCGATAAAATATGATAATTATTTAATTTAAGTTTAATAGTATATTATGATGATAATATGAATGAGAGGGTATTATTTTTCAAAATAAAAGATAAACCATTCATATATATTATTATTAGTATATTTATTAATTTAATTAAATAATTGGAATATTATTGAATTATTATTATTGGAATAATAAAGTTGGAATTGGAACGATTGTTGGAATCGGTAAAGAGTCCCATTTATAAAAAGGGTTTTTTCACGTGAAAACAGAGAACACGTAATAATTGGGAGAAAAGAGAAGAAACTGAGAAAGGGAGAAGAAGAGGCTAGGGCTCAAGAGGAGAATTCACGATTGTTGAAGGTCAAAGAATCAATTGCCGGATTAACTCAGGTAAGGGGGGTTTATCATCGTTTAATGGGCATTATGGGTTAACATGTAATGGGTAGTAATAAGCCATTGAATTGACTCTAATCAGGATGATGAATGCTGCAAATTGTGATGAATAAATTACGTTAAAACCGTGAATGAATCTATATTTGGATGAGTCATAATTTTCTGGACGTGTAGCTTTTTACGGAATCGAAATCGGAGGTCCGGAAGTCCTCCAACGGCGAAAAATGCGGGTAATTCTGCATTCTGTTCGTTGTTAGCGCAGGAACAGCTTTCTGTCCTGCGTTAACCGGTTAACCCAGGGCGTTAACCGGTTAACACTGTTATGATAATTAAAAAAAAAAAAAATTTGTCTTGCATTAACAGGTTAACCCAGGGCGTTAACAGGTTAACACTGTTATAATTTGCCAAAAACGTATTTTGTCTTGCGTTAACGGGTTAACCAAATGCGTTAACAGGTTAACGTTGTTGAAATACTGTTAGAATTGCATTCTGTCTTGCGTTAACAGGTTAACCCAGGGCGTTAACCGGTTAACACTGTTGAAATACTGTTAGAATTGCATTCTGTCTTGCGTTAACAGGTTAACCCAGGGCGTTAACCGGTTAACACTGTTGAAATACTGAAAAATTGTATTCTGTCTTGCGTTAACAGGTTAACCAAATGCGTTAACGGGTTAACACTGTTTGAAAAGTGAAAAATTGATATTTAAATATTGTGTACGTTTTGGAATGGAATTATGTGTACATAGTTGATGATTGGCCTATATTGGTGAATGATATATTGCATGTATGATATAGTAGGGATCATTTCCCGTTGTTTTGAACAGTATAGGTATTAGTAGAGTGTGCTAATACTGTGATTTATTAATTGGCATGACATGATATGATTCTGTGATAAATATGCTGATGATGTATGATGGTATGCATAATGCTGTGAATATATCTATTATGTATGCAATTGTGGATGGACTGTTTATGGCTTAGAGTGTGAGCATATGTCCATTGTGGGTTGTTGTTGATGTTTGCATGCTAGGTGATTTAGCGTGCATAGCATAACCTTTATGGTGGTAGCTAATTCCCATGGTGAGGAATTAGTGAGGGAGTCACTAGGTCTCAAATGAGTGGGACTAGTGAGCTTGGTAGCCGTATCTGGGTTTGATCGGTGAGGTTGAACTATGTGTTCACGAATAGTCGGTACCGCATGCATGGAGTCTCATTTCATAATGTATGTATGGCGTATAATATGAATGGATGTATTCCAATATTATACGTGTGTTTTGTGTTTGTGTTTGTGTTGAGTATGATTATGAGTTGATGTTGCCGTTGCTGAATGTGTGATATGATTAGGGTGATGAATGTGTTAATTTACTTAACATTACATGATATTTTATAATGCTTATTATATCGATTGAGGAACTCACCCTTACAACTATGTTTCAGGTAACGAGCAGTGATTGAGTAGAAGCTAGTGCTTGGAGTCTAGTGTAGTTCCTTAGTGAGTTATGCTCTGGTATATGTAACATCGGGACGGGATGTTTTACTTTGTTTTCATTGTTGGTTGTTGAACAATTTTACATGTAAGGTGTTACATGGTTCGAATGTTGTTAGATTTCTATCCGCTGCGAATTGTGCAATGTTTTATTTTGATTAATAAATGAGCATGACAAGTTATTTTGATGATTGGTGTGAAGTGTCAAGTGTGACACCCTGAAATTGCATATCTACTCTGATTTATATTTTGTTGTTTTAATTAATTATTGGGGTATTTTAGAAGGGTGTTACATTAGTGGTATCAGAGCATAGTCGGTCGAGTCGAGTCGTAATTATTCTGTTTCCCTGTATGTGATAGGTGTTGTGTAACCCTATCAGTACTTATTGTTTTAGCTTGTTGGGTTCTCAGAATAGAGATGGCTGGAAGAGGTAGAGACGATGCTGCGATTGCTGAGGCTCTGGGTATGCTAGCTGGAGTACTTGGAGGGAATCCGAATGTTGTGGGATTGGGAGCTGCTCGTCAACTGAGTGAGTTCCAGAAGAACAATCCTCCAATGTTCAAGGGAGCATACGATCCAGATGGTGCTCAGAAGTGGTTGAAGGAGATCGAGAGGATCTTCCGAGTGACTGAGTGTACCGATAACCAGAAGGTCAGGTTCGGTACGCATATGCTGTCAGAGGAAGCAGATGATTGGTGGGTTGCTGCCCGCACTGAGTTGGAAGCTGCTGGGAGTGCTGAGATCACTTGGGCGGTGTTCAGAGAGAGATTCCTGAGGAAGTACTTTCCAGAGGATGTCAGAGGAAAGAAAGAGATAGAGTTCTTAGAATTGAAGCAGGGCAACCGGTCTGTTACTGAGTATGCTGCTAAGTTCACAGAGCTGTCGAAGTATTACACTCCCTATGATGAGGCTACTAGGGAATTTTCAAAATGTGTGAAGTTTGAGAACGGGTTACGTCCCGAGATCAAGCAGGCTATTGGGTATCAGCGGATTAGAGTGTTTTCTGACTTGGTTGACTGTTGCAGGATTTTTGAACAGGATACTAAGGCCAGAGCGGAGAGCTATCAACAGAGGGTTGATATGAAAGGCAAGAATCAGAATGATCGTGGGAAGCCGTATGCAGCTGGCAAAGGTTTCCAGAGATAGAGTGGGATGAAGAGACCTAGTGGGGGAGACTCCAGTGCCCCTGCTAAGTGTTACAGATGTGGTCAGGCTGGACATCATATCCATGAGTGTACCAGTACTGAGAAGAAGTGTTTCAAGTGTGGCAAAGGTGGTCACTTGGCTGCAGAGTGCCGGTTGAAGACTATGACTTGTTTCAACTGTGGAGAGGTGGGTCATATCAGTCCACAGTGTCCTAAGCCGAAGAAAGAGAACCAGTCGGGAGGCAAGGTCTTTGCTTTATCGGGTTCTGAGACTTCTGCAGATGATCGTTTGATCCGAGGTACGTGTTATATTAATGGCTTTCCTCTTGTAGCTATTATTGACACAGGTGCGACTCATTCCTTTATATCTTTGGATTGTGCTGTGAAACTTAAATTAGAGATATCTGAGATGCATGGGAGTATGGTGATTGATACTCCTGCGAAGGGTTCAGTGACTACTACTTCAGTTTGTTTAAATTGCCCTTTGAGTATTTTTGGTAGAGACTTTGGGATGGACCTCGTGTGTCTTCCACTAGTGCAAATTTATGTTATCCTGGGTATGAACTGGTTGGTGTTTAACCGAGTTTATATCAACTGTTTTGATAAGACTGTGATCTTTCCTGAGATTGAGGAAGGAAAGAGTTTGTTTCTATCAGCAAGGCAGGTGAATGAGGCAGTAGCAGATGGGGCAGAGTTGTTTATGCTGTTAGCGACTTTGGAGGCTAAAGATAAACTGGCGATTTGCGATCTAGCCGTGGTGTGTGATTTTCCTGATGTGTTTCCTGAAGAAGTGAATGAATTACCGCCAGAGCGTGACGTTGAGTTCTCGATTGATTTGGTACCTGGTACTAGGCCGATATCGATGGCTCCGTACCGTATGTCTGCTGTTGAGTTAACTGGGTTGAAGAGTCAGCTGGAAGATCTGTTGGATAAGAAATTTATTCGTCCGAGTGTGTCACCGTGGGGCGCACCAGTGTTATTGGTTAAGAAGAAAGAAGGTACTATGAGGTTGTGTGTGGACTACAGGCAACTGAATAAAGTGGCGATCAAGAATTGGTATCCTTTGCCGAGGATTGATGATTTGATGGATCAGTTGGTTGGTGCGAGTGTGTTCAGCAAAATAGATTTGAGATCGGGGTATCATCAGATACGTGTGAAAACTGAGGATATTCAGAAGACTGCTTTCAGAACAAGGTATGGACATTATGAGTATTCTGTAATGCCTTTTGGTGTGATTAATGCGCCTGGGGTATTTATGGAGTATATGAATAGGATTTTCCATCCGTACCTAGACAAGTTTGTTGTGGTGTTTATTGACGATGTTTTGGTGTATTTGAAATCTGAAGAAGAGCATGCTGAACATTTGAGAGTGGTTTTAGGAGTTCTACGAGAAAAGAAGTTATTTGCTAAACTGTCCAAGTGTGAATTTTGGTTAGAAGAGGTTAGTTTTCTTGGTCATGTGGTTTCAAGAGGTGGTGTTGCTGTTGATCCTTCTAAGATAGAAGCGGTATCTAAGTGGGAAGCTCCGAAGTCAGTTTCTGAGATAAGGAGTTTTCTTGGACTTGCAGGTTATTATAGGAAATTCATTGAGGGATTTTCTAAGTTGGCGTTACCGTTGACGATGTTGACTAGAAAGGGGCAAGCGTTTGTTTGGGACTCAAAATGTGAAGAAGGTTTCCAAGAGTTAAAGAGAAGGTTAACTACTGCTCCTATTCTGATATTACCAAGTCCGTCAGAACCATTTGAGGTTTACTGTGATGCTTCATTGTTCGGTTTGGGTGGTGTTTTGATGCAGAATAAGCAGGTTGTAGCTTATGCTTCGAGACAACTGAAGGTTCATGAGAGGAACTATCCGACACACGATTTAGAGTTGGCAGCTGTGGTATTTGTTCTGAAGTTATGGAGGCATTACTTGTACGGGTCGAGATTTGAGGTTTTCAGTGACCATAAAAGTTTAAAGTATTTGTTTGATCAGAAAGAGCTGAATATGAGACAGAGGAGATGGTTAGAGTTTCTGGAGGATTATGACTTTGGTTTGAATTACCATTCGGGTAAAGCAAATGTAGTGGCTGATGCATTGAGTCGGAAATCATTGCATATGTCTATGTTAATGGTTAAGGAATTGGATTTAATTGAGCAGTTTAGAGACTTGAGTTTGGTGTGTGAGAGTACTCACAATAGTGTTAAATTAGGAATGTTGAAGTTAACGAGTGGTATTCTGGATGAGATTAGAGAGGGTCAGAAATCCGATGTGCGTTTGGTTGATAAGTTGACTCTAGTGAATCAAGGTCAAGGTGGTGAATTCAGAGTTGATGAGAATGGTGTTTTGAAATTTGGTAATCGGGTGTGTATTCCGGATGTTACCGAACTTAAGAAGAGTATTCTTGAAGAAGGACATCGTAGTGGCCTGAGTATTCATCCTGGGGCTACGAAGATGTATCATGATTTGAAAAAGTTATTTTGGTGGCCGGGAATGAAAAGAGAAATTGCGAGTTTTGTTTACTCTTGTTTGACTTGTCAGAAGTCAAAGATTGAGCATCAGAAGCCGTCTAGGCTAATGCAACCGTTGGCTATTCTAGAGTGGAAGTGGGATAGTATCAGTATGGATTTTGTTTCTGGTTTACCGAGGACAATTAAGAATTTTGAAGCTATTTGGGTGATTGTTGACAGATTGACAAAATCGGCTCATTTCATTCCGATCAGAATGGATTATCCGTTAGAGAGATTAGCTGAGTTGTATATTGAGAAAATTGTAAGTTTGCATGGTATTCCGTCGAGTATTGTTTCGGACAGAGATCCTAGATTTACATCGAAGTTCTGGGAAGGTTTGCAGAGGGCTTTGGGAACTAAGCTGAGATTGAGTTCTGCATATCATCCGCAGACTGATGGTCAGACTGAGAGGACGATTCAGTCACTGGAGGATCTTTTGAGGGCTTGTGTTTTGGAAAAGGGAGGTGCTTGGGATTGTTATTTACCTTTGATTGAGTTTACCTACAACAATAGTTTTCATTCGAGCATTGGTATGGCACCGTTTGAAGCTTTGTATGGTAGGAGATGTCGGACACCTTTATGTTGGTATGAGTCCAGTGAGAGTGTTGTGGTTGGACCGGAGATTGTTCAACAAACTACGGAAAAGATTAAGATGATTCAGGAGAAGATGAGGATTGCTCAGAGTCGTCAGAAGAGTTATCACGACAAGAGGAGGAAGTCACTTGAGTTTCAAGAGGGAGATCATGTGTTTCTTCGTGTTACTCCGATAACTGGGGTTGGTCGAGCTTTGAAGTCGAAGAAGTTGACACCTCGATTTATTGGTCCTTATCAGATTTTGGAGAGGATAGGGGAGGTAGCCTATCGTATCGCTTTACCGCCGTCACTTGCGAATTTGCATGAGGTTTTTCATGTGTCTCAGTTGAGGAGGTACATTCCTGATCCGTCGCATGTGGTCCAAGTAGATGATGTACAGGTGAGAGATAACCTGACTGTTGAAACATCACCTATGAGGATCAAGGATCGAGAGTTGAAGCAGTTGCGGGGTAAAGAGATTGCTTTGGTAAAGGTAGCTTGGGGAGGACCAGCAGGTGGCAATGTGACTTGGGAACTTGAGAGTCAGATGAAGGAGTCTTATCCAGAGTTATTCGCTTGAGGTATGTTTTCGAGGACGAAAACTCTTTTAGTGGGGGAGAGTTGTAACACCCCGATAAAATATGATAATTATTTAATTTAAGTTTAATAGTATATTATGATGATAATATGAATGAGAGGGTATTATTTTTCAAAATAAAAGATAAACCATTCATATATATTATTATTAGTATATTTATTAATTTAATTAAATAATTGGAATATTATTGAATTATTATTATTGGAATAATAAAGTTGGAATTGGAGCGATTGTTGGAATCGGTAAAGAGTCCCATTTATAAAAAGGGTTTTTTCGCGTGAAAACAGAGAACACGTAATAATTGGGAGAAAAGAGAAGAAACTGAGAAAGGGAGAAGAAGAGGCTAGGGCTCAAGAGGAGAATTCACGATTGTTGAAGGTCAAAGAATCAATTGCCGGATTAACTCAGGTAAGGGGGGTTTATCATCGTTTAATGGGCATTATGGGTTAACATGTAATGGGTAGTAATAAGCCATTGAATTGACTCTAATCAGGATGATGAATGCTGCAAATTGTGATGAATAAATTACGTTAAAACCGTGAATGAATCTATATTTGGATGAGTCATAATTTTCTGGACGTGTAGCTTTTTACGGAATCGAAATCGGAGGTCCGGAAGTCCTCCAACGGCGAAAAATGCGGGTAATTCTGCATTCTGTTCGTTGTTAGCGCAGGAACAGCTTTCTGTCCTGCGTTAACCGGTTAACCCAGGGCGTTAACCGGTTAACACTGTTATGATAATTAAAAAAAAAAAAAATTTGTCTTGCGTTAACAGGTTAACCCAGGGCGTTAACAGGTTAACACTGTTATAATTTGCCAAAAACGTATTCTGTCTTGCGTTAACGGGTTAACCAAATGCGTTAACAGGTTAACGCTGTTGAAATACTGTTAGAATTGCATTCTGTCTTGCGTTAACAGGTTATCCCAGGGCGTTAACCGGTTAACACTGTTGAAATACTGTTAGAATTGCATTCTGTCTTGTGTTAACAGGTTAACTCAGGGCGTTAACCGGTTAACACTGTTGAAATACTGAAAAATTGTATTCTGTCTTGCGTTAACAGGTTAACCAAATGCGTTAACGGGTTAACACTGTTTGAAAAGTGAAAAATTTATATTTAAATATTGTGTACGTTTTGGAATGGAATTATGTGTACATAGTTGATGATTGGTGTAACACCCTTCTAAATACCCCAAATTATTATAATTAAAATAACAATATATTCATCAGAGTAATTATGCCCCGAAGGGTGTCACACAATCATTTTACAAAAATCATTAAAATATCCTGTCATGCTCATTTATTTAATCAAAGTAAGGTTCTTTGCATAATTCGCAGCGGAACAAAATTCAACTCAATGTAAAACATGTAACACAATACATGTAAATCATTCAACAACCGATATCAATTTAATTAAAACATCCCCTCCCGATGTTACATCTATCAGAGCATGACCCATAAGAACTACTCTAGACTCCAAGCATTAGCTTCTACTCAACTCATTTCTCGTTACCTGAAAAATAGGCGTAAGGGTGAGTTCCTCAATCAATATAACAAGCATTATAGAACAACATGTAATGCCAAGTAATTAACACATTAATTCACCCTAATCAGACTACGCATCCAGCAACAATTCAACATCATACTCAACAGGAGATTCTCAACCATAATCAACATCAACAACACGTCACACAACAATACAACACACAACACACATATGATACTGGAATACATCCATTCATATCATATGCCATACATTCATTATGCAATGAGACTCTATGCATGCGGTACCGACTATTTGTGAACATATAGTTCAACCTCACCGTCCAAATCCAGGCACGGCTACCAAGCTCACTAGTCCCACTCATTTGAGACATAGTGACTCACTCACTAATTCCTCACCATGGGAATTAGCTACCACCCCAAATGGGCCATGAAATGCACGCTAATCACCTAGCATGCAAACATCAACAACAACAATCAAAATGATTTACTCACTAATTCCTCACCATGGGAATTAGCTACCACCCCAAATGGGCCACAACATGCATGCTAATCACCTAGCAATGCAACATCAACAATAATCAAGAATAGACACATGCTCACACTCTAAGCCATAATACAGTCTATTCACACATGTATACATTCACATCATCATGCATACCATCACACATTATCAACATAATTAATCACAAAAGCATATCATATCATGCCACATAATCAAACACAGTATTAGCACACTCTACTAATACCTATACCACTCAAAACAACGGGAATTGATCCCTACAACATCATATCTCAGCTAAGTCGCATCACTCAGCCTAAACAACCAAAAACTGCACAACAACAGTTCAGGAAAATCCCAACTCTGCCCATACGCGTACTATCCATGCCATACGCGTATTGCCCAAACCTGGCCAAACCCATACGCGTAATGCCCACTCTCTTACGCGTATTGCGCATTTCCTCGCCCAACTCATACGCGTATCACCTGTCTCATACGCGTATGCTACGCGTAACAATCTCCCATTACGCGTACCAACAGAGACCAATTTACGTTCAAAATGTCATCTTTTTCTCCCATACGCGTAAGGCTTCCCCCCATACGCGTACCAACATCTCATACGCGTATTGCCTAGTGCCATACGCGTATGACCAGAAACCAGAGCTCACAGATCTGCAATGGCTTTCTCTGCTACGAGATCTACCCAATTCAACCTTCTACAGTCCAATTCTCACACAAAATTCCTTCCTATTGTCTAACTCAAAACAGATCCTATTCGATTCCACAAGGTCTAACATTTCCACACTAAATTCCTACGAATTCTTCAATTATATTCCAATTTTCGTTCCTCTCAACAGTTCACAAATTCAACATGTATTATCCAATCATAGGTAAAACAATGGTCTATCACTACCCAGTACATATCATCCCATAATACCCGTTAATTAATGATAAACCCCCCTCACCTGAGTTAATCCGGCAGCTTCCGAGCTCCAAGCTTCTCCTTCCTTCAACCTTCGTTCTCCGGCTTTTTGCCCTTTCTGCCTCTTTTCCCTTTTCACGTGAAAACAATAAACCTTTTTACCAAATGGGACCTTTTTTACTGATTTCCACTTTTATTCCAATTATAAAATAATAATCCAATAATAATAATCCCAATAATTATTATTCCCAAAAATAATAATATTAATCCAAACTTCCAATTATTCAATTAAATTAATAAATAAAATATTAATTTAAATTAAATAATTAGCTTATTTTAATTGGGGTGTTACAACTCTCCCCCACTAAAAGAGTTTTCGTCCTCGAAAACATACCTCAATCGAACAACTCCGGATAAGACTCCTTCATCTGGCTCTCAAGTTCCCAAGTCACATTGCCACCTGCTGGTCCTCCCCAAGCTACCTTCACTAAGGCAATCTCTTTACCCCGCAACTGCTTCAACTCTCGATCCTCGATCCTCATAGGTGATGTTTCAACAGTCAGGTTATCTCTCACCTGTACATCATCTACTTGGACAACGTGCGACGGATCATGAATGTATCTCCTCAACTGAGACACATGAAAAACCTCATGCAAATTCGCAAGCGACGGCGGCAAAGCGATACGATAGGCTACCTCTCCTATCCTCTCTAAAATCTGATAAGGACCAATAAATCGAGGTGTCAACTTCTTCGACTTCAAAGCTCGACCAACACCAGTTATCGGAGTAACACGAAGAAACACATGGTCTCCCTCTTGAAACTCAAGTGACTTCCTCCTCTTATCATGATAACTCTTCTGACGACTCTGAGCAATTCTCATCTTCTCCTGAATCATCTTAATCTTTTCTGTAGTTTGTTGAACAATCTCCGGTCCAACCACAGCACTCTCACCGGACTCATACCAACATAAAGGTGTCCGACATCTCCTACCATACAAAGCTTCAAACGGTGCCATACCAATACTCGAATGAAAACTATTGTTGTAGGTAAACTCAATCAAAGGCAAATAACAATCCCAAGCACCTCCCTTTTCCAAAACACAAGCTCTCAAAAGATCCTCTAGTGACTGAATCGTCCTCTCAGTCTGACCATCAGTCTGCGGATGATATGCAGAACTCAATCTCAGCTTAGTTCCCAAAGCCCTCTGCAACCCTTTCCAGAACTTTGATGTAAATCTAGGATCTCTGTCCGAAACAATACTCGACGGAATACCATGCAAACTTACAATCTTCTCAATATACAACTCGGCTAGCCTCTCTAACGGATAATCCATTCTGATCGGAATGAAATGAGCCGACTTCGTCAATCTATCAACAATCACCCAGATAGCCTCAAAATTCTTACTTGTCCTCGGCAAACCAGAAACAAAATCCATACTGATACTATCCCACTTCCATTCTGGAATAGCCAACGGTTGCATTAGCCCAGACGGCTTCTGATGCTCAATCTTTGACTTCTGACAAGTCAAACAGGAATAAACAAAACTCGCAATTTCTCTTTTCATTCCTGGCCACCAAAATAACTTCTTCAAATCATGATACATCTTCGTAGCTCCAGGATGAATACTCAAACCACTACGATGCCCCTCTTCAAGAATACTCTTCTTAAGTTCTGTAACTTCCGGAATACACACCCGATTACCAAATCTCAAAACACCATTCTCATCAACTCTGAATTCACCACCTTGACCTTGATTCACTAAAGTCAACTTATCAACCAAAAGCATATCGGATTTCTGACCCTCTCTGATCTCATCCAGAATACCACTCGTTAACTTCAGCATTCCCAATTTAACACTATTGTGAGTACTCTCACACACCAAACTCAAGTCTCTAAACTGCTCAATTAAATCTAATTCCTTAACCATTAACATAGACATATGCAATGATTTCCGACTCAATGCATCAGCCACCACGTTTGCTTTACCTGGATGGTAATTCAAACCAAAGTCATAATCCTTCAGAAATTCTAACCATCTTCTCTGTCTCATATTCAGCTCTTTCTGATCAAACAAATACTTCAAACTTTTATGGTCACTGAAAACTTCAAATCTTGATCCATACAAATAATGCCTCCACAACTTCAGAACAAATACCACAGCTGCCAACTCTAAATCATGTGTCGGATAGTTCCTCTCATGAACCCTTAGTTGTCTCGAAGCATAAGCTATAACCTGCTTATTCTGCATCAACACACCACCTAAACCCAACAATGAAGCATCACAATAAACCTCGAATAGTTCCGACGAACTCGGTAATATCAGGATAGGAGCAGTAGTTAGCCTTCTCTTTAACTCTTGGAAACCTTCTTCACATTTTGAATCCCAAACAAACGCTTGTCCCTTTCTAGTCAACATCGTCAACGGTAACGCCAACTTAGAGAATCCCTCAATAAATTTTCTATAATAACCTGCAAGTCCAAGAAAACTCTTTATCTCAGAAACTGACTTCGGAGCTTCCCACTTAGATACCGCTTCTATCTTAGAAGGATCAACAGCAACACCACCTCTTGAAATCACATGACCAAGGAAACTGACCTCTTCCAACCAAAATTCACACTTTGACAGTTTAGCAAATAGCTTCTTTTCTCGTAGAACTCCCAAAACCACTCTCAAATGTTCAGCATGCTCTTCTTCAGATTTCGAATACACCAAAATGTCATCAATAAACACCACGACAAACTGATCTAGATACGGATGAAAAATCCTATTCATATACTCCATAAATACTCCAGGCGCATTAGTCACACCAAAAGGCATTACAGAATACTCATAATGTCCATACCTCGTTCTGAAAGCAGTCTTCTGAATATCTTCAGTTTTCACACGTATCTGATGATACCCAGATCTCAAGTCTATCTTGCTGAACACACTAGCACCAACCAATTGATCCATCAAATCGTCAATCCTCGGTAAAGGATACCGATTCTTGATCGTCACTTTATTCAATTGCCTGTAGTCCACACACAACCTCATAGTACCTTCCTTCTTCTTAACCAATAGCACTGGTGCACCCCACGGTGACACACTCGGACGAATAAATTTCTTATCCAACAAATCTTCCAACTGACTCTTCAATTCAGCTAGCTCAACAGCAGACATACGATACGGAGCCATCGATATCGGTCTAGTACCAGGTACCAAATCAATCGAGAACTCAACTTCACGTTCTGGTGGCAATTCATTCACTTCTTCCGGAAACACATCAGGAAAATCACACACTACAGCTAGATCGCCAATCACCAGTTTATCTTTAGCTTCCAAAGTCGCTAACAGCATAAACAACTCTGCCCCATCTGCCACTTCCTCATTCACCTGCCTGGCTGATAGAAACAAACTCTTTCCTTCTTCAATCCCAGGAAATATCACAGTCTTATCAAAACAGTTGATAGAAACTCGGTTGAACACCAACCAGTTCATACCCAGAATAACGTCAATCTGCACTAATGGAAGACACACAAGATCTATCCCAAAGGCTCTACCAAAAATACTCAAAGGACAATTCAAACAAACAGAAGTAGTAGTCACTGAACCCTTCGCAGGAGTATCAATCACCATACTACCCAACATCTCAGATATCTCTAACTTAAGTTTCACAGCACAATCCAAGGATATAAAAGAATGAGTCGCACCTGTGTCAATAATAGCTACAAGAGGAAAGCCATTAATATAACACGTACCTCGGATCAAACGATCATCTGCAGAAGTCTCAGAACCTGATAAAGCAAAAACCTTGCCTCCTGACTGATTCTCTTTCTTCGGCTTAGGACACTGTGGACTGATATGACCCACCTCTCCACAGTTGAAGCAAGTCACAGTCTTCAATCGGCAATCCGCAGCCAAATGACCACCTTTTCCACATTTGAAACACTTCTTCTCATTACTGGTACACTCATGGATACGATGTCCAGCCTGACCACATCTGTAACACTTAGCAGGAGCACTAGAATCTCCCCCACTAGGCCTCTTCATCCCACTCTGCCTCTGGAAACCTTTGCCAGCTGCATACGGTTTCCCACGATCAACCTGATTCTTACCCTTCCTATCAACCCTCTACTGATAGCTCTCTGCTCTGGCTTTGGAATCCTGTTCAAAAATCCTGCAACAGTCAACCAAATCAGAAAACACTCTAATCCTTTGATACCCAATAGCCTGCTTGATCTCGGGACGCAATCCGTTCTCAAACTTCACACACTTGGAAAATTCCCCAGCAGCCTCAGCATAGGGAGTATAATACTTCGACAGTTCTGTGAACTTAGCAGCATACTCCGTAACGGACCTGTTACCCTGCTTCAATTCCAAGAACTCTATCTCCTTCTTCCCTCTGACATCCTCGGGAAAATACTTCCTCAGAAATCTCTCTCTGAACACAGCCCAAGAAATCTCAGCATCTCCAGCAGTTTCCAACTCAGTGCGGGTAGCAACCCACCAATCATCAGCTTCCTCTGACAGCATATGTGTACCGAACCTGACCTTCTGGTTATCAGCACACTCAGTTACTCTGAAGATTCTCTCTATCTCCTTCAACCACTTCTGAGCGCCATCTGGATCGTATGCTCCCTTGAACATTGGAGGATTGTTCTTCTGGAACTCACTCAACTGACGAGCAGCTCCCATTCCCATAACATTCGGATTCCCTCCAAGTACTCCAGCCAGCATACCCAGAGCTTCAGCAATCGCAGCATCATCTCTACCTCTTCCAGCCATCTCTATTCTGAAACCCAAACAAGCTAAACAATAAGTACTGATAGGGTTACACAACACCTATCCCGTACAGGGGAAACAGAATAATTACGACTCGACACGACCGACTATGCTCTGATACCACTAATGTAACACCCTTCTAAATACCCCAAATTATTATAATTAAAATAACAATATATTCATCAGAGTAATTATGCCCCGAAGGGTGTCACACAATCATTTTACAAAAATCATTAAAATATCCTGTCATGCTCATTTATTTAATCAAAGTAAGGTTCTTTGCATAATTCGCAGCGGAACAAAATTCAACTCAATGTAAAACATGTAACACAATACATGTAAATCATTCAACAACCGATATCAATTTAATTAAAACATCCCCTCCCGATGTTACATCTATCAGAGCATGACCCATAAGAACTACTCTAGACTCCAAGCATTAGCTTCTACTCAACTCATTTCTCGTTACCTGAAAAATAGGCGTAAGGGTGAGTTCCTCAATCAATATAACAAGCATTATAGAACAACATGTAATGCCAAGTAATTAACACATTAATTCACCCTAATCAGACTACGCATCCAGCAACAATTCAACATCATACTCAACAGGAGATTCTCAACCATAATCAACATCAACAACACGTCACACAACAATACAACACACAACACACATATGATACTGGAATACATCCATTCATATCATATGCCATACATTCATTATGCAATGAGACTCTATGCATGCGGTACCGACTATTTGTGAACATATAGTTCAACCTCACCGTCCAAATCCAGGCACGGCTACCAAGCTCACTAGTCCCACTCATTTGAGACATAGTGACTCACTCACTAATTCCTCACCATGGGAATTAGCTACCACCCCAAATGGGCCATGAAATGCACGCTAATCACCTAGCATGCAAACATCAACAACAACAATCAAAATGATTTACTCACTAATTCCTCACCATGGGAATTAGCTACCACCCCAAATGGGCCACAACATGCATGCTAATCACCTAGCAATGCAACATCAACAATAATCAAGAATAGACACATGCTCACACTCTAAGCCATAATACAGTCTATTCACACATGTATACATTCACATCATCATGCATACCATCACACATTATCAACATAATTAATCACAAAAGCATATCATATCATGCCACATAATCAAACACAGTATTAGCACACTCTACTAATACCTATACCACTCAAAACAACGGGAATTGATCCCTACAACATCATATCTCAGCTAAGTCGCATCACTCAGCCTAAACAACCAAAAACTGCACAACAACAGTTCAGGAAAATCCCAACTCTGCCCATACGCGTACTATCCATGCCATACGCGTATTGCCCAAACCTGGCCAAACCCATACGCGTAATGCCCACTCTCTTACGCGTATTGCGCATTTCCTCGCCCAACTCATACGCGTATCACCTGTCTCATACGCGTATGCTACGCGTAACAATCTCCCATTACGCGTACCAACAGAGACCAATTTACGTTCAAAATGTCATCTTTTTCTCCCATACGCGTAAGGCTTCCCCCCATACGCGTACCAACATCTCATACGCGTATTGCCTAGTGCCATACGCGTATGACCAGAAACCAGAGCTCACAGATCTGCAATGGCTTTCTCTGCTACGAGATCTACCCAATTCAACCTTCTACAGTCCAATTCTCACACAAAATTCCTTCCTATTGTCTAACTCAAAACAGATCCTATTCGATTCCACAAGGTCTAACATTTCCACACTAAATTCCTACGAATTCTTCAATTATATTCCAATTTTCGTTCCTCTCAACAGTTCACAAATTCAACATGTATTATCCAATCATAGGTAAAACAATGGTCTATCACTACCCAGTACATATCATCCCATAATACCCGTTAATTAATGATAAACCCCCCTCACCTGAGTTAATCCGGCAGCTTCCGAGCTCCAAGCTTCTCCTTCCTTCAACCTTCGTTCTCCGGCTTTTTGCCCTTTCTGCCTCTTTTCCCTTTTCACGTGAAAACAATAAACCTTTTTACCAAATGGGACCTTTTTTACTGATTTCCACTTTTATTCCAATTATAAAATAATAATCCAATAATAATAATCCCAATAATTATTATTCCCAAAAATAATAATATTAATCCAAACTTCCAATTATTCAATTAAATTAATAAATAAAATATTAATTTAAATTAAATAATTAGCTTATTTTAATTGGGGTGTTACAATTGGCCTATATTGGTGAATGATATATTGCATGTATGATATAGTAGGGATCATTTCCCGTTGTTTTGAGCAGTATAGGTATTAGTAGAGTGTGCTAATACTGTGATTTATTAATTGGCATGACATGATATGATTCTGTGATAAATATGCTGATGATGTATGATGGTATGCATAATGCTGTGAATATATCTATTATGTATGCAATTGTGGATGGACTGTTTATGGCTTAGAGTGTAAGCATATGTCCATTGTGGATTGTTGTTGATGTTTGCATGCTAGGTGATTTAGCGTGCATAGCATAGCCTTTATGGTGGTAGCTAATTCCCATGGTGAGGAATTAGTGAGGGAGTCACTAGGTCTCAAATGAGTGGGACTAGTGAGCTTGGTAGCCGTATCTGGGTTTGATCGGTGAGGTTGAACTATGTGTTCACGAATAGTCGGTACCGCATGCATGGAGTCTCATTTCATAATGTATGTATGGCGTATAATATGAATGGATGTATTCCAATATTATACGTGTGTTTTGTGTTTGTGTTTGTGTTGAGTATGATTATGAGTTGATGTTGTCGTTGCTGAATGTGTGATATGATTAGGGTGATGAATGTGTTAATTTACTTAACATTACATGATATTTTATAATGCTTATTATATCAATTGAGGAACTCACCCTTACAACTATGTTTCAGGTAACGAGCAGTGATTGAATAGAAGCTAGTGCTTGGAGTCTAGTGTAGTTCCTTAGTGAGTCATGCTCTGGTATATGTAACATCGGGACGGGATGTTTTACTTTGTTTTCATTGTTGGTTGTTGAACAATTTTACATGTAAGGTGTTACATGGTTCGAATGTTGTTAGATTTCTATCCGCTGCGAATTGTGCAATGTTTTATTTTGATTAATAAATGAGCATGACAAGTTATTTTGATGATTGGTGTGAAGTGTCAAGTGTGACACCCTGAAATTGCATATCTACTCTGATTTATATTTTGTTGTTTTAATTAATTATTGGGGTATTTTAGAAGGGTGTTACAGGTATCACTGAGGATGCCTTGATTGAAAGTCTGACTTGAGGCTTCGAGCTCCACAACTTACAGAAAAAGTCTTATTAAGTGACTAAGAGTCTTTTGGTCACTCAAATTAGACTGTGGGATTATACAATATCAAAGAATTTAGTTGATCAAAATTACTTTTGATCAATTTGAATCGGGGGTTTGCTTTGAATTGAGGAACTAGGTTAATCCTAATCTAATGGTTAGAATTATTCACAAGTTAATCCTAAGGGAACATGTAATAGTTAGTCAAAAAATGTAAAATGAACCCCTAAAGAGTAAAATGGTCATTTTACAAGAATATTTAATTTAAGGACAAAATTAAATCCTAATCAATATCCTAACTAAAACCTAAAAATTAATCAAGTTCTAAGAAAATTATTTTAATCAAATCAATGAAACCTAATTATTTTTAAAAACCTAACTAAACTAAAAAATAATTAATATTCTAATTAATCCTAATTTTTATTCTAATTAAAAATTCTAATTCTAATTAGTCATATAAATCCAATTTAATTAAACTAATCCTAAAAAACTCTAAATGACCTAATTAATAAAAAAATGAATCAAGAATAAAAGGAATAATGGGCTCAGATTAGGGGTGTAAGAAGCAATTAAAATAAGGCCCAATAGTCCAAAAGACCCACAATCAGTTTTGTCTTATTCCTGTTTTGTCTTATATGTTGTTTTGTCTTATATATCATGTTAAACCAGTCATGCTGCGACACATGGCGATTTATAGAAAAGTGAGGGGAAAAAAAGAGGTAGGACATGTGTCACGATTCTGGGAGTTATGAGCTTAATCAATAATTGTTCATTAATTAATTACACACAATCTTGAATTTTGATCTACTAAAAATTAATAAATTAAAAAATGAATATGCAAATTATATATCACCGGACTGTTTTTTTGCGAGGATTCCAAATATGCGATCAAATTTTGCAAATGAGCCACATATTTTGAAGAATCGAGCGAAAAAGTGAAAAACAAAGTATGTAAAGAATCGATCGATTCGCATTCGTGATAATGATTCGTGAAAAAATAATCACATATTCAGAATCGTGACGAAAAATCGCTTCTAATGATATATTCATACGTAAATAACCGTTAAGAATTAAAAAATCACTATTTTCAAATTTATGTGTCTCATGCAAAAATAAGTGATTATCTAATAAGATAATTCAAAACAGTAGTTTAAATCAATCAACCAACAAACATCCAATAATTCATGGCAAAAGTGTGAAAGAGATAAAGGATTACCGACAGAGCGGGGATTTGCTCCAGTAAGCGTTGAAAATCGGAGCACCGAAAAGAAACCCGGAATACTTTAAGAATAAGCTTCATTAATCAAATTAACTTCCAAGATTTAATAATTATTCTTGATGATGAATGAATGTAGAAGATGAATCATGAATGTAGAATGTTGATGAATAAGCTTGAATTGATGAACCTTGGATGGTGATTGTTGATAAATCTTGATAAACTTTAGATGATGCTTGAATTGTTGATGATAATATAGAAATTGTTGATGGTTAAGTTCCACCATTTTAGAACTTCAATGTGAAGTTCTAAATGGTGATGAAGATGAACTTTAGTGAGGGTTGGGGAGAAGATGAATATTGAGAGAGAATATAAGAAAAATGGTTGAAAAATAATGGTTAATTGTGAATTTTCTAAGTTAGATTAGTTAACCCCCAAAATATGAAAAATAACATGTTTATATAGAATTGGTAGGTGAATGATCACCCTTGGATTATGATCCAAGTAATTGGTTTATCAATGGTTTGGACTAATTTAATCTTTAGTTGCGGATCACCAATTTCGACTATAGGATTAAATGTTAAGAGTAGCTAGGTTGAGTGAAGAAAATGGAAGTTGAGATTTGGGTTTGTTTGGAAGTTTTGTGTTAGTTTGGAAGTTATGATAGTAAAGGGTAATTAGGTAAATTGATGGCTTATGGAGAAATAGGTAGTTAATGGTAGTAAAAGACCAATGATGTTGGAGTTTAGCAAAAGTGCCAAGTTATGATGTAAGGCAAAAAGTCACTAGTAATTAACTTGAATTTTAATGTCTTTGCCTTGATTTTTCCACCACTTTTGACTTGAATTTTGAGTGGCTTAACCCATGACTTTTGGTACTTTTTGAGAAGTGATATTTTCCAATAAATGAATGAAATCTTCATTTTATTCCAACTTTGCCCTTTTTTAAATTCAAACAAACCTCCGAAGTAACCATGAATCTCAAATAAAGAGATGATCCCCACCACAAGTAATACGGGAAATAACCCCGAATAATTACCAAATAATATCCACCTCGAAAATCCACTTAAACCGATTAAATCTATTATCATCTAACATTTGGCATAAATTTGTTACAATATGCAAATGTCAATGAATGCATGATCAAATAGAAACCAAGTATGCAAATGAACAAAACCATAAGCTAGGGGAATTGATTAATAAAAAAAAGTAGGGCAACTTTTGGGGTATGACACTATGTATCAATAACACGAAAATCTTGATCTTGAGTTGTGAAAGCTTTCCTAATGTGCCTCTTATAGGATCAAGAGGATTTATAACCTACAATCCCATATTATCTAGAAGGTAATTGGGGCATCCTTTGGCTTATAAACCTGAGGATAAATTGTTGGAAGGTTTCATCTTAGAAGAAGCAACTAGGAGCCATCCTATTATCCAGAAGGTTATTCATGCTTGAGGGAAACTCAAAAAAGGAATCTTAAAAATATCCTGGGAGGAGTCCATTATACCCTGTGTTTAATGGATGAGAGAGAGGGTACACATAATAAAGTTATCATTTGTTCTAGAGGGTCTAGTTGAACAAAGAGCTCTTGTGCCAACTATGATCTTTGTGAAGGAGGGAAATAACCTCAACGCCACCATCCTTCAACTAAAGAAAGAAAATGAGGAGTTGGAAGAGAAGTTTTACCAGACTACATGTGATAAGAATTAATTGGAAAAAAAACCTTAATCTGGCACTAGAACAACTCAATAGGAGTGAGGAGATGACTAGAGTAGAAGATGGCCAAAAGGAGCAAGCTTATGCCGACCTTAAGGTTATTAGTTCGAACCTCAGTGCATATAAAGATGAATTAGATAGAACCTGGCGCCAAAGAGATGAATGGAAATATATCTGGCTAAATTCAACAAGGACCTAAAAGGAAGCAAAAGAAGAATATGAAGCTCGTATCCAAGCTTTGAAAGTTGAAGTCTAAAGTCTAGTCAATGCTCTCCGTGAATCCAAAATCCAAGCTATGGATTCAATACTGCAAAGAAGAACTGCTGAAGGACTCCTTGCCTTACGTATAATGAAATGAGGTAAAGCCTACAAAGAGGTAGTGGATCTTAAGAGACAGATGAATCTCCTAGAAGAAACATATAATGAAATGAGGAATGGTTCACTTATGTAGATGGGCATAATTAAGCAATGACTAACACCGTCGAGGAAGACTAGGACATTATATTAAAACTTCAAGAGAAGGCTAGATATTATAGGGGAAAATACTTGAAGCTGGTCATACTATCTAATGACCTGATTGAGGAGATACCCCAAGTCTGAAGGAAACTGAGTACATGGCAGACATATTCAAGCCACAAAAGGAGATTTGTGACTTCCTTAAGATGTGTCGTTACATGGTGGGCGAGTTTAGAGTTAGATCAAGGAATGTTGTTAGAAGTTTTTATTTATAATGGATTTTCAATCTTATGTGTTTCCCTTTCTACGAATTATGAATAATCTTTGAGTTTTCTTTGTTACCATTTTAGAATTATGGAATAAATAAAATACTACTTTGAATTTATAATATCTTTATCCTGCTTGCAATCAATGAATTGTTAAGATTCCCATAATTTTTTTTACATACATACTCATGCATTAATTCATACATACACATGCATAAAAATAAACAAAAATCATTTTCTCCCCAATTTTCTCATAATCATCGCTAAAGACAATGTGACTCTCCGACCTCCTTACCAATCTCGGGCTCGCCAAAAGAAGACCATGGAGTAAATCAAACAAAATCAAGTTGCTCTCAGGGAGGATATAGACTCGGTAAAAGAAAATGTTGAGGGAATGAAAGATAAAATAGACCAACTCATGTGAGCCATCACTAACACGATGGCAAGAGAAGCCGAGGCTGACAAAAGGAAGGTTGCTTCCACATCTACCCCTCCACATGTAAACAGTAACCCGATAACACCCTAAACCCTGACTCTTAATATAAAAGAGAGAAAATTACATGTTTAGGAATGTTACTTCACATAAATCATTTATTTCATGAAAAAAGTTTCAAACTCGCAGCGGAAAACAAATAATCCTCATAGCATCAATAATATAATAAGTCACCTAATAACGAAAATAAATTTCAACAGAAAACTCCGAAACAAATAATGCACCCTTCCTTAGTGTTACAGACCAGAGAAGATAAATATAAACTAAAAGTGATAAATAAAATAAACAAAGACAACCTCCAAGACCATCTTCCAACTCACAAGTAACTACTCTTGTCGAGTACTTGATTGTATGTACTTCCGAAGAGCACAGACGCCACAACAACAAACATGGGGTGAGAATACATCTAACAATTGGTAACATTGAAATTCAACAAAACAGGATAGTACTAACAAATATAATAGTGCTTTAAATCACACCCAAACACAATCAAACAACTCATAATGCAAATACAATGCAATGCCACTATCTCCATCTCAAATGCATGTGGTACCAAGTTTTTGTGGATATCAGAGGTATGTTACTGATTTCTTTCACGGTTTCCGGTCCCTCACCTGAACCGACGATCCCCACCAAATAGATTTGAGACCCACCTCTGGTCTCTCAACTAGGCCAACGATCCCACCAAATAGATATGAGGCCACCGAATAGACCGAAGTTTTACCTATCTCTGAAATACATGAATGCATGATCACAACAGCACAATATGCAACATAATCATCATCTCAAAATCATAACAACACACAAGTCTCAGTCATTCACAAAAGTCTCCACTCTTGAACCTATAATTCTCCATACTCGACCATCATTGTAATCCCTCTCTGAATTACTATGATCAAAATTCTATTTAAGGTCATCATTGTAATCCCTCTCTAGATTACTAAACTCAAAACGTCATTCAATGTCGTCATTGTAATTCCTCAATGAATTACTATACTCAAAATATATTTTCAAAACAATTTAATTATTTCATCTCAAAAGATAAAGTTATGTTATTACCAAAAATGCTCGACTCATCAAATTGCTCAAAACAACTCAAAAAGTCTCAAAGACTCATAGTTTCTCAAATATTTATATTTTCTCAAAAACTCCCAAATATTTATATTTTCTCAAAAACTCTCAAAAACTCATAATTTCTCAAAATTCTCAAAAACTCATAATTTTCAAAATTCTCAAAAACTCATAATTTATCATAATTTTCAAAAAGGTTAAAAACATCCACGAGTGATAACTTTACTAGGATAATGACAAGCAGTTTCCTCAATTTACTTAAAAGTGACTCTAAGGTCACCAAAAAGACTCTAACGTCACAAGATGCTCAAAAATACTACTGAGAGACTCCCAAACTCAAAAGCTCCAGAAATGCTCGAAACTCGAAAAATGCCAAAAAATGACTAAAACTTCAAAAAGATCGAAAATGCTCAAAATCGGGAATCACTACTAGAAAATATCTCAAAAACTCATCAATAGAGTAACTTATTATTATTATTACTTGTGTCAGACCATCAATAGGGTAATAACACTTAACACCAATGCATACGAACACAACTCTAAAATATATCAGAGTTACTCAAATAATAACTCTAACAACTCTAAGGTAACAAATCTCTCTCTTAAATTTATTAACATAATTAAAACATATCAGAGTTGCTCAAAGGAAATACTAAAACACATGAAGCTATGAATTACACTCTCACAACTCTAAACAACTCAAGACTACTCAATAAGAACTCTAAACTCATTAAACAACCCCAAAATCATATTACCTACTAGTCACACATCATATTCGAATAATTATTTAAAATATCAAATGGAGTCAGAATCATGCAAATGAATATATTCCGGAAATCTTAGAGAGTCTATTTTAATAATAAGATTGTTATTTCAGGACTTAATACACCAATTAGATCAGTTTAATCAATCAAGAAAATGGGTACTCACATCGGGCATAATGTTTCTCCTAACTTCAAAATAGCGCCAAAAAATGTATACTTATGAATAAATTATGAAAAATTTCAATTGCAAATATACTTAAACCCCTCTTTCTAATGCAACTAACGGAATCCAAAAAGAACTTATGAAACTCAAGTTATGCCTGAAACATGATGACCAACGCATGACTGAAATTGACTACGCCCCTTGTATAAAAACCAGCGAACAACTATTGTAGCAGCACCCTAGGCCCAATTTATCTACTTAAAAAGAAAAATTATCACGTTATATTTTCAATGCTTCAAACAGTGTCTCGATCCGAGTCCTGAAACTCAAGATATTACTAAAATAAAGCGTTAAATCCCCTTCTAAGTCTACTTGCGATTTTTCTGACTTTTCCCAAAAATAGAGACGTTAGGGGTTTTATCCAAATCCACCAATTAGGGTCTCAGTAACATGTACCAACATATCAATTCAACATAATTCAAAATAGACAAGAAAACACGTAGCTCATACAATATACATCACATACCGGAAAAATAGGGAAAAACTCATAATAATAAGGCGATGATAGAAGAGTAAGGAGTCCTCACTATCCCGTAAGCCTAAATTCATCAAAGAGTAGACAATTCCCCCTTTAACTCAGATAGGAAATTCTCAAAACCTAGATTTCCACTACCTTTTAGTATTTATATCGGCTAACTTCTCAAATTCATACTTTTTGTCCAAATAAATCTAAATCTCTTTCCTTTCACCTCTTACTCTTCAATATTCACAAAAATGACTCATTCTCCTATTTTTTAAATTAAATTATTATTTAAATTAAATAAATGTTCAACTTAAATAATTATTTAATCATGAATACTTATTTCTCATTATTTTATTTTATTACAAAATAATTAAATCAGTCTAATTTATTTGTAATAATCAAAATAATATTATTTCACCTGCTCTCAAATCTCATTAACCCCGACAATTAGTAAATTATCGAAATACTCATACACTCCGAAAAACATCAAAATCAAAATATAACGAATAAATCACACTAACAATTAAATAATATACTCTATTTAAAAGTTGGTGTGTTACAACTCTCCCCCATTTAAAACAATTTTGGCCCTCGAAAATTATTTGGCGAAAATAAATTCGGATAGGATTTCTCCATCCGGCTCTCCAGCTCCCAAGTCAGACTATCTCCAGTAGGTCCTCCCCAGACCATCGTCACTAAAGCAATTTATTTTCCTCTTAGTTGTTTCACCTCTCGATCCTCAATCCTTATAGGCATTGCTTCATCAGTCAGATTCTTTCTCACTTACAAATTATCCATCTGGATTATATACGACGGACCAGGAATGTACTTCCGAAGCTGAGACACATGAAATACACCATGTAGGTTCGAAAGGGATGGTGGTAATGCCACCATATAAGCAACATTTCCAATCCTCTAAGAAATCGGATAAGGACCGATGAAACAGGGAGTCAACTTCTTAGACTTCAAGGCCCTCCGAACACCAGTCACATGTGTGACCTTCTGAAACACATGATCATCCTTCCGAAATTCAAAAGCCTTCTTCCTCTTATTGTGATAGCTCTTTTTCCTACTCTGAGACGCCTTCATTTTCTCTTGGATCATTTTCACTCTTGTTGTAGTTTGTTTCACAATCTCTGATCCAAGTACAACACTCTCTCCAAATTCATACCAACACATAGGAGTCCCACGCCTTCTCCCATACAAATAATTCCTCCATGGCTTTAGCCCGAACACCATAGCGGCTAACTCTAAATCGTGAGTAGGGTAATTCCTCTCATGAACCTTCAGTTGTCCCGAAGCATAAGCTAGAACATGCCCATTCTACTTAAGCACACCCCAATCCCATCTTAGATGCATCACAATACATTATAAAAGGTTCATTCGGATCTGACAGTATCAACATTGGCGTTGTTGTCAACCTCTTTTTCAATTCTCAAAAATTCTCTTTGCACATCATGTCCCACACAAAGGCTTTACCATTTTAAGTCAATTAATTCAAAAGAAGGGCTAACTTAGAAAAGACTTCAATAAATATTCGGTAGTAATCAGCCAACCTTAAGAAACTCTTGATATCGGTAACTGATTTAGGAGCCTCCCACTTTAGCATTGCATCTACCTTAGAAGGGTCCACCGCTATACCGCCACTGGAAATCACATGACTGAGAAAACTCATTTCTCGCAACCAGAACTCACATTTGGATAACTTGGCATGCATCTATTTCTATTTCAAAACCTGGAGTACAATACGAAGATTTCCGGCATGATCTCCATCTGATTTAAAGCATACTAGAATATCATCAATAAATACCATTTCGAAATGCTCTAAATAGGGTATACTAAAAAGCCAAAAATATCCTTCACGCGTTCAGAGATGCATATCCAGGCGCATCCAAAATTACACCAAGCTCCGTTTTTATGAGATTCATCCCATGTTGAATAAAATATGGTTTGGAGATGTATCTCCGTATATTATTTGGGTGTGCCCGAAGATTCATCTCCGAAATGTCCCCTAAAGTCTTTTAAAAGATATTGGAAGTCATTTATGCCTTAAACCTCCTGAAATATGTCAATCCATATTCTTGTAGGCTATCAATTTTGTTTACACTACTATCTAATGTACCTAAAACAAATAATATATCTTAAACAACTAACTACAAATCAAAACATGAAAAGAGATATCATTTTTAAAAACTTACCAAATCAAATTTATGAGAGGTATAAGCTTGAACGCATGAGTTGCTGGAAAGGAGGAGAAAGAGATCAAATGGTTGAAGTTTGGATGAATGGATGAGAAGATATAATATTCCAGAGCTCAAATGTTTTGTTTTGAGAAGTTTTTAGAAAATGAAGAAGGAGGAAGATGGAAGGTCTGGTGGCGAGGATATTGCAGAGCTCAAATATTTTGAATAAATGGTGTTTACAAAGATGCATCTTCAGATTCGTCTTTTATAGATACAGGTATGCACCTTCGGATTTAATTTTAGCACAATAGGATACTTCATTGTCTTATGCTGAGAAGTGTTTAAAAAAATGTGTCCGAAAATGCATCTCCGAATGATAGGAACAATTGTAATTTTTCATGGTGGTGGAGTAGCATGCACAATGGTGGAAAATACATTTCCCTAATTTTAATACATTTAAAAAGTTGAGCCCATTTTTCTTAGTGACAACGTATATGAATATGTATTTAATCCTATGTTTGAAATGTATATTTTTTTAGTGATTAGTTTAAATGATTGGCTTACTCATTAATATTTTTTTGGATTTTGTTTTACTTTGATTTAATTTTTTTTAATTTAGATTTTGAAATGAATAAACTTGACATTTGTTTTTATGTTTTAATACAATTAAATTAATATAAATAATTTATATTATAATAAAATTTGATATACAATGATGTGTAATTTTATTTCTGTATTTAAGTCTTAACACATCATCAAATGAGATGTCATGTTATTTAAAATTAGACTCAAATTGAGGGACTAAAACCAAAAAAGTTGAAATATAGAACCAAATAACCAATTTTTAAAATAGAGCACCAAAAGTTAAATTTAAAATAAATAAATGAAAAATACAATTAAGAAATAAAAGCGAAACAAGTTAAAAGTCTTTGTTTGCCTGTTTTTATTGGAATGGAAATACAATACTTTAGAAAAAAAATTAAAAGTTAAAAATGTCATTTTTTTCAATTTTGAATACAGAGTAAAATTTGTGATTAATTAGTGCAAAATGTTTATTTTTTAAATTAAGATTAACTAGCTTAAGATCCTAGAGATCTGCTAGGGTTTAGGGCGATTTCTAACACGATGGCGGAGGATTCCTGACATGGTGGCAGGGGGCTTTTGGCACGGCGTTGGGCGATTTCAGACACGACGCTATGCAATTTTCGGCGATATTTTGTATCTTTTCAACGTGATTAGGCATCTTCAATGGTGTATTCTTCTGAGCTTGGTTTAAACTCCTAATCCTCATATTAGGGACCCGTTCGGAAAGGTCATTAAAGGACAAGCCTTGGTTCAAATTGTGATTTTGGGATCTTGTGTCTCATCTTTGTGTCACATTTTTTATTTCTCTGTGGGGTTTATATCTTCGCCACCACTAGGGTTTGCTCTCATAAAATTGAACATGCAAGAAGAAGACTTATTGATTCGAAGCTCCATACAAGGTTAAAGATAAAGAAGATTTGGTCTTACCTTCTGATGAAGATGAATCATCTTCAAGTATGATGAAATAGTCTGAATCAATCTCGTACAAGAATACCGTGATCGGGGAATCCTTTGGGAAGTTGGGATTGAATATGGATGAGGAGAATGTCGTATAAGTTATTAAAAATGGGACTCATGAAATCAAAGTTGAGGAAAACTAGATCGGAGGTTATGAATGTCCGAAGTTTATCCTCTTTGAATTAGAAGAATGCATGATTGTTAAACCTTGGGAAAAAAGGGTGATCATCAAGATGCTTGGGAGACACATCGGATTTAGGGCGTTGGAAAGACGCCTACAACTCATGTGGGCAAAAAGAGGAGTGCTCAATATCATAAACCATGGCCAAGATTTCTATCTTATCACTTTCACCAATGAGGAAGATCACGCCCTTGCTTTTCTTGAAGACCTTATGATCACTACCTCACGCTTCGTGAATGAAGCACCAATTTTGGCCATCTAAAGACGCAATGGATCAACTTGCGGTGCGGGTGAGGACTTTGGGCCTGCCTATCGAATCCTATGACCAACACATGCTCACATTCATTGGCAACAGGATAGGCAAAGCCATCAAAGTTGACAAGAATACTTTATATAGGGAAAAGGGGAAATATGATAGGCTATGTATTCAAGTTGACCTAACTAAACCTCTTATTGTTATGTTTGATGTCAAGGGCAGACACTTCAAAGTAGAATATAAAGGATTATATATGTTATGCCATAAATGTGGAAAGTATGGTCACATTGCGGAAGGTTGTGAAGTTCAATCTGTGAAAGGATACCCAGAGATGGCAAAAACATTGTTGGCTCAATTGGAAGTAATGACACTGAGGCTAAAAATGGAGAACAATGGAATCATTAAGGTCTCTGGACAATTATTCAAAAATAAAAGCGTGGGATAAAAGGTAAACAAGATAACACTAAGAAGGCTATTGGTGAGAAGAGAAGCAAGGATTTGTCTAAGAATAGAGGATCCAGATTTCAAGCTCTCATTCAAGAGGATCTCAATGATGCACTAGAAGACCCTTAGCTTGTCAGTATCGAGAATCCTGGAAACAATGATGAATAAGAAAACTTAATAAGTAACATAGATCATCACAAGGACTATTTGGAGTCTCTTAAGAACCCATAAGGAAACCCCAATCGGGTTCATAGAAGGAACATGACAAGAAATAGCAAAAAAGACAAAAATTTCGATAAGAATCTGGTCATAGCTTCTCAAGGCATTAACAAGTTTAAATCTAAAGAGAAAGCTTGTAACAAAACCAAAGAGAACCTTGAACATCTTTTGGAGGAGGAGACAGTGGAAGAGATTCTCAAAGCGACTCAAGTGGACGCAACTCAGATTCTAGTTACTAATCACCACAATGAGAATCTTCACGGCCAAAAATCCAACTTTGAGCAACTTGGTTCAACAGGGATAAGGGCCCAAGGTGCTAAATGAGAAGAGAACCAAGAATCTCAATCTTCTCCACCTATTCTAACTTCCAATGATGAAGTTAGTCACTTTGAACCTGAGACCAGACTTAAGAAGACTGATTCCGAAGACAAAGTTGATGAGGACATGGTAGGTGAAACAACGAGTAGCAATTAAGGGGATCTTTTTTCCTTATATTGTTTTTATGATTAGTCAATTCCTATCTTGTTTATTTTGGATCTGCCAAAGAGCGAGTAACAAGGATTTTTATCGCGTTTGTAACTCTTACGCTCAAGAGAAGAAGTCGGATATATTCATTGTCATAGAAACCCGTTCTGACCCTGGTAACCTCAAAAGAGATTTTTCTCGTCTGGGATTTAATGGTTTTGATTTCTCTGAATCTAAAGGATTTGCAGGTCGCATAAGCATGGGGTTGAAAGCTGGCAAATTGAAAGTGCAAAATTTGAAGCGCCATTCCAATTTCTTCACTCTAGATTATTACTAAGGATGGAAAAACCTAGAATCTATCAGCTATCTATGACATCTCTGTGGAAGAAAGGAAGAAAGATCTATAGAAAGAGCTAACAGACATTGCGCATACTATGAATATTGGGTGGTTAGTTGGAGGAGACTTCAATGATATTTTGCATATGGTCAAGAAAGAGGTGGTACTATGTCATCCGGTGAACTGGACTTTTGTGTTTTGCTTTAGAAAGCAAATGTCGCGGTTAGCAAGAGTCGCCACCGACTTTTCTTTTATCCGATAAGGAAAGGCGGAAAAGAACAGGAAAGACCTTAATTTAGATTTTGGGTTCGGGAGGTACATTATACAAAGGGAAGGTGTTAGCACCCTTTGTATCCATGGTTATCCATGGGCTCTTAATTGCTTAATCACTTATGTTTTTCTTGTTTGAAAAAAAGTGTTTGAGAAATGTTTAGAAAATGTTTTGAAAAGGAGAATTTAACTTTGTAATGATTCTTGAATGAATGTATGCAAAGTGGTTATCTCGTTTAGTTTGGAAAGTCGTTTAGAAAAATATAACCCGACAATGATTCTAGTACGAATGTATACCAAGTGGTGATTTTCTAAAAGATGTTTTGAAAGGTGTGAGGTGTGAAAAGTATTTTAAGTTGTGAGTAAGAAATTAAGAGTTATACCTACCCAAGGTCTTTATGGGCATTTCCTATCCTTATGAGGGTGAAACTGTCCTTACTATTGAGAAGTAAGTAATTTTATCCTTTGGATGAAAAAGGGTCATCGTAAGGTCATCGATTGGTCATTGAAGGCAACAGTTGTAGGGATACTTTAGCATTCGAAGGGACGATCATCATTTAACCGTAGGCTATACCGAAGGGTCATCGAGGGACAAAGGCAACATTCGAGGGACTATGATGATTTAACCGAAGGGTCTTTGCTAAGTGTATCCCCACATTCGCGGGACATGACCATAATACCGTAATATCGTAGGGCAACAAAGAGAGGTCCAAGATCACAAGGTCAAAGGCAATATTTTACAATCAATTAGGTAGTTGTAATCACTTAAATAATTAGGTCCACATTAAAATCGATTAAATAATTAGGACGGATTTCCACATTAAAATCAATTAGGTAATTAGGATGAATCTCCACATTAAAATCAATTAGGTAATTTAGGATGAATCTCCACAAGGGTATCCCACAAATAAAGTGGAATACCTAGCCAACTACTTTTTCCTGGGAATATGTGGGTCCTTACAACATTCAGCAAATAAGTCAGAATACCAAATCAGGGTGCAATTGAGGATTACACCGCAAAAGAAACACAGCAGTAGGAATGTCAGGCAAAATAACGCATGATTAACATAGAACAGATCAGATAAGCATAGAACAGAACAACCAAAATATTAGCGACTGTCACGTTCGCCTCTGCCTCGCCTAGCGAAGGCCTAGCGAATACTCGCTACATGCTCGCTTAGCGATGTGCTAGCGAGCGGCTGCGGGTTTTGAATTTCAAAACAGTACGACCTCAACCTACTGCATGCCTTATGGCATCCAATACATAAATTACATGGTTCAGCATTCACAACATTCAGGCATACTTAAATTCACATGCAAAACCTCAAATATGTTTATGAATTCAATTATAATATCACATGCAAATTAAGAACATAAAGCAGTAATAGTAATGCAAACCTGTTTGCAATCGAGTTGCAACCTTGAATTGGCAAGTCGGATTGAGTCGGGCGGAGGTGACCTTGGTGCAGATGAATTTCCTTCCGGGTTTCTTTTAGGGTTGCTCTGAACTCTCTGGGTTAGCCTCCAGGGTTTGCTGTGCCTTCTCTCTATCTCCCGTCTTCGTTTCGTTTTCGTTCTTTTTCCTGAATGAAGCTCTGCTATTTATAATGCTCTTTTTGTGACCTAATGGGCTCAGAATGAAGCCCAGAATTTTCTGATATCCGCAAGCTTCGCTAGGCGAGCGGTATAGCGAGGGGTTCGCTAGGCGAAGGATTTGCTCGCCTAGCGAGCAAGCCAGTTTGGGCCATTTTCTGGATTTGGCCATCTGTGTGCTGGGCCTTTATTCTTTTGAGATTAATGCCTTGAAAAATAAGTTGGGGTGCCTTAAGAGTGTCTTGAAAAATGCCTTGTAATATTAACGGGCAAATTTTGGGGTATGACAGCTGCCCCTGTTCAATATTCTTGAACCGAGAGAGTTAGAATGGTATGTACGCCATTCGTGGTCTGGAGGTGAAAGATTATTGAACACTAGAATGCCCCAAAAATTTGCACTTGTTAATCAAAAGTTGATCTAGATGGAGATGGGCTTAAAGATGCCATCCAGGAAGTTTGATGATGAAAGACCAGAACGGGTCATACACTGCTGGGGATAAAGGATCAGAATGGACCATATGCTAGATCGTATCTGAGTAGCAGAATGAGTTACCCATTAGGCGGGTGACCTCGCTGGGGATGAAAGATCAGAATGGATCGTACGCTAGATCGTCTCTGAGTTGCAGAATGAGCCGTACGTTAGGCTGTATCTGACGAAGGTAGGATCAGAATGGATCGTACGCTAGATCGTGTCTGAGTTGAAGATCCAAATGGGTCGTACGTTGGACCGTGTTGGAGTTGCAGAATGAACCGTACGTTAGGTTGTATCTGAAGAAGAAAGTAGTCGTATGCTAGACTACACCCCGGAATGTACCGTACGCTAGGCAGTATCTGAGGATTTAAAGATCCAAATGGGTCGTACGTTAGACCGTATTGGAATTGCAGAATGAGCCGTACGTTAGGCTGTATCTGAAGAAGAAAGTAGTCGTACGCTAGACTACACCCCGGAATGTACCATACGCTAGGCAGCATCTGAGGATTTGAAGATCCAAATGGGTCATACTCTAGACCGTATTGGAGTTGCAGAATGAGCCGTACGTTAGGCTGTATCTGAAGAAGAAAGTAGTTGTACGCTAGACTACACCTCGGAATGTACCGTGCGCTAGGCAGTATTTGAGGGTTTGAAGATCCAAATGGGTCGTACGTTAGACCGTATTGGAGTTGCTGAAAGTCAGAATGGATCGTACGTTAGATCGTATTTGAGTTGAAGGAGTCATATGTTGGGCTGAATCAGAATGAACCGTATGTTAGGCTGTATCTGATAATATTTGTTGTTGTATTTGCAATGAATATCTGGGGTGGGTTTAAAGATGCCACCCTTGGGAGGATATCAGAGTGTTTGTCAGAATGGATGTTCATATGGATTATATCTGAGAGTTGTATTTGAATCTTGAATGTAATTGATAAGGATGTCCGTCTTTTATTTTGACGATATCAGGAGGATAATTAACCTGAAAAGGAAAGTTAGCTTCATACCATGTCATGATGCATGAGATGTTTTATGCTTTTGAAAATAAATGCGAACATTGTATGCATGTATGTGATGTGAAATGATGCATGGAATGAATTATGCGTCTGAGAATTTTGCCAAGGGAACATAAATCCCCATATCCTGGTTGGAGATATTTGTATTGATGGCCCTTTCTCAGCTGGGGGTGTTTGATTTCTGTCTGACGGCAGAAATGTTCAGCAGAAGCCTGGCTGGGGCGGAAGAGATGACCAATTTGTCTAGTGATGCCAATTTCTTCTGGGGAATAACTGGCTTTGCCGGGGAATAGAATTAGCAACGGATTCATTGGAAAGCATGGTTAGACCTTCTCCTCGATCCTGAAGTCTTGTAGTAATCACTATTTCTATTTTATGCATGCGTTTTTAGTAAACATTGATCATATTCAAATGCATATATTAATTCAAATTAAATCAATGGACGTTTACGCAAACAAAACAGAGAAAGTAAAATAGAAGCATTTTTTTTTTTTGGAAATAAAATTGTATTGATTTCGAAAGAGGGCCTATAAACAGGCAATTTGTGTACAAGGAGACAGAAATCCTAGTAAGAGGAAATTGTCGAGACAACAAAGAAAAGCTATGAAGAAAAAAGTCCTATTGATTCTAGTTCTACCACTGTCATTATGTCTTCAAGCATCTCATCTCCTGCTGTCGGATAGAAGTGATTGGCTTGTTCAGTCCTTGGAACATGGGTGAAGCTGACTGAGAACGGGACATAGTCATACGTTTTAATCCCTAATTTTTGCCTGGACCGCCTTTTCAGGTTTTCAGTCCACCAGGATACCTTTTTTTGCCCAAGCCGCCTTTTCAGGTTTTCGACTTGCCGGGTGTACATTTTTATATGTTTATCCCTAATTTTTGCCCGAACCCTTCTGGTTCGCCGGGATGCCCTTACTTTTGCCTAGGTACGTCGACCTAGCGGGTCTCTTTTATGCGTAGTATTTTTTAACTATGTCCGCGTTCACAGGATGCGGGAACTCTTCGCCATCCATTGTAGCAAGCATCATGGCTCCACCAGAGAATACCTTCTTAATTATAAATGGCCCTTCGTATGTGGGAGTCCATTTGCCCCTAGAATCACCTTGTGGTAGAATGATACGCTTGATCACCAAGTCGCCGATTTGATATACCCGTCTTTTGACCCTTTTGTTGAATGCCTGGGTCATGCGTTTCTGATATATCTGCCCATGACAAACAGCCGCAAGTCTCTTCTCATCAATCAAATTTATCTGATCGAGTCGAGTCTGAATCCATTCATCTTCATCTAAGCCTGCCTCTTTCATGATTCTTAGAGAGGGAATCTGAACTTCCACTGGTAAAACGGCTTCCATTCCGTAGACTAAAGAGAACGGAGTTGCCCCTGTCGAAGTGCGCACTGAAGTGCGATAACCATGGAGAGCAAAGGGTAACATCTCATGCCAGTCTTTGTATGTTACTGTCATCTTTTGTATGATCTTCTTAATATTCTTATTAGCAGCTTCTACGGCGCCATTCATCTTTGGCCGGTACGGAGAGGAGTTATGGTGTTTTATTTTGAACTGCGTGTAAAGTTCAGTAATCATTTTGTTGTTCAAATTAGCACCATTATCAGTGATAACTCTTTCAGGAGACAGCAGGTTTCTCAAATAGATATTTGATAGAATCCATCTTAGAAATCAATAAAGTGGTATGATTCAACATATATTGTCTTAGTCGGCGAGCAGCCTAAGCCAAAGCATAGCAAGCTTTCTCGAGCTGTGAGTATCTTGTTTCACAGTCGGTACCTTTTGCTAAGGTAGTATATTGCATACTCTTTTCGACCAGACTCGTCATGTTGCCCCAGCACACCCTATTGAATTTTCTAACACGGTCAAATACATGATTAAAAGGTCTTCCTTTAACTGGTGGCATCAACATTGGAGGTTCTTGGAGGTACTTCTTGATTTTGTCAAAAGCTTCTTGACATTCATCATTCCATATCATCTCTTGATTTTTCCTCAGTAACTTGAAGATGGGTTTGCAGGTAGCAGTCAAATGGGAGATAAATCGGGCAATGTAATTCAAACGTCCCAAGAAACCTCTGACTTCTTTATCCGTACGAGGAACTGGCATTTCTTGAATAGCTCTCACCTTAGCCGGGTCAACCTCAATTCCTTTATCACTGACAATAAAGCCCAAGAGTTTACCGGATCTTACTCCAAAGGTGCATTTGTTCGGGTTCAATCTCAACTTATATTTCTTCAACCTCTCAAACAGTTTGTATAAATGATCGAGATGTTCTTCTTCAGTATGAGATCTGGCTATCATGTCATCCACATATACTTCTATCTCATGATGGATCATATCATGGAACAAAACTACCATAGCACGCTGGTATGTTGCTCCTGTATTCTTCAAACCGAATGGCATTACTTGGTAACAGAAAGTGCCCCATTGCGTCACAAACGTAGTTTTCTCCATGTCCTCTGGTGCCATTTTAATCTGGTTATAACCCGAGAATCCATCCATGAAGGAGAATACTTTGTGTTGAGCGGTGTTATCTACCAGAACGTCGATGTGCGGGAGTGGAAAGTCATATTTGGGACTCGCTTTATTCAAATCTCTGTAATCTACGCACATTCGCACCTTACCATCCTTCTTCGGCACTGGTACCACATTAGCAACCCATTGAGGATAAGATGTAACGGCTAGAAAACCGGCATTGAACTGTTTCATAACTTCGGCTTTGATTTTCTCAGACATATCAGGACGCATGCGGCGAACCTTTTGCTTAACAGGACGACAATCTTCCTTCATTGGCAAACGATGCACTACTATATCAGTATCCAATCCGGGCATGTCTTCATAAGACCAAGCAAAAATCTCTACATAGTCATGTAACATCTGAATCAATCTTTCCTTGATACTGTTTTCCAAACCTGCTCCTATTTTGACTTCTTTCTTGTCTACTTCAGTACCCAGATTTACAATTTCGATTGTCTCTTCATGCGGCTGTATAGTCCTTTCTTCTTGCAGTAACAGTCTGACAAGTTCTCCAGGTACTTCACAATCTCCCTCACTTCCATCCTCGACTTGGTAGATCGGATTTTCAAAGTCATAGTGAACAGTAGTGGAACTATTATCAACAGGATCCAGAGTGGGTATGGATCTGCAATTTATTACGTGAGTGTGTGTAAGAAAGCATAGCTCGTTTGAAAGATGACAGGAAAGATAAAGAGCGCAATATTTGAATGCAAAAAGGTCCATTGATTTATTGAATATGAAATATGCTTATGAAATGACAAACCCTTAACAAATTAGCTATTGTGCCCCGGGCATAGACACAATGCTTTAAGAAGTTCAATTGTAAACATTAAAAAAATTGCAACACTAAAATAGACAATAACAATTACTCCTGACTAAAGGAAATCGGGGTTGTGTCTTCAGCTTTCCAATTGTTGAGTCCGTCACCAATTGTTGGGTAAATCTAGCTATCCAGGTCGCAATCGCTGTCAGCATCTTCTACAACATTAATCTGGTCTTTGACTATCTTCTCAGAGCTAAATCCCAGGCCACATCTATCGGACTTGTACGGTACATTGATCAGTTGACCCCAGCCAGTACGACCACCATCTTCAACCACAGCTTGAGCATCTTTCAGAGAAATCATAGTAGGAGGAGCACGAACAACCTTGGGCACACGGGGAGTTGGCTTAAGGACAGGACTGGTCGGAGGAACTACTTCAAAGGACTGAGAGGGAGTCTCAAAGAATTCACCATCCATCTCGACGTATCTGAAGGTATGCACACTACTGACCATATACTCTTCTTCTCCACACACAGTGACAATCTTACCCTCTATTGGATACCTCAACTTTTGGTGGAGAGACGAAGCTACAACACTTGCCCCATGAATCCAAGGGCGTCCCAGCAAGCAGGAATAGGCAGGACGAATATTCATTACGTGAAAGGTAGTGTTGAAAACCTGAGGTCCTATCTTGATAGGGAGAACCACTTCACCATGGACAACACTCTTCGCACCATCGTAAGCACGTACCACAGCGTCACTAGGTTTCAGTTCAATGCCTTTACAGTCAAGTTTATCGAGCACAGCTTTCGGCAGCACGTTCAAAGAAGAGCCATTATCGATCAACACATGAGACAAAGTGACCCCTTTACACTCAATGGAGATATGCAGGGCTTTATTGTGATTCTTTCCCGCTGGTGTCAGGTCAGCATCAGAAAAGCCTAGGCCATTGTCGATAGCCAGATGGGCAACATAATTTTCGAACTGATCGACGGATGTCTCCTGAGGTACATGAGCGGTCTTCAAGAATTTTATCAAGGCATTGGCATGAGATTCAGAAGATAGCAACAAGGATAACATCGAGATCTTAGACGGGGTATGTCCCAACTGTTCTACCACATCAAAATCACTCTTGCGGATGATTTTCAGCACTTCTTCCATTTCCTGTTTGGCAGCATCTTCAGTAGTAACTTCGACCGATGTCTCTGACTGAGAAGGGTTGATTGCTGGTTCCTTTCCTCGAGTTTCAGGGGCGGGAGGTGAGATTTCTGGAGAGAAGATCCTTCCGCTTCGAGTAACTTTACTAGTCCCAACAATGTCATTAGGATTAGCAGAATTACCAACTTGCTTTACGCCATGGATGTAAACATCACCTCCATAATTCCACGGAATGGCTTTGCTTGAGGAATACGGTATTGGGCCAGGTGCAGTAATGATTAGGGGAGCTACCTTGGGCTCAGCAGTAATCTTCACAGGTACTCTGGGAGCAGTAATCTTCACTGGAACTTTGGACCTTGCAATCACAGATATTTCTTCAACAGTGTTTTCCACCTTAGAAATCCTTTCAAAGAGAATTGTACGATCATCTATCAGCCGTTGAATACCATTCCTCAATTTCAGGCAATCATTGGGTCGGAGTATACAGAGATCGCAATTTTCCGCACAACCTGGAAATAAACCAGCTTGCAATAAGTTCTTCTTGATGATCAGGAGAGAAGATGTTAAGTCTGCTACAGTAGTGATGTGGGAATTGTCATCGACAGCATTAACAGCCTTGTCATGATTAGGCATAGGTGCAGTGACGACATTAGGAGTCTCCGGAGGCTCAAATTCGATTTCCCCAGCGTCGATCATATCCTGAATTTTATTCTTCAACAACCAACAATCGTTTGTATCATGCCCGGGGCTATCGGAGTGATATGCACACCTGGCATTGGGATTATAACGAGGAGAAGTAGTGTTGACATTTGCAGGAGGACCTCTGAGGGTGATTAAATTTGCCTTTAGCATACTTTGCAGTGCTTGTGCTAAAGTCATATTGATCTTGGTAAACTGCCTTCTCGGCCTGTCCTGTCTGTGCTGGAAGTTTTGAGCTGGCGGGGCCGTAATCGTAACTGCTCCAACGGCATGGTCACTATTTTTCTTGTTATGACTCCTTTGACCGTACACCGCATTTGATTCATTCTTCCCCTGATAGGACTTTTTGCTGCTTGCAGAGGTAGCCGCCTGTATCTTTCCACTTCGAATGCCGCTCTCCACCCGTTCACCTGTCAATATAAGTTCAGTGAAACCCGATGAAGAACTTCCCAATAGATGGCTGTAGAATGGGCCAGTCAGTGTACCCATGAACATGTCTACTAATTCACGATCAGTCATAGGGGGTTTGACTCTGCCAGCCAAATCTCTCCATTTTTGAGCGTATTCTTTGAAGCTTTCTTTAGAGCCCATAGTCATATTCTGCAACTGTAGCCGAGTAGGCGCTAGTTCAGAATTATACTGGTAATGCTTGTAGAATGCCGTTGCTAAATCAGTCCAGGTGCGGATGTTAGAGCTCTCGAGCTGATAATACCACTCTAACTGTGTGCCAGACAGACTCTCTTGGAAGAAATGGATCCATAGCTTCCTATCAGTGGTATGTGGCTGAATCTTTCTCACGTAAGCTCTCAGATGCATCTGAGGACAAGACGCACCATCATACTTAGTGAAAACAGGGACCTTGAATTTGCGGGGAATGACCACATCAGAGACCAGACCTAAGCTTTCGAAATCCAGACCGGGCGTCTTCTGGCCCTCCATAGCTAGCATGCGTTCTTCCAGCAGTTTATACTTATCATCTTTTGGAGAGTACTGTTCATTTTCATAATCTTCATCGTCGTCCTCAGGGTTGAAGGGATCAGCATTCTCCTCTTCTGAATCATTTTCCGTCTCATCTTCTTTATCTTTCGGAATTCCGAATTTGACTCCTGGAGCCTGCCCTTTAAGCCTTCTTCCCGGGTTAATGTAACTCACAACCTTCTTGTCCTTCTTCTTCTCGAGCAACAGAGCCTTCAGCTCCTCCTGTCCCTTGGATAAGCTCAAGATCATCTCCTGGAATTGAGCATTTTGAGCCTGGAGATCTTTGACAGTTTGTTCGAGAGCCATTTTTCTGTTTAAGAGGAAGACCGTGAGAATATGGTCCTTTAGAATACCTGTTATGCAACGTTATGTTATGCTATGCAATGTATGAAATGTTTTCAAGGACTTTTGGAATTTAACTTTGCGTAAACCACCAAAAGAGGGAAACTTTTATTAATAATTTCTTTAATCAATGTTCATTACAAAAAATAATAATAAAAATACAATGAAAGCTCAAGTCTCCCAGGGACGGCTTCTTTTTGGGCGAAGATATGCATTGAGTCTTCGTTCCTCATTAAGCTGGCTGGTGAGCTCTAGTACTTTCTTCTTTTCTGCATTGAACTGAGCTTCGAAAGTATCCCTTTCCTCTCTCAACTGGGTCCAGGATCTCTTCAATTCCTCAACATCGGTATGCATATCTGGATAAGGAATGATCTGAGAAACACCTCCTTCAACTCCTGGTTCAACAATCAATGGCCCGACTGCAAGATATGGCATGACAAGTTCACGAGCTCTTGCGCGTACCCATCTGAGATAAGGTTCCATAGGAATGGAGTTTTTCTATCCTAAAGTACTTCTTTTCACCATGCCCCAAGCTCGTACAAACCTTTGACAGAGACTTTGAGAATCGTTGTCATAGTCAAACACAGTGCCTTGAATAATTACTTCATGTGGACCATCTCTTCGAGCATACCCAAACTGACGTAGGGCTAAAGCTGGGTTATAAGTAATACCTCCTCTTATCCCCAGGAGTGGCACGTTAGAGAATTCTCCACAACGGTCAATGATGATAACATTTTCTTTGAGACGAGGACACCAACGGATGTCTGAATGGGAGAGCGACATTATCCTTTGAGACCATTTCAAATTTTGATCATTCTTCAAGACTGATTGAGGGAGGTGCGAAATAAACCACCTAGACAACAAAGGTACGCAGCACATGAGAGTCCCTTGCCTTTTCATAGTACGAGTGTGAAGGGAATGCAAGATGTCTCCAAGCAAGGTAGGCACAGGGTTATGAGTGAGGAATATCTTAATAGCATTCATGTCTATGAATTGGTCTGGATTAGGGAATAACACCAAACCATAGATTAGTAATGCTAGGACATCTTCGAAAGCATGGACATCCATAACTTTTAGGAATTCTCGGGCCTTATTTATTAGAAATTTGGCAAGTAAACCTTTAACTCCACTTCTTGTTACCCAATTAGTTTCAATGTCAGACTTTGTCATGTGTAAAGCTGCGGCAACTTCTTCAGACTTCAGAATCTTTTCTAAACCACCGAAAGGTGTTTGATCAAGAATAGGTATCCCAAGCAACTTGGAGAATTCTTCTAATGTGGGTACCAACTGATAATCTGGGAAGGTGAAGCAATGATGTTTAGGATCGAAGAACTGGAATAGAACTCTCATCATATCTTCTCTGAAACCAGTGGTAACCAAATTGAGGATAGAACCATGTTTCTTGATGAACTGAACCTGATCGGGAATCTCTGACACCAAATCCTTTAGTTGAGGAGAGATTGCTACAAAATTGATCCGGATAGTCTTCCTGGAAGCCATAACCTGTCTAACAGAGCAAAGCTAAATCCCTAAGTCCTTGAAATGGTTAGTACAATGTCATGATGTTATGATGTTATGATGTTATGATATTATGATGTTATGATGTTATGATGTTATGTAAGTAACAAACACAAGCAAGTCACACAACAATCATTCCTAGGTTTTAAGGCTTGCATGAGTTCCATAGGTAAGTACCCTCCCCACTGAAGTTTGGTTGGTTCAACCTGTCCTAGAATAGTAACCGGGTTCTAGAAGGATCTCAAATCATTGACCTTTCTTTAAGTCCACTTCAGTGCAACACCAAATGGTTGACCGAAGCTTTCCTAAAGTCCAATCTCAAAGAGTGTAGTATCGAGTATCGACCAACCCCAGTCGGAACCGAAGCCAGTTATCTCACTACTTTCTAATGGCTAGGATGAGTCAATTAGGGTTCTAACGGCCTGGTTAATGCTTTGATAACACCACGCGAATGCCAAATTTTTCCTCAAGTAAACATGAGGAACATCAGGACATCCAAAGTGTCACATTAACCGTAGCCATCATTTTGACCATTCCAGTATACGCCGGATAGTCGCAATGATCTATTGCTACTTACCTAAGGTACACTAGATCCGGGTGTAGGATCTTTCACTCAAAAATTCCCTTAAAAGAAGGAACAATTTGAAAACATAAATGATTTTTTTAAGGTGACCTCTCTTTGTGGTCCCCAGCAGAGTCGCCAGTTCTGTCATCCGGTGAACTGGACTTTTGTGTTTTGCTTTAGAAAGCAAATGTCGCGGTTAGCAAGAGTCGCCACCGACTTTTCTTTTATCCGATAAGGAAAGGCGGAAAAGAACAGGAAAGACCTTAATTTAGATTTTGGGTTCGGGAGGTACATTATACAAAGGGAAGGTGTTAGCACCCTTTGTATCCATGGCTATCCATGGGCTCTTAATTGCTTAATCACTTATGTTTTTCTTGTTTGAAAAAAAGTGTTTGAGAAATGTTTAGAAAATGTTTTGAAAAGGAGAATTTAACTTTGTAATGATTCTTGAATGAATGTATGCAAAGTGGTTATCTCGTTTAGTTTGGAAAGTCGTTTAGAAAAATATAACCCGGCAATGATTCTAGTACGAATGTATACCAAGTGGTGATTTTCTAAAAGATGTTTTGAAAGGTGTGAGGTGTGAAAAGTATTTTAAGTTGTGAGTAAGCAATTAAGAGTTATACCTACCCAAGGTCTTTATGGGCATTTCCTATCCTTATGAGGGTGAAACTGTCCTTACTATTGAGAAGTAAGTAGTTTTATCCTTTGGATGAAAAAGGGTCATTGTAGGGTCATCGATTGGTCATTGAAGGCAACAGTTGTAGGGATACTTTAGCATTCGAAGGGACGATCATCATTTAACCGTAGGCTATACCGAAGGGTCATCGAGGGACAAAGGCAACATTCGAGGGACTATGATGATTTAACCGAAGGGTCTTTGCTAAGTGTATCCCCACATTCGCGGGACATGACCATAATACCGTAATATCGTAGGGCAACAAAGAGAGGTCCAAGATCACAAGGTCAAAGGCAATATTTTACAATCAATTAGGTAGTTGTAATCACTTAAATAATTAGGTCCACATTAAAATCGATTAAATAATTAGGACGGATCTCCACATTAAAATCAATTAGGTAATTAGGATGAATCTCCACATTAAAATCAATTAGGTAATTTAGGATGAATCTCCACAAGGGTATCCCACAAATAAAGTGGAATACCTAGCCAGCTACTTTTTCCTGGGAATATGTGGGTCCTTACAACATTCAGCAAATAAGTCAGAATACCAAATCAGGGTGCAATTGAGGATTACACCGCAAAAGAAACACAGCAGTAGGAATGTCAGGCAAAATAACGCATGATTAACATAGAACAGATCAGATAAGCATAGAATAGAACAACCAAAATATTAGCGACTTTCACGTTCGCCTCTGCCTCGCCTAGCGAAGGCCTAGCGAATACTCGCTACATGCTCGCTTAGCGATGTGCTAGCGAGCGGCTGCGGGTTTTGAATTTCAGAACAGTACGACCTCAACCTGCTGCACGCCTTATGGCATCCAATACATAAATTACATGGTTCAGCATTCACAACATTCAGGCATACTTAAATTCACATGCAAAACCTCAAATATGTTTATGAATTCAATTATAATATCACATGCAAATTAAGAACATAAAGCAGTAATAGTAATGCAAACCTGTTTGCAATCGAGTTGCAACCTTGAATTGGCAAGTCGGATTGAGTCGGGCGGAGGTGACCTTGGTGCAGATGAATTTCCTTCAGGGTTTCTTTTAGGGTTGCTCTGAACTCTCTGGGTTAGCCTCCAGGGTTTGTTGTGCCTTCTCTCTATCTCCCGTCTTCGTTTCGTTTTCGTTCTTTTTCCTGAATGAAGCTCTGCTATTTATAATGCTCTTTTTGTGACCTAATGGGCTCAGAATGAAGCCCAGAATTTTCTGATATCCGCAAGCTTCGCTAGGCGAGCGGTATAGCGAGGGGTTCGCTAGGCGAAGGATTTGCTCGCCTAGCGAGCAAGCCAGTTTGGGTCATTTTCTGGATTTGGCCATCTGTGTGCTGGGCCTTTATTCTTTTGAGATCAATGCCTTGAAAAATAAGTTGGGGTGCCTTAAGAGTGTCTTGAAAAATGCCTTGTAATATTAACGGGAAAATTTTGGGGTATGACATACTACAACGTCTTTAAGGAGATGCACCCTATTCCAACACATGGTTAATAACTGTGACCTCATTGACATGGGAAGCGATGGTTATAAATTCACTTAGAGAGGCTCTACGGCTCATTGTGGCATGAGGATCTATGAAAAGTTAGATCGTGTCTTCTGTAATGATGACTGGAGAAACTTATATCTTGAAGCTCATGTGAAGGTGTTGCATAAGTTGGATTATGTTGATCACCATCTTGTGTTGATTACTCCCATAGACAAGGAGCTTAGACAGGTTGGAAAATCTTTTAAGTTTGAATGTGCTTGGCTGATTGGAGATAATTTTGAGGAAATACAGAAGACTTCTTGGGATAATCACTACCCGTTGCTTCATAATCTAGATTCCTTAAAAGCCACAACTATGCAGTGGAATCTCCAAAACATCATGATTATATGGAGAGATAAAGTCCATTTTTTGAGTCATCTTCAAGGTATTCGATGGGCTATTCAGAGTGGCAGGGACCATGAGGGCCTCAAAAGCTTGAAAAGAAAATTCAAATTGACCTCTCCAAGATTTTGCACCAAGAGGAACTCTTATGGTACCATAGGGCGAAGGTCAATTGGATTGTGGATGGTGATATAAACACTAAGTTCTACCACACTAGGGTTATGCAACAAAGAAGAGGGAAAATCATCAATATGCTTAAAGACAACGATAACAATTGGATTGAAGACGGGGAGGAAATTAAATCTATGTTCTAATTGCATTTAAAAATATTTTCACAACGGAGTTCAATACTATTGTCTGGATTTAAACCTCTAAAAAGTTCCATATCCTTAACTATTGTGTTTCCAGACAGTTAAAGAATGATCTACAAGATTCAGAGATCAAGCAAACACTCTTTGACATGGCGGCTTGGAAATCCCCAGGACCTGATGGCTTTCCTGCGGGTTTCTATCAAAACACTTAGCACACCACTGGTGAGAATGTCTTCACTTTTATTCAGCAGCTTTGGCACAAGGACGCTTCTCTGGCAAACATTAATTTCACAGATATGTATTTAATTCCTAAAGTAGAGAGCCCCCAATTGGTGACTTAGTTTAGACTGATTTCTTTGTGTAACACGATTTATAAAGTGTTTAGCAAGGTAATTATGAATAGATTGTAGCACCACATGGATAACACTATGACTCCCAACTGTAAGACCCTAATTTTGACCCCTAAGATCCCTCATGGCATCATATCATTGCATTTGCATTTGCCTCAAGGATAATAGCATCTTGGCTCCTTAACCTTTGGGTGGGAACTTGTGTGAGTTGGTTTGAGACCACCAAGCATGCTTGAATTGTATATTATTGCTTTTTTTATTTTGTTTACTAACCAAAAGCACAAAAATATGTCACTAACATCTTTTGTTTTGTAGCTTGAGCAATCATAAGACCTGAGGCTCCTAGGAGACCCTATGCTCATTGATATGGCTAGATGAAGGTGAAAGCAAGCATGACAATGGTTCCCAAAGCTCTCAATCATAATATAAGCCTCCCAAGTATCTCAATTTGTAAATTTGATCAAAGCAAACCAAAGGGCTTGAGGATTGTTTCCCAAGGAAACCCTAATTCACTTGTGCATCAACTATGCCTTGCTCATAAAGCAACCTCAACCCATGGTCAAATAAAATCAAGGGAAGTTCTTTCACTCATCATTTCATGCATATTGGATATTATTTGAGTGTCCTCAATCATCAATTCATCAAGGCTTGAGGTATGGACTTGAGAAGTTGATTAGTCAATTCATCTGACTATTTTGAAATCCACTGAGACCTAACTTTTAATGTGTTTGTCAAAATAAGATTACCCCAAGATAAAAAATGTTCTTAAGAACCATATGAACAACTTTCATGTTCATCAAAAATTGATTTGAAGCTTGGAAGGTTATCATCCATTTCAAAACATTATAGGTCATTTTGACTGAAACCCTAATTTTAGGTCAACTTCCCAAGAACATAACTCATTCATTTTTCATTATTTTGAGGTGGGATAAAATGCATTGGAAAGTTTAAGATGTCTAATTCATTTGTTATGTTGAACAAATTTTCATAATCCTAAAATAAATACATGTGATAATGCAAAACATTATAGGTCACTTTGGGCCAAAGGCATTGAAATGTGAAAAAGCCCAACTTCAAGTGCCCATAACGTTCTCATAAAAAATCCAAATGATTCAAAATTTGAGTCCAAATTGATTATCATGAAAATATCTATAAATTTGATATTTAAGGGTTTGTCATTTGGGTCTTGCATCATTGAAGCAGAAGGGCTTGAAGTTGGTCCATTTTGGAAATTTTCACATTCACATATTTTGCACCTTGAACTTTATGACCAATTTTCACTAATTTCCCATTTCCAAATGAAGTTTTGGTCAACATAACAATTGATCCTCATGTCAAGAGCTTTACAACCATTACCCACAAGACCATGTTTTATTTTTGGAAGAGGCATTTTCGAAGAGGGGAATATTTTGGTGCAATTATGGAAACTTGGTTGAAACTCATTGCATAATCCAATTACATCATATCTGCACGTCCAAAACTACTATGCTAATGTTAAGCTTGCCAAACCAATAGGATTTGGGCCCTCCATGCGCCTGTACAGGTCCATGCATGGAGGCCCTCTTCATTCATGCACACACAATTTTCATGCACTACCTTGCATTTTGCTATAAATAGAGGTGCATACCTTCACTATTTTCCAACCTGAAGGCGCCTGATATGCTGCACAATTGAATCCATAACCATACCTAAAGGAATTCTCTCTTTCATTTCAAAATTTTAGATCTGATTTTCAACTACATTGGTTGATTATCAGACTTAAAATTCCTTGGCCTTGCTTCATCTTCATCTCTAGATCACACTGCAATCAATAGCTGTGAAGAATTGTGCTCCATAGATCTACATTTTAGAGGTGGATGTTCAAACTTTTCTTCTTCGAAACATACTGATTATTGCTTGTTTCTTGCATTTATTGGTTTGGCTGAAGTCCTCTCATCAGAGGCAATTGAATTGTGCTTTTAATTTTGCAAAATCATCAAGTTCAGTTTGAACTCCATATTTTTCCTCTTCTGATTTCTCTTCCCATGGAGATCTAGAAGGAAAACCAATGGTACAGGGGTGATGTACATCACCCCAGCTTTCCAATGATATGAGGATCGCTTCATTTGGCTAAGATTTTTTGTCTACAACTTTGGCCGGAATCCCTGGTCTCGCCGGAGAAGACGGCGGTGTACACCACCGTCCATTTTCCAGGTTGAATCTGAGCCCTTGGATCTGATCTCCAGATCTAATCTCCACCTTCAATCCTTATGACTTTATTTAATGATGGATGTGTCTCAGTTGACTAAGGTGTTTGATGCGCGCGCATGCCACAACCATTTGATCTGCCAGATCATTTAATGAGATTTCATCCAACGCACATGGTTTTTCCTATTTTCTGATTTTATCCATTTTATTTCTTTTATTTCATTTTATTTCAAAAAATCGTAACTCTTTCATTTTAATTCCAAAAAATATGGGACCAATTGCATTATTTCTCTTTTTAATTCTAGTTTCTAAAAATGATTTTTTTTTATTTTGTCATTTGATATTTTTTATGAATTTTCTCTTTTCTGGTTATTTTTAATTCATTTTAAATAGTTTTCAATATTCAAAAAATACAAAAATATTTTCTCAACCTCTTTGAATGATGATGGATCTATGAAAAATATTCTCATCAATTTATTAATTGATTTGAGATTTATTTGAGATTTTAATTCAATTAGGTTATTTTTTATGCACTTTAATTGATTAAAAATAGTTTCTGGTTTCTAAAAATGCTGAATTTTTTTTGTCAAACTTTGTTTAACCTTGTTGAACTTAGGATGATCCATTTGGACTTTTCAAAGTTGATTTGAGATGGATTTGAGGTTTGACCTTTAATTGTTTATTTTAATTCAAGTATTATTTTAATTTTGAAAAATACCAAAAATATTTTATTTGTTTCTTGACTTCTAAGTTTCATTTTGCTTCTGTTTACTAGTGTTTGACCTTGGTTTCATCTACCTTTGGTCAATGAGCTTTGCTTACTTCATTTGAATTCCATTAATGTACATTCTTATCCATCTTCTTCTTCATCTTTTTCTTTTTTGATCAATGAGTTAAAGATTGGTGGTTAGCCTTGATGTGTGGGAGGCTTAATCTTACTTGATTCAAATCTAATTCATCTTGATCCAAAGATCAAGTGAATGGCTTTGCATTAAGGATAGGTTGCTTCCTAATCAAGCAAGAAAACCTAAATCAATACAAGATCATTTCTCATCTTCTTTTGGCATGGCAAGTTGTAGGAGCTTGATTTACTAATCAAGATCTCTAACTTGTGTTTGTTGCCTATATTTTTATTGACCGGCCTCAGATAGGTGTGACTACTACATTAGTCCACTTACGATTGCTCAACATATCGTTAAATTGCCTTATGGCACACTAACTCTAACTATTGACCACTAACTTTTAATTCTTGCACTTTACATTAATGCAATTTAATATTCTTGTACATATTATTCATTTGATTTTGCCCTTTGCTCACTTGAGCTCATGTTTATGTTAAATCAATTTGCCTTTTGCTCACTTGAGCACATAACTGTGTATATATCATTATGCTTGTGTTTTGTTTTGCTTGTTGTGAACCAAATGCAAATGGACAAAAGGACTTAGGCTTTATGACATTCCCTATGCAAAAAAATGGAGTCAAAAGGCCTTGATTAGTGAATATGAATTGGAAGGACCTAATCTCTAAACTCACTCTTGTCCATTCTTTGTTTGCATTATAGAACTTTTTGATGTGTGTGTTCTTGTGCTAGGGATTCCCATTTGAGCCAAATTGAAGAACCATTGTCATGAGCATCCAAAGTGAGAGATACAAGAGCCATTGGAAGATTCCTAAGAGCTTTGCTTGCTTGATTGATTGCTTGAGTATTGGCTTATTTGCTTGCTTATTCCAAAGGATAGGAGCTACTTGGATCATCACTATGATCTCAAGAAAGGAACTCCATTTGTGGTCTTATTACTTTTCCTTCATATTTGTATAATTAGGATTTAGCCATTCTTCTTCTTCCCTCCACTCTAACCTAAGCCAAAACTTTTGTGCAAACATTGACATTTGTTTTAAAAATTAGAAACCTAAGCACTATGCTTTTGATTTTCAAACTTTCTTTTCATAACACTTATTTTGAATTGAATCCTAAGTCAACTTTTGTCATATTTTGTAAATACTTTTCATTGGTAAATATAACTCATTCAAGTGTTTTTGTGGTTTCAATGGCCACTTCTTACCAAAAGTTTTTCATAACCTTTAGCTATTAGGTTTGAGTTATCCTTGGGGTAGATATAATACTCACTTATATCCTTAGTGATGGACAATGAGTCTTCCATGCTTATTATAGGGTTAACCCCTCACTAGCATGTTGAAGTTATCCTCACATGGTGGATTTGTGGTTTTAGGTTGAGTTTTCTCCCTTGGATAACAAAAGACCTTAAGGCTTTTGGACCAATCAATTCACCAACTTGTTTTGAGATTTTTACCCCAAACTACGAGGTTTTGATCCTAATCTTTTTTAAGATGGTACGTAGGCAATGGGTTCATCCATTCAAACACCAAAATTGTAAATAATTTGTACATTCTTCTCTCATCCCCCCAATCATGTTTGCACAAATAATTTTTCACAAATACCAACCTACCTTACAACAATTGTGAAAAGGGCTCCCTAGGAGTACCTAGGATGTTTTGGGTGCTTAAAACCTTCCCATTGCATAACCAACCCCCTTACCCCGATCTCTGACATTTTCATTAGTTTTTGATTCGATAAAACTTCTAGGTTTTTATTGGCTTTCTAACCTTTCCTTTGGATAAATAGAAGTGCGGTGGCGACTCGATTTGTATGATTTACTTTTGATTTAGTTAATAAATCTAAAGGTAACGAATACCCCGCTACACCAACCAGTTTGGCTTCATCCCGAAAAGAAGCATCCATGAAAACATCGTTGTTGCACGGGAAATTCTTCACAACATGCACATAACTAATATCAAAATGGGTTCATTCTCTATCAAGTTCGACCTTGCTAAGGCCTGTGATAATATCAGTTGGAATTTTATTAGCAATTCCTTTCAAAAGTTGATGTTCCTGGCAAGTTGAAGGACCTAATCATGATAACTATTACCTCTGTCAAGATGATGTTTTTGTGGAAAGGTTATTTCTTCGAGGCCAAAAAAGGTTTAAGACAAGGCGACCCTCTGTCGCCTTAGTTGTCCATTCTTTGTATGGATAGACTATTTCACTTGATTCAAGATGCTCGCAGAGTCTAATAAGTGGAAGTGTATGAAGATTGGCAAAAAGGGTTCCAAAGTGTCTCACCTTATGTTCGCAAATGACTTAATCCTATTTAGAACAACTTTTGAAATGAAAATTCAAGTTATTATGAATATCTTATCCCAATTTTGCAACTCCCACTGTCAAAAGGTCAACATGGAAAAGTCTAATATTATGTTTTCTGGTAACACTCTTGTCTCAATAAGGAATCTCATTTTTTCCAAATCGGGTTTTATGGAGTCCTCCTCTCTTGATACCTACTTAGAAGTGCCTCTCACGGGAAAAATTCTTAGAATCAAAGATTATAGTTATCTAAATAAGAAGGTCTAGTCTAAGCTGACCACTTAGAAGAGTAGCCAATTATCTTTTGTTGGTAGAGCTACTTTGGCTAAGGCTGTGACTGAAGCCTTGCCAATATACACCATGATGATAATGGCTATTCCTGAAGAATGCATTCATAATATAGAAAAGTTTCAAATATCCTTCATTTAGGGAGACAATGAAGATAAAAAACACTTTCACTCGATTAGATGGAGCATCATCAGTAAAGAGAAACATCAAGGTGGTCTTGGGCTTAGAAACCTAGGGATCATGAATAGAGCTTACCTTGCCAAGTTGGGTTAGAACTTGAAAACCAAGTATAACGCAATTTGGTGCAATATTTTGAAAAGAAAATACTTTTTTTTAGACTTTCTTCTGGTAGTATGTATGTCAAACCTTATGAATCTTGTCTCTGGAAATCTTTAGTTGACCTTAGACAAAATCTTGACGAGATATCTTAATAGGAAGTGGGAAACGATAAAAATATTAGAGTGTGGGATGATGCTTGGGTTTCCCTTAGTTTGAAGCTTAAGGATCATGTTTTTTATCAACTGCCCTCATGAATAGTTTTAGTCATGTGGCTAAGCTCATCACTCCATATGGTTGTTGGAACTATGATTTGCTTCACACTTATTTTCTTAAGACCATTTTGGATAAAATTCGTGTTATTCCTCCTTGATCCACTGTCGCACATGGGTCAAAAATAAGTTTAAAAAATGTAGTAAGTAGAAGAGACACTTAAGTCATATCGCAAGGACTCTAAGTTAAATTAACCAAAATAAAGAACAGAATTGTGGGTTTAGATTTTGAAACAATTGAAACGAAAATAAAGTAAACGATTACAATTACGATAAACATATTAATCTACTGGTTCGGTAATTTCAGATTTATCATTGGTTATTATATCATCAATTCCCTAAGCGGACTCAATTCTTATTTGATTATAGTATTGATTAACAAGTGTGATTAACATTATATGAATTATATTTCTATTTGCCGCATTAAGCATGACGGCTGAAGATCAGACGGAGTTAACTAATAAACTAAGTTAACACGTAAAGTTAAGAAATTTGCATCAATCAAATTTAGTCAAGAATATTATATGCAACTCGAATTAAGCAAACAAGAATACACAAAACAGAATTGAAAGAGACTGCATAAAAACTGGCACTATAATAACCTCAAAGTCTTGATGAAATTCTGAAATAGTAGATTAACCTTGGAGTTTAGATGACCATGTAATCCTAATGCTCTCTCTAATTCCTAAATATTTTCTATTTTTCCTAATGCTGAGTTTAGCTTTAATAATAAGGAAATCGGGCCCTAATAGCATCTGGCCTGAAAAACATAAAATTCAGCCCAAAACTTATTATTTTACTAAGTCTGGAGATAAAACGAATTATTAGACCCTTTTTTCATCTGAATCAACTTTTTACTTCAACATAAAATGTGTAGCTTATCCTATCAGCTTTCTGGCGCATATTAAAATGAGTCAATCCAGTTCTCGTAGCTCATGTTATGACCTGCATAGAGAGAAGATATCAAATTATCGTTTATTCCAAAAATAAGAAACATAAATAAAATAAAAACAAATTTAAACTTTAATCCAAAAACATATTAAAATCAATGAAAATAATGCAAGAAGTTATAAAATTTTCTTAGCACAAAGTAAAATATGATGTATTAAAATACACTGATCAAATTCCCCCACACTTGAACTTTTGCACTACGAGCAAAACTCTAACTTCAAAATTCAAACACATGCTAAAAACAAGAAACCAAAAGAAAAACAAAACATGCAATTTCAAAGACTTTCAGGATTACATAGGGTTAAGTAAAATTCTCATTCTAAGCTTCAAGGAATATGATGTTAGTGAGGAACTTCTTGTGACAATCAAAGCAAATTAGAGCATAGTTCATCAAAGAATACATCATGAGTGGAAAAATCCTCACAAGATATAAATATTCTCCCACTCTCAAGTGTTTAGGTTGTCTGTTTATACTCAAAGCATATCATGAAAGTTAGCACTACCATAAGCTTGAAATGATTCTAACATCCACATTTGTAATACACGCACACAAAGATCAAAAGAATTTTATTCGGGTTGTAACATGGTCAATGTAAGGTTGAAATAAATCCTAAGGGGTACTAGGCTAAACTTTAAAGGGATACAAGAGAATTAGAATGGACCGTGGGAGTTGAACTAAATAATATTTCATTTACTTTTCATCAACTTCTTTGCAACCATTTTTTCTTCTCTTTACTTTTTCTTTTTTTAAGGGATAAGATAAGAACATGAATTTTCTTCCTTATTTCTTTTCTTTTCTTTTTCTATTTTTTTTCTTTTCCGCAAACTTTTGAAATATTACAAATATGTTAATTCGACCCTACATAACTTCAAACAAGACTCATTCACCCGCTTAAATAAGGTGATATCATTATTTTTCACTTTAGGCTTGTAATGAGTTATAAATAAAAAATGGATGAATAGGCTCAAAGGGGCTTCAGACAATGGGTGATAATTTCAGTGTTGATTTTTTAGCTAAGTGGCTAAAAATAAAACAGAAATAAAATGCCTTTATCATATCAATATGCACAAGTAAACAAAAAGTTTCAACATAAGTCAAGTCAATTTCTAGAGTAACTAACAAACATGAGTGAAATCATACAAGAAAGAAAGAAATATATTTTTGTATGTTATTGATTATAAGGCTCAAAATTTATCAAAGGACATTGATCAACCATAAATGATGCATAATTCATAATTTAGTCTTACTTATCATACTAAGAAAACAAAGAAAATCACTCACATCACACCACAAGTCTTTAGTCAAGAGAATTGATAAATTACTTACACAACACAATCCTAAAAACCTACGAAAAAACATGCATCATTTTTTTAAAGAAAACAAAACAAGAAAAGTAAATGAAGAGAACAAAACAAGAAAAGTAAATGGCATCCCTCCACACACGCTTAAAACACACATTATCCTCAATGAAAGAAACAAGCATAAAATAAGAGAGAGGAGAGAGAGGAAAGAACACACCCGAAGAGTCAAGGCAGATAGATGACTGCATAAGTAGCATTTTCCAATGAGAGTTCTTCTACAATTTCCTCTTCCAATGTGAGACTCTCATTGAATAGCTTAAGGCGATGACCATTAACTTTGACACTTTTATCGATACATTCACTTTTTATTCCTGGATCAAAGAATATTCTTCTATTGGTAAAAGTGTTGAATGGACAAGTGAAAATGGTCTTATCTTTGTCCTCTGGTGCAATATAGGTCTCAATTTTTCACAACATCTAAAATCAAGGGGTTAAGCCGCCTTTGGGGATGCCTAAATGATTTTTCTCCATCCTCAAGTAAGATTATATGCATACCTATGGATAAAATAATACTAGGAATGTCAGCCAAAGTTCATCCAATTGTCTTCTTATGTTTCTTAATACCTGCAACACTTTTTGTTCATGTTCAGATTCAAGTTTAGATAAAATTATTATATGTAATTTTTCTTCAAATTCTAAAAATGAGGATATTTTAAATTTGAAAGGAGTGACTCAAGCTCTAAAGTAAATGGTTGCTCAATGGATGGCAAAATTTTGGCAGTAGGAACTACATTTATATTTGCAACATCAATTTTATCAGTAGAAATATCAACTTGCAAAATAACTTCAATTTCAGCACAAACTGGACATAAATGAGTATTAGTATAAACATCACAAGTATAAGTGTAATCAAAATCATACAAAGTAGGGAAATAGCAAAAAGTGAATCAGTTGCAGCAAATTCTCTTAACATTCTATTTTGATCAGCCATGATATGATTATTAAATTCAAAAAGAATCTATTGTGAAAATGATGTCGAATTTACAAAGTATAATTGGTTTCTTGATCGGTAAGAAACCCACGAGGATAGAAAAGAAGAAAACAATAAACTGGTATTCTTTGCTTTTTCTTTGAAACAAGATTACAAGTGTTACATAATAGAAAAATAACCCCCCTCACCCTAATTAGGATTTGCCTTATGTAATGATGAGAGACTAGTATGCTATTTATAAGAAAACTAACATATTAAACTAATGAGTTTTTACACATAGGCTAATTACACAAGCTAACTTAGAGAGCAAGCTAACTTAAATAAATGAGCATAACAAACAGGTCCAATTCGATATACTAACAATCCTAGCATACTTCGACTACAACATGTGAACAAACTTCAACAATATACTAATGATCCTGTCGGATTGTTGAACCAAGAAGCTACCCTTCGACCATACTAGAGTTCGAACCAATATCTCATAAATCTCCACCTTGAATCAAACTCTATAACATCAAGGGAACAAATTAGCTTTCTTCATGCAACTTTATCAAATGCATAGTCAATTTTTCTTTATCCTTTAACGTAGTGTCCATGGTTGTAGCTCCCTTCAACACTTCTAAACAACCCTGTTGAACTAGTAGAGCTTTCATCTTCAAGCGCCACATATCAAAATCGTTCACTCTGATGAACTTTTCAATCTCATACTTTGTTGACAAAATCTTCTCCATGCTCACTGCATCAATTTATTGTGAAAACGATGCCAGAATTATAAAGTATAATTGGTTTCTTGATCGTAAGAAACCCACACGGGTAGAAAAGAAGAAAATAAGAAGAACACAATAAAATTGGTTATAGAATGTTATTCTTTACTTTCTCTTTGAAAAAAGATTACAAGTATTACATAATAGTAAAATAACCTCTCTCACTCTAATTAGGATTTACATTATGCAATGATGAGAGACTAGTGTGTTATTTATAAGAAACTAACATATTAAACTAATGAGCTTTTACACACATGCCCATTACACAAATTAATTTAGAGAATAAACTAACTTGAATAATTAGGCATAAGAAACATACCCAATTCGACATGCTAACAGTCATAGCATACTTCGACTATAACATGTGAACAGACTTCGACGACATGCTAATGATCATGTCGAATTGTCGAACCAAGAAGCTATCCTTCGACCATACTAGAGTTCGATCCAATATCTCACATAATCAAATCAATATAGAATCAAATAAAATCACTATCAAATATGACATATAAAATCAATAATAAAATCAAAATCAAAGTCAAATCAACACAAAATCAAATCACTATCAAATCTGACTAATAAATCACTAATAAAATCTGATGAAAAAACCATTAAAATAAAATCTAAAAATTATGAAAATATGACTAAGAATAAAATCAAATCAAATAACGAATCTAAAAAAAATTGGATTTTTTTTAAGAATATGAAAATAGAAAATAAATAAAATAAAATAGAAAAATGAGGAATTTGCGATTTTGAGGGTCAAAATCCTTTAGAAGTACTATTTGTTGACATTTTTTTCCTGATTTTTTGGAAAAAAATCAGAGTAATTCGAAACAGTAGTTTACCAAGTCACATGCTAGACTGAGATACTTACAACTATACTGCAACCCTCAAAATCAACAAACTAAAACAAAAAACAACAACAAACAAAAAACAAAAAAATCTAACAATACTCTAAACTAGGATTCTAAAATTGACTAATATCAAAGGAGAGTCCCCGACAACAGCGCCAATTTGATTCGCTGTCGCACACAGGTAAAAATATTTTTTTAAAAAATATAGTAAATGGAAGCGATACTCGAGTCGTATCACAAAGTCTCTAAGTTAAATTAACCAAAATAAAGATCATAATTGGGGGTTTAGGTTTTCAAACAATTGAAACGAAAATAAAGTAAACAATTACAATTGTGATTAACAAATTAATTTATTGGTTCAGTAATTTTCGACTTATCATCGATTATTATATCACTGATTCCTTAAGAGAATTCAATTCATATTTGATTATAGTATCCATTAATAAGTGTGATCAATACTATGTGAATTATATTCCTATTTTCCGCATTAAGCATGACAGTTGGAGATCATGCGAAGTTAACGGATAAGATAAGTTAACACACAAAGTTAAGGAATATGCATCGATTAAATTTAATCAAAACTATTATATACAATTCGAATTAAGCAAACAAGAATACACTAAATAGGATCGAAAGGAATTGAATAAAAACTTGTACTATAATAACCTCAGTCTTGATGAAATTCTGAAATAATAGATTAGTTTTGGAGTTTAGCCGACCATGTTATCCTAATGCTCTCTCTAATTCCTAAAAAATTCCTACTTTTTTTAATGTTTAGTTTAGCTTAAATAATAAAGGAAATCGGACCCTAATAGCATCCAACCCGAAAAACATAAAATTTGGTCCAAAACTTATTATTTTACTAAGTCTGGAGATAAAACAATTACTCTATCCTTCTGCACTCCGAATCAGATTTTGACTTCAACGTAAAACTTGTAGCTTATCCTCTCAACTTTCCGACTCATATTAGAATGCGTCAATTCGATTCTCGTAGCTGATGTTATGACCTGCAGAGCGAGAACATATCAAACTATAGTTTATTCCAAAAATAAGCAACATAAATAAAATTAAAGTAAATTTAACTTTACTTCAAAAATATATTAAAAGTAACGAAAATAATCCAAGAAGCTATAAAATTGTCTTAGCACCAAGTAAAATATGGTGTATTAAAATACACTAATCACTCCTCCTAATTTCTCTGATTCTATTGAGGATAGTTGTATTTGGGGTGGGATCATATTTGGGATCTTCTCCATTTCGAGTATGCATGGCTATTTGATCCACAATTTTGAAGATGCTCCTAGTTTTCATTGGGACATTATCAAAAAATTGCAGGTCCCTTAGTGGATTAGGAGTTTCGTTTGGAAATTTTTCCACAATGGAACTTTTTCCAATGTGTATCTAAACAGTTGTAGTTGAGATTTTTTTTGTGATGTTTGCGTGGATCATCCTAAAACTATTCTGCATGCCTTACAAGACTACCTTATTTCCAAAAGAATATGGAGCCATTAAGTCAGCAATGATAATAAGCTCAATTTCTTCTCCGTTGACTTAATAGTTAAAGATGAATTTGTCTCAACAATTATGGAATTCTGAAATTGATTGGGCTACTAAGTGGGTCCACGGGGTGCTATCATATATGGGTTTGGAAGAATAAGAGACTTTACGATCCTATTTTGTTATGCCTCAAAATTTAGAGAATGAGATTAGTAAGAATGTTTTTCTATATCGTGTCAACAAGAACCTTCATAATAAAGTGCAACCCTTTCATAGCAGACAACTTATAGTGCAGTGGCGTCCTCCTCCTGAGGAATAATTTTGTTTGAATTCTGATGAGACTGTCAATGAGATTGCTAGTTGTGGAGGTCTGTTCAGAGACATTTATCGTCACTGGCAGGATGGTTTCCATAAGATTATTGGCCATTGCAGCCATCTTAATGTTAAGTTTTGGGGCGTGATCACTAATTTGGATTTTGTTTGGAAGAAAGATTTCAAGAGACTTATTATTCAAATTGATAACAAAGTTGTTGTTGAAACTCTTGCTGGGACGAATCTGATGCAAATGCATGGTTCAAATTTGATTACACGTATTATTTTTCAAGTTAAAGGCTTTACATTTCAAACACATTTATAAAAAGTCTAATCGGTGTGCTGATTATCATACCAAAGTTGGCATTTCAAGCTTAGAAGATTGCATCTCGTTTGAAGATTGTCCTTTAAAGTTAAATCAAATGCATGGATGCCATCTTTTTCTACTAAAAAAATACAACACTTTCGGTTTCAATGGAAAAATGACACAAAGTGGACCAAAAGGAACCAATAATTTGATTGTTCGGTGGCCGTGATTTTTCTTTTCAAACGTCAATTTTATTTAATGAGTATCAGACATTATGTTACAATTTCATAGAGATTTATTCATATAAGTTAGCTTGCACATCTTTAACTAATTTTTAGTTATTTGTTGAGATTACGTGTTATAATGGTGATCATACTGCTTCATCTTTTTAAACTGTGTTTTCGTTTTCAATTTCGTCTTACCCTGTGTTTTCTAAATTCGATTGCAAAAATGGTATGGTCATATTGTTTGCAAAAAACTGTATAAATGGTGAGGTGTGTTTGATTAAAATAATAATTTAAATTAATAAAAAATATAATTTTTTAACAAAATAACATGAATAATAAAAAAAATCAATAAATTTTATACCATATTATTAAATAAATAAAAACATGTATTAAAAAAGAGGTTAATTATTACTATCAGTGTAAAAAGTTTTACATCGTCGATTCATCACCATCATCCGTATTACTTTATAGATTTTTAAAATAAAAATCAAAACTATAAATATATTTCAATTAAATTTTTTAAAAAAATACACTTTAATATTTTTTAAACTAAAATTAAAGACGAGGGTTCAAAATTATCTAAAAACAAAATAACCCTCGTCTTTAAAAGTGTAATTAAAGATGAAATTACACTTTTCAAAATCATTAAATAACTATAGATTTAATCTATATAGCTTAGATACATATTTTTTTTTGTTTATAATAAAAAATAAAGAGAATATTATATTAATTTATTATTATTAATATTTATTTTATTATAATATTATTTAAATTTAAGTATAATTTTGTTTCCTTTATTTTACTTCATTCAGTTATAAAATTAATCTTTTTAATTCAAAATTCAAATAGTTATAACCGAAGACATTTATTTTTAAATGACATTTAACTTATAAAACATGATATATCATCATAGTAAAAAATATTGATAACATTTTAAAGATAAAAAATATAAATTACTTATTGTTGAAAAATGGAATATCGTTGTTTCTCAATACAAAAAATGTGAAAAGAAAATTATTTATACTCTTTATAATTAAGTACACTCTTTACAAAAAATGTGAAAAAAAATGTGAAAAGAAAATTGTAATTAAGTATACTCTTTATAATTAAGTTTATTAATTTATTTTAATTTTTCATTTGTTTCTATAATGGATACTTCTTATTTTACAATTTTAATTTTTAACATATCATATATATTATACGCCCCTTCAAACCTATTATTTTCTAATATTTTAATAATATTAATACTAATAAAATTTGATAATAAAATAAAGGAAACAAAATTATACTTAAATTTAAATAATATTATAATAAAATAAATATTAATAATAATAAATTAATATAATATTCTCTTTATTTTTTATTATAAACAAAAAAAAAATATGTATCTAAGCTATATAGATTAAATCTATAGTTATTTAATGATTTTGAAAAGTGTAACTTCATCTTTAATTTCATCTTTAAAGACGAGGGTTATTTTGTTTTTAGATAATTTTAAAAACAAAATAACCCTCGTCTAAAAAAATATGTATCTAAGCTATATAGATTAAATCTATAGTTATAACCCTCGTCTTTAAAAGTGTAATTTCATCTAAATATATAAAATATTTTCTTTTAAATTTTAAAATAAAGATTAAAATGAATATTAGATAAATCAATTTAAATATGAACATATTTTATGAAAACTAAAACAAAAAGTAAAGAGTAAAAACAAAAAATTGTGTATTTACTAGGGTTATTTTTTTTTTTTGGATTTTAGTTTTATTGAAATAAAAGTTAAATGTTTTTTTGAATCTCTATTATAATTTTTTTTACATTTATTGAATACTTGACTATTGTATATTTTTTAATTTATTATAAAAAAATTATATAAATCAAATACATCGATTATTTAATAAAAAATTTTAAAAAATATTATTATAATAATCAATATAATATAAATAGTACATTCTCTAACCTTTGTTATAAGAATTTTTTAATTGTATTAAATAAAAAATATTTTTTGTCTATATTTAATTCAAATATATTATTTATTTAATAATTTAAAAATTAATTTTTTCCTATAATAAGAATTGTAGAAAGTAATATTTTATTGTTATACTTATCATCTTAATATAACATTTACAAGCCAATTTGCTTATAAAAATAAAATAAAAAAAATTTATAAGCCAATTTAACTTTCTCGAGGTGATAAGAAGTCTCTTATTATTAAGTTTAATATTTATAGCGTGTTCAAATTTAAATCGGGCTAAAAAAATTAAAAACCATAAAAATAATTCAAATATTTCAAAACCAATATAAATTGAATCAAATTATGTTAACATATTTTATTATTTTTATTAGCATAATATACTGTCTACATTAATAAATTTTAACTTTTCAAAATCATTAAATAACTATAGATTTAATCTATATAGCTTAGATACATATTTTTTTTTTGTTTATAATAAAAAATAAAGAGAATATTATATTAATTTATTATTATTAATATTTATTTTATTATAATATTATTTAAATTTAAGTATAATTTTGTTTCCTTTATTTTACTTCATTCAGTTATAAAATTAATCTTTTTAATTCAAAATTCAAATAGTTATAACCGGAGACATTTATTTTTAAATGACATTTAACTTATAAAACATGATATATCATCATAGTAAAAAATATTGATAACATTTTAAAGATAAAAAATATAAATTACTTATTGTTGAAAAATGGAATATCGTTGTTTCTCAATACAAAAAATGTGAAAAGAAAATTATTTATACTCTTTATAATTAAGTACACTCTTTACAAAAAATGTGAAAAAAATGTGAAAAGAAAATTGTAATTAAGTATACTCTTTATAATTAAGTTTATTAATTTATTTTAATTTTTCATTTGTTTCTATAATGGATACTTCTTATTTTACAATTTTAATTTTTAACATATCATATATATTATACGCCCCTTCAAACCTATTATTTTCTAATATTTTAATAATATTAATACTAATAAAATTTGATCAAATGAGATGATCTTTTTAACTAATTATTTAAAATCAAATTGAATCGTAAATAATTTTATCTTTGAATTAGATAAATTATCATCTAAAAATCGTTTCAAACCTATTGTAAATATTAAAATCTTATTGATAAATAATAATTTGACTCTAATAATATTTTTAACATTAAAATCCATTTTCAATGAGTTTTTGAGACTCAACTCACTTTAATTTTATTTAAATAAAAAAATTGTAAATTAATGTTTTTTGAAAATTTACACAAATATTGAATTGAAATAATTTTTCTTTTCGTTTATATTTTATTTAAGTATTTTAGGCATGATTATTTTTAATAAGCATGTCTACAATCATTGTCTTAGGCCTATCCATCCAGCACTATATAGACAAAGCTCTGTCTTCATTCATTTGTCGTTGCTTTAATTCAAGAAATTTCTCAGACACCCAAAGCTCTTCCGTTTTCTACTTTTCTAGGTATGTCTCTCTTTTCATTTTTCTTCTCTTAGATTCCATGTTCTATGCTCAAACAACTTCACAACCCATTATGTTTCTTTCATCATCATCTTAAGGTTCATGTGTTTAAGATTCTTGTTGTTTTTGTCTTGCAAGCTTTGAAGTTTGATTTAATTTTCATTGCTTAGATTAGATCTCAATGTTTTTGCTTCCTTTCAAAGCTATTGCTTTACTTAATTTTCTGGATTTCTGGATTAGGAAATTTATTAAAGTATTCAAGTGCGTTTATCAAAGGCCATGTTTTCTGAACTTTCTCTTTCTGGGTTTTTTATGTCAAAGAAATTTGTTCTATACTAGTTGGTGCTTGTGCTTTCACATAAGCTATGAAGTCCATATACCGGTAAGATTATCGACACCGACACTGACACATAAACACTCGTAATTATTTGAGAAATTTAAAGTAATTAAATGTAACTACATGTATCAATGTCGTCTTGATGTCAACTATAGATGTCCGGTAATACTAGATTACTAGGCATGTTTTGAATTTGAAGTGTCGTCGCCACATATCACAAAAATATGCGACTGATTGAAATTGTAATTGATTTATTACTTTCAGTTTCAGGGATAAAGAAGCACCAATTGTGAGAACCAATAGGTTGATTCATGGCATTTCAGCATTGTTTTACCAATGAATCAAAAACCATTCCAAATTCAGTATCAGAAGCCGAAAATTTCAACTGTGGTTTCGACTGCAACATCTGCCTAGACTTCGCGAACGAGCCTGTAGTCACGCTTTGTGGCCACCTTTACTGCTGGCCTTGCATCTACAAGTGGCTCCATGTCCAAAGTGATGATTCTCTTGGAGTCGACGAACATCCGCAATGTCCTGTATGCAAAGGTAACATATCGCATACAACAATGATACCATTGTATGGCCGCGGAGGCCAGGCTCCGTCGAGTGAGAAATCATCATGTTTTAATGGTACTTTTGTACCACCAAGACCATCTGCTTCAGGTGCTCAAGCTCTTTTAAAATTGGCAACCGAATCTCAGAGCAGTCATCAGCAGCGGCTGCTTCCATACCGTAATCCTTATCGTGGTCGATATTACCAACAAGAGGATGATGTTACTTCGCAAATGCTCAATCTTGGTGCTTCGGTGACCTCAGGATCTCACCACCATCCCGTGGTTGGGATGTTTGGGGAGATGGTTTTCTCCGGAGTATTCGGAAGTTCGAGGAATTCTTATCCGTCGACGCGGAGTAATGGCTCTAGATTGAGTAGGCAGGAGATGGAGACTGATAAGTTTTTGAATAGAATTTCAAATTTTCTGTTCTGTTGCCTTTTTGTATGTCTTATTGTATTCTAAACATGGATTTAAAGTTGATTTAATGAATTATCATTAGATTAAAGAATTTAAACTTAGTTCAATGAAGTTTCATATAACAGAAAGTCACATGCTAATGTGTTCTTGCAGGGACACTAAATTATAAAACAAGACTTAACCTAGTTCAAAACAATTTCATTACCAATTTCAAAATTAAATTTATTTATAGATATGTCAATTTTTGTGGTTGTTCTATTTTGGAAAAACTAGATTTGTCCGGCTAAACCAACTAGGAGTTATGCTAGGACGTTCGATTACAAAAGTGCGGGTTCGAATTTGTACCATCTCACTCATTCATGTTTTTAAATATGCGATATTTCACTTTGTAAGAAGTTGTTCTCTTTTCTGTCTCGTTGTGAAGTTCATTTGATTCACCATATTCAACCAATAATTTTGATTTCTTCCTGAATTTATATAATTTTTATAGATGTTCTTTGAATTAAATGAGTATTATTTTGTTAGTCTACAAAATAGTACTAGTAGTTAGTTAAGTTTATTACAATGATAAATTGAATTTCATTTAATATAACACTTTTATTTATTGTAGTTTTTTTTTACAAAAGCTTCATATTTAAAAGGAAAAAGAAAAAAGAAAAAAAAAAGATATACAAGGTAAATGGGGGATTAGGCCGAACCCTCCGAAGAACAAGGAAAATAAGTAATACAAAGAAAGATATAAATTTAGATACTACTAATTTATTGGATAGTGTCAATTAATTGTATATAATAGAATATTAAGTTGAGTTATCTGAGATAGTTATGGATTGTTGAGATAATTATATGTTGTTGAGAATATAACTCACATTGTTGAGAGATAATAGTTTGTTGAGGGAAATTAGGGATTAAAATTTTAGATAATCGAAAACTTAGTATATATATATATATATATATATATATATATATATATATATATATATATATCTCGCTTATAATACTGTAATTCAGTGCAATTTACAAAACATAAATAAAGGGAACTATAGCTACTCCATAGTCACAAATGTAAGCAATTTGGTCAAACTGTGTGAATAAAGTTTTTATGTGTTTCTCTATACTTTGATATGTATTTGTGTTTCTAATCTAACAATTGGTATCATATGACGCTTAATCCTGGAGGTGTAAAATTCAAAATAACTCGGTTCGACGGAACGGACAATTTCGATTTATGGCAAAGGAGGGTTAAAGATTTTTTGGCTCAACAAGGTTTACAAAAGACGCTTCGTGATGAGAAACTGACAGACATCACAACCATTGATTGAAACAAGATGAAGGAGAGTGTCTAAGGTTTTATAAGACTTTGCGTTTCTGATGACGTCATGAATAATATCTTGGGCCTCACAACTCCGAAGGATGTCCGGAAAAAAAAAAGGAAAATCAGTACATGTCAAAGACGCTAATGAACAAATTATTCGCGAAGCATCGTATCTATAGTTTGAAGATGCATGAAGGAGGTGATTTACAGGCTCATGTCAACACCTTCAACAATAACCTAATTGATTTGACACGACTTGGTGTGAATGTTGACAATGAGGATAAAATCATTATTTTCTTGTGCTCTTTACCAAAATCTTATGATCACTTGGTGACCACTCTCACATACGGGAAAGAAACAATCACATTAGATTCTATTTCTTATACTCTTTTGCAACACGCACAACATCGCCAAAGTGTAGAGGAAGGTGAAGTAAGTTCAGGTGAAGGTTTTTTTGTGAAGGGAGGTCAAGACCGTGGCAGAGGCAAGGGTAAGGCAGTGAGTTCTGGAAAGAAAAAGAAGTTCAAGTACAAGGACATAAAAACAACATAATATTATAGTTGCAAGCAAATTGGTCATTGGAAGAGGGACTATCCAAACAAGTCAGGCAACAATAGTTCAACAAATGTAGTTCAGACCGATGATTCCTGTAGTGAAGAGGATTTGCTTTTGTGTTTCATCAGCAAAGTGCATCGATGCATGTACCCTTGATTCTCGGTGCTCCTACCATATGACGTCACATTGGGAGTGGTTTAACTCTTTTAAACTAGGTGATTTGGTTTTGTCTATTTAGGTGTTGATAAAACTTGTACCATCACTGAAAAGGGGAAAATTAAAATTGCTTTGAATGATGGTTGCGTGCACATGTTGAGTGAGATGCGTCATGTTTCAGAATTGAGGAAGAATTTAATTTCTCTGGGTACTCTTCAAGAGAATGGTTTTCATTCCAATTAGATGGAGATAAAAACATCATGAGGGTTAGCAAGGGTGCAATGACATTGATGATGACAAGGAGGACTGCAAACAACATTTATAAGTTATTAGGGGCACATCTATGGGTGGTGTAACATCTGTTGAAACTGATAATAATGCAACCAAACTGTGGCACATGCGCTTAAGTCACCTCAGTGAAAGTGGGATGATGAAACTGCATAAGAGGAATTTGCTGAAGGGTGTTTGCAGTTTCATAATTGGATTATGCAAGTATTGCATTCTCTGACAACAATGTAGATTTTCTTTCAAGACCGGGAAACACAAGACCAAGGGAATTTTAGACTATGTTCATTCTGACGTCTGAGGCCCTAAAAAAGCCCTTTATTGGATGTTTCATGTACTTTGTGACATTCACTGGTGATTTTTCTCGTAAGGTCTAGATTTATTTCATGAAATATACATTTGATATCTTCATCAAGTTCAAACTATGGAAGGCAGAGGTTGAGAACCTAACAGGGAGAAAAATAAAGTATATACACTAACAAGAAATTCATGCATTTTTGTGAGGATAATGGAATCCATAGACATTTTTCTGTTAGGAAGACACCACAATAGAATGGGGTTGTAGAGAGAATGAACAAGACTCTGGCGAAAAAGGCAAGGTGCCTTCAGTTAAATGTTGGTCTTTCAAAAGTTTAATGGGCCACAACACTCAATATGGAATGCTATCTAGTCAGCAAATCACCACATGCTTTATTGGATGAAAAGTTGCATAGGAGGTGTGGACAGGTAACCCTATTGATCTGAGTAATTTAAGGAGTTTTGGATGTCCAACATATGTTCATATTTCCAGTGAGGATTGGTCTAAACTTGACCCCAAGTCAAGACAATGCATACTTATTGGCTACAGTAAAGGTGTGAGGGGTATAAGTTGTGGAATCTGGTTAAGAGGAAGGTGTAAGAACAAAAATTGTTCTACAACAGATTCCATGATTTTGATGATAACAAAGGATGAAACCAAAAATGGCACCCTAACGAAAAGTTTCTAAGTGTGCAGGGTTCTAAAGAAAGAAGAAATAAATCTGATGATGTCATCAGATGCAAAACAAGATCAGATGCAAAATCTCAAGTATTAGAAGCATCTAAAGAGAAATCTCGTTTTAAGAAGCTCTGACTCTGGACAAAACTGCAAGTATCAGAAGCATCTGAATATGAAGTAAAGTCTAGAAGCTCTGACTCTGAACATATGCCTTCTGCAAACTCTGAAGTTATCAGCGCCATCTGAACATTCAAGAAATAACATCAGAAGCAAGTTTCTCCAGATACACGAAGACTCTAATCAGAATTGTTAATCATGATGAAGTAACGTTTAAGCCAAGTTAAAGTTCTGCAAATGGATTTCCTCAATTAGAAAGAGACGTTAATCTCCACTTCCAAGAGAGAAGATACTAATTGTGGTAAGTAGTCACTTCTAAGTGAAAAAGTCTACTGCAGAAGCTATTAATGGAATGGCGTAACTACATCTCAATATCCAACAGATTCAACGCCACTTCAACTCTACTTCAACTCCTATAAATAAGAGAAGAAATCTCATTCAGTACACGAAGAAATCACTAGCCAAAACTATACTGAAATCATATCACGCTCAAGAAAAACATCTTTGATCTTCAAAGATTTTCACTAAGCTTTTGCTTATCAAGTGAAAAATTTGTTCTTAAGTTTGTAATATTTGCTTTCTTAGAAGCACTCTAGATTACACATCTTGTATCTATTTTTATTTGATTTCCTCAAGTGACTCTTTGTAGTCTGTAGACTTGAGAGGACTAAGAGATTTTCTTTTCTCTTAGGGGTTGTTTGTAATCTTTCAAGATTAGTGGATTAAGTCCTTGTTGAAGGCGAAATCACCTTGGCCGGGTGGACTGGAGTAGCTTTGTGTTATAAGCGAACCAGTATAAAATCATTGTGTGATTTCATTTTGCAAAAGCGCTTATTTTTTCAAACAATTCAAACCCCCCTTTCTTGTTTTTCTCACCTTCAATTGGTATCAGAGCTCCGGCTCTGTTATTGATTTTCAAATCAAACACTTAACCGTGTAGAGAGATCCAGTGCGAGAAAAACAATGGCCCACTCAAATGAGAAAGATTCTTACAATGCCAAGCCTCCTGTTTTTGATGGAGAAAAGTTTGATTACTGGAAAGATAGAATCGAAAGTTTCTTTCTGGGTTATGATGCTGACCTCTGGGACATTGTCACAGATGGATACAAACCTCCAACCTTAAATGGAGCTGAAGTTCCCAGAAGCAAAATGTCAGAAGATCAGAAACGTGAGTTCAAAAATCATCACAAGGCCAGAACAATACTTCTAAATGCTATATCATACAACGAATACGAAAAGATCACCAACAGAGAGACGGCTAAAGATATACTTGACTCTCTGAAGATGACCCATGAAGGAAACTCCCAAGTCAAGGAGACGAAGGCTCTGGCGTTGATCCAGAAATATGAAGCCTTCAAGATGGAAGATGACGAAGCTATAGAAGCTATGTTTTCCAGATTCCAAACTCTTATTGCAGGTCTTAAAGTGCTAGACAAAGGATACACGACTGCAGATCATGTTAAGAAGATAGTCAGAAGTCTGCCAAAGAAATGGAGACCAATGGTTACTGCTCTGAAGTTATCAAAGGATCTGAACAATATCAGCCTTGAAGAACTTGTTAGTTCTCTCAGAAGCCATGAGATAGAACTAGAGGAGGATGAGCCTCAGAAAAGGAACAAGTCAGTGGCGCTGAAGTCCAGACCTGAAAGACGGAAGTCAGACAGAACCAAAGCTCTCCAGGCAGAAACTGCAGATACTGACGACTCTGAACCTGAAGACTCTGATGATGAAGAAGAACTGTCCTTACTAACCAGAAGAGTTAAGCAACTCTGGAAAAGAAGGAACAACAACAACTTCAGAAGATCAAGACCCAGAGGGGATAGATCAGAGTCAACTTCAAAAGGTAAACCTAATAAAGATATTACCTGTTTTGAATGTAAAGAAACAGGTCATTATAGAAATGAATGCCCCAAGCTGAAGAAAGATAACTCTAAGAAAGAAAGCTTCAAGAAAAATGCCTTCAGAACAAAGAAGGGATTAATGGCCACCTGGGACGATAGTGAATCAGGATCATCAGAATCTGACTCTGATGAACAAGCCAACGTAGCATTTATGGCTACCACATCCAGCAGCTCAGATGAAGAATCTGAAGAGGTATTTTCTGAACTTTCTAGATCTGACTTAGAATCATGTTTATCAGAAACTCTTACCTCTCTTCAGAAATTAAAACAAAAAGTTAAAAGCATTAAAGGCCTTCTTAAAGCAAAATCTGAAGAATGTAGTGAACTTGAGACAACAATTCTAGCACATGAAGATACAATCAAATCTTTAACGTTAGAAAGAGATGGAGCTAAAACAAAAAGCTTAAAATTAGAAGAAGCGTTGTCTCAAGCACCACAAACTTCAAATGAAATTATTTATAAATATGAAGAAGCCTTTCAGAAGTTTCTGATGAGTGGAATAGATAGGAGTATTATGGCATCCATGATTTATGGAGTAAGTCAGAATAAAAAAAGGGGAATTGGGTATGATTCTGATTCTGATAAAACTTCTACCAGTAACCAGCTTAAATCTCCTTTTTCATATCATTACACACACACACAAGAACAAAAATTTAAGAATGCTAGAAGACCCAAAGTTGTAAGAAACTCTGGGAAAACTAATCTAAAAGGACCCAAGAGATTCTGGGTACCGAAAGATAAGATTATCTATGTTGCAGATATCCTATGCAGCAAAGTTCAGACACCAGTCATGGTACCTGGACTCTGGATGCTCGCGACATATGACGGGAAGAAAGTCTATGTTCCAAAGCCTGGAACTTAAAGACGCTGGCTTTGTAGGCTTCGGAGGAGATCAGAAAGGAAGGATCAGAGGCTCCGGAACTATTGGTAATGGTACTCTTCCCTCTATATCTGATGTTCTTTATGTAGAAGGATTAATGCATAACTTGTTATCCATAAGTCAATTAAGTGATAACGGTTATGATGTAATCTTTAATCAAAAAACGTGTAAAGCCATTAATCAGAACGATGGCTCTGTCCTTTTCACAGGCAAGAGGAAAAACAACATTTATAAAATAAATCTTTCTGATTTAAAAGATCAAAATGTTAAATGTTTAATGTCAGTTCACGAAGAGCAATGGGTATGGCATAGACGCTTAGGCCACATTAGCATGAGGAAACTTTCTCAGCTAACTAAACTTGAGTTAGTCAGAGGCCTACCTAAACTGAAGTTTTCTTCAGATGCTCTGTGTGAAGCTTGTCAGAAAGGAAAGTTTTCAAAAACATCTTTTAAAAAGAAAAATGTTGTTTCTACCTCCAAGCCTCTGGAGCTTCTTCACATTGATTTATTTGGTCCTGTGAAAACAGCATCAGTCAATGGAAAGAAGTATGGACTTGTAATCGTTGATGATTACAGCCGCTGGACATGGGTAAAATTCCTAAGGCACAAGAGTGAGTCTCACTCTGTATTCACCAGTTTCTGTTCTAAAGTGCAAAAAGAATTTGACTCTAAAATTGTTAGAGTCAGAAGTGATCATGGTGGAGAATTTGAAAATAAAGATTTTGAAGAACTATTTGATTCTAATGGAATATCCCATGATTTCTCCTGCCCTAGAACTCCACAACAAAATGGAGTTGTAGAGAGGAAGAATAGGACACTTCAAGAAATGGCCAGAACCATGATCAATGAAACAAATGTAGCAAAGCACTTTTGGGCAGAAGCTGTAAATACAGCGTGTTATATTCAGAATAGAATATCTATTAGACCTATTCTGGAAAAGACTCCCTATGAACTGTGTAAGGGAAGAAAACCCAACATCTCATATTTTCATCCTTTTGGTTGCATTTGTTTTATATTAAATACTAAAGAACATCTGAACAAGTTTGATTCCAAAGCACAGAAAGGTATTATGTTAGGATACTCAGAACGCTCTAAAGGCTACAGAGTATACAACACAGAAACCAAAATTGTGGAGGAATCAATTCATGTTAGATTTGATGATAAGCTTGACCCTGAAAAGTCAAAGCTAGTTGAAAAGTTTGCAGATTTAGAGATCACTCTGGTAGAATCTGAGAAAACTCCAGAAGCAACTGTCACTCCAGACTCTGAAGAAATTAAATCTCCAGAAATTCCAAGGAAAGTCAAGAGTCGTAGCAACGTATCTGAAGATTTGATTTTGGGAAACAAAGATGAACCTGTTAGAACCAAATCTACCTTCAGAACTTCTGAAGATATTCCTCTGGGACTAGTGTCTCTGATTGAGCCTACGTCCTGTGATGAAGCTCTTCAAGATAACGATTGGGTGGCAGCTATGCAAGAAGAGTTAGATCAATTCTCCAAGAATGATGTCTGGGATCTCGTTCCTAAACCCAGAGGCACTCATGTCATTGGAACCAGATGGGTTTTCAGAAACAAACTGAACGAGAAAGGAGAAGTTGTCAGAAACAAAGCACGACTGGTAGCTCAAGGTTATAGTCAACAAGAAGGTATTGATTATAATGAAACTTTTGCTCCAGTCGCAAGGTTAGAGTCTATTCGTCTTCTTGTATCTTTTGCTATTAATCATTCTATCAAATTATACCAAATGGATGTCAAGAGCGCATTTCTAAATGGTTATATTTCAGAAGAAGTGTATGTTAATCAACCTCCTGGTTTTGAAAACTCAAATTTTCCAGAACATGTTTTCAAACTTAAGAAATCCTTATATGGACTTAAACAAGCTCCCAGAGCTTGGTATGAACGCTTAAGTAATTTTCTTCTGGAACAAAATTTTATCAGAGGGAAAGTTGATTCTACACTCTTCTGTAAAAACCATAAAAATGATCTCGTGATATGCCAGATTTATGTTGATGACATTATTTTTGGTTCTGCTAATATCTCTGTTTGCCAAGAATTTTCTAAGTTAATGCAGGCAGAATTTGAAATGAGTCTAATGCAAGAACTAAAGTTCTTTCTGGGAATTCAAATAAATCAAACTCCAGAAGTCACGTACATTCATCAAAGCAAGTACATTAAAGATGTTCTGAAGAAGTTTGACATGACTGAATGCAACTCTGCAAAGACTCCTATGCACCCAACTTGCATTCTGGAGAAGGAAGAGGTAAGCAACAAGGTTTGTCAGAAGCTCTATAGAGGTATGATAGGCTCTCTTCTCTATCTGACTGCTACTCGTCCTGATATTCTCTTTAGCGTTTGTCTTTGTGCCAGATTCCAATCAGATCCTAGAGAATCTCATTTAACAGCTGTTAAGAGAATTCTTAAGTATCTGAAAGGAACTCCTAACCTGGGCCTGATGTATGAGAAAACATCAGAGTATAGGCTTTCTGGTTATTGTGATGCAGATTATGCAGGAGATAGAATAGAACGTAAAAGCACATCTGGAAATTGCCAGCTTCTGGGAAACAACTTAATCTCCTGGGCTAGCAAAAGACAGTCAACAATTGCTCTATCAACTGCAGAAGCAGAATATATCTCAGCGTCACTATGCACAACTCAGATGCTCTGGATGAAACATCAGCTAGAAGATCTACAAATCTTTGAGAGTAACATTCCTATTTTTTGTGATAATACTGCTGCTATTTGTTTAAGTAAGAATCCCATTCTACATTCCAGAGCCAAACACATAGAAATAAAACATCATTTTATTAGAGACTATGTTCAGAAAGGGATAGTAACGCTGAAGTTCATTGATACAGAACATCAATGGGCAGATATCTTTACTAAGCCTCTAGCTGAAGATAGATTTCTTTTCATCTTAGAAAATCTGAACATTAAAAATTGTCCTGAGTAAAATTTGGCTCTGAACATGTAAAATGAGACTCTGATAAAAACAAATACACTTCTGCCTCTGACTCTGATACTTCTACCAAGTTAAGAAGATATCTGAGTTAGAAATCTTCAGAAATCCTTTGGTATTCCTGAAGATCAGAAACATCAACATGTGGGGAACATGCGTCTAACCCTAGAACTTCTAGACAGCTGTCAAAAGAAATCAAAGGTCAGAACGCTTGAAATCTCCTCGAGCAGTGTGCTTACTGTTGGGATTAGACATTCATTAATGAGCTGTAATCATTTTTCCCCAAACGTGCTATTTTGGTTTTTGTGCTAACGCTGGTATGTGTGTCGTTTTGCATGTGTTTTTACCCTTAGTATATAAACACTTTTCTCACATTTCACACACTTATCACTCTCACTCACTCCTAAACCCTAAACCCTCTCTCGAAGTTTTCTCTGCAACCTTCTCAGTTCTTCATCTTCTTCATCAATCTTCGTCATGAATCCTCAAGAGCAAGAAGTTTTTAACTTCTCCCAACAAATGGAAGCCGCTTCTAACCCCCAAACCTCAAACACTCAAACACCCATGGTTGTAGACGTTACCACGACCCCAGTTTACAAAGAACCTCACATTTTGGAACGTGAACAACACATTCATCTTTCAACTCCCTTTGAAGGTTTGGATGTACTGTGTGAATCGCTGGTGGATTTTGAGAATTTGAGAAGAAATGGCGTTGATTTAACTGAAGATCTTCGCAAGCAAGGTTGGGAAACCTACTTCAACAGGCTTTATGGTCCAATCTATCCTCTTCTGGTGAAGGAATTCTGGAGATGTGCAGATGCTGATGATGAGTTCATTGTTTCTTTTGTTCTGGGAGTGAAGATCATTATCACAGAAGCGTCTATTGCTTCTTTGCTGAATATGGAGAAAGCTGGAGGTAAAAGGATTTACAACATTCCTCCAAGGTCCAAGCGCATCACAGAAGTCATTAACCCTACAATCTTCAAAGCAAATGTTGAAGGAAACCCCTCTAAGAACAAGGAGCTTCATCAGAACCTCCGAGTTTGGCTGAAGATTATCCTGGGAACAATCCATCATCGTCCAGCCTCCAACTCTTCAGATTATATTAATGCTGATCAGAAATGCATCCTCTACTGTATTCAGAAGGGTATCCCTATCAACCTCCCTGTTCTCCTCTTCAGATATCTGAGGGATTCAGTCAGAGAAACAAGGAATAATATGAAGCCCAGATCCTACATTCCTCTGGGTAGATTGCTCTCTGACATCTTCATTGAGCATGGGCTGGTAGATGCTCTGGAGAAGACCAGATGTATGGATGATCTGGCAATTGACGTTGGAAAGCCTCTGAATGCCAAAAATCTGAGGAGTATGGGAATCATCAAAGACATCAGAGTCAAGCCCACTATGAATGTGACCTGGGAAGCTCTGAAGGATCAGAGGAAGATGCCTCATGGCCTTGAAAGGTTCTTCAAGAACGAACCCAGAGATGCCATTGCTATCTACCTTCAGGATCGTCTGGATGAAGGTATTGATATTTCTGATTTCCGCCTTGAAGACTGTCTGGACTCTGTAGAAGATCTGGTCAGATACAAAAGAGGCCTTTCTGAGAAGAAGATAGCTGAGGAAGCAAGGAAGGCAAAGAAAGCCAGACTTGGAGAAACCTCTGGAACAAAATCTCCAGCTCCTCTGCAAACTTCTTCTTCTGGTAAGTCCATTCCTCCTGTTACTTCTGTACCTGTAATGGCTTCTTCTACTCCTCTCCCAACACCTCCCATATTTACAACCTCAGAAATACCACCTTCAATCACCAGAACCTCTCAACCTCCACCTGTTCTAAAAATTGCTCGTACTTTTACAACAACCTCTGACCCTAATCAACTATATCACCACAGCTCTTCCTCATCCTCTGATTATGAATCACCCCCTTACCATTCACCTTCCTCTGACCAAGAGTCCTCTGACCAAGAACACTCTGACCCAAACTCCCCAACAATAGCTGAAATTTATGCTAAAAATTTCGCCCCACAAACTCAAACACAATCTGAAGTAACCTCTCCCCTCCGAACTTCTCTTCCACAACAAACAACCACTATCTCCTCTGAAAATCAAACCTCACTTCCACCACAACAGACAACCACCACACCCTCTGAAACCCAACCACCTGTGATTCAACCATCTGAACCTTATATCACTCCACCATTTATTCCCGCTGTACCTGGACCAGACTCTGACCCTTTAGACCTAAATCCACTATATGCTTCATCCCCTAGTCTTCAACCAGACGCAGATTCTGAACTTCAAGCAGAATCTGAACCTCATCAAACTGAACCTCAACCTCTAAATCTCAGCCCTCAAAACTCTCCACCTCATTCACCTGAACCTGAACCTAAAATTATCATACCTACCCTTGAGGAGGCCATTATACAGGTTGCAGAATCCTCAGTCCAGAAGATCAAGTCTCTGGCTAAAAATTCTGAAGTCAGTGATGATCCTAAATCTGTTAGGACACACTGGAACAGAGTTATTAGTTGGATGACCTCTGAGTCTTATAGGCTGAAGAGTATCTCTGAACAAGTCAGAAATGGCTACATCAGAGACTCTGAGGAAAGACTCCAAGAAAGACTGGCTAGAGAAGCTGAGGCCAAAAGATTAGAGGAAGAGAGATTGGCTAGAGAAGCTGAGGCCAAGAGATTAGAGGAAGAAAGGTTGGCTAAGGAAGCTGAAGAAGAAGCTAAGAGGTTGGAAGAAGAACGCCTGGCAAAGGAAGCAGAACTTCTAAGGATTCAGGAAGCTGAAGCCAAGGCTAAGGCAGATGCAGAAGCCCAAGCTGCTGCTGAAGCTGAAGCTCAGCAGGCTCTGATTCAGGGGGAGTCTTCCTCTGCGATCCCTCTGATTCTTAACACTCTGAAGGAGATCAAGCAAGATCAGAAAGAGATCAAGCAAGATCAGAGTGAGCTCCGGGCAAGGATGGACAAGCAAGACGCTCTGAATGAAAACCTCCAGAATATGTTTGCTATGCTACTACAGAGACTTCCTCCTCCTCCAAACCCTTAGGCACTTAGGATTTATTTTTGGTTGCCTAGTGTTTTTGCTTCTGTCTTTTCTTTTTTAGCTCTGATATTCTCTTGAATCTGATGTTTTGACTGCTGCTTGCCTTTGTGCTTTTGTTTAATGAAGTGTTTTTCTCTCTATTATTCTTTTTATGTTTTATGCCTTTTTGATTATGCCAAAAAGGGGGAGAAATTATTAAATAGCTCTGATGAAAATTATGTCTAAAACCTTAAGCATTCTGCAACAATTATAGAAATAGTTCTGATATAATTAGCTCTGATTAAATAATAGCTCTGATTAAATAACTCTAACATTAAAATTAAGAAATTGCAGAAAGTTTTCAGAAATCTTATTGCTTGGAAAGCTCTGGTAAGAATTTCTGAACTCCCTAGTACTAACTCAGGGGGAGCTTTTGTCTATCTGATCTAATATTTTTCATGTTTCATCTGATAATTTTATTTGTTTTGTCATCATCAAAAAGGGGGAGATTGTAAGAACAAAAATTGTTCTACAACAGATTCCATGATTTTGATGATAACAAAGGATGAAACCAAAAATGGCACCCTAACGAAAAGTTTCTAAGTGTGCAGGGTTCTAAAGAAAGAAGAAATAAATCTGATGATGTCATCAGATGCAAAACAAGATCAGATGCAAAATCTCAAGTATTAGAAGCATCTAAAGAGAAATCTCGTTTTAAGAAGCTCTGACTCTGGACAAAACTGCAAGTATCAGAAGCATCTGAATATGAAGTAAAGTCTAGAAGCTCTGACTCTGAACATATGCCTTCT